>NC_134183.1:32642395-33916719 GCF_964188355.1 Buteo buteo
ATCCAGTAGGGTATTAATTACTTTAATAGCTTACACACAGCCCAGAATATCTGCAGTCATGTATGCTCATTTATGATTTTGCTATTTAAATAATTGCTTCCTACTTTACTTAAAGTACTTCTGTAGAATGGTTTTGTGACTATACAGGCTAGGGGAAAAGCTGATTTCCCCCCTCTATTTTCAGCATAAATATTTGGTTTGGAACTACTGAAATTTGAAGTACAGTATAAATAGTAAGTGTCTTTTTCTGTTTACTGATTCCATTCATTAGTTTGTAAGCTAGGCATCATTTTTAGAGATTTATGTAAGTTGGGGTTCTTGCAGTCTTCTGTGTGAATCTTTCCTTTCCTCTCCTTTGAATCCAAATTTATTGTTACTGAATTTCCTGATGATCAAGCCTACCCATACATTTAATTTTTTTTCCATTCAGAAGAATATGCTTTCCCTTGGAAAACAGAGGAGGGTGACTCCTAACATGTTCTTTAGAGTTATGAGAACAGACTTTCCTCAGATTTGCTGTATGACCAAATGCAAAATATTTAATTTAGCTGAATGACATATCTACAAGACTTCATGATCTGCTTAAAATTGGGTAAAGCTCAGCATAGAACGAGTAATTTCCTATCAGATTTTGAAATGCTGGAGTTGTTTCATGTTCTTAACAGGTAACCGAAAATATTATTTATGCTCAGAGTGACTTATCATACTAGATATCATCAAAAATAGAGCAGTTCAGTGTGGGCTTTGTAGTCTGAATAGTTGAGTTACAAGTATTCAAAAGCTCTAAGTAACAGTTGCGTAACAGACATAGTCTGCTCATACTTTTCCTTCCTCATGAATGTTTTTGTTCCTAGCTTAGGCAATGAGTGAATATGGTTGTGAACTTCTCTCATGGCTGAAAAGCTGCCTCTTTGAATGGCTGGAATCTGTTTATTACATACTTGTCCAGTTATTTTATGGAACCTTAGTCTTTCAGGAGTCTCTAACTAACATATCTGCAGTACTAAATTTAATGTAGACACCTGAGTTGATGAGGGATATGCAAACTCGCACCCAAGCAGAGAAGACCTTTTTGAATTTATTTTTCTTAAGTAGCAGCTGTGCACTGCTTAAAAATATAGTAAATATTTTAGAATCATGTGAAATAGTCTACTATATTGTACTCTCATACCTTAAATCTATTTTATGAAGCATTGGCCATTTCTCCATTTACAGTTCAATGTGCATTTGAGATCCGTATGGTTCAGAATTGATTCTTCGTAAGCAAAGACAGTCTCCCTAGTATTAAAGTAGCTATTTTTTTAGAGTTTTTCAGACATAGGCAGTTAGAACCACTGAAGTTATAATTTGAGTTAAAAGGATTGTTGTCCTTGAATTCACAAATAAAAAGAGGTACACAGAGACTAATTTCATGGGTGAAAAAGCTTTACTGCTCATTATCTCTTTTCATGTTACAGTAGTATAAGAAATGAAGCGCTGTAATTGAAGTCAGTCAAGGAGAAAAGAAATCATCTTCAAAGAATTGCAGAAGTGAAGCTGGTTTTAGCCCTTGATCAGTGTGGATGTTCAGATCCATGTGTTTAGGGCTACTGATTACAGAGTGTTCTTTCTACACATCAGCAAGCTTATTTTACTCCTTTTATTGTATATTGACTAAGGTCTCAAAATTGCAAAGGACTTAAGAGCTTCAAAGACTATGAACCTTTTATTTCCACAGGAAAACAATCTATTGAGCCAGCAAAATGTGTGTTGTAAAAAGAATTGGCAGTTCAATATTGTTGCACAGGTTAGAACTCTTAAGAAGTACTGGGTTTGTGCTATGTAACTTATTTTTTTGTTAATATGAACATAAGTAACACATTTCACAAAAAAAATAATAAATATTTTAAATGTTGTAAATAAATGTGGAGACAGAGAAGTAAGTGGGGACAAGAAGCATTGATCTGTACTTCCTTTCTAGAACAAAATAGGTTTAAACACAGTTTCTCAATTCTGTGTAAGCAGCATAGCTGGATAATTTTCTGTATAATATTTGACAGAAAAAATGAATATTTTGTGGTAGTAGTGCTTCATCTGTGTGGTATGTGCCTGTATTGAATGTTAAATTCCCTGGTTTGATGTTCATGCATGCAACTTAATTGATAGTACAGTTCATTGCTATGATATGAAGAGGCAAGGGAATGATTAAATATTTACCAAAGTCTGTATTTGAGTTGAGTTGTGAAGTTGTCCAGAGATTCTTGTTTTATCTGGGCTTACTTGATTTTTAATCTGTATTTCGTGGGTATGTAAAAGGAATTAGGGAGCTCCTGCAGTAGTTTGGTAAAAGGAGTCAGGTTAAGCAAGGCTATTGGTGTTTTTTCCCAGATAACAGTTATCCTGAAGCATATAATTCTATCAGGCTTATGCTGAAGTCCTTTGGTGTGATCGTTATAACTTGGCTTCATTTCAAGCCCTTACAAAACAGTAGTTTGTGGTAGGTGGTTATGTATCTGGTTTTTGACTTGGTGCTTTATGCTTTTGGTGAATAAAGTGTGTACAAACAAGATGAAACACTATCATTCCAAAGGTTAATGTGTCTTACTGCTTTTTCATAGCTATGAGTTTGGAGATATTGTATATATGGAAGCAAAGTTCTTTAGGAATTTTGCTTGGTTGCAACCTTATTGCTTGGTTTCATATGCAGGTTTGCTTGCAACCTTATGGCTCGGTTTCATATGCAGGCTGCTGTCAGTCATGTAGTACTTCCCTTCCAGATCTAAAATTACATTTGAGTTTTTGCTGTTAATGTTGAATGCACATATTATTACATGTATTACAGCTGGATTCCCGCTGTGGTTGACAAATACAGCTTTTCTACTACTGGTTCTGGAAGGCAACTGATAGAGAGAATTTCAGTTATAACTTTGTTTTCCAAGATGAAGGAACTCTATGGATATGGTTCACCATTAGAGCAAATTGGTAGTATTCCAGTTTTGCTTTACATTTGCTGTGATAGGAGTTACAAATTCTGTTTTGAAGGGCAAAATTTCAGAAGGGTGAATACACTTGCAGTGAGTGTTCTTTGGTTATGAAGGACCCTGTTCTGCCACCTCTCCCATCACTAATGGGGACTCATGCCATTATCATTTTTTATTTTAGATTCTGTCTCACTCCAGAGATTTTCTTTGCTTCTGTCAGGTAATTGCCTGTGCTAACAGCTGTTCTAAATTGCTTTCTTAAATTATTGTTTCTACAGTTGAGTTATCAATCACCAATTTTTTTGTAATTCCAGTTTAATACCATCTGAGTGCCTTATCAACCAGCACTTTGATGGAAAACAAAGAAAATGAGTTTTTAGGACAAACTGATTTTTCAGTATATTACTGTATGGGTTTTTTTTTTATTAAGTTCTCACTGAATTATATAATAAAATTATATTTTTGGAATACAAAATATAAAAATACTTCAATTAAACATTCAAATTTTAAAAAATACTCAGCTTTTGAAATACAGCTCATATTTTAATGTGTTCCATAGGCTTTTGGTCCTGGTTCTCAGATTTAGAGAACATGCATTTTTATGTAAGCACTTTTCAGTAAAGTGGTGCACTTGAAAAATGTTGGTTGTGTCTTCTTAAGACTGTGCAACAAAAAAGAAAAGCATGATGTGTAGCAGTGCTAAGTGTGATTTGCTTTTATTTCCTTTTTTGTAATTTATCTTAAATATTACCTGCTGGTGATCTTCATTTTGATAAAATTTGAGAGACAGTCACTTTCACCAGTGTCTCTTCCCTTGTCTTCAGTCACTCACCAATCACAAAAAATCCCTGCCGTGTCCTTACCTCAGCAGTCACTTGCAAACTGGTGATGGAGAGGGATATGGGAAAGAGTTGAAGATGCAGAACAGAGTTTTGAGGGTTGAGTATGCCTAAAGGTGGTTAAAGGGAAGGGGAAGGCTCAGCAACCTAAGGCACTGAGGTTTCCTAACTTTTTCATGTTGTCTGAGCTCACTGGCATGAAAGTGGTTAGGATCCTAGGATATTTGGGAATACAACTGGGGTTTTGAAGAAGATAGCAGGTATCCTCTTTTCACAACAAATTCTGTATGTAGAAGCCTATGAAATAAGATAGCTATATGTTTTCTGTGGGAGAGGAGCTTTATTTAGACAATCTTCCTATGCTTTGTCAAACTTCAGCTCCTTTCTGGAGGAAGGCTTGTCAGAGGGAGGCTGTTCTTTTCTGCTCCTTCCCTAGCACAGCCAGGAGCTGCTGCAACTGCAGTTGGTAGAAACTAAAATGTAGAAAGGAAATACTGATATACAACATTCAGATAATAATATTAACTTTCACAATCATGTAGCCAGCAAAGGAGGCTGTAAATTACACTTATTTGCAAAAATTATAGCTTGGGCAGCTTACATTGATCAGCTAAAGTCTAAAAGCAATTCCATTAAAGAGAAGTAAACATGTTTTGAATGATCAAATGGTGTGTAGGATGTCCAAGAAGGGCATTGGAGATCCCTTTACAGGGCCATGGTTAAGGATTCTAAAAGAATGGCACTGCAAAATATTAAGCTGTCATTTTGTTGGAGAGAGATTGTTACTGTGTGATTGGATTTGGCTAACTGTTGTTAGTGCTTCATAGAACACAGCAATGCAAACTGTGACTTCTGTCTGCTTAGATGTTCGGGGTTTCCAGACAGAACTTCAGGATTTTTAAATTGCAGTTCACACAACCTGTTCTTACAGTCTTTTTACTTTTCTAAATAGTGGCCTAATTTTAGTGGCAGTTACAGGTATCTCACCTGTGTGCCATCCACAAAAAACAATACTCAGAAACTGCAGCTGAGGCTGACTGCTCAGTATGGGACCTCTGCCAGGTCATGTTTCCATAATTCTGGAAACACGCAAAAAGCAAAAGAAACAGGTACATACTTTTAGGTATATGTATTCTGTTTGCGTAGCCAGCAGTGCTTGCTTGCGTACCTGAAAGCACTGGGAAACCTAACTTCTGAATGATTTTGATGCTTGTAGGCAGCAATGTCTTTTCTGTAGCTAAGCTGCTTAGGTAGGTGTGGAGTTTATGTAGTTGTGGCATCAGGAAAACAATGCCAATGTTGATTAAATCTGGAACATGTTAAACCCTTTCTCACAACCAGCTTAGAAAATTCAGATTTTCTACATACTGCTAACAACACATCCCATAAGGCTGTCTTCCAGTCTAACAAGTAGACATAAACCCAAAGGGGAGGTATTTCAGCTTAATTAAACTTAATGCATGTAAACAAGGAGGAGGAGACAAGGAATATCTCTTCTGCTTCTGTTCAGCTGCCCCTAATATAAATAGTTCTGTGATATATTGCTGCATATTAGATCTGACTGAGAGCTCCCAACTTTGTTTTTTGCCAAAATTGAAAATGAAATGAAATATATGTGTAGTGTCAAAATGACATTTTTTGCTGAAACATTTCTACTAGCTCTATTATAGACCTTACTACTTCCAGACTGGGGAAATGTTCAGTTTCATTTTGAGCTAAGGTTTGAAAGATTTGCTTCTTTTTGTTACGTAAGCACAGCAAAGGAAGAGAGCTCACACACATAAAACTAGCATCTACCAGATTAGTGTGCAGCCCCTCTGTCATGGTTTAACCCCAGCCAGCAACTAAGCACCATGCAGCCCCTCGCTCACTCCCCCAAGTTGGAGTCGGGGGAGGAGAATCAGAAGGGTAAAAGTGACAAAACTTCTGAGTTGAGATAAAGAACAGTTTAATAGGTAAAGCAAAAGCCACACATGCAAGCAAAGTGAAACAGGGAATTCATTCACCATTTCCCACGGGCAGACAGGTGTTCAGCTATCTCCAGGAAAGCAGGGCTCCATCATGCCTAGTGGTTACTTGGGAAGACAAACGCCATCACTTCAGGTGCCCCCCCTTCCTCCTCCTTCCCCAGCTTTATGTGCTGAGCATGACGTCCTGTGGTCTGGAATATCCCTTTGGTCAGTTGGGGTCAGCAGTCCCGGCTGTGTCCCCTCCCAACTTCTTGTGCACCCCCAGCCTGCTCACTGGTGGGGTGAGAAGCAGAACAGCCCTTGGCTCTGTGTAAGCCCTGCTCAGCAGTAAGGAAAACATCCCTGTATTATCAAAACTGTTTCCAGCACAAATCCAAAACATAGCCCCATACTAGCTACTATGAAGAAAATTAACTCTGTCCTAGCCAAAACCAGCACACCCTCAATAGGACATAAATAGGCTCGTTTAGCCCCCTTTTTAAGGTTATAAAGCTCATACAGTTATTTTTGCCTCTGTTGATGTCCAGAGTTCTATCAGTAACATTTCATGGAATTCTGTAGTTAAACCATGTTTAATCTCAGAAATGGTACAAACAGTTTCTGCCTTCTGTTTGAGATAACACTTTGTGCTGTTTTGTCCAGATTATTTGTTGTTACATTTCTTCTTTCATTTATAACTTTCATTTCTCCAAATATCTCAATGACTCCTCCACAGTTAAAGGATCAGTCTATTCTCTTTGTTTACAGCATGTTTCATAAGAATCCTACCAACAGAAGACAAAAAGCCAGTCAACACACATGCCATTTAAACTGGACAACACACCTCCTTTTCTTGGCAGTCTCTGCTTCTCAGTTTGTTGATTTATGTGAGAAGAAAGCTATACCTGACACCACTTACAATTTTGGCTTGGCAGAATCCGTTTCATAAAAGAGTTGCTTTCTTGAATTCAGTAGCTACTCGAATTTGCTGCTAGCGTGCATTCTTAGGTCTCAATATATCTGAGAACAGAGTTGTTTATAATGCTGTCTCTCTGAGAAATGTTGTCATGGGATGACTATTCCACAAAGGGCTAAATCCCAATGTCTGCATCTTCTGTTCCACACGCAGCCACATTTTCATGCAATTCATCTAATACAGTTTTCAACATTTTGGTGGGTAAAGAGGTTGGTGCTCCAGAGTCTTTGTATGGCTGAAGAATTACATTCGTTTTGATGTTATACTCTGCTTTCATGCTAAAGATCTCCAGGTGAGATGTTTTACAAGACCACAAATTTTGTGTGACAAGCATTGTTTCCTTCTGAATCAGTTTTGAACTCTCAGGAATGTAAGAGTATGCTTTTTTCAAGAATTTACAGGATCATAAAGGTGGCTGTGACTGTCATGGAGAAAGCATAGGGAGTATGGGATTGCCGTATTCTATGAGAAGGCAATCCCTACTGAAGATGGGGTAAACTCTCAGTAGATATGAAGGAAAGGTTTAGTTTTAGTGTACTTTTTGCTTTGTGAATGTTTATTTTGGAAAATGTGTGTTTTAAAAGCTTTTATTACAAAGTATTATTTTAATTGTGCTAATAAAGGCAGAACTTTGAGGTGCAGTCGCACAGAAACAGTATCAAAAGAGTAATACTGAAAACAGCTTAACTCAGTAAAAGAAGAATAAAAAATAGATGTTCTCTCCTTAAGTAAGACATATGGATGATAGTGTGAAGAAGATTTGAGAATGCACAAGTATCCTTAGTGGGACCATAGTATAAGTCAAAGGTGTCTGTTATTAGGGAGGGAAAACGTGATAAACAGTTACGTAGGTAATGACACAATTAATTTGGTAAATATTAAGCTGTAATAAAAATGGAATACTGCAACCATGAAATCTTTCTTTTTTCATAAGTCAGTATTAAATTCAAATTCAGCTTTTGAGATTTACCAGGGGATCTACTTGGGGAAATAACTGGCCACAGAGAAACAGCTCACAATGCCATCTAACTCCTGTGGGTATATAATCTGCATTGACCTAGGCTTGCTTCCAGGCAATTCTGACAGCTCTTCCACTCTTAAAGGGATTTTTGTCCTCTGCGATTAGTCAGTTAAGGTGTAGTAAGAAAATTGTATACATAACCTGTGGAAGAAAAATTCTACATAGTACATTATATCTATCAGAGCATTAATTATCATATAAACATGCTGAAGAATCAGATTTTTCTCTTAAAAAGATGAAAATATCCAGAAAAATACCATGTAAGAGAAAATTGGTTCAGCCATTTGCGAGGAGCAAGGAATCATATTTCACACCATTACAGATTCATGTGTTCTGTTTTCTGATTGGTGTAGTTCTTGCAGATATCAACCAAAAATCTGTTGCTAAAGCTCCTTGCTTTTGTATTTAATATAGATTTCTTACTCCTTTAGACCCCTATAAATGTAGCTGTCTGTGGCCAGGTGCTGTGGAGAGTTAAGATTATCCCTGTGGTGGTTACTGCTTTTTCACAGATACTTCCTAAAGGACCTCTTGATTGTCATTGTGTTCCAGCTGCAATCTGCATAAGCACCTGCACTGTCTTTTGGGTAGCATGTTTGGCCATGGAGGGTTTTAGATCTTGAAAGCCTGTGCTGCTCATTTGCTCTCTATAGTTGAATAAATGGGTGTCCTATGAATTACCTAGTTACTTGTTCTACAGGGCACAGGGAGGGAATTCCCTGAAAATGGTAAATTGCCTGAGGCTATATAATGTTTGTTTGCAGGTGGAGGGGAGGCAGAGAAGGGTTCATTGTTGGTTGGTTCTTGTTTGAGTTGAAACAGACTTTAGGAAAAAAAAAACCCAACAAAGAAGTAGTCTTCCTTTAAGAAATACCTAGTGAAGGTGAGGATACCACAATCATTGCTTAGTTATTACCTTCACTGTTAAAAATTTAAACTTAACATCTTTTCCAATTTTGTTTAGCTTTGCTGTCTTGTTGTGGTTTTGGCTGATAGATGTCTGCTCTTTATTGATCTTTATGAAATATATAAAAATACTGCATCACTGCATTTGAAACTGCATTTAGTTTTATCTTCACCTTCAAAAAGATTGCAGTGGGAACAATATTCTAACTCTTGCATGCTTAGCCTGGAAAAGGAGGCTGTGGAAAGAGGGCCATTGTTACGGTGGACAATAATCCCTGCCCTACATAACAAACGTAATGCTGAATAGCAAATTGATTTCAGCTACCCGTGCATGGCAAGGGAAAAATCTCAAACCACAACAAAAAAGTTGTGATTATTTGAGTGTTCAGTCTGGGACACTACTGCAGTCTGCTTACTTTTTCTGTTGTTTCACAATAGTTAGTAATGAATAAAAATTAAAGCAATTGGTTTGACGCTCTGGAGAGGTTTTCTAGAATTACTGGTAGAAAAAGAAAAAAGTAACTAAAAATGAAAAGTATTACTTGGTTTTACTCTGTGCTTTGGAGTGTTGGAGGAAGGAATTGGGGGAAAAAATTTAATCCCTTTTCTCTATTCATGTACTGTGAAATGGGTTTGGTTTATTCCTTATTTTTTATAAATGTGAGATAAGTATAATTGAGAATGAGATTTGGTTTTTGGCTTTTCTCCAATAAAAATAGTTTTGTCTTTATGAAGTTGCTTCTGTCCTTACCCTTACCTACTAGCAGGTTGAAGAGGGTCATAGTTCTGCAGGAAAGGATCTGGGGTTATGTTGGACAAAAAATAAATCAATGATGTGCTGTTGCAAAAAACCTCAGTCATCACTGCAGTCTGTGTAAGGATGAGTATAGCCTGTAAAGCACAAGAAATAATCCTTATGCTATAGTCAGCATTTGCAAGGCCTTGATTGTGCCCAGTATAGGATTCTGCATTTGAGGAATAAGGTGGACCAGCTTGAGGTGAACCAACTGAAATCAATGAAAATGATCAGAGATGTAGGAAATTGGTCTCAGTTGAGGATTGGAGGAAATGGGGTTAATATGTCATGCAGTAAAGGAGAAAAAACCTTCAAGCATGATAATAGAGTTTAAAGGGGTACAAGTCTGCTGTGTAACAGCCTGTTCTCAAAAGCTATGGAAGGAAAGCAGCAATGGTTTTTCAACTGTGGGATGGACATAAGAAGGACACTGATGGTAAAGATAAACATTGGAACAGTGGGGTGAAGCTGCAGGATCTTTAGGAGCAGATCAAAGAAACATCTGTCATGAGTGATACAGGCACAGTTGAGTCTATCCTGAGGCATCTAAGTAGTATGAGGGTCTTAAAGACACCTTGGACCCTAATTTACAACTTTGATGTAGATTTTATTATTTAGCATAAATGGTATTAAGTTATACATTTGGATTAGCTAAACCTGTTGGTTCTAAATGGCTGTAGTAAGCAATGAATGAAGTTTCTTATTGCTAGGAAGTAGTCCTATTTCTACCCTACATCTCATATCTGCCTTGGTGTTTTTTACCTAGGTTTACATATGGAAAAGAACATGCAGGATCTCAAGCTCTTTTTGTGCCACTGTTAACTAATTGGATCTCTAGGGATTTATTTGCCTGTTTATCTCCATGTGAATGCTCTAAATGGGTCTATAAGACTTTGTATTTGAATGAGTCCTCTGTATCACCTTCTGTATGTGAGTTAGAGATCGGCCCTTCTGGTATTTTGCTGTTGATTCATTATTCCCCTGGCTGAGGGGCTGGCCAAGAAGACAGAAAACCACTGACCAGATGAGCAAGAGCAAATCTGGCTCAGTGTAAGCTGTTAAATGACTAGAAGTTATTGACTCATTTAATGTCTGCCTGGTTCCCATGGCTGGTATTTCCATCTTCAAATGAAGGTCACTTGAGGAGCGTGCAATTATGGTGGCAGGAGTAAATCCGTACCTTTCTATCATTTTTTTAGTACTGTTGGAAAAAACAAAGCGAGCAATGCATTGATGTTATAGCATGGAAGTTATTTTGTGTGCTAGCAGTGACTGAAATACTCTTAAACTTAGATCCTACAGAATGTTCTTTACACAGTGAGTGTTTTTACTCGTGATATATTAAAAACTTTGATTCTGTTTTTCATCTGTTCTCTGTGACGCTTTTTCTCAAATACTTTTACTGGCTGTTCAGAATACTAACTGAGCCATATAATTGTAACAATTACAACAGCTATGCAATTGCCGTAGAAGGAATGTAGTAGTTTTGAAATGTCACCAGCATGCTAAATCAGTCAGTGTTCCTTTTCATTGGCTGATGGGAAAGTAAATAAAAATCCAGTGATTGGAAAAGATGGATGCTTTTTTTTTTTAATTATACCTTTGCTGTAAAAATGTTTCCGTTTTAATTCAAATGTTTAATTTATTTTATTTTACTTACTGAACAGAAATACTTTATATTCTATTTTTAAAGTTTCAGTTTTTTTAAAAAAACAACGTGACAATATGCACTTATTTCATCAGCACAAGGTGAAATGCCTGGATGTAGTCCCTGCTTTTCTCTCATATCTAAAAATGTTTCAGATGCAGAGAGTATCTGATACAGGATAAATTTCTCTATTTCATACAACATTTTCCATTGAATTTTTTAACACATAACCCTAAGTTGTAGATTTCAACTACTGAATGCAGTGAAATTTCTGTATGGGTTTTGGTTTGGTTTTGGTTTTTTTAATCGGAAGACTGTTTCATAGAATATTTCTTGTCATAGCTGTAGCTTGGAGTCCACTGTGAAAGCAGTAATTTGTCTTTTCTTTCAGGGAATGGGAAAAGTCGAAATATCAATATTTCTGAGGAAATCTCTTAATACCAGATGTATCGTGAGAAGTGGGGAAGGGAAGATGTTTGTTTCTATAATTGTTCCCTTTGCAGACTGATTTAAAAAAATTACTATGAGTGGAATGTGTTCTACACAGTTAATTGAGACCATATCAGTTGATAGCAGTTGACAGTGTTTATTATCAAATAGCTAAAAATATGTCCTTTCCTTTGTGTCCCTGAGATAAGAGATGATATTCTGATGCATGTCTTTTCACAGGACCTGTTGTTCAGTGTGTGTGCTCTCAATATCGTCTCCACCATTGTCTGTGCTTTGGCAACAGCGATGTGTTGCATGCAGATGGTTTCTTCTGATCTTCTGCAAATGGTGAGTATGTTTCAGTGACAACACAGGATATTGTCCAACATAACATATTGTCCTTATCTCTGTATACTCATTTGTACCTACTTTTTCCTTGTAAACTTAAGCCTATTTGTGTGTCTTTGTGTAGTGTTAGAATGTGGGTGTACATGGGTGTATTTTTTTATCTGCATGCATCTATATAAATACAGCATACAGATGTATGCAGTATGAATAGCTGCTGTGTTTAAAATGTTCACATGCTATATTACGGAGTTATAATCAGGATTTTGCAATTGGGACTATGTTATTTTTGTTAACAAGGTTATTAACGAGGCTCAGTTATATATGCACATTAAATTTTCTGTCATTACATGTTTATTATCTTCAGTTTCCACACTGTCCAGAGCAATTACTTAGCTTTGAGATACTATTTTTCACTGCTTTTCTGGTATGAGAACTATGGAGAATGAGAACTGTGAGTTCAAAACTGGAACTTTTCACAGCCCTGTACCAGTAACAGTGTTTTCAAAGGAGAACAAGTTCAGCTTCAGAGTAGCACTTGTGTTTAAAACAAGAGGGAAAAGGATTATTAGTCTTCTGCATAGCCAGCTGCATTACAGGATACTGTCTTGTTTTGGTTGGACAAAGACAGCTTTCCTATCCCAGATGAGTGCTGTGATTCTGAAGGTTTCAATGTAATGTTGAAATAAAAAAGAAAAATTTTAAATTATTTGTATTTTGCAGGCCAGGTATACTGTTTCTAACCCAGCTCTGTTACTGGCTAATCTAGGAAATTATTCTCTGTTTAATAAGAGAGGGCAAGCACACAAACCTAATACCAGTCATTTGTAAATCTCTCTTATTTTAAAAGTTTGCATAGATAGAATACTGGCCCAGCAAGTTAGCTGCAAACCATTTACAGGACAGAGAAATGTTGTATAACCTGCCATGCAGGCATGTGGTTGATTTAGAAATAAATAAATAAATAAATAAAAATACACTAGCTGCCATGGATATTGATTTAAGTGCATGAATTACAGAGAAAAGGCTGTCCTTTATAGAGAAGTGTTAAAGTCACTCGCTTACAAACTTAAAGAGTATCTTCAATCCGTGATCTGGTGTTTACTTCACATAGTAGCGGATAGAGTAAGTTAGGCACATATGTCTGCGTAATGCCTACAAATGGTACATAAATGCATTTTTTCATATAGCACTGTGTATTCATATTGTGTGTTGTCGTGGTTTAAGCCCAGCCAGCAACTAAGCACCAACACAGCTGCTCACTCACTCCCTGCCCCCCCCGCCCCCGCAGTGGGATAGGGGACAAAATCAGGAAAAGAAGTAAAACTTGTGGGTTGAGATAACGGTTTAGTAGAACAGAAAAGAAGAAACTAAGAGTGATAATGATAACACTAATAAAATGGTAACAGTAATGATAAAAGGATTGGAATGTACAAATGATGCACAGTGCAATTGCTCACCACCCACCAATCAACACCCAGTTAGTCCCCGAGCGGCGATCCCCTCACTCCCACTCCCCCCAGTTTATATACTGGGCATGACATCACATGGTATGGAATATTCCTTTGGCCACTGTGGGTCAGCTGCCCTGGCTGTGTCCCCTCCCAGCTTCTGGTGCCCCTCCAGTTTTCTCACTGACTGGGCATGAGAAGCTGAAAAATCCTTGACTTCACACTAAACACTACTTAGCAACAACTGAAAACGTCAGTGTGTTATCATCATTCTTCTCATACTGAACTCAAAATATAGCACTGTACTAGCTCCTAGGAAGACAATTAACTCTATCCCAGCTGAAACCAGGACATGTGTGCTTGTAGAAGCTTTTAAACAGTACTTATTTAATAGTTTTGGTTTGGATGTCAAACAATTTACAAAAATAATCATGACAGCTGGTGACACGTATTTTAAACAGGATTTTTTTAAGGATTTTTGTCATATTGTAGGTATTCTTTCTCTTCATACACTTCCCCCCCCACCATAATATTTGCTGCAAGAATGCCCATTGACTGAAGATCTTTTTCACCTTGCAGTGATGACAGAGAGATAAAGTGATCATCACACCTGGAAAGATCTGTCTGTCTAGTGTAACAATAGTAGCAGTGGTCCAGAAGTGTAACAATATATATTGCAGGAATCTTAACCTACACTTAATTTTATGATATTTAGCAGTGTAAGAGGAATAAAGATGTATAGATGAAAATGAACCAAGAATGATAATAAAGTGCTTCTGACAAGCATGTGCAAGAAGCAGTAATCTCAACAGGAAGTCAAATACCTTAAAAGCACATTAATTTTTCTCTCTGCCACTTCATTCTTCACTTCTTCCCTAAAATTCTTTCCGTACCACCTGGCAATGCTGCCTGTCAATGTCTTTTTGCTTCCTATGCTTTGTGCTTCCAGTTTTCTGTCTTCCTGCTTAGTTGTCCGTTCTCCCAACCTATTCAGCTCCATTGATGAGACTTTTCATCCCTCTCTGCAGAAGAAGGGAATTATATCTTTCTTTCTGCTCAGTCTTAGTCTTCGTTTGTTTATCCTTAAGTTTTTCCCTTTCTTTTTTCAGGTTGCTGAGCCACATTCCTACCAGGCCTAAGTAAGCGTAACTTCCCTGGGGCTACGCTGACTTAGACCAGCTGAACTCTGACCTGAAGATTTCTTTTTCTTTCACTATTTTCTGTCTATTGTCCCTTGATCTGCAGTTCCCTTTTCATCTACTGCACCCAGAAATCTGATTTACTTCCTTTTTTCTTGCTTGTTAATGCTTGATGTGTGCTTTTTCCTTTTCCTTTTCACTGAGGTATACATCTTCTCTTAGAAGGGTTGTACCATGCTGGAAATTTAAGATAGCAGCAGCAAGAGATATCAACCACCCCTCTTAGATGAAAAGGTTTTAATGATTGTGCTGATTCTTTTACTCTGTTCTTACAGTATTCAAGAGCTACATAGGCTCTCCTGTAGGAAGAGGAAGCATAAAAATACAATTCCTAGCCAGCAAAAGCATTACACAATAGGGAACATTCTCCTTGGACATCATTAGGTCATCAGTTTTGTGATTCATGTGCTGTGTTAATGTTCTTGTCTCAGAAATTAATCAGTTAGAATGGTGTGCAACTTTCAAATAATTCCAAGTTTTCTTCTGGCGTGTTCTATGTGCTTCGGGTTTTATTGCCTAGGAACATAGAGCAGGTATAATACAGTCTCAAGAAAATCTGCAACAGTGCTTCATGAGTATCTGCTGTCTTGCTAACTTTCGCATACAGTGAGTATCTGATTCATACAAGCAGATTGACTGTTTTATTGGAAACTGCTACCTTCTGATGTACTGATATTTTAGTAAAAATGCCCTGGAAAATATAAACGCAAGCTGTCTGATACTAAGTGCAGATTAAATTTTCCAATGAATTTCAAGGAGTTTTTTGGGTTAAAAATAATCCCACCAAACAAACATTTGGTTTCAAGCATTAAGGAAAAAATACTGCAAAAAATTGCAAACTATTTTTATTGCATTATATTTTAGTTTCCTTTAGTTTTTAATTTTGTACTGTTGTATGGGACACAAAAGCATATTTTCCTAGGTTGTTCCGTCTTTGAGTTGACTGTTTCAGAAAGTACCCCAAATTTTTCACCTCACTTTAACCTTTCTCACTCTGTTAAGTATACACAGTTGCTCAGGGGAAAAAAAAAAAATCTACCAATTGTACTAAAGCTGCAAGAGTAAGTGATACCATAGTTAAAGATTGAAATTGCTTTTGCTATGTGTTTCACTACTTTAGACAGTTTAAGGCTGCACTCCATTATAGGGCTTCCCAGAATTGTTCTTTCTGTGTACACACCCCTCCAGCAGATAAATGTGAATCAAATCAGATTATATCAAGGTTCTGTAATGTGAAGAAACATCTCTTAATAACCAAGCTGTCACTTCCATGATATTTTGTTACCTAAGGCAGTTTCAGTTTTCGTCATCTAATGAATGGCTACTGCAAAAATTCACCCTGTTTTCTTCAAAAGGTAGCTGCCTGAATTAAATATAGAAATACAAGAAATTATGCCCTCTGTGGCCAAGCTAAAGCACGAAGTACACCTATTACATGAAGTACACCTATTCCAGTCCTTCTTCCACTCCAAATATGTTTATACAGTACTTATCCTAGAAGTACTGGCACTGATATAATTCAGTATATTCTGATTTTATCACCATTGCTGTTAGTGACTCTTCTTCATGTTATGTGATATCTAAAACAATCTGTTATTTTGTAAAGGAAATAAGGTAATGATGACACATGCCAGCTGTAACATTTAATTACTGTTTTCATCAGCCATAATGATAATTCAGCATGTCATGAACTTAATAGGCTGTAGTTAATATTTCTACTCAAACACCTCAAATAAAGAACCTCCGTATGAGGATAATATCTTGCTGGCATTGTTTAACCCCTTACCCCAGTGAAATAGTAATAAAAAAACCCCTTCAGGATGAAGCTTCACATTAAGTGAGAATTTATTTTAAGTTATTACATAATTTTTATTATTTAACCTAATTATTTCAAACCCTAAATATTACATTTTTTGGCACAAAGCTCACTTAAAGATACTGTAAAGCCCAGATGACAGTCCTTTTAGAAATATGCATTGCGAATGACATACATCCATAGAAACATCCTAACTGTAAATATGATTGGATAAATATTCCCCTCACCCCCGACCACAAATAAAAAGGTAAAACAAACCTTTGGTGTAGGAAAGCTTTTGACATTTTTAGAAAACACACCATTTTCCATTTCATATTTTATTGGCAGAATAAGAATATTTAATATTTAATATTTAAAATATGGTCAGTACTTCAAGAAAGACGTGGCGTCACAGACTAGTCGTTCTGAGACTAGAGATCTAATGGCTTGTGCTGGTTATAGGAACAGCAACTGCAAAAGAACAGAGCAGAAAAATTTGAATCTGTGTTTTCCTTATCAAAGTATCTTCTGTGTTGCAGTTTCCCTTTAAAATCAAGGACAAACTAGAAGAGTCAGCCATGATCCTTGTGTTCTTCCAGACAATTAGTATCTGCATTTCCCTCCAGGAGACAGTGATTCCAGTGTGTCAGAAAAGCAAAAAGCAACCTGTCCAGGAGAAGGACAGTTAATTGAAGACAGAATCATAGACCCAAGTATATTGCAAAGAGTTTTTCCTATAGATAACATGCCAATATTTAAGTATATGCAATTAGAAATTTTTATTTCCCTTTCCCAAGAATTAGCAGATTTTTATAAATGACGTATAGAGACTGAAATGAGGATAACGAACCCTGGAGTCTCCAAAGGACTCATTTTAGAGTTACACAGTAAATTTATTAAATGTGATATGGAAGGCAGAGGTAATTACATACAGATATGGGAAATACTCTAGATAAGAAGATTCTCTTAAAGCACTAGTCATGTACTGATGTATAGCAATTACTGATTTAGGTATGTCATAGTTGCTAAGCAGTGAATCCCAGCATTGTCCTTTAGATGGAGTCAATAGTGCTGATCAGCTGCAGAATATGTAGAATAGAGGATGTCTTTCTTGATGTTTAGTGGGGTTGTCCCATACCTGGAACTACTGATGAAGAGTTCTTAGTCTTACAGATCTCAGGTAGAAGGACGTACCGTGTTTTATCACACTGGGTAACTGTTTCATTAGAGAATTATATTTACAGTTCTTATCTGCTGTTTCTTCAGTTCCTTAATTGAGACTTCTCTGTCAGCTTTAACTTCAATATACTCCAAATATTCAGGACATAAACAGTAAACTCCAGTCATTCTGGTCACTCCAGTGACCAGCTTCTGGATGACCTCTCAGTGAAGAGCTGGAAATTTGGTCTGACAATAAAAAAAGAAAGTGAATTTTACAATCTTATTCCTGGTGTTTATTTCACCTTGAAAAGCTAAAAACTGAGAGGCGAGTTCTGTTCTTCTACAAAGCACTGCTGCCTTCACTGGGAAGTGATGGCATATGTGTCTTGCTGAAGATTCTAAGCTTGCTGAGAAGGTCACTGATGTCCAGCCCTACATCCCTGGCTGTGTGGAGTTCTCAGTGCTATGGTATACAGACCCTTGAGCATAACTGCATTTTCAGAAAACTTCTACCTCTTCTGCTCCTGCTGCAAGTGGTGTGCTTCTAACATTTGTGTTTCTAATTCTCTGCTTGTTAACAACTGACGCCATGGCTAACTTCTGTATTGAATTCAGGTCCAAGAAGTGGGTACAAAACCACAACATTGTACAGCTTTCTTGTTTACTCTGCTGCAGCCGAATGGCATGTTTTATTCTTCCCTCATAACTGCAAACCAAGTAACAAATTAAGTAGTCATCAGTATGAAATAAAGATGAGGGCTGTTTAAAGCAGGCTGTGTAACTCTGTCAAAGTTAAGCGTGCCCAATTAAAACACACAAAAATCTGTGTACAATGTGTGCACTATGTTGCACATCCATTTTAGCACATGCACCAATCTATGTATAATGCCTGTTAGGTATCAGACACGTTCTACAGACTAAAGTAAGGCCATCTTTAGGCTAAGGATGAGAAAGAACCTTCATGTGCATAACAGTTTGAATGCCAAGTTTCAAACATAAGGTTGGCTATTTCCTAAAAAAAGCACGAATTCTAGATCTGTATTTCACTGCCTGTTGGATTTCTGAAAGCTCCCAGCATCCAAGAGCTCCAGGTGGTCAATAGAAGCGGTTGAGTATTTGGGATTTCCAGAGCCAGGGAATATCTGTTTATGTCTAGTAAATATGTTCAAGATATCTATTGATAGCTATGAAGTTATGCAAAGCTTTCAACGCTGTTGGCTATTTACAGTGTTTACCAGTGGTGCTATTTGCTGTTTATCCTTGTCTGCAACCATTTTCTATCCAGTGCTTCTGCAGTGGCCAGTGGTTTAGTCCCAAAAGCCTGGCTGGGAGACCTGCTTTGTGAATTGTTCCGTAGTGTGAGCTATAGCTTTTGAAATGATATTGAATGCAACTTGATCTTGTTTATACTTGTGACCAAATAGGCCACCTTCATTTTAGGTTTGGCAGTTCTTGTTGCTGCCTGTCCTACTTGCCACCAACATTTTGAGAGTGATTATTTAGTAACAACTGTCTTCTAATACCAAAAATGTGCGTTTCCTTGTGAAAGCATTTGTCAGTGTTCCTCCACCTAGTCCAGCTTTGTCAGCTGTTCGCATTTTCTTACCGAATCTTTTCCTTACCTATGGACTTTGTATTAAGTCTTTGCTGAGCCCCTGACAGTCTTCACCATTTGAGACTAACCCTTAAAGATTTTTAAAATATACTTTACTGTAGGAGAATAAACTTTTGCAGGCTAGTAGAGATTAGTGGATAGGGTAGTATGGAATAAGATAAGATTTATTTCCCACTTAGTAGCTTTCTGATTGTTTTCTCAAGGATGTCTGTTCTTTGTGATAATCCCTTATATTTGCTATTGTTTCATTTCCTGCTAGTCTCCCTCTTACAGCCTTTTTCACTTTAATTTCTGTGCCTTCCAGCAGGATGATATCACACAGGTAAACTGTTGTTTATAAACATCCCCCTCCAAACATGTGCATCTTTCATGTCTGTTTGCCACTCATTTTCAGCGTTGGTCACACAGAGTTTGTTGCCATGATTTGTATTCACAGTAAAGGTTCTTGAAAGGGATGGAAATGATTCTGCTGTTAAACTGAACTGCATCTAAACATTAGATCTTTTCCTTCTTGAACCACAGCCTCTTCTACCCTGTGTAAAACCTTTCCCTTCTGTCACATCCCACAAAATGTACGCTGACAATTCACTCACTGTAAAAGTGCTATGTGTTTAATTGCCTTGTTCTGAGGAGTGTTAAGAGTATTGCTCCCTATATATGGCTGAATGAAACAAGCTCCAGGGAACTGAAGAACTGAAGGGATGGAGGTACATGTTCTCTGGTGCAAAACAAAGCTTGGGTTCCATGGCTGTATATGGAAATAGTCTGGGAGAAGGTAAAGAAAGTTGTAAAAGAAAATTGTTTCGTTTCCAGACTGTAAAAATTACCCAAATTATCAACTCTACTAGGAAAATAAGTGTAGTCCTGAGTTTGGTGGAATCAAGTAGGGTGCAAAATGTGAGCCAAAGTATACAGATATTTCTCTTCGTTATGATAAATTTTTATACAATTTTTAGGTCACTAAGGTGAAGTTTGTCTTGCTTCCTTTTTTCCTAAAAGATTCTTCAATGTATTTGGGATGGTAGCAGACTGATGATCGCTGATGATTTTTATCACTTAGGGCAGCAGTTTGGTGTTTAACAGTTAATGTTAATGTAATGTTACAGTTTGGGAGATGGCTGTTGAAAGATCAGGTAAATTTAGAGCAAATGACTGCAAAAATGTAGTTTTATTCTGTAAGACAAACCTGTAGAAATGTCTGATAGTACAGGATAACAGCATCACATCTCACATGAAAGAGAGTGTTTAACAGCATCAGACAGCTTATGTAACGAAGAGTAAATTAAGTAGATGTCGTGTCTTTTATTCTGGTACCATTAGTAGACTACAATGGCTGAAAGTCATTGATTGGCTGTAAGATAGAATGATATATTCTGCAGAGGAGGTTATTTAATAGTTACTTGTGAAAATATCTCTAGAGAGCCAATTAGTAAGCAACTAATAGTTCATTTTCACAAACAATTCAAATTGGTCCTCCTAACCCTCTGTTGTGTTGCTTTATTACAGCTTTGATATTTGAAACAACATACATAGAGTGTGTTTAGTGGAATTAAGATGTAACTCAACCTTTTAAATATCAAAGACCAATATCATTTCTATGGTAATGTAAATCCAGCATAAGTGCACCAAGTTAAATTTGAAAAAGTGAAAAATATAAAACTGTGACATAAAAAATGAAGGTAACTTACTTTCTATTTGCTGGATCTCCTAAGCATAAGCATTTTCCCTTTTATTTCCCTGCTTCTTAAGTCTTTATCATGGATTTAAACCAATAGTAATGTAAGGACACAGCATTACAAAGATATATATTCTCTTGTTCCAGTATAAAAAAGAAATGTGCCTTCAGCAAATTTTCTTAGCTCACTTGTTTTAAAAGGTAAGAGCTAAAGACCAAGTCATCTACTGATCCAACAAAAGTGATATGACAGCAGAAGCTTGCAGGGAGAAGAAAGAATTCTTCTGTCGTTTTGCATTGTCTTTTGATCCCCTTTTATCCATGGAGACCATATAAAGCCAGTTCCATGTGATCTGCAGAATGGTCCATATTTGATCTTGAAGTAGCTTAAGCCTTCGCTAGAAGACTCGTTAAGTTACAGTGTTTCTGATATGGAAGGTATCAGAACGGCTTCTTGATATCACTGCTATGCAAGAAGCTGGTTAGGTTCCCGTCACAAATGTTGACAATAGTTCTCAGTATGATTACTTTTTATTATTCAGTGTAGTTATTTTCTTTTTGGTTTTGAGATGTTTATATGGAATAAATGTTTTTCTTTCATACCAGCACTTAAAACCTTTATACCACATTTAAGTGTGGAGTGTCTGTATCACCAAACCACAAATGGCTATTAAGAATATTTTATTTTACAAGAATGGTAAAGAATAGTTATAAATGGCCCCTTTTTTGGAAGTGAAAAACAGGTGGGATATTGGTAGTTGTCTCATTCAAAATTTAATGAATATGCGGTAGCTTTTTCCTAGTTTGTTTTATTTAGGGATTTTTGGGGGGAGTGAGATTGGTTTTTTTTCTCTGTAAGCACAAGGCATTTCAAATTGGAAACAAAAACAAGCAAGTAGTTATTTTAGTAGTTGTATCTATTCATCAGTTATTAAAATACAGCTGATTATGTAGTACTTTAATAAAATTGTATTACAAGGTATAAGTATTTATTGAAAAGCTATTAATTTTAAATGTCTGTGTTCTGCATCCTAAGACTAACTTTGAGGCACAGGCCTCTCTCTGTCTGTGTAAAACCTCGTGTTATATTTTGGCAATTTGACTCACACTCCTTACTGACCTCAAGTATTCTTACAGTCCCAGAAGTGTCTCATTTCAGTATGGATGTTAATGAAATTAGATATTGGTCAGGGTTGCTAATACTGACCTTTTATTAAAATTTTTATTATTGGTGATGATGTTTCTACCATCTGAAGAAACTTGACCTGTTCATTTTCAGTTTCTGCCACAGAGACCACATTCTACCAATCCTGACTGCATGACTCCACATGGAACTATCCTGCATCAAACCTTGGATTTTGATGAGTTCATACCACCAATACCACCTCCACCCTACTACCCGCCAGAATATACCTGCACACCAGTGATAGAGGCGCAGAGGTGATTCTTCTTCCCTGTAGTTTCAGTCATTGCATAGTTCTGAGCTACAGACTAAGAAGTTCTTTCAAAGTGCTTCTTTTCTTGAGAGATTACATAATTTTTTTACAAATTTTTTAGGATGCACCTGGAAATATTCATGTTAAAGCACTGCTGTAATAGAGAACTGATTGAACTTAGATAAGACAAGGATAACAATATCTGAACTTAAAGCAGAGATCAGCTTATAGGTAATCCTTTCATAGTTGTTAACATTATGCATTTGAAGTTGAATATGAGATTTACATTTCTAAAGAAATCATTTCAGTTAATGTTTGTGTGGAGTAGTGAAGGACATCAATGACTGCAAAACAGGCTGGTGGAGATGGCTGGCATCCAAAAGGAAATACAAGTTTTGAAGCTGCCCTGTGAATGAGGGCTTCATTTTGGTTGTCTAGTAAATTTCTTCAATATAATTCTTTGTAGCATCTTGGCTTTGAATTCAGAGAATGCTCTACATGACTGTGGTGTAGGTAATAGTTTACCAAATAAATCCAATGCCATTTTTAATAGTTAAGTTTGCTTGTTTGTATTTTTAAACAGAGGTCTCCATTTGGACTTTCCTCATTCCCCATTCAGTGCTTTATATGAAGTAACCATTAACAGCCCAGGAATGCTGTATCCAACTGAGCTGCCCCCTCCTTATGAGGCAGTGATTGGAGAAATGCCTGCCAGTCAGGTAAGGAAAAGCAAAGGAAACTCTTTACATAGTCTTTACATTTTCATGATGCGAAACAATTTTAGATAAATGTAATGATCTAAAATAATTTAGGAGTTAATTGTACTTTGGGAGAAAATATTAGAAAATATTTATATTCTTTAAACATTTTTCAGACTATTCTCTTTAAAAGGGTTTAACTAACAAATTTTACTTAATTTGTATTCTCCTTATGTTTTTGTGCATGTTTGGGCAAATGCTTATGCAAGTAGTAGTATTTCAGCTGGTATCATCCATTAAAAAAAGTTGTATGATACTGGAGCATCAGTAACAAAAGCCTAGAAGAATGGATTGGAGTCACTGAAGCACAGTGTTTTTCCTTAATTGTAAAAGATAATGATGTTTTAAAATGAGATTACACTTCTTAATTTCTATAAGTAACAAGAAATCTTGATTAGGAAGCAGGTTTATTTTCTTAAAAAAACCCTACAGTTGTAAAATATTTTTCATTCTAACTACTGATGATAGTGGATTTGCCTCACTTTAATATACTACTTTTAGTTGGAGCTCAGTACAACAGTGTAGGTTTAATAAGGAAAAAGATAACTATGTGTCTTGTGACATGTAATGCAGTAACTTCTGTAGGTTTGTGTGTGTGTGTATATAGCATAGAGCTCATGGGACATTTGGTTTTGCTCTACGTGTGATCTGAGCCAAGATAATTACGAATTCCCGTTTTAAACTATGTGTAGGTAGAACATGTACTTGGAAATTCCTAACAAAAATCACTGTAAATAACCTCAGATTAACAAAGTTAAAAATACCCATTTGCAGTCTTCCACTTATGCCAGATTTCAGATCATGTTCTGGAAAAGTACTGGGATCATCTGGTAATAGTATAGTTTCTTGTAATGGTATGCTCTAGTCTTGACAGGATGCCTTGAACTCAGTGCCAAATTTATGCTTTAGTAGCTGTAAGATACAGCCTCCATAAAGAGGCTCCTATCAGGTGCCCAAGTGCTAGAAGCCGATGCCTGCTTTACTGTTACATTAGCTGATAAGAAACCAAACGGAGCAAAGATTTGACTGATGAGAGGCTAGGGATGTGTTCTTCCTATGAAATAGCAATGAGTAGTTCTTTATCTGTTGCTTATACTTTTGGCTGTTACAGCTTTTAATAGCTTCTTCTGTTACATGGCAGAAACAGATACTCCTGAGAGTGCGTAACACCTGTATTCTGAACTTTGACAAAGGATCCAGTATACTTCAGACAAATATTTACATTATGCTTTTTGCCTTACTTTTACTGCACAGTGTCAACTTGACTGAAACTAAAATTACAATGTATCTGCATGTACAGCCAAAGCTAAGCTGAGCAAAGTTTTGCTTGAAGTGATTTGTGATAATTGAATCAGCTGTCACAAATAGGAAAATACTAAAAATGGCTTTTAGAAACTGTAATTTCTTGCAGGCCTCAGTAAAAACTCAAGGAGTCAAACATTCTAGATATTGCTTATCAGTTGTTAATAGTGCACTGTGGAAATATGTGTGTTCAGGTTGCCAAACTGCACCCACATTACAGAGGAGAGTACTTTGCTGTTCCTCAAAGTACAACACTGTAAAGTTTGCTAGGGGAAACCACAACTGAGACCACAAAACTATAAAATACTTATATAAAACCTACATAATTTTTTACTATTATACACAAGAAGATTATTAAGATAATTAATAAGACGAGTGTCTGAGAAAAAAAAGAACATTGGGATGCACAGTCCTCAAAAAAAATTCAATTAAAAAACTGCCAAGATATGCCTGACTGCAGCTTCTGTGACTGACAAAGCAGCTTCTGACAACTCTTCTAGTCCTTGCCTTGAGTCATACCCTCCACCACCTGCCACAATAAACAGGCCAAACATTCCACTACCTTTGATTTATTTGGCTATAATAAAATGAATCACTATAAACTGCTTATGAGTGAAATTCTTTTCTGAACAGCAAAATTGGAGTTTCCAAGGCCATCTCCTTTGTAAAATATTTTTTATTCGAGTTCCATCCTTTTTGCTTTACAGTAACTCAGAGGAACCTGCAAGCTCTGGAGGAGTTGATATTTTTGAGTGATTAAAAAAAAGAATTGGCAAAAGCAGTATGAATTATACATGGTTTTGGGGGAAAGAGGAGGATCATATCTGTGATAAGAATTCGTATGTGGTACTAAGTAAGGTTTAGAAAAATGTCTATTTATACTTAAGCACAAAAATCACTTTGAGCACTCTTGTAGTTAGGATTACACTTTGCTTGAGCATCGACATCCAGCAGCACAATAGCACCCGCATATAACAAAAATATATTTTAACACAACATAATTTAAAGCAGCAAAGTCATGCTCTTGCAAGAAGAGCATGAGCTTTAATGAGTAGATGTATTGACTATTATTTTTTGGCATCTGGGATCAGTGTCAGTGCCTTGCCTATTCATCTCTGGTCCCCTGGGTTCCAGAAGTGTTTGTTCTAATCACAAGTGAAAATGAGTGGTGATTTTTAATTTCTAAATGGTGATAATTACACAGTTTCTTACCAGGAGTGAGTTTATACATGCCAGGTAGTTTCTGATTCAGAGAGCTTGTAGGAGTAAAATAACAACAGGTGCTGAGTATCAGAAGTGAAGTACATGGGCAATGCTAACTAAAGCCAACACAGCGACTTTGTAGCCATATACTTTCCTTGACAACAAAAGCCCTAATGTATTTTTTTGCAGTCAGTGGAGGAATGGAGACAAAGTCTAAGACAGTTTTAGGTCTACAAAAGGAACAAAATGGAGTCCTGAGTTCTTACATGATGCAAATGCTCCCATATAATATGCACCAAGCTGCAGTACAGTATGAACTGAAATAACTAGATTTATAAATCCCTCAAAGGCAGACTTTGCAATGGAAATCATGGCAGAGCTTTAGCTACAGAAGTGCTTCTGGGAACCATTATGTAATAATGTCATAATTGTAAAACCTCTTACTGAGCATCAAGCAATCGGTTTTGTTTGTTTTTAAATGGATGAGGTACTTACAATTTTATTAAATTGTATCAAATTAGACTCAATATTTCATGCATTTCATGGACAACAAATCTCAGTGCTAATTTAGTGGTTGCATCTAAGTAAAAATCGCTGTTGTCATCTGTACTGATTAGGAATTCCCATTTTATGACTATGAAAAAAAGTGTTTTTCATGCTGTTTTCCATGCAAAGTATTGATTAGGATATAGAAAAGACATGAACAAACAAATCAGGGTTCTGCATGAATTACACCAGTGACTGTTTATAAGGTTTACTAACCTGTAGGCTGTGCAGGCTTGTTAAAAGCATGGGTTTTCTTTTCCTTTTCCTGTTGATAACTTAGTGAATGTATTTACCAGCTTTACGGCTGAGGATGTGCAAGTCAATAAGGTTTTGTTACCCTAGGCTGTGCAGGAACCTGTATGAAACCACGTGCCATCCCTATGTGAACCAAAACTCTGACCTGACTAATAAAAATTGTCAGTGTTACCTCCTACAATTAAAACCATGGTTCTCCTTCCCCCAGGCAAGAACGTCAATCAATTCCAAATGTATATGAGATACATTGAGCAATTATTCTTGTGAATGGAGAAGGAACAAGGGAAGGAAAAGGAAATATTAACACATTGATCAGATAACTTTAAATGGCTTATGTTTTGCAAAATATGGCTAAATACTGAAAAAAGTAGAAGAAACCAAAATTCAAATTATATCCCTGATTTCTTCTGCATGCCTGAAATCTTGAAATCTCTCGTTTTCCCACTATTAAGGATGCTAGTTATCAGTGAGGCCCTTGAGAGATAAACCTTAAAGATGAGGAGTGCTTTTTTGTATGTGGGGGATTTTATATAGAGGGGAATGTTCACAGTCTTCCATTTGGTCTCAAGAAGCAATTTCTCTGTGTGTAAATTTGTCCCTTCTATTTGTCATATTGTTGGGGTTTGGTTGTGAGGTTTGTTGTTTCGGTTTGTTTTTTTTTTCATTTCCAGCAGGTGTAATTAGAGAAAACTATAATACAATATGGTCTGCAGTATATAAGCAAGCATCCAGAAGTTAAGCTGAGAGGCTGTGTCCTTTGATTCACCTAGTAAGGAGTCACCTCTAAGCATGTTATCTTGTTTATGCAGCCCCATGTCTTTAGGTATGTTGCTGCAGGGTTTTCAGCCTCTGTAGGAGCCTCTGAGATTGAGGCAGAGCCTGAAAAGGAATGTGGTGTGTGATGGCTGAGCTTTTGTGTCTGTCTAAATTCCAAAGGATGTCGAAGACTGATCCAAATCTCGTTGCATGGAGGAGAGTGCTGAGAACAGTTCCTCTTTGTAGTTTCCCTGAGTAAGGCATGACTCCTTACCGTAGGTGAGCTGAAGAACTCTCAGTATTAACACCTAACAGCAAGGTAAAATAGTTTGTCTCCTGCCTGTGTTGGAATACAGGGTCTGTTCCAACAAGATGTCAAAGCAGAGTACTGATAGCTGCTCTGTGGCTTGTGTCAAATGAGCTTAGTTGTCTTATTACCAGGTCAAAAAATTCTGTCAATGCTATAATTCTTCCCTTTGGCAAACTAAGCAGAGAATAAATAAAAAACAGACATGAAGATTGAACTGTTGTAATCTAGAAGTGTTTGTGTAATAGGAAAATAAGGTATTGTAATACAATGTATGTCTTTCTTCTGCCTATAAAATAGCATGGTTTTTTTGAGGGAGACGCAATATTTTTATTTCAAGAATTGCTAAGCTAGCTTTTTTCACAAGCCTTAAATTTGCTTTGTATGCTGTGTAATAATGTTGTTGTTACTTTAAATTTACTCGATCAAAGCTACAGATGGTTCTTTTTCATTAGTACGGGTTTGCCAAAACCTCAGCCTTGCATGTAACTCATAGGTACTAGGCCCTTGTATAGGTACTAGACAATGTCACTACAGCTGCCAGGTGACTGGGAGAATGTAGAAGGTCAATAAATATTTCAGCAAAAATATTCAGCAGATATTTTCCTGTCAATGATTAAGAATCTATGAAACTACCCAGATTTAAAAAGAACCCCTAGATTTTTAAAAAGAAACAAACACCCTTAAAACATTATATTATTTCTTCCAAAATGTAGTTAGTCGATTGAATTTTCTCCAGCAATAAAGAGCATTTGAGAACACTTCTTACTTTTCCAGTTAGTTCCCAGCAGTTCCACAGTTAGTTTCCAGGAATGGTCTGCAACTTAAAGTGACACCATTAATTTTTTTTACCACAGATGCAATATTTTGTTTCAATAAAGAAAGACCCTTTAAGAAATTTCCAAGCAAGTTGTTTAAAAATACAAGTACAAAATACACTTTTCCTTCCCAGTCCTCTATCCATCTATTATGGCTGAGTTAAAGTATTTCTGGTACTGTTCTTTGTTTAGAGTTGTATTTGCTAAGCCTTAGACTTAAATTAGTGAGCACAGTAAGTTATGCATATATATGTGTGCATTAATCTACACTGGCTTATGCACTGGAAGCTCTTTCCTTAATAGCTTCAGAGTAATAGTGTCACATTCAGTTTTTTAGAAGGCCAGATACAAATTAAACTCTTGACAAAAAGGTTTTCACAGAGGTGACTGATGGTTATTTCTAGACTCTGTCACCAGCTGTAATAAGCTTTTACTTGTTAATTGTGGTCCTACAGACAGAAGCAGATATAATGCTTTCTGCTAAAGATGGTATCAATCTCATTCCCTTAGCCTTTTCCTCTTATATTTTTCTCATTTATTGTTACCAGCTATTTATTGGAATCATTTTTTTAATAATCATGATCCCAAAGAACTGCTAAAAATCTAATGAGATTGGCAACAAGGTCCAATCCAAAGTCTATTAAAATCAGTAGAAAGAAAATTACCTAAATTTTAGGTGTTTATGGATCAAGTCTTTCTAGCAAGACTGATTCTGTATTTTGTTCACATGATTCTCAAAAGTGAAGGGAAGTTACCCACTTAGATCCATCCTTTCAGAAAAAAGGTGATAGTATTATCTCCCTTCAGCAATCTCTGATAGGCTGGAGAACACCCTGCATCAGCCACCTTGGGTGGCAATGATGTGATAGGGTTTAAAAATACATTAGGTGTTAACATCTCAGCAAATAACCAAAGGAGAATACTGCACTTGTGCTTGGTTTTATGGTTTCTGTTGTGTTCTCTCCTATTTTAGGGTGATAAAATGTGGTGGGAAAAAAGCATAACATGGAAAAATGCAGACTGTAGAAAAAAAGATTGCTTGTAATAAAACCATTAGTTTTAAGCATTGCAGACATTAAGCTTTGTAATGTGGGCCTGCAGCCCCAGCTGCCTGTGAATTCAAGATGAATTTAGCTTGTAGATTCTGGAAAAATTAAAAATTGCTTTAAGCATGTTCCTTTGCCTTGCTTTTGTTCCTGACCCAAAGACATTGTAAAATACTGTATCTTTAAATAGCTTTCAGTCTAAATAGCAGCTTATGTGGTATTTCACATTGTCAGGTATGTTCTTAAGATCATCAGTGCTAAACTTTGTTTTGGTAAATTGCAGATTAATGTGCCGTTTCATTATAATTTTCATTTAGGTCACTGGTACTGATCAGCAAGTATCCGAATCAAGCTTGGGTGAGAGGAACAGAACCCTGGACTTCAGCACACAAGGTGATCACAGCATTGTGTTTGTTTACTTGAGAAAGATATAGTAGGATTTTTGAGTGGACTTTTACTTCTCTTCTGCCCTTCCCAATGGAGAAAGAAGGATTTGCTTTCAGATTGTTCACAGTAAGAAGAACTTTTTCACAGTCATAAACTGATGTGGCTGGAAACGCAGAGGACAGTTTTGCTCAGCGAAGCCCTTTGAGGCAGATACGGCAACAGACATTTCTTTTTAAAGAGTCGTGTATATAACCAGCAGTTTGTTTCTCATTGTCAGCAACCACAGGTGCCTTCCTGATAGTCCACATGCCTTCTCTATCTAGTAGTTTCCTGCATGGCTTCCAGAAGCCTGAATAGGAAGTTTGCTGCCTGAAGCGTAGATGTTGTGAATGCGAGTAGATGAGTAGCAGCACAGAGCCTGTTTGTTTAAAGTTTAAAAGTTCCCAGAATAGGCCTCCTTACCATGTCTGGTGATACGGAGGGCTTTTTAAACATTACGGCCTCAATGGATCATGCGATGTTGAGCAGTCTGCATGAAATAATTATTCTAGGAAAACTTCCATTAAATACTTTTTCCACATGATATTCATATCGTATTAATGAATAGACTGGCAGGTGTTCTCTGTTAGTACACTTAGGGGTAAAGAGGTGGTGGCAGAGTGATCCAAGAAATAGAAACAGTCCTCTCTTGCCTAGCATCCAGATTGGGACTGGCAGTCTAACAGATTAGCGAGGAGCATCTGTTCCTACACACACAAAGTACCTGTTCCATGAAGAAGGATTTCAGTTTCCAGAGCCACCAGTGGTCACCTTTAACTCCTGCTAAATATTAATTTTGCTTTTAAAATACTGGTGTTTGACAACTGCAATGGAGCGTGGCAACTGAGTTTTAAGTGCTGCTGTTAACAAGGGCTGTGCCTACAGAGCTAGTTCCTAAAGTTTGCAAGTACATTTGGACTTCACATCCACATACGAAAGTCTAAATTTTAAGTCCAGTGCTAGAGTTTTGACTATTGGGAAGCAGTGGACCAGCTCTCAAGCCAGGGTTTTGACATTACATATTGTGCTTTGTGCACATGAAAGGGAACTAGGCACATTTCATTCATGCATTCTCATCTGCTTCAAGCCCCTCCTCCAGCTGTCTGTAGTACCAGAAAAACCACACTAGTGGAAGAGTAAAATAGTAAGAAGCTGTAAATACAGTTTAAGGCCCTTGAGTCCAGGTAGCAAATGGTACAACCAGCCACACTCTAGTTTAATCAATTAAATCAAATCAAATCGGAGAGAGTTTGAACAGTGAAGATCTGTGTTCTGTAAACAGGCACAAGCTGGATACTCTCATTTATCCATACAAAATTCATAGATATTTCAAAACTTGAGTTAAGGCAATATGTTGCAAAGAATCATCTAACTAGGTAAAAAATATCTGGGGACTCATCACAAATATAAATGGTCCAATAAACCACTGCAGCTTTGCACCTAATAGACAATAAACAGGGCATATTATGCATTTTTAGCATAATGTAGATATTTAGATGTATTTCCATTATTGGTTATTACATCCTTTTTGGCAACGTTATGTTTGCTTTGTAAGTGTTACAAATTTATTTCCTGGAAGCCCCAAAAGAAAATAGTTGTTGTGATTCATTTTATGTAGAAAGAAAATGTCCTTCTTAAAATCCACCCTCATGAATATTTGATTTTCATTTTGATAGTTAATTTCCGTATACTGTTGGAAGCTTTCTGCTTCCTAGACCCCAAAAGATGGGGGCACTTAACAAACGTTCTCTAATTCACTAAAAGATCCTATTCTTCTATTCCTGAACAAAACAGTCAAAATACATTTGTTTCATCAATATGGTTAGCAACAGCTGTTATGCAAAAAAGGGCATCAGAGGCTCCTGAACTGAATAGAATTATGTGATTTGTATTTTGTAAACATTTTGATTTTAGATGTAGGACTTCAAGGAATTCCAGTCTGATATGGGAAGAGTGTTGTCTGTATTATTGGAGCCTGGAGACTGGATTATCTAGTTTTATTTTCTTTATTTTTGTCATGACTTTGGGAATAATTCAGAGCCAAATACTTATTTTCATACAAGGGGCCATTTTCATCCATAACATCTATTTGTAGACATGACAGAGGAAATGATAACAATCTCAGTTTTTAATACCAAGGGCTTAAAAAATGATGTGACCCTGCATAGAATGTTTAGCTTCTATCTGAAGTATCTGTGTCACATATTGCGTGTGCCAGAGATGTTATATGATGGTGAATTCTCATTTATAAAGAACTTAGATATATGCTTCAGGGAAATTACGACTGATTAGAAGTGTTAGGTGCAAAGCTAATACTGACAGTAGTGATAGGTTTAAAAGTGATGAGAGCCATGTTTTTTCAGCATTTGTGTAAAGTTATACTTTTTCTACCATGGGCAATCTCTCACTGTTTACGAGAGAAGTCAGTAGTGAAAGAGCTGTTCCTGTCCAAATGTAGTTACAGATAATACTTTGGTATCAGTGCTAAGTATGCTTATTAGTTGAAGAAAATACTCGAGGACAGCACAAATTGTCTTTGCTGAAGGACACTAGAAACAAGTAAATTACTTCAGTCGTTTTTGCTTTGGCATTCTGTCATCTGAAAGCTTTTGAGTAATTATTGATGTACTTGCCAATTACTAAATTTAAATCAGTATATGGAAAAGAGGGCCGGGTGGGGGGAATGGGAGAGCGGCGAGAAGTCTTTCTTTTTCTCTGAACCTCTTGTTTTGCAGTTTCTGTTGAGAGCACCTCTTTGATGGTCTCTGAAGCTGTTGATATCCCAGACTGTAGCTACTCCTCTGAAGATCTTTGTTCGCTGGAAGTTCAAGGATCTCTCCATTCTGCAGATCTTTCTCCCTACTGTACAACCCCCAAAGGGGCTACGGACCAGAGCTCCAGCACTCTGGATTACAGCACCCGCTGCAGGTTCCACCGAACTCACTCAGAGGGTTTTCCTGATGAGGATGACAGTTCCCACAGCCGAACCTCTACAGACAGGTCTCAAGGACAGGAAAAGCACCGTGCCCATGGCAGGTCCTTGGACTGTTCCTCAGAGAATTTCAGCCCCTCAGAAAGAGGACTGCAGAGTTCTGCTCAAGAAAGCAATGCCATGCCACCTTTGAAGCAAAAGAAAATCTGCTGTGTGGACTTTAGCCAGCCTCCTGTCCCTTCCCAGACCTCTCCCTGTTTTGGGCCCGCAAATACTTCATCATACACGAGTGGCCACGAGAGTGCTGTCCAGCAGCATCATATTACAAAATACCGAATTTCAAATATAGTCCGATCAACTAGTGACCCTGTATCATGTTCGTCTTCTACAGAAGGTAGGTGTAGTACCACAAGGCTGATGGAGCATGGAATGAATGAGTGGCATGTGATTTATGCAGTAACTGGTGCTGCTGGAAATTATATGAAACATTCCAATGAGGGTTGACTTACGTGTGAAGGCTTTAGTTCCATGTGCATTTTCTAGATTTGAAAATTTTTAAGAATGGAAATGAGAAAAGCAAAAGAGTGAAATTATTTTTGGCTTTTCTAAATGGTACCGGCCTTTCTGCACTGCTCAGAAAACGATCTCTTGAGTAGATGCATCCACCTCTCTATTACTGTTATACTGAGAAGCTGAACTAAGAAGTTGAATGGTAGCTGGTGTCTATTTAGGAAACAATTAACTGAGCTGTCATGCTTTTGCAATACAGCAGGTTGTGTTTCCTGAAGGTGACACTGACATTGACAGTATTGGTGCATGTCAGAGGCAGTCAGAGTGTGACTCTGTAGTGGCAAGTTGGAGTGTACGGTGAAAAGTTTTAAAGGACAAAGAAATGAAAGATGAGGCACGTGACAAGATGATAAATTAAAAGGGAAGCTTGTGACTGTTTTGGATAAGTATCTTCTATGACTCTCCTTTTAGACAAGTAGGGGAGAGGAGACGTTAGCTGAACAGTGTATCTTCATAAATACCTGCTTGTTAGTGGAAAAAAATGTTTGATTTAGTAGATTAAATAATAGCGGGAATGTAGAACTGTCTAAACTGTTTGAAAAGTGCACATTTTACAAAAGGAGGTAAGCTGTTTAGAGAGGTTCAAAGGGATAACCCGGAGAAGCCATTTGAAAGTAAAGATTAAAGGCTTTGTAAGATGTCATAGATCGCGCTGTTACAGATGTGTTCACTGGGCTTTCTAAGGGATCTAGAGGAAGAATCATGTGACTAGCTCAAAACAAAAGTAGACAAAATGCTGAAAATAACTGGTTTCATTTAGGAAGATGATGGTTCTATTGTGGTTCTACTGTTGGTGCTATTACACTTTTTGCATCATTATTCTGTTTCTGTGAATTTCAGAGACCTCATACATAGCTCAATAATTGAATGTCTTTTACCTTTAGAAATCTAGCCTCAGCATCCTGTCCAGGAAAAGTGAATCTTTAATCTAGAAGTCTGCATTTATTTTATGAAATTTACTCTGCTAGGATATACGTGCTATGAAGCTGCTGTGCAGACAGTAAGTAGGAATTTCTGAATCCTTTCTACTGTGCCAAAGACAAGAAGAACAGCCCTTTCTCTTCTGGATCACGCTCTGCAAGTTTTCAATATTGTGCTCCATATGCTCTTTGAGTAGTGTTTAAGAGAGAGATTACTGTAGGCAGCCATAGCTACTGTTCTAGCTGACTGCTGGGACACCTGGTAGAACAGATGCTCTGCCTTCATTTGTAACATGTCCTAAATACATCCATCATCTTTTCTGGAGAAGTGGCATTCTGGGAATTATTTTGACTAATTTCCAAGTTCTTAGCCCTACATGAGTTGAGGGACAGGGGTTGAACATTACTGAGATGTAACTGGGCTTAGCAAAGATTGTAATAAAGGAGCAGAGATGGTTCTAGAGATACTGAGACACACACAGCAGAGAGGGGAGCAAGAGAGGTAACTCTGAGGGAATGTGTTTGTGCTGACCTAGTTTGCCGTTCTTTTGCTGCCTACAGAAGACTCTTTAAAATTAAATCTTTAAGGGAAGGAGTCGAGTCTAGATGTGCATATTTCTTTCATTTATATGTTTGGCAAACTACAGTTTGCAAAATTTTTACTCTGTGAAGGTTTTCACAACTTCACATCACTTCTCCTTCCTCTACTTTTTGAGAACTTTGTTTGGAAATCTTATATAGGTTAGAAGCAGCAGAATTCTAATAACATGTACCGGCTGTTTGTTGCAGCCTTGAATCTTATTTCTCCTAAGCTGTGACACACAGCTGAAGTTCTTTATAGTCTTTATACCTTTAAAAAGGTATTTGATCTAGATTTTTCAAGACTGGTTATTGGTATTCACTGCAGAATTTTAAAATGCATCCAGAGAGTTGAACAGTAGGCAAAGACAAAGGGAACCAACTGAGGTCCACCAGCTAACCAGCCCAGAAGAAAAATGTCTGGGGTTTTTTCAGTAACATACACTTATTTTTAAAAATCATCCTGGAGGAGAACAACTGGTCAAATAGACTTACCATATGAAAGAGAGAGCTGTAACTATGTGTTGTTAATACTAATAACTCATGTAAGAGACATACTCCGGATTTTGGAGAACTGAGGGGTGGGGGAGCTTCAGGCATGTTCACAAACGGGAAAATACAGGGGTCAGATTGGTAAGTGGGGTTTGGTTTTGTCGTAGGACTCAGTCTTTCTACTTTAAGAAAAATTATTAATTTCTCTTCTGATTAACCTCCCTATACAAGTCAGCATGAAGCAATTTATAAGTGCAACCTTGAAATTTACTGCGTAGTTTTGTTAAATGGGTCTCGAATATTACTCTGATTGCACTGCACATGGTTTGGAACATAAATTATTTGACACAGGGATGTTACACATGTGCAACAGCGTAGTGACACAACAGCAATGAGATCTAATAAATTAGTAATCTGGAAATTTTAACACTGGCATAAAACTCTGGGCTTTTAGGTCAATAAAAAATTCATGTGCTTCAAGCACATCTTGACATGATGGGTTCTTTATGGTATATATAGTCAATAATTCTCCCATTAATCCTTTAATGCTGAAAGTGAGCTTGCTTATTTGTTTTGAAATATCTGTCATTCCTAGCAGAGAAATTATAGATGAAAGTTTAGTTTAATAGGTGCCTTTATAGTCACTGTGTAGTCCCTGGACAATGTAAGTATGGTGGGGTCACATACAGTCTCTGTAAGAAATAGTTCCCTCTTAAAAAAAATTACACAGAAATGAGTAGTTTGCATCTTTTTCTGTCTTTTCCCTATAAAGTTTATCATAGCAAAGGAGGCCAAAATCGATTTCTAGCACTGATGTTTGTTAAAATAAACTTAATCAAATATGATAGACTATCTGGCTATATCAGTTAAGTGCCTGAGTGATTATTATAGTGTCTGTGTTCCAGATAATTCAGGATAATATCTAGTGGTGTAGTTTTGACTGTGCCGCGAGTACATTAAGCAGTATAATAATGGATGGGAAGACAGAACCTCTGAAGTGTCTTCTCTAAATAAGCATGCTCTGATTCATGTGTTGCATAATAAAGCAAACTAAAGACAGAATAGAAGCTGCCTCTCTTAATTTCTTACAGATTTTCTATGTTTGTAGCATCTTACGTTTGTTTTCCTTCATTTAAGTATTCACTCTACCAGAGAGGATTATACCAGCTTTTCATCATAAACTTTCCCTGAAGATACGGAAGAAAACCTAATCTACCTAGAAGTTCAAAACAGTTTTCAGTCTTGGAAACAGATGTTATCAGCCTTAGCATAAATGTGAGGATTTATTCCATCTTGACTATCACAAGCTTGAAATCAAAAAGACTGCAGGGGTAATTACTGTATAGTGTGATCTCATCATCATTGATCCTTGTGCTGGCATCCCAGAAACTTTGTCATTAGAAGGCAACTATGTCCGGAGCTGTCTGTAGATGCTCTGTAACCACTTAGTATTGATTGGATCACCAGGAACCATAGTGGTCACTACCCATTAATTTAATCAGTGGTGGATAGCATTTGTCCTGCAAAGAATGAGAATTATTTTAAAAGGATGTAGAAATATTGAATAAAATGCTGGTTTTGTAGAAATAAGAGGGATTCATCTTTCGTGTTTTTCATATTTTCTAAAAGAAACTCTGTCTGCCAAGGAAATAATAGGAAGGTCTGAGATCTGCCCCTAGCAGGGAGCCTTCCGTAGCTTCAGTGCTGAGGCCTGAAATATTTAGGATTTGATAGCTGTGTAACAGAGAGGAAACCATCAAGCAGCAACTATATCTATTTGGATTTATTTAACAGCTTATAGGACATTTCTATGTATAGTAGCTCTCTTTAGGAATGAACATCTTGAAAGTAGTATTTCTTCTGAGTAGTTTCATTCTGTAAAAGGGATAATAAAAGATTCCAATGTATTTTTCCTTGCTTTGGGCAGAGGATAGCAGGGGTTGATTGTGTTCTTTCTGTCTCTCTGTCTTTGGTTAAAGGTGATAATTGTGCCTGGACTCCTATATGTAGCCAGCGTCAAGATGCAGGATTATCTCCAGCTACATTAGAAACAGGTGAGGATCAGTTTTCTAAAGCAGGATCTTTTGTTTTAAAAATAATTACAAGCTTCTGATACACAAGCTCTGGAAAATTTGGGGCAGAAAAATCACTAACAGTGTACATATATGATGTACGGTGCTGATGGAACCAGCCTTTGAGTGAAAATAAATGCTGCGAATTAAGTCCTCTGTTTTAGTTCAGCATTTTTGCTTCCTCTGTATTTCTTACTAATCTCTCTTGTATTATTCACTGCTTATAATTTCCGAGGCCTAGAAATAAGGGGAACTTTATCCTTGAAGTTGGGGAGGGGCTGGGCCTAAAACATTACAAGTTACACATGTAACACCGAGTAGCTGGTGTTTCCCCTTTATCATTAATGTCAACTGAAGTCCCTGAAAGTAGAGGTAACAAAAACATCTGTGATATATGAAGTACTTTAATTACCCACCCACTCATCCTAAATGCAGTCCTTCTTGATCATGGGAAAGAGTCTTACTCTTGACCCCTAGTTAAAATTACCCATTTTGCAGAGTTTTCTTGACTGCATGTTTTTGTTATTCTTCAGACAAAATAGACATTTTATGAGAAAGTAAAAACTTCTGTGACAATATTTGTTTTGCCTTTTTTTTTTCTTTTTTTTTTTTCTTTTCTTTTTTTAAACTATTACTTTAAAGATATTCTTCCCCCCCTTTTTTAGTTCCTGGTTCTGGTTCTCGTATGGCTGCCTCTGCTTGTCAGCATTCTTTGAGCAGTTTCCTACCAGCTGGAAAACAGAGGGATACAAGGAAAATTGATCTACACATAAAGCCAAAGGCTTTGCACACAGTCTCAAAAGAGCGGCCACACTCTTTAGTGGACCTTAAGGCCTATAAAGACACAAAAATTTTAGTGGCAAAATTTTTGGAACATTCAAACTGTAATCTCCCTCCAGAGGTACGTCACGTAGTGAACAGCATACGATCAGTAATAAAATCTGATGAGAGACACATGGAAGAAGCCATCTTCAGTGCCAATATTATAGACCAGGTAGGCCAATTATGTTCTAAAGATTTGTTCAACCATGATAGACAAATACCCTATTTAAATGTTTTTAAAGTATTAAGTACTTCAGACAATTTCTACAAAAGTTCTTTTATAGTAACATGGCTTTAGTAAGAAATAAGTTTATATTTATTGGGCATCAATGCATTTTACACTGAAGCGCTCATAAATGCGTTTAAAATTTTCAGCTGGACCTACTAATATTGTAGGAGATCTATAGGGAACTGATTTACACACTGATAATCATTCTCTCTTATTTACAATGTCTTTCTGCACCTGTGATTGTTCCACACATGAATTTGTGTTTACATATGGAGTCAGACAGAACTGACTTGGATCTGTTGGGTTTTTCAGGCAACTGTATTTGTACAGCATAAGCTATTAGCTGAAAAGAATGGGTAGATACACAAGCAGGGCCATGATCTATCGAAACAGAACAGTGCAGTTACTCTTACTCCTGGCCAGAAGAATGATAATGACCCTTGCTATTTTTAAGAAAAAGAATTGAGAAGTTGTGCTTTTGCAAATGAAGGAATAATGCATCTTCTCACCTTGAGTGAGAATAAAACAGACACAAGGCTTGGAAGGAATCCTATAAAACAAGGGAATGAGTAGTGGCAGCAACTTTTATTATCTAATGCATGTTTAATAATATGTCTTTTTTTGCAGGAATCACCTCTTGCTAGTATTGTTACCAGAATGATAGCTATAGAAGTGAAGATCCTTTTATGTTGTCAGATTTGAAAAGCAGAATGGTCTTAGCACTGACTAACTGCATTCAGGTTGCCTGTAGGGTTTCCACAGATCTGGACAGACAATTAAGGATAGAGGCTAGGGGACTGTTTGCCCCCCTTCTGAGATACTGCAATTTCTATGGCATTAGTCTGCTGATCCCTAAGTGAGGGAGACTGGCTAAGTATTAAAATAGGACTTAATAACACTTAAACAGCATGTGAGATAGTTTGATGTGGAGCAGGAAACATAAGGCATTTAATAAACCTTGCCATAAGATTGTTTTTGCTACCTATGAAGTAGAACAAAGAAGTAGCACCGTATCGGTTACCATTTAATAAACCTTGCTGTAAGATTGGTTTTGCTACCTGTGAAGTAGAACAAAGAAGTAGCACCGTATCAGTTACCTCCGTAGTCACATGGGCAGAAAAGCAATACTATCATGACATACTCAATAGGGTGTCAGTATGGAATGAAATTCTAACGTTTTTATTGCTTTATAAAATTTATAGGTCATGAAATCCTCAAGGTTAGAAAGTTGAAAACAATTTTCTTTAAATGAAAAAACCATAGTTACTCACAAAGCAAAACAGTATAAAGAAATACGAGTGTTTATGTAGCTCATAAAACCAGAAACCAATGGCACAATTTTTATCCTGTGTGGATTTCTTAGATCCAGGGAGACATACGGTTTTTTCACAGTAAAGAAATAATTTTAGTAGTTATTTTTCTGAGGCAAAACCCATTATTAATTAGTGAAAGTCGAGGGCATCCCAGAAATCTACTTAAGAAGTCACAGAATGTTTGGTAAAATAGTTGTATAATTCAGATTTGTGAAGTAGCTTGACAGTTCTATTAACACCAAAAAGGTTGTTTACCAGGCTTGCAAGGTTTTAGTTCTCTTCCACCCTCAGCAAAGCCAGTGAAGCATCTCTTTCTCCTAAAAGAGACTGATGAGTTTAATTTGCTCCAAACTTATATTTGTCAATTGTAAGGCAGAGCTGCTGCCTTTTCCACAGGTTTCCTTTTCATTCTTACAGAAAGAAACCAATACTTGTTTGCACTATTGCTGATTCAACACCATAGTACAGATACAAGGCCTGATGCCTTTCGAGCCTGACCGTGCCTTCCAGTAGCCACTACTCAGCCCTGACCAGTTGCAAGAGCAGGAGAAGCGGGAGGGTCTCTGGATGGCTGCATAAACACCATCTCCTCTGGGAGAGTTCCATCATTAGATAAATGAAATAATATTCAGGGACTGAACCTTTTAAATTAAAACATTTCTTACCCTTTTTTCCCCATTTTTTCCTTCTCCATTCCTGCCCTTTTAAACAGGTAATTACAAGTTCCCAGCAGAATGTGAATACCTCTAGAAAGCGATTTCAAGAAGATCTTCATCTTCAGAGCTGTGGTGCTCTGAGCTCTCCAGTTGCCTTCTTACGTAGGTCCCATATCACTCGCAGTTTAGAGCGGGACAGGCCTCACAGTTTAATTGGAGTTTGCCGGGAGACCATCCTTTGATAATATTCGCAGGTATGTGATTCCAGCAAAGAGAATTAAGGAAGAAACCAGGACTGGGAGAAATACAAATAGTGGATGACTTAAAAAGGAAAAAGTGTCTTCCTTTGGAATTCCACTTTTTTCCAACAGCAGGAGGAGAACACCTGTTTTTCTGAATGTAAATTTCAGCCCTGATTTTTGCTAAATTTTAACTGATTTATTAGTAAAGTCTTAACAAATGTTTTCCCAACCAGAAATGCGTTTATTTCACTGTATTTATAGAAATGCTACTGATGCTGCCTAGCATTTCTTGAAAACCATTGCAAAACCGCCAGAGACCGGCTGTACAACTTAAAAGTTGTATTTATTTAATGTACCTCGAAGTGTTTTAACTATGATCAGTGTTTTAATAAAAAGTATTTCTGGACTTTGCTTTTTCAACAACTGATTTGGATAGAAATGTAAAGGTGATTCATACACACATACAGTGCTGCTTCTAATCCATTTTTCCAGTGTCTTTCATGCCAGGCTAACTGATCTGTCCTATTAAAACTGCTCCCCCCACTCCCTCCCAATATGTTGCCCTTTTAAATTATGGTGACGGGTGCAGTGTGGTTTATTTTTGCTTTGTTCTGAATGCTCATGAGTTTATTATTAATGGAGTAGCGTATGTTATTGAAAGCTGACGTTTAAGTACTCTGTGAGTTGTGACCAAAAGATGCATTAGGGAAGAAGTCTCTGAAGTTTTGCATTTCCCCAAAAAGCATACTTCACAAACTTTTTACAAAAGCCAAGTGATAGGAAGTTAGATGAATTTTCGTCTAGCAGAGCCTTGAACATTTTTTCAAAAAGAATTGTTACTCCAATCAGTAGTTTTGACAATGTATTACTAAAACATGTCCTTGTGGTTCTGCTGTATTTATGACTTATTTAACATTGATCTTAAAAAAAAAATAATAATCAAAAAGTAAGTATCATTGACACTGATTTGATTACCAGCATAAACACAGGTCTGCCAGCAACGTCTTCCAGTGCAAGCTTCATCCTGGCTCTCTCAGAGGAAATTGGAAAGGCCTTAAACAAAAGGTTCTCATAAAGAACCTACCACAGGTTGACGTTTCAGGGTTTTAATTTTTTTGCAGCAGTGCTTGTCAGTAGCGTTAGTTTCCATTTGAGGTTTAATCATATACTGGTTTCATTTGTGTCACTCTGAGCTGGGCAGACATCCTGTGAAAAGGTCACAAAGGAATGTAGCTGAAGATGGGTAGTTTAAGTTTTACAGAATCATCCATTTTAATGTATTTTAATTATAGCATGCTTCTGTATTGATGTGAAGTTACAGTGACATCCAGTGGCAACAAGGTATGCTAATTGAAAGCATCTACTCTCAAGATAATAATGATACACAAATTCCTAATTCAAGAGATTAATTCCTTTTTAAAAAAATAATCTGTGACCTTTGCAACTGCACTTAGATGAAGAATTAAATGATCTTCTACTTGGATTTTTTTTTTTATTATGTAAACTTACACAACAAACAAGATAAGCAAGCTTCCTTTATTATTTCAGATTTATTAGTGATAGTAGGTTAATTCTTTCCTAAGGTCAGTTGCATGCAACACACTACTCCTTGAAGTACAGTCATCTAAAGCTCTTTAGTTACTGCATGGTAAGGCTTCTTAAGTCACAGTGTATTTTCTTCAAGGCATTGGCCAAAAAAAAAAATCTAGACAAGAAGTTACACCAATTAACATTTATCTCATAAGGAATACAACTTTACTACTAGGTTTTTTATCTACACACATTCTAATACTGGTGATGGTGCTAGGTTATTTGTCAAAACAATTTACATTCAGAACACATTGCCTTAGGAATAAGAATGCTTTATAAAAGACAGAAACAGGTAAGCATGGCTTTCCCATTTTGAGCTAATATAAACAAAAAGGTAATATGCAAAAATTAAAGGAAAAAAACCCCAGCCCAACACATACATTACACAACCTGTGCAATAAGTTATCCATGAAATAACTCTGTTAAATGATAAAAATCACAAGCATTAAAAATAAATATGTATCTAAATAAATATTTTGATTTTAATCTTGTGGCAATTATTCTTTATTTAGCATATGAAACACTTGTTACATGTTTATGTTCACACCTTGCCAAACAGGTTACACTTGTCATAACAATACCAAGTACTACAGTGGTTTTCTTTACATCAGAATCTAAAAGTTTTAACTGCACACATTCCTTTCCACTGAAATACCATCTATTCGGCACCAGTTTTAAAATTATGCAAAGCCATCAGTATTGGACCACTTTATGGGACTGGGATTTTTTTTTTTAACTGGAAGCAGCCATAACTTTCTCTAATTGCTTCTTTCTGCCATTTCCTGCAGCCTCATTCATCAAATATTCACATTCACCGTGTTATCAAACAAGACAGACATACATACATCACTCCACATAAAGGTTACAAATAAATATGTTTTAAGTTCTATGAGAAAAGAGTTTAGAAGATGTTGCAAAATACTTAAATGTTTTACAAAGATTTTTGTCAGTGATTATTGTCCTTGACCATCCTTCTCATCACTTTTTCGCAAAGAAATAAAAAGGAAGGAGAGAAAAGGCAGAGACACCTGTCTGTTCCTTGGTTCGGAGTCCTCAGGTCAGCTTCAAAGCCTTTCATTCATACAAAATACAAAATTTTCTTCAGCTATGTGGGCTTCAGCTTTGATGGAATCATTTAGTTACTTTGCTGCAAGAGAGAGTCGTATGCTAGATGTATAGGGGTGTCTCTTGCCCAGTTAGAAGCCTGAACATGGCAGCTGGCATAGTCTTCATGTGAATCTGTCAATTGATTTACACAGAAATTAACAGAATTGTTACTAGTTTAAAATCATCCATGAGGCCCAATCTGTCTGTCCCTGGGGTGTAAGTGCATTTATTGTCCTGGTTTCTATAGATGTGAATGTTACCAAGGTTTCTAGTTCGAAGTTCTCTGGTTCTGACAAGCTGGTTTGCTGTCTTTGCTTTTTTTGTGTGTGTTGGGTTTTTTTTTAAATGACAACAACAGGATGCAACATCATATAGCTTAAAAAGACATCTAAATGCTTTCTATGGCTATACCCTACTCCAATTACAGCCCTTAAAAAGGAAGCAGCACAAACATCTCTGAAAATTCATTCTGGTATTAACTGAACTTAGATTTGTCTTCTATCTTCCTTTCCTGTGGGAGTGTCATTTTGTACATGTTTTCTCCTAACTGGAGTATGGTCCTCTGAACACAAAACTTGGACTTTATTGCCTGATATTTAAATGTGAGTCAAGAGTTTGGTGGAACAGGTTCTCTTATGGCTAGTGTAAGTTCTTTCTAAAAAGGAGTACTGTGATAAGTGTCAGAGGGATTTTACAGACTAACAGGATTAAAGGCATCAGGTAATCAAAGTTGCATCAGAACTGTAGTAACAGCTCTAAGTACCTATCAGACAACATGAGAAGAAGGAACGTAAACTTTACTAACTGATAATACAGACTCTCACCAGCCATATGCTGCCTTGACATCTTGGTCTCTTCATGCTGAAAAAGTTTCATACTGTCCTCATATTTTTAGTGAGATGTTATGCAGCAAAGAGGTACCATAAAGGCATCGAGGTTCTACTGAAATCTACAGCTTTCTTCCTGCCAACGTGCATGTACTCTGTATTATTTTTTCAAATATCATTTTCCACAGGAAAACAAGCTATCTTTGATTTTTGGCAAAGGAACTAGTGGAAGATCTGGCCAGGGTTTTGTATGATACTACCACTAAATTCAGTAGGGATTTTGATAAACTAGAGGATCTTGTTCATTCATTGCTGATTTCTCTAGAAGTACTGGAGAGAGATGTCTTAACTTATTCCCAAGGTAAGTTGGAAATGAAATTATTAAAATACATATCAATTTGAATCTCTCAGCTTTTTGAATATTAATTTATTTCTATGGCAGATACTGTAGTGATAAGCCAAGAGTCATGCCTGAGCGATTTCTTCCCTTAATTGATTAGTTTAATTCAAACAGTAGCTTGAAGGTTCAAAATCATGCCAGGAACTCTTGAAAATGAGTGGAAAAATGCAGTGAATGTGCATCTAATTGTTCAAAAAATGATCTGTTAATTGTTTGTTATTAGTGCTCAACTCCAATTTACTCAGGTGTCATTTTAATACTGTGTTAAGACACTGTTTTCTTACCTCTCCCACTGAATTCGACAATGCTTGTACTATCTTCTCATGAGCAGTAGCAACAACACTTTGTCCATTGATCTCAATAATACGATGTCCTACTCTTACCCCTCCCCTCTCAGCTATTCCACCTCGCATCAAGCTGCAAATCTGCCAAGAAAAGCAAAGTTTATTAAAGTTAAGAAATGTCATAATGTAGCAGTTACTAGGATTTAACACATAATAATGAGTGGTGACACTGTAAGGATTCCAGGAGATACTTGTGGAAAGTATTAAGCAATACTGTGAGGTTTTAAATGTTGGTTTGTTGGGGGCTTTTTCTTTGTTGTTTTTTTTCCAAAATTTCTGCAAATTACAATTTTTATTTTCATTCTCATGGGCTGGGAATATATAAAAACTTAACACAGTGACACAGGTAGCAGCCATGCAAAAGTGGAGTTAGGGGGAAGAGAGAAGTTTTATGTACTGTCAGGATAGGAGAAGAAAGTGATTTTTAAATATTTCTGACTGTGCCACCTGGACTCTTTCTGCAAAGTACCACATTATTCTTTCTGAACAATGGGAAATACAAAAAGTGCTAACGTAAAAATTAATCTACAACAGCAATTTTTTCACATACTTGGAAAAAAACTGACATAAAGCTTAATCCTTAACCCCGCACAAACACTAAGTTTAGTCTGAAGGAAAGGATGATGCCATACAGACATTCTATATTGAAAGCTGGCAATTGGTCAAAAGGGTCACAATGATACAAGGAAAGATCTATCTTAAAGATAGAAGGAAGAATTTTTTTATGATAAGGGTGGTGAGGCACTGGAACAGGTTGCCCAGAGAGGTTGTGGATGCCCCATCCCTGGAAGTGTTCAAGGCCTGGTTGGATGGGGCTTGAGCAGCCTGGTCTAGTGGAGGGTGTCCCTGCCCATGGCAGGGGGTTGGAACTAGATGATCTTTTAAGGTCCCTTCCACCTAAACCATTCTATGAGTCTACAAAATGTGCAAATTCTGTTTCTTTTTACAGGCTGTTCTCAGCATAGTGAAGTATGACAACTTGTTTCCTGTGCCTGTGCAGGTTGAAAAAGGGTGCTCTGCTCTCCAGAGCCACTGCTTTTCTCCATGTTTTACAGTGCTGCTGGCCACAGGGACCTTAGGATGAAGAAGGCAAGTCAGGGCACTGTTGCAACTGGCAGCTGCAGGTGCCAGTAAAGACCTAGGCACAAGTTTTGATTTTTATGCCCCCTACAACAGGAGAATAATTCTACAAGAAGGGTTCCATTCAGCACGCATAGTCCCAACAGGCACTGCTACTTAAAATTATTCTGAGGTTGCAACATGTGTGATGTACAGGCAGAAAGAAAAATCTCAATCCACTATTCAGAATTTAAAAGAATGTTTCCTCCTCAGCAACAGTATCTGTGCTAGGACAGGGCCCTCCCTGACAGACTAGACAGCTGTATATTAGATAGAAATTACTGGTAAATTATGCTGCACATAAGACAGATAATGTATGGCTTGAATCTCTGGAACTGAGCAGAGTTTAGCAATGCTGAGATTTACCTTTTGTTTACTGAGAAAAACCTGTTCTTGGAGGAAAAGAAATGAGTGCTAGAGCATCCAGTAATGGCTGTTTCTGCAGTTACTGTCAATGGTTAGAGTAATATGCCAAGAATTATTATTTGCTGCGATCTGGTTATTTGGTCAGAGCTAAATACAAGTATGATAAGATGTGGCTTGTGTCCTGCTGAGTTTGTAATCTAATTCAGAAACATAGTATGTGAGGAGATGGCCAAGCTGCAGTATGTGGAAGGTGAAACATTGTCTGTGGTTGACCAGAAACTTTTCTGTTTGGCATTAGCAGTTTCATTTAAATTCCTTTTCACAAATAACAATGCTATAAAAAATGAAATAACTTCTTACTCAAAGTTCAGGTTGTCTGATGGGGGAGTGAAAATATATAGTTATTCTTTGTTTATAATAGGCCTTTCTCAGCCTTCTGATAAAAACCTTTCTCCTGCAGTGAGACTTATCTTCCACCATGTTATCATTAGTGGCTGAGTTTTACCTACTGTGGTTCATAAAGTATTTCTGATGGACTTTTATAGATAGAGGCACCATCAGGACCCTTCATAGAATTGCGTCTTGAATTTCAGTCACGTACAATATATTGTTTTGCAGGTAGTCTACTTTCTAATCATATAGCTGACAAGATAAGCTGTACTACATAGATCTTCTCTTTTATAGAAAGCTTCTCACTTCAACTCACTGTTAGAATAACAGTTTACTCCTTGCCGTTGGGGATTGTTTGCAGTAATCTGAAAGGACAAAAGCAGAATGTGCCAAAAGAAACCCTGTAAATATATTTTTCAACGTATAAAAGATAATACAGAGACAGTACAGCCAGCTGAAATAAAAGCTTTCAGAGCAAATGGAAAAGTGACACCTCACCCCACTGGCATAAAGGAAAAGATAATGGCTTGCATATCTATCCAGAGCACCTTCCATTGTGTGGCTCTCAAAGCAGTTTTAATACCATCAGTGAATTTCTTCTAACAGCCTCAGACATAGGAAGGGGTCTCTTATCTTCATTCAAGAATGTGATCCCTCTCCAGGGAAGGGAGTCAGATTCCTTTTTGTGAGCATTAACTATTTTAATGAGGTAGAAAGAGAAACACAGAGCCCAAGTGACTCTGTCTAGCCTCACAGATCCTGTTGAGCTACAGACAGAGTGCAGGTGTAAAGAAATATACTGTACTTAAAGCACACATTTATATGGCTCCTGTATTTCCAAGTGGCTGACTCAAAGCAACCTTAAGACTTCTGTCTCCAGCCAGTGGAGCTATGGCAGATTAGGCTGGCAAGTTTAAGCTGAGCAGTACTATTAAGTAAATATGATTCTATTCAGCCAGGATTGTTTAGCCTGCTATACTTGTTGAACATGTTGACAGCTGTACTATTATTAAATAAAGCATGATGGATCTAGATCTTCTTGTAAGCAAGAGCCTATACTCTACTTCCTCTGTAAACTGAAGAAAAAAAAAGAAGGGGGACAAAAAAAATAAGAAGAAAGGTGTAAACCATACTGGTTCAATCCATTCAGCTGTTACAGATTCTGCAATGTCTTAGACAAGCTGCAGTGCATCAGATGTGAAACTTCAGTAGCTTCACAATCAAGTTTTATTGCAACTGCCCATTGTGTAGCAGAACATTAAGGATAGAATGCTGCAAGGCAAACTAACTGTTTATACTGTGTAAATGGCTGAAATAGAACCTATTAAACCAGGTTTCTCCTCATCTCACTCATATATTGCTCTATTTAAACCCTGTATATTTTTTGTCCAGTTTAAATAAATATAAACAAAGGCAAGGAAGAAAGAATAAATGTCTATTCCATTAAGTTTTACCTATTTTTACTGTATTTTTAGATAAAATTATGCTAGGCTAGAGATGGGGTAGATGACAGTTCTCAGAGAAAGTCTGAGCTCTGAGATGTAAACTGAGAAGTGGTGCATTATCAGCAGTAAAAATACAACTGGTAATACACAGATTTTTTCATAATCTAGGAAACAAGATAATGGTGTGATACGAGAGGACCACTTGTATTTATATGTCATAATTTTAAAAGAAGTGTAGCATAATGATTTTCAGAAGGTGGCTGATAGATCACCTTATGTTCACCTCCCCATCACACAACATTCATACTTGTTTCATATTTATGCACAATATTTCTTTTTTTCTTCATGTTTTACAGTTCAAATTTTAGATTCCTTTTATAAATATGCACTGAAACTACATCAGTAGCTTTCAGTAGCCATGAAGAATATTTGCATCATTGGTGCAAGAGGAATTTTGCAAAATTAACACTCTGATTTATGCTGTTGTGCTGTTCCCTAATTAAAACTTCCAAAAGCTGGCAATACTAGTGCTCCATGAAGCACAACTTCAGGCTTTGCATTAATTAAACCATACAGAATACACAAAGCAGTCACGTGCAGCAGCCCAGTCTCTGCATCTTCCTGATACCCTATGCAAGCAAAACCCAGCTCAGATAGTACTTTTGTATGTCCAGGTTGTTTATGGGCTATTCACTAATATAATAGCTGTACATCCTGCACAGATGAGATAGGCAGGGTGAAAATGAACCACTGCAAAACTGCTGTCAGAAGCAGCACAGAAATGAGTACCTGCTGCATGCATAATGAGGTAATGGCAAACAGTAGGAGGTATTTAATTATACCTGTTCTGGCAAGCCATTTATTTCTTTGCTCTGCTAATGCTGAGCCAACAAAGAATAAGGATATTATTTCTGAATCCTGTCATAATTTTTAACAATTGCTGGCAATTACAAAACCACTTTTTAAAAGTGTCAAACTACCAGAGAGACTTACTTTGCAGTGAAGTAAGAGAGAGTTTATCTGAGGAAGGACTTACAGGCCCAGACACTTGTCTATGTAGCAGCCTAACAAAAGATGTTAATCTCTCCTTTTTGTTCATTGGCCTTCATATTTGAAGATAACTCTTCATAAATGAAATATATTACACAGCTTTCTTTTTTTGTTATCTGAGAAGGATTTTTACGCTGAATTTGGTAAACTTTATATTGGATATCATCTAAATGTTATTCATTTAACTGGAATCAATTGTGACCGTTCAGTGTGGTGAACATGACAAGTGACCAGTAGATGGAGTGAGCATGCTATGGAAGGAAACAACCACCGTCTGCAGAATTTACTAAACTAAGGCTCCAATTATGTAGGAGATGATTAGCTTCGACAAGATGAATAGATTGTCTCACAGACTCCATTAACTGCTTCTGTCCCTGTGAGGACATGATACGCTTCTTCTAATCCACCTTGGCCTGATGCTTTTCCCCAGCCCTGACCCAGCCCCTACTGATGCTGTGACAGGCCTCCTAAAAGAGTTGATAAACACAGCATAGTATTGCTCATTGTTCCTTAAATATATTTCCCCTTTTTACAATAGCACCAGCTGAACATACTAGGTTTACAAAGGGTAACAATTACGAAATAAATCAATGCCTCATACAGTGTTATATGCTGTTCTCGGCACCCTCTGTGCGATCTTGCAAAACCAGATCCCATCCCTTTCATCCTTTTTATACCAAGACTTGGGAGTTGCTAACACAGAGTGAACTACCAGCAATAACCGTACCCACTCAACATACACATACATGTAGGTGAAAGGGGATTAAGCACAGGCAAAGGAGGACAAAAACGTACCAGACACTGGATTTTTCTGTAATTTTTTACAGACCTCTCTCTACTCAAGTGTCAGAACATTAATCCCAAACATGACAAATACTTTAAAACTCTGCTTCTAAAGGATGCCAGCCTGGGGTAGGTATCACTTCAGAGTCCTTCCAGCTGGACCACGGCTTGTAGCAGTGTTCTCTATAGCAATCTCTGCTGTGACCACAACATGATATGGGATCTTAGGTAGGAACACTTAAAACTTAGGTAGAAGAATAACTTAGAGATGGCTAACAGAGCTGAAAATCCACTAATAAGCCATCTGTTTGCTAAAGCACAGTAAGACCCATAAACTATATCCTATGGAGTTACCTGCTACTCTTCCAAGGGTGGCAAACAGAAATCTGGCAACTTCAATCGATGAGTTTCACAGAACAGGGGACCAGAGCCCACAGTCCTTTGTGATGTGGTTTTCTGTGTGAGCAGCCTGATTATTTTTTTTCCTAGACTGGAGGAAGAGGAGATGGTGATGGTCCTGCACTACAGACAGTCCCTAATGCTAGTATCCGCCCCCAGAAAGGCCAGGTGACTACCTGAGCTAGTTGTGTCCAGAGTTTGCTTTGGAAAGGTATTGGAGAATGGCTTGGGAAGGAAAAACGACAAGAGGAGGACCCTGAGCTACACTGGGTAAGTGTTACCTGCCACGTTCGTTCTCCTGTTTGCTGCTGTTATTACAGGGAAACTGCAGCATGCAGAGAAGGGATAACTAGGCCACGACCCATACAATTGTAGTGAGAAGTGTTTAGTTTTAACCAGAGGAGGTCGCAATTACATTCCCTTGCCCAGTACAATGTGATCTAAACAAACTATGCACATCAGAAGAAAAATTAAGTCTTAGTGAGCGTGTGCTGAAATTTTAAAAAGAGAAATGGTATCAGAGCTAAGGTTAGAATTTTATAATTGTAAAAACCTGTTTCAGCCTAACTGTTTTCCCTGCAACTCTGGCACACTAATGACAGAGTTATACATTAATTAGCTGATCCAGATATTGCACTAAACAATCTAGACTATAAATCTTGTGGCTGTATGATGTAGGAAAATCCCTCAGGAATGGCAGTACTTTTTCTCCTGGTGCTGTCCATTTGCATTATATTACTCAGAGATGTGATTATATGGTTTTGACTAATTAAGGGATCACAGTACAAAAAGTGAGGTCATGTGCAAGGATTTTTTCAGTACTTCAGTGTGTTTCTTGAAAGAAAAAGAAAGAAAGAAAAAAACAAAACCAAAACAATCACTGAACACAGAAACTTACAATTCCATTCTGTACACTGAAGCCCAGCTGGTATTTTAAGTCTGGCCGTTTTATGAGGACAGTAGTAACAGGAGGACAGCTGACAATGTTCAGTTTGACTTGTGTCTGATTCTTGAGACCCTGTAAGACATTCCAAAAGTTAGTATTTCTAAAATGGATCTTAATTTGCTCTTTCATTAGTGATTTCCTAATTGCAAGAGTGTAAAGCAGCTGATCTGAAAAAGAACAGCTAGAGTTAATAGACCTCTGTTGTTAACTTAGAGATACATTTCTGTGTTTCATTTATTTCCCAAGCTATTTGGCCCAACAAAACATACCAAAACTTTGCCTTTGATTACTACAGAAACTTCAAGACAGTTTTCAAGAAAACACCAAAACTGACTACCGCTTGCCCTTTACCAGCATCTGGCTAATTAATCTCCTGCTGCTGCTGCTGCTCTTGGTAAATCTGCACAGACAGTAGATTTAGTGTCAGTGATTAAAGATAATGCATTCTGAGATTCCATCGTGTCTGGGGATTCTTCATATCCTCACTTGATCTGTTCTGCAGTCTACCAGCCTCCATCCGTTTCACCTACATGGAGCCCAAAGAAGCATAGTAGATTTTAATCCTCAGATTTTAATTTGGAGGCTGTGGGGAAGCCTGAAACTTTGAAGACAGCTAAGTAACTCAATTTAGGTAAATTTTTCAGAGCTGACCTTGTTTGTTACAGTCCAGTACCAAAGCTGCAGTCAAATTCTCCAGCCCTAAATTTCTGTATGTTACCACCCTCAAACTCTGTTTCTAATTCTACTTTTTGTTAATGACAGATTACTTTTTTTTTTTTTTTGCAGTGATATGAAAAAATCATATCTGCTAGAAATCTACAGGGTCACTTGTCAGAATGTTACATCTCTGCTGGCTTACAATCTACAGCATATAGTTGTAAGTTTGGGGTACCTTTATAATCCCTTGACATGTTGCAAGAGGTAGACCAACCAAACTGGTCCCATTAATGGACATAATTTGGTCTCCAATGCTTAGTTTTCCTGAACGGGCTGCAGGGCCTCCATTCATCATGTTAGCCAGGATAACAGTGGGTAGAATGGATCCCCATCCAGATTCCACAATCACTACCCCAAGAATTTCTCCTTTCTGTTTTTCTAGCTGGAGCTGCAATTAAAAAGAAAAAAAAAACAAACGGTTTTTGCTTTGATTCATCTAAATTTGAGCACTAGCATTTCAGTTGTTCCTGAATAACACCTACAAATTACAAAAATAATTCTATTCTTTGCCATTAGGTAGTAGCATGACTTCAAAGATGCTGTTAAAACTGTATCACACATACCTATTTCTTTTCACGGGTATCCTCCACTTGTTTGTTGAAGGTCATATAGGTCCTTGTAATAAGCAAAAAACCTAACATACTGGTTAACTCTGTAGAAAGTGGTGGAACTGAATATCAAATGAATGAACACCAAAGAAGTTATTATCCTTCTTGGAACTTGGCAGCTAGGGGAGGATGTAACATTTTGTGGCTAAGGCAATGCCTGGAACACAGGCTTGAGTTCAGCTCCACTTCAGCCATCACTGCTCAGGCTATTTCTTGGTCTCAGGGTTTGTCTGTCCTTATTTTCAGGCAAGGATCTCCTGATTATTATTATTATTGTTGTTGTTGTTGTTATTAACATTATTATTATTATTATTAACATTATTGAATATACTCGTGCCTAGCATATTAATCTAAGATCCCTGATGTGCTGATGTAATGTAAATGACAACTTCTCCTCAAATACGGTGATGTTAACTGTTCAGTAATCATAGCATATCTAACTTTTACAGAAGAGGAGTAAGACCTTAAGTAGAGAACATACTCTTCAACAAAATACTGGGAATTATTTTCTTTCAGACATGGAGGGACAGGGACATCCATACTTATGGGAATCAGGAAGGCCAACTGACTTTTGTTGAAGCTATCTATCAAGACTTTGAATGAACTAGTATGCCACAACTCTGTCATTGTTCAAACATTCGTAAGCCAATTAGAAACAAAGGTGCCACAAAAATAACGACCTTTTTAATCACTTTGAAATGTGACACACTTGTATTTTTCCATTCCAATTCTAAGTTAAACCAAGATTTGTTCAACTGAATTTTTCCTTGTTTGCTAGAAGAGGAATATTTTGTCATGCTTATATGCACATAGAAACACTTCATTGATATCTAGTGACTGCAGATGTATAAAACTACACTTCAAATCATAACCTTTCTATCTGCAGGTACGGGTGAAAAATGCTCTTACCAAGAACACACATGCTGTACAAAAGAACCTGTAATACTAGAAGAAATGAGTAGGAAAGCTGTGACTGAAGGATTAAGCAATTTGCAAAGTAAGATTTGACTTCATCTCAAAGTAAGATTGCTTTAGGACTCCGCATAGAAACTCTGACCTTTGGAACATGGGCCAAATCCCTAGCACACTGCAGCAATGTAAGACAAAGCAGAATCTGGGTGCAACTGCACTCACACATTCTGGTTTGGAATGTCCAGTGACTTTTGTATGAAATGTAAAATGTGAAATATATGGCTGTTGTACAGAAAGAATCCATTACATCCAAAATCAAATGCAAATAGTAACACTTATGTAATTTGGGGCACTTAAGGGAAACTCTTGCCTTTTCATGCATTATGAGTGTGAAACTCCATTTCATGTGGCAGTTTTGCTGGTGTTCTAATAGGGGAAGAGAATTGGCCTGCTCAGTGCCACAGCATCCTGGACTCATGGTCCTTGTATCTATTAAGAAATCACTTAAAACGTGCATTAAAGTGGACTGTCATCTCTCTTTCTGTATCAATACATTGGTAAAACATAAAAACACCTACACTGTGTACTGTGAACAGCACGGAGCTTATCTATGTCAGATATAAATGTACTTTATTACTGTTTTGATCAATGGAAGCAGGAAGACCCTAAAAATGAAAAGAAGAAATTCTAAAAACTTATAAAGCTTATTTTAGTAGCACAGTATTGATGAAGCAACACATCTTGAGCTGTAAAGTCATCCTTAAAATGCCAAAAGATATTTCCATGAGAATTTCATTCCTCTGAAAAAATGTATCAATCTGAAATGGAATTCCAAAGCTAGTTTACCTCTTTGCAGTTTTCTGAATTGGAAAAATGTATGAGATCATCATTGTACATCTCCTGGGTATTGATGATGTCACTGTATTCTTTCTGACTGAGATCCTCTGGGTTAATTCCATTGGCTCTTAAAAATTCTTGGTAAGCCACACTGAAAGCCTGACCAATTGACTGAGCTATCAGCTGTGCCTAGAAGGTAGAACAAAATACAGCTCAGAGAAAAGCACTAATAAACAGTTTACCAGTGAAACCATAAGAAACAAGAAAGAGACTGGATTTTAAGACAGTCAAAATAAAGGATCCTGCCAAGTTACTAAGTCAGTATGGTTATAAAGTCACTTTAAGGCCAGTTATACAGAAAGAATCCTTTACATCCAAGATCAAATTGCAAACTTCATTTAAAAACCCTGCTGATTTGCTTTCATCAGTACATTGCAGTAGCAAGCAGCCATATGCTACTATGTACTCGTTCCAATAAACACTGGAGAGTACTGGCTTTGTACCAATATGGAACAGAGCTTACAGAAAAGACTGTCACAAACCCTGCTTCTGATCACAGTGTATTTGCAGGAGTGATGAAAGAAAGGATGCTCTGCTTGCACATGCCTTCACAGACGTGTATGCACTGATGATTTTGGTTGTCATGTCACCTGCTGCTTCTCCACCTTGGTTTTATAGGACTGAAAACACTGCTTCAACAAAACCATCTGCTCTCCTATTACTGCCATGATACCTATCTCATATTCCCAGAAAACCAGTAATAGCCCTACTTACCCATTGCATATCTACAATAGTTAATCCCATTAACACCTTGACTAGCAATGTCAGAGATGCTTTCAAGAATGCAGCCAGAGCCATGATTATAGCTTGTTAATGTTAAAAACAACTCTTCAAAATCCCCTGTGTCTTTGTTAATTTTTGGAGCACTTATCAGTGCATTCATTTTACTACCGTATGCAATAAAAGATGACTTCCCATTACAGTGGGCTGTAGAGGAGTAAAATTAATGAAACTTTACAGTGACTGGTATTTGCCTGTGTCAGGAATATATATACATTAGAAAGAAATCTACAGAAACCGACAACGATGATGATAATAGTAACAACTTGCACATTCAGCATATACTGCAGAAGTCAACTAATTGAACAATTATTGAACGGCTATAAAATTTACTTTCTTGTTCCACTAGATGGCACTGAAACACAGAGAAACAAAGGTAGAAATAAGTAAAAGGAATTTTTGGTCAACTTTTTCTACGTTTGCATTTTTTTTTTTATTTTCCCATTCTGAGTTAACTGCAGCTGAAAGGAGAATGCCACGTTGAGTTTTGTATATTTGTGGTTTTCGGGTACTGTATTCTGTCATCGGGGAATATGAGTAACTCCTAATGGTCTGAGGAGGAGTTAATTTATCTTACCCTAAAAATATTACTAATCAAACCTATGAAACTATTCTGGAAATGCAACACACTTTCTTAGACAGTAGGTACATGCTAAATGCATTATGAATGCATAGGGTTTTCTGGACAACATTGTAATGCTAAATGCATTATGAATGCATAGGGTTTTCTGGACAACATTGTAAATCTAAATCTTCTTGCAATCTACTGATCAGACACACAGTGTTTTCTTTGATCCTAAAAGGTGGTTTTCTTACTTTATTTGTGCTGCAGTACACAAAAGCACCATTCTGCTTTATTGGAAAATTATTTTAGAACATCAAGGACATAATTAGCCTAGCCAGTCACAAATTGTTCCTTCATACTTTAAAACATCTTTTCAAATCTTATCAATATACCAAGAAGTTTGTAGTGGTAGTAGGGCAGTACAGAAGTCATCAAGAACATTTTTATATTCTTCCATTATTAAAGTTTATCACCAGTCCTTCTTTTTTCGATCTCCAGTGCCATTGCTTTCTCTGTAGTTCTTTGCTTTCACCTCCATCCTACATTCTCAAAACCAACATGTCTAGACATCATACTCTATTCTATTACTGCTAGCAACAGCCAGTTCTCACATCTTAACTTCATCTATGTCTCCAAGTTTTTATGAATGTTTATGAAAGTCTTCAGCATTATGTACAACTTAGAGATAATGTAATTAAGTTGCTTGAAAAGGTCACCCCAGCAAAGCAGTGGCAGAGCTAAGATACCTAGGTCTGAGAAAAAATCCCAGTCTAGCACTCTAACCTTTAGACAACGCCGTTTCTCCTTCACAGCCTTAATTGCTTTAAAATAATGAAAATGATTGCTTGGCTCAAAAAATATGCAACCTGTGAGTTGTGACTGTCTGAACTCAAGAACTCAATTCTTTTTTAATTGGTATGAGAGAAATTATATTTAAAGCTGTTCTTATATAACAATGGTCAGAAATGTTTAGTACTGCCTCTTATGAATACCTGTATCTCAACTGTCAAGTTGGAAACAGACAACAAATTTTGCTTTTTCTGTTTTACTAGCCTGGAGCTTTTTTCCATGATTGTTTTAGGTTGAAGTCCCCTGGTCTGCAGCTTCAGACTCAAATATCTATTTCACTACAAAAACAAACCTGGACATACAGTAGCAGGAAAGCAAGGTTATCTTCCTTTGCCACAAAAGGTAAGGGCATAGCATGCCAGCACTTCACAGGGGTGAAACAGAATGCAGCAGAGATGTACAGAACTCTTTTGCAACCACTACTTCTGCAATCCTATTTTCAGAATAGCTCCAAGTTCTTTCATCTTTTGGTACTTCTGATGCAAGTGAAAATCAGAACCTAAATTCTGAAGTGGTCATTCCTTTTTTAAAAAAAAAAAGTGGTTTCAGGCTAATACAGGCTCAGAGTATCTTATGGCATAAAATGACTGAAATTATGCTTTCTGTTGCATACATGTTCTGAGAGAGTAGTGAGAGTGAGTTCTTCCTAGCCTTTTACTTAAGAATTGCTAAACTCTTCTGGCTGTGAAGAAAAAATTCTATAAATATACATAACTAAACTTTCTTAGCTCTACTACATTTATATAAAAATTGTAATTCATAATTTTGCTAGGGATGAAAAAAAGAGAACTGAAAAATGAACAGCTGAATGTGTTCTTAAACATCAAAGGATAAAGTCGCATGTTTGAGAGTATGTATACCAACGACAGGTAAGCAAGCCATAAGGGAATAAGGACTGGGTAGAGGGCAACCTTGTGCTAGGCCTACCAAGTTGGTAGATGTTGTCAGTGACTTGGCTTCAGTTTGAAAGAAGTCCAGAATGGTTCCACCTCATTGCCAAGCGTCTGGAGGCTTATGTGTGTCATTATGTGCCAACCCACTGGACTAGGATCCAGTCCAGGATGAATGATCAATTTGATATCCCATAAATTCATTTTGGCCATGAATGGCCATTGACTTCCAGACAACTCCAAATAATTAGGTACTAAAGCATTTGGGGAAGCATTGTTGAAAGAACACAAATGATTCTATAACATGAGACAGAGTGGATATTTTGGGACTGAGGAGGAGACATGAATTTGCGACATGCGTTTCTGGAGACAGAAAAGACATATGGACAAACAACCAGCTAATGTTTCCACAGATTACCTGTAGCTTCAATCAGAAAAGATTGCTAACAACAAAAATTCATTCAAGAAATTAGATGAAATTTCAGAGATTCTCTAAATTACATACATTGCTTGAATAAATTTCATTCCATTTACTTACATCCTCTGATTCAAAGACATGGCATATCATTTTATACTGCTTCTTTCCTTCCTGGGCACCAGGTGTTGTTTCAATACAGTCTTGAGAAGCTGATCTTGGCATGCGGCGTCGTGCCATTAAAACCACAATGTTACCAATATCAGCAATATATGAGATTGTGCGCAACGCATGATCCATCATTGTTTCCTACGTAAAGCAAAGAGAAATAAAGTAATTCTTCATGCCTGCTGTTATTCTACAAGTGCTGCATCCTCCCTCTCCTTGATAGCCTATTGTTTGAGAATGACAAAAGCTACAGATGCACTTTCTATGGGCCCAGATCTGACGTTCCCTACGCAGTCAATGTGCCCGAACGCCAACTAAAGGCATAGCGGCTGTTCAGGAAATTGGCTTCAATGGAAGTGTTGCCTGAGCAAACACAACATGGTTGCTACTGTAAAGCAATAATGAAGATCTATACTGTTTTATAAACACTTTCATGTTGTTGGAAAATTACATTTCCCTTTTGTATTGGTTTTGCTGAATGAAGCAGATGCATTTCACAATGACAGAACAAGTTTTAGGGAAGCCATATATATATATATATGAGATGATGTTATAATTTCCCAATTTTTTTTTATCATGTCCTATAACAGCAATAATATCTAACGTAACATTTTCTTATATACAGCAAAGCGATACTTACTTTCTTTGTAAAGAGGTATGAAGGCAGTATTTTACCTTCTCTGTAGGCAAAATTTTCAATATTTTTTTCTGCCTACCTACATAGATCAGTTTGGAGGGAATGGGTCTAGTGTCTGGGCTCACAGTCAAAATCCTATTCCAGTCAATGTCATTAGGCTGCCAGTTTGGTTGTGCTGGGAGAACTCAGTTCAGAAGAGCCACTGTCTGTGAGAATGATTTTAAGTGGAAACCTGTCCAAGCTTCATCCTAATGAACATTTCTTATGTAAGAACACATGAAGAGTACTAAATATAAAAAGCCTCTACCTCAAATCCCTCAGCTCTGCATCCTTTTAATTACTTTAGCCTTTTAAACTCTTACTTTCTGATATTTGCAGGGAAATCCCAACCTACTACTTCCAAATGTTTTTCTCACAGGAATTGTATCATTATTCAGTGGCTTTGATTAGTACTGAGTTGCCTTGGACAAATGAAAACTGAGTGCATGTTTGTAGTCAGAGAAGGATATGTTGTCACTAAACTTGTTTTATTTCAGATATTATTTTATCTTTTGTTTCTCTTTTGGGCTTGTGTGGTGGAGTTTTGGTAGCAGGGGAGGGGCTCCAGGGCGGCTCCTGTGAGAAGCTGCTAGAAGGTTCCCTGGGTCCAGGTTGGAACTGCCTCTGGCCAAGGCCGAGCCCATCAGCGATGGTGGCAGCACCTCTGCGATAACATATTTAAGAAGGGAAAATCTGCAGTGGAGAGGGGAGTGGAATGTGAGAGAAACCCCTATGCAGACAGCAAGGTCAGTGAAGAAGGAGAGGGAGGAGGTGTGCGATGCCCCTGCTGCCCGTGGTGAGGCGTCAGGCTGTCCCCCTGCAGCCCATGGAGGTGAGCAGTGGAGCCAATGCCCACCTGCAGCCCCATGGAGCAGTCTGTTCCTGAAGGACTGCAGCCCACGGAAAGGGCCCATGCTGGAGCAGTTCGTGAAGAACTGCAGCCCATGGGAGGGACCCCACGTCAGAGCACAGGAAGAGCGAGGAGTCCTCCCCCTGAGGAAGGAGTGGCAGAGACAACGTGTGATGAACTGACTCCAACACCTACTCCCTGTCCCCCTGCACTGCTGGGGGGGAGCATTGGGAGTGAAATTGAGCCTGGGAAGGAGGGAGGGGTGGGGGGAAGGTGTTTTAAGGTTTGGGTTTACTTCCCATTATCCTTGTTTTGATTTGATTGGTAGTAAATTAAGTTGATTTTGTTTTTTCCCCAAGTTGAGTCTGTTTTGTGCCCGTGACCGTAATTGGTGAGTGATCCCTCCCTGTCCTTGTCTCAGCCCACGAGCATTTCTTTATATTTTCTTCTTCTCATCCCACTGGGGTGGGGGGAGTAGTGAGCGAGTGGCTCCATGGTGCTTTGTTGCCGGCTGATTTTAAACCACAACAGTTTCCATCTCCAGTTAGTTCATGCTTCTATCAATTGTTTCTTATATAAAAGAGCAATGAGGTCCCAGAAGGAAGAACCTTCAAGGACATTTTATAACAGTTTCTGTGCACCACTAAGTATGAACTTGTAATAAGTTTTATTATTTCTGAACTCAGCGTTAAGTATGAATAAATTAATGTGGCTCAACAGCTAGCAGTCTCTTTTTCATTAAAAGGCTTCTATATGTAAAATAATGTTATTTTAATAAAACAATGTATGTGACATTGCTACAGCGATAATTTCAAAGGATGTTGATATATTTAGGACTGCAAAGACAAACAGAATGACATACTTGTTTACACTAATGTTTTGGACAATTATTTGTACCTTCATACAGGTTTTATTCAAGATACTGTGTAAGCAACCTGATTTCTCCTTTAGATTTGTTCTTTTAAATAAAAATAAATAAAAAGCCACAACTCTCTAAGTTCCCAGAAAGGCATGTTGCTGTGGAAGATGTTCCATAATGGTAAGAACCTTTTAGGTTTAAAATTAGAGTTTTAGGAATGCTCAGTCAATCAAGTAATCTGATTGACTGTACTTTCTTTAAGTGCCTTGAAAAAATCACTATTACTGAACTCTTTGCATAATTATGGAGGAAGAGAAATTCCTAGGGAGAAAAGGTAATATAACTTAGGTTAGTAATGCTTATCTGGCAGATATTTTGACAATTTAGACAAAATATCGGAAAAAGCCTCCTAGCTATAAGGACTCATAGAAGCCACAAAACAATATTTTAAGGTAGTAATGACTTACATTGTTTCCTGAGGAGACATTCAAGGACTGTATGTTGTTCTTCACCAGGTGACTATGCTGTCTCTCCTCACTCCCCTACTGCCCACATATCACCATCTGACTTAAGGCACTTGTCCTCTGTACTTGGAGCAGTCAGCCTTTGCTCCATCTCAATTTCAAACAAAGCCAGACTTTACATTGCCATCATGTGGGTAAAACACCTGTGTCCTGTTACAATGGTCACATGATGTGTGCACTTGTTGTGTGACAAAGAGGAGACTGCAGGAGGCTCATGAGAGGTAATTTCAATAGCAGGCTGCCAGGTAATTAATTCAGCTCTCAGACATGGCTGGTGTGCTGTACTGAATCCAATCTGTTGCCATTGGTTGAACATCCTTGGGTTTAGACAAAAAAAGAGTCCAAATCCTATTTTTATGGCACATTTCAAACCTGAGCTTTATAGGTTTCTTAAACTGGATGCTGCTTACTTTAAAACCTTATGCTAAATACTTATTTTAATGAAGATAAAGCTTTCTATTGAAACAAAGACCAAGAAAATGCCTCCAAACCATGATTTGTTAGCTTTGTTTTCTATCATTTCTTTACACATTTTGCCATTGTGGAGATGAACTGTTCTCTTCTTTAAGAAACAGAAAGGGCCCATCTGAAAATGCCTTCTTGTTGGGGTCACTGGCCAGTTTGGAGAGTTTTCCAAACTTTTATTTATTGCTCAAACTGGAAACAACCAGAAGCATAATAGTTTTATTGATTGAACTAGCTGAGGATGTCCCCTTCTCTCCCCCACCCAAACAGCTAAAAACATCCACCAAATTCTGCCTGAACTGGAATTAAAAAATACTTATTATTGAATCAATTTGTTTCACTTTACTTTGTGATCTCTATTAGTTTTAAGTCAGTAAATTGCCTTCTGGTGTCTAAAATATCTTTGGTTCTTGGCCAAGACTGAGGTTATCTCTGCTGCTTTTGGCATCTGCTTGGATATATATTGATATTGATAATGTGAAGAAAGAAAAATTGACTACAGGTTTGTTGTTTGTTTTCTTTGGGTTTTTTTTAACTGAGAAGGATTTTGTTTTTCTTTTTTTTTTATTTATTTGCTAGTGGCTCTTGAATATCCCCCTGAGCAGCATGAGGTCAGTTTGCATCTAACTCAATCATATTAGATGACTGAGATACCCTCCTTGCTGTGTCTGTAGTGGCAGGGTTTCCCTTGATATCTGATCTTCCAAAAAAAACCTATAACATGCTATGAGTTAATACACAATTTTCATCATTTATATAAGCAGCAGCATCCTTTATATAAACAGCTAGGTATTAGTTTACCATTAGTTGAACAAATCTCTAAGGCCTAAGAGAGAAAGATTGTTCAAGTTGACAAGAGTAATTGTTTTAAGAATTTCAGTACAATTTAACTTGAGAGAGAGAGAAAAATATAAATAATCATTGTTTTTTAGAACCACCTGTCTTACTGAAGAGAATCACTACCCATAAAATCATTGTAATGATTCTTCTCAGGCTTGAAATAAAATTTTCTATGCTTGTACCTAACTATGAAAAGTGATGATGGTTAAGAGATGGTTTGGGGGGTGTCTCTAAGGGTTGCAGGGGTTCAGGAGGATTTATAGCACTTCTCTCAGTATGGAAAAATGTTTTATAATGGACATCTCTCAGCAGGATCTTGGGAGCTCTGCAGAGATAATTGCTTTTCAGCAGTCTGCACTAAGTATTCTGTAAGGGTGTAATCATACATGCAGTGTGCACAAGAGTGAATGGACTGGGAAAATGAAAGCATTTAATCTCACCTGCCAAGAAAGTCTTTCTGTCCTTATCATCACACAGAAGTTAATCAAAGGGGTTTTTTCTATCTTCCCCTTGTAGGGGTGAAAGCAGTCATTCCCCCACTTCCTCCCACCTTCTTCCTGTCTAACACAATTACAATTAGGAATAAGGTAAATCATATGTAGTGACTGTAAACATGTCTTTACTTTTGACTTACTCGTGACTTGACTTTTTCTTTTCTCACTCCATATTCCATTCCACTCAATTTTCCATTACCATTATCTCATTTTCACCCTCTCTCCTCATTACTTTCCCATGAATCCCTCCATCTCTGCGTATCTGCTTCTCTATTCTTTCACTCACCCCTTTTCTAGTCCCATCCATTCCATCCTTGTTATCCTTATATTTGTCCTTAGAAATTCAGCCTCTCTCTTGCTCTTTTTCAAAACCCCTGTTCTATCTTCTCCTGTCCATATTCCCCTTTCTCAAAATCTCCCTTCCTTTCTAAGGAACTGTTTCAGAATCTCATTTGTTGTCCCTTTTGAAACCCAAAGAACACCTGCAGGAGGAAAACCTAAGCATTTTTCCAAGCTTTCAAATTATGTAGTCCTGTGGGAATGTAAATTAGACAGCCTAAAAAGTCAGATGATTTTATGGAACCAATCATCTACCAGAGGCTCTGCACATAGACATTAGTGATCTCTATATCTGTCTTTTTCTCTGCTAGTTTTCCCAGTTGCTTCACTCCCAGCTTCTCTTCACTGAATAAGCAAGAAGATGGGAGAAGCTGCTGTGATATTCCTGCTGTTTTCATGCACTGACTGCAAGTCTGTAAAGCTGTGGCACAAGGAAGAACTGCTCTCATACAAAGCAGGCATGTGGCCAAACCTAAGGTTGCTTCTACCATGTATACTAAACAGGTGGTCAACTTGGGCTGAAAGTATTCAGTAACTAAATGCATAAGCAACTAAAAAGTGGCAGGGGTGCCATTCCTAGTGTTGCTGAGGACAACAGAATCACCAGAGCTGGCTCTGTTCCGACGTGGCAATACACCTTTACTGGTGCTGCTCAGCATTTTGAACCCTGCTGCATGTCATTTTTTAACTGAGAATTTTACATTTCAAATCAGCTGCTACCTCATGTGAGCTATACAACACTACAGATGCACTAAATCATGGATGGCACACTGCAAAAATAGGTTTTATATAATTGATAAAACCATGAAAGAACAGATTGTCTCTGCCAGCTGCCACACCAGCTGAAATAGACCTATGGTAATTACACCAGTCAGGAAACTTCACTAGCACGGAAAAATATTACCAAGCCAAAAATGCAAAGGAATTGCCAACAGCAATGCTTAAAAGTCACGGGAATAAGTCTCTTACAGCTCTCTGAAAGACCCACTGTAAAAAAAAAAAGAAAGCAAAAAAACCCAGGGCAAACACCAGAGAGCTTGTAATTACAATAATTTCCAATATTGCTATTTTCATGTAGTTGAACAGTTTGTACTAGACACCACTCCTCATGGTGCACTGCATTTTGTATCACTAGAAATCTCAGGGGAATCAGGAGAATAAGGTAACAGTTACTTTGACAAAGTGTTTATGGTCTGCCTCAAAAACTTTCCTTTTTAATTTTAAAAGGGTTGGTGGTCAGCTGAAATGCTGAACTATTTAAAGAAGGGAAAGAGTGACTTCCACTAAGACTAATCCTTACTCAACAAAGAGAACTTACCTATTTACTGCCATACGTTCCAACTATAAACTGTAGCTGTTCATTTATCAATAATTGTCTGTAGTGAACTTTACACTGATAATTACTAGCATTTTATTTTCTGCTAATGCAAAAAGTAGTCATAAGCTTTAATAATATACTCTCCGGATGATGCATATTTACCATGAGGTCAAAAAATGGCTGAGCCATAACAAAGAGTGGTATTGGTTATCATGGATGAAATAAAGTATCAGGACGATTTATGGATGGCAGATTGTAAATACTACTGCCCATTTTAGATGGGATATTTTACTCCTCATCTGGCTCCATCTCTTGGGAGTTCTAGTGGCATGTTACGGACATCTGCTTATGTTAAAAGAAAAATAATCCATCTCCTGGAGATACTATCATTACCCTCACATTAAAAGACTATAGCTCTCTTAAATTTCAGGAAGAAGTAGGTGCCTCATGGTTTGCATTGTTAGAAAAACAAATTATATACTAATTGAAAACAAAACAAAATCCTCAATGTAGAGGGCTACATTTATCTTTATTGAAATATGTCCTAGAGTTTTAGCTTGTTTCTTCAGTTAGCCATGATATTTCTGAACTCTGATCTTATACATGAAGGTAAAAGTTCAATAACTATTTTCTCTTTCCATCTTCCAAGTTGTTTATGAAAATATTGAACAGTACTACATCAAAGAAACATGCTTGTGAGTCTCCCTCTGGCTCTTTATCTCTTTATATTGCCATCTACATAGCAATATATCAGAAATAAATATACTCTCAGAAGTTTTTTAGCCTGCTTGTATTTCTTGTATCTAGATTATATAATCTAGAAAATATTATATGAGATAAAAGCCTCATTTAAGTCAATAGGCGATGCGTGCTGCTTCTGTGCCATGGACAAATATATTCCCCGTCACAAAAGAAAACAATTGATTTGACATGATTTACTTCTGGCAAATCTGTGCTGACTCTTGCTCATCTCCACTCACAAACTGCCTACAAAGGGTTTGTTTGTTCTGGTATCTTTCTGACAGTTAAACTTACCTATAATCCTTGGTCTGTTCTGCTACTAAAAAAAAAAAAAAAAAGACTAAATACTACCATCGTAAGTTCTGGAAGAGTATCATTGAAAGGATAGCATAAGGTCACTCCAACCATTTTTCCAAATACTACAAGATGAATTTTCTAGTTTGGTTATATCTAGCTTAACTAAGCACTTTCTAAATGGTTTGTTCTTTAATGTAACTTGAGGTCTTACCATTTTTCAACTGCTGTTAGCTGCATACAGTGGAGTTTTTTAGTGAAACCTAAAGCAAAAAATGTCACTAAAGTTTAGCTTTTTAAAGCCTCACATAAGAATGAAAATTTAGAGTTTCTGTAAGTATGATCAAAGTCTAAGAGATCTTGTGAGATTATTATACTAAATATTGGGATCCATGTATAAATTTTATGTGTTTAATTGTAAATTCCTTCAAAAAAATTCCTTCTTATGAAGATATTTGAATATATATATGTATTCCTAGAAGATGAGGGTGATCATTGCTGTGGTCTCCAGATACTTCTTTAGTATGAATAATTAATAATTTACCTTAGGCAAAGGGGATGGTAGCTCAGATGTGATTTATGGAAAAATTGGAGGTTAAATGTTAAAAATGACAAGATACAAATAGCTTAGTCAAAGCAGCAAATTACATCCCTGTTAGACAATAAATTTGGGTACTGAAACTGTTTCAGAGAAACAGTATACATGCATTCTGAAAGACTTTTGAATCTTTCCCTAAATTTATTTATAGATCTGTCCTGGTTTCAGCTGGGATAGAGCTAATTTTCTTCTTAGTAGCTGGTACAGTGTGATTTGGATTTAGTGTGAGAATAATGTTGATAACACACTGATGTTTTAGTTGTTGCCAAGTAGCACTTATCCCAAGTTAAGGATTCTTCAGTTTCCCATGCTCTGCCAGCAAGCAGGTGTACAAGAAGCTGGGAGGGAGCATAGCCAGGACAGCTGACCTGAACTAACCAGAGGGAGATTCCATACCACAGAATGTCATGCTCTGTATATAAACTGGGGGGCGTTGGCTGGGAGGGGTGGATTGCTGCTTGGGCATCAGTCAGAAGGTGATGAGCAACCGCACTGTGCATCACTTGTCTTTTCTTGGGGTTTAGTGGGGTTTTTTTGGTTGTTGCTGTTGTTGTTGTTGTTGTTGTTGTTATTGCTATTATTACAATTATTTACTATTATTATTATGGTTTATTAGTATTATTAGTATTACATTTTATTTTACTTTAGTTATTAAATCGTTCTTATCTCAACCCATGAGTTTTGCTATTTTTTCCATTCTCCTCCCCACCCCACTGGGAGCACGGAGGAGTGACCCAGTGGCTGAGTGGTGCTTAGTTGCTGAATGGAGTTAAACCATGACAAGATCTCAGCAACATGCACGCATTTTCCAATACATCGAATAAGCAAAACTGGTGTCAGTATTACTGTATTGGCAAATGGCAAGTGTTGCAACAATAGCAGATCTAATACTGCTCTTTCTGAATATTCTCACAACAATGTATTTATCCAACTTTAGTTTCCCACTAACAGTTTAAGAGTGCAGTCTAACTCAACATTATTCTTGAAGAGATTTAATCATAACTTACCTGTGTGTCTGCATTTAAAACTTTGATTCTCTGTGTGGAGATGAACAGATCCACTTCAGTCAACGCCTGGGAATCTCCCTCTGAAGTCTATAAGACAGATGCTTTGTTACAAGGGGAGTTTTAATTTCCTCTTTAAAATGACAAATTCACTGATCACTTCAAGCATAATGTGATGTGAGGCAATTGCACTGTTAAACCACTAAAAGACAGCTATTCAAAGGTGCTTCTAAATACATACAAAGAATGCATTTGTTGCATAGAAAGAGTGAAGCATACTCTGATTTTGTGGGTAAGAGTGAATTTTCAGAGCCCGTGGGACTGACAGCTCAAGTACTAAAATGCTCTATTTATAGCCAGAACAGGAGAAAGAGTATGGCTGTTTCTTCCCCACTGTCTCATCAATGCACTTCAGTACTGGAGGCATTAGAATTGAGAAAGTAGGAGAACTGAGAAAGTGACTTACTCCCCATCAGCTGCTTAGCCCTTGCCATCTTCAGTGAGCTCACCGAAAAAAGTGCAAGCTGGTGCTCAGTACTGTGGTGGGGTTTAGTTTTCTTCTACAAAATAAAGAACTGGCTGCTGAACTATTTTTCTCATATCAGAAAGCCATCAGCTGACTTGCAGACCTCAGCTTCTGAGCACTGCTCACTGGGGAAACAGTTCCATATCCCATTGGAAAACATGGTCACAGGGTAAGCGGGATTACTGTGTAATGCCACATGGCTTCCTAAGTGTGAGTCCTGGCTCTGCCCATGTGAGAAAACAGGAGAGAAAGTGGTAAAGCAGCTGCTGCCTCTCACTGAAGCATCATCTGAGAGCTTACCTAATATTCTGAGTTCCAGCAGGAACCTATTTATTCCTCCAGGCTACTTGTCCATAGTGCACTACTGCAACTGGTATTTAGCAGCACCCATGTTAGCAGCCTCAGAATAAAATTGCCACAGACTCTATCACCCTGTGCTAAAGGCAGGCATCCATCTCCAAGTCAGAGATTGGGTCTCTGATGTAACAGTGCAAGGAAGAATGATGTATTTGCTGCTCTTTTCTGTAGTTATAAAGGCTTAGCTATGCCTATTATTCATTCAGATTAATTTTGTTTGAATTAAGTCTCATCCAGCAAAATACAAAGCAAGCACATACTTTGGCAGACACTACTTGCATTGCTTTCATCCAAGACCATCACGAAGAGCAAGATTAATTTTAGTGATGTTTTTGTCAACTGTATTTAGTTAACTGAAGTATAGTTTTTAACTGAGTGAAATGTCTTCTGTATGAATTGTTCCAACTACTACCTGGTAAATTTATTCTATTTGTTTTTAAATATCGACAATAATTTAATAAATATACAGTAAGTCACAGGCACAGGAAATACATCTTACTGCTTGGGTTAGTAAAATAAAAATAAGCGTTACATTAAAAAAAGTCTCCTGGATAACACTGGCTGTATATCTGGACTAAAAAAGTCACAGGTATTCAACAGAAGAGCAGCAGACAGGTACTCCAGCAAATGAACAATGAAGAAAATGAGTTCATTTTATTCCATCAAGTGTTCAACTACTTAACAAAGAAACCAAAATGACAACTTTATGAGGACCCATAATGAAAGACACAACACTCCATGGAAAACAGGTACAACAAAAATGTAAGTAAACATTAGCATTCAAGAAAAACCGTTTACACACCGCTTTTTTCTTGATTTTAGCCGCCTTTTGCATCCTCTGAGGAGTAGCATAAAAAAAGAATGCAGACAGATGTACAGACAAAGAAAGAGAAAAGACAGTGTGGGAAGTCAGGGAAACGTTTTGACTATGAATCCAGACTGTTAAAAATTAAAAATTTGGGGGCAGTGGGAGAAGGATGTCCAGGAGAGAAAGATTTGTTTATATTTCATGTAGTTCTCAAGCATAATTGGATTTAATGCCATTATACATGTTGTCGATTGATTACAAAAAAATTAGTACCAAAGAGTGTTGTCTGTTAACAGCTGCTCATGACATTTATCCCACTAAATATATAGCACTCTAAAATGACAGTACATGCACTATTTTCAAGTCAAGGTTTTCTCTCCGTATTGATCATACTTCTACTTGTAATTGTTGAACAAAATGTAACTCAAGCTCTATTCCATGACTATCTAAAGTAGTCAAGTATCTCTGACAGATTAGGATTGCTATTAATACATGAAACAGGTTTTAGGGAGTTAATTGCAATCAGCAATTACTTACTGATTGAGACATCACTATATGCTAAATAGAAATTCAAAGGTTTGGAAAGTTTAAAGAACTGGACCTTCTTGCCTTCCGTTTGTTTCTAAATGCCAAATCAATCATCAATCATGACAGTCTCTTACTACGTAAATGATTTTCCCAAACTGGTTTCCTTCAGAAACACGCAATTTTTACCAATTAAGTATTTTATTGACTAAGCACCTGATTTTTCTATTAGCATTTAAATCTACCTCTTTCTAACCATATGTTTATTCAGATGACGTATTTACAGCAGATCCAGAAAAAAATTGTGAAAGAAAAATCTCCTACTTCGATTATTAACCAAAAAAAAGCATTTTTTTACACAGCTGTATGAAGCAGTCTATGCTACATTATTTACACAGAATTGTTAATTGTAAATAACACCAAATCCAAACACAATAGTAATGGATCTTCTTGTCCTAAAAAGGTAATAATTCAATATATTGAGATTAATCTTCACAATTTGTAGTAAGTTAAAGGAATTAATGACATAAGAGGAAAACCACAGTCAAACAAATAACCTGTGCTTTGCCACTGGAATATTTCCTAATTTGTCTTTAATACTTGAATTCTTCATACAGCTTCCAAACAATTTTGAATAGACTCTGGAATAATTTATATTTTGTTCCTCAGAGATGCTGTATGTATTTTTATAGTAAGCACTGGAAACTAATGGTATTTACGGTACTAGATCTATACTCATGTAAGTGCACTTCAGAATAGGTCTGAAGCTGCAGATCCTGTACTGTTTAGAGATCAACTGTCAAACGATCAGAGTATTCTACAAACTATAAAAATAAGAATCCCCTACCTTAACACGGCTTACTGCCTCTTGGGCCTGCATCATTCTTATGTTTTTAGAAGGGTTGCGCTCAGACAGCAGCTGTGTAGAGCCCAGGTAATTGGCTGCAAAGATGATTCCATCAATGAGGTCTTCAGGTTCACAAGGTCCTGGAACTGACATGAGACATTTATAGTTACTGCCTTTCAAAGGAGGGTAGAGAAATGAGAAATTGAATAAAGGATATTGAGGCTTGAACAACCTTTTTAATACCTTTTCTAATATGAAACAGATGAAGAAATCCAGTTCAAAATAAATGATGTTTTTCCCTATAATTATTTCCACAAAAAACATACTGTATTTAAAACAATGCATAATGGCTTGACTGTGGAATTCTAGAGGAAAATTATTGGAAAAATGTTTCCTGTGCTGCACTGATAAACACATTGGAATTATTTGCAAGTTTCAGAAATGCTGATAGGTTCCTTTATCATAACTTTCTTACTATTTATAGTATGACTGTTACGGTGCATGAGCTAAACTTCTGCTTGAATACAGATTTGTGTTTCCACATTTTTTTGAGATGTTTGTGGAAGTACACAGTCCCCAAACATTATCACTGGCAAAAATACTGATGAACAACGGGCACAAAGGTGTACTTTGCTTCAGAAAAAGTCCACCACAAAACTTAACAGTTAAGAAAGTTTAGGAAACAAGAAAAGTAGGCATCTTGATGCTGTTTAGTCATGTCTAAGGCCAGAATTCAGAGACTGATAGAAAAACACAGTTCCCAGGCTAGTACAGATTGTATAAACTGAGAGCTGGAGAAACATGCTGCAGTACAGGAGTTCAATGAAACATTCACAGTCTAATCAATGGAATCTGCACAACAGGTCATACAGCCTTTTCCTCTGAAAGCAGGGAAGAGGGAAGTCACAGAAGGTAGTTATGGAAAAGGAGCATGTGGAAAGAGCATGAAAAATTCCATGTTAAAAAAGATAGGAAAATAGTGGACCTTGAAAACATCTTGATATTTTTTTAAATTTTAGCCTTCATTCAACAAAATGCTTTTGTATATACTTAGTATTAATTACATAGTGACTTCAGTGAGATTCTAACATTAACTTGTATTTTGCAAGTGGTTTCTTTCCAAGGATGAAAAAGAGGGGGCAGGGAGAAGAGAATAAATGATAGTATTTATATCATACTGGAACCATGCTCATCATCCTCTTTATTCAGCTGTTAAGCTCTACATCTAGCTTGATTAGATCAACAGTAAAGAACAGTCATTCCAGAGTCTGGCTGACATCTCTTGACAGTGAGTATTTTCTGTTCCTCAACAGTTTTATAAAAGAGATTTGCTTTGAGCTGTATCAACTTGCTAAGCTGATAACACTTTTTTTTGAAGTACATGAATCTCACATGTGAGGAGAAAAATGACACTAAAGGGAGATGCTAATTTTAGAAAAAGTTTTATTGTACAGTGGATTAGTTCAATCTATTTATAATCAACTGAATGTGGAAAATTAATAAGTGGAGAAGGAAAAATACACGGCATGCTATGCTGATGAAATTTACTTAAATAGTGGTTTGCACATATATCTTTTAGTGAGCATTCCCATCCCTCATTTTCCCACTCTAATTTAGAAAAAGTCTTCCAACAGAAAATAAACTTGATCGAAAGAAGTGACTTTCTTCTTCAAGCAATGTTGCTGACACCTACACTTCATGCAGACCTCACATTTGCCTGCTGGAAATCTCAACTCCCAGCAAAAAACCCACAGTCTTTGTAATTCAGTAATCAAAGTATATAGACACATATATACATATATTTATACCAGTCCTGCACTCTTCAGAGACCTGATATTGACTAACAATGCTCACACAAAATGCAGCTATTTGTTTTGCTAGCAAACACCATAGTTTCAAGCTTCAAAAGGATAATTATATAGCACAGGAGGACACATTTTGCTTTAGATCACATCCGTACAAATCCAGTAATGGTTTGGATCTTCATTATAAGTCAGAATAGAATTCTGTGGAATTTAAAATTCTCAAAGTATTGGGAAAGAATAAAAAAAAATCATTACAATCTCCACTGAAATGTGTGAAAACCCTCAATGAAATCCTTGGGAAGTTACTAATTTAAAAAGTCACTGAAACTCTTCATGAAGGCCAAGTCTTTCAATACCTCACAAAACGATCCTTGTTCTTGCAGCACTAATTCACTGAATGAAATCAAAGAAAATGAAAATTCCACAAGAACTTCATTTACTTTATCTCTGTTCCTCTTTGCTTACATCTTTGCACCATTACATTTTTCAGCAGATGGATGATGTATTTTATATGGTACCTCTTCTGATGATGTTATTCATACATCTTTTCAGGCCTAAAACTTAAGCCTTTTACCTCTGTACTTCTTTCAGCATGCAACACAATACTAATGTTGCAGTATATTGACATCTTGTTTCAAGGGCAGCAAAGAGGGAAATTAATTAAAGATGTGAATTTAATGTTAAGTTAGCAAAACTTCATTAGATACCTGCATCAACACGCTCATTCAAAATTAAAGTGGCTTTAATTTTGTTTTCCTTCATTCACTTCAGGCTAAGTAAATCAAGCTAAATTGAATCAAGGTTGCTTTAGCTCTGAAATACGCTTACCCACAGAATGTTTAAATCAGTCTAACTAACCTCCTTTAGTAGTTAATTTAGAGTAATTTTCTTGAAATATTTTGTGTGTCAGAAGACAAGTAAAATTGCAATTCTTGGTACAAATTCTAATACAGTCATTACTACATCAAGCAAAGACCAAAATGCTAAGAGTCTGCAGGATTTGTCAACAAAAAAAAGCTGTGCTGGTTATTTAAAACATATCAGTCCCTTAGTCTACTTTCTTTCCATCCCAAAAACGCTGGCTGAACTCAGGAAAGCTTGTTTTCTCTTCAATTATTTTCAAGAATGTTGAATTTGGCCCACTTCTGGTTGTATTGGTGCTTTGTACATCTTTGAGTAAGACATTTTTGTCTTGATTTCCAAGTCATTGATAGGCTATGTCAAAGGCACTTTCAAAGACATATTTAGAGATCTATTTTTATGTTTACACTCCTAGCAGCTCTGAGCATGAAATGGTAATCCCCACCATAGCTTAGGGATCTGTGAAAGAAGGGAGTGTTACCAAGAAAACAACAAATTCTTCTCATTTCTTGGCTGTTTGGTGACAGCAATAGTTTTTTTAACTAATTTGTCTGAAAAACTTCTTGACCATGGAAATAACCTAGGGTTTTAAGCAATTTTATAATCCTAATTTTATTCATTTGGATTCTTTAAAGATTGGGGATTTTTTGGTTGCATAAGGTTTCAAACATCTCTTCATAGCATTAGAAGGTGATTTTTTGCAGAATCAATATAATAGCAACAAATTCTGTGACACCATGTATAAAACAAAAGCATGTATAAAATGCTTATAGCAATAGCTAATATAGAAAAAAAGAAAAAAAAAACAAACAAAAAACCCAAAACAAAACAGAAAACAAGGCATGTTGGGCAGAAAACATTTCCAACATGCGTTTCCTGTCATGAAAGCAATGTAAGCAATTGTCACATAAAAGAAGACATCTGCTGGAAGGATGGAATGGTATCGAAAATTGCCAGGGTTAAATTGGGTTACCTGAGTGTTTTCTTCCCTTATCTCTGACTGCTTTAAATAATACAAAAATGCAGACTTGGCTGAGGTCCCAGCTCATCAGAGCACTTAAGCATGCCCTTGACTGTAAGCACGTGTAAGGCTTACTGATGAGGAAGGGAAAAAGAAAAAAATAGATTTGAAACTTGAAGATTAGTTCAGTGTGAACAAAGAGTGGAATTTTATGTTGAGTATTGGTGCTTAAACATTAGATAACTATTTCTAAAAAATCTAACTGTAAATTTCTGCACTATCTTATCAGTGCAGTAGAGATTACTTGGTTTTCTGCTGATCTATTAATGCAACAAGTATAAACATATTTCTGAACTAAGTAGACTAGGTCTAAATATTTTTAAATTAACTTATCTTTTGTATTCATAAAATAAGAACAAGAATACTCATTCAATAATTCAGCATAACTGAATTTAATCATCTGTTAGGAACATATTTTTATATTTATCTAAAATCATGTGTAAACCAAGGATTCAGACAGTATTTAGAGACTGCGCTCAGAGCACAGAAGTACTTTCAACTTCCTGCTGAGAACCATCATACTCCATGAAGTCACTGAGACCTTAGGGTGCGTGGCACTGCAGCAGATTTTGCATAAGGAGTAAATGGACACAGGGCATATGTCACCTCACAGGATGGCTATCTACAAGTCCCATATTTTGGCTGATTTCTTTACTTCATGATTGTTACTGTGCAAGGGAATGAGATTTATGGTGATAGGACAAATACAGAGAGCAAAAAAGCCAGAACCCCTGAACATGGAACTAATTAACCACTAGAAGTATGTAGTGGTACTACTACTGAAACAATTTTAATATCAAAGGGACACATTTCCAATATTTTTTGTGCCTATTATCTGATTTATTTTTATGTCCACATGGCATATGAAAAATATTTTGTATTAATAGAGACAGAGGTATAGATATAGCTACTCTAGTTAAGGAGTCATACTGAAAGTTAAGTGCCTGAACAGTTGAATATGAATGTAACCAGAATATGACTGTGGTATTGCCATCAAAACTCAGGGAAGAACAAGGAGTGTTAGCTGGCAGAACTTTTTCTTTTGTGCAGTAGGGTCCTGTTCCTTTTGGGACTCTACATACAAATTAATAATAAAAACTCTGTTTTTCTTTGAATTCAGAGAGCAGTCATGTTAGCTATCATAAGCTCCTAGTGAGTTACATATTTATTTGTATTAGACAATGCCATATAATACCTGCAATAGAAAAAGCCTAAGAGATAGCTTATCCTCACATACTGTGCAACTACAGAAAAAAATCAGAGAAAGCAAAACAATTAAACTACAAAAAAAGTATCATGCTATCTAAAAGAGTATACTGACCTCTTTCCAACAGAGTAGTGAGCCGATTGGTAAGGTAAGGTAAGAAAAAGACATAACCTTTTTATCCCAATAAAATTAAAATGCGCGGTTGTGTTTACCAGTGCTGTGAGGGGTGAATTTTGTAGTCCGTTTTACAGCTATAGTCATGCTGGCCTCCCTTTATAGTTGTCCGCTATACAATCGGTAGATGCTTATTACAAAGTATCAGCTTGCTTTCTTGTCTCAGCCACCTTTGGGGAATGCATTTAATTTACCTCTATTTAGGGCCTGTTAGTCAGCACATGCCAAGTGTTACATGTAATTTCCTTCAAATGTCAATCTGTGTAAAAGGGGAAATCTTTGACCCTTCCATTTGCTCTAGCTCTTCAAGGAAATGACTTAAAACAGAAGTTGCTAGTCAAGCTGATGGCATCAGGGAAGAGAAGGAAAATGTTTTGGACATTCTAATATTATTCTAAATCATAGTAAGTTTTCTCTGAGTTGAGAATGGCATTAGTAATCAGGTTTTTAACATTCATTTATGGTTTCCATTCTGCGAAAAGTGTGTTCATGGCAGATCTAAGGGGTCAGATCCTTAGAAGATTCCTACTGTCTTTTTTCACTTTACAGTGTAGACATTTCCTTTGCAGGAAGAGCTGTATGCATTTTCCCCATAAAAAGTTCTTCAGCTGTCTGTGAATCAGAGAATGATAATGTTTTTCAGTATAATCCCATTTTATCTCTGTTCACCTTCTTGTGTTAATAAATTGACTTATTTTTCTCCAAACAGAAAATATGTAATAGCAGTGCAAAGGAGACTGAAGAAATACATGAAAGCATGGCTCTTCTAAACAGAGGATTGGATTACCAATTTTTTATCAGATCAGGAGAACCCTTTTGTTTGTGCTGACAACTGAGATTCCCAGAGTGCCATAACGTGCATCACATCAAAGTGATACGGGGCTGCTCTGAACAGTTAAATGACTCTTTCCTCTGCACAAGGCCATGAAGAACAGGGTGCTCTTATACCTTCATAAATCATAAATCTCCACCCTGCTGGGGCCCACTGTTACCAACTTTTTTACACCCTTCCAGATTTTTAACTGTCTCCATCTTTACCTTAATCTGAGAACTCTATCTGCCCCTCCTTTTTATCACCCATTCCCACAGGGGGGGTTGAAAATGTTAAATACTTCAATACTTAAAAGTTTTCAGCTGTATTCTCTTGGGTTTGACTGTTTTTTAGAACTGTTATCTTTAAAATATATTAAAGCATTTGCTTCCATTTTATCCTACTTTAACTATGGATGATGTAAAACTTACCATCAACAAAACTTGGAAATGAAGACACTTTCTTTGTCTGTTGAGAAATAAAAATGGTATAGCTGTAACAAAATAATTTTCACAAACCAAAGTGAATTCATACTATATTTAAACAGCTGACTGTTGTTTAAAAAATCAAATTTCTCTATATAACTTCTGCATAGCCACTATTTAGCACAGTGAAACACATTACATCACAGTAATTAACCCAACCTAACTGTTACATAGTGCTGTTTACCTGGAATCTCAGAGCATTTTAAGCAGATCCCACCACACAAAAAAATAAGGGAGAGTAGGGGGAAAAACATGAAAATGACCTAGGAAGTCAGCTGTCAAATAAGCAATACAAACCAGCAATTCCCAGTCCAATAGTTTATCCACTAGATCACATTGCCTATTAATGATATCCCAAATTTCTAATTAAGAACATTTAACAATATTTTACAAAGCAAGATTCTGGGTCAGTGAATAAAAAGAACTGTCCCTGATTGCACAGTACATAGCATTACACTTAATCTCAGCAGGAGCCACAACAGTGCTCTTTTTATGATACTGTCTCTATTTTCAATAAACAGATATAGTCCTTCCGTTTGCTTGTCTTTTGCCAGCCTCCTCAGGCATTCCTGTTTCCAGGAAAGAGGCTGATTTCTCCATTATGGGAAAAGGTTTTAGAAATGTACCTCTTCATTAATGTAACAGGCTACAGGCTAAATATGTTACATATTTTTGAGATAACAGACTTCTGCTTTTAAGTCTGAATTTCATTTCATTGTGTCTAGCCTCAAGCATAACCTCATTCTGCATTCTTAGATGTCTTCTTTGCTCCAGTCTTTAGTGACAAGAGCAGGTCTGCCTATCACCACATCTTTTTCACAGCACACTGAGACAGGATGCATCTTACCACAGAGACCACTCAAAAAGACATGAATCATTTGAGCCCTCAGCACTGAATGATGTGTTTGATATTAGGGGTTATTTAAAGAGAATTATTCCTGTGGGAATTAATCAGTCCTTTGGCTTTAAAGACTGATGGCGGGGGGTTGGGTGGGCAGGAGGGAGAAAAAAAGCAGAAGCCAATTTTTTTTTGATGCTCCAATAATCCAAAAAGAGAAATTCTGAAGTGTTCTCTCTATTCTGTATGTCATCAGAAAATTTTAGGTTTGAGTACATGCCATGGACAGTTACATAAAATGAATGTGGCAGCAACAAATCCGTGGGTATGATTCAAAGACTTTTCAGAATATGCAGCCATGGTATTTATTGTCAGTTCAGGAAAAGAAACAGAGCCTCCCCATGAGAGGGGGAAAGCTGACAATTTGGTGCCTGCTTTCCCTCATGGAAGCCTGACTGCAGGAAGATGGGCAGCAGAACAGCCTAATGGCCTTAGGTACCTACCTCAGGTGTATTATTATTGTCAACTGGTCCATTGAGATCTGAACGCTGTTGCTTCCTTGGCTGCTCTAAACCATTGCACATCTGTAAGAAAAAACAAGAAAGCATGTTCTCAATTATTTTATGACAGTCATTCGTCATGAAGCTGTTCTGTGTAGTTATTTATATGTATTTATATGTCATTATCTATGTGCAATCAATATTCATTACTGATATTGAAATATCATAACGTGCTACAATAGTTGGAATTTCCTGTTGTAATTTAGCAAATATGAGATTCATATAAAAATGTTGGGCTGTTTATAATAAAAGATGTATTTTGATGTAAATAATAAGACATCTCAATTATCATTAAGTAGCAGTTACACTACTGATTTAAATTTAAATTAAATTATTTTATTTCAATGCAAATTTTTCACAGGAAATTAAGCCAAATGCTGACATGTTCAAATTTTCAGAAACCAAAGTCAGAATTTTTAAATGTGTTTATTCTCAGTACTGGAGAAAATCAAAATAGTCCTAATGGCCACCTCTGATCTGAAAAACAGAATCCTAGCACCAGATATAGGATTCTGTGTTCATGACAGATACCTCATGGCATCTCCTTCTTTTTGGGCCAAGCAAATCTACAGCATGCTGGCAGCACATCTTCAGGCTTCTGAAGAAATGCAAAAGGGAAAATATAAAACCTCACACAAGGAAAATACTAAGCCTTTTAAACTATGCAACATTCTTTTTCTTCTAAGTTCCAATATTCTCAGGGACAGAATTTCTTCTCCAGACCTGACACAAATGACAGAACACCAGCACCCAACACAGGTATGTATGTGTCCCATACATACCAAGAAAGTGAAGTTTTCATGACTCAGAGTTTCAGTGTTAGAAATCTGGAAAACCAAGGTGATTTCTGGAACAAATTTTTATGGTTTATGATATTTACTTCCCTTTTTTCTCAGTTTCCCCATTATGTATAAAAAAGAGTACCTAAATGCCACTGTCATTGTGAGGCTTCACAAGTAAGAACTTGTATGAACAACTGTGCAAATGGAAAACACTGAGCCAGTATTATTTCAAAGGGTCAGCCTGAATGTTACATGTGAACATAACTCCTTGTCTTCTGACTTTCAAATGCAATAGGTAGCTGTAATCAAAGAAAGTCTGCATGTTCATCTCTGGACAAATTACACCCTATGAGTAATATTTAGTCAGCTGAACAAAATGTGCTAATGAAGCAGGCACATTAGGGCTATTAGCTCAGTAATGCTAATTCTCAGGTAAGACAACACACACAAAGCAAAAAGTCACCCAAGTAGTAAGCAGGATTTTAGGAAACAAAAGACTATCTGCGACATACACAGAACACCAAGACTTGGCGACCCACTGACTAGGGCCCTGTTTACATGGCTGTAGTAGCTAAGAAGCTTACCATATCCCTGCTTATAAATCCTGTTCTGTTTGAGACAAGACAAATCTAATTATATTGCATGGCTAAACTAATATGGAGCAATAGGTGTTGATATGCAGTGAAATATATTAATGAGGTAAACAAATATCTAGAGGGCTTTAATAAAACAAGCATAATAATCATATATTATGCCCTAAAGTAGTAGGATTAAATCAAGTATGATTTAAGCAGGGAAAATGACAAGGCCACAATGAAGATACATTAAACTGTAAACAGTGACAGCAACTATATTAACTCCAGTATGTGCAACAGAATGTTAATACTTTAAAAACTCTTGTCAATTCTGATTACCACACACTTGACTGAACTGAAAATGCACCTGCATATAAAGAAAGAATTGGTTGACTGGTTTAGTAAGCATACCATAAACACTGTTCAAACATGTCTCTGTCACAAATCTTATACGTCAATTGACTTATTCAGCCCTGGGGATCATAATACCAATCATGCTCTCTGGTAATAGTTGCATATATAATTCCATATAGTCTTAATATAAAATATGACTAAACACTTGGATGACATTTCGCTTTTGATTTATACATAGCTGTAATTTACTGGAGTTCCTATTTTCAGGTTTTTAGGAATATAAACAAGCCTTGCTTGTTTATTGTTTCCTAGTCACAGATGTAGTTTATATGTCACATATGTAGTATATATGTCACATATGTAGTAGATATGTTGTTATTGTGTATTGGCTGGGTTCCAAAGAAAAGTCTGTGCAGAATACATTATGAGTTGGGATCAATCACATCACCTCTACAAGGAACATAATAAATGTTTTTTACTTACTATTTGGGTCTGTACACGAAGGCCAATTTTTTTTTTTCCCCAGTGTTTCGCCTATTTGTTTAAGAGCCCCAGTCTAATTAGGCAGAATCTCAGGTACAAAGAATTCTTCCATTTCTTTTATGCACATCTGTCCACAGAACATGTTCCAACTCTGGCTGATCTATTAACATTTTGTTCTTTAAAAATGTGGTGAGTGTGTGAGCACTTCCTCCGAACAAATATGAGTGTACTATCACATTCTTGAGATCCTCTCAGCTTTAGAGTGTAGCACTCCCTGTGTCCCCTTAGCAGCAGCACATGTAAGGGGAACTGTGCCTGAGACTTTCTGTGCCCAACATTTGCCTGCAAATATGTGGGCTGTTACAATGACCCTTTACAAAATAAGGGTTGAGATCTTCATGCTAAAGAAATGTTTGCTAACATGGTATCCCAGAAGAAAAGGGCAGAAAGAAGCACAGGGAGAAGGGCCTCCCTTTCTTTCCTCAAGACTTACAGTGTCAAAGGAGAGAACTATGCACAGTAGGCATGGCTGTATCTCCCATACACAGTTACAAATCGTGTAGTCTTGTACATATGGAAGGAGATGCTTCTAGACCAAAGATGAAGGGCTCTTTTGGAGCTTCTTTATGGAATCATTTTTAGAAAACATAAATTCTGCTATTTGGTGTGGGCTGGAAGTTTGTTCATGCTCTCAGGTGATCTGACCAATGTCAAATAAATTATCATACTCAATACTTGCTTTCTTTGTGTTTCTTAGAGAGTTTCCAATTTATATTGTTGTTTTAAGTTTTACCATAGCTAGAAAAAATCACATTTGAAGGAAATACTTACAAGGTATTATAAATACTTTATACCCTGACTTGCAGTTTAGAATAGAACATAAAGCTAAACTGGAAATCTGGAATTGACTGCACACTAACACAGAACTACAGCTATGTTAAAAGTTTCTGATAAAAGGACAGATTCTGCAAAGGAAAGATATAAGAAAATTAAAATATTAAAGGTGTAGTATTATTAATACTTTTGCCTCTGAGCAAGTACTGAGGCACTGTCCAGCATCATGTGAAGGAATGTGAAGCAGCAGAAAATGCCATCTTTAAGCTGAGAGGAAAATCAGACTCTACTTATTTGAGGTCACTGAAGCATCTATGCACATCTTTCAGAAACATGCCTACAGCTCTACCCATGTGCTGGCCAGCCCTGTCTTGATGGCTTATTGCCAGGCCTGGGGCCACCTGGGCCTCCCTCCTCCCACCAATCTTGCAGGGCCCCTCCCAGTCAACCAGACCCCCTTTATAACCACCCCTTCCTGCAGTATAAAGCTCATCTTAGCTGGAGGTGAGAGTTGGTAATGATTGAGTTGGGCTGTTTCTTAATGCTACTAGTTGTTTATTCCAGTGTAAGCTGTTTAGCTTTTCAGTCAAAATCTCATATCAGCAATATGGTCCTCCTCAAAGCTGCCACCTGGGATCCTGAATGCTGCTGTGGTGCTCAGTGCTGATGAAGCACTTTCCTGCTGGAGAACATTCTGCTAGAAACCAGCAGGTTAGTCCCTTTCTTGATTTATTCAGAGGAATATTTTGTCTGAGAGGAATGAAAGATTAGTTGAAAGATTAGTTTTTTTCAGAATTGTTAACTCTTTTGGTAAAGAGTTGGTAAGCAAGCACTGAGTGCAGCTCAAAGGCATGGTAAGGCTTTATTACTGTGTTTAAACATTTGAATAATGAGGCTTATGATCCATACCTGCCAATCTCTTTACTAGCAATACTGTTCAAATATTATCAAATAAAGTGTTCAGAAACCAATGTACTGGCTTACATATTTTGAGACTCATCTTGAAGACTACTAAGCTTCTTGGAAAACAGATGTTTTGTGGTATGTTCCAACTGAAAAAGGTTCCTTGTGGTAGGCTCCAAAAAGAAAGAACCTTTTTGGACAAGGGATATTTTGTAGTAGGTTGACTAGAATAAGTTATCTGTTGCACAAGTAAACCAACAGATCTAATAGATTTTTTTCATCCAGGTTTGTTGTCTCTCTCTAGAACAAAGGTAAAGCAGATGAGTATTGTTACCTTCATCACTTAAGGACAAAACTTCAGTTTCTAGTAGTTTCAACTTCTGTGATCTTCTGTTGGCTTCTGAAGGCAGTTTATCACTGGGCTACATGTCCTCCTGATATCTAAACACTACTATGTTTATAGAAACACATTAAGGTGCATCTAAAACATCTTTTTGAATCAAGAGATGGTAACCTAGTAACAAGTCTATTACGGTGGTACTATTCCTATTAGCCCACACAACTGAAATAACTTATCTCATAGGTGATGTGGAGTGCAAATGGCTTAATGTACCCTTACTGAGCTGCTGCATGAGTTATTGTAACATCAGTAACATGGTAGTGTCAGTAGGAGCAATTTGACCCAGCAGGATACACTTAAGGTAGAATCTGAGTAAGACAGTTTTTGACTAGCTGAAGGATTTCTGATTTTGATCACAGAAAATAAAGGCCAGACTTCACACACTGTTCTCTCATAAAGATTCCATTACTTATGTGCTAATTTAGAGCTGGTGCTAGCACACGTCAAAAGTGAAGAGGAAAATATTTGTGGAAAGGAGTAGTTCTGAGTAAGCAAGTCAAGTTAGAGTATGGAACTGGCATGAAAAGAGAAGGAGTCAAAGTAAGTTTAGAGATCTAAGCATTCCACAAAAGCATTTCAATACTCTATCCAATTTCAATAAACATGAAAACAATCGCCAATTGATTTTTATCATCTTAACCAACTAAGAGGTTTTTTGTCCTTGCATATATTTAGGATTGAGAACCAGCTGTGTTAAGAGTTTCAGAGAAATAGCTGTGCTGAATGGTGCATTTTTATGTAGATGTAATTTGGAGTGCATACTGCCTTCTGCTCTAAACCTCCAAGAGAATACTCTGTCACTAATGCATCTTTAGGCAAGAAGCATTGATTTGGCTGTCTCCTGGTGTCAGGAGTTTAATGCTAAAAAGCCATGACTCAGCCAATGAGCACAAAGAAACTGGTTTTGTCTGAGAATGTTTGAACTCTTTAGCACTTTTCAGCAAGTACTTATACCTGCTAAGTTTGGGAACTGTCACTCGGTAATAGCTGTTTAGTATTTCTGCCCCACAGCTGCCTAGAACACAAGGGAGAATGCAGCAAGCTCTTTCAATACTCTTTATTTAAACCCATTTGTGTTTTCCACAAATTCTATCAAATGCGTCCCATAATACTCAGACTGAACTCCAGTAAGAAATTCCTAAGATACAGATTTTCTGAAATGTCTATCATCTTAGCTGCTTCAGACTGTTCTAAGGGTGAGATGTTTTACAGACAAGACTCCTGATTTGGGGTCTTTGCAGCAGAAGAGCACTGTGCCTATGCCAAGAAAAGGGAATAAACTTCAAATATTTTTGTCCTTACTGAGGTCTACTAGTACAGGTAAACAAAACACAGTAGCAGCACTGATGTGTACAAAGCTGTTGGAGAACAAACTGAGACAAAAAAAAAAAGACTTTGTAAAATTTTCTTTCACAAATTCTTTGTTAATGATATTTTATCTGTCTCTGACTGTCCATGTTGAAAAAGTCTAAGAGCATAGCCTACATGAAATTTGTGAAATGAGACTAACGCTGCAGAAGCTTGTGGGGTCCCTACCAGGGGAGCTTGAGCATATTTGGTTAGGTTCTCAAATGTATGTCAGTGATATGAAAGTATAATTGAGAAATAAGAAGCAATACAATTCATGTGTCACAGGCAATATCATTAAAGTAGACTTCCCTCTAAGATTCTCCTTCTTAATGGTGATAATGGCAAATCCCTGTTTCTTTAGAAGGGTATAGGTGAAGGTAGGGTGTTGGTGCTGTTAAAAACTTTATCTTTTATTGTTGGCAAATAGATTTGTTTGAATAGGGTAGGAGAGACTATGCATCCTCAGGAGTCTGCAGTCTGAAATCTAAGCAGATGAGACATGAAGAACAAAGGGCTGATCAGATGGTCATCTGAAGTAGCTCTCGGGCCATGCCAATGCCAGTGTTTCATAAAGCTATGACTCCAGTTGGGATTGAAAGAGTAAACTGCCACATACGAGGTTCCAGAGGGAAGCGATTATTTGAGTCCCATTAGTGCAAAAAACATCTTCCATTGGTATTACTTCAGCTGGTATCCAGTGTTTTGCTAACTCTTTTCTTGACTGCTTCTGCCATTCTTTAATTATGCTACCTGACTGTATAGAGCTAGCATTAACTTAGTATTAGTAAAATAATAGGTAATGCCATCGTTCTCTGCAGATATCTTACGGGTGCAATAGGAGAAACTAAAGTTCCAAATGCTGTCTGGGAACAGCAGGATGGGCCTGAGACTGCCCCATACCATACTGCTTTGTGAGAAGGAAGCAGGACAGGATACACTGCAGTGAACTGATCTGGAGACAAGCTTTTTGTGCTTCAAGCTTTGGTTTAGACCAGGCCCTTGTTCATATTTTGTGTGGTACAAGCACTCATCTGCAACAGGAGGGCTACTCTCATTTTCCACCTAGTAAAACTGTTCTAAGGTTGATTATTAGTGTGCCAAATCGACAATATTCTACCTAAACTTGAAGCTATGCAAATGTAATAGCGTTCAAAAAAGATGAAAAACTTCCAAGTCAATAGCAACTACTTTTGCACAGGAACACCACATCAGTTTAAAATTTCTGGTCATACTGTATGCTAGTATCAGTTGAATGAGCCATTCAGTTCCCCTTCCTCCTTATTCCACCCAACAATACTTAAGTCAGTTAATTCATGTTTATTTTACAATAAAAACTGTGATAATTCAGGAGAATTACATCAATAGGGTGTCTGACCATATTAGACTTCCCTGCATGAAGCTGAAACATATAAAATGAAATTGTAAGCAAAAAGGAAAATTTCTTCATGTGTCAGATACTTTAACAGTTGGCTCAGGCTGAGATGACTAAGATGTCAAATGGGGGTGAGGGAAACTCCTGGCCTGAAGCTGTTAAATCTGAGTTATGTCATAAAATGCCCCAAATAATCAGTTTCAACTTCATAGATGTAATGCCTTTCTTAAATAATATAAGCGTGGAAAACCTGCAAGAAATAAATTATGTTAAGCAGTGAGTTAGAGCAAATACACATTCTAAATGTATTCTAGGTTTCCCTCAGGCGTGTCTAGTGCAAATCGTCTGCACTTCCCTAGAGGTATTTACAAATATAAGGCTCATACAAGCAAGCTCATATCCCTGAAGTTTTCAAGGGTGAGCATGTATATTTAAGACTGGAGACTGACCCACACTGAAAGTAAAATGAGATGCTTACTTTGTTTTCCATTCTCTGCAGATTGTTGGGTCCTTCTTAGAAGTGACTACTGTTCTCTGGTGATTAATTGCTGAAAGCAAACCTAGCAACTGGAACCTTAAAAATCACATTTGTCTACTGGTTATTTAATATTTTGTATGCAAGACAATTGCTAGCATTTATCATGGGCTAAGAATTAATAACTACATATTTTTAAAGGTATGTAAAAATGTATTGTGTATCAGTTACTGTTAACTAACTTGAAATTTTATGCAGCAGTATTTTCACTTATGGGAGGCAGGAAAGGAAGAGAGGAGCAGAAACATGAAAAAAGCTAAGGGCAGCACAGTACATGCATAAAACCACAAAATGCACATTCCTGTTTGCTTATTGTTTACAAAAACTGACAAACACATAGTATCTTGGTTTAACTTAAAAGCAAAGTGTTCCATATGCAGTATGTATGCTTCTGTGTCATCCCTCTCACCATGGTATTTTGTATTGTGTGATGCACACTTAAAATAACTGATATCTTTTAGCAAGATGACAAAACCATGGATCTTCCAAGCAATTTCTCTGCAAACAATAAGTTTGGCATGCAAATCTACTGACAATGGCCTTGGGTTTTTCTCGTTCTACTATGTAAGAATGTTAATTGTTGTAATTAAAATAATTACTACCTCAGTTTCACAAATGAGACACAGGTTCATTTAGACAGTAGACTAATTGCATCCATCCCTTAGACATTTTATAGTAAATATTAAAAGAATTGAATGTCCCAGAAGAACAAAATCCTCTGTGCTTTATTCAAATTCTTTGAAGTCCAATATCTATGTTTAAGGTCCAGCCACACCTCACCTTAAGGACATTTCAGGACCTATTAAGTAACTTACTTTGGCAGAAATGGATACTCTACTCTTACTCTAATGCCTTCACAATGAGCCTGATTTTTAGGTAAAGCTGACGATAAGCAACCTGCAGTAGGTGAACAGAACACAGCAAGATAACACAAGTCTTGTTATGATAAACGCATTCAAGTAATGCTTGCTAAAAATTAATTAACTTGATTTTTAATCTTTTATATCCCTGGAGGCTTGGGGTGGGGGAGGGGAGGATCTCCCCATGTCTCCATTTGTGAGCCTCTGTATCTCCATAAGAAATGTTGCTTCACACCTTTATGCCTTGGAGGCCTATCTGCTCTTCTCTTTGCTGGAGATGCCTACAGCAGCTTTGCCCTGTCTCCTTTCTTACAAATTAAATGCATGTCTCGTCACCCAGTTTGTTTATTCCTTCATGCTAAACTGAAATGGATACCTGTACTGCTGTATCTCTGGCTGTTATCTCTACTTTCCTTTCTCCCTTCATATTTTTAGGAATGAAATATCGTGTATTGTTTAATGCTCTATCCATTAGACAATAGTGTGTCACTTTTATGAAGAGTGATTGTCAGAAGTCAATGGCTACGTGCCAGTCAGTGGCTTCCTATTACAGCAGCACTTCTTCCATTATTAAAAGAGAGTAAGGTATTGGCCCAAGAGTGACTGGAAATAACCATTAAAGCTCAGACAGGCAACTCAGAAATACTTAGGTCCCTTTGTTTATTTTCACACCAGTGGCAGTTATATCAATATCCCGGTGTTACAAAAACCCCAGTTGTTAGCAGTCTGGCAAGAATAATAAAGGTACAATGCAATTCAGCTCAACCTCTGCTAAATAAACTTTGAAAGAGTACAAAAAGATGTTGAAATGAAAGTCCATTTTGAATTCTGGTTTGAATTGGCAGTCATTCAGGAGGAAAAAACCTCACAATTTCTTCTTCAAGCATATAGAAGAATTCACTAACTTTCTTATTCAAGAGCTCATCTTCTCTTTTGTTCTGCAAATACTTTCAAAACTTAGAAGCAGCAACACTCCTAGTAGCAGCTGCTGGTGTACTGTGCCAGAAAGACCAGCTTTAGTCTAAAACATGCTAACCAGACTTCTCTGCTCCTAGTCAATACCCAGTAACTAGTCAAACCATTTAAGACCATCAAGCTTGTTCACACAAGGTAGAACTTTTATGCTGGCAGTAAGGCACTGAATATAGTAAGTTATACAATTTGGTTCAAATTGGACTTCTAAAAACAAAATGTAGAAATGAATATTAAAAATTTGCTATAGATATGGGAAATCTGAAAATATTCCCCTAAGATTTTTTATTCACAATTATAATAAAGGTCAACCTGTTTCATCAGCATATACTTAAACATCTGACTTCCTTTTGCTGTTTTTCAGAGGAATTGACATATTTTAATGTCTGTTTTTAATGGAATCATCTAGATTAAATTGTTTAACTGTGGGGCACTTAAATATAGAAAATCAATATTTATAGATTTGATGAAGCTGAAATGGGAAACTTATAGCTGTGAAGTTTAATAAAGCATTTTAATTAAAGATAAGGCAAAATAATTATCTTTACTAGTCTGTCATCTAAATACATGTTATGTTTTACCTTTTAGGTACATCTCTATTCATTGCAGAAGATAACTGATATTCAGCTGCATATAACTTCAGAGATGCAAAGTCAAAGCTTTAAACTGACCTTAGAGCAAAGGGAATTAAAGGTGTCTCTAAGGAAGTAAGCACATTCAATTTGGAACTTTAAAAGAAGAAAACCTCACACCTCTGTTACTCTAGAAAAGCTTAAGCTTCATTGCCAGATTCTTTTTTCTGGCACTCAACATTAGAATAAGAAAAGGTTATGCATGGTTTAAATTAACATCTACACCATTCTTGTGATAAAACTGCTTAACAGCACTTTTGGTATAAGTAAAGCTCCTATTTCTTCCTTCTTGCCAAGGTCAAGATATGCCCAACTAGTACAAAACCACAGCAATATCCAGGCACTTCTTGCAGTTGTTCTTAACATATGCAGTATCTAGCCTTGGCATACTTTCTATTGACAACAAAAGAAATTAAGAGTAATCACCCACTAAGGCAATGGAACAGGAGCCCTTAATGGAAAAAAACCTAACCCCTTGAACTACTTCAATGCTGACCCCAGTTTTAAGTTTATCTAGTGTGTCACTGCAGAATAAAAATAGTGTAAATAACCTGGTTTGCCCCATGCATCTGGAATACCTTGTTTTACTTAGAATTGTCTGTTCTCTGTGCAAAACCTATTTCTTAGTTATCTACCCAAATCAACTGCATTCAGCACCTTTTTCTAAACATCCAGTGTGATTATGTAGTTGTGAATGCAATGTCGAGTAAAAAATTAAAGATATTGCTCTCTAATTCTGTTTGGAATAAATAATTAACATAATGTTTGCATAATGCCTCTGACAATCTGATTAAACAAAAGAACCTCATACCTGCTCTTGTGGCCACTTCTGTCTGTCCTCTGGGGTTCTTGACTTTGTTTTAAAACCTCTAGGCATATCTCCACTGTGCTTAGAGGCAGATGGGATATTCAGTGATTTTGGCCTCCCCTCGTGCCTGTTAGCACTGTGAACAGCTTCTCCCTTTGAACAAGTCTCTTTATAGTCATGTGCCATGTTTTCAGTCCCAGTGTGCTCTGGACTCATTTCTGTTGTACTATTAATACTGCTCATGCTCATACTCATTTTGATTTCTGCTACAATCTGGTCAATGTCCTCTTCCTGCTCTTCCAGTTCTGCATCCTCTTTTCTAGAATGGTATGGTGATATTCCTTGCGAATTTCCATTAGCTTCTGCTGGATAATAGTCCGGATAGCCACCTTCACTTTGACAATACTGTATATTTTCTTCTTGGTCTTGAATCTCCAAAGATGACACTTCATCCTCCAAAATCTGAATGCCATTATCTTGACCTTCCTGCCACTCTTGCCTGTCCGTCACCTCATTTTCATCTTGGTGCTGAATTTTACCTTCAGCCCATTCTTCTACAGCTTCCTGACATTCATCTGTTTCAACATGGTGTTCCTCATGGGGAGCATACTCCTCCCCATTGCAGTCCATTCCTTCCAGGTAACTGTCATCCTCTGGACAGTATCTAATGTAGTATGTGATCCCCTCCTCTTCTTCTGGCAAGCCTTCATCATAGTCCTCATCCTCAGAGGTATTATTCACATAGTCAGAGCTGGAGTCACCATCTCCACTATGATCATTGCACTCATGTTCCACAGGTGTAGGACTACCTTGTCTGACAGTTGCTAGTTCTGTCTCCTTTGCTGCATAATCTTCAATAGGAAGGTCACTTTCTTCATTTTCAGGCTCCCTGTTGTGAGATGAAGTAGGGCAAGCTCTCACTCTGTGATCCAGCATGCTGGCTGTAGTGCTTTGACGTTTCCTGTTTGCCATAGCCAACTCCTTATACGACAACCATTTCTAAGCAATTACTGTAGGGAAGATGGAAAAACACACATTCAGGAAAAGGTCATCAGTAGAGATCAGTGATGTTAATAGGAAACAAACTGATAGATTTATTTGGTAAAAAGGATGTGTTTGTAGATGTTTAAACCAGAGATAGATAGCTTTTAAAATACTTATGTTATGGAACCATGAAATCGAAGTAATAACTTGCACACTGAAAGGAACAGATAAAGAGAAGGTTCTACATTTATGCTAAATGTATTCAATTGTAGGATCTCCTCTGTCAATTTGACAGAGACTTAATCTTGAACCTTGAAATTAGTTTTCAATTTCTTTTTCCTGCTAGTAAGGGGTCATGCTTTGATTGCTATGCAGTAAACAAGAGCTCTTTTCAATTTTCAGCTTAGGCATTTCTTTAATGTGTACTGAAAGCATACATTTAGAATCTGATCTGCTCTTACAAAACTAAAGGAAAATAATTCTATTAACTTGGCAGTCACATAGGACACTAAAGGATAATGCACTGCTATTAAAGTTATTTAAAAAAAAAAAAAGAAAATCACTCACTGCTTTATTAGTTCTTACTAGCTGGATACCATTAGGTATCTCTCATTGTTAAACCAAATACTGTTTTTTAGAATAGAATAGACTATTTCAGTTGGAAGGGACCTACAATGATCGTTTAGTCCAACTGCCTGACCAATGCAGGGCTGACCAAGTTAAAGCATGTTAAGGGCACTGTCCAAATGCCTCTTAAACACTGACAAGATTGGGGCATCAACCACCTCTCTAGGAAGCCTGTTTAGTGTTTGACCACCCCCTCAGTAAAGAAACGTTTTGTAGTGTCCAGTCTAAACCTTCCCCGGTGCAGCTTTGAACCATTCCCACATGTCCTATCACTGGATACCAGGGAGAAGAGATTAGTACCTCCTCTTTCCACTTCCCCTCCTCAGGAAGCTGTAGGGAGCAATGAGGTTGTCCCTCAGCCTCCTCTTCTCCAAACTAGACAAGCCCAAAGTCCTTAGCTGTTCCTCATAGGACCTTCCTTCCAGCCCTTTCACCAGCTTTGTTGCCCTCCTCTGGACACATATAAAGACTTTCACATCTCTCTTAAAATGTGGGGCCCTGAACTGCACACAGTACTGCAGGTGAGGCTGTATCAGTGCTGAATATAGCAGGATAATTGCCTCTCTTGACTGGCTGGTTATACTGTGTTTGATGCAGTTTGCCCTCTTGGCTGCCAGGCCACACTGCTGACTCGTGTTGAGCCTGCTGTCGACCAGTACCCCCAGATCCCTTTCTGCAGGGCTGCTCTCCAGCCACTCCTCTCCCAGTTTATACTTGTGCCTGGCATTACCCCATCCCAGGTGCAGAATCTGGCATTTTGACTTGTTAAATTTCATCCTGTTAATCATAGCCCAATGCTCCAATCTAGACAGATCCCCCTACAAGACTGGTTTTCAGTCTCATCTATATGCCGGGAAAAGATGCATTTACCATAAAAGCTCATTAATCCTTCCCACTAAATACTTGTGCTACTTTAAATTACATATTTTTGTCTAAATACTAGATTCTAAATAAATAAGCAGAGATTATATGAACTGTATAAAAATAGTCAAAATAAAGAAAATAGCTAATTCTAGACAGGCTTGACAACTGTGATTTGTGTGTGATTTGGATGGGGGAAACAACATGCTTTCAGTATATATGTTTCTCTGTATTTCATTGTTGTATGCTTGAGACGAAGGGGAGTCAAAAGAATCTCAGCAGACATAATAAAGGGGGATGAAGGATGATGTTTAGTGCTTACATTGTTGAAATTAGCTGAGGCAGAGACAGTTCCTGATAAGAAGCAGGAGCTGGCCCCAAGAGCCAGCCAAGACTGGTCTTGCGGCTTGGGTGAATACCAAGAAACCACTGAGCCTGTGCACGAAAAGAGGTTACTAGTGGTGACGAAGAGGAGTCATCTATCTTCATCTCTGCAACCACCAGATGACCACCATAAAGAGGCACTGTGCAAGCACAGTTGAGAGGAGACTATGGAAATGACCTCTCAGAACTAATTTTAATATGAAGAGGGCATAGGTCATGCATATGTATAGGCATATTGTGAATATGTAACACTTGACTGTATAAACTTGAAGTGAATTGCCAAGTCGGGCGTGCACGACTTTGGTGGGACTACCCCCCCGTGCTGCCCAGCGCTGAATGAACATACCTACTTTACAATCTCACTGATTGTGGAGTCTGTTTTCTGCACATCATGCTTATGATAAGCTTGATGTGTGCAGTTAGTTAATTGGGGTGAACTGAGCTCAGACATAGGCTTCTGAAATGCACCACACAACTGCATGCTTTACTATATGCATATAATAAAGGCATGTCAGCCAACCACGTGATCATTTTGACATAACCAGTTCCCCAAGTCTGTGTGCACACATAAAACAATAAAATCAGTATGGAGCTAGAGGATTAGAGGAGCTATATAGAGATTAATTTCCTAGGCATTATGAACTTATCAAAAATATTCTGTTACTGTAACCTAAAACCTTGTAGATATCCCTGCAGAATTTCTGATATCACAAGGAAAACCCCAAACCTTAGTTTGTGACAAATCCAGGAATCTATGAATTAGTGCAATGGCACCACGTGGCAAATCTAGGCTCTCCCTGGAACAGGGATTCTAGATTCTCCGATACAAAGCAGAGATGAATGTTAGTCACAGGAGAAGACATGAAAGGAACCCAGTGTGTGAAGCTCTCTTCAGTTATTGATACATTGCAGAACTAGTCTTGACAGAAATCTTTGAAGTAAATAGTGTACCTGAAGTGAAGTTTTAAATGAGAAAATCAAAGGCGACAAAACTTTCCCAGTTATTACTTGCACCTTCTCACTATTAGAAGAACTAGCAGACCTACAAGACCTCAATATGATCTGTATGCCCACTATGATCCCCTTCATAAACTAGCTATCAATTCTTACTTTGGAGTCAATAATAAGAAATTCAGAACACCAAACCATCTGTCCACTACTGTTGCCTCCAATTTAGTTAGCTCTACTTGCTGCAAACTAAGGATGTTTCTATACTGTGATTGCAGTATAAACAAAACTTGTTTTACATTGGATTAAAATAGCAATCTAATCACAACACTGCAATGCTCTGCACAGGCTGCAAAAAACTGCCTGCAAGCAAGATAAATTGCTTGTATGACCAGATCAGGAATGGGTAAGCACACTATACAAACATATCTAAAACAAGTTAAGATGGAGTACTACAAAAAAGATGGTTTTGATGGCAATGCAAGAAAGAACTACAGCCACCTTATCTGTATTAACAGAGTTATTTCTTGTCAGGAACAGAACAAATAAGTGTCTCTTTGGGAAAGAACTGTTCTCATCTGCAGTGGTCTCAGTCTACTAGTCATTGGAAATGTTCTCCATATTAAGTAATATTTAGAGATTTACAGTGTGGTAGACCCTCCATTCAAGTCACTACAGTATAGCTGAAGATAAAGAAGCACAAAGCATGTAACACAAGCATGGTCTAAAACTCATGACTCAGATTTTCCTAAAGCATATGGAGATAAGTACCCTTCTTTTTAGACAGACAGTGTAACAGAGTTTTTCCACCCACACCTAAGTATCTTCATTTAGTATGCAGGCCCTGAAACTGCCTTAAGTGGTATCACTGCAGTGATACCCTTTTATAAATTCCCATAGTTGAAAGTTCATAGACATTACTTACATGCAAGAAAATTCACTGCACACTAGATACTGTGTAATTGTGTGTGTCACAGGAACCCATTAGTATGTACTCTGAGAGCCAAAAGCCAGTGGCTAGGCAGGGTAGGAGCCTAGAAAGGGAGGTATGGCTGATGCATGGCACCTACAACAGCTGTGGGGAAATTGCCAGGTTAGGAGCTCTGAGGGCTCTAAGAAAATGGCTATCAGCTGGGCAGCATTAGTGACAGCAGCTGTAGTTCTCCCCCAACAGTGGCATGTGAAAGTGCAACATATGCACTATGGGAAGGAGTGTAAAGGAAGAATTTCAAATAGTGGCAGACTGGAAACTTTTTAGAGCATAGGTGATAAGAAATAGAGAAAGGAATTCCTCTCAAGAATGTCCAGCACTGACATACTAAAAAGACATAGGAAACTGGTTTTCCATTAATTCAGTCTGAGGCCATGACTGAAGACAGTGCTTTACCCGTGTATGCTGAAATGGAGGCACATGTTCCCAATGGAGGTAAAATAAGCCTGTTTTTTTTCAAAAAGAGGCAAGGCTGATCTCATTGCTATGGAAACTGAAGTTGCAAAACAATCTCTGCACAACAATTATAATTCTAGTTGGCCTCCTTACCTTTGCCATCTTCTCAGTCAGGCACTACTTTTGGGGAAACCAAGTACTGATCAAATTAAAACAAAAAGGCAGAATTTATTATTCTCAGCCTCTGAATTGCAGACTGAATTGCACTGATTATACTATCTTCAACTATAAAATGTAACTTCTACAACTGTATCTACACATCTGAATTACTAAACATGGTTTTCAAACATAAGTCTGAGAATTGCTTTTTATGGAGCTGCATATCCATTTCTGTCAAGGAAACAATCAGCTGTATTTTAACTCAAATATCAGAATAGCCAAGGTAGCCTAGCCTTCTTCCACTGTTCCAAAATATCTCTCAGGTTTCCCAGAAAAATACTTCAGTCTTACATCAGGTTTAGCGTAACCTAAATCTTTTAAAACCTAAAATCGTTCTAGGTTTTTTCCAAGTTGTCGCATGTCACACAGCAAGGTGCTCATTCCTGATGGCCACAGGTCCAAACTCTTTCATCTTCTCACCTACAGAGATGTTACTTTATCTATGTGGATGACAGTTAACTGAACGCACTGTATTCAGATTTTAGAAGAACAAAAACAGAACTTGGGGCATTTTTTGAGAAATGCAATACATACCAAATTTTTACCACACATTCTGCTATTCAGTCTACTGGGCAGAAGCCTTCTGAGTCACCTACTGCAGGGATAAATACTTTTCCTAATTTTCTCAAGAAATCTATGATGTTAGAAGGTTACATAACTAACATTCACATACCAGTTACTAAGAATGCTCTTGAAATTGGAGAAAATACCGGATTTCTATCTACTACTACTTCAATGTCCTCTGAAGTGAAGACAGGAGTAATGATTTGCTGGATCCAGAGGCACTTTATGAATAAAGGCTTCAACTGAGTCAACAGGTCATTTCCTCTGCTTGGTGTAAGACTCACTGCTACTTCTGATATCTCAGCTCCCTCCTTGATAGTGGAGAGTTAGGTCAAATTTCTGTATCACTCCAAGTGCATTTTTCAACTTCTGACTGGGGGTAAAACAAGTGTTCCTGAGAACATGGGGCATCAATGCCATATCCTTCTTTACTCTCCTCAGGATTCAATAATTTTATCTCGCCAAGACAAGCAAATGCTGATTAATGTTGTACAGCGCACCACTAAAGCTCCATCAGTGCTGTCGAGATCAGTGATTAAGGGGCCAAGTTACATAAGGTTCTCAATAAAAATGTTTTGCTTTCAGTAATGGTTTTGCTTTATTTTTCTTGTTTCCCTGCCTCAGCTCAATGTTGAAAGGAAGAGGAAATCGATCTCCAGAAACACATGCTGCATTTCTATGTAGCAGTAAAAAGGAGTATGCATAGGGGAACCAACCTCTTCTGCTCCTAGAAAAAGGACTACTGGCTTACAGCTGGAATTTATTCTAATCAGTGCTCATTATAGAGTCATTAGCTTTCTCCTGAATTCTTTACACCTAATCCCAGACAGCTGCAGAGAGGGTTTATGGAACTTAACACTTCTACAACTTTTCACCTGTGTAGAAAGATACCTTCACTATTTTCTTCCCATGGAGAGAGACCAATTAAATTAGCATTAAAAATGGTACACAGTTGTAAACATGGTGATAAAGTGAAATACCCAGTATAATATTCCTGGCTGTGTTTAAAGAACTGCTTTACATATGTACTTGATTCACAAGCTGAAGAGCATTCTAGTGGGAGCAAGACAAGCTCTCTGACAGTTTTTCATTTAACAAGCGTAGTGATCTGAAGGGATTGGGGGGGGGGGAGTTGTTAGCTTCTTTTGGCAACAAACATGTACTATTGCATGCATATCTACAGCCAAATGATCTTTTGAGCCCTGCTTTTGCAACCTATAAGTGAACCTAAGAGTTTTACTAGCCTCAATTTTATATACTCACCTTAATTTGCAAAGCCTCTTTCCTGTGCTTACTCCTCCCCAGGTTTCTTTCATCTACTTCTCAGTCTTTCTTCCATGCTTCAAATATCTGTACCCTTTGTCAGTTTTGACAAAACTCCCATGCAAGTTTTGCTTCCCTGAAATTGTTCAATACCTCCTATTTTCCCCAAATATCTGGTACAATCTAGCTGCTATTAAATTGGTTCTAAAAAGATATAACTCTCTACCCTTTGTAAGTCATCTTCAAATGTAAGTGGAACATAAGCATTGCAACACAATTTACTGTCAGGCTAGATTATAGCACGTATGGCCTACAAGCTTGATTCTCTACTGCTGAGCTGTTTTCAATGCACTGCTGACTTTTGCTATTCCATATGTTAGCCCTATACATTCATAATCAATAAAGCTGTAAAAAAATCACCCAGTCCTTTCAACACAGACATACGTTTAGAACTGTTATACTTATCAAGTTACTCAGTACAGGCGTAACTAAGATAATAGTATTTTTCAACAGAACTGCACGAGAAAATTCATGTTGCTGAACTTTGCACTAACTGTACCAGTATCTTTTCCAATAAGCAGAGAAGTTAAAGTGGAAAAAATCTGACTTCAATTTCTTCAAAACAATTTTAATATCAAACTAATGGTATTTCTCAGTAGGCTTTCATTACAGAAGACTTAATACACTCCCATCTGCTAAATCACCCAAGATGAATTGTGACTGACCCTAGACTGGGAACTAGAATCTTTAATAAGCAGATAACAACATGAGCCTGCCATGACTATGTCAGATTCCACAGTCATTTGACTCCCCAAGGCCAAACTGCATTAACTTCATGTTCATTTTTCAGTAGATCGGACGCTACAGACCATGAGAGTTCATCATGCAGAGTGCAGGATAACCTGCCAACTCTTCTAAAAGCAGGTATAAATGGGATTCTTACTCTCATAGGAACCCTGATCCACCTGTGTAACTCACAGCAAACTAAGCATGGACACTGATTTCAGAAGGAGCACAATATCTCTAATGAAGGAAAGGTAGAAGGGCATATAGCAAATGAGGACTGGGGATGTTGGTCTCCCATACATAGAGTGAGCCTATGTAACACTGATCTTCTAGCATCTGTACATGGAAACAATAAGACTGTGTCCTACAGTGAGAACTACCACAGCATAATTAAATTAGGGTCATGCTGTGCTGTTCTGAGTGGCATCTCAATTTTATTAAAATTGAGAAGTGTTTCTCTGAGTAAGGCTGGCACAGCCTGACCCTAATTATTAGCAAGGCCTGTTAAAAATGTCTAGCCCTTTTCTCTAAAGCTTTTGAATTTAAATTAAAAAAAAACAAAACTACAAAACCACAACCTGTTATTTCAGGGAGGGGAAAGACTTAGGACATAAGTTTCAGTTCTTTAATAGGACATAAGCAGAACTGGTACTTTTATGTCCAGGATGTTAGATCTGCATTTGCAGTAAATACATGCAAATATAGTCAAACAAACACATGCATGTCTTTTGCTCAATGCATGCTCAGCAGGTCCAGCATATCCCAAAATGCCTGTTTCTCCAGGATTTTTGTGGCCACAGATGATTCAGGGGTGCTGTTTGAACCTGCAAGTCTTAGAGATGGCTGATTTCCTCAGCCGCCCCCACCAAAAAAAACCCAAAACTTTTTGAAGGGAAAAAAAACATCACCAAAGACACCTGAGAAATCTAGAAATGTGGCAGTGCTAAGCCCTAGTCTCTGTGACTTGATGTCTCACTTGGAGTTGGCTGTTATTTATAAACCAATGACATGGCTTCATTCACCTATTTGTGAAAATATAACATAAAGAATACTTTCAAGTAAGGAAGTGCCTGGGTACAAAAGTTCATAATTTTTAGCAGCTTAGATCTGATTTTTCTACTGTGAAACTTGAGATTGAGAACTAGACTGAGGTCTAGTGTTTGTGTACAGAACTCCAATCTGAGTACCAACAGCCTAAACCAGCAGTTAAGTTGGTCTTGTGAATGTCACTTCTGCCTTTTACGGTGCATGCTAGCTATCCACTCTCAGAAAGCTTTCTACATACTTTATTAAAACTCTTTATGAATAGAACAAGTATTTAGGTAAGCCACACTAATTCAACCTTGCAGACACATGTCACTGTTCAACAGTGCTACTGACACTATTAAAAAAAAACAACTCAGGCAAACTCAATGAGAATTAGAGAAGACACTGAATTTATGGGGAGTGTATTTCCTTCTATGAGTTGTCATGCATCAACAATACATTTGATGAAGAATTTTTAAATTACTAAGATGATTTTTTGCAGAAAAGCCTGACTGAAAATAGTCAGAAGCCATTTAGAAAATAAACTTCAATAAATAGACAGTATATGTGAATAAACCTGAAGTGTTTTGTCAGTGCTGTTGACAACTTAGGACAGTTCCAGGAAGTTTAAAGCTTAACTAGACAGGAATTTCCAGTTTCTGTTGGCTTTTGTAAATACCCCAAAAAATCCTTTCTATTTCCTCTTCCTTCCAAGAGAATTTTTATGCCAGCCCACAACAGGAATAAGAGGGCTAACAGAAGCCAAACAAGTCTTAAATGAGCCCTTTTGCTATTTATTTTAAGATATTTCTACTCTCACATACTTGACCTCTTCTAGCTAGTGGTCTAAAAATAAGAGTTGCAAACATAAAATGCGGACAGAATTAACAGCAACTTGCTAATTAGATTTTCCATCTTTTTCCTTTATTTAAAATAAAATCCAGCAAACTTCAAATAAGAAAATACATTTTAAAGCATGATTATTTGCAGCAAGCAGAAACCTCTTAGGCTTTAGAAATGCTTTTTCTTTTGTCCTGTGAAATTCTATTCAAAATTACCCTATTTTAATCTGACTCTCTTTTCCATGAGTGCCTTTAGAAAATGTTGACAATCTGTCAAAAAAAATTTTTACAAAATCAACACTGTAATTAGATGTCTTTCAATATTTTTTTCTTTGCCTCTTCTATCAAGACCCAGTTTCCCATCTCCCTGCTGGGCAGATGTAAGGCTGGGGCTCCCTCAAGACCAAAGGAAAGAAAGTACTTTACACCCTCTGAACAGACAAGCCAGAAAACCACTAAACATATCTTTTGAAGAGAAGAGATGGTCAATGTTTCCCCAGTGCCTCTAGCTCATACAGTAACTGCTGTTGAGTTTGGTAGCTCAACTGCAGAGGCTAAGTGGCAGTGCTGAGAGCAGTTGGGGTTCATACAACACTGACCATTTGTCCAGTTGTACACAATCCCTTGTTTTCAGTAAGGACAAAAATAATATAGGAAGTTACAAATTAAAAATATCAACAAAAGTTATTTAGATTTGTTAATTGTAGCAGCAACATGTTAAGTTCCAGATTCATGATCTACCTTCAACCTTAACTCCTCACCCTCACACAGTGTACAGATGTTTTGTAATTTTATGATTACATAGTATTTTATACCACCTGTCTTCTGATTTGTTCAAAGCAAAGCTGGGAGAGTCCAGGAGGAAAAACAGCTAAAGGCAATTATAAATTTGATGCTATTTAGTGTTTCAGAGCTTCAATTTACCATCTAGACATTGTTTTAATATGCTTAACATAATCCAAACATAGAATTAGGAAACAGCAAGAGATTTGCATGGGAAGCACAGAGAAAGAATATTTTTAAAGAAATGAAGGAAATGTGTGGAGGAGGTGAAAATGAGCAGCATCCAAAAAAGATGGCATTAAAATACATGACTCGCTAGTTTATCTCAGGACTAGCCACTAGGGTCTTCCTATGTAGCTAAATGCAAAAAAAAATTCTATCACTGGTTACTCAACTGTGCCTCCTGTGAACCTGAGGTATTCACAAAGATACAAATTTGGAAAAAAAAAATCACTGAACAGGTAGACAGGAAATAAAATTATATATTCATTATTACTCACCATTATGCTTATTTTATTAGCTTAACAACTGACAGAGTGAGAAATTAAAGTTCTGAGGTAACAAATGCATATTTCTGTATGTTAGGATTATTTCAGTTGCAGTCTTGCAGAAATTCTGCTTAAAGCTACAACAGCTGCAGTATACTAGATACCTCAACAGCCTAGGATTTCCAAAATACACATCCCTGTATCCACAGGCAATGCTTTTAAAATGGAGCAGACTGTCCTGAGTTACTACCTTGCTATAACAAAATTTTGTCAGCAAGCAGATTGCATTCTGAGTAGAATATGAAATGTGTATGCATATAGTGAAGAAATGAATAGCATATATGGACCAGTTATATCTAATGCACACCTCCTCCTCACCCAGAAACCAAAGAGAAACAATAGATAATTTGCAATGGAATGTCTTTTGCTACTGTTAAACCACATCAATGTAATCCCTCAGTATATTTGAAATGTTTCATTACCTCACATGAAAGTGAAATCATTACCATTACTTTTCTAGAGGTCAGACAACCTTCTTTTCATGCTATTCATGAGATTATATCATGGTTTCTGAGATGACTTAATTATTTTTCATATTTTTAAAAGACTGTACATTCTGAACGGTGTTCTTGCGTTTCTTTTTATGGTATACAATATTTTCTCAGTTTGGTTTAATCTAATAAATCTTAAAATGCAATAATCACCTTGTAAATGGCATTCTAAAAGTGCTCTATAATTAGAACCCACCAACAGAATTTAAAAGTAGAACAGAGACAAAGATACGCTAAAGACAGTGTAAAATCCTATGACATTGCAGAAATGGTATTCTTGAACATATATCCCCACTGAATGTAGCTTTTATAATTAAAAAGATTAGCTATTTCCTGGTGAGGTAATAAAAATCTGTGTTAATCACATATTTAATTATAATATATTGTTGATGTGGCTTAATCATTCTTTAGGGTTTAATTCCACAGCTCGAAGAGGGATACAAAGCCTGTAGTGCCACATCCATATAGTTGCTTGAGTAAAGATTTTAGCGCTAGGATCAGTTTTGCAGTGTTATGCCTGCTATACAGAAAAACCCACCAAAAATATAACCTCCTTACAGATATCTTAAACTGGGGGAGGGACAGAAGCAGAATATTTTTATTCAACAAAATAAGATGAGCCTCCAAAATTAAGGCAATGAGATTTTATGGCCCATTCTTGTGGCTGCCCTGCTCCAAGAGACCAGTTTTAAATAATGAAAGTATCCCTTGTGTTTTACCTGCACACAAATGCTCCATTGATAGCTATGTGGAGGTTTCAACTTTAAAATTTATTTAATAATAAATATAAATTTTAATATCTTCTCACAATTATCCTAAGTATTTCCTAATTCACTGCGAACAAGGGAAAAGTATAGGTTGTATGGGAATAAGGGAAGGAAATACACGAATAAGGGAAAAGTAAAGCATATGTTAACATTATCATGCATAGAATATATGCCAATTCAATTAAAACACATTCTGGCCAGTATGAGACAACTTGCAATCCATCCAGAACTCCGGTAGAATTTTTAGGCTGTCCTAGGATGGATTATACAAAGTTGTAAAATGCTTTGCAGAGTACCCTTCTGCTGACTATGGAGGGTACTCAGAAGTCTGACAATCTTTCTATCTCCTGCTAACTTCTATGCTTTTTATTCCATCTTGCAATTTCCTGGGGAATATTTTTATCTCAATAACAAGGTCAGTTTCTATACTGACTTAGCACTACATTATAACAGATCACTATATGCAAAACATGAGCCAGTGCTAATGTAACTATGGGAAGCCATGTGGCTGAAATCAAGCAAGACAAAACAGACACTGAACTTGGAGACAGCTATATTGTCTGTGGGAAAACTACTGAGGTCCGAAGGGCCAATTTTACAAATGCATACTAACAGAATCTGGCCTCACAAAATTGACATGCAAAAACATCACCTATTGCAATTTCTTCAAACTCTTAAGTCTAACACAGTATTTTCGTCAACTTAAAATGTTTAATAAAAAACAGCTAAGAGGACTAAATTTCCTTCTTCTTATCTCTACATACCGGTATACTTTTGAAAAGATCGTTCACTGGAAAACCACTAAAGGAAAACTCATTCATTTGGCCCCTAATGTAGATTTAACTACTTTAGTAATCAAATTATTCCACCTAAAGTGTCTGCTAATATATGGAATTCTTCTTCTGTGTCTACAACAATTCAGTGTTTTGAAATGGATTAACAATGATTGGAAGATGTACTGTGCAGTCAGAAGTGTTGTACAAGGGCAAGATAAAATTTATTTTGGCTAGAATATGGAAAAAATACTAATACACCATCGCAAATTCCTAGAAGAGCCTTTTAAGCCATCAAACCTATACAGTGACTAGTGACTTCAGGGTATAAGCAAAAGGTGAGACAGGATTTGGGGACCTCCTCAAAGGTGAGGGATTAGCACTTTTGACAAGATGTGTAAATTCCAAATTTCCATGTTGTTAGAGAAAAAAAAAGCAAGAAGAGAGTCTTCACAATAGGAAGAGACAAAAAAATCTGTTGGTTCCATGAGATTCAATTCCACAAGAATATAAACCTAAACTGTATATTTGGCTGTTTCTTTTTAGTAGAAAACTCCCTCTTGTTGTGGTGCAGGCTACACAGACTGACTGCTCTCTGAAGCCTGGTAATCTGAGATGCTCCTTGCACTGAGTTCCAGACTCCTGATCATACTAAACTGGACCTAAGATTACTGCCGGCTACAAGCAAAACAGGTTTTATTGAACCTGATGTGCAGTAAGAAAGGAAAGAAAACTGGTTACATTAAAGCTGTTAGAGCAAGCTTTGCACTCTGTTGCTATCACATAGATATAAAAGAACTCCATGGGTGTTAGCTAAATAGGTTTACACACATGCAAGAATAATTTTAGCTCATCACAATTTAGAAACCTTTAATGTATCCCTCCATGCACATGTATCCCTTCATGCAAAAAGGTGGTGTCAAATTAAAGAAAAATGTAATAGCACAGGAAAAAAAATGGGGCCATTTTAACATGCCATTATTTTAAAATTATGTGTCCTTTTGCCATTGAGATGGAAGAGAAGTTCTTAAACTTGATAGTTATTTAAAAATACATGGTGTAGAAGCAATTAATGTTTTAGAACTTGCTTGATTAGCATTTTATGCTTTAGTTTACAGTTTACCAAGTAAAGATTCTCTGGATTTTTTTGGCATGATGTATCTGTTCAAATTTTTAATACAATAAAACTGGAAATACTTACTACAGGAAATTAATTAATCACTGAACCATGATTTCACGTATGTGCTTCCCCAGCCTCGTGCAAAAAAAGGTAGCTTTCTTTTCATGAATACTAATTTCAGGTTATAGGCAGAGGTAAATAAAGTATACTCTTTTAATAATAATGTAGAAGGGAATAGAAGGACAGAATAGGTCACTTTAAATGAAACATGAAGATTCAGCAATATATTTCAAACTGCACCATTTAAGAACAATAAGCCAAACATTCTCAACCTTAATCCAAGAGCATTCATTCAATGAATGGTTAGATGGCTGGAAGGGAAGGTGGTTAGAATATTGAGACTGTCAATTTACAGTAGCTGTGGAGGTAGGTCATTGGAAAGGCCACATTTCTAAAAGAAAATGAAGATGCTTAACTTTCTAATAATGCACGGTTTAACTATCAGGGTAGCAGTTCACACCCAACCATTCACACCCAAATTTTACAGCTTTTTGATTTTCAGAGTGTAACTCTTCAAAAAGACTTTTTATCACTATTGACCTTGAAGTCCTGTGAACAGTTCCATGAGCGCTCACTTAACATTATTCTAGGAAAAAAATGAAATTTTCTTTAAAAGGGTACAGGGAAGGATTGACAGCACCTTTTTAATGAGTCAGACCTCAACAGAAATTAGATTTGCAGGCATTAACAATTGTCACATTCCCCATAAGCAGTATCTACTAAGACCTTAAAATTAGGTATTGCTACCGGTCTATAGACTTTTAATATTAGCTATTCTTCCAACTGGCTAGCTGCAAACAGGTAGCTCAAAAAATAATTGTTAACCATGCTCCAAAAAGTATAAGATTATTTATTACATGGCCGTTTATTCACCCCATTTGGGTGTTTAAGTCCCACCAAAACCAAAGAGGAACAGATACAGGTATTCCTTTTAGAAGTTTACTGTACTCAGACCATTTTCCTGGTGAAAATACAGTCAAGAATAGATATTGCCAAGTATTATTTGCAGTGAAACTACAGAGGAGTAGTCTGGAAGTTGCATGAAGTTCTTCCCAGTGATGAAACCTCTACAATCTTGCTGAAAGCTATTAACACCCTCCCCATTCAATTAGCATAAGAGGATTAGGTTGCATTTTTCTCCTGTTAGCAGAACATTTTTTTCAAACTCATACAAATACTTGCCCTGCTGGCAGATTTAGTAAATAAATTAAAAAATATTTTAAAATAATAAAATAAAGGTAGACTATTGTGTTAAATCTTTTCCAGATAAAATAATCTGCCTTTGTTAAGCAGAATTAGCAAATTGCAAGGTTAAATTATGAGACATTTTACAAAATAAAGATTTAATAAGAATAGTAGATAATGAAGATAATCAGAGGTTTTGTTAGCAGTGAATTATGTCATGGGATTTTGCATTTCCAACCTTTGAAAAAATATCTGTAGCTTGCAGCTGGTTGTGTTTCAGGCACACTGCTCCGTAGTGGATGACCACCTCATTTGAAAAGCAAGATTAGAAAGATTTTTCCCTTCTGTCTCTAAAGCATAAATTGCACATCAGTAAAATCCCCTCCAATTTATAACAACTGGTTAGAAGATAAATACTCTGTCAGTCACTTTGGCAGATACTCAAGATGGCTTGAAACCTTTACATCCACCAGCTTCTTCATCAGATGTCAGCAGAAAATTTTTATATATTTTTACATCTTATGACAGTAAGACCTTTCCTCCTAAATATTTTGAATGTAAAATTATTTAGATGTGCTCTGAATAATACTGTTATAGCTCAGTCGGTTTACACATAAATAGTTATTGGAAACAAAGCACCGACCACAATGCTTTAAACTATTATTTGGTATTAGAATTACAGATGCAGTGACCTGACAGAGATACTGCTGTGCTAGACGCTATGTGAGCATGTGAAGGATGTGTACTCTACACTAAGAAGTCTGCAACTTAAATGGATATTGATGAATTATTGTTACCTTCTGTTGTCAGCTCTCCATTCCCTATGGCTATGGGGACTAGGAGGTGCTGCATAAAGGGAAAACAAATGATACTTTGGCATCTGTACTTGAATTGACTTCCACTAAGTCACTGCAGGTCCAGCAGGGCCACCCAAAGGCCAACTTTATTAAATACCACACTCATTGCTTTCAAGCAGGTTCAAGAAGCAGCATGCATACTTGACCTCAGTTAGTACATCTGGCAGAACCAAGCCTCGTATCTCTGTGTATTGCACAGCTCACCTGAAAGGCTATTTCAGACCTTGTACAGCAAAGTAGGTACACAATCATTCAGTAGGTCATCAGCATGTTAAGATCCACATCCTTATAACATGGAGCTGCCTGTCTGATTTCAGAAATGCACACTTAACCATCCATTGAGAATCCAGGCTGAAGTACCCAAAGTACATGAACTGGTCCTGTGTTTCCTGGTTCCCAAATTACCACCATAGCCACAAACATCTTATTTCTATTTAGTTACAAGCAGCAAGTTGGAAAATACATAACTAAATATAACATCTAAAAATGCAGACCAGACATAACCTTACAGGAGACAGAGCATACTCAGTGAACAAGACCTACCTTGAAATGTCTCTTAGGTAAAACAGAATAAACTTGCACCTTTCTTCTGTACAAGAAGTCTCACTTATTTCTGAGATTCATTTAAAGTCTCTTTTAAAGATTAAGAATTGACAGCAATCCTGTCTCTTTAATCAAAAAAAAAAAAGATGTCCTAAGCAAAAAGCAATTACAACTCATAGAAAACAGGGAGACAGTTCTGGGGACGTCTCATTAGCTATTACTCTGTTCTTATCTTCCCTAAGCATCTGCTTTTGGCCACTGTGGGAGGTGGGATACTGGGCCTGCTGATTTTTCCTTCAAGCCAGCACAGCATGTTACCTAAGTCAAACTTTGCCATTGAATAGCTGTAAGATAGTCCTACCCTTTCAGATAAGTTAAGGTGATATATGTGGAGGCATGTCTTAGTTCTAAATATTGATTTCTATTCACACAAATTCAGGAATTATTGCTAGGACTATTTAAAAAATCAATTATTTATGTAAATTTGCATTTTGATTGATATAAAATTAAAGTTCATAAGCATCATTTTTCCAAACATTTAGGTCAAAATTCGCTCTTTCAATCAACAATACAGAGAATCTGAGCTGTTATCTGCAGAGATACGCAATTTAGATTAAAGAGGATTTTGTCCACAGAGGATAGTTAATTATGACTCAAAATATTCATTAAAATTAAAAAATGCCAGATACAAAACCCATCACTGCTGTCATTAAGACATGGCAGGCAAAGTCACTGCACAAAATCACTTAATATATCAGGAGGTCAAATTATTTGGATGAAAATTAGTAATCAAAGACAAAATTATTAACTTGAGGCACTTCTGAGCAAGAAAGCATTCCACAAAATTCTAGTATCACGAAAGAAAGAAGTAATAGGTGTTTACAGAGTCAAGACGCTGAAAGCAATCTTTCTGAAATGCAAATGTTTTTTAAACCAGATGAGAATAGTGTGCTTTCTACAACATTAATACCTTATGAGAAACACAGTGAACACAGTGTTGTACATCAGTTGCAGAGTACTGTGGAATTTGGTTACTGAGTATTAAGGCCCTACAGAAGTTAATGTTGGCTACAGCAATTCTTTGTTATTGCTCAGTAAAGTACAACATAGAAGAGCTCTTATATACTGATTCTGGATTTCATGTCCTTTTTCATAAGCATATGGCTTTAACATGCCTTCTCTCCAAGAAATATTCAACCAAGGAAAAATAAAATGCTTCTCTGGGCTAAGTCCTGCATCTACTACTATAGTTACAGGTAAACTGCCTTTTGCTTATTAACTATGATTGACTACATAATCAGAAAAATAAGCAGGCTTAATTTTTTATTAAAAAGAAATAAACTTTTAAAGAGTTTCACAGCAGTACCATTTGCTAGCCTACAGATACCTAATTTTCACGTCTGCGTTAATCTCATCAGTATCTAGGAGTACTTAGAAGCCTTTCAAGACAGTTTCTGGAGAAAAGCCAAAGACTTAGCTTGCCATACAATGACCATACAGCCATCTTACACCTTAAAACAATTACCTCCATGTATGAAGACTGCTGTCTAAAAAAAGGTTCAAGTGCTTTTACTAAATCTATATTGTGGATGTCCAGAGTATTTCAGTCTCCAGGCTACTGCACCAAGAGCCTTTCGCAAGCACTGTAATTCCATTCCACCAACAGATGACACATGAATCTAAACAATCTCAGTGCAAATCCTTTCTCAAATTCACATTTTCTTCTCTGAATTAATGACTTTGAAAAGGGGAGTATGTTTCTTCCACATTGTAAAGATAAAATATAAATGTAGCAGTCACACTTTTTTTTAATTCTTTTACTAACTTATTTTTAAACTTCTCCCAACCTTTCCATTCCTGTCATTGTCAAATTCAATATCAAGCCATACAAGTGGGTCTTACTGCAAAATAATTTCACTCTGTGAATGTTATGAATACTATACCGTATCTTTCTTGCTTAAGAGTAGTATGCTGTGTTATGGACTACATGTTTTTAAATTTCAGATTTTAGACTGTCACATCTTATTCTATCACACATCTTCTTTTCAGTACTTTACTTTGGTTTCTTATAATTTCAACAGTTGTCCAAAATGGTAAAGTTATGTCTCTGTCTTAAAATATAATTCTCCAAAATAAGGACCATCTTTTTTTTCTTTTCACGTTATTAAGCTGTGCATGCTATTCAAAACAGGCCTCAAGCCAATAATTTAACATTTGGTAACACAAAGATAATGAGATTCGTTGGCTCAAAGCAAATCATAGCTGTTGCACATCTTGACTGTCTTGTGCCTGGATGCTTAGCTTAGGGATCAAAACCATTCATCTATAATGCATCTATGAATTTATAGAATGTTGTACCAATGGATAAAATTTGCTCCTGACTCACTTTTAGAAAATGTGTTGACTAATTAATTTATCTTAAGTGGCAGAGCAGCAAATGCATTCAGGGTATGCTATCTGTTGATAAGAGACAGGTATGCCTGAAAGAAATGTTACAACTCAGCTTTCACAAAACAGCTGTCTTTTTATTTTTTTATCATGTTATTTAGAAGGATTTCAATTTAAAAAAATAAATTTATCCATGGCTATTACAACTACCACCCTGTAAGAACACTGTAATCAAAAAGGATTAGCAAAAATTATTTCTCCTGTGTGTTTAGTTTTATCTTTGCAGCTTTGGGTCTGTTCAATTTCATTATTTCCAAAGCATATGCAATTTCTGCTTGGCCTTTCATACAGTTGTTAAGAAGAGAGTATCACTGGGGTGGTGGGGGGTACAGCTACATGTTCAAAACTACAAAGTTGGCAGAGAGAAATAAGAATCAACTTGATTACTTTAAGCCGATTTTAATTTTTTTAATTATCTATCAAGCTTCTTTTCTTTGAATGTTTTCCAAATATTTTCCAAACAGGTATCCAAATACCCTATTTTTTTCTGTACCTACTTTCAGTGGTAATCTTTCTCAGAATGTCAGTCCTGCTTAGTCATAAACACTCCCCTAGACTCTGCTGAAGAAAGATTAGAATATCACTAGCTAAATAAAACACAGGGAAGTAATGTGAGAGCATGTACTGCTGAATGAAATTCACACATGTGTCTAAAAAAACAACTAAAAAGAAATTAGAAATAAAAATAAAATCAGAAATATTTAAGATTCAACTAAATTCTAGTTTACTATTTTAGCCACAGAAGCAAATTTCCCTGTGCTTAGATTTATAAAATATCCATAAACACACACTAATACTGTGACTCTCCTTGAATTATCACTGAAAGGACTAGTGAGAAAAATGTACTTCCAATTTAATTTTGTTTCTCAATTTGTATTATCTAAATCCTACGTGTCCCATTTTAATCATCACGGTCTCTGTGCATGAGTGCATGCCTATGATACAATAAGCTGGAGAGACCCAGGGTAAGTCTCTAGGAGCAGCTCAAACCCACAGTGCAGGGTTTGCGAGCTATGCTAAGCCACTTTTGTACCTCCTTGCTTAGGTTATCTGCAATACAGAGTCAGAAAACTGTCAGGAATTAAACAGATTGTTGTTCACATACAATGTTTTAATTTGTGAGTTATTAGTCTGAATTGAAAGAACAACACAGAATACTGTGTGAAAATCAGATGTCTTGTGCAATTCATCTATGAAGCTCATCCAACGTAATATAAATAAAAATTTAAATAAGATCCATCACATTCCAGCAGACTTCCTAAGCCCTTTCACTATTTTTTCTGAACAAAAGAGCAGAATCTCATCTGCCTTGCAAAGTACAGTAAGAAATAACACTAAAATGCTCAATACTAAAAAAAAAAAAAAAGCCAAACCTAGAAATTACAGTATTTCTCTTTCATTTGATCAATTTTTGCATAAGATAATTATTCAAGGCAATAAAAGGGAACAATTATTTGTAATAAATGAACAGAGTGAGAATCCATACCCAGATTGTACATATTTGGGGGAGCAAGTAAGAGTTGATCTGGGGGAACAAATTAAACTTCATAAATAGACACCAAGGCCTAGCTATCAAATCACCTAACATATCTTGTAATCGTTCCAATAGCAAGTGGAAGGAAATTCATACTGATTCTTTTTCCCTATTTGCCAAACAGTGTGGAAACCATAGGGTTTGGGGGCTTTTTTTCTTGGCAAAGAGTGTGAGAATGGGGCAGGGAGAGTTAAACGAGCTTATTGTCAGGTAAACAGGTCTTATCCTAACTGGTACATGTTAGTCTCCAATTAACAATAAATACTGCTATTAACGTTAACACTATATAAAACTACCTGCATACAGAAGTAACCAGTACTTTGAAATAATAAATGCCTAAAATATATAAACTAAAAAAGAGGATCTATACTTTGTCTGCAAGCTATACATTTAAAAGGAGTCCTAACTACTTTGCTTCCAAACCCTCCCTGAATATTGACATGCATTCTCAAAAGCGTGTCCAGCTTCTTAAGTCTTGAGGATAATGTACTATGTATCTGCATTAACTCAGTTTTAATATTTAGTTAGGATGTCCTCAATTTATTTTACTGATGCAAATATAAATGCTTTTCATTTGAATACTATCTACAAATAAATCAAAGGAAATAGAATTTTCCTTCAGTGTTAATTTAAAAAAAAAACACCTGCTTTTATCTCTTATTTCCTTTAATTCATACATATCCATAGCAAAGATATTTTTTTAAGCTCATGCAGAATACATGAATAAAATCTTTAAAAGCTTTGTTATTACTTATAGCTAGTAAGTGGTTTAATTAAGTCTTATTGCTGTAATGCCAATCGGGAGACAACACTGACAACTAGGAAAGTAGGCACTTTACCAATCAATGTGTGCTCTAATAGAGTTTGGTTCTGACATACTTCCTGGCCAGTTTTAACCAGCTGTAGTCATGGTCCTTGGTCTTGCACAGGTTGGCTGGCAGCCACAAGTATGTCTGAGAGTAGCACTTTGTTTTCCACTTTTTTAATTTTCATTATTTGCAAGGGCTACTTGAAAACAACATGTTCAAGAGGAAAAGAATTGGAGAAGCATGTTCCTGCTATAGGAGGTAGGAGAAAGGGCTTGTTTTCCTCTAGCTCAACTTGCAGCTATGAGGCTAGTTAATACAAACTACAGAAAAATGCATGCTGACAATCAAGAACTTGTTAAATGAGAATCTTTCCATTAAAAAAAAAACAAACCTAAATCAAAGCTGTTCCTTTAATCTATTTATTGCAGTCATCTATAAATGTGTAGTCCTACTGAGGAAATACTCTTTTGAGGAGAAAAGGGAAAAATATTTTCTGCATTTATAGGCTGCCATGGTATCCTTTTAAATATTACAGTCACAAATGGTGCTAAGCACACACTGAATGCCTTCTATTTTTTCCACATCAAAAGAATTTTTTCATGCTGACACAGCAAAGCTGACAACATGCTACAATAATGAATGCTGTAGGTGTCTCAGATGAACACAAGCAATAAGGGCTTAAAATGACTGCAGATATGCCATTAGTAACAGGCTGTCTTGAATAACCTGAAGAGCAGCAAACATGCAGCATCTCCAGATCACCTTCTGCCTGAAAATTTCAGCCATGTCTTTAGGTGGTATGACAGAAGATAGCATCGTTGACTTCAGAAAATCAATATAAAAACACACCAAGGAAAAAATCTGTCCTTACTAGTTATTTCAAGATAATGAAAGCATAAACTGTCTCCTTCTCCTAATAACATTTAATTTTTATCTTTGCTAACAATCTGCATCAGACACCTACAACATTATGAACTGAGACAGGGAACAAAAGCACACAAGGTAAATTAGGTTACATTTGAACAACAGTCAGTTTAATATTATGTGACTAGCAAATTGACCTGCTAACATAGCACACTGACAGCATACTTTTTTTTCTAGTGACTGTTGTAATTAAAAGAATCTGTACAAAAAAGAATACTGCATAGTGTCTCCAAAAGAATTAAGGAGCTCCAGGTCACTGAGGACAATGAAAAGTGAGAAATTAAAGATGCTCCAAGTATTGTCCCATCTTAGAAGAGATTTTGCTTCATAGTTGTACTGGATTTGGATACACTTAAACATGTATCTTCCCCAAGATTTTATACTACAGGTCTCATTTAAGCAGTTTCATAATTGCCAGCATAAATATACAAGATACTTTAGAAAAGTAAATACAATTGCCTTTCTCAATGTTCATATAATTTTATCTCAATGGCACAAGAACATATTTCCACATGTACTTGCATATATGAACACACACATACAGTCTCTATATCAAAACCTAGACTGTGCACAAAATTTAACCTTTAAATTTCTAATTCAACTTTTTGTCTACCAATCTCCTTTTTCCTTTTTAAAATAAGATGCATAGAAATTAATGTAATTAATACCTAGTGACTCTAAGGAATAAAATATAACTGTTTGTCTTGTGAGACCAGGATATTTTAAATGGTGTTGCAAGAAAATGGAAAGTTTTTACCTAAGAACAGTTAGAATAGACAAGTAATTTCTACTGCTTCTAAATTTCTTAACTTTCACTTTATGTTTAAATCCCCTATCCCCAGTTAAAATTAAAATATCCAACAGGAATAGAAGAAAAAATTGATGGCAAGCAATCCACAGCCTCTGTGACCAGCTGTTTCTGCTTACATCCATATGAAAAAATATGTAATTTTTTCAGACTTGTGGAGCTACATGTACTGGTCAGCTGTTTAAATTACTGGGGATGGAAGGAAAAAAAGATGTTTCATAAAATCTCTGAGGAGCACACAGAACAAGCTTTTCATAAGGCTTAGTTTCACATAAACCCCAAAATTACATATCAAAAGGTAAGCGCCTATACTGCGCCAAAATTTAGAGTAACCTAGACTTCCGCATCCAATGTACTCATTGTGAGGGGGTTTCTCCACTGAAAATGTTTGTATTTTTGTGTGTAAAATTGTGGGGAGGAAAGGAAAAGGTTGTATGTGCATTGGTTCAGCTAAGATTTACTTGAGTCCTAATTCAGCCCCTGCTGATACTGGAGAACATGATTCCATTGCTTTCAATTGACACTGGATTCCTTTTCTGTCATACTTTTTCCTGCCAGATGTACTCATGTCCATAGGAGTCCTTTTGGACAGTTTCCTGTATGCCCACAGAGACATAGTCCCATACACATATGTCCATGCATAAGCATACATGAAATTGAAAAATGAATGCATCGTCCTTTCTTTCTTTTTAGATAGAGGGCATATGTTCATTGTCAACAGCTATGGAATATAAAGTTTCAACTTGGAATAGTTCAGGTTTCAGCAGAAAGAGAAAAAAATACATTCAACAAGCTCAAAGACTAGTTTTCTACAATCAAAAAAACTGAGTCTGCAAAATAGAACACTAGAATGAAAGCCCTTTGGAACTTAAGCAGCTTAGGATGTCATGTCAGATTGTCTGCAGTACCAAATTCTAGCCATTTTCAGAAAAAAAAAGTTTCAAATTTCAAATCCAAATTATTTTGTGGACATTTGCTGACATTTTCTGTCAAGCTGATGTTTTTACAGGGTATTGGTGCATTTTATTTATATGCCTGTGTGGGTAAGGAAAGAATTCTTCCCCAGGTTAGAATGACAAAGTATTTCTGATTTCATAGGAAAGAATCCACTTCCTGGCATCACCATGCTCCTTTCATTTAGAAAATTCTCTAGGATGCTGGCAATCCCTTTGATTTCTCCTGATCTTTTAGCAGCACTTTATCATCTACATCTTTTGATTATTTTGTCCTATAAGCTTTATGCTGTTACAAAAAATTAGTTTGTGGCTGCTAGTACAGAGTCAGTCTCTAGATGGTTGTATAAAAAAATGCCTGTATCCAGTTGACTTGTTGCAGAGGACTAAGTTAGTGAAAAAGGTGGTCCCTTCCATCCTATTCAGGAACATAAATTGTATTCCAGGAGAAAAGTTCAGATCCTTCTTCATAAGACTCTAGTGCTCTGCCAAGTTTCTTTCTGTTTTCAGCCACAGCAAACCATGTAACATCAATTACATTTTTTCCAGTTAATTTTCCTATTTTCTGTACTGTATTGCTAAAGATTACCTGTGCTTTTCAGACTATCTTGACAATAGCTGTATCCCTTTAACACAAGCCTTACACTCTGACCATTCCTTTCTTTCTTATTAGAATTCTTCTTCATCACACAACTACCATGCTTACCACTTTCAAGGCCAACCAAATATTAACGGCTAAATTGCTAAACCAAAACAAGGCATGATGTATCAAGACTAAAATGGAAGACTTCTCCATTTTATTTTCCTTAAGTGCAGGATAGAGGATGGCACAATCCACAATACCAGATATCACGTGGTATGTAATATCATACTAGTTAACATAATGCTAACACTTTATCTTGTGTGTTGAACACAGTTCCAGCTAGCAGAGCCTTGCAGCTGACCAAGGTGCAGAGATGTCTCATGCAGGGAGAACAGGTCAGGTCTCTCTTTTGTATCATACACTCAATACATCTACAGGATGAAATTCTAAAATAGTATCAATTCCCTTCAAAATCCTTTGCTTCTCTCACATAATCACTAATAAGCTTCACTTGCAGAGGTTTTATTGTTGTTATTTTAGGTGGTCTTCAACTTGATCATGTGAGCATTATGAATTGCTCTATTTTTCTTTCTTAAATAGCTGTTCCCCTTCACCTTCCCCAATGAGGATAGATAATGAATACCTCTGCTATGATGTGGTGCAGGAGAGGGTACATTATAACACCACTTAAAGCAACTGCTGCAGTAGATGCTGCATGCACACAGCATACACACCATCTAAACAGACAAGCGGAACAAAATGCTAGAAAGAAGAGAAAAACATATTTGTCCAAAGTCTGTTCAATCTTTAGCAAGTCATTACATGACTTGGTTTCTCTATTTCTTCTGTCCTTCTCTACAGACATATGTATATACTTGGAACAAATTCAAGGGTCTAGATCTTGATCCATCACCACCTTTATTCCTCCACCACGAGTTAGAGGCACCTGTCTGATAATTTTGATTTAGCAAAGTATTTAAGAGTACTTCATGCAAATTGATTTTTAATACTTTTTAATTTTCTTCTATTTGTTTTTGTATTTTCCCCAAAGTAATGAAATTTTATATAAATACAGGACACATTCGATACAGGATTAGAGATATAAGAAAAAATATGTGGTAGATATTTCTGTGAATTAACAGAAAATAAATTTTATTTAAGAAGCTATGAAATTATTCAAGAATTTTGTTCACCCTGTGACCAAAAAAAAAATCTATACTTAAAAGCATAATTTTTGTAAAACATCAAGCACCTGAGTAATTGTGCTTAGTTTTAATTACGACAACCACATGAAAAATTACAAAAAAGTACCTAAAATATAAGTTTTATTTGGGATTAATACGGAATACAAATATATGCCTCCAAGAAGCTATTACCAAAGCAAAAAGCTTTCATTCTCCCACTTATTTTTCTTTAAAAATACGTTTTACATTAAATACTCTCCCACTGAAACAGTTATTGAAAAATACTTTTTACCAAGAAGTTCAATTTCAGATGTGAGCAGCTTGCTCTGAATTGCGTAGGCAGTATGAGAACACTGTAGAAGTGTTAATGTAGAAGTAACATATAAGTGTATGAATAATGTCTTCTTACTTAGTTAAATCCTGTGAAATATGTTCTTTTGGCATTCATAATTAGGGGCAGAGCAGATGGTGAAAGCTTAATATGTCCATTAAAATAAATTATGCTGCCAGTGTTTCTTTAGTCTATAAAACTTTGATTGGGTTTGCTATTTCAGGCTGGTATTTTTTGTTCTCCTTGGAGTAGTTCCTGTGCATATGCTGGAGAGTATTTTGTATTGCAACTGCAGCAGAAGAAAAAAGGAAAGGGAAGGGGAATTCTGTCCAAGACTAACAATACTTTTAAATGGGAGAATTCTGATTTAATTTTCTCCTCCCTCCCTAACAATCTTTTTCTTCACTAAAAGAAGGCCTAGTTGTATCCTCCTTACTCTTTCACTTTCAGTGTGTCAAAGCCTCAGAAACAATGCATGTTTCTTTGTTCCCTTCTTTAAATGATCAGCAAAAACAAAGGTCTGTTATATGTATTGCTGAATTGCATCTCTGAAGTACAGCATGTAAATTTTGTGATTCACACACACATTAACTGTTTGTAGGAAGAACTACTGCTATTGCTGGCCATAGCTTTTTGTCATGGAACAGGAGACAAGAAAGGCATTTTATTTTTAGTGTGCACCCACAAGCAGTTAAGAGTCACAGCTAATCAGCTGGCTTAATAGCAGAGAGTACCATACCATCTCATGTCTGAGCACTGAGGTTTAGGATTCACCTCAGGACACATTTGAAGAAGTCTTTCCCTTGTAAAAAGAGGCATGGTATTACCTCCATTTCTCTTCAGAGTAATCATTACCAACAGAATATGTAGCACTCATGGTTATCTGAGCGAACTTCATGGCTTGTTTTAGGCAGAAACAGAATTGCTGCAATTCAAGATCAATGGGTAAACATTGCAATAAAGCCAGAGCAGATATGATGGAAGTAGCACAAAACTATTTTGCTGGTATACATTGATTGGAACATAGCTAAACACTGATTGGTCATGGGATTTGAAATGTTCCACTTCCATCATTACTGTTCCAGTGGAAACATTCTGATAGTGTAGAAAGACTGATGCTCAGGTAAGTTTGTGAAAAGCCTTTTATCAAGATAAGGAGTTGGGACTGCATTCAAAGCCTCCTAGAGGCTAGCCTTTGCTGCTTTTCTCCCCACAATGGACTTCTCTTATCAAAAGTAGTCCCTATATTAAGCTAATAGATGTAATTGAATCCTATCGTTGAGAATGTAATAAACTCTATTCCTGCTGCCCAATAACATCAGAGACTTCAGATGCCTTCAGCTATGCACAAAAACTGTACTACAACTTTTAATTCCACAGCGAAAACTAAAGCAAAAACTAAATTTAAAAACTAAGAGAATCTCTTGTTTCATTATGCAGTTTTCTTAAAACATGCTGTATTGGAGAAAAATTTAGTTTTATTTCAATCAAATGTTGTCTAGGCAAGTATTTGCAAGATCTGAAATACACATATACTTATTTGTTAAAAACCAACAATGGATTAAATAAAATAAATATATGTTGTATTATTTAGAGTATTTTAATATATAATATTCTGAAATAAAATAATAGAAATAAAATCAGAATATTAGGTTGCAACTGACTCCCCTCTATATCCAGAGACAACTGAGAATACAGAGCACTTTTAGGATAAGCAATAAATTATTCTGCAAAGAAACCAGCAGGGACTGAAAATGGCTTTGAAACCTGAGCCAGTTGGTAGCCTGGTTCAAGACAACTGGAAAGCTAGTTTAATCACCAAACTCAGTGTTCCCCTGAGCAGTAGGATCCAGGAAGAGCTATGTTGTAGTGTCTCCTGTTCTGTTGCATCTGAACCAAATAGGGGAAGGAGAGATGGCTAGAGGAAAGCAATATTGCTGCTATGTTTGATTTATTCTTTATTTCCAGAAGAATTGTTTAGGGAAGAAATATGGACAGTCACAGACTGGGACCAACTTTTTAGAACAGAGTAAACTGTGAAAGTCACAAGTCTGCATAGCTTCACCACAGGGTCTTCATTATCACTGTTCTTCGGGTTGACCCTTGTGTCATTGACAAAAATCTGCAATTTTAGTTTTGTTTTTTTGCTATGTATAATATAAACAGCAGGCATGGCTGAGATTTAGAGAAGATGGGCACACTTTAAATACATAAATGAAGTTAGATATGTCAACTGCCATTTCTACCTTTGAAAATCTTCCTTCAGTCTTTGCCATCTGTGCCCTTTTTCCACTGCCTGGAGACCTGCTGCTCCTCTTATCTTTCTGCACGCCTGTGTTGTGCCTGATAAAGGATTCTGCTGTGTGAAGTGCAGATTAGTTCACTGCTTGCATTAATAGTAGCCATCACTGGTAACTACATTCTAAAATAACCTTTCCCAGAAAACCCACTAGGGAAAATACTTCTATACACATCACATTGATATCCTACTTTAAATATATTAAAAATTAGACTATAACCTACTAAATTACATTACATGTTCAAAACCAAAACAGTGTAGCTAGATATATATTAAAAAAGAGTAAAATAAACCTTCCTGAATAAAAAACAAACAAAAAATCAAGTGTTGTTACATTTGAAAAGACACTGCACTAATAGAGAAGTGTAGGAATCAAGAACTGAGGTTGGAATAAAGTCCTCAAAAGCTGCTATTTGATTGCTGTGAGCAACAACCCTTTTCTGTACTAGAATCTCAATACAAGAGGAGATAGTTCCATCACTGCAGAATGAACTCTAAGAGATTTCTCTGTTATTGGGAAAACAATAACTAATTAGAGACTGTAACATCTTTCAAAACTCTTTTCAAATAGCACAGTTAAGACTAATTGAAATTTCCATTCAACATCACTTCTTCAGTAAGGTGACAATAGGTAGGCAGCATGACTTTTACTACTAGGTTGCAAATTAAAATTTAAACTACTGTTGATTCTGGGAGACAAAGCAACAGTAATGGGAAATGGCAAATGGCAAAAGGAGAGCACAGTATCCATAAGAGTTCAAGAAGGGGGGGGTGTAGTCCATTTGCACTGCATAGCCACTGACTTTGAGAGTCTGTGCATCTTCTGGAGTTATTTCAAAGAGTAAGAATATTTTAGTGATTAAGGGCTCTATCTTAGACACGAGGTTGAAAGAGGCTCAGTCTCCATCTCCACCCTAAACTTCCTTTACACTCTTGAGCTAGTCTTGGCTCCTATCCATTAATGACCTTCAGATATACAGAGGTAGACCTTCAGTTTTCAAAAAAAGGGCAAGCAGTTTTATACAAGTGTATGTGAAATAGCAGAGGAAGCTGGATCTTGATAAAGTTTTTACTATCTCTTTGATAGGCCCAGTAATTTTTATACCTGCTGCTAACTGGAAAACTGTAGCAGAGAAACCAAGGCAGAAGTGCCACAAATTGAACTCTTTTTACAGAGGCAGAAGGAAAGTCGAGCAGTGGGAAGCCAAAATCGTGTTTGTACTATACATTATCCTACAGTTATAAACAACTTCAGTTCCAGAGTAACCATGTAGGATCACTCACAGATGAAGACACTTATTCAAATTGTTACTTCAGAAAAAGTTTCTGCGCCATTAAATTTAAATTCTAATCTTATACTGAATACAGGAAGAATCTCATAGCTGCAGATCAAAGCATTCCTGCTGCTTTAGCTTTGGTTTTAGGCTGCATTATAACACTATGCAAAAAAATTTTTGTCACTATTACAACATTTCACTGCAAAGATAGTGTAATTTGCATCAGCTTGGTATCCTCAAGCAGCCACTGCAGCTGGGAAACCATTACTTTTCCTAACTAGCGAAAAACATGAGTTCACAAATCAAGCCAATTAGTATAGTCAAATTTTAATCTCAGCGTATTTCATAAAGCAGTATTTATTAAGCAGAATACCCCTCCCCTTCTCCATCAACCTATCGACAAAAGAATGTCTCTAACTACTTCCATTATATGGTTATTATGTTCTAGATCAAAGCAAGAAGACATGTGCTTTAGAAGATGCATTGCAGGCAGACAAAAAAATGACATAAGATATTGTTCACAGATATCTCTTTGCATCTCTGCCTAAACAGGACCTGAATCATTCAAAATAGTTATAGCTATATACAACATGGTTTTCCACATCTGTTGATTTCAGTAAAAGTTAAACTTTAATAATAAACCCATTAAGGTGAAACATTCACTTCTCTCTCTCTCAAAAAAAAAACAACACTGAAATTTTGAAGTCAGTAAAACTAGTAAATGAAAAGCAAGCAACTACTTTGAAACAAGTTCAATTTTTTGCTCCTGTGTCTCAAGAAATAGTCTCTACGCTACTCCTTAATCTGCTATTGATTTGTCTGGGGAAGGGAAATCTGCTTCAGAGAACATGACACCTTCTGAATTGCAGGACTCTAAGAATCCTACAATATCTGAAAAGTGGTATATTGATGTATTTCAGAATTGTAATCATCCTATAATTTTCTATTACATTAACTTGTGTATATTAAAGAAATTAGTGAAAAAGGATGCATGCCACACTTGCAATATCTGAAGACTTGTAAGAAAGCTGCTACACTTCAAAGACTTCTTTTAGAGGCCTTGCAGTTATGTGCAGATACATGGCAGGGGATGTCCTCAAAATGCGGCATTTGTTAAATGAGAAAAAAAAGAAAATGAGAAAGGGAGTAGACTGGCAAAGCAGAAAGAAAATGCTTAAAAAGGATCAGCAGCTAGACAAAGAGTAGTGACAGATACTGATGAGAAAACCCACCCATGCAGCTGAGACAAGAATGTCACCATTAAAGAATATGCTGTTGAAACTAACGATAGGAGGCCTAGAAGATTAATCCCAGTGTGTCAGGTGATCTAAGACTATACCAAAGTATTCTTCTTTCTCATCCTTAGGCTTATGCTAGCAAAACTCACAAATTCAACCCCCAGAGTTAAGATCACTATAAATTGTCCTAAATTATCATTTATGTACTGTAGTACCTTTGAAAATCTGCCTGTTAACTGTTTGTTTCCAAGATGAAAAATAAACATCCATGCCATATTTCTAATCTCGCTCTTGGATGTCAGTACTGTGTTTGGGGCTGGCGGGCCAAAGCTGTTAAAATTCTAACTACAAACGTACAGCATCAGTGACTGTTCTGGTATACAGCACCGTTGCACAAGTCCTGCAGGCATAATTAAAGTGATAGAAAACTGTACTAAAATGCCACAGTGCACAAATCATACTGACTCTCAGAGACCAGCTAGAATGCACTGTGCTCTTATCTCTGAACAGGCACTAGGGATCCACCAATAGCATCTGCATTTATACTTTGTCATCAGACCATACTCCTACACACTTAGGGCATTCTGCACAGATTTGTATTGTCTGTCCAGATATGTATAACCTACATGTTGATTCAGTTATGGGCCAGTTACAAGCTCCTACATCTTATGTTTGCAGATTAATTGACAGGAAGTTACAGCTTATATAAGCAGAAATGCTAGAAAAGCACGATGAACACGACTTGGATTGACCTCAAACAAATGAGGATTCTGGTAAAGTATTCTTAACCTGGACAGTTTAGGGACAGCAGTATTACTATGTTGTATTACAAACTTTTCCAGCATCTCTTACTTAAATTATTGTTACGACTATTTGATTAGCACTATCACAACAGAACTCCCCATCTACTGCTTATTGTTGCATATTTTCATTCCCAGCAGGTTACCTTCTGATCTGCCCCAGTTTAAGGAATTGTTTTCTTTCCACTGAACAAAATACAAAGGTCTCCTCCACAGGCATGTTCAGCTCAGAGTATTAGGATCACAAGTGTGGCTATTGTTCTAGCTGTGTCAAGCAGCCTTAGTGCCTGCTGCTCTGTGTTTGCACAGAGAGGAAACATTTATTAAACATTACTTAAAGTTTCCTAGGACAGAAAACTTTATCAGACGGATAGAGTTGGGAAGAGATAGTTCACCTTTCAAGTGCATAGGCCTGAAATGATCAATTGCTATAGAAATTCATATTTCTATCTATAATAATGGAAATTGTTTTTTGAACTACCAAATTCTGCAATCCATACTCAAGAAGAGCTTCCCCTTGATGTGATGCTTCAGAAAGCTGTAGGCAAATCTGCAGGAGTGGAAACTAAAGGCATCCCAATGGCTGCCTTCTTCATTCCAAGTCAGTTCTGGTCATACCACTTATTCTGGACTCTTTTTTTGAAGTGTCTCCTCTGTGAGAGAAAAAACTCAAATTGATCATTACGTTGAGTTATGCTAGTTTGTTAATCATCAGAATATGTTAAGGAGGAAAATGTTCTCAATTTGCATCTGGAAAAACTGAGTCATTGAGGTCTCTCCTTTCAGAAGCTGTTGGGAATTCTCATTTCTAGTGCCTACTCTGACCCTGCTTTATTTTATTTTTTTAGAGCAGATTTTACGTACCCACAGCTTCCTAATTAAATTCAATGGAACATATTTAGCTGAAAAATAAGTCCAAAATGCCTCAAAAGACACTGATACCCACCTATTATCCATAGAAAATGGCCACAAAAACACCTGCTGCAATCTTTCTTGAGTTTGTTTGAAAGAATGGAAATAAAAAGCAACATGAACAGGAAAAATGCCTGATGGTAAAAAACAAACGTCTTTTTCGAATATCTTTCTCCTGAATTGGAAGAATTCCATCAAATTAGTGATTTTTAATCAGTGAAAATCTTGGATTACATACAATCTCCTTAGCAGCTCTTGCCTATGACAAGGTGAGAAACCTACATGAAATTTGAAGTATCCATAGTAAAATATTTCTGTATTAAGAACAGCTATTCCAATTATGTTTTTACAATTCCTAGCATAATGTGACTCAATGGGCTTTTGGACCTCATGTAATATATGCATACCCAAAAAACTAGTGTTTGCCCATTTTTAAGGAAGGTAAGGGTTCAGAGATGCTCACACACACAAAAAAGCTTTGTTGCTTGTTCTCTCATTTAATCCACAATAGCCAAAACAACATGAGTCCATCACACAACCATTTGACATTCACAGAAAAGTCAGACCAAATCTGTTGCAACAGACTAGTAAGAACCAACCAGCTCAGACTAACGATCAGTCTGCACGCTAAGAGTAAGAACCTCACAGTGCTGGGAGTAACATGGCTGGACACACTTCTCTTGAACTTGACAAGCATACTCTCATGTGCAGAAGGATGTAAGGAATTAAAGGGACGAGCAGACAGGGGATTCACTGTAGAAGAAAATGTGTGCATTAGGATAAGCCAGTGTAGACAAGGGATAAGGTGCAAGAGGATATCAACATGCTTCTTTTTCAACAGGGCTTGTAGAATTAGCAGCCTTTGATTTTTCATGGGTCTCTTGTCTATGCATTTGCCTCAGGGCACCTCTATTACTGTATGCTTATCAAATCCTGTACCTCTAAGATTTTAAAGGCTTTAGTATTATTCTATGGTCATTCATCAACAGTGTTTTATCATTCCTTGACTGTGTTTTCACACCTCAGCTGAAATTTGTCTAAACAGCTGAGCACAAAATGTACCCAAGAACAGGAAAAACCAAAGTACACAGTAATTTCCTTCAAACGACTCCTCAGCTTTACAGGAACTTTAAAATTACAGAAAACTATAAACTAGCAATACATTATTTAAAACGACAATATATATAGGAAGTAGCCTTAAGCAATTTCTATTGCACTGTTTTTCCACAAGTGTAGCTTCATTTTAACTTACATTGGTAATGTGTATTGAATCATCCTTGGAGTTTTTACAGTAAGATGATCTTCCATAGTGTTATTTCACAAATGAAAGAAATGCATATTCATCCATTGGTGCAGAGGCCTAAAGTCCTCCCAGGAGTGTCACAAAAGGAACATAATGTTCCAAGAGCTGGGTTTTGCTTTCGGATCATTGGTTGAGCTGGTGGATGTGAAAACTCACGTAGCTAGACAGTAAGCTATTGGCTACAGTTCTAAGGAGTGAATAAATTATTTTAAGCTTAGTAGTAATTTATGCTCACAAAATGAGTAAGGGTACCATCTGTTCAAGTACAGACAATACAAAACTCTTTTAATTTGGTGTTAAATTGCCCACTTTTGACATAGCTGTGTCACTGGTGAATACTCCTTATATTGAAATCATACAGAAACAGAAATCTACCTTTTCTGAACAATGGCAGGAAATCACCACAGTAGATATCATGACATTGAAAAAGTAATAAATAATTTTGGAGTAATATGTGGGGGAAAATTTGAACTCTTAATGGGGGGAGAAATGAGAAAGAAATAAAAATTTTAGTAAAACCACTTGGGAATTTTAGATAGCAGATTATCTCACCTGTTCTCCAGAACTGTTAAAACTTAGAATAAGCAAGGTATCTCACAGCAGGAAACACAACCACTCTCTATGCTCAACTTATTTCCACATTTCTAATAAAAGCCTTGGCTAACTTCTGAAGACTGAAGTTCTCATTCATCTCCCTAGAGATCACACAGTCATTCCTCCAAAGTAATTTTAAATAGATTAAGGCAATGGACATGATGTGCATACAGAAGTTGAAAACTTGCAGTAGAATCCAATTATTTTTTAATATATTTTTCATTTTATAGAATACCTATGGTACTATCTAAAAGGAACTAATTTTTGCTGCCTTCTAGAGAAAGTGACATCATTTGCTAAACTCTAAACTTTTTTACTAATTCTTACTGGAGAAAGATACAAGTCAAGTTTAAATTACATGTTATCGTATTGGATAAAAGAAATTATTAGTATAATAAAAACTGAGAAGAACAACCTGAAGTAGATTTGGTAAAGAGCTATAAAATATTTCTTTCTCTTCTCTCTCCCGAGAAGGATGGGAAATCTATACATTCCTCCTCCCTGTACTGGCAGTTTGCTGAGTCAGAGGAAATTAATTGAGTCTACTATGGCTTACTATTCATATTACAAAGTACTAGACATAATAGCTGAGTGGACAGTCAAACACAGAACAGTGAGATTTTCCATGTCCTAAGTTCATGGTTCAGATACAAAGTAAAAGCCAATAGACGCCTGCAAAGGAGAACATAAAGACTGTCATACTAGGTCAATCACAGTAAGCACCAGTATTAGCACTTCAGTTGCCCCTCTGTCTTTTCTTTTTTGGGGGTGGGTCACTAGTACAGCAGAATAAAATTTTCATAATTAATTTGCAGGATATAGATAAATCTTTTCAAGTGTTTCATAACACCTTCTCCTAGATGCAAGAGCTGGCATGCAAATAGGCCTAACATGCTTACTAAAAAATATAACAAATGGGTGATGAAGTCCCATATCTCTAGTTGGCTGCTGAATAGTAAATGAAAGAGGAGAGGAAGAACTTTAAAGATTTTCATTTGAAAAACCAGATTTTTTTTAAATCATTATTATTATTATTGTAATGGAAAAGGATGCTGTGCTGACAGAATAGGTAATGTCGTCACACCAGAGGTGTGAGAAAATGATCTTTGTAGTGGTAGCCTGAGTGCATATAAGACAAGAAAAATTGCATTCACTGAGATGAGAGAAAACATTACAGAAATCAGAAATGACTCAATTAGAATTCATAAAAGAAGTTTACTTACATGGGTATGATACAAAAAGAATATGCTACATTTAAGAAGGCACATGAAAAGGGATATGCTATTTGCTGGCCTGAATGATAGGTAAAAAAGCGTTGCTGTCTACAGTGACTGAGGAAGGAAGTAACAGGAGTACAGAGTATAAAGACTTGGGGTTTAGAGGTGTGTTGCTGGGATATTTCTGTTTTAGAAATATTGAGAGAACATCTAAAATCTTGAACAGAACACAATGTCTGGAATAGAAGTGCAAGTATTGTCGGTCTAGAGAGGGCAACTGAATTTGTGTTTGAGACTACTGAGACAAAGGGAATGGAGACAAATAGGACGGAACAATGGACAGAGCCCTACAGATGTCTACAGGAAAAGAAAGAGACTCCTTGGGAAGGTATCTTAAAAAAATATTCAGGGCCTCAGAAATGGATAAAGCCATGAAAGACTGACAGGAGAGGGCACAATTTCAAGAAGAAAATCATGCTGGCAGTGTCAAAGACTGTTGAGAACAGAGCAATGGTTCTGATCTTTGACCACCAGAATGTAAAGTCTCAAAACAGAAAGCAGCTCTACAGCAGTGTCATATGAAGACTTCAGTTTGGTCTAACAGCTCAAAGAAGAGAGAAGAACAGAGCTTGGGGGCGGGGGGGGGGGGGGGGGAGATTTCTATATCCTTAAATTTTTATACATATCTTCTTCAGTATTTACAATGTGCTGCTGCAAATACTGTAGTAACTTCTAATATCTTCCACAAAGTTTGTAATATTATTTTTCTTATGCACAAAAGTATCAAAAGGAACAAAACCAATCCACTTGATTAAATAAACAGGCATGCATTCATTTTAAGATGTTAGTGAGATCTGCACTTAACATATTGCATTTCTCGGTACAGCATCTGTTTCTCAGGTCACCTTGATGTCTTACAAAGTTGTATTTGGAGTTGAAATAAGAAACAAAATTACCTGTAAAAAGGGTTTTCACCTACGAGGTTAATAACAACGGAACTTCGATGTTACTGATTCTTTATTTTAGGGGCAAAACCCACAAATCAATTCAAACTTTTAATAGTAAAACCATGCATGAGGTCATATACATCTCTCTTTACTGAATCAAAACTCTATGTGCTCATTCCAATACAGGCATATTTAAATGTATTAATATTAGGTAAAAGCATATGGTAAAATACAGCAATTAATATGGTAAAAGCATAAATATACATATTTATGAGGCATAGAGAACATGTTATATACTACCAAGTATCCTCATCACACCAATCAGAATATAATTATGATACAAAAAATAAACTGATGTGATAAAATGGTTTGGCAGATGAAAATAGGTACTTGTATTTGCAATGCTACTTTAAATCTAAGTTTTCCATGCATAGTTCCCTTTTTGGTTAGCAACTGAACACTTTATATTAAGAATTATGTCTTAATTCAGAACTTTTTTTTTCTCTTTTTTAGGACTTAGATCAGACTCTAAAAAGATTATATCTGCAGAAGGGTATTGGAAACACTGCAGTTCAGGGGAACACAGATGATGTTTCTGCACAAGCTGGATAAGATCATGAAGAAACTTCACTTAAAGTAAGTGATATCATTAATACTCCAAGTGCTTTGTGAATAATCATGCCAACTACTACCATGCACATTGTTTAATAACATCATCGTATAGGGCTACTCCAGTATGACATAACTGGGTTCTGAGAATCCCAGTTTGGCAAGCCACTTCTGTGCCTGCTGTGCTGCTGAAGTACTGGAGGTACAGCATTACAGAGAGGTACAGGGACACCTGTGTGCTTTTAGAGCTTACTGCTGTGCTTAGCTGTGTAAAGGTGGGATTCTTCGCAGTCCCAAGCGAGGCTGAGCAAAGACAAGTGATCTGCTACACCTGTTTTAGTGTATAGGTGTTGCCTTGCCTGACTAGAAGTGACTGAGCAATGACAGGTGTAGCCACCATTTCAGTATTTGCAGATGTGTTTGAATATGTCTCAGGTGACTTGCCCCAAGACTATGTGGCTGAGATGGAAATTCTCACTAAGGACCAGAAAACTTTTCCAACTTGTTTTGTAGCTCTGTTGAACCCTTCAGCTCTTCAGGGAATAAAAGCTTTTTCTTTTTTTTACCACTCATGAGTCTTACAAATGGATAGAACAGTCCTCAAAAAACTGGTGAAACTGGACTACAAAGGTGTTAGATAGGATATCTACATGTACATAAAAATAATGTTACCTCTCTCTCTCTCATCACACACTACAGGCAACTTGAGAAGTTAATTCTCAACTTTCTATACTGAAAATAGCTGAAATTATTGACAACAGGAAGTAACAAAATGAAAGTCCTCTGTATTTCAGTGTGTCAGGGTTTTCTATCTGCAAATTTTGTAGTATTGGTCTCCCTTATGTTCTTCTACAACTGCTGCTGCAGTCATGCAAATAAGAGTTTTTTAAACAACAGAAGTGAGAAATTAAAGTATTCTAAACATTTTAGACAAAGTGGTTTGTTTTTAGACTTGAAACAATTTCTAGTGCTGTTTCTAAAAATGAAATTTGTTTAAAGTTAATATTCTGTTTCATTATTTTGCTTTAAGATACGCAGTCTTTTATAATACACTCAGTAAATTATCTGTTCAGTTATTAAAAGTCTGTGAAAGAAAGTTAGAGCTAATACGGCACGTTTCCTAGAAGCTGTACCCAAGATATTAATGCTTCCTACTGAAGTAATTTAAATAGGCCTCTGAGGTCAATCATGTCTAATTGATCTTACTGTAATAACTTGGTTCGATAGCATTCTAAACACATTCTCTCTGCTTATTGAGATGCATTTCTTGTACAATAGGATTATACAATCTGCCATTTATATTTCACTGTACATTATTATATTGCTACATTATTTTATTATAATGTCCTTGAGATCTGCAGTTAGAGATCAGTTAATTTTCTCAAGTCCTTTACACAGTTGGGCTTAAAAGTACTGCAAAACTTGGCTGCGATAAGATTCAACCCTTGGGATCAATGCCAAAGGTGGCAGTGAGCTGATGTACCACTGCACCATACTGCAGCAATTTTCTAAGTCTAACCCACAGAACCATGTATGCACTCTGAATGAGTAAGTAGCATTCCAACACAAGCATTTACAGAAAAACTGCCAGGTTTCCAAGCAAATCTGACTTGATGAACAATCTCACAGATTTCAGTCAAATAAAGCTTTAGCAAGTATGTATTTTAAAGGCCAAGGAGGGAATAACTTCCTTTTTGGAATAAGAAGGGCCTGTGCTGTACTCTACTGTGTTGGCAGAAAAGAACTGTTCATCCACATGTTGAGGCATGAAGTTGTAAAGGAACCACCAAAATAGAGGACTAATGCTCCTACAGATATGAGGCTAACAGAGAGCAAATAGAGGCTACTATGCCAAGTTGTTGCACAAAGGACATATTCTCTAAAAAGACTCAAAACAACTGTGCCTACTGAATAGTAAGGATAATGAGTATGTGGGATTTTTTTTCTTAAAAATAAAAAATCCTTCAGAGCTTTTACAGCAGTCCTGAGTAACCCTGAACTCATATAACAAATATATAACTCAAGTTGATTATGCATAATAAATTATGGGCTTATTATAGTGAGTAATTTGGGGAGCAGAGGGCTTCAGGGAAAGATAACTTGTTGCTTAGTTATTCTACAGAAAGAGCAGACATTTTATTTCTGATCAGTTACTCCACTGGAGTTTAGAGATGGATCAGAAAAAAAAAGTATACTTTTAAGACCTTATGAATTACAGGAGTCCTGAGTTGGTACCTGGAATAGTCTCATATCCTTCCAAATTAAACAAACATATCTGTTTTCCTATTTCAATTCACCTTAAAGTATTTATATGTTTTCATGAGATCTTGCCTGTCTTAGGGCAGTATGCAGACTTTACTGAAAAGAATTATCAAAAGAACTAAATAAAATTTCTCCTGAAGGAATTATGCTTGGTACTACACAAATTACGTTGATCATGTAGGGAGCTAAATGCCTTAAGTATTGTCATGTTATCTTCAAGGGAAGTATTTAATAATGTCTCCAATAAGCAGGGATATGTACTCTTTCATACAAAACAAACAGGCTCTACTCTACTTGCATTTGGGCAGGGGGAAATGCACATAATGCAATGTGAAAACAGCCTTTACCCTCTGTCCATTTACAGAATTTTAAATGATGCTTCCTCTGTAGTCCAAAGCTAGATTATAAATTGCACATAAATTATTCTTCCTTACAATGCTCTGGTTTTTTGGCAGTGGTTAAAACCTCCCTTAGTATAATTCTGTATGAACCATTAAAATCACATGCTAGTAAATTACTTGTCTCTGTATACACAAAATAAAATCTGAACTAATTCTTCAATAGGTCTATGTAAAAATATACATTTGACAGTGCTGATTTATTAATTTTTACTTTACATATGAGATGTTTTATGTCAGCTTAAATTCAGAAGATTTTTTTCTTAAAGAAAGAGCTCAGGTCTTGTAATTATCACCATAAAACTCTGTTCAGTTCCTGTATGTAAAACTAGACAGACTTCATTCAGTTACTCATATTTGGGGCATGAATAGACTTCTTCCTGCTTGTGCCAGCAATTTAACATCAACTTGTTTCTTTGATTTCTGAAGAAACTGTTTGGAGAATCTCAGAATACCAGACTGGCTTAATTTATATGCTAATATATGATGATTTAATTGAAGTACTGCACTCTGAGGTCTCAGATGCTATATAAAACAGAACATTAAGATTTTGGTTGTGCAAAATTGAAGTACTCTCTTTTTTTCCAAAAAAAGAATAAAATGTTTCAAATAAGTGAAAATGAGGATAATAGTTACTAATTTTGCAACAGTGCAGTGGTGGTTAATTAACCAATATGTGTACAGTGCTGTGAAGAATCCCTAGTCTTATCATCACCATATGCTTTCATCCATTTTGCTAGCTGCACCATGGAGAACAAAATTAATAGACTGTACAGTACCTAAGTGCTTAGGACTTCAGCAAATAAAACATTTAAAATCTGAAAAGTAAAATAAACAAAAAAAAAAAGCTACAAAAAAAGCTACAGATATATGACACAATTCCTAGAAAGAGTTTATCCTTATTCCACCATTGGCATATTTACTCCTGGGTGATGAGGACTAATTTTCTCCAAGTTATTAGTGAAACTACTGGACTTAATTTGAATTTACAGTGAATGAGTATATGGCTCATTCATTAAGTTCCCAGTTGTAGTTTCTTTTTCATTTCACTGCAGTTTTTTTGAGATACATTTCAGCAGGGACTCAGTCACAAAAAATTGTATTGCCAAGCAAGGCACACACAGGAACAAAGGAAACAAAAATGAACTTACAATATTCTGACACTGACTGTGTCTACTAGATTACATGCTGGTAATGATATTTTACCTATTGTTAGGAAGAGCAATTTATGATTTGACTGGCATCCATTCTAGGTAGTAAATTAATGTAAATTTTAACTGTACACAAATCCTGTTAAAGCTCTTAATTTCTCCGATTACTAAGCTTGGGTATTTGTTACACTACTGGAGAACACATCTAGTAGAAAATTGCACTTCCTCGTTAAACTGCTATTTCCCAGTACACAAATCACTTAGTGTCTGGAGACTGTCAAGAATGTCCTGCTTTTATATTAACATAACTATTATATTCTTTTTACTAGGAAGATTCTTAAAAATACCAACAGCATAAAAACATTTGAGGGAGTATGTATTTTGCTGTAATCTCTTTTCTTACTTGAACATTTCTAATTTTATAATCACAAAACTTTAATTTCAAAGTAACAGAACATTAAGTATACTTGAAACTCTTTAGGGATCACATTTAGCTAGCTAGTGACACTACAGTTTACAGCCTGCTTTATTCTCGCTTTCTAAATGCCTTAGTATTTTTCTTACAAAATCATGGACTCTACTTCCCTGTAGTTAGCACTGCAGTCTCGTACAGAGAGCCTTGTCTGTATCTGAGACCTCATGATTCATTTCTCCTAGGGCAATTTGTACAATCTATCTCTTTATCATCAGTTTTATAACAGTTAGAGTTGCTGAAAAACATACACACACAAATTATACATAAAAGGATACTTAAAGTCAACACATAATTGAACTTGAATGAAATTTTAAGATAAATTAATTAGTCTGCTTATTATTTTCCAGAAAGCAATTATTTCATAAATTATGCTGGGGGTACGGATTTGAAGTTTAATTCAAGAGAAAGGGATGGATGTGACGTAACACAGAGGGACCTTAGGAAAAAACTGAAATAAGAAATAAACCTTCCTATACATCATGCAAGTGTCAGTAACTAAATGATGCCTTTGTACATTACGTGGAAAAACAGATATTAAACTGTAAAATCTCAAATACATGTAATTCTCTTCTATCAGTTCTAAGTAGCTCTGAATACATCATCAGTTGTTTTGTAGCCTATTAGGATTATGATGAGATGTCTCTCAAAATCCCTTCCAAAACATTCCTATTTGCCTCTAATCCATATTACTGTAGTCACTGCAGATTTTAAACAGCTAGGCAAAGATAATTCCATTTCACCAGTTTAACTTCAAACCATAATGACAGGAGTTATCTATTCTATTTTTATCTTCCTATTCTGCTCCAACTGCAGCCCAAAAACATCACTGTAAACTGTGAAGCAGCAGCCTGGGGAGCAAACATTTCATAGGTCTGCACAAGAGGACTAGAGCACCTTATTAAAAATAAATGTTAGTGCTTCAGTAATGAAAAAGCCCAATCCTGCAAAACCTTAATTGTATGAATAGTGTCACCTATACAAGCAGTAAAACTGAAGGCTCTAAAATTGCTCAAAGGGCTGAGGATTAGCTACCTAACTAGGGCCTAAACTATCAAACCCAGTGTTTTCTATTCTTGAATTGTTAGTTGCCATGTTGAGAAAAGATTTTCTTTGCATCCAGAAACACAATTATGGCAAGTAGTTGGAAGAAAAAACAGCTGCTGCTCTGCATAGAAAATCACTGCATGTCACTAGTTACAGACAATAAATGAAACACTGGCAAAAATCCACTATCTGATACCCCAAACTACTCCTGTTTACACTCTATGCAGCATAAAAATAAGTGTTGATGTCTTATCATTGTTGTGCAGGTCTGCAAATCTGCATCAGATTTGATTATACTGCATGACAAATGAGAATGCTCTTTCCAATTCTCAGCCAGCCTGGTAGACTACAACTACACTCTTGCAAATCTGCAGCCTCTAGGCACCATATCTTGTTTATTCAGGACAAGCCTGATCTAACTGAGATTTTTCTTTCTGTACTTTTTCACTTTTCATTTAAGCTCAAGTGAATTTAAGCCTTTTCCTCAAAATTCTTTACCACTGAAATCCTGACATGATGCAGAGGAATTAGCCAAATAACCCAGTAAAGACACTTTTTAGCATGACCACTATTTTTTACATCTGTACGGAGTGCTGAGGTCTGGGTGAAGTTAAGGAAGCAGGCTTAGAGCAACTGATTAAAGAGAGACAAAAATGGAGCATATGTGTAAAGCAGCATATCAGGAACAAGCAAAACAGCTATGTATCTTTAAAACATATTTGCAACAGATCAGTTAAGGAATGAATATTTTTTGTGGAATTAGGAAGGAAGGATGACTAACAAGAAAATTATAGAACACAAGTAGATAAATACACTATTAAAAAAAAAGCAGTACAAAGTACCAATGTGCAAACCAAATGAAAAAAAAATACATTCCAAAACAAGAGCACACACTGCAGGCACCTAACTCCTATCTTACTATAAGATCAAAGTGTACGTTGAGGAAATCTGTAATTACCAGTGTCTTCTAAATGAAAATACATTAAATGAAAGCTAGTCAGAAGAGTGAGAATCGAAAGACGGTAGCTGTTGTCCACTTTCAAACATTAAGAATAATCAAAATGTTCACATTCCAAAGCAATGCAAGCTGTTTATTTAAGATAAAGGGAGATTCCACAGCCCTCCTCTTGTCTCTCTGAAAAGAATTAAAGGACTCTTTCCATTTAAACATAAAGGTGTTTCTATAATAAGAATAATAATGCTGTAGCATTAGCTGGTCTGAATCCACTGATCAACACAGTAAATCTTAACTGGTGGAACAATGACAAAAGAGAAGCCCAATTTGCAATTCTTTGTAAATCAACACCCACTATGGCATTTTATACCTTCTGAGATTACATGGGGCAGGCCCAGAGTGTCTTCCTTTCCCAAGCACTGCTCACCTGGATAGGGTTTCAGTTTACACTCCTAAATCACTGAATTCCTAAATTATTTTATATACTGGTTTTTATATCTATTCTTGATAGCATTTCTCCCATTTCTCTCCAAGAATATTCATGACTAAGATGCTGACAGTGAAACTGGATTACAGGACTGGGTGAAAAGCTGTCATGTTTTTTCTGCCGTGATCTCTATTAGATCCACAGTGTCTGACAGACGTTTTTAGAATTGACTCCTGGCCCTGCCCATGCCTCATCCTGAAGCTAACAGCCAACCCTCATCAGTGTTGTACTTAACAAAATTGTATGTCTTTGTCGCAGACCTTAATTAAGGATGACATATTTTCACATCAGACTATATATATGGCCCTGTGACACTGCACAATAATTCATTGGGAAGACTGAAAAGTCTAATATTTTTCTTTTTAAATTGTGATTGTTTTAAAATAAAACCTAAAGCCTAAAAAAAGAGTTTTAATGCAGAGCAGCCATGCTTTCACAAACATAACTGGAGATATACCTGGGGCAGAGATGTTTGAAGCCCAGGTGAAGAGGCTCAAGAGCATCTTTTCCTTGCACACACACAAATAGAAGAGATTCGTTTATTCATTTTTTGTCTATGTGTGCTTAAGAGGCCATATTCTTGTGTTAATCTAGATTTCATTTGATAACTATATACCAGGTGATTATTGTAATTCCTTAGTATTTCCTTATGGTATTTTTCTGAAGCTTCTTCCCACGTGGGAAGACCTAATTATTCTTAGGATGATCACTGGACACAATTGCTCCAAACAGTTACTGACAGCAATCATGGTATTATTTCAGATGTACTTGCTGGCTGCAGTTACTGGGCTCTATTTCCTCTCCTTCCTAGTGAAAAATATATTATAGGTTTGTTTTGTTTTAAATCAGAGAGCTGGAAAGAGCATAATAAGATATGACAGGTTATAGCAAAAGTCAACTCTTGAGAATTCTTTTATTTCCCCATGCCAAACTTGAAGATGCCATAAACTCAAATTCACTATGCCAGTCATAAAATTTTAATTAGCTAAACTAAAAATACTGGTACTATTTACCACTGTTCTTGTTTCTTAAACTCCTAGATTTAACACTACTAAAATAGATGGCAGATTGCAAAAGGCCATCACTAGTATATTAATACTCTGCTTCAACATACACGTGAGCATTCTGTTCAGCTTGATTACAATTAATCAGTAATCTAGTCTCTTGTTTCTCACTGCCAAATAATAAATCAACTACTAGCTATGCTCATGGATGGAATATTAATTTATACAATGCCCTAGGGGTACTTCTGTATGTAGTACAAGACGTCTCATGAACAGACCTCAATTCAAAGCTTTAGTAGAACCACAAAACAAAACAGACTGAATCTAGTCAGGATCAGCTGCAACTATATTAAAACTGGAGATACCTGTATCAGCAATTTTAGTAAGCACCACTGAAATGATATTTAAGAAATTAAATTTAGATATTACATGGAAGAATGAATTCCTCTTTCAAATGCACAAAATCAAGTACTGTTCCATGCAAAGAGATAGTATTTTCTGGAGGTTTGTGAAAAACACTTTGACTTTTTCAAGGTCAAATTACGTTCTCCAAGTATGCGTGTTGTGTAATGGAGAAATTTGCCAGTTCTAGAAGGGAAGGGTGGTTTTTTTCCCTAGTTGCTCTGCAGTACCTACTGAAGCTTTCCACTACACATGCGAGGACAGCAGATGGATCCAGACGTTCTGCCTCTGGCCTTGCCTGTTTCATCATTCCTTATATGCTGCAGGGTTCATCTTGCAGCATCTTTCGGCTTTCCAGTGCATGAAAATTACCTTTGCACAGGTGCAGAAATGATATGCAACTATTTGCCTCTTCCATAGTCTTCTTTCTGGTTTCTCTGCATTTTTCTAGCCTTTGAATGTCAGACAAGACAGAGAAAGTATTATTTTTTAATACAGGGGGAAGGAAGTTCCATGAAATATTAATAATCTTGTGGCACTTGGCAATATGCTTAAGATGTATTATATTGCAAAATTACAGTATAACAGAATACACATTTCTGATTTAGTAGCACTAAAAATATAATAAAACTTGAACAGGGAAATTCTGTCTTCGGTCAGTTTTTCATAGTCCAAAGAAAACTGAATACAGCATGAGCTCTTGGTAAGACCATAGGGGGAGACTGAAGCCTTTCTGTAAAATGCTAGATTGCATTTTGGTAGCTCACAGCATCCCAGCCCAGAATGATCAAATCAAGGCATCTGGTCATTTGACTACAAACTGCTTGAGTTTTGAGCCTATCATCAGCAATCCAGAATGGCTCTCATAGCACAAGAAACACAGCACAGGAAAATGCTTGCCAAGAATAGGATGAAAACCACTGAGAAAGAAACAGGATTATCTTCAAATTTCTAACATAATTTTATTAATTATTATGAAGCTTTCTCTCATAGGAATTTTTTAAATTCCTTCTCATTCTGAAATCAATCACTGCAGCATACATAAAATAATTTCAACCTTTAATTCTAAAAGAATAGGCAATGTACGTTGAAAGCAGCATAAAGATTTAGCTAACAGACATTTCAAGCAAGACCCACATTTTGATTTCACCTTCTCTTCTTGCATTTTAATGTTGTAAGCATCCTGCTTTATGAGAAGGTTATCACTTATTGCATGGCAAGTCTCAGAGAGCCCCTGTTCTCTCTGGACCTGACAGTTCTGTCTCTGGTATAATCTGATAGGAAATAGCTGAGCCAACATGAAGCCTAGCAACGAATGGGGGCAGGGGGAAGCAGCTATGAGCACTGACTGCTAGACCTATGCAACTGAAGAATATTGCTTTGAAGGGAAGTGGCAGAATCTCATCACTTGACAGCTTACATCTAGGCTACTACAGGGAATAAAGTACTTCTTATATATCAAAGCGTATTATATGGAGCTGCCTCTACAGGAATATGAATAGCTTGTTTGCACAGAGTGCAAGACCTTATAAGCTACTGCAACCCATTTACAGTCACTTATCTTAGGTATCATGAGGCTTTGATGCAAGATTCAGTCACATCTTTGTTTACAACCTTTGCCAAGGCTTGGGATCTCATTAGACACACCAAACACCAGTTTGACTTCTTCATTCCAGATGCAGGGTTTTTGGAAGCAAGAAACATTGTATATGTGCTTGTGAGCTTCATCTGTTGTCCTTTCAGAAGGCTAATCACCGAATTTATCAGCAGAGGGCACAAGAAAACAGCATTCCTCATCAAACATGCATAAAACTAAGGGAGAGCTCCCAAGGTAACTCCTCAACAAGCCACTAGGTTAGCATTACCTAGTCTATTTAAATTAAAAAAAAGACAACCCAAAAAAACCCACAACTCTGGACCTATCATATAAAAAGCATATATAATGTTGGTTGAATAAACACTATTAATTCGAGATAAAATTCATTATATTAATAACTGTAGGATGTTTCACTCAGCTATCTGAAAACATGAATGTCTGAAGATGAGGATTTATAAATTGCAAATGAAAGAACTAGTCCCTAGTGATATCAGGCAAATGAACAGCATGTTGGTAGATATTAAATCCTAAAGCATAAATAATCTCCTTAAACCTACATCTGTGAAACCTAACAGTGAACTCACAAAAATATCTGTCCCTTATGTTCAACAGAAAATAATTTAAGCAAACAAAGGATGAAAATCAGGGGTGCCAAAATGCTTTTCACTATTGGGTTGCTGGATACGGAGGACTTTGGTGGAATTGACTTGATTTAGTTGTAAAGAAAAATGGCCTTCCACCCTACAATTTGCAATGCAAATTTCAGCACATTATTTAATGACGTTAAAAAAAAGCAATCTGCTATGGATGGATCATCCACAGCAACCAATATGTTGTGAGGATACCATCTTTTATCCTAAACTAGGTTAGGTGGAGTTTTACATTTAGGATGTTGTAGTTCTTTTGAACTCGGGTTCTCTGAAGCTTAATTTGTATGTTGTACAGACAGACCTTTCAGTTTCCAAAAAAGTACCAAGCACTTACACAAATGTTTAAATCTTCCATGACAGCTGTAGATGCTTTGTACATCAAAGGACCAGGCTCTTATAACTCTATCAGGAAGAGTTAATTAGTAAGGTGAATATTTAGAGAAAGCCTATTTCCAATTCTATTTAAAGATCTATTTCCAAATGTTACTGTAGTATCACATTAGGGAAGATGTAAATTGGGTCAATCCAGGCTGAGTTTTCTGAGATGTAAACTGTCTCTATTATTGTACTATCAATGCAAAGAATGACATTTGGAAAAAGTCTTCTCTTCACCAAGTCAGTCAAAAACACTTGACACAAAATTTGGTACCTAATTTGCCTATTTCATTCTTTGTTGTTTATAACAACCTGTATTTGGGGTTTTTTAATGTGATTTATCTGTATCTGTGTACTCACATCTTTCTCCCAAATCAATCTCGCTCTGTCTTTCCATTTTAAAGGAACCAAATAGGTTCCTGTTATCTGCTTCCTATTTATACCATAATTCACAGATGTATGATATTAAGGGTATTTTTTTTCCAGGCATCTTGTTGAAGAGCAAGAATACGTTTATGTTTGTATCCATGTTCACATAGATCCAGGTATGTAGCTACATATATATGGAAAGCAGTTAACCCTCTTCTTGGTTACTCAGATACTTTACCAATGACTGCCTACAATTTACAGACAGAAGATGACAAAGTGCCAATATGGAAAAGCTTTGAGCAGATAAGCAAATGACTGTGCAGATTTCTACCCATGAAATTACAATACCAAAGACAGTGATCTTTTATTTTGGAGGATAGAGCTATGTTTTACCTTTTTTTTTTCCTTCCTCAGTATCTTTTTTCCTAAACAGAAGATTTCAAAGCTTCATTTCTTTTCTAATGCTACATAAAGAACAAACAACATTCCTCTTTCAGTGAATACACACTTTGAAGTCCCTGCTAACTTCCAAAATATGCCACTGTTTCTCTTTGGGGAGCAATGAAGCTGAGTGGAAGGGCAGAGGGGCAACCGGTGGTGCTTTATGGACTCCAACAGTAATCTTTGGTAAGGAGACAGAGTCAGCTCCAAGTACCAGTTTTAGGAAAGTCTTGAGGTTTCAGAGAGACAACTCATTGTTCAAGTCCTCTGCAAATACTAGTGATTGCTATAAAAGACCACTCTGCTGTTTGGAAAATAATGAAAAATACCTTCATGAATGGTTCAAAATGGAGAGTATGAAATAACAGCAAGGGTGAAGCACAATTTTTAAAGGGATTTTTCATCCTTTGGGATATAAGGGAACACTGCCTTCAAACACAACATACACAATGTATGTGGGTGAAATAAAATATGCAATTAGCCTGCAGTTAAAGGATTCTTTGAAAAAATGTGACTCTAGCTATCTCAACTGCCTACTCTAGTTTGAAGAAGTTTTTCAGTAAAGGTGGAGAAATCCTTTTCAAGAAATCTGCAGGCAAAGTTCAAGTGAAATCCTTGACTAAACAGACTTTTCTGTGCTGAAACTGTAGGGGTTAACTCTGTTGTCTAAAAGGCTCCACTTAAAGCCAGGAAGTCAGACATCATTAGCTGTCTAGGCTTTGATGCACAAGTCTTATCCCATCAGATCCTAATGGCTTGTAAAGGAGAGGAAGGCATGTGGATCTTGTCTAGCTGGAGAAGTTGTTGAAAATTGAAGAACTAAGCTTCCTCAGACAAAGTAGGGCAACAAAGTGCTGGTTTACTCCTGATCTTGGGTGGTTCTGATAAGAAGAGTAAGAGATTGAATATTAGTCTCTGACCATCTTTGGAAAAAGGCATCTTGATTTTATGTGATTGTCCGTAGCAACACAATGGAATCTTTATGATTCAAGGAAAAATCAAACAAGTCTGTTGCTGGGAGATGAAACCCCCATAGATGAATCACTTCTGAGCATAGTTCCCCTTATAACATCAGCCTGCTGAAAACTCTGAGGAAGCATTCATCTTCCTTTAGACCTTCATGATGATAACTCATTTATCTCACTTTTGCCCAGTCATTTTAAGGAGAGCGACTGTTTCAAACACTGGAGACTCGAGATCCTGCCCTTTACAGGTGTGTGATAAAGCAGGTGTGAAATATTGTCATTATGCAAATGAAAGTAAACACAAATATTAGAGCAGAAATTGTAGATCAGATTGGCATGAGCCCTTGCCAGTTCATACTACACTCTTTATATCTTTTTAGACTACACATCTTGAAGACTGTATGCATGTCATTCCTCCAGGCTCAATAACTACTTCAGGAAAGTACAGGAAACAACAGCTGGCTATCTCTTCTTTGTCTTCTCTGCTATCCTGCGCTCCACTGGAGATGGGAACATTGAAAGTTCTAGTGATCTATCAAAATCCTAACTATTTGGAGACTTTAAGCCTGGCTTTTGGGTTTATTTTTTTTCTTTTTCTTCGCACACATGCAGATAGACTTTCCCTATCAGTAACTGACAGGCTAAGTAGGCAATGCAGCACGGAACAGGAAGAAGGCTGAAAACTCACTGTTATGCAATATTCCAAAAAGTATTAATACAGCTTCAGCCACTCTCATTAGTAAGCGTACCCTGTGGTTGAATAAGATGCAGTGTCCACAGGGTTAATCAGATCTACAGTTGGCCTAAACAAGAGATTTGTTTTAGACTGCAGCTGGCCTAACTGCAGTACGTAAAATAATGGTATCACATGGAAAAAAACACAGGTAACAGATCAGTCAAAAAAAGGCATTAATCTTGCAGTGCAAGGTTGCTGTACCCCAGTAAAAGGGAAAGATATAGCTGGGCAGCAGTATGGAAGACACCTACACACAGGAAGCCTCATGCTCCATGTCTGCCTATTACCTTACTTGTGTCATATTGGTTATCAAAAGACTAGGGGAATATTAATGAAGCTTTAGAGATAGATAGATAGATAGATATAAAAGCTAGTATGAAAACAAGAATTTCCCCTGCATTTTATGTCATTTGTCATAAGATAATTCTAGTTTGCTTAATACATTTAAATAAACAATATATTTCCTAGGCTCTCAGTAAATGTAGCTATGCACTTGGATAACACTTTCGAGAATTAATGTTTTTCCTTTCAAAATGAAATAGCTGACAGATAACTGAAACATCTTACCTGAGACATCACACTCGTACATTGTGGGTCAGTCTATTTCGTACTTATTTATGAATTTTCCAATTCAGTACTCTGCATCTCTCATCACTAAACATGCACTAAGCAGCTACTAAGGCAAGCATGTACATGGTAGTATGAGTCTTGCTAATACTTATTCTTCTGTGTTTTGATTATTTGTTCATAAATAGATTGTTTCATCCTCAACTGATGCTCAGAACAGTATGTGTATAAATTTTGGTATCAGGTTTAGAATAAGTAAAGTCTTGTCTACAGTTTTATATATATATATATATACACACACAACACAAAATATTATGCCTGGCAGAATATGATGCTTAAAGAATACTACATATTATATAATTGTTTTGCTCATTGGGAAAGTCAAACATAGACTAATTCCTCTAACAATTGGAAAAATTCCTATTTTTCTACCATAAAGTCAACTAGGTTTCATCTTTCTAAGCTTAATTATTATGGTCTAAACAACTACACCATGGCAGCCTCCTTGTGGTAACCAGAACATCCTACATTGCAAACAGACGTACAGCTATAGTCCTGCTGGGGCTGGTGGGACAATCTGGAGGACCAGAGTACTGCAGGGAAGTTTGTAGCTTGTAGCAAAATTGAAGTCTTGAAATACTGTTGAGCTGCACCCAGTTCAAATTAAAGGTTAGCTTCCAGCCACTTAAATTGCAAAGACACACCACAGTCCCTTAACAGAAGTTGCCCACAATTGTAGAACAACAACCTAACACTGTGCAGACCTTTCCTGGGCTTTCTCAATGGATTTTGGCAGGCACTTAGAAGGCTTCCCTCCAGGATACAACTTTGTACCATCATATACAGCCTAGCATTGCAAGGCTATAATCAACTTCTGTGCCCTTTGATACCTATCAGATTCAAGCCCTGAACAGTGACATAGTATTTTCCTTTCCATTTAATTCTTCATCTTGTATTTGCTATAGTAACAACTGTCAGCTGGGGGCAAATAAATCCTAAATTATGTGTGTTGTGGAAAAGTCTATTAATCAGGATTTCATTATGTTAAGTATTCTGCGGACATTCCTGCCACAAAGAGCTTAAAAATCTCTAAGTAAGTCTACAGGTGACAGATGAATGAAGCAGACTTTGGGGAGTTTGTTTAAAAAACAAAACCAAACACATACGCACCCCACACATTGACACAGTACTGCTCAAGAACAACAATGGAAATAGTGTAGTAACTGCAAAGCCATCCTTTTATAGTCTCCATGGCAGAGAACTTTTTTTCAACCTGCTATTCATATTTACACAGGCAAATTATTTAATACATTCATTTCTAAAGGTAATTATTTTTATATTCATAATTTAAGACAGCAAGAAGGTTAAAAGCAAAATTCAACTAAATAGAAAAACCAAATTAAGATTTTCCAATTAGGTATATTTAAGCTATTTTAACTGATAATTATAGACATACCTATTACTCCAAGTTTTCAGTAAATGTTTGGTCTGTGTGTTATTGATTAAATCCAGTGTTTCACACCCTATCTCTACCATAATATGAGGTTATATTGGCTCTGTACCATATTTTTACACTCTTGCAATATTCTTTTCCTCGATCAGATAAATGGAAACAAACCATGGAGTCTATTTAGATAGGTCTTTTGAGCAATGACAGTCCACTGCCGTCTTTGTAAATGCCTACCACAAAGGGGTCCTATACACTTAGTTGGCTCATAGGCTCCACTACAATAAAGACTGTTAATTTTTTTTTTCCCCGAGCACCTCCATTTCACTCAGGATGCTACTATGTTATTTAGTTTAGTTCCACATGCATGGTAAACTTCAAACTTTACTGCTTAAAAAATTTCTGTTTGACTTTCCGCCATTGCTTGTCTTTATGATACATGAGGGTCTCTGCAATCTTCAGCATGCTTCTTGTGATAGGGAGCCTGGCACGCAGCTTAGCAAGAGAAACCACTCCTGCTCAGCCTCACAGGCCTCACAGGATGGTCTGAAGAAGAGAGAGGGAGGAAGGACTACTACCAGTCCAGCCTGAGGAGATGACAGTCATTGTGTCAACAGGACCAACTTGTTACAAGTTGTCAACCAGTCAGCTAGGGTCAACCTCAGCTGTCAGCCCCAGTTAAGAGTCACAAGTTCATCCAATCATGAGAGAGGTATCATCTTAAAGGCAATACGGATTTCATCCTGTCAAAAGACAAGATTCATTGTGCCAGAGCATGGGGAGGGTGGGAGACTTACAGCAGTATACAGATTTCATGTTTCCCAACCTTGCCATACTATCTACCAGTAACCACTGTAGGTTACTACATTACCTTAATTACTACATTAATTTAAGTAGGATTATCATTACACAGATGAAAATATGTAACACCACAGACTACTTACTGATAAAACAGCTGGTTCAGAAACTCTGGATGGCATTTGGCTTGCTTATATTTATTATGAATGGTTATAAAAATGTTAAGTACCATCAGAACAAAAACCAATAACTTAAGCTTATGTCATTCAAACAGATGCTGGTTACTATTAAGGAACTTATTTCCACTACAACTGCTATAGCACTGCCGATCACAAGAATTCCAAAATTATTTAAAGGTATCATATTGTCCACAGATGTTTAAAGTACACAGCCACAGTTTCTTCCTTCCTGGAGCCTGTATGAGTCGAAACTTGAAGCTGCAATTCTCACACACCAGCAGCTGGAGCCTTAACTAAACCATGAAATATCCTAAGACTCCCAACACTAAAAAGTGTTAACAAATCTAAGTTAAATCAATGTTGGCTCAAGAATAAGCCAGAGATTTTACTAAATTGTATTTAAAACCTCCAAAACAAATACATAGATATGCATAGGGAAGAAAAAAAAAATACTGTCACAAAGGGCTAGTAGCACTGTAATAAATACACCCCACCTCCGCCCAGTTTTCCCTCATTTGTGTCTTTAGGAAGCAAAGCATACATTACTAAGGTTCTTTACTATGTTTTGTATGAAGTACCTTCTCATAAAGCAAATCATTCTTGTACCAAAATGTGAGAAAAATGTAGGTATGACAGAAAGCAGATCAGCTAATAGTTTGTTATTCTCCTAAATGCTATGGTACAAAGCAAGAACCAGGTTAAGATAGTACTGTGGATAAAGTTTTAGGCAACTATTCTGGAGATCTTGGTATTACTCCTGGTTCAGTCACTCAGCAGGGTGAATGATTCTGGGCAAGTCATTTCAGAGACTCCCTATCTGTAAAACAGGGCCATCAAATTTATTTCCTTTGCTTTGACACTTTCTGATAAGAAGTTCAAAAGCTAAATCTTACCTAGCATGACGGTACAAAAGAATTACAGTACTAATGTATACATCTTACGCTGCAATAAAACTGACACGAGGTTATTCATCCCAAGATTAATAAAATCTTAACAGCACTTTTTTTCCCCCAAAATCATTATTTCTAATTGGATCATCTGCTAGTTGGTGGGTCCAGTTATGATGCATAGGAGTTGAATAATAAATGGAGGACAAATATCAGATGAAACACATGCTGTAGAGATAATTTATTATCACTGCAGATAGGTGTGGAATAGATGTGCTAAAAACCCTAAGGTGCTCTCTTCCCAAGTACTGAAAACAGCAAGTATCACAACAGATACCTTCTGCGCCTTTTACTTAGGGAAGAACAGACAGAGATTTCCACCTACCATTGAAAACACAAAGAAAAACCCTTTATTATTTAAAACAAAACCAAAACCAACACAATTGACTTATAGGCACACTCCTGATATCACAGAGATATTTTCATGGCAACTCTTCCATCAAGAAAGCAGGTAGTCATTTACCAGGAATGAAGAATTCTGCCACCAACAACCTTCATAATATTGGAATCAGAAATGCATTGCAAATCAGTATTTACTCGGAAGTGTTCCCCTCCACTGCTCATTTTATGCTTCTGATGCAGCACTGAGCATGGAGTTTCTAGTCACCAACAGAATTCCTTCCCTTTCTGTCATCCAGTATGCAACAGCTCTTATCTCCTGGGCCATAATATGTCAAATACTTCTACATAATTAAAGCCACACTGATTGACTGGCTAAGAATATCACAGGGATAAATTTCTTTTCAAAGCTGCCTTACCTCTAATCAAGAGTTGTCTTCCAGTAACACAAGATTTTATGCCCAAAAGGACATTTTATATATATATACACACACACATACACGAAAATAACATTCCTTTATCCTCCACAACCCAGCAATAACAAGAAAATATCATTATACTCTGATTTCCCTTTGTAGTGCTAAATCAGAGACTACGAAGGATGGCAAGAGGCACTTACTGAGGTAGGCAAAATGCACGTTTTTGTTAAGTATTGAAACTATAATTTATATTCCTCCCCTGATATAAACCTTCATTGCACTACCAAACAGAACCATATTTCCATATTTCATTGGTTCGTTCATCTCTGTGACTTGTTATTATAGTGGGGTTTATTTAGGAAAACAAATAAAAATCTGTAGAGGTCAAAAATACATGAACAAATTGGTGACAAGGCTTATGCCTTGTCAGGTTATTTTATATTTTAATGTACTGTTAACAGTTCATTCTTTTTAAATGCAAATCTGTTAAGGGTAAATTTAAATATCAAGGCAAGCAATTCTGGTAGCATGGCAACAACATGCTATGCTGCATAGTAAGAATCTGGAACCGAGGCAAGTCTGCTTCTTTCCCATACTGGATCAGTTTATAAGAGTAGAAATATTTGTGTTCTTTGTGTAACTGCCTTTATGACTATTCTGACATTAGTAGTTGTACTGGTCTTTGAAAGTCAAGACAGCACAGCAACCCTGTGAAACTTGGTAGCAGTCAGGATGCCCATCCTTAATAGACTGAAAAAAAAGGGGGGGATATGCTTAGTAACAGTGTTTATACAAGATTTCATTCCCAGGAGAGAGATTTGGAGTGGATTTGAGTATAGCAGCTCTGAAGCAATCTTGGTTCTGAACAAGAAATAAGCAATCCCATCTCCATGCACTCTCCCCGAAGTGTTGAAAAGGCATCTCTCTTGGCTTTTAGAGTATGAGGTTTAAGGCCTATTTTAAGATTTGACTAAACCAAAGGGGTGCACTTGCCCTTGCACTGAAATGATATTTTTGTGGTAGCTGGTATCAGTGATTCTAGAGAGTAATGTCAATTGCTTGATGTCATTTCACTCTTGGTGACAGGGGAGGGAAAAAAAAGTTAAAATCCTATGCCATTCCAGAACAGAATCTGGTCTATGCAACTCATTCTCTTCAGTTGTTCCAGTTGCTGCAGTAACCAGGCACTCAGGAGTATATTACCATTTTGCTGGAGCAGGAAAAGGCAAAGTTAACTAGCACTTCTAAGACTCCCTAGAAAGACAGGCTAACCAGTCAAGTACAGCAGACGATCTTCTGATTTTGAAGGGCACAGTGGGTGACAGAAAGTCCACCCAAGTACCTTTGTTTCCATCTAGTGCATGAAGGCAGCTAATACATGGTTCTTTCTCTTACATAAAGATCAGTTATTTCACTGAACCTGAACACTGAGAGCCAAACACAGCCACCCCTTCTGGGAGGTTCTTATAATACTGTTTAGATAGGTGCTGCCCTTGTGGAACTTGGGCTTCTCACCCTATGTTATTGCTTGTATAAAGGGGAAAAAATGCTGTTTAGAAATACTTGTCTAAATGTTTTTGGAATAATTGAGCACCAAAAAAAGACAGGCCTAGAGCCTGATTTTTTTGTTCCTTAGTAGTTGTTTATCCTGGTTTAATGCAGACAACACACTGATGACTTCATAGTCTTGTGTTTCATACAATTTGCAGCAGGTATCACCTTGATTTTGGAACTGCAGCTAATGTTTCATAGAGACTCCCTACTTCTATCTAAACATTCACTCTTTTGGAGCCTACACTTTAAAGATTCCTGTCAATTCTCTTCCTCCTCAGGGAATTTTCATATACAGACACACCACTATCACCACCAACAATACAGATGTCTTGTTTCCCCTCCTTCTTCTTTCCCTCCTTCCTTCCTCCCATGTTCTGTTGCTTTCTGATAGGCTAATTTTATTTCTCTAACTAGTTTAGAACTCCTAAAGTAAGTCAGCACTGACAGGTCTACAACTCTCTCCCTTATGTAGATGATAAGCTTTCTCCAAGTTTTATTATCATAACCCCTTCAAAAGTGCCTGCCCTGTCACAAATGCTTTGAGTTGGTTCCACCTGGTTTTTGATGCACTTTGTTTCTTCCTTAGTACGAAATGCTGTAATAACTTAATCTTCCCTGTGATTGAGGATTTCTGGGTGCTACAGCGTCACTTTGCATGAGACCAGTGATCTTTTGTATGGCAGGATGCCTAAGGAGCCCCTTCCAGGGGCCCTTAAGAGATCTGTCCATGTGATTCTCCCAAAGATAGGCACGGTATGTTTGTGGGGAATTGAGGTGACATTGTCACTGCTGTCTGTTGCTAGTTTGTAGTGCAACTAATGTTTACATCAACTGTTACAACCCCAAGACACGCAAGGTCTTCTACATTTATTCCTATGCTTCCTTCTTCAGCAGCTTATCCAGAGGAGCAGACCACACAGTGATCCCAGGGGATCATTCTGATGTCAGTCCTAAAACCTCAGCTGAATGAAGCTCTTTCTGTGGACTCAGGCTCTTAACACAGTGAGATGGAATGATGAAAGTCTATACATAAGAATATGAATTCTCCATCTCTGTTTATCTGCTAAAATATGAATTTTCTGTTCAATTTTTACTGGAATTACTATCTCACTAAATCCCCCAGAGAACCCTGCAGTGTCATACTAAGATAATCACTGGCTGTCACTCACAACAAATCCAAAGCAGAACAACTGGAAAGCAGAGATGACTCTTCTACAGTCACTGCAAGAAAAATACCTTACTGGAGAAAATGGAAATGAACCCAAAAAGCCCTATGTTCCTGTGTTAGACATCACTTGGCATTCTGCACACCAGTGGTCAAGCACCCAGATCTGCACACCTACCAGAACAGTGTCGCCACTAGTGGTTAGTGTTACAAAACTATTAGGTTGGGTTGTGAGCTGTTTGTTTGTTGGTTTTTTTTAAGATGTTGCATACTCATGACGGTAAGAAGTAAATTGTCTGCTATGACCACATTACTAAATCTTAGCTAAATCTAACCACTGTACTGAGATGAAAGAATTTCACTAAATTCTTCAAGGATTAGATCCTGTGAACCCTTCACACACAAAGACAGATGACATATAAAAGAAAAACTTGCAAGGTCAGGCCTCTCTCTTGTAGAAACTTTTAGGAATAAAACCAGCAGATTTCACTCTTTGAAAATGATCGGGGTTATGGTACAATTGACTTGGGGAGAGGAACTTCTCCAAAGGTTGTAGTTGACAAGGGTGTCTGTGAGGGGGATGTCTCAGAAAGTAAAAGGAAAGACAGAAGTCTGGAAATAATGCTAGCTGGTGACATGCTCACAAATATTCCTAACTTCGACGTACAAAATGAAATTCAAAAACTACTTCATTCAGTTAATAGAATGGAAATATCCAACCTGCCTTCTAAGTAATAAAACAATAACAAGTTTTTCCTGTGTGGCTGAATCTTCATTACTAAGTATGTAACCAGAAGGGCCATTTTCTGAAGGAAACTTCATTTTAATAGTTCAAAACAGAAAACTATCCCAAGATACTTCTCTGTGCAGCTCCCACTGGTAGTCCAGGTGGGTATCTGTGGATATCTGCATTGCAGAAGTACTGCTATTTGAAAACCCTTATCTAGACTCCAAGTCTCACACTGGTTATAACTGACATATTTGACCATTCCAAGACGTTTTGTATACCTTTTTGCCAACCTTCCTTTCCTCTTCATTTCTATTTCAAAAGAAAATGATCCTTCATGCACAAGTATACTTCAGAGTATGCATCTCCAGCAGTATTTCATGCAACCTTCTTGTCATCCCTACCTACATGGCTTCTAGTTCTCCCTCTTTTGCTTAGGTGGAAGTACCTATTAATCACAGAGTTTTCCATACCAGTTTCTGCTCAGCTCTAACTTACTCCTCTTGAAGTGCAAGTCAACTTCCTCTGCTGCAGCAGGTGAACGAAGACAGTAAGTACTGCAATAAAAAAGGAATGTCATGTACTCAAATGACAATGCATTTACCTACCAGCATCAGAAACAAACAGTTCATTCCATATGTGTTTTTACCAGTTGTATAAGACCTTTCTTCTGGAAAATAGTATCATTAGACAAGATAAGACTTAAGTTCAGACAAAAATGAGAATTGGAATGAAAGCCCTCTTCTCATAGATGCCATAATAAAGCCTAAGTGCTGCATGTTCTGCTCCTGCAGGCAGCACAAGCCTAAAACATCAAACACTTCAAGAAACACATGGTGCTTTCTTGAGCTGCTTTTCACACAGCTCTCAAGGGAAAATGGGTCCTCAGGAAAAAAAAGAAAAAAATCTTACATTTTAATGCTCTCTTCAGTAGACTAAAAGCATTTGCAAGTATCCAAAGTACTTATAATGAGCATTTGACTCAGCAATTGCATGTTTTGTGGAGTGTCTAAAAACTAGTGAGTTCTGATTCTGCTTTCAGCTCTTCCTCTTAACTTGTGAAGTGCATGTGACTGCATCAGCCCTTTACTGTCTCCAGCTATAGGAACCACCATTATGTCTCTTGCGCTAATGTTGCAAGGCTTTAATTGCCTCACAGGAGTGCCAAAAGATACTACGTAGAAAGGTTCTTGCTTTTAAGAAGTATGTTCTTAATTTTGTTTATATCTACATTAAAATAAAAATATTTCAAGCAAATATCTCTTCCTTAGGAGGCCTATAGTAAGGTATTAGTTTGTACTAGTAGTAATGCATTATTACATGGGTAATAGAGGCCAATGTGTCATACTGATATTATACTCCATCTTTGCTGATAATCATGGATTAGCCCTAGAATGGGAGCTCTAGTTCTTTCTAAAAAAATTCTGCCTTCTGGAAACATGTCTGCTTCTTGCATCACGTATGGATAGGCACAAACATACAACTGTTCATAGGATCATAGAACAAATCAGGTTGGAAAGAATGTGGAGGTCTCTTGTCCAACCTCTTGTCCTGTTCAAACCAGGGTCATCAGTGAGGCCTGACCAGGTTGCTCAGGGCATTATCCAGTCTGGTTTTAAAAACCTCCAAGGATGGAGACGGCAACTTCTCTGGGCTACCTGTTCCCATGTATGATTGTCCTTGGGGGGCAAAAGATTTTGTTTATATCCAGTCTGAACCTCTCATTTCAACACATGCCTATTGTCTCTCATTCTCTGTCACACACCGCTGTGATGAGTCTGGCTCCGCTTCCCTGAAGACCTCCTTGTAAGTACTGGAAGGTTGCTGTTAGGTCCCCCCAAAGCCTCCCCTTCTGCAGGCTGAGCAAGCCCCCCTCCCTCACCCTCTCCTCGCAGAGCCTGACCTCCAGCCCCAACCACTTTGGTGGTCTCTGCAGAACTCCAGTTCATTAGTATCTTCCTTGTAAAAGGGGGGACCAAAACCAGACACAGTATTATAGATGCAGTCTACTGAATGATGAGTAGAGGGGGATAATTACTTCCCTTGATCTACTGGCTGCATTCTTGTTCATACAGACCAGGATACTCCTGGCTATCTTTGTTGCCAGGGTACGTGGCTGGTTCACACGCAGCTTGCTGTTCACCAGGACCTCTGGGCCTTCTTGGCAGGGCTGCTCCCCAGCCTCCATTGTTGCAATGGCTTAAAGCATGAAAGCATTGCCTTGTTTCTTTAAACACAGGTTACAAGGGAAATGGATATAAAAAGTCTGCAAAAGCACCTAAAACCTGATGTATTCAAAGGCTACAACCAAGATTTTGTTCTGGACAAAACCAGGATCTTCTGTATTTCTTTCTGCAAGCTGGCAGCCTGGAACAGATCACTTCTTGCTAGATTTCTCTACCTTCAGCACAGGAATATCAACTGGAAGAGGTTTAAACCCTGGTTATTTTCACAAATTATTTCCTAGCAAATGTTCTTATCAGAACAGCTGGAGAGATGGTAAAATTATGTTTCCTGAAGTGGCTTCTCATGTTCACAGCCTTAAGCAAAGGTCACTTTTTAAAGACGTAGCTCCTATTTAAATTCATGTCCAGTCTCTAACCTGAACTGGCATTAACCAAGTAACTGCACAAAAAATGCTTTTCGAGATTCTTCCTTAGAATCATAAGACTTAGACCAAAAGAGCTGAGCAGCTATGGCCTTTTCAAGAACACTTTTCCTTTACGATCAGTGGATTAAGGGGAAGCAGTAATGCAGCTGCTGATTACAGGCAATGCTGCATTTTTAAAAATAGCTTTAGATATTTCCAAGTGCAGATAAGGGCTAAACTATCAGAGACTTTAGGTTCAGGAAGCCTGACAATCAAGGTTTACAAGGGCAAGCCTGCAGCCTGAAATCCTATGAGCCCAAAGTGGAGTAAGGACAGTGGCTTCCCCTTTAGTAGTTTAGTACTCATAGAACAACATATGGAAAGAAAAGCTCTTTCATGCTTGTCTGTCCCATATGGAGGAGAATCTGGACTACACAGTGATAAATTGCCATCTTATGCTTTAACATAAACTTCAATCTTATGCTTTTCAACATACAGATAACCAGCACATACTGTATTTTTACTTATGTGGCAATAAAGAATTACACTAAAATTCCTCCCTTTTGAAATTACCTAACGTGGAAATACTATTGCTTACATGCAACCACATAAAACTGCAACAGCAGTTGTTTCTGGTTTTCAGTTCTGCTGGTTAAGTAATGAGGGATTCTTGGGTAACAGGTACAATCCATTAAATACCTTTTCTGCAAATGGATTTCCCAGAACCTCCTGTGAAATTATAGGGTGCCCTTGACCAGGTAATGCAACTGAAACACTACTTGCGTTTTTTTACCCAAACTGCTCACAGTAATTTAAGACTTCTTTTAAACATCACTGCAATGCATGTTCTTTCTGTACTATGAACATTGTATCTCTTGTCTTTATTTAAATTTCTTTCCTTTTATGCCCTCACTAGCATGCAACAACCATCAAAACGACATTGGGGATGCAAAGTATGTAAATCTGAAGGCGCAGACTGCTAGTTGAGGCAAAATAAGCCAGTCTGCCTTTCCAAGATGCAGCTCCAAACGCAGCATTCCCCTTCTCTCCCCCCCCCCCCATCCCTTTTGTTATGGCAATACAAAAACCTCCCACATATTAAAAAAACTGTTCAAACGGGGAAAACAGACCATGCTGTAAGGTCTCATGCTGTTTATCCCAACAAAAAAATCAAGTATTCTTAGCTGAGCGGCTTTTTCCCTCCAGACCCCATGATGAAGGGGACGGGAAAAGAGTGGATCAAAAGCTCTGATCCATTTGCTGCACTGGCGGCACGAAATCAGAAAGAAATACAAACTCTTAGCGGTGCTGCATTACACGAGGGCTCCTCTCGCATTTCTTTCGACTCTATTACGGCAAACGGACTCTCAAGCCTCCCGCCCTCCCACAAAACCCAGACATTACGCCTGTGTTGCATTGCCGGTCCCCGCATTACCGAAAGCAGACGTTAAGGCACACAGCTGAGGTGAGGCGGTGGGGATGGCGGGCTGAGGCGGAGAGCTCGCAGCCGTCCCGAGAGGCAGCCGATCGCGAGCCGGCAGCGCGAGGCACCCGCTGTCCCCAACGGCAGCCCGGCTCTGGGGAGACGCTGCCCGCTCTCCAGCGGCTGACAGGAGGCGGTGGCGGCGCGGCTCCTCCGCCGCCACCGCCGCCCGCCCGCCACGGCAGGCAGAAAGAGCGGCTCCGCGCCAGCGGGGACATGCGGGCGTGCGGCAGCCCCCCGTGCCGGAGCCCCCCGCCGCCGCGCCGCCGCCCGCGACCACACCGGCGGCGACGCCATGCCGCAGGGGATCCCCTTCACCCCGGCTCCCCGGCCCCCTGCGGGTACCTCGGCTGCCTGCGGATGAGGATGGGGCGGGCAGCCGCCAGCCCCGATTTCCAGGGGAGCAACGTCCGCGCGGGGCGGGGGCGGCCGCGGCGCCCCCTCAGCGCCCGCCCGGCCCCGCAGGCTCCCTGCTCCCCTGAGGGGACCCGCAGGGATGCTGCCGCCACACCCCCGGCGGAGCCGCCGGTCCCCCGCCCTGCGCCCCCGCTCCTTACCCCTGCTGGCAGCGGCGGGGCCGGTCCCCACCCCGCGCCGCGGCGGGGACACGGGGGCAGCTGCAGCCGCTCTTTTGTGTGCCTGCCTCAGCGCCACACACCGAGACGGCTGGTGGGCCCGGGAAGCTGCGTGCTACAATACCGCCGGCCGCCCGGGAACCTGCATGGCACATAGCCCGGCCGCCGCGGAGCCTCGGGGCGGGGGGGGGGGGCGGGCCGGCGGGGCGCGGCGGAGCGGCCCGGAGTCCCCCCGCCCCTCCTCCGCATCGCCTCAGCCCGCCCGCCCCGGCCCGCTGCCCCAACCGGTCGGTTGTCCCCGGCCCTCCCTGCCAGCCTTCGTGCCCCGGAGCGCGGGCGTCACTGTCCACTCACAAGGTCCTGGTCGGCCTGCTCCCAGCGACGTTGGAAGGGGCAACGGCAGAACTCCCCGAGCTGGCTCGCAGAGGGCCCGTGAGGTGACGCCGTGTTTGTACGCCCCTGAGTTTCTCACAAAATGGCACAAAAAGTGGGTGGCTTGGTGAGGCGGACTAACCCGTCAAATATGCTCTTCCACACATACTGAAGGCTGGAGGCCCAGCTCTGCGCCAGCTTCACACGTGCCCACGGAGGAGCTTGCCCAGACCTGCACGTTGAGGAGAGCCAGTCGCAGGGCACGTCACTCCTGCACCCCAGCCTGCCAGATGAAGCAACCCTTCAGCCCAGCTATCCTTCAGGACCCCCTCAAGCAGCAGCAGTAGGCAGGTATGTTTGCTGGAGGTCTCTAGTCCTGCTGTGACGCATGGCGAGGCCACCCTGCACCAGCAGTCTGTACACCTAGGGACCCTGCTTCGGTGGTGGGCCATAGCGTATGTTGTTTTCTGTCATCCATACCGTTCTTCTGTGAAGCGCGTTCCTGAACACTAGCTTGTAATCCTGCTAGTTAATGACCTCAGGTTTGCCTGTTGCTCGAAGTGCTCCAGTGCGACAAAAATCAAACACCAAAAGTTTGAACATTTACAGCAGAGGACAGCACTGGACTTAGTTACATTCCATCATATGGCCAGATTTATGAGATCAAATCATGATTTTTATGCCCTTGTGCAGATAATACATAGATCCCCCCATAAAGATTAAAAATGGAAGATGTGATGTGTAATATTTAAAAGCTCACTGAAGTGCGTTTTGCCAAGAATGTTTCTTACAGTGAATGATGAACTTAGCTGGTTCCTCAGGCCTTTTATTAGAAACTACTAGATCTTTCTATTCCAGCTAGGTGATTGTCATGGTTTAACCCCAGCTAGCAAGTAAGCACCACACAGCTGCTCACTCATTCGCCTCCAACCCTGTGGGTGGGGTAGAGAATCAAAAAAAAGTAAAACTCATGGGTTGAGATAAAGACAGTTTAATAGAACAGAAAGGAAGAAAATAATAATAACAATAATACAATAATAATAATATAATAATAATACAATAATAATAAAAGAACTGGAATATACAAAACAAGTGATGCACAATGCAATTGCTCACCACTCGCCGACTGATGCCTAGTTAGTTCTCCAGCAGTGATCTGCACCCTGCCGACCAACTCCCTCCAGTTTATATACTGGGCATGATGTCATATGGTATGGAATATTCCTTTGGCCACTTTGGGTCACCTGTCCTGGCTGTGTCCCCTCCCAACTTCTTGTGCCCCTTCAGCCTTCTTGCTGGCTGGGCATGAGAAGCTGAAAAATCCTTGACTTAGTATAAACACTACTTAGCACCAACTAAAAACATGAGTGTGTTATCAATATTCTTCTCATACTAAATCCAAAACATAACACTGTACCAGCTACTAGAAAGAAAATTAACTCTATCCCAGCTGAAACCAAGACAGTGATGGTGATTACTTTGTATATAAAGGAACATATGTGAGATCAAATGCTCTTTGGCCAATTATGACTGGACTTGCTCATAACTGTGCAAATTTGAGACTTGTAGCTGTTCTTGAGTGTAAAAAGTAATCTTCCTCATGATAGCAAAAGTGAAAAGCTGTCATAATGTAATTATATTGCATTCCAATCAGCTAGATATCAATGTTCCCTGTAACAGCTGTGTGTCCAACTTCATGTCCTTTTGTTTGCACTGCGGTAGCTATACCAGTTGCTTAGCACCCAGTCAAATTCCATGTACATGGAAAGGCCCTTCATGGAAACACCATTTTTTTATTATTATTGGGTTTGGGTTTTTTTTTTAGTTGTTAAGATTTCTGGTAAGATTCACTAACAACAGAGTAGCCATTTGCTAACAGGCTATTTTCTATCATGGTTTTCTATGGTGACTTTTCTCATCTATTCCTTTCTATATCCTAATTACTTGACTGATTTTGGTTCTCTTTTAAAGATAATGAGAACTTAAACATTACATAAACTGTAACGCATGTATGTTTTACACAGAACTACAGGAAGTTATATATAATCTGTAGATGGGGCTTTTAAACCTTTGGCAAATTGTGTTTTAATTAACATTATTAATTCTCAGAATTGTTAACTTGATGAAATAGCCTCATTGTACATAAGGAAGTTTTCACTTTCTCAATCAATATACCAAAAGCAGTATTCCCAGCTTGATAGGGCAAGTATGTGTTTTCTTTTTGAAGTTACTGCAGCTGCAAGTGTTGTACTACAAATGACCTCTGAAAGACTGCAAGGGTCCCAAAGGGAGTGGGTTATATTTTTTAACTTCCTAAATTTAAGTTCCTAACAAACATTCTCCCTCCACCTCATTTTGGAGACAGTGACTCAAACAGATGGTTATTATAGAAAATTACATACCAAAATGGGAGGTAAAAACAAGGTACATCATATCAGTCCAATAATGCGCGTCTTTCTTATTTTTAAGTTTCTGGAAATAATGTTTTCCATACAAGCCAGCCACAGATGCGGAAGTAGGATATTCCCCCTATTTAATGCAAAATGTGCATCGTCACGTATGCCTTCAGCGTATCCACAGTTACTAGTTACTTCAGAAATTTGGTTTTTTTGTAAATCATGGTTTAAACCTATCTTTATTACTGAAAAAATGCAATGTTAAAAATAAGTAAAAATCTTCATTAAAGATCTATTTTATAGAAGATTTTAGTACCTATTTGCTATTTTTATGTTAACAAAGCATAGCAGTTAAAAGGTCACTTTAGATTACACTTTAGATTACACCTTGAAAAGTCATGAAGTGCTTCAAAATATATCATTACTTTACAATGTTTAAGAGAGAACTCTTCCTCATTTGTGAATCTATGCTATAAACTCTGTAGTTAACAATGCTGTTTAACAATATGCAAGACAGTGCAAATGAACATGAAACTAGATAGACGACATCATGTTATAGATATTTAAGGATTATACCATCCCGGGAGGGAAACCTTCACAATAAGATAAATTTACATTTCCTAAAATGTTCAAACTGCTTTGAAAATGCTTTTCAAAGGTGACAGATTTTGCATTCCTAAGAAGGTAAGGTCTTCCATTTTAAAATGTCAGCATTGGGCCAACTAATTTATACATTGTTGTTAGTTTCTATTTCCATATTAATCTTACATCATTCGATGTTCCAAGTTTAAACTGTCGGTTACCTTTCTGTGTCTAGTGCCACCCAGCACCCTTAGGAGAAGCACCAGGGCTACCATTTTTGGGATTTCTTCTGTTTCACAGTCTAATAATTTGGCCAACATAAATGCTTTGGTAAAAGAATTGAGTATTTATTGAAACAATTAACTCTAACTTCTTCTCTTAATTAAGGGTCTTTGAGTCCAACAAGCCCAAGTCAGATCACTACAGTAAGAATTTCTTCTAAGGAAAGAATCAAATGAAGTGGCAAGTAAATCATTCAGAGCACCTACTGTAAGTACCTCAATTAGATATTGTAAACTTCTCCATGTTTCCTGGTCTTTCTACAAGACTTCCTTGGTCACACCAACTTCCATTCATCTATGTTAGCAATAAAGTCCAAATCCAACGACTGTCCGTAATAATAGAGAGCGATGCTTCTGCATGTGCATTAAGAAAGTGAACTCTAGTCTCAGCATTAAATGCAGAAGTATTATCCACCCAGGAAGTGGTCTGCAGAAGCAAGTGCCATCTTCAGTTCCTCTTGTAATTCATCCACAGCTTTCTAAATTTTCAGGCTGTGTTAACTGTATTAAGGCACTGTAGCTGTGGCATCATGATAGAGTACATTCTTCCAAAACTTATGATAAATTGGGTAAATATGGTAATAAGGAAAGCAATTGAATTCAGAATGAAATTCAGTGTTGTGGTTTTTTTTTTTAATTCAGATGAATTAATTGCAGTAGTGATGTGACCAGAGTTTTGCAGATTTTCAAAACTGTAAGGTTAGCTTTTAAAAGGCATGTAGTTAGTTCTTTTCTCAGCTTTTTGAGTTTGCTTCTAGGTTTGTCTCATCATACAAAATAGGATTCATTCTGTAGACTGTTCTCCCACCTAGGAGAGACTTCAGGGTTGCATAGAGGAAGTCAAAAAAGATATTTCACATCATTTAATTATGAGCCCTTTAGCTGCCTGAGTAATGTTGATGGAGTCCAGAAAAATGTGTCTTGTCTGCCTTAGGCAGCATAAAATGGGAACATGCTTGAGCTCAGAGGGAAAAAAGGCACATGGAGAGACTGGAATGGGGAACTTGCACTCAACAAATGACCCAAGCATGAGAAAATTTACTGGCAAAATATAAACACTTCATCTTCTGAAAAGCTGGACATTACCAGAAAAGAAAGTTACCCTGTACCTTTTGAAACCCACCCCCCTCAAAAAAAAACCCAAACCAAATACCCATTGTCAAAGCCTAATTCCCCTCCGAGCTAATCAGGCTCCAGTTATTTGAATCACTTTTTCTTTCCGGGAGTTGTATACTGGTGTAATGGGTATATTGTTAAGTGTCCCTCCACTGGAAGAAACAAATCACAGTTCTCTATTGCTCCAGTTTCCATCCCTGACTTTCTACTGTTTTTCTTGATGTTATTCACCTTTTACAATCATGGCAGTGACAAAGGGTAGGGCCCATATATCTGACACCCCCCCACCCCTGCCAACCCCTTAGAAAGTCAGAACAAAGAATGACTTGTGAAGGCTGCCTTGTTTAAGGTGAAGGACTAGAAGTTTATTACAAGTATAGGGGCTGATCCTGCACCCACTGAAGTCTAACCAGGGAGTTAGGCTTATGAACAGGAAACTTCTCCCAATGTGTCTTAGCTGTCTTCAGATTCTTCAGCTGTCCAGCTCTCTTGGCTATTCCTTCCAAGTCTAGAGCTCCAGAGGTGGAAATTATCATATCTTGTAGTGCATACCCAGACAAGTAAGGGGGTCTGATCCCACCAAATGGTAAGAGTTTATAATAAGCATGCCCTGCTTTTGGGTATTGACTACTTTTGCAGACCTAAACTCTCTTTTTTTGGGGGGTTTGTTTTTTTGTTAATATCTTGACTTCCAACTTGGTAGGAGTCAGATTAAATGTATAAACTGTGAGTGAGATAGGAGCATGACTTAGTTATGATGAACAAAATACATCAGCTGACGTAGTGCTAGGCAACCCCACTGCAGTCAGTCAGGAAAATTGCTGGTTACTAGCTAAAAGCATTACAAGTCTCCTTCTGCTAATAAGATGGGGAGTACAATGACGCAAGTGGAGTAAGTATTGTTTACTTAAAATCTCCACTCCCTAGTACTATATCAAGCAACTACTCTGAGTATATTGATAGATGTCATACACAAAATTCCATGTCTTTCAGACAGGACAAAGAAATGGAGTATGAACCTAGGGAGGACTGCCCTGTTTTCTGTTGCACCAAACTAAGGGTATTAGGTTCAAAGATTTCTGTTCAATTATCTTGACAGGTAACCAGCAAGTCTTCTAGTCTTGGCATTCCTATCCTAGTTTTGCAGAAAAGATGCCTCACGGTCTTTGAAAGAACAGAAAGACAAAAGCAGCTTTGCTAATGGAATGTCTCCTAGAATGGCAGAATCATATTTCAGGAATATCAGATCATCCTGCTTTTCCATCATGAGCCTTAGGATTTCTAAATTCAAACAATTTAGAATTTAGATCACAAACTACCATCTAAATAGCCATTTAATGAAACTCAAGAACCCTGCAGAAGCCTGTATTTTTCTTAAAATATGACAGAAGGAGTATTTGTTTTGAGGACAAAACTATCTAATTTAAAAAAAATGCATGGCTTTGCAGAGTTTTTTTCAGAAGTAAAATTCATGAGGAAGCTTCAATGTCTTTAAAGCCCTGTTTAAATCTCAGGTCAACATTATAGTTGTATTTTGTTGTAGCAAACATGACACAGAACACAAATAATTCCATTTCCATTAAGTAAAAATTCTCCTAGACTAAAATGAACTTACTTCATATCAAGCTGAAACTATTCACTGTATATGCAGAGATGTAGGAAAACATAAAATTTAGATTGTCATTTAGCTAGGAAAAAATATGACTTTTAAGGATGAAGAAAACCAGGGAAACAGCAATTTCTACAGCTGACATGTCAAAACAAACCTATAAAAGAAAGTATCAGGACAAACACTGCTTGGTTAACGTAAACCAATAAAGCGAAGTCTGTCCATGAATAAGTCAACAAACTGTGACTGCAGTCTATCAGAAATCTAAGTATGCTGGCATGCTCTCTAATATTAAAGACAGTGAACATAATCAAGACTTATGTGGCTTGTGTTTTCCACTGATTTTATAAGTGCTTTTGCATAGGAAAACCATATTTATAAAGTAAGTAAAAAGCTTAATCACTATTTGTTCAGGTCTCTCCCAGATATCTTCCTATGGATAAAGCTTGAAAACCAAATATTCAATACCTGAAAAAAACTAAAATGTAACAAGTACATTACAGCCTGAAATATATTTCAGGCAAATAATTTTTCAGGTACTTTTCTCACATTGCCTGCATATCCACAGAGTTCTTAAAACAACTAAATGATGATTTATGCATGGTGACTTCCTTGGCAGTAATTGTCATGCCAAGGAAAACTTATTTACTGATTGCAGACACCCATACAGTAACATAAGTATTTTTTTATTACATGAACCAATCAATCAGTGTGAAGCACAGATGGTGAATGGTGAAAACAGAAAATACAATGTTCATTTTTCCTTTATTTCTAAAGGGAATATCTAAGCTATATTGTTGTCACTGAGAAGTGGGTCTCTGCTCTGAAATGTAGAGCAAAATAACGTGGGTTGACCTAGAAACTGTACAGTTTCTGTGGTTACAGAGCTAAAATCATGCTGCAAACATGAGGCAACAGAACATAAATTACTATGTTACCTATGTAACTTGGCTCATGTATTTGTTATTAGAATCACAGAGAATTCAAGAAATGTCAACATACTAATTCTGAAAATCAGATCAACAACAACAAAAAAGAAAATGACCCTAAATCTGTAGCACTATTTCAGTACTCAAAAGCTGTACTTAATCCACAGGAACTACAGTGAATTTGTAAAGGCTGAATACCACATCAATATTCCCAGCACCAGCTAAGTAACTTCATAACTAATCTATTGTTTTATTTATGAATATTACAGCTCAAGCTTGCTCAAGTTCCACAAGGACTCCATGACAATCTTTAGGGTGAAGAAAAATCACAGGTTTGCCATGTGCACCTATTTTTGGCTCTTCACTCAATATTCGTATCTTTTTTTTCTTCAGTTCTGTCATAGCCGCTTTTATGTCATCAACCTTATAAAAGAAAAATACAGTTCACACAAATGAACATATTACATTGTATTATGAAGATTCTACATTTAGGAAAAATAATGTAATTTTTTACTAAAATATTATTTCTAAATTCTAATATAATTCTGAAAATCAATTAAATTATAAAAGTTTTAAAACATCTAGTCTTAAAAATAAAAATCCTACAGAAGTTTGCATTTGTTATTTGAAGATTTTATTAAATATTATTTAAATAGATTGCGCTATATTTAAGAAATTAAACAAAAATCACTCATACACAAAGCCCATTGATTTTTTGATGTTGTTACTTTATTAGGACTCCATAAATAATCTAAACCCTGCATTACTATTACTAAGAAGAACATATTGCTTTCAAACTATCAATAACTAAAGAAGAATGCTTCCCTGTCTAATTGATGACAGAACACTGAGTTATTAGATGCTGGTAAAAAGGGGGGCAATGGGCAGAAGGTAAAAGGAAAGTCCCTTTTAGATTTATACATCCTCCTTGTCAGTAGGTTAAGCTTCATAAAATTTCCTAAGAAAAACCTTGGAATTATCAGAAACATACCCAGAATATGACCTGGTTTTCCTATTGAACTTAATTTAATAATAGCCTTTAACATAATATTTCAGTACAGTTTCCTGCAGAAATATGTAGTTAACAAAAACATGTCTACGCTGTATAATGTGATCTTAAGTCTGATGTCATGTCATCAGATGAAATTTGAATTTTCCCAAACCTTAAATGCATTCATTCTTTGAAATAATAAAATTAGCACTCAGGTTAGCAAATCCAAGAGTCAATAATCAATAAAGACCTAGAATTAAAATAATAGCATTGCTATTTTTGAAGCCTGAGGTGACTGGACATAACTTGGTGAATAAACTTGCATGATGGCATTGTAGGGAAGAAGGAAATACCTAGCTTTTATTCAGAGAAACAGACATCAGTTAATCCCTACTCATTTGCAGCAGTTTTGTTCATAAAAATTCTGAACTCACTGCAGTTCTTCCGACACACAACTACCAGTCTGCTAAAAAAAAAAAAAAAAAAAAGAAATGACTGTCAAGTTTTATCTAAAATAAAACAGCATGTGTAATGTGTGCCATAGCCCCCTCCAGGTTGTTTCCCCAAGCAGAAAAGCCACTGCAGCTGCTGCCCCTGTCCTGCAGAGATGGCCAGAAGAGGAACTGTGTCTGGGCTCAGCTGGAATGAATTACTGCATCCCCAAGGAAGCAGTGAGTGTAAATAGTGGAAAGCCTGTGGGTGCATCAGTGTTAGGAGAGTATCAGGCTCAGCTTTCTCTCTTATTCTACCAAGTGTCCAGCATGCTTTTCATTGCAGGTATTAGATGCAATTATAGCTGGTCAGAAATAATTTAATTTCTTCTTAAAATGTTTCTTTTGTCTGAAACAGATTTCCCCATCAAAACATCTGTCTACAATTTTCCTTTGAATAGGAAGACAGAAAGAAGAAATGAAAGCATTTTGATAAACTTGTGAGGCTTCCCCTCCAGTATGGAAAGAATTTTTACAATTCAGCTTTTTGTAATAAAATTGTTCATAGAAAAATATTTCTACAAAATATTTTTTTAATTTCAAATGAACAATCAATTGACACTGAAGTTCTTTTATACTTTTTCTGAAAACTTTTTTTGCTCAACTTCAGAAGATGACATATCTTTGAAATTGTTAAGATTTTCCATTCTGTGGAGAATGGAAAATTGGAGGAGGGAGGTTAATATCTTTTTGATTGACTATGGTAGTGACCAAATCTGTTTTCAGTCCCACTTAAACAGCAGGTCAACAATGGATTGCTTTTTTCTCCATGTAAATTAGTCTATAATCTTCCATTGGTTTTTACGTGGAGACAAACATGAGGGACTTAGGGCAATTTTTTTTTTTATTTTTTTTTTTGTGTGTGTGTGTGTGTGTAGAGACTCTATTAGTGAATTACAAGACTTCATTTAAGAAAATCTGGCTGCCAGTAGCACTAGCTAACCCGATTAAAGGAAATTAACAGCTAGATTATGAGTCCTGGCTCGCTTGACCTACTGTATAGAGTTATAAATTTTTAACACAACACTTCTACATTGTCCAACATGGTATAATTAGCATGTCCTGTTCTTCTCAATTTTCATAATTAACAGTATGAGTTCCCTTGACAGCCATCTTTGATTTATCTGCAACAAGATCATCTCTCATACAAAATGGAGATCTACATAGAAAAATTTCAGCTGGTAACAAATATTTCTTGAAATGTCTTAAAAGGGATTACATATACTTGAAACTCTTGGGAGCTTTGAGCTCTTTGCTGAGAAATGCCTACAACTTCTTTGTCTTCTACCTATAAGTAAGTACCACTGGTCATTTACAGAGGGCTGGAGGTCTTTTTTGGTCTTACTGCAAATCACTTCTTTCTTCTACACCCCCCATTTCCTAAGTTCAGCTGAGGTCCTTCACATTTCTATAGCAGAACTGCCTAGCAATACAATTTAGGGTCAGTTTAAGCAAAATTAATTTTCTTATTCTTGAACATCTGCAAATAGACAAACTTAATGTAAGAAAAATTGCAATGCCTGTGTGTATGCAAAATTTCTCAATTCTCAATGAAAGCGTGCAACTGCAAGTACTGGTCTTTATGGATGTATTCTGAAAACAATTTTTACTCACATCAGTAATCCCATTACTTTTTATTATTACACTTTGCATGAAATAATAAAAGTTTGCAAGACTCAGATCTGTAAAATATTAAAAACATGTATCATGGGCAGCAGCATGAAAGTTTGCATCAAACAACTACACTAAAACATGAGTATGCTAAATAAGATAACTACTTTACCCAGCACATTTACGTCTTGTGTACTTCCAGACCAATCTCTCTTTGATTGACAAGAAAGAACAGGACAGAAGAATCTCTGGAGACTTTACTGCTGTTTGTAAGTACAACTGACAATCTTTTTTGACTTCTGTATACAATTATCAACTAAATATCGAACAGGAAGAAACTTCTGAAAATCTAAACTGACTTAGCTTAAACTTACAACTCCATCTTTTTCCAGTCCAGATGTCCTTTCTAGGTCAGGAAGTTGATGCCTGTTAAACAGCCTTCACAAGCCCTTGGGCTTGTCCACCTTCCACACATACTTAACCCTCCCCTCCTCAATTTAATCTTTAGAGCATAGAAGAGAAAAAAATTACCATATAGCTCATGAAATTGAACTGTGATTTCCAAAACAGAAAAAAGGCATGTTTAAGACTTCTTGTGCAATATAAATTCTCACAGATATGACAGCCTTATATATTTGTTCTTGACAAAAGTCAAACCTATGAAAAAATTATGCATACTTTAATATCTCTATCTTACTACATGATATATTGTGTTAAAATACCTCAATGCAGATATGATGCATCCCTCCAGTCTTGTTTTTTTGCAGAAAGCTTGCAATGGGACTTTTCTCTCCTAAAGGATGCAGAAGTTCCAGCTTGGTATTACCCAGCTCCACAAAAACAACGTAGACACCATGTTCGGGAAGAGCAACAGTCTCGCTCACCTGTGCTCCTAACACATCTTTATACAAGGACTGAGCTTTCTCCAGATCAGGTACTGCAATTGCTACATGATTAAGTCGGCCCAGTTTCCACAAAGAGCTTGGAATGTTTTGAGAAAGGGAATTCGATGATGATAGAGTTCGTATTGTGGGAGCTGAAGTCTGCAATCTGGTAAGAAGCCCTGAAAAAAAGTGAATAGCACCGATACAATACTTTTGATAAAGTATCAATATCTGCTCTTTCCCCTTTTAATGAGCCCTATGTAACTCCTCTGTCATATAAGCACACCAGTGTGAAAAGCTGAAGGTACACTGAGACCAAGGAAAGAATTCTTCTGTAGTACTACCAGCTCAATGAAAATTTTTTTCAGAGACTATGTAATTATTCAGAAATATTAAAAAAAAACCCAAACACAAATTTGGTGTAAATGCTTACATATGCCTGTTAGAAAGAGGAATACATGGCCAAATGTAATGGTCAACTGTATAATGTACTGAAAAGTGACTTCTGAATTTTTCAGAGCTTCTTACAAAATAGAGAAAGAAATGAGGATATGCCTATACATCTAAAAGTTATAACAAAAGCCAGGAAAACCCAAACAAAACCTTGGACAGAACTGATACTGCAAGAACCAAAAAATAAAAAGACTTGAGCTCTCAGCTGTCAGAGCTAACTCCAGTAAGGAAAGAAATGTCGTGTTGCATCTGAGGCTTAAGGAATCCTAAAATCTCCTGAGTTTGATTTAATATTTTCCCTTTCTCCAATGATTAAGACATTTGCCCTTCTTACTTTTCACATGCCATACAGGTCTTCCACTTCGTTTCACTAATCTGTTTCAAGATGTTTAGAAATATTTCAGTTCTAAGTACTGTGAACAATATCATGTCCAACTGATCAATAATAATTTAGAAGATTATCTTTAAAAGGTCAAAATCATAATAGCTTTTTTAAAGTAACTAGTGCCACTGACTTCAGGGTGACTTACAAAAGCAAAAGCATATGATTTGGCTCATCATAAATGAAAAGGTAATTACAAAAAAATAGTGGATGACCATATGACACAAAGGTAAGGGCTAACATGTAGACAAAAGATGGAGAAGTCATGGAGAAACTCAGTATCATGAAAAGCTGCTTAGATATTGACAGAACTTTTCACTGGCTGCTCTGACAAGGCAGTGCTGAACTTAGCACTGTGTCAAATTGCTGTGTTGCTCACAAATAGTTCTAGGGTTGCTTGGGGTTTTTTTAAATCACTAAAAAAGATACAAAATGAGGATACTTACAAATGAATTACATTAAAAATTAATCTGTCAGAGTACTAGAATCTGGAGAGGTTGGGGCTAGGGGAGAAATTGTGATCATATCAGTTGTTTCTAGCACCAGAATTAGAATTAGATGAAAGGATATATTCATAACAGCCGCATTTTGATTTCATGCCAGTTTGCTTTAGGCCACGTCAGAGTTCCCAATGCCTCAAGGCCAAGCTAGAGGCATCTCAGCATTCTGGAAGTCTTTGAGGCATTCTTAGCTTCAAATTCACAAATGTGCTATTTTGCTAAGAGATTGTGCCAAGGATGCACTGAGATTCTGGATGTTATGCAATACACTGAGGATAGCCTGGCACGCATTTTTTCAGACTCTTTATACTGTGTAAGGTTAGTAGTAGCTGTAATTAATCAGCTAGCTTCACTGTATGAAACTCTATGAAACATTTCACAGGAATTCAAGATTCTACAGCTATCAGTTAATTTTTCTTCATAAAGATAACTGATGCAGTCCTTAAATCTAAGCCTTTCTGAGCATTGTGCTGTGATGGCAGAAGTGTTTGTGTGTATTTGAGACTTAAAATTACAACATGCAATGTACATATTTCCAAAGACTTAGTATCACAAAAGTAAGTCTATTCAGAATCTTTTGATAATACTAAATCAACATCCTACATTAAGTATTTCCAGAAACTTGCCCAGTTCTGCAAGTAACTGCCCTTTCACACAGTACATCCTGTCATCTCCTTCATCACAGCCAGAAGTTCTGGACAATTCTTTTTCACTTGTTACCTTTAGGCTATCATACTGGCATAGTAGAGCAACTCAGTATTTCCAAGTACTTTTCAACTTTTTACATGTTAAAAAAAATCCCCTAGCAACTTCTACATAGAAGAAAAATTCTTGTTTTTCAGATGTCTGTGCTGTCTGTGTCTATCTATTTTGTAGATAGACTTGCCATCTCAATGCAGCTGTATTGGGTGAACAAAGCAATTGCCTGAGGAAGCAATACTATGCAATGCTTATAATGTATAAAATAAGAAACATGCAGTGTCTAGTTGGCGTAATTAGAAGCATGGATAATTAACTAGACTAGAGTTTGACCAGATCACCAGAGTAAATAATGTATTAAAAAATTAAAAAAAAAACCAAAAACCACAACATGCCCGCCATACAGTCTTGTCTTTCCACCTAAGATTCTACCTAAGTAGTTCTGTTTCTTTATCATTTGTTATGTTTCCTAAAGCCTTTTATTGTTTCATTCCTTCTTCCTAATATTAACAGACCACAGTTCAGTAGAAATACTACTAATGTAAATTCTTCAAGCAATCTTTACTGATGGGAAAGGCTAGGATTTTTCCCATTCTTTTTCACATCTCCCATCTATAATTCTTGCTGTACTTCACACAGGGCATATGACTACATGGTTATTATAATTTAAATTGTATTTTGTCTATTTTCAAGTAAACTGACAGAAAGTAGAGAGACAGACTTACTCCGATATTTCTGAAGCAATAGCAAAAAGAATAGAAAATGCTATTTCTGTTGGGTTCTGCCCAAGAAACATTTGATTTTTGTAGTGTTTCCTGGAAAGATAACAGATTGAAGAAGTGAAGTATATTCCTAGGATTCTTGTAAAGTCAAGTTAAATGCCCACTCATATGACAGTATTATTTATGCATCTCTCCATTTCCTCCTCTCACTTAATAGATTGGGTGGTGGAACTCTATATACAATTTTTCCTATGAGTATGTAGGGGCAGAGGACTCTTCAAGCAGGTTTGGGTTTTTTTTCTTTTACTTTATTCTATGAAGTCTTGTGAATTTCTCCTAGCTCTAGTCATATGCATATAGAGCTTTAACTGAAACCCATAATTACCAGTATGAATTGACTGAGATTAAACAAAAAGCATTTCTGTTTTTCTTGCATTATATAGATTAGTAACTATGTAGATTAGTTACTTAAAATTCTGATCATCATCTTCTTCTAACCCAGTAATCAAAAGATGACCCTGCCGTGAAAAAGAAAGCTTTTCAGCAAACTTCAGATTGAAACCCCATCAATTCCATGTTTCAGGAAAGAAACACTTATGTTTATGCATATATCACAAAACTAGTCCTATTAACTGTTGTGGCTAAATTCTTCAATCACAAAAGTATTTCTCCACTGACTTACAGAATTATTCAAGTAATTCTTAACTTTCTCCAATGTTAAAAAAATTACTTTCTCTGCTGTATCTGTCCTGCTTGAAAAACTTGCATATGCTGACCAAACTCATCCCTCCAGTTGCATCTCCTGGGATGTACAGCATTTGCCTCTACTGTTTTGTTTTTTTTAAGACCTCATTTTTTCAAACACTGACAACCAAATCTGAATTTTTCTAGATATTTAGTCCTTTAGAGAAGATTCAGCTGATGTTGCTTTCATATATGATTGCTGGCTTCCTAGCCTCAGTGATACTACAGCATGTATGTCACCTTCTTCAGCTTAATTTGAAGAATATTTTTAAATTGATCTGTTTGGGTTTTGTTCTATTAATGGTTGACAGATCTACTAGTATTATGCACATCAGAGTTTAAACATGTACAGTTGTACCAACTGAGGCTTAGATTCTGTAACAAAGCTGTTTATGAAGCAGCAAGTGTGAAGTACCCCATAAAATGAGATCCTCATCCTTCAACTATTTATTCGTAGGCTTGTTGCTCCTTATGTGGGGCAGTGTTCATTGACTTACATGGCTAAGTAATCAAACGCAAGCCAAATCCAACTGAATTCAGTCATGTTTTCTACGAGGAGGTTGTGCAACTGTGTGTCGCAGTAAGAAGAACCTCGTCACTGGTCACTGCTCTACTGTCAGCCATTTCAGGTTGAGAAAAACTCCCAGGCATGGAGAAGATGCTGTCACCATAAGGAGTTTGGCATAGAGGGGCTGTGCATTAGCCCTCTGGGCCAAATGGAGAAAGGCCATAGTCTGGCAGTTCTTAAATCCCAGCAATTTCACGGTGGCGTTAGCGTCTTGGAAACTTTGCCAGCCAACAAGGCTTAGGTCATCCATAGTGCTGCTCTGCTCTGTGCTGGAGGTGGCTTTTGGGAATCAGATGGGCTCCGTAGTTCCTAGAAACTAATCTCACTTTGCTGCAGCTCTGGTTTCCTCCATTAAGCTGCAATTATACAAAGGTGTTTTCATTCCCAGAATCCCACTGATCGATCACGGACAGCACTGAGTCTCTCGTTCACTCTTCTCCTGCAGTCTATGGCTACCAAGTAAAATAGTGTGGTTTAGGTACAGTGAGTTTAACCTGCCCTTTCTTACTATTAAGACAGTGAACAGTCCAGATAATTACAACGAACGGGAAATGATTTTGCATTTGACTTCCAAGTTGTACCTTAAAAAGACAAGCTCGTCCTTGCGCCTTAAGTATTGTTTGGAGTTTGCGGCGTAAGTTTATTCTAAGCCAGATAATGTCAGTTGTTAATATACCCGTCACCCGGATCAGAAGGCCTTGTCTTTATTTATAAAAGCAGTTCCGTTTTGTTGTGGTCTGTAAGGCGCTCACGTAGAGCCCCGGGCCCGCTCCCGCACCCCGGGCGGGCGGGCAGGAGCGGCGCGATGCCGCCCTGACGGCCCGCCCGGCCCCAGCACGAAGCGGGACTGCCCGCCGCCGCGGGGCAGGAGCTCCAGGCCGGAGCGGGCGCCGACACCCGCGGCCGCCCCGGGCCCGAGGCCTGAGGCCGCGCCCGCACCCCCCACCGGCCCCGCCGCCCGCCCCGGCCCGCCCGACCCCCACGTTACCGGCCGCCGCGCGCCGCAAGCAGGCCGCCATCTCGCCGCCCCGCCGCTCGCACCCAGCCCGCCCGCAGGCAGGCGGGGCCTGGTCGCGGGGGAGCGGCCGCCCTCCGCCGTCCCCACGGCAGCGGCCGCCGCCGCCGGCCCCGGTCCCGGCCCCGGTCCCGGCCCCCCCGCGGGGCCGAGCCGTCCCCCGGCCGCCCGGGGCTGAAGGCGCGCCCGGGCCGAGAGCCCTTCGGCGCGGTGACAGCGCGGGGCTGTGTTTGCGGGACCGGCGCCAGCGGAGCGTCTCGGTACGAGGCAGCGGCAATGGCTGCGTCACGCCGAGGGGCTGGTGACCCCTCGCTGGGGCGGGCGGGCGGGCGCAGCTGCCCGGTGCCTTTCCCAAAAGGACAGAGCTCCCCCGGGCAGGGGCGGGCGCTACGACCTCTGGCACCGGGCCGGCCGCCTTGGAGCTGAAGCCTGCGGCTGACTGCGGGGAGGCGGCTGTGTGGCGCACCTCAGCCGTGCCGGTGCATGCTGCTCGCCTCTGCGGGGGCAGCTCTGGGCACTGCATTTGTCTGGAGAAAGCAAGTGCAAAAGGGGCCAGCTATAGCAAGGGACATCTGTAGAGAGAGAAAGTTTTCTGACTAAAGAATTGTGCCGATGAGACAATGAGCAGGCTGTCTTCTGGTGCTGCGTTCCTGTTGTGTCAGGGGCATGGGACATGGCAAGTTGCTGGGATACATCCTAAATATATAAACAGCTCGTGCCATTTCAAATCGGATACTAGCTGAATAATTAAAAGTGCAGGTCAAAATCAGTGGTCAAAATGGGTGTTTAGAAGTCGCAATATAGAGAATCATAGAATCACTTAGGTTGGAAAAGACCTTCAAGATCATTGAGTCCAACCATCATCCGTGCCCACTAAACCATGTCCTGAAGTGCCTTGTCTACACTCTTTTTGAATACCTCCAGGGATGGTGACTCAACAGCTTCCCTGGGCAGCCTATTCCAATGTCTGACAACCCTCTCTGTAAAGAAATTTTTCCTAATGTCCAACCTAAATCTCCCTTGCTGCAACTTGAAGCCGTTTCCTCTCATCCTCTGTCACCAGCCACCTGACAGAAGAGACCAGCACCCACCTCACTACAACCCTCGTTCAGGTAGCTGTAGAGAGTTATAAGGTGTCCCCTCAACCTCCTTTTCTCCAGAAGGAGAAAAAATATGACACTTTCAGCTTCCAACCCAGGTTGTAAAGCGTCAGATATGTTTATGATGTTCAGAGAAGGACAAGTGCAGGCCATACTCGTGCCTCTGCTGGCTGGGCCCTTCTCTACACAGTGGTTATTTGAGGGTGCAAAGTGACAGTGAGAGGACACACAGAAGTTGCCTACCAGGGCTTTGTTTTCTGTGCACTGGAAAGACTTCTTTTTTTTGGTTGAAAGGAAACATGAAAGCGGCAGAGGAGCAGCAGAGGCAATAGCAAGAACAGAGTTGGAAGGTTGGTCACAGTTTTGGATCCAGGTGCTGAACGGCTGCGGATGGCGGGGAACGGCAGCAGGGAGGGTGAATGCAGCCCACGCGGGCAGCCCCTGCAAAGTGCATTTTGCAGCATGGAGGAGGAATGGATCGTCTCCCCCAAGTGCAGCAGCTTCTTCACCAGGGTCTGTGGGTGTAGTGCTTATTTTGACTTTATTTCATAAACTTTAAGGAAACTATGTGATGTAAAGCAACAAAACAGTTGAAGAATACTGTGCAGCGCTAGCTAATGGTGTAGGCGCGTGAATGCGTGCCTAGTTAGCTGGGAGCTTGGAGACGCCAGATAACATTGGGCATTTTGCTCACAGGATCAGCTGGAAATGTGTGGTTCCAAAATAGCCCTTGTATCTAGGTCAGAGAGGCAAAACTGCGAAGTAAGATGACTGTAGCTTTACTATATTTAGAGCAGGTTTTTCAGCGCCGATGAGCGTCCCCATCTAGAGCAATCCCACGCTCTTCCACGGGGCGGAAGCAGCAGCCATCAGCAGATGACTCTGCAATGCCCTGCTTCCGGCTCAGTGCGAGCGCGAGCAGGCACACCTGAAGGCGAATAAGCGAGGCGGTTCGGTGACACAAGCACGCGCTGGGAAGCAGAACTGCTTTTGGCTCGGGAGGCGGGCCGGGCCGGGCCGGGCCGGGGCGGCTGCCGCCGCGCTCCCGCCGCTCCGGGTGTAAAGCAGGGCGGGGCGGAACTCCTGTGTGCGGAACCTCGGCGCCGGCCGCGGGAGTCGTCCGGACCGCTCAGGCGGCCGCCTCGGGGAGGCGGTGCCAGGCGGCTCCACGCGCCGCGGGAGCGGAAGGGGGAAGATGGCGGCGGTCAAGGGGCTGGAGACGTGCCTCAGGGTGGCGGGCGCCGCCGCGGCGCGCCCGGAGCGCTTCCTCAGGTACTGCGGGCTTCCCGGGAGCCCCCCGATGCCGGACACCGGGTGTGGGTGCGCGGACGTAGCGCTCTGCAGTTCGTGCGGGCCTCAGTGCTCTGGGAGGGAGGCCTCGTGGCAGCCGGCCGGCGCCCCTCAGCTACCGGCGGTTCCGCAGAGCTCTCCTGAAACGCGCTGTTCACAGCGTCCGGACCTGGCTGGGGCTTCTGCCACGGCTGCTGCAGTGTCCTAGTCCTTTCTTCAGCGTTCGGGAATTAGGAAACGGAGGTTTCCGTTTCTACCAGCAACGTTGAAGCATTGGTAGCTCTAGAGAAAAAAGTGGAGGAGACTATCCAAATAGAAAAGCTGAGGAGTAAGGCAGTGGAGGAAGGCACCTTTTTAAAACCAAGGGTCTGTATCTTGGATGTTTGAGCTGTCTGGTGCTATACTATATACTTCCCTAAAACGTCTGGAGTGTTTAAATACGATCAAGGTATACTAAGATGCAACTATAGAAGGGTGGAATGTTCTGTCCAGCTGCTGCTTCATACATTAAGTGTAAGGAAGCCGAGACACTTTATGATTAGAATGTTTTTATTTCTAGGAATGTTTAGTAGCATTACTCCCAAGAGATGTGTAGAAAGTTAAGCAACAGCTGTAGTTGCTGAAAGGTGCTACTCTGTAGCATCAAAATACCTAAGCATATGTAAAAAGAGCCACAGTGTGACCATGTGAATAACTTAACTGGAGGTGTAAAATGAATGAAAGCTAGTGAATTCTGCAAAATAGAAAATAAAAAATTAACATTAACTGTTGTGATTTTTAAAGCTCTTAATTTTTTTCTACTCTTAGTGTGCAAGATGGACTGGCAACTGACTTCAGAGCATTAACAAAGATTCTCTATGATTTGAATAAAGCTCTGGGAAGCAATATAGTTCGGGGGGGTCCTTTAAAAGAGCTGGTGATAGAAAATTTTGATGAAGAACAGATTTGGCAACAACTAGAGCTCCAGAACAATGCAGTTCTTGATTTTTTCAAGAAATCCATTGCAAGGGATGCCAAGGATGAAGATCTTTGCCTTCTCTCAGACCAGGAAGAGGATGGCTCTGATGCAGAGGCCAGCAGTGACCAGGAATTGGAAGACAGCATAATGGAAGCAGAAGCTGAACAGAAGAATATTTATACACAAGATAAAACTAAAGCTAAAGAAAAGCAAAGTAAACTCAGAGAAAGCATAATGCAGAAATACAGTGATGAGGATTCTGATATTGACTTTGATATTGAAGCACTGGAGCAACAAACTAAAACAACCAAGGAAACCACACTGAAAAAAATGGGAAAAAAATCTATAGTGGATGACAAGTTTTTCAAGCTGTCTGAGATGGAAACTTTTTTAGAACATGCAGAGAAGGAAAACAGGGAGGAGGAAGAAGATATTGATTATTTTGAAGACATCATCTCGGATGATGAGGAGGAAGAGTCTGAAGAAGCTAAAGTCAAAGTAAGTATATCAGTAAATTAATTTTCTGATCTCTCTTTTCCTTTAAATCAAGATCTGATATTAGTTAGGGTGAGTATAAATTGTTGAACACTGAGTAGAAACTACCAAGTTAAATTTGATTAGATGACTAATGATTACTTCTGAAGCTATTCCAGTCTCTCTTTAAATGGGTCTTGGGTTTTTGCATGCATGAAGGAAGAGATAGTATGTCACAAGAAATAAGTGGCCTTGCAGAATTGCAGAATAGGTGACCCACCAAATGAAAAAAATGGGTCACTCAGTATTGACATCTGGCAATTAGAGATCCCTAAGGTGACTGATGCAGAGCAAAGGGCTTTTGGCAACTTCTTTTTCCAGGGATATGGCTTTGTAACTCCCGATTTAACTTAAGTTGCTGAGTACTTGTTTCAGAAATAAATATTTTATTATTTAATATTACCAGAGATTCTTACTAGCAAGTAAGAACTATGCCCAGGGTAAAAGGGAACATGTATGCATTCCAACAAGTAGTTGGCAAAATCTACTGCTCTTTCACTTCTGTATGTGGTGAAATTGGAAGTTAATTTAAGTAGCAGAATATTTAAAATACTTGTAAAAGAGGTTAGTTTTACTAAGATGCCCTATCATAGGTTAATGCTTCATTAAGCTGAATTAGTGTTACACAAGTAGTGCTGAGTTCCAGGTGCTAAAAACCTTAAAAGACAGGTTACTCTTAGACTTCTGCCAGCCTTAACAGTTTTGCTTTGTTTTGTTTTTTTTGGTTTGGGTTTTCTTTTTTCCTCTCTCCTCCTTAGCCAGTTAAAAGTTCTAGAGACTTGACATACAAAGATTTCTTTGATCCAGTTGATGACAATGATGATTTAGTAGCTAATGGTGTTGAAGATGATCAGGAAGAGGAAGCAGACAGTGCTATTGAAGAGCAGAATGAAGAAAGCATGTCTGAGTAAGTATATGCATTATTTGCAGTTAAAATGTCCTTGTAATTTTACACTGAAGTGAAGTAGAAAATAAAGTGTGAATTCCAGGCTCACTTTGGTCATGGTTTGCCATTCTGTGTTATCTGTTGTATGCCCATGGTTTGTATTCTCACCTTATTTAAAAAGTAGTTTATTGTCATATGTTTTGAGTATTGTCTCTTGATATTTATTTGAATAAATCATTTAATAGCTGTAACTTCAGTTTTTGAAAGTTATTTTTAGTATATGGAAGTTTCCCTAGTGTCCCCTGCCTTTAGGTTTCGGTGAAAGCCTGTTGTATTTCTTAATTGTGCGTTATTTGTAACAGGTAAACATCTAGTGGCTGAAATATCTTCACGTAAAAAGTTATAGAGGCTTTTCAACCTTTATCTTATATTAAATTTTAATGTTACAGGGTTGAGGATATGAATGAAATGATGGTGGAGAATACGAGAAGTAAAGAAGCCTCTAAAAAGGTTACTTTTAGTTTGCCAGATGACAGCGAAACAGAAGATGTTACTGATGTGCAGTTAGAGAAGGGCATTGATCCCAGTGAAATAAAGTCGTCTTTTGAGAAGAGGCAGGAAAAGGTAATTGTATTTTTTTATTATTATTTTGCTAATACTTTGAAACAGTGGCCAATTTTTTTTGTTTTGTTTTTATGATTGTGTAATTTGTTCAGAGTCTGGCAAATATGAAGAGGCTGTTTACAAATTAGGAAAAAAAAAAGTGGTTTATCTATATCAGATACATATGCAATCATATATTCCCTCATCTTCATGTGAGGAGGAGTTAGAAGTACCTGAAATAACTGCTAATTTTTTCCCTTGAGTTTACTTGTGAGCTCTGTGTTTTAGACTTCTTAGGAAATTGTGTTTTTCAGATGAGCAAAAAAATAAAAAGTTTAGAAGAAGAGTTGTTGGAGGAGAAACCTTGGCAGCTTAAAGGAGAAGTGACTGGACAAAAACGCCCTGAAAACAGCCTTTTGGAGGAAACAGTACTTTTTGACCATGCAGTCCGAATGGGTAAGTAGTGAGAGGGCTTTCCTGAAAGTGTGTTGCATACCATGTTGGGTTTTCTTCCCTTTGACCTTGCTGAAAACACCTGTGACTCAGGAGCAGGGTAACAAAACACTGAGTTAAACTTCTTGGTGTGTTTTTGAGGTTGTGCATTTTCATGGTGGAAACTGCAGGAAACTATAGTGTTTTTGTTCAGTTTTAACTTAACTGCAAATTTATTAATTCAGTGGCAGATTTAGTAATTTACAAGCCTTACGTAATATGATTAGTCACTTCAAGATAGAGGAAAACATTTACTTACTTCAATTACTACATTTTTGTGGAAGCTTTATTTTCTTTTTCTGTTTTTTATTCTTCAAAAAACAAAATGTATTTCTTGCTGGAGAAACATTAATCTTAAAATTCTTCTCTTTCTTCTCTTAGCACCTGTGATCACGGAAGAAACTACTTTTCAGCTTGAAGATATCATTAAACAGAGAATATTGGATGAGGTTAATAGTATCTTACTTGTTTCTCCCTGTTTTGTTCATAGACTTGATTCACAGGGTGCATTCCAAGAATGAGTCTGAAGTTCCTAAAAATGTTAGGTTTAGAGTTATCTTAATTTCTGCAACTGGTTGTTTTATTCTTTTGCCTTGATAAATATGTCTTTAGATTTCTAAAGAGCTCTGGTTTTTACATGCCTGTTATATGCTAGGGTTTGGTGCATTTCAAAAAAATGAGTGTTTGCAGATAAAACTGTAAGGAGTTTATTTGAAATATAATGCCAGGCTGTAAATTTTGTCTATTATTATAACTAGCGCTCTGAGCATTCTGAATACTAACCAAAACTCAGTTGTTTACTGCATTTTTCTTAAAATCCACTGGCAGAAGATTTGTATCCCATATCTTGTTGAGGCTTATTGTTAGTTGAATAAAAAAAAATTGGTACATATAGGGGAGAGTATTTAAGTACTTAAGAAAATTTGTTATACAGTTTTTGCCCTGATCCACTAAAAATAAGCACACAAGCCAGAGCTATAAGTCTTTTATTACTTTTTTTTTCAAGTGAAAGTGTGAAACTTTATGCACGTGGCTTCCCAGGAACTCATTAAATAGTTAATGTGTCAGATAAGTAATATGAAAAGATGTTCCAAATAAGCTGTAGCACCTGATACTTGAACGTAGTTGCATTTGGTCATTAATTTATGACTTTCTCAGGCATGGGATGATGTAGTACCGAAAGAAAAACCAAAAGAGGAGGCTTTTGAATACAAGAAACGTATCACTTTGGATCATGAAAAGAGTAAGCTGAGTCTCGCTGAAATCTATGAGCAAGAATACATGAAACTTCACCAGGTAACGTAAGCAATGCCTTTCCTTTTGGCTCGAAGTTTACACCACATAGTCTTGTATGTTCATTTGTATGCTGCTAACTGCTTTCAGCTTGGTGGAAGTACTTCAATCTTTCTCTAAGTGTTCACCAGTGAAATGGCTCTGAATTGTATATTGTGGTGTTATCAGTCTTGCTAAAGTGAAATAGCTTTATGAATGGTGTTGCAGTAACATTGCGTTACTAATGCAGCAAAAGACTGAAGAGGAAGAAAATCCTGAACACAAAGAAATTCAAGAAATGATGGATTCACTCTTCCTGAAGCTGGATGCACTTTGTAACTTCCACTTCACACCCAAACCAGTAAGTACATAAGTTTCATAAAGTTGTTGTGTGTCCCCCGTCCCCCCCCGCCCTGCTTTGAAACTGGATATTTAAAATATATTTGGGAAATGGAAAGTAAACTAAACGCTGAGTATTACTGAGCTTGTTCTTATTTCATATTAAACACACTATATTTGCCTCTAAACAAAACCAAATACTTAGTATCTTCAGTTAGAAGCTGCTGTGAGATGGTGTGCTCAGTCCTGAATATGTTTCCTTATTTCTAGCCTGTGCCAGAAGTTAAAATAGTTTCAAACCTTCCAGCAATAAGTATGGAAGAAGTAGCACCTGTTGCTGTTAGTGATGCTGCTCTGTTAGCACCAGAGGAAATCAAGGTAAATATAAATAAAAATCACATAAGGATCTGGAGAGGATCTGTATTGTTATCTGTATTGTTGATAGAAGGGTGTACTGGCTGCCAGATGAATGGGAGAATTCTGCCCCCTCCCACCCTGTGTTCCTCACCTTGTGGACCTTCTTGCCTAGTATTTTGGTATTGGTTGTTGTTGGAGGTTTGGCTGTGAGTGAGTGGGTGTGCCTCTTTTTTTTTTTTTTTTTTTTTTTTTTTGTAACTGGATGAGGGGAAAGAGTTAATTTTATTTGGCTACACTAGGTCATAATATTATGCTTCATTTTTGTTCTTGACTATTATGTGATGGTAATTATTTTCCCAACATATATATGGGTATTTGGAAGGGGAAAGCTAAATGACAATAGGGAAGAGCAGTTAGCGTGTCTTCAATGGTACAAATTTCACTTCCCAGCTTTTGCCAGTTTTTCGCCTTTGCCTTAATGCGGCATCACCCTGAGCTGGCTAAACACTTGAAATAATGGAGATGCTAAGACAGATTTGAGTACTGTGAAATGAGTCTTTTCTTTTGCACGCTTATGGATTTAGGGATCTTGTTCTTTTTAGGAAAAGAACAAAGCTGGTGATGTAAAAACAGATGCAGAAAAGACTCCCACAGACAAAAAACGAGACCGAAGAAAGAAAAAGCTTCGTAAACGTATGAAGCAAAGAGAAAAGGAGAAACGTCAAAAGCTTCTTGAAAAGATGAAACCAGAACAAGGCACAAAACTTAGCAAAAAAGCTGCTGCTGCAAAATTAAAAAGGCTTACAAAAGAAGGCAAAGCATCTCTGCTCAAGGTAGGACTCTCTTAAGTAGTCTTGTATAACTTGGAGCTTCCCAGCTAAAGAATATTAAAATCCCAAGGACAGGTAATATTTAGATAGAGAGAGGAAAGGGAACTTTGTCACAAAGAATTACAAAGTATAGGGTTTGTTTCCCTCCTGTCCCCCTTGGCACAACTACATCTCCTAATCTTTCTCTATCCCCTCAAAAATTCTTCTACACAGGTAGTATATCTACTTACCACCCAAACCTTGTTACGTTATTTATGTCTGAGCAAATATAAAACATAAATGTAGCTGCTGGAAGGAAAGAGGTAGGAAGAAGACGTGGAAAGGGCAGATGCATACTCTTCCCCCCCTCCCCGCCCCCTTCCTCTGCATTCTTTTGAACTATGGTTTTGGAAGGACTATTTTAATCCATAACTGTCTTAGTTAAAGTAGCGTTGAATGCCTTTTTAGTCCTGATTTTGCTGATTATCCTGACAACATGATTTCAGTATAGAGGCCTCAAAGAAACCAGCTCTGGTTGCACTTTGCAGTGACCCCCTTGTTTTATAATGCATATTTATATAGATGTTATTCCTTTAATTATGAATAAATCATAGCTAAATGGTTGTTGGAACCTTTAGAAGCTTACTCAGAGTATGAAAGATATTTGAATTTGTAAGTAACTTAATCTTTAGATATGGAAAAATATGAAAAAACTGTATGATAACAATTACTCAAAGTATATTCCCAAAGCAGAAATTGTTTGCATTAGGTACTACTTTTTTATTTATTTCAAAGTTCACAAAGTGGCGTTCCCGCAAATAGTAAGAGTTACGCTCTTATTTCCTGCATTTGAACTGTTCCACTTGATTAAGTGGGACTACTTGCATGTATAATTGAGGATGAGGTTTCTATTTAGTTCTTTCTAAGCTTTGAGTAACAAGCTATTTCAAAATAGAATATTCCTATTTAACTTTCTACTTCTTATTGTGGAGCCTTCTCTGTAATCTCATCAGACTGATTTTGTTTTGCATGCTATAAAACAGTAAACTTGTGTGCCACCTATGATGCCTTATAAATTAACTTTTAAAAATCCCTGAATTTTTAGGTATTAGAAACTAGTAAGAAAAATAACTTGATTAATTCTAAAATGTTTGTGTGTACCTTTTGAAAAGGAGAGCAGAACCCAAAATGTAGATACTCTGTTGTAGCTCATGATGTGCAAGGATCTATTCTTGATACCTGTTCTTACCAACCATACTAACTGCTAATTCGAAAGGGAATGTACTTTTTTTTCTTTAGATAGCAGGAGTGGTATAAGAATGCAGTGAAAAATAACCTTTGAAAAAAAAAAATCTGATAATTGATTTAAGTCAAATACCATTATATGTAACTAGTAAGTAGTATAATGGGGCTGTTTGTACATTCCTTGGTTATAACGAATATTTTGTCCGTTGATAGGATGAAGGTAAAGACAAGGTCTTAAAATCATCTCAGGCCTTCTTTTCTCAACTACAAGATCAAGTAAAAATGCAAATCAAAGACGCAAACAAATTAAAGAAGAAACAGAAGCAGCAGAAGACACTCTCTGTTCATAAACTGAAATTGTAATCTACCTTTTTATATATGTTGTATCTTGTATATATTAAAATGTTTCTACATGAATGCTCTGAATGTCTGTGTTGATCTTTAAAACGTTCTGTGAATTTCTAAGGTGCTGTAAAGACACTTTCCTTCAGGTTTTACTCTTATTTTCTACAATAGAACTCTTGATTTTCTCTTTTTATTCCAAAAAGAGGGCTTTTTTGCCATGGGCAGGTACATAACTGTGTAGACTACTTGATATTTGTGCATGACTGTACCATCTCTTTAAGCTATAGTCACAGGTTTTGTATCTGCTGTGGCGATAGATCTGCATGTATTGAAGAACTTAAGCTGTATCCTGGCACTATAAATTGGAAATTACCTTTCAAAATTGTGATTATCAGACAGGGAGGACACAGAAGCCTTTTAAGGCTGCAGTAACTCGCAGTAAGCAAAGGGTATCTTTCAAGTTAAAGGGTACTTCCCCAGGTGGAAGTACTTTCCTATTTGCTTTTCTTGGTTGAACAAAAAAAAAAAGAGAAAGTTTCAGCTGATGCCCGTCTGGTTCCCCTTTCTAAAGAAAGATCACACCGGTTTTCACCCTTTGTTGTTAACGGAAATGTGAAATTTAACGAGGGGCGAGATGTTCGTACGCTGTTAGTAGAGCGCGGCTCCGCAATCTGCTCCCCAGGCCTAGCGCGCCGCCATCGGCGATGCATTGCGCTTGGCCTGGCGGCGGGCGAGCGGCAGGCCGCTGCGTGCCGTGGGGGCGGGGCCCGCTGGCGCGCGGGGCCTTAGCGCCTGGCGCCCCGCCTCCCGGGGCGGCCGCCGCGCGTCGCGCGCCGCACGTTCACCCTTCTGGCGGCCTTTGGGCCGGGGGCGGCGGCGGCGGCGAGACGCTCGGCTGCGGCGTCGGTGCGTGGGGAACGTCAGGCACGGCGAGGGGGGGCGGCGGCGGCGGCGGCGGCGGCCGGTCGACGGGCTCCCGGAGCGGGGAGGGGCAGCCGCTGAGCCGCTGCTGAGGGAGCGGCGGCGGCGCTGCGGGGGTGGAAGAAGGCGCGGGAGAGCGCAGGCCGCGGCCGGCGGGCGGGCTGTCCGCGGCGCGATCGGGAGCGCTGCAAGGCTCCGCGCTTATCAGTTCCTCATCGTCGGCAAGCGAACACGGCATTTAAATAGTGAAAGTGTATAGCAGCAGTCCCATCTCTTAAACCGTTCCCGGGAAGCCAGCTGCGGTGCTCAGCATGACGATCGTGCCGTGCTTGATTGTTTGCCGAGTGAGAAGGGAAAGGGACAGCTGCGTAATAGCAGTTAAGGATTGCTTGACTTTTCCACTTTAAGGGTTTTGTTTTTTCTTCTGCACTGTTCACCTTGGTTGCACCTGGTACCTTAGAAGATCTTTCATTCAGTGTTTTTTTTTTCTTCTTGAAGGCATGTCAGACGATTACAGATGGAAAATGCAAAGCCAAGAAAAGTCTTTTTTAAGTATTACAGAATAAGGAAATATGGCCTGAATGAGGTTGCCTGTGCCACGTAAATGCTCTTAAGTTTTGTAATGGCAGAAGCTAGGTCTTCAGAAATTAAAAGACCCCGAATAAGTTTGTCACTCAGTAAAAATAAGAAAAAAAGAGGATCAGTAAAAAAAGTGGAAAGTAAAGGAACACCATCTATACCTTCAGCATCCTCCTCTATTGTTTCCTTTTTTAACAATGTGCCCCCTGCCAAAGTTACCTGTCCCATGTGTGGGCAAATGGTGCCAAGACATGGAATAAATGAGCATATGGATGAAACATGTCAGAGAAAACACGGTGAGATTGGCGTCATTGACTCAACACTCAACTCTTTTAGGAATTGGAGTCCCCCAGCTGCAAGCCTGAACAATAATTCCAGCTCATATTTTTCAAAAAACCTCTTAAATCTAGAAACAAGTCCACCCAAAAGCAGCTTATTGAAAACAGAAGGCAGTGCAGCACAACAGGTTAGTCCTTACTTTAGCAATAATAGTTCAGTCTGTAGTGTTAACAATGAACCACAGGCTCAGACAGTTAAAATAGTCTCTTTGGGAAGCTTAGCATCTAAACTGTCCAGAAGACGTTGTATCCAGGGAGGAAAACAGATCGTGTATAAAGAGATTGACTCTTCACCTCCAGCCATTCACAATACGTGCAAAAGCGCTGCAGCGTGGGATGGTGATGACGGGATTTATACTGGGCATAGTTCTCAGAAAGAAAATCAGCTTGCTCAGAGGGAGCTCCAGGAACAGAATTTTTCAAGGAAGGAACTGGAATTTCAAGAACAAGTAAACAAATGTAATGGAGAAGACCGTGTGGATATTGTTCAGGTGTCATTACCAGCTGATAACATTAATGGCAGAAGGTTACCACCTGGTACAAGGAGCACCAAAACAGCAAGTAGGTCTGAAGGTGTGATACTTAGTCCTGATAAATTTGAAACACATATAGCCATTTATGCTTCAGCAGAGCTGACCAATAGTTTGGAGGCCAAGACTCAGCCTCATGCTCAGGCTGTGTCTTCTTCCAAGACAGAAGTGAACTGTGGTACGCAAAATTGCTTTAGCAAGGGTGATGTACAGGTACTTCCTGTGGAAGTTCATGAAGACTTTAAGGATGAGCTTAACCATACTTTGTCAGAAACTGTGGAAAAGGTAGAATTTCAAAATTCCATTGGGGACATTTTAGACAAAATAAATGAGGTTAGCTCTGTGCCCAGCTCTCCTGGTCACCCGTATTACCTCCAGAATTTTTTAGTGGTGCTGCGAGCAGTCTTAGAAAATGAAGATGATGCCAGACTCTTTGATGAGCAAGATATGAACGTTATAACTAAGTTCTGCAACTTATCAGGTATCTTTTTTTTTTAAAATATATTTTCACATTACCTCTTGTAGAGAGAACTGTTACATAGTTTTATGTGAAGAGTGCTATACCAATAGGCAATTTTACTTGATAAATTCCTTAAGAGAAGCAGCTCCTTTTTCTCAGGAGACATATCTCTCAGTGGCTTCTTGTAGGTAAACTTCCCCAATGTTGCTGTAATGGAAGGTAATGATAAATAGTGGACACTTGTAAGAAACAAGGAAAGAATAGTTATGTATATTTCTGGGGGTTTTGAATACTTTTTTTTACTGTTTTAGTACTATTTTTGAGAATCTTAAGTCAAACTTGCTGCTGCATTTAAACATGTTTACAAGGAAGGAAACTTGTAGCACAGAAAAAGAGTATTAGTTAATACCAAGCTTTTGGTGATTAATACATATGGGAATACTACAAAGTGAGGTTATGGAGAGGCCAGTACTGGATATGTAGACCTTGAAAAAAATACTTCTGAAGTGGCATTTGTGAGCTTTGATTCATCACATTTGCAGATTACTTTCATGGTTGCTGTGAATCCATGGTTATCCCTATGATTATTATCCAGTGTTTAGAATACTAGTTACTAATTAACAGTCATTTTCTTGTAGGTTGCTTAGTACTTTTAACTCTTATTAATTTCGGTAGGAGCCAGAATACTGGAGATTTAAGCCTTCCATATTCAGACAAGATTCAAAGCAGACATGTTGTCTGAATCCTATACTCATAAGTTTTACAGTAAAAGCATGGCAGAAGTGATGCAAGTTAAAACTAATACTCCAAATTTCTATGTGTGTTTAAAACCTGTCTTAAACAGTAACTAAAAGCAGTTTTACCAGTACTTGAGCTGCAAACTTGGAGCATCAAAATGGAAATAAACTTATAAAAACTTCCACAAGAAAATTTGTATCTCACAGTATTGCAGGCATAACCATTTATATTGTTTTAAGCTACTATACAGCTGCTTGCAAAGGATTTTCAGATATATGCTCATATGAGCTCAGTTCATGCATCTGAGCTGAACATACAAAAGTGACAGTTGCATACACACGTGCTGGTAAAAATAAAATAAAAATTTCAGAAGCAGGCTGTACTTATTAATGTATTGTGTTCATTGAGTCTGACTTAAGTAGCAGGCTGTAAAGTTATCACACTAAAGAATAGTATTTCCCTGGGTGAAACTGTTGTGTATTTTGGTCTTTTTCCTCTCTGTAGATTATATTCAGTTTTTCTGCGCTAGTGTACAACAGTCTTTAGACTGTCTCCCCATTACAAAGTGGAAGAAAACTGTTCTAGCTGTTTAGAGCACTTAATCCCTTAATGTTCGTTTCTGTAAAGTTCCAAAAGATATTGTGAATTGACACCACATTACAAAAGAGAATATCAAGGTCATGACTTGTGATTAGCAGTTGTGTGAAACTTTTCCAAGGCCAATAGGAGGCTTTCAGTAAATGTTTTTCTAGTAACTTGTATAGATGTGGAGTATAATAGAATGAGGTTAGGTTAATGTATATGACATCACAAGGTTTTTAATACAGTATACTGAGTGATAAAAATGGAAGGGTGTTGGCTTGAGTTTTTTAGGAGGAAATATAACCCTGATAAGCAGTTCACAATCTCAGTTCCTTAAAAAAATTGACTCAGTGCATATCTGTTTCTCTAGGAAGTACTTAAACTGTGGTGGAAGAATCTCAGAAATGTCTTTTTTGACTTAAGATACTCTTCCAGAATTTAGCAGCTGGAATGGACCATATGAACATTCTTCATTTGCCCTAGTGGACAAGCCAGCTGAGCTGGCTCAAACCACCTTAAGAGGTGGTTGCTAAAAAGGTGAAGAAATTCCAGAGGAGGAAGTAGGGCTCTAAAGTTACAGAGGTATTTCCGCAGTGGTTACCTCATCACAGTTAAGCTCTTACAGATTATATTGTAATAATTACAATTATGCAGTAACACCAAACACTTAAAAAATTAAAGAATGATACTGACATAAGTTATGAGAATATTGTAGGTAAGATGAGATCATAACAGGACTGTATTTGTCAGGGAGCAGCAAGAGCAGACCTCTGTATGGAAAGATGAGCCAGGAGCCAAAGGGGACAGCGGGGCAGGCAGGGGCCCCATCCTCCTCTCACCCGCAGGGGGCACAAGCCCACCCTGCCCAAAGGAGAAGAGCAGAGTGCCTCCAGTGCCAGTGCTGCAGCCAGCCGTGCTCCAGTGGTGGCTGGTCTTCAGGCAAGTCCATCGTGACAAGGCAGGTGCAAGGCGAAGCCAAGTCGGCAAGGTGGCTAGCTGGGCCCTGGCACGCCACAGCAGAGCTTAGGCGAGCGTGCAGGCCACCAGCCTGAGCTAAATACAGCTCCCGAGCAAATGGGGGGATGCCCTGACAAAGCTGCGTGCAGGTCTCCCCATCAGCCTGAGCCTAGCGTACACAGCTGGACCGTATCGGAGCTGGCCTCGAACACAAGCCGCCAAATCTGTGAGGGCTGGGATGGCGTTGCAGAGCCTATTGGTGCACTCAGGGCCATAAGAATATTACAATAGTTAACTTTCTCTGCCTAAATGTGTATACAGTGACATCTTGGAGCTTGATACTGCCTTGTTTATGTTGTGATAGTTAAAATGGGAATATATAAAGAAAAACTGGAATATAAGCAACAAAACTCTTGTTATTGGCTCTCTGAGGCTAGCAGTAGATGCCTATCATTTACACCCAAAGAAGATCTAGGAATAGACTTACAATTAGGTTCTTAGTGGATGCAGGCTTTGGCTGCTTGGACAAATGCTAAAAGAGACATTCAGGATACAGCTTCCTTATTTCCACTCTCCCTTCGCTGGATGAGTACAACACTGATCAGTAACAGTAATTTGTTCTGTTAAATAAAGGAAGTGCTTGTTTCTCTTTCAGTAGTGTGATTTCAGTATTCCCCTCTCACAGGAATTCAGAATATAGAAAGAATTATTGCAAAGTGGTGCTGATGAATGCAGGTCTGCACTGACTGCTTGATTCACAAGTAAAACAATCTCTTTTTGCAGGGTAGGAAAACTGCAATGATTCAGCTATGAGAACTGATCGGATAGCGTTAAATCAATAGATAATGAATTCTGGACAAGTAACAGATGGATGTCTTTGCCTTCAAGAAATCTTAGACAGAATACTTTAAAAGTTCAGGTAGATGGGTTATCTGTTCCACATTAGAAGTTTCTACCCAAACAGGTGTTGTCTTTCAGTTATTGTAATACAAAAAAACCCTGCCCCCCCCCCCACGTGCCTAATACTGTGAAGTTGCTTGAACATAGATATTCTTCAGTATTTCCTTATTTTCTGCTAAAACGTCTACCATTCTTCAGGGAGTTATCTCTAATGCTTATTATGAAAGGAATGATATTTTTAAAAGGATTTAAGCTTGAAGCAATCCTTCCTTCCTTCCTGCCCAGTTTTCTCAAAAGTAGATGGCCTTTATGTTGAATGTAGAGCACTGCCAATTTTTTAAGTACTGGAATACAGTAGATAAAAGTAGCGAAAAACAGAGGTGTATCCATAACAGGTAATCTGCAGTGCAGTGTCAGGCTTTGTGCTCAAGATGAGACCTGTCTGAACTTAGGTATAGTATTAAAAAAATATTTTTTGTATTCTCCATGTTTCATTTCACTGCATGTTGCAGTTGGAAGAATTTAAATGCAAGCACATAGTTGTAGTGACACTACTTAATACACTTTGTGAAATCCTCCTTCCAACTTTTATGCAACAGAAAAATTGTATCTGAGAAACATTGATTTATAGTCACCAGTGGAACTCAGGTACAGAAAATGGAACAAGAAAAAGTAATTTTTTTTTTCTGTTGCATTTTAATGAATCATAGAGGGCGAACTTTTCTAAGATCTTCTGCATCTTTTTGCTGGTAATATTTCAATTTAGAACAAATTTTTTATTTCAGTGACACACCTGAAACTTTCTTAAGAACTACAAAAGAAAAAAAATCCCCCAAACCTTCAAAGGTAATGTACTGCAGAACAGGATGCTTAAGAAGCAATTAATTACTTGTGCAATACCTTTTTATTCTTCTATTTGTCATTCATGTCCTTTAGAGAAAGCAGTCCTCGCATACCCTTACTGGATTGCAGCCCTAGTTGTCAGTTTCCATGGTCTGGAGGAAGGATGTTCATGTGTTACTTGACCTTTTTCCAGAGCTGTAAAAATGGGAGACAGACTTCAAAGAAGTTATAACCCCATAGAGAAAATGACAGGCTTATGTGCCTGAATGTAGTTCTGTCAGTGAATTGATCCTGGAAACATTCTATTAAAAAAAAGGCTGAAAAAGTATTTTTAAGGACAGGAGAGTAGTTGAATAAGCATGTAAAAGTTAACTGCCATTTCTTAAATGTATCTAGGTCTGGTAGTGTTTCAGTGTCTGTTTTTATTAATGATCAGTTTCAGTTAAGCAGCAGCAGATAGGGATAAAAAATCAGAAGTTAATGAGGGATCAATCAATTAGGTATTCAAAATGGTGCTAAATGTGGTAACAATAGCTAGACTATTTTCAGCTAAGATTTAGTAAGCTATTTTGTTGAATTTCAGCAGTTAGTATTTTAAAAATATTTTTTAAAAGGTACTTCTAAGAGAGCACTTCCCAGATTAGAGTCAAATCCATAGGAGGTTTTTCTCCCCTTGTTTTTAGTAGATATATTAGTAAAATTAAGCTTATCTTTGGAAAAATAAGAATCTGAAGACTAGTACACAGAGAGGTATTCTGTGGTTATGAAATCATTCTGTCAGACTACAGCTTCTTTTGTTCCCCAACATCAAATATTTGGTTATTGAATGAGTGTTAAAGCAAGCAAAAAGACCTATTTAACATTACAATATGCAGAGTTTGAAAGACGAAGTTGTCTTTTCCTAGATAACAAATTATTTCTTAAAGGGTAAGCATGTCCAAAATGCATTTTAGCAATGTTCATTACTTACAAAATACATTGTAATAATTTTCTACCTACAAAACTTAAAGAGTCTAATGAGTGATAATTACTTCAAAAGGTAAATTGTGGTATTTTACCAAGTCTGCTCGTAGAACGTGGGCAGATTTAAAAATGTGTTTTAGAGGAGATGTGCATCAAAGTAATTTTTCTAGGTAAGGTACTGATTATGTGTAATACTATGTTTTAGAATTTAATTTTCTTTTTATCCTTCCCTGCTTTAAATAAAATTTGCAGTTGGTGGGCAGAAGTTATATGTGAGACTTTTTCAACGCAAGCTGAACTGGTTAAAGGTGAACAAAATAGAGTATGGAGAGATAAGTACGGATTTGTCACCAATAATTGAAGAACTGGCTGAAGCCAGATTTCTGCAAACAGGTATGGCCAGCATTAATAGATGTTAAAAATATTACAAATAAAATCTGCAGTTGTGTTTTGTTAGAGCTTAACGCACTACATGCTTGTCTGTGCCTTGAGAAAAGAATTAAGCAGAATAAAGGTTTTGGGTAGATGAGTTGTGTTACATTAATAATAAAAGCAATTAGTGTAAATTAGGTAATAGGGAGAGCTAAATAAATGTCAGGGCTGTGGGTGCAACAACAGGCCTTACTTGCCCTCACCAGCCTCATCTCAGACCCTGACCCGCGCAGCCTCTGCACAGTGGTCCAGGAGCTCTACTGAATACCCTTCAGTACTGCCCTGAGCTGTCTTGCAGGACCCCGTCCCTGGCCGTGTCCGTCCCTGGCCGTGTCCGTCCCTGGCCGTGTCCGTCCCTGGGCGGCTGGACCTCTGACCAATGCTGCGGGTGTTTGTTTCTACTCTTGTCTGTGGCCCTGTACCGTGGATGGATCTTGGATGTAAATTGTAGTCTTGTCTCTAGTCTTATGTCCAGCTCACCTCTTAGACTAACCCTGGGGTTTTTTTGCTTTTGTTTTGAAGTTGCTAAGAGATTTTTTTCTGATTATTCCATTCCTTCAAGCTGGACCCGTGAAGAGAATGAATTTCAGGCTGAATCAGCTAGCATCGATAATACATGTTTGAAGAATCTAAATCATTAGATTAGTACTAGGTTATACTTTGAGCTGTTGCTTGAGTGTATGTGTATAGCACATAATGAATATATGTGGATCATTTTACTTTTAGAATCTGAACTGGAAGACCTGTGTGAAGGGTTGGATTTGCTTTCAGCCCCTGAGCTAAAAACATTGGCAAAGATCTTTCACTTGCCAAACCCAAATGGTCAGAAACAGCAACTCGTGGATGATTTTCTGAGGTTGGCAAAACAACGTTCAGTCTTCAGCAGGAGTCAGGCTGGTATTGGGACAGTGATTTTAAAAAGGTAACTCTGTTTATAGTTAAATTTTGCAGATGAATATAAGTTATGCTTCAAAGGACTCATTCTAGATGCCTTTTGAAGAGAGGAATGCACTTAGTAGATTTATGAATAAAAAAGGGCAGCATTAAATTTTGATTCACAGTGGGTCAAACAGAAGGGTAACTAGGTCATGCTTTTCAGCTGTGGTCATAATTATCTATCTCCAAAGTTACTCAGTTATACAGAGAAACATTTCTGAAATATTTAAAGCAAAATCAGTGCAGAAAAACATGTAGGAAGACATAGGGAAAGTCATTGCCTATTAATAGCAACCATCTGATGTTTGTTTGCTGGGTAAGCTCTTTGAGTAGAATTAGAGGGGAGCAATAATCTCTTTTTTTTTTTTGTGATTGACTTTGTACTTTAGCATAGAGCCTCCTTTTTGGTAGTATTTTTAAAGGGAAAAGATTGTTTGCTTGACAAAGTGTTCTTTCTTTCCTGTGCATTTTTTCACTGTGGCTACCACAGCTGTGTATATCAGATGCCCTTGACTTCCAGGTCTTCTGGGGTCCAGATTCAGGTTTAAGGTGTCATTCTGCCTGCCCTAATAGGAGTGATTACAGCATTACCACTCTTGGTGTTTAGGGCTGGATCTGTAGCTAGGACATCCACAAAAAGTCTAGGAATATGAACTAAAGTAATAGCCAGGGTCCTGGTGCTAAGGTACAAGTCAGTTCTGGACTTTATAAGCTTTCTTACACAGTTACCTCTCTTAGTTAATAATATCAAAAAGTAACTGAATAATAATGCCTATAAACAAAGGTTACTTGTCTAGTAGTGGTGTGGTTTAAGCCCAGCCGGTGACAAAGCACCACAAAGCCACTCGCTTACTCCTCCCCACTGGCCCTGGTGGGATGAGGAGAAAATATAAAAAGCTTGTGGGTTGAGACAAGGACAGGGAGGGATCACTCACCAATTATGGTCACAGGCACAAAAAGACTCAACTCGGGGAAGAAACAAAATCAGTTTAATTTGCTACAAATCAAATCAAAACAAGGATAATGAGAAGTAAAATCAAACCTTAGAACACCTTCCCCTCACCCCTCCCTCCTTCCTGGCTACCAAAAACACCGCCACACAAACCCAAAACGAGCAGTTAGCTTGTATAGTAGGCTGGAGAACTAGGGTCCAAACCCAGTAACTGTGGAATCCTTTCTGTACAAAATGCAGGTTGGGCAGAAAGCTGACAGATACCAGTTATGTACTGCATTTGCTTCAATAACATAATTTGTCTTTCCTGTGGTATTCTTTTTCAAATGAGAGAGATATAAAGCTTTGTGAAGTTTTGCATAGCTATGTTTATTGTACAAATATTCCCCCTCTCCCCCCAAAGTCTATCATGTGATTCTCCACAAAATTTCTTATATTAAAACGGGCCTAGTAATCATCCCTCCATGAAGAATTACTATTACGTTGTCATGGTTTAACCCCAGCCAGCAACTAAGCACCATGCAGCCGCTCGCTCGCTTACCTCCAACCCAGTGGGATGGGGGACAGAATCAGAAAAAAAAAGGTAAAACTCATGGGCTTAGATAAGAATAGTTTAATAGAACAGAAAGGAAGAAAATAATAATGATAATAATAACGATAATAAAATTACAATAATAATAATAATAAAAGGATTGGAATATACAGAACAAGTGATGCACAGTGCAGTTGCTCACCACTCACCAACTGATGCCCAGTTAGTTCCCAAGCAGCGATCTGCCCCCCAGCCCAGCTTCCCCCAGTTTATGTACTAAACATGATGTCACACGATATGGAATATCCCTTTGGCCGCTTTGGGTCAGCTGTCCTGGCTGCATCCTCTCTCAACTGTTTGTGCCACTCCAGGCTTCTTGCTGGCTGGGCATGAGAACCTGAAAAATCCTTGACTTAGTCTAAATACTACTTTAGCAACAATTGAAAACGTGAGTGTGTTAGCAACCTTATTCTCATACTAAATCCAAAACATAACGTTATACCAGCTACTAGGAAGAAATATAACTCTATTTCAGCCAAAACCAGGACATAAGTGAATCAGTAAGGTCGTCTTTCTTTATGCAAAAAGAGAGACCTAATGCTAGCTTAGTGCTGGGCTGGCAGAGCTTCACAACTGGGAGCTTTGCATTTGGTCTTTGTTGTTTTTAAAATACAACAGGAGCTCTAGTGGTTCCCATTCTGTTAAAAACAGTGTTTTACACTGGTGTCATTGTCTCCAGTAGCATTGCACTTCATTTGGTCCGCAGGAGAATATGTGAAGTGATCATAGCCACAGACATGATTATCTTGTGTTAGAGGATGTTGGGACTTTGTGATAAGTAAGGATGTTTAAATTTAAGGAGTTGTGGTTGTTTCTTCATTCTAAGCCAGGTATAGAAAACTTCAGTATGAAAATACTTTGTATCACTTAAGATTTAATGTTTTCTCCTTGATACTAGATATTTGAACTGCATGACGATGCATGATGCATAATTTGTGTAACTATCTCTAACAAACAAAATTGTTTTCTGAATATTGGCTTAAACTATATAAAGGAAGGCTAGAAAAAAATGTGTTCAGGTGTCCTGGTTTCAGCTGGGATAGAGTTAACTGTCTTCCTAGTAGCTGGTACAGTGCTATCTTACGAGTTCAGTATGCAAAGAATGTTGATAACACTGATGTTTTTAGTTGTTGCTCAGTAGTGTTTAGACTATAGTCAAGGATTTTTCAGCTTCTCGTGCCCAGCCAGTGAGAAAGCTGGAGGGGCACAAGAAGTTGGCACAGGACACAGCCAGGGCACCTGACCCAAACTGGCCAACAGTGTATTCCATACCATGGGACGTCCCATCTAGTATAGGAACTGGGAAGTGGGGGCGGGGAATCGCCGCTCTGGGACTAGCTGGGTGTTGGTCGGCGGGTGGTGAGCAATTGCCCTGCGCATCATTTGTACATTTCAATCCTTTTATTACTACTGTTGTCATTTTATTAGTGTTATCATTATCATTATTAGTTTCTTCTTTTCTGTTCTATTAAACCATTCTTATCTCAACCCACGATTTTTACTTCTTTTTCCCGATTTTTCTCCCCCATCCCACTGGATGGGGGGGAGTGAGTGAGCGGCTGCGTGGTGCTTAGTTGCTGGCTGGGGTTAAACCACAACATCAGGAAAAGGAAAGGAACCTGGGAAAATTAGTTACATTCCAAAAAAGTCCTTGGCGCTGGCTTGCTCCCTACTCGAAGAAAAGAGGCTGATAGTTACTTGCTTGGCCACATCAAGTTTGGGAATGTAATGCTCTTTGCTGTAGGTGACAGCTGAAATACTAGTTACCCCGTGAGATCAGAGAAAATCCTGTTTCAAATCTGGGCTGGCCTGTGGACAAGTAATAGAGATCTTGTCGTGTATGAAAAAGCTGGATGAAGATGTGCTAATGGAGATAGCCTAAAACAAGGGATCTCAAATTGTGGTCTGTAAACATTGCCCTAATAGCAAACCATATCTTGTTGCTTGTTGGTACTGCCTGGCATAGCAACAGTAGTGGCTGCACCCAAAGGGCAGTTAGTTCCAATTCTATTCTGCTCGAAGTTTGGCCCTTAAACTTTTTATTAGTTAATGCATTTCTTTGGCTTTTCACTAAAGGTTACATGCACTATATAGTTTCTCAAGCTGCTGCTTTCAAGGAAAATCAAGTTTACACATTAATTGGCTTGAAAACAAAAGTATTTTCGTACTTCTTTCAGTGTATTTGAATTTTTATAAGTGATGGTAAAACCCATTTGTTATAATTTTATTTGTTCTTCCAGGGTGAAGGACCTGGCTGGAAAATCTGTCAGGGTCTGTAAAGGCCCTCGGGCTGTCTTTTCTCGAATTCTGCTGCTATTCTCGCTGTCTGAGTCAATGGAGGATGAAGAAGCTGGTAGTGCTGGTCAAGGCCAGCTCTCTACAGTCCTTATGGTAAACATGGGGCGTATGGTATTCCCCACGTACACTGTAAATAGGAAAACGCAGGTCTTCCAGGACAGAGAAGATCTTATCAGGTAGGGGGACCTTTGGCAGTTTGGAAATCTGTTTACTTCTAGAAAAGCTTTACTGCAGTACTTGTGTAGGCAAATAAGAATTCAAATTCATTGTGTAGAACTCCAGATGTAAATAGTTAGAAGTGCACTTTTGCAATGATTTTAAATGCATTTTTGTATCCAGGTAGGACTTGTAATTCACAGTGGCTTGCATTTTGAACCAAAATAGCATATTTGCTTCATGATCATCTGCTGATTAAAGTTTTTTCTTCATTTGTCATGATGATTATTAGAATGGACTCTGAAAAAAACAAAAAATACGTTCTTTAGTTTATAAGTAATTTTAAAATAATATACCCTGTTAGCGTAAACTCTGCTGATCCTAGAAGATTAAGAATAAAATTGGCTGCATAGGTCAATATCTTTGGAGACTGGGAGTTTTTAAAAGGTATTTTGTGGAGGAATTGATCTCTTGTAACTAACTATAAATGCTTTTTGAGCCTAATACCATGATTATGTTTTTTTCCCTTAGGTATGCAACTGCTGCTCATCTGTCAAATGATATAGCCACTGCAGTGGTAAATGGGAACTGGGAAGAAGCTAATCATCTATACATGTGTGCTAAAGAAACATGGAACGAACTGAAAAATCACCCCTCTTTGAGGTAGTAAACTGGAAACTAGCCTAGTGTTCATATGAAACTATTAAGTGTATTATTTTACTTTTGTTACTTTTCCTTTTGAGAGAGGCTTACGGACTAGTAATGTTATTTAAGGCTGATAAATTTAGAAGCTTTAATGTTCTTGAGAGCTTTGAACTTCCTGGTTGGTTGTTTAGCTTTTAAGTGATTATATGAAAAGGCCTTTTTTATGAAACCTTGGGAATGAATTGGTAGGCATGGATGAAGCACTGAAACATTTCTGTTCTATGTGTCAATGCAGGAGAACTAGAGCCTTATTTTTCCCTTGTCATAGTTTGGTTTTATGGCTTTTAGGCAAGTAGCAATAAGCAGAATTGAAAATTCCCTGTGAACAAAAGAATGTTGCAGACGTTATGGGAAAACATACTGGGTTATTCATCTCTTCAAACTTCCAAGTGGGTGTCATTCAGGAAATGTTACTAAAGATCTGAGAACTGAAGTAATGTGTATTGTTTTTGAAGCGTCCTTCATCAGTTTTTCTTTCAATTACCTTGTTTTCTGGCTTAATGATACACTGAAAGTTAAAGCCTTATGTTTGGCATTATATTCATTTTCATGGCAGCTGATTTAAAATAATATTGTTGAGGTCATTTTGAGGTCTATTCCATTTCACACTGAAGAGAGTGGAAAAAGCTGTTTTGATTTCAATAAGACATTCAAAAGACTTTGTTTTGAAACATAGAGGTGCCTACCCAAAAGATGTTAGTCTTTTATGGCAGGAAATGCCTGTTCTAGCCTTTTTCTTTTGTTCAGCCGTGTTTCTAAAGTTAACCTTCTGACTTACGAGAACAAGTTGGCAGTAACAAAACATGATGTAATAAATAATTATTTTTTTGCATCTGATATAAAACTTATTAACTAATAATTTCACTGCTGCTGAAACCAAAATATGCTGTGCAAGTGCAGCTTGCACCTGCTACCCCAGCTAAAGTATTTTCTTACCTTTGGGTTCTTGACTTTGCAGCTGGAATACTCATTTCAGTTCAATTTTTATATACAAGGCATTTAATTTTTGTAAATGCTTTAGGTATAAGTATTCTTAGTAAGAGAATTTTAAGAACTTAAATTGCCATCATTAAATTGATCTGAGCTGCTCTTTATCTTTCAGCTATCACAGAGTTTTACCTGAGTATCTGCGACATTTCACAGTTGGCTGGGTGTATACAAGAATCCTTTCTCAAGGTGTTGAAATTTTGCAGAGACTTCACATGTATAAGGTAAAGTGGTGAAGTGAATAGGAATACGTGTTTAATGTAGCATTGTACATCAATTTACATTTCTGATGTGGCTGGAAAATGGTGATAGTGTTTGCCAGGACTTGCTACAGTTCTCTGAGCAGGTTTCTTTTAAGGAAGAAGAGCTTTTTTTTCTTGCTGCTTTAGAAAGTTTTTAAAGCCTTTTGATTTCTGCTTATGCTTTGGAGAATTACCATATGTAATACACCATAAGACTGTTGCTGAGACGTTGTTTTGTTATTTAGAGATATCTGTGTTTCGCTTGACTTGGTTATTGCTTTTAAATAAGAAAATCTTGGAAGAAATGTCTTCTATGAAATCCCTGCCTCTTCACCTTAGGAGCCAACGTCTCCAAAGGCCTCTGACTTACGTATTAAAGCAAACCAGATTATTCTGAAAAAGACTTTGCCTCTGCAAAAAGGCAACAAGTAACTTTCAGGTCTTTTTCATATACAATAAGGAATACAGAAAGGACAAAAATATTGTATTTTTGGCAGCTAACCTTTAAGTTTATATAAAAATATAGAGTTTTTAAGATACAGCCATGCACCTGAATACATTGGGTGCTGGAGTAAAAATGGGGTTTGAATTGTGCAGCGACAAAGTTTCATAGTACCCAGTAATTAGAAGGGAAAGTGATAAGCTAATTATATAAGGAAACTTCAACTTGGTTTTCTAACTCAATTAATAAAGATATAATCCTGTTGCTACAGGAAGCGGTGCAGGAGCTGCAGACTCTTCTGTCTCAGGATGTGTATTGTACTGACAGCAGAGGGCGATGGTGGGATCGCCTTGCTCTGAATTTACATCAGCACTTGAAAAACACTAAGAAGGTATCTTCACAACTGCATGCTGTAAAGCTGGAAACACTGCAGTCATTGTCTGAAAACATTTTTTAAAAATACTTCATATGAGAAGAACAGTGGGGTAGGCTCTCCTAAAAATGCAGATATTGGTAGGAATTCCAAGGTCAGGCAACCAGATTTTCTTAAGAAACTGAATATCAAATGTACCCTCATCCTTGGTTGGCCTGCTTTTTTCTGTTGCATAGACGAACACTGTTTGGCATGAAGGATTATATGGAGTTATCAGGCAGCAGCTTCCTTGCTGTTCTGCCTTATAAATTTGCCTAAAGTGTGAGAAGCAGAGAAATTTCTTGCAGTAAACACTTCTGCTTCTGAACCCGAGTCATGATGAGGCTGTATCTGGAATGAAAAAAACAACATGATTGGAAGGAGTTTTTAAATGTTTTCAAACAAAAAATTAATAGAATTAAGTCCTTGGCTAACTGTTGCCAGTGGGGAGAAGTTTGTTTTCTGTATCTGGACCAGATTTGGTGTGGGGTTTCTACTGTAAGTGGTCAAACAGTAGGCAACCCCATTTCTAATCTGTTACTTGTACACAGCTCTGGCAGGGTTGTCAGTCTTTAACAACAAATTTAAACTATTTCCATGGTTCTGCAGGAGAAACTGTAACTGACCACCTTTAGACTGGTAAAGAATAACATTAGCGTTTTTAGATAGCATGTATTACAGGCTATGGTCATCCTGGTCTCTTTAATTCTTTTAGGAAGGCAGAGGAGGGGAGAAGCGGTTTTGAGGTAATCTTAGCTTTTGCTGAAATTTTGCCCTCTTCCCTTCCAGTAGGACACACACACCAGTAGGGTGTGTTTGTACAAGTAAACCACATTATTTGTGCAGTGGGTAAACTTGCCTTGCCAGTCTGAAGTCTCAATGATGCAGTTCAGGCTTTTAGAAACTGTACATGGTGAGCAGTCTTTGAGTTTCCTAAAGTGATTAGCTGGCATGTAGCCGAATGAGAAAAATAACCATACAAGAATGGCAAGGATTGCGTGCAAGGATTATTGTAAATCTCTGTAGAACTTTCTGCCACCTCTGGATAGATTTCTGCAGCAGGATATAAAGTAACCAGAGGAAACTGCAAACTGCAGTACAGCTTGTACCTCTGAATTCCTAGTGAGCCAGCACCAGCTTTTCACAGACTTTCTTTGCAAGAGTGACAAGGCATAGAAGCCACTAACTAATTTTAGGGATCATTTTAGGTTGTAGTTCCATGAATTTTCTGTGCAGGAAACAGCAGGTGGTAGTTATATCAGCTACTGGTCTGAGGATTTATAAGTACAGGAGATTATGTCCGTTTTTCCTTTCTGTTACAAAGGAGAAATACTGTCAGTGAATGAAAATGAAGCTCTGTAAGACTGTTTAGGTCACAGTGAAATATGGGCAGACTGAAAATCAACTTTCAATGAAAAAGACAAAGAACACCAATCTAAGTGAACACAACAAAGATACCTGACTAATTCGGCAATGAAAAATAGAGATTAAAAAAAAGTTTTAAGTCCAGGAACAGTAGCAGTTGTAGAGTTGTTTAAAATAAGCAGAGAATGACTTTTTTTTTTTTCTCCTTGGTATTGCTTCCTTGCCTCACTAAGGCTATTAAGAATTGGCATTAAAATGCTCTTATGTTGCATTTTAATTCTCTTAAGTCTGTTACAAGGAAATAATGTCATAGGCTGTCAAACGTCTGCAGTTGTCTCTTCTGCATCTTATACTCCCATATCAAGCTTTTTACAGATTTGGAATTAGAAGTTGTACAAAGGAAGAGTTAGTCGAAGTTCCTTATTTATAAATTAGGACAAAGTGCCTTCCTCAGGTGACAGAAAGAGAGTATGTCAGAACCATGACTTGAATTATTTTTTGGAGTCCATATTTAACCCTGGATGTTCTTCAATGCAGTAGTACATTGGTCTAAAATTTGTTCTGTATGTACATTCTTGCACAATTGAACTGGTCCTTCTGTTTCCATATTACATGCTGTTAAGAAACTGGCTTGAAAATAATTGGCCTTAGAACCAGCTCTTTTTTCTGGTCGCTTATGTAGAATTTACACTTCCTTAATCTTATATTGATCAGTACAAATGGAGAGTAATTTCTTTTTACTGTACTAGTGCAAATTTGAATCCAGAAGTCTACTAGTGCAAAATACTACTTACTAGTTAGAACTTCGGTTACATAACTAAGAAAGGTGGCCCTGTCTTATATGCTGGTTTTTGCATTCATATTTTTGTGCTCCTTAAATCAATTGGTCTTTTGGGCTTAGTAAAAACAGACAGATGTGCATAGGTCTTTCTAAATTATTGCTTGTTATCTTGCTGTTTGCTAGGCCATTGACTGCATTAGAAATGGGCTGGCAGACCCATTTGTACGTACTGGGCATCGTCTCTCTCTCTACCAGCGGGCTCTGCGAATCAGAGACTCGCCAAGCTGCAAGCAGTTCAGATACCTGTTTTATGACCTGCCAGTCATAACTGTGGAGGATGTGACACATGTAAGTAAAGTTGCTGGTGGTTTCTGAGAAATAACAACTCATGAGGTCTTTTTTCTTCTGACAAGAAAAAATAATCTGGGAGACTGCTATGTGCTATGCACCAGCCTCCGACTTACTTGTGCTGCAGGAAAATGAATACAAATGTCTTTCTAAAACAAAAACCTCTTGTAAACAAATATTTCTACTTATTTACTAGATGGTCAGCTAAAGTTAGTCAGCTGTACACGGATTTAACTTGCACTGCTTTACTGAATATGTGTTATGAATCTGATCAGCTATAAACTCCACTAATTTACCAGCAACACGCAGATCCTTTCTGTCTGAAGACTCTGATCAAACCAGTGCATTGACCCTGGTGTCTTCAGACCAAGCGTTCTGTGTGTAAGAAAAAGGAATAGTAACCTTAGCATGTTGTCAGCACTAGATTAACGGCTCAAAAAATGCAAGGTTTTTTTTAGTAACCTTTGGAAGTTATGCACTTTAAATATGCGCTATGCAAAGATGCAATATGATGCACTTGCATCATATTGGAATGGATTGTTTTTTAACTCATTCATTTCCCTACTGTAGCAGAGATAATTGTATCTGGGCAAAGTCGGAGCAGAGCCTCACTTTCTCTCTTGGCCTCATCACTGCATATCTCCCTACAGCCCTTCTTTTTCTCAGTCCAGAATCAGTCTCCTCAGTCATCTGTATTCTTTCTTCCTGGTCCTGCATATAGAAAGACTACATTCCCATCTGCCCAGCATTTTTGCTAGACTTTTTTTTTTTTTCTGAAAAATTTGCTAGTTTATAAAAGCTAAACAAAATTATTTCAAGGGAATGACAGGTTAAATTTTATTCAGTTGATTTTTGGAAACAAGTCTAGTTCTGATTTTAAGAAAACTGAAATGGAGGAATATTGTGTTTCAGGAGAGATTCAAATACTTAAGCTAAAGTTTTTTAAATGTGATGCTGGAAAGTAACTAGTTCTTTTAATATGTTCAGGTCACGATCAAAGGAAAGATGTGTCCTCAGATGGGAATGGGAAAATCTGTATTTCTAATGGAGGATATTGGTGATGAAGAAGGAGGTGAAGATTTCAGTGTATCCACAGTCATGTGCTCAGTTGAGGAGCTGGCATTAACTCATTACAGACAGAATGGTTTCGATCAGGGTAACAGGTTTTTTTTTTTGGTTTTTTTTTTTTGTACATTAAAATAACTGTGAGAGTAAAGAACCAATTTACTAAGCAGTTTAGTTAATAGACCAGTTTTAGCTGATTTCATTACACCAGTTTTTAGTCTGATTCTGTTTCCTTCCCAAACGGCTCTAATATGTAATTTCCTTACTGAAATGCTCTAATATGTATTTTCCACCTGATTTGCTGCCTTTATATACCTAAAGTGGTTTGGAAATGTGTTAGGAAAAAAACCAACACTTCTTATTTATCTCCATAGAAAATCACTTTGCCTTTCTTATCAGTGAACAGCTATTTTATTTGTTAGGGGTAAAATGCTAGCAATGTCATTTAAGGGAGTGTCATTAAGGAGAGCTAAACTTCCACTGATTTCTGGTACTAGATGAACATGAAAACAGTGTATACCGTAGCAAGACACTTAGCAACTTCTTTTGAAAAGGCTTAACTTTCAGCTCTTGTTAGTAGTTGTCCATGTATTTTTACAACTTAAGAGCTGTGAAAAGCCACGGACAAGTAAGAATATATAGGTCTGTTTTACAGGAAAAAAAGCAAAGTACAAAAAGGTAGGCAGGTTATTTTTTAAGATAAAATTTATATTTTTATATAATATATGTATTTTAATGTAATTTTATATTACTGATATTTTTCCCAAATACTGTTGCAGGAAAGGTGGCAATATCAGAAGGGGGTAAATGGGAAGGTGACAGTATTTGGAATTTGGGAGAATTGTGCTGAAGTCCCCACTCAGTTCCTCACTCCTACTCACTCGCTGTCAGTCGTCTTGGCTCAGTGGCTCAGTACAAATTTTGAGCACACAGTGGCCATGTGTGATTTAGTGGTAGGCCTAATGAATCATAATGCCCAGTCCAGCACTATACACACACATTAACGCATGCACATATGTGGTCTCTCTCTTCCCACCCCCCCCCCCGTCTCCTGCCCCCATACACTATGCTATATATTATATATAATATAATAACATGTAGCATATATTCTATTATCTATATGTATTAAATGTAACATTACATATTATATATAATATATTATACTAACAGACTAATAACAGAACATATATCACAGAATAGTGGAGGTAGACAGGAGGTCACCCTGTCCACCCCCGCTGCTCAAGCAGGGCCACCTAGAGCCCATTTGCCCAGGTCCATGTCCAGCTTTGGAGTATCTCCAAGGATGGAGACTCCACAACCTCTCGGTGACCCTCACAGTAAAAAAGTGTTTCCTTACGTTCATATATATATATGTGTGTGTGTATATATATGTATATGTGTTCATACATACATGTGTCTTCCTATGTTCACATATGTATATATGTTCATACACATGCATGAACACATATATATATGAACATACATATAGATATATGAACATAAGGAAACACTTTTTTACTATGAGGGTAACTGAGCACTGGCACAGGTTGCCCAGAGAGATTGTGGAGAGTGTGTGTGTATGTGTTCATATCAACATACTTATATATGTAAACATGTATAAGACGTAATATATACAATATGTACACATGTCCATATATATGTTAAGTATGATTTAGATAATATATATATTATAAATATTCCATTATAATATGCACAATAAATATAACACAATTATATATAATATTATACAATATGCAAAATCTAATTATATACTATAAATATATATTATGTTTTTACTATAGTCTATATTATCAATATTTTACTAATATAATAATATAGAACATATATACTCTAACATATAACACATAATACATGATATATGAGATATAATGTGTATTAACTAATTTATATATGTATATAGTAGTATAATATAGAACATGTGTAAATTTATATACATCATGTATCATACAATTATATGCTATAAATATATACAATTATATACTTATAATTAGATATAAAGTATTTAAATGTTACATTATTATGGTATGCTATATTATGTATTATATACTCTGTGTTACATACAACCTATTCTTACTAATATATAATACATGACATATAATAAATATGTTTTTATATGTATATATAGTATATATAGTGTATATGGTATATACATTCCTGTACTGGGTTTGACTGGATGGAGTTAATTTTCTTCATGGTAGCTCATATGCTGCTGTGATTCAGACCAGTGACCAGAACAGTGTTGATACCATGCGGATGTTTTAGCTATTGCTGCATAGTGCTTACACAGTGTCGTGGCTTTCTCCATTTCTCCCCACAGTGAGGAGGCTGGGAGGTGGGCAAGAGGCTGGGAGGGGACACAGCCGGGACAGCTGGCCCCAGCTGACATTACGTGGTAGGCATATTGCCTACCATAAAATGTCACACTCAGCAATAAAACTGGGCGGGGGGAATTTTTTCCAAAGTAGCTGTTGCTCGGAGACTGGCTGAACATTGGTCTGCTGGTGAGTGATTGCTTTTGCATCATCACCTTTATGTCCTCTTACCCCACCGCCCCCCCCATCACTTATTTAATTGTCTTTATCTCAAACCTTGAGGGTTGTGGTTTTGTTTGTTTCTTTCTTCCTCACTTTTCTGCTTCCAGTTGTCTCCCCCTGCCTGCTGGGGCGTGAGGAGTTAGCAAGTGACTGGGTGGGTGGGCTTATCTGCCATCCAGGGACAACCCACCACAATTTTTTTAATATATAAAAACATGCACGTGTGTGTGTATATATAGGTATATGCACATATACATATACTTTTATGTATATAAGCATATATACATATGCATATATATACATGTATACATATGTGTACATACGTGTATGTATAAATATATGTATATACATATTACACGTGTATGTATACATATGTCTGTGTACATCTATATTAAAAAAAACCCCAACCCTCATGGGTTGATATAAAGACAATTTAGTAAGTGATGGGGTGAAAAAAAAAAAAGGAAGATGATGCAAAAGCAATCACTTGCCACCAGCAGACCAATGACCAGCCAGTATTACTCAAAAATGTAATACATTTTTACATATAAACATTTTGTTATTAATGGTTTATATTACACATGTACATACATGTATACATATATGTGTATGTATATGTGTATATATGTACATGTATACATACACATACATGCACATATGTATGCATATGTGTATGTGTAAATGTAATAGAAAACATTTTTATATATACAAACATTTTGTTATCAATGTATTACATTTTTAGTATACTGACTGGGCATTGGTCTGCTGGTGGTGAGTGCTTTTTGCAGCACATCATAGATGTATATACACATATATATGGGCATACATGTATACATACATGTATACGTATAGCTCCATATACATATATGTATATGTGTATAATATAAAACATTTATATATATATAAACATTTTGTATTAATGCGTTATTTTTTTAGTGTAAAAATAAAAAAATGTGTATTAAAAATTGCTAAAGTTAGAACAGTAAACCTTATTCATGACAGGGCATAGTAATTTAATCCTATGCTGTAAATGAAGGCCACTAGCCTGGAAATAGAAGGCATTAGCAAATTGTGGAAGTAATAAACTGCATTTACAACTTGATGCTGTAACGTTAATGTAGACCGACTTCAGCTGTGTATAAACCTGACCATAGCATGTTTCTGGTTTGGATCATGATGATTTAGTATCTCTTTGTATGAGATGATTGCTGTAGAAATTAACGTTTCCATTTTTATTAAATTTTGCCCTTTAGGTATTCATGGGGAAGGCTCAACGTTTATTACATTGTATGGTATTCTAATGTGGGATATCATTTTCATGGATGACATACCTGATGTTTTCAGAAATTCCTATCAGGTAATTTCAAAAGGCTTTCTTTAGTTAATTACTGTACCCATTGCTGTAGAGTGTAACCATGTTAAAATCTTATTCAGCATTAGATTAACATTTTATTCTGAGGGACTTTCCAGACAGATCTTGGTGTTTGCTTGGTTTTATTATTTGTTATATTGGGCTTGTTACTAAAGGACTCCTTGGTAAATAATTGCTATGTAAGTCTGGATTGATTGTCAGATAGGGTGGGATTCATCTGGCTGAATGCATGTGTCCTATGTCTGAACTCACTGGTCAAGGTTTCCTTTATAGTCAGTGGAAGAACACTGCTGTGCCATAGCATTGTTCATCTCATTTGAAGATGATGCATTCCATTGAAAAAAGAAAAAAAAAGTTTGTTTCTTTTCAGTAGCCTTTAAAGGGAAGTCACTTTTTTAAACTCAGGTTTGTTAAAAATCCCCCCCCCAACATGTTTATGCTTTTGGGATCATCCTTCCTTTCTGTCAAAGAAACAAACAAGCAAACAACACTACCAGTCCCCCTCCACACCCCACCCAACAACAACTCCCTGCTGTGCCCTAAGATTAATGATTCCAGGTGAACTTGTGGCTTTTAGCTAAACGCTTTACATCCTACAAATTACAGCTAGAAACAGTTTTATTAATTGCAATTAGAAAACTTGATTACTTTTAGTGACATTTGCTAAGAAAACCCTAAAAAGCCATCTCAAAATGTTGTAGAACTAAAAAAGGCCAGACAATTATCGTCTTTCTTCCACCTTAACCCGTTGCTTCTAATTGGAACCCTGGCCCAGAGGTAGACCAGCCTCTTAACTGGATTTATTAGTACTGTAAGAAATTATAGGTTTATATCACTATGAGATATCTTAGGTAGAAATTTATTATTTTAGAGGTGAAACATGCAGGTTTTTTCTTCCCTCCTTCCCATCCCTCCCTTTATTTTTATTCACCAGTTGAAGTAGAAATCCTTGTGGCTGAGTTGAAAACCACCACTGGTGGTTTTGGAGGTGTCTGTCTCCCTGATTAGTGACCGCTACAAATACCTCTTTTTAATTGGTGGAGAGGGAGATGATACATTCCCTCAAGGCCATCCTTAGATAGTCCCTTAAGCAGAGGATGTAAAAATCTAGAGAATCAAACAGTACGATTATTTTATTAGGCCAATAGGACTAAACTCAAAACTATGAATAGATGAGTCACACTCCGTCCCACTAATCTGAAGTTTAACCTGTTTTGTTTATTTTATGTTGACATGGATTATAAGTCTCTATACAGTCATGTCTCAAGATAATATCTTAAGCCATGAGCACTTGCTTATCAGTATGTTCTTGGTCATATCCTTGGAGAGCTACTCGAGAAGAGGCAAATTACTACAGAGTAATGGCAATTCTTTGAAATGGCTTTTACTACTTGTCTTGTATTCATCTTGACCAAGTAAATTTAGGGTTGAATACTGTTTGCAGAAAGAATTGAGATGTGGTTGTCCTTCTTGCTTTGAAATTATGAGGTGGGACATGAAGGCACTTGCAGGCTTATAGACAGGACAGGAAGGGGACTGCTGTAGCTCCAAAGGCCATAGAAATACTGGTAAATGGAATTCATACAAATAACTTTTCTTGCAGACTATCTGCTGTTCTTGTAAGATGCCTTACCTGTATGAATGTCACGTGTTAAAAGCAGGTATTCTTTGGTTTTGTCAGTGCAAACTACCATTTACTGTAGCTCCTGCCTTTCTAAATACATTTCCTTTAATATAATCTAATATGCAGATTATGCCTACTTGCTTAAAAAAAAGGGGGAAAAAAATTGTATGTTTCTAACAATCCCAGTATTTACAACTCATTTGCAAATTTATTTTTCTTTAAACTAGATTTTACTTATCAATGCAGAGCAAAGCTATCATGAGCCTCAGGCACGAACAAGGGTGAGCTGAAAGCTCACACCTGCTTCACTCAGTCATTCCCTAGGCTGTATTTTTGTGGGATTAGCTGTGGCAGCAGTTTGTGTAAGGCTGAAATTTGCCATTTTCTAAGTAAGTAAGTAAGTGCTCTGCATTTGATTTTGACAAGCTAGAATGGCACTCAGCTACTTCTTAATAGCTTTTTTCAGCCATGGTCAAAATTGAATAATTGCTGCAGTGACTTTATACAGTAATGCGTTCAGTGCTATGCATAAGGCTTTCTGCTTTTAGGCAGCTTGCATGATACTCCCTAGTTTCATCACTGCTTTGTTCTTTCCACCTCAAACTGCTCACTGTAGCTGAGCAGTCTTGATACCGATTCCAAATCCCGACTGGAATGTTACTCCTTGGAGAGTTAGGAGAGCAGATAGCTCTTCGTTGCCTGTTAAAGGAAACCTCTGTCTAGAGGTCAAAAACCAACAGAGCACAGGCTAAGGTGTCGTCAGCATTTGTTGCACTGGCATTCAGTGTTAGAATATATGCAAATCTTTCCATTTAATAAAGGTTTCTGTGGTGGACAGGTGCACATTAAATTGCCTCAGTGTTTGTTTGAGTGAATTTGTAGTTGAGATGATAAGAAAAATATGAAGTAGGGCATTGTCATTCTTGGAATCGCTGCTTTGCTGCCAGCTCCTCAGAACTGCATTTACCTTTTTATACAGACATCCCCCCTGGATTTATACACTGACAGCTTCTATGACAACAGGAGGCATGTCATTGAGGCCAGACTCCAGCAGCTTCATACAGCTTCCTCAGAGACACTGGCAAACTTGATCGCTGACATCTGGACCACTCAGGAGGGAAAAGCAGCAGCACTAGTTAACTGGGGGCGTTTTATTTCCCTCCAGCAAGTTCAGGTAAGTTAGCTGTTGTCCAGAATGGGCAATCTGTTTGATTAGGCTTGCTGTTAAATCACACATGGCCGTAGTGTGCTTGCAGTTTGTACTGAGGCACTGAGCCATGGCTGATGGTGAGTGGTGGGAGGGAGGACTTGAGTGGGGACTGCAGCACCATTCTCCCTAATCCTAAGTACTGTTACTCTTTTCTGATACGGTCACTTCTCCTGCAACCGTAGTTGGGAACACAGCAGGGAAATTGCTGTAGATAACATCTACTTGCGTTTCTTGTTACATGTGACTAAACAAAAAGCTGAGATGGGCCGAAGAATATTCTTGTGAGAGTTAGGAAATAATGGCTGTACAGGAAATTAAAAGGAAAGGAAAAAAAAGCCAACTACCAAACCTTCTCTTACAGAGCCTTGTCTCTTGCCTTGGAGGAACGTTTCTGAGCGGTGTTTTTAGGCGACTTTCCAAAGATCTACGCCATTGCAGAGGGGGACTTCCTGACCTGGTTGTGTGGCGTACTCACACTAATCACTTCAAGGTATATTGGGAGATCTTGGAAGTACTCTGTGCTCAGCTGATCTTACCCTTAGGTATAAAACCTTCCAGTTGTCAGTCCATACAAACTGTATTTTCCTGTTGTGGTGGAATTAAACCTGCTGCTCAGCTGCCCAGAAGCTATGGCAAGTAGTAGGTGATTGTTTATCTGCTATTTCATCACATTTTGCTGTAGCTTTAATGGGCACAATGAGAAACAGCAAGAGGTGACTAGGTATTGTTGTAGACTAGGTCTTCGATTAAAATTACTGTTAAAGCAACTGTTACCAATCAGTCACACACATTCTGTTAGCAAGAAGTGCTAATGTCACCACTTACACAAAAACTTGAATATGAGACTACAACAACTATGTTTGCTACAAAAATTGAGTAAACAGTCATGGTTTGTATCTTATCTTGCATGGTAGTGGAATGGGTACTAGGAGACTATTGGACATAGCTGCTGGAGCAACTTTTTATACATTTATTATAAAACACAGCTGAATAGCAGGAATTAGTTCTCTAGAACATCTGAATAAGTAAGTTGCTGTCAGTATCAGCTGGAACAGGTGAGGTTGCACATGATCAATTTTTGAATATGAGGTAGCTTCATTCACCAGTGGCTCTATCTGTGTTTTGGTCGATATTTACTGTATAAAAGTTCGTTCTCTTGACAGTTAAACTTTGGAACGTGGGTTAATAACTTGGCACCCACTCGGCCATGCATTGTGCTAAATCTGTGGTATTTTTGTTGTAAATAACAGCCATAAAAGAGTACTTATATTAGTCTGTGGGAGCTAATGAGCTTTCAGTTCCTTCACAGGCATACTACTAATCAATCATCCACATTTCTTTCTAGCTGGTGGAAGTGAAAGGTCCCAATGATCGCCTGTCCCACAAGCAGATAATCTGGCTGAGTGAACTGAAGAAGCTGGGCGCTACAGTAGAAGTTTGTCATGTGCAAGCCATTGGAGGCAAGAGTAAACGCCTCAGTTGACAACGTGAGTAACGGGTGTTTTTAAAGGAACTGGCATGATACACACTACTGGCTGCTGCTTATTAAAAGTAGTTTCTTCTAAAATTCTGGTTTCTTGGAACATTACTGTAGTTACTTTTAGCACAAAACTGTAGTTACTTTTAGCACAAAACATTCTAAAAAAGTTTGAGAAGACTGTTAGTGTGATTTACTGTACATCACTTTGTGTTCAGACCAAAGCCTTTCTCTTCCATATACAATTCATAACTTATTCTATGAAAGGTAATCTGGGGGGTTTTGCCTAGTAAAGAGAAACAAACAAACAGCTGCAATCACACTGGTACCAACTGAGAACAGTGTCTGCAATAAAAAAATGTGGTGCATGAAGTCCTGATCATTTCCATGTTGCCTGTGTAGCCTGAGTTCATTCTGTTGTGCAAGTTTCCTTGCAAGGTGCAAGTTTAGCACCTTTCCAGGATTGTCAGGACCAGTGTGGTTCTCTAACTGTCCCCATTTTGTATTATGTGTTTCAATTTTTCAGTTTAATGTAAAGAAATACAGCTGGTCAATGATGGCCTAGAGTAAGGCATAAAACTTTTTTTTTTAAATGCTGTTTTAATGTGCTGCTACATATGAAAGGATAATTTAACGGCTCCTTATGCTGGGAATATCTGTATAAAGGAGAAATATTTCTCACAGTAGAGAGGAGGTGTTCAGTGCCAACATCACTGCACTCAGTTGTGTGTCACTTCTTATTATAGTCAGTTTTGCCCCACATAAATTGATGTGTTTTGCTTATAAGTCAAGTGAAATGGAACCAAAAGGATGAGTTCTCTTTTAAGACACCAAAATCCTGTGGGTTTGTCTCAATTTTAACCCATAGCCAACATCTTTTCTCTGGAGTCTTCATTCTCATACTGAGTAAGTTTTCCTGATATCAGAAATTCTGCTTACCATACAAACAGCAGAGACTGTAACAGAATGTAGTGAGAAATTAAGATCATTTGCATATCTTTTTTATTAATCATCTTTCTACAGCACATTGTCCCTGCTTTTCTTGGAAAAAACAAACACAGCCCCTGCTATTTTTTGTTGTTGTTGTTGTTAGAGGAAGTTAAAGAAAACCACCTGAAGTTCGCTGTGGAAAGGTATGAACTTTTATTTAGTCTAATTTATTTCACATTCACAACTCAGCATCAGGATTTTACAATCTTCCTGGCACTGCTACTTTACTCAATAAATCATTATCAGGCACAAAGGTTTTAGTTTCAGTTGAAATAGTGAGCTCTAAACCATCACAGCAACAGCATTAGAAACCTACTGCCTAGAGCAATTTGAGGTACAGATTTCTGTCTCTTATGTTAGAGGCAAATTTAAGATTTTGTCCTTTGCTTAAATATATGTTAGAAATTTTTTGGTTTTAATGTCTTTCCATCTGAGAGTAAGCCAAAACCTTTGCCCCACTTGCTACATTTTCATTAAAAATACAAGGCAGTTAATATCAAAGTGGTATTGCAGGCAGGTGCACATTAAACACACGTGCAGGCCTGGGCATACATATACACACAAACACACACTTTTCAATGCATTTCTGGAATCAAAGAACTCTCTTCAATACATGGCAGTAAACGGTGAATAAAGTTGTACTGCCATGATCACTAAGTCTACAATAAGCTCTACCTCGCAGTACTTAATGACACTGGAGGTACACTTTTAACCATATCAACCAGCGTTCCATATTTCCCCCCCGCATGGTTTACAGTGTAGTACAAAAGTCATGATATAACAGCCAGTAACAGCCAAAATAGTGCACATTTTCTAGAAACAGACAAAAAAAGATGAGCTGCTTAGTAGTTTCTCTACTCTTGCAACACCAAAATGGCATTAACAGTATCTTGTTTTAAATGGTGAATAGAAATTAAAATTTGAAAATGTGTACATATATATATATACACACACACACATATATATACACACACACTTTTATGTCAGTACTCTGTACATAGAAGTCAAAGATACATACTCAAACCCCAAAATCGCTTTTGAAAGTTACAAAAGATGTTCAGAGCAGTCCCTACTGACTATTGCTAAGGCAACTGTGCAGAGTGGAGAAAATTTTAAAATTAACACTTAGTACCTGTCTTTCAAAAGTAAATTAAAAAAATTAAGATGTTTAACTTAAGAGGAAGAAACAACATACACAAGCACGCATGCACACACAGACACACAGTAGTTGTTCAAATTCCTCAGAAGGCAAGGCCTGTACAACCCTGAGGGTGCAGAACCTTGTCTATATTTCCAGGGAAAGGTGGATAGCTCCCCTTCCTCCCTGCAGGAGGTGCCCCCATCTCTCCCCCACGCTTATCGCCAACTCAGCCTCTGCTCACTTAACTCCCCTTTTTGAGCTGTGTAAAATTTCTTTTTAAGTCTGTTTGGCAAATAGATATTTAGACAGCTTTTATTATAAAGGCATATTATTTTTAACCCCCTCCCATGCTATATATATATATATAAAATACAAAGACCATCTGCAGCATCTGTACACAACTTAGAACTGAAATGTTAAAATGTCTGAAATCTCCTTATAAAAGACAATCCTGTTTAAATAAGTACCCATTTTTCCCCCAAAGGGTACTAGCCTAAACATTTTTTTTTTTTTTTTTTTTTTTTATTAATTCCACCAGCTGCCTGTGTGGAGTAATTTATTTACACTTTTTTTGGTACCTTTAAACCAAAAAAGTTACACTTCTAAGGGAAAAAAGAAAAGGACACCATAGTTTTAACTGTAATTTTAAAAAGAAAAAAAAAAATCGGTACCAAAAGACACTAAGCACACAGGTTGAGGTCTTTTATGTCAAGTATCAGGGCAGGGAAAGCAGTAAGCTAATGAAAAAAAAAAAAAAATCACAAAAGCAAACTAATACAAACATTTGAAATAATATAAGTCAGATGACTGCTTCAGCAAGTTGTAAATGAACACTAGTTTGTGGACCATTTAACATGCTTAGACCGTCTTGCAGCATAATTAGGCAATTGAGGTGAATACACGTTTCTTCCTCACAAACAGTTGACCAGAACCAATCTGGCATTCTGTCATAACATGCATGTGCGTGCCCGCATGCAGACGCGCACACGCACGCACACACACGCTCGGCTGCTTTGCATAAAAAAGGGGGGTTTGGTTAGTTAAAAAAGGAAGTCTGCCCCACACCTCACATTAGCTCACCTTTACAATGAAACTGCCCGCTTATCTCCACCAAACCAAACAGTGTGAGAAAGCAGCACAGTTAGTACCCCCCAACAGCTTTGTACCTTTGGTAATTTTTAGACCTGGGGAAAACAGGGTCCTGTATGCACTGGACTTCTAGCACAAAGCTTGCACCTATAAGGCCACTCCAGATGTGTATTCTCGAAAATAAATCCTTGAGCAATCTTAGCCATCCAAAACCCACGTTGCAATTTAGGCTGTGCTGAAGACCAGTTTGGTTTTACAAACAAATGAAAAGCTCCAAATCCCATCCCTCCCTGCCTTTTTTTAAACTGTAATATACTGCATATTATTATCGTACAGCTTTTTCACCCCCCTCCCCGATAACTGAGAACAGCTTGTAGTCTACCATACAAGGCCTTTGGTGCCTTAACCTGTGAGTCAGCACCTGAATAGAAGCTTGGCATTGGTACAATAGCATTTGTGTTTGTTTTACACAGAAATCAGTTAATACAAAGTACAGACTCACTGTTAAGAGAAGGCAGCCAACAAAAGCCTTAACCTACGAGAATGACACATTACTTCCACTCTCCCAGTATACTTTCTTGCTTTTCTCCCTATGAAACTTGAGACATTTTCTGGCACAGCATCCAGGGGAGAGGTATCATTTAAAAGCTTTTAGAGTGAAGAGGAGGCTACTGCATTAAGCAGAGGAGGCTGTTGGATTTAATTCCCTCAAGCAGCGCTTGTCCATTGCACTGTCCGTATGGACATGCACGTATGTAAGAAGGCAGCACCACTAACTGCTCTTCTTCCAGCACCTGCTTACAAGTGACAACAGCAGTAGCACCCCTCGTGGATTTGGCCACTTGGAGCACGTCCTCCTTTCTGGAACCCAGTAGGCCTTAAGTATGAATTCTGCTGAAAGCTACTTCATCCTGCAACAGGATGAGGAGAGGGTTGGCAGGGATCAGGATCCATGCAGGGATACAATGCTGAGTATTTGAGGTGCTTACATTAAAAATTGAGGCTCTCGTGAGACTTACAAATGAGCTTAACCTTAAAGAGGAAAAACCTGCTGTCTCTTGAGCTGGCCTTCTGTTATTTCCAGAAATGGAGAGGAGGATGCAGGGGATGGAACAATACTGAACTTACCGTAACAACCTATTGTAAAAAGTTGGGGGGGAGGGGTGTCAGGTCAGCTGCATTAGAGTAATCTTGCTACTGTTTCCTCCCAATTAAAGGCACTTCTAAAGCTACTGCAATACCATATCTACAGTAATGTTTTAAGGTTAACAGTGCATTGTCCTGAAGTTGATTCCTATAGTCTAAAGTCAAGCTCATGACAAAGAGCACAAATCTGACTAATTGTTAATGAATACCTTTTGGGGAGAGAAAGAAAAGGGAACAACCACCCCATGGATACACACTGCATTAACACATATGTAGGATGATCCAAGTCACGGAACGTTAGTATGTATGTATGCATGTAAGTATTCTTCCTGAAGAGGCAATCTGATAAAATAGCTTGTTCCCAGATTTCAGCTGTCGGTCTCTGTCCACTGCACTGAACTACTTTGATTTGCCAAGCTGTTCTGGCACAAGAGTCACTTCAGTCACTATCTGGGAAAAAAGACATTTCAAGCAGAAGCCCTGTTAATGACCACACCACGCCTTTCAACTAGCTAATGAAATGCTCCATCGCATATAATAAGCCAAACCACAAAAATACAGAAGAAATGAGGGACCAGAAGCCCTAGCAGATGAGAACTACTGAAGACAAAATTGTGCGATTTGAAGCATGACTCGCTTTGCTTTTAAATATTTGTGCAAAACTTACATAACTTTTGTATATAAAAATTATTACAGCTTTCAATGCCGCATTTAGCAGTGTTAACTTAGAAAAGACAAAATGATATGCTGTGTTCTCCCCAAACCTTTAAACCACCACATCATCTTAATCTTCATTTGCAAGTGTCTCAGTGGATAGCCAGATTTTGGCCCCACTTAAAAATTTGCTTAAAGGTGTCCCCAGAATGCTCCGTCTGCATAGGTTCCCTACAGGAGAAAATGGGAATGAGGAGGAGAGAAAGTCTGGGGCCTCAGAGGTGTCATTTAAACTATTTGCTCTGAAGTACATCCTGCTTTGATCCAGTTCTGAGCAGCTGCCTTGCAAAGAAGAGTTGCTTTTGTACTGCCGAAGATTCCGGTTTAACATGTCTACTTCGTCTGCCAGCAAAGAAACTTTATGGAAAGCAGTGATGAAGCCACCATGATTAATCTGGGCCTCAGGAACCCAGCGGAAGTAGCACAGTTTCCACAGTTTTATTTGTGTTCCAGAGAGATGGGGCAGAATTACACCGTGCAAATCAACAGGCTTTGCAAACCAGTCTCTGAAGTACTGTTCCATACTGTTACTCTGACTCTCTGTTTGCTGTAAAAAGTCCGGTTTCAGTTTTAGTATCAGAGAGTTTCTTCTTGGAAGGAACTCTTGCTCACTGATGATTCCATTTTTTAATGCTGGGGGGACACCTCGCAATGTGGAGCTGTAGTTTTTCTGCAGAAAATAAATACTGGTAATTTTCCAGTTTTATGCTCATTTGAATAGCAGATTTCCCTGAGCTGCTAGGCTGCATCATCCAGAGAAATTATGTGACCTTTAAACAGTTCTGAGCTTGTGAGTCACTACTGCAGGACTCACAGGGCAAACTGTGGCCACCTGTAGTCTTTAAAAAGAAATACATGTTTTTGAGGCTTTCTAAAGCACTGAATGATTAAATTAATCAGGGTTCACTGAAAAAACTGAGAACCCTGGGGGAAAAAAGTGACATGTCATCACTTTTCCACAGGTGAAATAAGGCAAATGTTGGCAGTGAGCTCAACCCTATCAGGAAATGTCCCAGAGCACAAGGCTCAACAATCTGCACCTTTACTTCTACAGAAAATAATTTCTTTAGGCTGGGAAGCTATGAGAATTAATGCTCCTATTGCTAAAGTGAGGGTGTAAAACACTATATAACTAAATTTTTAAGCATTAACACCTTATGGTTAAGCACAGAAACAGTCCATTCACAGACATCACTATAGTTACCTTTGAGCGTTTAAAAGTTTTCACTGCTCCATTTTGTACACACGGCGCACTCTTCCCAATATACAAAGGGTTGTGAAAGAGCAGGCGGTCCCTGCTTGTAAACTGAAGAGACCAGTCCCAAACACAAGGAAATTTGAGGCCTTTCTCATCACCCAGCTGAATATTTTTGCTTATGGCAAATTCCTGCAAAAAGTTAACATTCAGGCATATTAAAATCAAAGAAAATAGGCTTATTCACAAATCTTAATTATAAACCAGTGCATAACTATTGAGCATAGAAGAGCAGGGATATAATTTAGAGGTAGCTGCGGATGAAAGCAACAGAGCAGCAAGACCGTCTGCTGCTGGAGAAAACAGCTGTACCCTGTTTTTCATTTGTGCAATGCAGAGGCAGGACTACTTAATTAGCAAAAATTACTTTTCAATGATATTAAATTGTTTGTTTACTTTCGAGAATACACTAATGGTCCCTTAATGCGGTACTTCTTTGTAAGGTAGCTACCTAAAACTTTAAAGGGAAAATATTTAACAAAATAAGTAAGTTTTACTTATTTACTTTATCAGCCATCAAATGTTTTCTACACGCAGTTCTGATAAGCTCCAGTTTTCAAAAACAAATCTAAGTGTTCAGTTTTCTAAATACCTTTGAACTTAACAGTCTTTTCTAACTTTTTCAACTATTTAAACAATTATGTCAGGAGATTTCAAAGTTTGCCTGAAGTGTGAAATTCTATTTATTGCCCGTCATTCTACTTTATCAGTTCCAGATATAAAATCTGTTTCCTAGAGGGGTACAAATAATAATGTACAATAACAATGCTCTTCTAGGGGGGAAAAAAAAAAAAGACTGTCTATGCCAACTGTCTATGGAAAGATCACCTGAAAGGACATCCTGATCATATTCATCTGGGGAGCTGAACATTTTGCCCCAAACAGAGTGTGACATTTTGAAAAATACAAAGGAATACCATTTAGTTGAGATGACGTTATTTCCAGAAGGGCATGCCGAAGTCTCTTATTTGAAAAGTATGTGGAACACTTCATACTCACAGTGCTTTCCTTTACTCGCTGATGAGGACAATTGAAAAGGAAAGTGCCAAACAATGAGATACGTGCACTGTCGTACAATATGGTCAAGTACATTTCAGAAAACTCGAAGGCTGCTGGGTATTGTTCTAGCAGCTGCCAAACACAGTCAAGAAACATCAAGAACAAAGGAGACTGGGAAAAGAAACAGAGAATTATTAGCCTTAACATAAGCTTTTCCCAAGTCATACCAATTTCTTTGCAGTTAGTGCTCCATTAGGGCATTCAGCTATACCTCCGGTACATTCCCCAACAGGGTAATCTATTTGGAGTATTCCATTTTGTATGATTTTATGCAACTGTAACAGCCTGTATTCCTGTTTAGCCACTTTCACAAGCAACTATGTGAACTGGCTTTCTCAGCATTACCTTTCCACAGCCTTCCCTTCTCTGTAAGAAGCCAGTCAATTCTTTCCTGGGTTCTCTTTGTACTCATGTAGCTGCAAAAATGCTTTCTGCCATCTTGTATGTCCCTCATAATTTCCAAATTAGTGCTTGTATGAGCCTTCCTTACTAATTGGCCTTATTTTCACAATGTATATACTTCCTTCCTGTTTGGAGTCACTGGAGGGCTTATGATTCAGGCATACTAACTTCTCACTACACTTTCTAGCTCTTTCCACAGTGGCCCATGAATGGCAAAAGTATAAACTATCATTTATGTAAAGTTTTAAAATATTTTCCTCTTCCCAATTTCACCCGTCTGTATATCCTTTCCTAGGGTCAAAATATCTGCTTTCTCATTATTTCGCCCTTGGTATTTCAGTTTTGTTATCCTACATGCATTTTCCCTGCTTAGTGCTCACTGTCCTCAGTTTATCTGTTGGCTCCACTCTCTGGGGATATTGCTTTTCTATTACTCTTGGGCATTGTCCCCAAAAAAGGCTGCTAACCTAGGGTCCTCTATTTTTCCAACTGCAATTACAAGTTGCTCCTTTGCAATGAAAAGGCCAAATAAGATTAGCTGGAAATACTGAAAATCAGGTACTATGCTACCCTCTATTAATCTGTTTGGCAGCTGTGTATCAGTTCATAAAGCTGCAGTGCTTCTCTATCAGCTCAGTACTTTTCAAAGTACTGCACATTGATATGACTTTGCATTCAAAAAACCAGGGATGAAAACAGATACCCTTGGTAAAACAAACAAAAGAAACCACCCCCTCCAAACCCACTCCTAAACCCCTTTTATTTCAATTTAAAATGTGGGCTGTGCTGGCATTTGTAACACTGGGACCTCTTCATGTATAACACTGAAGCAACATAAAAACCCAGCAACATTTAATTGCACCTGGTGTTTCACTGATTCTCACAAGGCTACAGAAGATAAAGAAAATATATCTCTACCCTGGACAAAGACTCATTTTTTCTGACATTAGTTTAATGAGATTTGAAAGTATCAAAAAATATTTTTACTTTTAGATTTCTGTGTGAATAAATATTCAGGCTGATATTAACCAGATACTGTTATCACATACAAATACAATTCATTTTTACCTCTTTGTCAGATCTCTTTAAGTGGTTACACCTATCTAAAAACTGATATCCTGCCATGACCCATTCCTTCTGTATTAAACTTTGAAATCCAACAATTGTTCGAAAATAGGGATCCAGCATGACTTGAATGAGAGAAGCAGCAAGACAGCTCAGGTCTCGTCCCTCTTCCTCTGTGAATAACATACAGAATGTATGAAATACATAAGGTATATATATGCACGTATACAGAATTAGATCTCAAAAACCGGCAACTAGGTCTAGTGTTTTTCTTTGAATTTCTTTCAAAACATGCTTTTTGCTGCCATAATGGTTCTCATAGTTTAAAAAAAACTAGAAGAAAAACACACCTTTTTTTTTTTTTTAACTGAGACTCATACAATAGAAAAGGTTCCTGCAGTATCCAGCACAACAATACATTCATCAAGAACAAAATACCCACCCAAACGCCTCATATTTAAACCAAGATGTGCTAAGAAGGAAGGTGTTCATGTTGCTGGAATTTTTCAACAGATTTTCCACCCCGAAGCAGTTTTTGGAAGGTCATTATATGGGGAGAGGGGGATATACCAGCTGGACGGGTCTTGTAAAAGTTACAGAAATTACAAAATTTCTGATCTTGATATGAGCAAATTTTTCAGTGTCTTTTTTTTCTGAAATATCTGTTTGCATTTACACAACAGCAGCCACTGTTAGTGAAATACTTTTGTACATAGGAGCTCTGAATAAAACTAACTTTGCTTATGCATGGAGTATTAGCCCAGTTAACACAGTACAAAAGTTCACCCTAATGTTTTGATTCTGTCATATCATTTTCAGAATAAAAACCACAAAGACTCAAATTAAAATATTCCTTTGATGCTGTGGACTACACTACAGTTCAGAGACATAACAAAATTATTTTCCTTTCTAGTTCCTCAAATACCTAAAATATTTAGAAGCAATGGGGTTTACGTGTAAAGATTACAGTTGATTTTATCTAAATGTTTTTATCTACATTATCATACTAATGCTAAGAATACAGCATGCTATATGATTGGATTACCTTGTAGAACTACAGAAACATGCTTACACTCCATCATATATACAAGCTCAGCAGAATGCTTAAGAAACGATCTAGACAGGAAAACAAAATGATACAACAGTTAATATAACAGGTTCACACTCTAGAAGAAAAAAATATTTGGAATATCTATATTTACCTAACTCATATATTAGAACAGAAAATCCTTCAACAGATTCACTGCTTATTTACACTGGTGAAAGTTTTTCACATCTCATTAACCACCATTTTATTAATGCCACAAACCTAATGTACTCTAACCAGCGAGTATTTTCCAGTGAGGATAGCCACTTCTCTTCAGTTTCTTCAAAAGGCTCTGCAACAAAGAAAGTAATTACATTGTAGAACAACTTCAAATAACTATTCCTGTGAGCCAGATCTAGTAGAATTTGTTGTATTTCAAGAAAGTAACCACCATGAAAGAAGGACAGTCCAGCATACCATTAACACACAGCTGTTTGAGTTTGATATGTGCAGCCTGGATTTCCTGGATGTTGGGGAGACACTTGTCCAGATCAGATTTGTAAACATCACTTCTTAGAGGATGGCTTCGAGTTATTGCATTACAAATCCTAAATAAGAAAAAGAATCAGCCATTTTATTATTAGAGCAGAGAGAAACAGTCTTTCAAGAAACATGCCACAGTCTTTAACTGCAAACAACTAAAACCACATAAAACATGCACCTTATTTAAAAAAAAAATAAAATTCTAGTTTATATTCAGGAGATATATTGCTCCTGCCACAAAGCTATTGACTCAAATATTTTTGGTATCTGTTAGTTACAAAACAAAAAAATGGAAATGCTGGATCATTAAAACAACACGTTTGGGAAATGAAAATCTGAGGCTGACTCACAGTTAAAGAGATCTATTTAATTTTTAATTTTCCACAATCTTTAGTAAGACTTATCTAGGCTAAATAAACAGAACATATATAAAGTTTATAAAGCCAGGAAATCTGACAGGGTTTCAGATAAAACTCAGAGATCCAGCCTAACACACACACAGTGCAAGCATTTGTACTACTACAAAAAGTCACCCTACAAATTAAACCAATGAACAAAAAATACCAAGCTAGTAAACTACTTATGCAAGGCTCTAAATGCCTTCATCTTTCATCAAGGACAATGAATGACAAATACTTCACAGAAATACCGAGTGCACTGTGGTGCTAAATCTATAGACTGTATTTCCCAACACCACAAGTAAATAATTTTTACTGTGTCTTGCTGAAGCAGGTTAAGAAAATCTCCACCAACATAAGCTGTAATATAGTAACATCAATAGAAAAGATTAAGTCTGCTCCTTCTATCAGTAAATTCTCTCATCTAAATGACTTGCTGTCTAAAAAATAAATGTCCCTTAAAATTTGAAAAATTATTCAGTATTTGAAACTGAAGTGGACCTTGAATAGAAATTGTGCCACAATTATATTCAGAGAACAGTTTCTCAAAAGCTATTGCACTACAACATTATGAAGCAAGTAGCCTCTCAATTACCAATTACTGCTGTATGTTACACAGTCACTTGCGTTATCCTACGCATCTGATTAAAGAATAACATAACTAATGATTTACCTTTGATCAATTCTTCTTTGTTGCAATACATCTTTAATGTTGGCCATTCTTACGAGGGCACTCCCATTAGGGTGATTCCAGGACCATAACTAATTTGGGAAAAAACCACAAAAGAAACAAAATAATGCAGGTTAGTGTTGTTCCACAGAAATTTTTTTCTTAATGCCACACACAAAACTATGTTAATAGACATACATATCTTTAAGATTAATATTGTACAACGATCAAGAACAGTAACAGAATAAAGACTACACTTACTGGCATTCGTCTCCCAATAAAAGAGTAGGAGTACAGCTTAAGGTCTTGATCTGCTAAGGAAGATGGAACCACAAAATATTCTGGAAGGCTTGGGGAAAAAAATATGATACAAGAGGTTACTTTTCCCTATGTATTTGACCAGCTTTTCTCTTGCTGCAATGCTGCGATACCAACTCTGTTAAACTATAATGCACCAGCCCCTAATAATATGGCAGTGCTAACTGGTTGTCCTGTATGCCTCCATGATCTTATATCTCATTGGTACAGCTCAGATGTGTTTGTTTAGAAATGTGCATGTTTCAAAGGGAAGTACAAAAGCATGAAAGCAACAAATGCCCTAAAATATAACATTTCCTTTAATGACACCATTTGCAGGACCTTTTAACTGAGGGCCTCTTCAGAGAGTGGCACATATAAGAAGTGAAGTGCACAGTTAGGTAGGATAGAGGCTTTGGTAGAGGAGACAGGAAAAGACAGCATAATTGCCTTGTTTTCTTCTACTGGTGTTACAAGAGAAACTTACCAAGTAGATATCATATAACCTTCATTGACCGAACAAACTCTCCACTCTGATGCACCTGTCCTTTTGATTTCTCTATCCCAATCAGAGTAAGTTTCAAACAAAGGTGTCTGTTGACCACTGGCACTGCCGATGCTGCCACCACCACCTCCTGGGTCTATTCCATTCACCTTCTTTGCTAGGAAAAGAAAATTCATCAATGCACATTTAAAAACAACAGAGAAAAAAATAAAACTCTTCACCTTCCTAATTAAAAGAATGAGCCACTAGCATCAGGACTAATGTTACCTATTTTTGTATTACAACAGATCAGTGATCTATTGACAGCTTCACAGTACATGACGATGTAAATGTATTTTTTCCTGCAATTTCAACAGAGAAGTAACGTAAAATTGGTATGTTGTGCTGCTTGATAGAAAACAAGACATACTAACAGTCAGGAATGAATGTTATCTTCAGTCACAGGATTTCTCTCTTCAATATGCCAAAGTTTGCAACATTTTAAAAACATGAACCCTTTATAGGCTACCCTTTAATTAGGTACCTTATGAAGAAAGCAAAATAAAAATGATGTAGTTTCAACAGCTTTATTGACTGCTCTATTAAGAGCAAATAAAATAAATTGAAGGCCAGGTTAATATATACATACATATATATATATATTTATATCCACACAAAAAGGTGGCCTACCATTTTGTCGCTAGCATCCAAGATTATATAGTCTGTTACTAATACAGAAGGATCTCCTTTGCTGATCATTCTTTAGGTGCCAAGCAGGCAGTCAGCTGTGTCAAAGACGACTACATTTTGTTTCTTGACACTTGGAAGTAACTTTTTAGACAGAAGTGAAATAAACTGAGACTTAACCCTATTACCTCTGGCATGAAAGCTCCTAGCTTTAGCAAGAGTCTGTAAAGATGTAAGCACCTGCCCAAACAAAGCAGAATACAGCTTTATGGCTCTACTGCCATCTCAGTGATTGTGTAGCTTCTATTTCTTCTATCTATCAACTTCACTCTTGCACTAGTACTCGGACTACTTATGTTTTTCAGAAGAAAACTTGACTAAAATCAGAATGAAGTAGTTGTTCAAAGATAGTATACAGAGAAATATGATAATTACCAAAAAACGTTATAATTTTACTGATCAATGGCAGGATATGTAATTATCAAATATAGCCTGGGAAAAAGTGATGTACGTATACACCGGAGCAATGCAGGCTCTTTATGTTCCTCAAGAAGCACAAAGACAGTATTTCAGCTTTTACTTTACTGGGACTAGCAGGGATAGAGAGTCATAAAACACAGTGCTGGAATTGTAAGAGCAAAGCCAGAGATCTGTGCTACAAATACCAGGGTTCAAAACAACAAAAAAACCCCCAACCCAAACCAAAAGTATTTCAAACTCTTTTCTCCAGCAACTGCAGCACAGCAGAACAACTATCTTTTGCCATTCTGATCTGCTGCTCCAGAGGAACAACATTTTTTACCCACCTTATGTAATTCTTCCACTAGGTATTTTTCCATACAGCAAATGGTATTTTAAGGACAGAGTAAAGGCAACTTTATGACAGACTAACATTTTGTTCACACTCCACTTTAACATTTTATTGTAATTTTATCTGCAAATTAGCTTCCTCCCTAGTACTTTATAATGCTAAAGTACATGGACCTGAATAACTGCCCAAGTTTTATCAGGTAAGAAATTGTATGTGTGATTATGTGTGTAACGTAATCACAAGCACACTTACTCCTTTGCACGCGCAGGGCAGTTGTGTAGGCACCTGCATAAAAAAACATACATTTTTGTGCAAATCTGAAGGCCTGAGCTCATAAGTCCACAACATCCAAATTTTGTAACAGGCAGATCTGTGGTTTCTAATGCCAGCTGCTGACTAAGTATTTCAGCACCACAGAACTACATCAATGGCACTTTCTCTATTTGGAGGCTTGTTACACTAGAACTGATGGGTTTCAGCTGTGTATTGGCTGGGGAACACTAAGCAGTGACCGCACAGCATTACACTAGAAATCAAGTTCCAAAGGCATCTTTTTCAGGCTTACCTAACTGACAAGGTTCAGTTGGAGATTGGCCTTGAGCAGAGAGGGTGTGCTCCAACTCAGCAGGGGTGGTGGAGGTTTTGAGTGGTAAGAACTGCCTAGTAAGCCTCTAGGAAAGAAGGTATGGAGTCCCAAGTTGCACAAATCCTCCTGCAATACCACCAGAAGAGAAACTTATTCCCAAAAGAAGGGCAGGTGAACAAGCCTGCCTGATGGGAGATTAGCTAGGTACCTAGAGTACCGATATAGACATACAATAGGAGGATCGAAGCGTGAATTGAGAAATATGAGTATTCATGCTGACGTTAAGTGCTGACATAGGTAGGTTTGTTTTGTTTCAGACAGGGAAGACATATCTTTCGATTTTGGTCGTTAATATCTATCACAGTGAACGACTTATAACTGAAAGTAAGAGGTTGGGTGCAGGACAAGCCAATTGTACTACCCCTGGAGAAAGCCTCAAACGCTTTTTGCCACTGCTTCTGGACAGAAGTCTTACTAAAATTACATACTAAGAAATAGGAAAAAAAAAATCAAAATATTTTCATACTTACCTGGATTATGATATATTTCCCCAACATACTCAAATGCAAAGAGAAGCTGAAGATCTGTTGGCTGAGAATAATGAGCTATTGCAAGGCACACCTAGGAAAGAAACATTTATTACTGTTATTTATAGACATAAAATTTATTGCCCTTAATTATGACAGCATGAAATATGCACAGCAAAAGTCAAAAATCAGTCATCTGATGTTTTATTTCCATATTTTATTTGAGAGAAGTGAATTATGTAGTTAAACATACTCATATTTGCCAAGACACCATTACTGTAATCGTAGTAGGTGAGTTCATGACTATCTATCAAGAGTGATTACCTGGTAAGAGTGGACTAAATTTTGGCAAGAAAGGTCAGACTGCAACAGGCATCCCTAAACATGATTCTCTGTATCAACAGAGACAAGCAAGGACTTGGAGATACTATGCTGTGCCTGCCCACCTGCATATAGAAGTAAGGAGAACAGAAAAAGAAAAGAGCACAACACACAGGTAGTAAACACAGTACAGTAAAATCTCATTTGCAATTGATCTTTTGATAATTTTTTTTTTTAAAATAAAGAGTACTTATCAACATAGCAGAAAAACATAAGAATGGCCATACTGAGTCACTCCAAAAGGTCCAACCTAGCACTATATCCCTGACAGTAAACAGCAATCAATGCTTAGGGAAGAGGGTAAAAATAGAGAAAGCATAAAATGAAATTTTACCAGGATGTATTTCAACAGTTCACAGTTCAGGCACTTCCTGAACTAAAATCTGGTGTCAGTATTCAACAGCATTTGACAGATGTTTCTTCTACAAAGCTGTCAGTTGGGTCAAAAGGTTTTTGAAGTGTGACTTCCCTTTACAAAAGCCCTCTTGGTTCTTCCCTAAAGTATCACATCTAACCAAAAGTTTGTATCTGATTAAATTTTTATTATCTTTTCCACTAATTCACCCCATATAGGAAGCAGCCTCACCAGTCTGTGCTACCCAAAACTCAACCTTCAAAAATTTCTGCTCTTGGAACGGAAAACAAGAGATAGGTTGCCCTTTGAAGACTTCCAGGACCTATGTCAATCCTGCACCTCATTAAGTTGTATTCCAAAATTTTGAAGGGCATTGATGAATATAAACCAAATGCAAATTGTTTGGTAGTAAAGAACAGCTTTTCACCCAAGTTATTTGGAAATAAGTAATTCACGGTGGGAGATGCTTTCTTCACGTTAGTCACTTGGTTTGTTTGTCAGCTGAATAGCAGGCCAAAGATTCTCCATTAATCTCCAATTTCAATAAAAAGTGAGTCTTCAGGGTAGGTCCTTTTGCCAAGTGTGGGGGATCTACAGTTAAATATGCCAGTAATCACCCGTTTCTCAGTCCCCAGCTCATCTTGAGAACTGAAACATCAGCCAAACTCTCTGAGGGTAGCAAGATGTCAGCTTCATTAAATTTTGGTCTAGCCCTTATAGGTTCTGTCCCAGATGACTGGATTTCATTCACAAAAGAAACCCACCCATAACTTCTAGATGCCTGCAGGTTTATAGCAAGCTCCAACACTGTCTCTGACAATCTGATGCGTTAATCAGGTTTAACCAGGCTGAGTCACAGCAAGCCCTGCCCTGGGAAGGGAAATTCAGCAGAGATTTAAAATAAGAGAGATGCATCCTCAGAACAGCAGAGATTTAACTTGGGGCACAAGAAAGAGTCTTGCCTAACTCTTCACGTTCTTTGCAACAGTGTCGGGACCAGCATCACATAAGCAACTGGTTTTCTACCTGTACAAACTGTTCATTTTGGTAAAACCCTAAGATTAAAATTGAGAGCGCAGCACATGGTTTAAGATTAGATACTAGACTTCAAATACAGTCAAGCTTTGCTAGCCTTTGTCACTTTAAACGTAGCTATTCGCTAATAAATATAAAAAAAATTTGACAAAACCAGTAATATCTAGAATCAAATTCAGGAAGAAAAAAAAACTTTCAAGTAGAGATTGGTAGTGTTACTCTCTAAATTCCAGGACTTGATTTAGAGTCTCTAGCTTTGCCTTCTTCCATCAGTATTTGCTTCTCCATTTTACTAAAATGTACCCGCCTTACCTCTAAAAAAAATATTTAATGAAAAGGAGGCTATAAAACACTAGACTCTATTCTATATTTTAAGATACAGAAATTCCATGTGACAAAGTTTTTAATTAGGGACAAAGACATAGTATAAATTCATATTATTACCACCTAAAATTTTTCCTTTCAATTTTCTTCCTTCCCTTCAACTCTCCACTGACATTTTATATTTAGCAACATGTTGACACAATTTATTCACTGTTTAGCAGTTTTGGATATTATTTTTGAAAAACATTCTGTGCATCCAAGAAATTGTTTTCTGTTAGTGAAGGAAAGTCTTCTTATTGTCATAGACATAAAAGAAAGATTTGCATGACACACAAGCAAAGGAATACTACTACTGGCAGCATTGTGCCACAGGAAAAAAAACTTGAGAGCTGACTTACGCCAGCTTCTGCATGGAGAAAGTTATTGTGCTTTTACTAGTTTGTATGCAACATATGTGGCATTATGGAACCTTCACCATATTTTTATTTACTTTGGCTTTTGATGGGGACATTCCTCACTATTTATAAAACCAGTAATGACTGTAGACTGACTTGAGTTGAAAATGTTTTTTTCACAAACACTCCCCAACAAAAAAAATTCCTATTGAGTCTTAGAAGAACAGTTCCTTTAACTTTTCTCCCCACACTTTCAGTTCTACAATGAAACTGCAAAAGAAAACAGAGGACAGGACATTCAGGGTGGGGGGGAAGGATCCCCCCAAAACCCAAACAGTAAAAGTGGCACTGGGAAATAGTCTACCATAACTTTTCAAATGAACATTTATAAGCTCATTTCCAGGATTTGGTAAAGCTTTTAATAACTACCATGAAGTAGCTGGAAGCCATGCACATTTTATTAAATCTTGTGATTTCAGTGTGCAAGTCAAAGCTGAAGAACCCAGCTAATCCATAATACTTGGCCTCTTCTAACAGACTACTTTTGCCTATCATTCACAATGAAACAAAATGGAAATCTGTGTACATACACATTTTTTACTTCTGTTTTTCTATGTAATTTTTCACTACAGTAACTGATACTAACAGAGCGACTCCTCATCTTCATTTATGGGAGTGAAGGATGAAAGCCTTTTACTAAGCTGATCTACTCTCAAGGCTTCAGGATGAACTGCAAGACATTAAAAAATTCCATTGTGCTGCCAAGTAACACAATAAAAATACAGTAAAACCTATTTTTAAAAGCAGCAGCTGAAATCTCTGTCATTTACTTGCCACATTTGAGAAAGAATATGTGTGTGCTGTGTTAAGAGGGGTAAAATTGTGCCAGGGGAGATGGTAAGCATTCAGATCTGGTTCCCCAAAATATGAGAACATAGCTGTGCTTTTGAACCCAGCAGCTGAAAAATGCTCCCAGGTGTTCCACAGTATAGACCTAAGTTGCAATACCAGGTATTGCACAGGTAAAACAGTCCACCTGTAGATTACAATACAGGTTCAGTACCTCTATTTCTGTTATTAAAAAATGCATATATATTTATCCTGCTACTGTCTTCATTTTTACATTGTAGACAAAGTCCACTCATATATAGACTAAACAAGTATTAGAGAGGTACTGATTTTCAGTTTACTCCTCATTAAATTTATATAGTAGTTTTATTGTCTGAAAGTTTCAAAAGACAAGCACATTCCACAGACCTCAGCAGATTATCACCATAAGTAGAAAGCTCTTAAATTGGAAGACAAACATGTTTTACAGGAAATGTTCTCATATCAAACTGAAAAATGTTTGGTATTCTTGCCAATTTACAATTGTGTAAAGCTGAAGATATTTGGGCTCAGTCAAATAACAAGAGAATAGGCTGCTTGTTGGAAAGTTCATTTATTAAAAGCAGTGAACACAATGGCTGTAATTATTTCATAGTACAAAGGCCATTTCCCTATGTCCAACCCCTGAGAAAAATAAATGATACTTTCAGGGCAAGTCCTCCACTTCTTCAACAGGAATTTTACCGACAAGAGCTTCAAAATATTGCTAACGCTCTTGGAAAAAAGAGTTTTGAACAGTCGTATTTAATATGTGCTAAGTTAGCATAGCCCTGCATTTCCCCTCCTTCTCCCTAAAGCCAGGCTACCTGTCTTACAAACTCACTGCAAGGATACTATTTTCCCTTGCTACTGCAATTCCTATTCTGAGTAGACACCTGTAGTAGAAAGTCATGCAGCCAGGACCAGATCAAGTCCCTCAGACAGAATTTGTTGATCATCCTAGGCAGGAAGTCTTCTAGGGAAAATAAGCTTCCAGGTAACAAGACTTTCAGCCCTAACTATTCTGCACGTTCTCCTAGCTGCTAAGCTACGAATTGTCCAACTGAAAACCGCTGGTGGTTTTTTTTTTTTTTCCTTTCCATAAGAATTCCAATACCAGCTATACATAATACTTAATTTGGGTTGAATACAAGTAATCTACACAAGAGGAAACAGTACAAGGATTTCAGAAGCTGAAGTAACTTTTTACATATCAGAATCCTTGTTCGTACAAGAATGTGTCTGAATTCTAAGTACAGGTTTCCTAAGTCTTAAGAAAAATATTAAAATACATTGCTATTTTTTAAAATTCCTTTAGATAAGTTTACTTCTAAAAAAAATTTTCTTCACCCCCTCCAATCCCACTCCAAAGACCATAAAGATAATATCTTCTCATGCATTCCCAGTGTCTTGAAGTATTACCAATTTAGTGATCTGTATAAACAATTAGAACAAAGTAACACAGAAGTTGGGGGGGTGGGGGAGAGACATTACAAAGGGTCAGTATAATTTGTCCAAAACTCTCAGTTTCATATTATTCTTCATAACATTTAGGAAAAAATTGTTCCAGTCCATCCCAAGTGTTGTGACGTGTGAGAAGGCTAGTTTTGATTCCAGAGGAAACAAGATTTGAGATAAATAATTTTCTTTCTGTTTTGATTAAGCATGTGTTTCTGAAACTGCTCTCATACTCATTTAAAGAAGCTTCCTGAAGGAAACGAACTGAGGGAGTTCCAGAAGAAAAAGAGATAGAGAAAACTGAGATATATTTAAGAAACAGGAGATTAGAGGGTGTGCGCCATTCTGGTGCACTGCCAAGATTCATATGCGTAGTGAGGCAACACGCTATCATCTAACAGTTGTAAGATCTAAAGCCTCACCTTTTCATACATTTTAATTTCTTAGTCTAATGTCAAGTACTTGTAGTGGCTAGAAATTAGCAGGAGTTTTCAGTTTGACTGCTTGTTCTGATTTTTGGAACAAAATCATTCCTTTTCCTTTAAGGAATGTGAAATGCTTCTTCTTTCACACTAACTTAAGACTTCCCCAACTTGCTTACCCTTGCTTCCCCATCCTCCACTTCCTCCCACACCCATCTGGCTTTCCTTCCTTTGAGGACTCTATAGCTTTATTTTTGAGACAAAGCAGAATTAAACTGCTAAATAGTGATGACTGCAAGTTTCCATTCCCTTCTATTATTCCTTAACTTTTGTCTCCCAAATATCCATTAATAAAAATGAGGAAGAAAATAGTTACTTGACTGATGAGTGTTCAGACAGTATTTTATTAGCATGTATTGGCTGCAACTAATGTTGAAGGTATTTTTCTAATAGAACTGATTTTTAAGCTTCTTCATAATAATTTACCCCAAAATAAACTAATTCACCTTGAAATTAAATGTGTTCTTCCAATTTGTTTCTGCTTAAAGGTAGAGAAAAACACCTCTGAAAGTTCTACCAGTATTACCAATGCATCATGTCTGTATGTAATCAAGTCAGTCTGATTGTCTGCACCTGAACCCTGACTGCTTTCAAACTTGGATCCTTCTTTTCACACCTAGTACCAAAAAAAGACTCAGAATACTCTCTATTCTAGTAAGGCAGCTTAATTAGTAAGGGTTATTCTCCCTTATGCCCTGTTCAGCAAATATAGGCACTTCCTTAGGAACAGATTACATTCTCTTCTCCAACACCAATTTATATAACCAAATGCTGTTGAGTATTTCCAGTGCATTAAAGGAACTACACATGAAACAAATTACTTAACTGTATAAAGTTAGTATCTGTTCTCCTTGTAACTATTCCATATATTTAAAGCTCATTTTAAAATACTAATTATCAAGTATATTGTTTTTATTTCTGTAACTATTGCTCTAAACAGAACATTTGCTAGCATCTGGCAACAAGTTAGACACATTTATACTCCCATAGTTTGAAGTGTATATTTTAGTAGGTAGACATTTAATTTTGACCTTCTAGTGCTTTATTCGTAAGATGATACTCCTCTGTATTACCATGATGACATTTAGTTAGAAATCCCCTTGCTCTGATTTGTACAGCTTTGTATACATAAAATTTGTATTTATGTAAAGTTTGCTAAAGGAAGCTATTTATGATTTATAAAGCACTAACATGCAGGTCTTTTGCTTTACAGAACAGAGATTGTAATGCTAACTGTAACATCACCTTCCCTTCTGCTTATTTTAAAACAAGTGGAAAAAAAAAACTTATTTTAAAAAACTTCAGTCATAAATATTTCAGGACATGATTTTAATTATAGTCTGCACAATTCACTGATTCCAACAGAAATTCTGCTTTCTGCAATTTCTCAACACTAGGCACCGTAGAAAACCTTCATAAAACACATAAGCACAATTTATGCAGTTCATTTTTTACTCAGGAGGTCTTCATATTTAGCTCCAAAATGAGCATAAGCAAATTTGAGGAAAAAAATACAGCTGACAATTATTTTAATATTTCTTACAGAGATGACTGGACATTAGGCCCCCAGGTCAAAACGAAACAGAAGAAGCTGGATAGGGTCCAGTGGGCTACCAAGATGACTATGGTCCTGAAATACACCTTCTGAAGGAACTGGGCTCATTTAGCTGTGCAATAACGAGACTGCAGGAAACCACTACCAGGAAGGTAGTTACAGACTCAGTCTTGCCAGATGACATAACGGGCAGCAGCCAGAAACTTAACTTAGGACATTCAAGCTGGACATCAGGAAAAACATGCAGCCCTGGAACAGGTTACCCACAGAGGGAGAAGGCTCTCCATCCTTGGTGGTTTTCAAGATACAACTGGACAAATCCACAGCTAACCTGATTTAATCCTGGCAACTCTGATGAGAAAGGTGGATTATGTGATCTCCACAGGCCCTTCCAATCCAGGACCTCTGACTCCACGGTCGGTTCTCTACTACAACATTCTCTCGAGAAAGGTGGATTAGGTGATCTCCACAGGCCCTTCCAATCCAGGACCTCTGACTCCATGGTCGGTTCTCTACTACAACATTCTCTTGAGAAAGGTGGATTAGGTGATCTCCACAGGCCCTTCCAATCCAGGACCTCTGACTCCATGGTCGGTTCTCTACTACAACGTTCTCTCAGTTAGAAGACAATGCTAGCACACTCAGCTGAAGAGAAGAGCAGGAATTCCCTCTCATCAGAACTCGGTTATACTTTAAGTCTTGGTTCTCTCTACAAAGTTATGCACCCACAATTTTTCCCAAGACGACAGCTACCAATGTTTTCATGCACAAATAGCTGGATGTAAATATATATTAAAGAGGCCCTCCAGAACTATAAGGAGGCCTGACCACCTTCCTTTGTTTTTAAACATCACAACAACCTTGCTAGTATGTAGTACTTGAAGGGCAGGAACAGAAACCAGATAAAATCTTTCAAGTGTGTGGTGCTAGCATGCCATTTAAATGCCAGAAAGAACAAAATAACTCCACACAATGTGCTGCGTAAGACCATTCTAGTTGTGTTCACCAGCACCCCAAAATAATTTAAGCAAAATCCTGATAGAAGAAACCTGATCTAAGGACCTCATAGCATTAAATAAATGTCTAAAACCAACAGAATATTGTTATTATGGAAACATTAGACTAACAGAACATTATCTCCCTTCAGTAAAAGTGTGCTTCTGTGATACACCCACACAAAGCTGCAGTAACCTACTTGATGCATCAAAACTGCAATAGTAGCCACACAGCTGATGCTACCATTTGTACAAGTTTTCATCCACTCCTCTAGTGAGCCCATTCTGATATTTGAAAATGGCAACTGTTACACCAGTACTATCTTTATAACCACACACATTCAGATCCTTCCAGACCTCTAGAACTAGCTGTTCTTCCTTTCAAAAGGAATCACATTAGACTGTGTAATTGTAAATGTATAAAGTAAGCGCCTTCATAAAAAGGTTTCAATTTTTGCTCTTGCATAAGTAAATGCAGCACAAAAAGTGTTAATGAGATGCTGAGTTTATGCTCTCTTCCTCCCTCCTCCAGGCTAATCACTCTCCTTAGCTGTGACAGCCAATTAGAAACAGTTGCCATAAAGATACTGCCGTAGACAGGCTGCTCCAGGGAGATTTCAGAGAAGCTGTGAAAGGGGAATTGACTGCTGAAAGATTGCCAAATGTGAAAGGTTACAAACAGCAAAGGCAGCAGGCAGGGAGGATTCTAGAAAAGTAGCAAGGAAAGAACACTGCTTCATTACTGGGCTTCTGCCCAGGGATCTCTATGAGAGGGTAAAAGGTGAAGAAGTGATGAACTTGGTTCACCAGTTACCCAGTATGATAACTGCAAACAGACTTATGTCTGGGCAGATGGTTCTTACTGGACTTACAGGGTTAAGCTCAAACTTTATCCTACTGAGAAGGGGAATTCTTAAGCTCTGTGAGCAAACTGGGTAATTCCTTACGAAAAGATTTCTGTGCCACGCCTGGCTACAAAGTGGTGCCATGGAGGTCAGAGGAGCTGTAACTCAAATAACCTGTGGCACCGATTCAGAACAAGGAAGCCAGCGAGCTAATGTCATTAGGTAGACTAGCCATCTCTGATTAGCAGAAACTCACCTAGACCTTACCAGGTTAAAAAACATTGTATGATTTTGTTGAGACCTATGACAACACATATTAAAACCAGGGAAGGAATGAAATTTCTAGGAACGTACAGGTAGAAGCAATTCCTCTTGTCAAGAGGTGCGCAAGTTTTTTCTAAGAAAATGTTGAGAAAGAGCACATAGTTTTATGTAGATTAGACAAACTGGTCATTCCAAGAGCTCGTTGGAGAACTTGCTGTGTGAAGCAAAGAAGTGTGTATATATAAGATAGTACACTTTACCTATGGGTAACCTAAGCTTATGACTTTCAGAAAATGTATCAGTTTCAAACATTGTCCACAAAAATGTAAACATCTGTTGTACAGCTGCAATGCAGTATTCCAATTCCAGTCTTTAAAAAGATTTGTTTAATAAATCAGTAATGTTTAAAAGTACAACAGATATGACAAGAAATGCAGGTTTATCCTATATGAGAAGGAACAGTTAATACAACACATTAGATTTTTAATCTAATAATTTTGACTCTCAAAATCTAGATACTCTCCTGCAACAGAATGTGATTAATTTGCAATTCTACCCCCCTACTTCTCTCTCAAAACATAAACAAAATGTTCTTATTAGCACAGCTGTTGCTACATATAATGACTACAAGGCAAGATTTCATAAGAAGATATAATACCTTTTTTGCACTTTCAGGACCCGCTTCATCAAAACGAAATCTGACAATACGGAAGTCTTTGCAATAAATTATTAATTCAGTTGGATTAAACTTAAGTTTTTGGTTGGGACCAAGGACCTTCTGCTTCCTCTTGGTGTCATTTACTGTAAAGAAAAGACAAAGTTATTAGACTGTTTTGTAAGTATACAACACAAGACTGGCTCAGATAGATACAGTGATGCTGCTACCAGCAGTTTTTCCTTTAATAGTGTATTTCAACAGTTCCATTGAGGTAGAAAACCTATAGGTTCTCTTGTTATCAACCTCCTTTCAAACAACTGGCTGAATTACTGTCTCCTGTATGCCCAGATTATTTTTGTCCATCAACAACTTCACAAACAAGGGATTAACATGCAGTATTCCCAAGAGCAATTTTTGCTCCCAGACAGTTACTTGTGTACGCTTCAATGCCCTTCTGACGCACAGTAATTGGCATATATGCTAATTTTTTTTTTTTTTTTTTTTTTAACTCGGACACATACAAAAGTGCTGGAGTTAAGGCTAAGATTAACTCCTTATTTCTTACATAAAACTCAAGAATGTTAGTAAACTGCCAGCTGGTCTAGACCTGCATAGACAGGCTGTGTCTCTTGGCCTATGGAACTCCTTTTCAAAGAGAGAAAGTTAAGTTGTAAAAAGTAAGCATCACAGAAGACACAGAGACTTTACTTGTGGTAAATGGGAAAACTGGGGCACATAGCTGTTAAGTGATTAATTGACAGAGCTGCCTGGTTGCAGGTATCTTCTGGGTTAAACTTAATTACTTCCAGAGAACTCAAGACAAGTGTTTTAGGAAACCTCCAGCTGTTCACCTTCAATGTACCAACCATCAAGCAACCCCTTCTGCAGTGTGTGTGAAAACCTCCCTTAATTCCTGCTGGTAAAAGCTTATGCTTCACTATATTTTGGGTTCTCCTGCGTAACAGGAGAACAAAGAATAATCTCCTCAAGTGTGTGGCAGGAAATACTGCCCTCTCCCTCTAAAGAGCTTCAAACCTCAATGGAAAAGCTAAACAGAAAGGGTTCCTAGAGAACCTGTACCATTCTTCTAATGAAACTGCAAACATTCATGCTATTTGACAGTTTGGGGAAACATGCACAAAAGAGTAATCTACAATCTGTCAGCCCTCAAGTTTCAAAATAAAATCTATCCGTAGTCCTCTACCATTTAGGAACAACACGTTTCATGTCAGAGGGGACAAAATTAATAGAACAATTATTCAAGGCTGGCTGGCTTTTCCCCCCTATTTAGCAGAGTTTATTGTATGAGGATTTGTACATGACATTAAATAAGACAACTGCAACACCCCATTTATAAACACCTCTCCATACAGAGCTGTCATTAACGGATTTGCAATACTGCTACTGTTTTGTCACTTCTACCTGGTATTTTTTGAAAAGGGGCAAAAAATGTGGGCCAGTGCAAAACCATATAATAGGTCAATAGCACCTCTTCATTTATAAAAAAAGCATTTCTTCATAATGTTCTTCCTCAGATATACATTAATCTTTTCACAGTGATTACAACCAGCTTCCAGAGTGGAAATGGATTACTGGATAACTTTGGGCACTGAAAACTTAAAAGTAATGATTTAAATTACCTAGTCAGAAAACCAAGTATTTAACAGCCCATGCCATAATCAAGATTTGAAAATTATCATATTAAATTCTTCAATTACAAGATGAAAAACACTCTTCTTAACAAACAGGTTAGCCTAAAGTATCTACCAAATAAAAACCTGGTTCTTCAAGATAAGTATTTTATAAGTTATTTCTTCAGATTAAGATGTCTATTGTCATTTGTAGATTTTTGAGGACCACTAGCTATTAACTTGCTAAGAATTAGACAAGATTGAAAACTCGAGCATTTATGTTGTCGGATATCCCAGCTATGTCTAAATTGTGTAGAGTGACATGCTTTTTGCATTCTAGTGTATTTAAATGAAAGACATTCAGATGCTTGATATAAAAAAAGCTGCTAACAAAATTTTGTACTGCTATAACAGGTGTCTATCCTAGAACACCCGTTGATTCAGTATTGTAGTTAAATTTAAAACCAACATAAAGACCCAACTAAATATGTCTCCTGCATGGCACCTCAAGTTCTATTCAGCTTTTAAGGCTTTTATCCTAATTTTAAATAAACCAAATTCTTTGAGGCAGGGAAGCTTAATGACATAAAACCTCAAGCATCAACAATTCTGCACAATCTAACAAGCAGTTAACAGTTTTGAACTGAGTAAGTTTAAAGCCTGTCATCACACTTAACTGTTTTGGACATACCTGTGACAATCTGCTCAATGCATGTTAGTGGGACATCATGTTCACCAAGGAGGAGATTTTTATAATGGAATTTCTGAAACATATGAACTCATAGCCATTAATTGCAGTTCTGCAGTTCACAACCAGATATACAGCACAACTTTGAAGAAACTATGATAAAAATCAGGCATGCCTAGACTTTTCTGACATGTACCACCCTTGCCTATTCACAGACAATTAGAGGTTGTAGAAACAGCTCTCGTGCTGGTGAATACACACCAGACAGTTTAGAAACCCCAGTGGAGTATGCAGAATAACTCCACTGCCTACACTGAATTTACTAGCCTCAAAAATTGCTGGTAGAATTTCAGTATAATTTGAAGTGTAAAAAAAAAATTTATATATATATATATGATATAAAAAAAAATCTCCAAACATTACTGTAACGATAGAAAGAAAAAAATTAATTCAGCTTTCAGAAATAAGTTTTGACAACTACTTCATGTCAAAAATTCATTTTTTTGAAGTAGCTTTGGTCAAACTTACTAACCATTACTGAATAAGCATCTACCTATTTTCAGAGCTTTACACATGTCTAGTTAATGGAGTGTTTCTTTTAAAAGCCCAAAATGAAAGTGAAAACCCTACTGAAAATAACATACAGCTCACAACTTGGATTTCCAAACAGTACTGTATGCTGTGCTGTTCAAAAACCGACTAAGGTTTTGAATGTCACGTGTTCTGGTTTGACAAAGGCTTGGTTTCTTTCTCCCCCTTCCTTGTTGCTCCACCTACAAGGAAAACTCATTTCACAGTTACTGTGTCCTCTGTCAGTAATGCCAGTAAAACTTGGATGCAGTAAAGGCTTTGCTGATCTAGTTTGCTTGTCTAGTCAAAGGAACATTTGCAATTACTTCCTTCAAGAAGAACATGTTTTTATATAATTCCTGCTTTGCCTTTCGTAAAGCCACTTCCCAATGAAGCTTCCATAAAAAGAGGTAAATAGAGTTCGCTGTATTTCCATACCAAACTTGCTCTGTTTTGATATTCTCAATGAAGGGATGGAATAGCAACACATTCAGAACAGAACAGTGGAACCTCATCATTTAGCCTGCTTTGTTTTAGAAGGCATCATATTTATATCAGACATGAGACAGATTCACTGTATTCTAATTAAATCCATTTTACCTATCACATTTGTTGTCATGATGTAGCGATTGATAATAACAAACCTGTAGTGGCATTGGGTCATCCGTAATAAAGGAAATCTTGAAGTTAGTGCAAACCAATTTGCCCCACAGGTCATACTGACTTGTATCTGTTGCGATGCATTTTCTTACAAAATTTACTTCATTTACCACAATTTCACCTAAAACAGAAAAAGGGGACAGGAAAAAGAAAAGCCTATATAAATCTTGTAGGTACAACAATTCTAAGTCTGTAGTACCAAGAAACCCTTAACTCTTTATGTGTGTCAAGTTATACACCTCTTCTGGGTAAGCCTGGAGATAAACTAAACAGCACTCGGGGTGGGGGGGGGGGGGAAGAAAACTACAGTTCCAAAATAGACAATATTGTGCAGTAGTTAAAAGCAAAAAAAAAAAAAAAAAAAAAAAAAGAAAAAACTAAAAAGCAAAACAAAACAAAACACAAAAAAAAACCACAAACCACAGACCACTTTCCTTATACCCAGAGATCAAAATCTGCAATCCTTCATTATTAAAAATTCATTGGTTTGGACAACACTGTCCTTTAAACAAAGGCATAAATTCATATACTTCAGCTAGTATTTATTTTAAAAACCGCAATTAGCTGGCTATTGTTAAGTACTTTACATAGTTTCATGAACTTCATGAATTCAGAATAATCAGTCCACATCTAGTTTTGCATTTATAAACAGATTTTCATGTGATTTCATAAAAGAAAAACCAGAACACAAACACATTAAACACTCCTCACCATTTCAAAATTTCTAGTGTGACCATCTAATGAAGGAGGCCAACCATTTCCTTTTGCAAAACAGAAGATCCAAATGAAGGAAAAAAAAAATTATGCTAATTTATCTGGGATAAGCTATGAAATAAAAAAGCATACAGGCAAATGAGACTGAGGACCATTTAAAAAGAGAAAGTAAATTGCTACACACAATGCTACTTTTTAGCTCCACAACAGAGGTTTCTGAAAGCTAAATAGTAATTTCATTCTTACTTCAGGAAATGAACTTGGTCATTTAGTCCCATATATGGCTTTTGCTTCTGTCATCACATCAGCCACCTCCTGCTGCTGCTGTCTACCACAGTGTGGGAGTGGAAGTGGGTTCAGGAAAAGTGTAATTTTATACTAGCTGTAGGTTTTTGTTTAAAAAAGACTAAGGACCAAAGATTACTAAAGCCTAATTTGCTCATAATACTTTGGGCATATTTAGTCCCAGTTGCCCAAAATGTCATCTTAGAGCATCCTGTGCTTTGCAAGAAAACAGTCAGTTCTTTGGGTGACTATAATGGGAGTAATCAGTTATCTGTATGCCCAATGAGCAAGGATATAACTTTGAATAAATCTCCCATCTGCCTCCTGATGTAGAGAAGGTATTTTCCTCAAGTAGTTATCACTGCACCCAAGTAACCACATGTGGTGGGTTGCCCCGGCTGGACACCAGGAGCCCACCAAAGCCACTCTATCACTCCTCAGCTGGACAGGGGAGAGAAAATATAATGAAAGGCTTGCAGGTCAAGATAAGGACAGGGAGAGGTCACTCACCAATTACCATCACAGGTAAAACAGAGTCGACTTGGGGAAAATTAACTTAACTTATTAACAATCCAGTCAGTGTAGGGTATATAAGAAATAAAACCAAGTCTTAAAACACCTTCCCCCCAGCCCTCCCTTCTTCCCAGGCACAACTTCACTCCCGAATTCTCTACATCCTCCCCCCTGAGCAGCACAGGGGGACAGGGAATGAGGGTTGCAGTCAGTTCATCACACATTGTCTCTGCCACTCCTTCCTCCTCAGGGGGAGGACTCCTCGCACTCTTCCCTTGCTCCAGCGTGGGTCCCTTCCACAGGGTACAGTCCTTCAGGCACAGACTGCTCCAGCGTGGGTCCCCCACGGGTCCACAGGTCCTGCCAGAAGCCTGCTCCAGTGCAGGCTTCCCACAGGGTCACAGTCTCCTTTGGGCATCCACCTGCTCCAGCGTGGGGTCCTCCATGGGCTGCAGGTGGATATCTGCTCCACCGTGGACCTCCATGGACTGCAGGGGGACAGCCTGCCTCACCATGGCCTTCATCACAGGCTGCAGGGGAATCTCTGCTCCGGCGCCTGGAGCACCTCCTCCCCCTCCTTCTTCACTGACCTTGGTGTCTGCAGGGTTGTTTCTTTCACACGTTATCACTCCTCTCTCCAGCTGCAGTTTCTGTTGTGCAGCAACTTTTTCCCCTTCTTAAATCTGTTATCCCAGAGGTGCTACCACCGCCGCTGATGGGCTTGGCCTTGGCCAGCGGTGGGTCCATCTTGGAGCCAGCTGGTATTGGCTCTATCAGACATGGGGGAAGCTTCCAGCAGCTTCTCACAGAAGCCACCCCTGTAGCTGCCCCCACTACCAAAACCTTGCCTCACAAACCAAATACACCACACATTCAAAGAATTGTCTGTCCTGGTTTCAGCTGGGATAGATTTAGTTTTCCTTCTAGTAGCTGATATAGTGTTATGTCTTGGATTCAGTCTGAGAAGAATGTTGATAACACACTGATGTTTTCAGTTGTTGCTAAGTAGTGTTTACACTAAGTCAAGGACTTTTCAGCTTCTCATGCCCAGCCAGCAAGAAGGCTGGAAGGGCACAAGCAGTTGGGAGGGGACGCAGCCAGGGCAGCTGACCCAAAGTGGCCAAAGGAATATTCCATACCATGTGATGTCATGCCCAGTATATAAACTGGGGGGAGATGGCCTAGGGGGGGAGACAGATTGCTGCTCGGGAACTAACTGGGCATCGGTCAGCAAGTGGTGAACAATTGTATTGTGCGTCACTTGTTTTGTATGTTCCAACTCTTTTATTATTATTATTGTCATTTTATTATTGTTGTTACTATAATTTTCTTCCTTTCTGTCCTATTAAACTGCTTTTACCTCAACCCATGAGTTTTACTCTCTCTCCCACCCCTCTAGGTGGCGGGGAAGTGAGTGAGCGGCTGCATGGCGCTTAGTTGCTGGCTGGGGTTAAACCACGACACTGTCTTTAGCATTCCAAACACTTGAGCAGAATCGCACCTTTTACTTGTCCTGAGACCCAGTCTCTGCACATGCTCCTCACCCTAAGCTATTTAGCTAAGCTGCCCTGATAGCTCTCATGCCCTCATTATCATTAGGCATCAGCCTGGAAGTCACCAAGAGCAGCAGCAAACAGAGTCCCTGCTTTTAGTTCAGTTGTGATAAACAGCTACAAAAACTTCTTGGACTAACTCTGTAGCCTTGACCTGGCAGAATTATGTTGAGTATTCTGGGACCGTTTGAAGATGCAAGGGGACAAGTTTCACTGACCTGTGGTTATCATATACATGCATAGTCTATGCCAGAAATGGCAAGAGTTCTGAAAATGCTCTACAGACAGATGTGCTGGAGCTTTAAAGTCTTTTCTCAAACATTACTAAACTGTGGTTAAATAAGCTTTTGAATTTGGGAAAAAAAATAATCTGAATCTGACAGCTTCAGTACAAATTGTTAAAGCTCAACCAAGCCCTCAGCAACTGAAAACAATGTCTTATAATGGGATACATGCGAATGACAAGCCCTACTTCTGTTAAAACACTGTAATGAAAGTGTTTCAATACTTCTAGCAGTCTGGCCTGAAACTTCTTAACGCCCAGCATTTTTTCTAATAAGCCGTTTACTTAAATAACTGCAAAAGCCCAAACTGTATATTAAAGCAATTCCTTCTCACAGTTGGTGTTAATCTTCCAACTATTCAACATCGAGCTCTCAGTCACATCCTGCCTGTGAAGCTTCCCCTCTCCACAAAGTCAGTTGTTCTAAACCTAAATAGTTTTTATTCTTCCCCCTCTCAGTACCTCCAGCGTATCACTTCATTTCTAATAAAAAGGTATGGAGAGCCAAATACACCATGAAGTGCAACTTCCATAGGTATTTTTTTTCCCATATAACATTCTCTTACCTGTTACCAAGTGTAGCATTTTTTAGTATTACACAGGAGACACTCTTACTAAAAGCACAAATTACTATTACCAAACTATTTCAGTACTTCATGTCTCTGATGCTACAAAACAGTAGAGAAGGAAGAGATCCATGCAAAATTCTTCAATGTGAATCTACTACGGTTTAAAACATGCCTGCTACATCATTCTCTTTACCAAAGCCAGCTCTTTTTACTTCCCTTTGCCATTCCTCATAATTGTGTGGCTACACTGCAACTAATCCTATTTTAGTGCAACTTCATTTATTCTAATTTCATTCAACACAAATACTTTCAGGATTTTTTGGCCTAGCTTCTCCTTTGCACTCAAGTTTACAGCCCTAATACAAAACTGTCAGTTTTGAACCTGAGTATTATAATACGGCAAGACAGAGTGTATGCATACTGATTTAAACCGAAGGGTTTAAACGTTGACAATGAAGCATGAGAAAGTTTGCAATGCAAACTTAATAGATGTAGTTTTCAATAGCCCCTAGAAACTGAACTTTTTTAAAAATGCAGGTTTGGAATTTTATATTGACCAGGCTTTTATCCATCATTTGGATGTCTATAATGAGCAATATAAAAAGGTGCAAACCTTCCAAACTTAACTCAAATTTAGGAAAGCAGATAAACAACACAAGTAGTACGTGTTGGTCTTGCACAATGAACCCTTCTTATATTTGTAGTTGAGTAGGTGATTTTTCTATACAAGTGTCAACAACAGAGCTATTCAGAGATATTACACTGCACATTTTTACAATGTAGCTGCTGCTTTTTTCCAGTAAACAGTCACAAGCTGTTCCAGACACGGAACAGCAGTCAACACTTCCATGTGACTCGAACAGTCAAAGAATGATCTCAGGAGACAAGAGGAGTTTGTTTAAACTCTGTCAGGAAACCAGAAGAAAAATTACAGGTTGCTACCCTTCTATATAAAGCCTACTCATGTTTAATAAAAATATTTCTACATTGAATATATGAATCACAAAAATAACACAAGAGACTGAAGGATCTATCTAGCTAATACACCTTTCACTTAACACACAGCCTCAGAAACTATTAAACATCAGAAACATTCTGCTAAATCTCCCAAAAGCACAAGCAATTTCAATGTTTCATATTTTGGATATTAAGAGAATTCATGGTATATATCTAATCCACCATAATGCATAACCCACTACAATCCAAATAAAATTCAGAAAGCAGAGCATGCACGCATGGGAACTGGAGACAACAGAGGCAAGACTAAAAATGCTGAAGTCGGTGATCAGCAGAATGAGCCATCAATAAGTATCACAGCTGTTGTGCAACAGCACCAATTTTGTCTCCTCAGTCTACAGTCATAGTAAGTGAGTCTGGTCTAGGCTTCAGGGCAATTTATTTCTGCAAAATTTGAAAACACAATCCCTAATCAGTAACATCCTAAAAGAAAGAATATTCTGCACCATTTTGCCTACTTTTGTCATTTGCGGTGCCATGCTCCACAGGATCAAGTTTAATTTTTTTATTTATCTTATGAAGGTAGTAATTTGTCACTTAGTATCAGGAACTCTGGATCTCATAATGTGCATACATGCAGATCACACAAAATATCTAACAAATTTTCTTAGCTTTTTTGTGTATTTTGTGTCAGTTTTATCACTGTTTGTTATCAATAACAGGGCAATCAGACAATAAGTAAATTTGATAGCTCTGAAAAACAAAGCAGAAACTGCTAGAATTAGCACTGCATTAGAACTTGTAATTGGAAATTTCTGTATTTCCTCCAGAGGGGGAAGGGATTCTGGGGGTCTGGATGGGGTTCTGGACCAATTCTTTATAGCAGTAGGAGATGCATAAATAATCCTCTTTCACCTATATAGCCAGTTCTCATGTTTGCTATTTTAAGATTCTGTATTATCTTAGCTTAAAATTCAAGAAACATGCCAAACAAAGAGACCTCAAGTAATTCCCAGGTTTTCAGTTCCTCACTGAAGCAGCTGCCAAACCCTTCCATCCAAGAGTGTTCCTAGCACAGTTTTGCTGCCTATGAATACAGCACAACAGCCTATCTTAAAACCTTAGCTTTCAGGGAAGAAGGTTGATTGAATAGCATCTAGAACCACAACCTTAGTAATGTATGAGGTGAAACAGACTGAGCAGTATTCAACAAGTCTAACAATATTGACCGAATACAAAAATGCTGCACAATGAAAGTAACTGAGCAGTTTACAAGGCAACATATTTATGCTGTATTGTATATACACACACACATTGATACATACACAGAGAGACAGAGCTGACACACACATGCATATATAGGTATGTTAAAATGCTAACATATAGTTATTTCTAGCACTTTAAGAACCTGATACTTGCTAGCAGCAATGAATGGCTGGAATCAGACTTCAAAAATGAATAATGCAAATCCTACACACTCAAGAAGTTTGCAGGTACCCTACATATTGCTGAGGAAACTTTTTCGATGCTGTAGTAGAAGCTTAAGAATAGATTTATTAGTATACATTTTCTTTAATGAGCATTGCAGTTCTAAATCAAAATCTGAGCATGTTCAGTGTATGTTCAAGGTCTAAAAGACATAAGGACAACAGAGGGTATTAAGTACGTTACACAGTCATGTAATTCCTACCTTAATTCATAAAACCTAGCACCTGAATACACTTAGGAAACTAAATCCCTCAACTAAGTTCCTCATTTACAATGCTGATAGTGATTATACTCAATTAAGACAATAGAAAACCAGCTTGTTTATGTTAAAGATAGTCTAAAAAGTTCACAATAGAAAAGCTAAAGTTAATTCAACTAGCCATTTAACTATTAAAAATGCATATTAATCAGTTCACTTGTATTTAGAAAGATCAAAGTCTAAAACTGCTCCAAAATGACTGGCAAATAATTAACTTCTGTAAATTTCTGAGCAAGAATTTCCAATAAAAACTTCATTAACAAGTAACTGAAATCTAGAACATCTTCACCCATTTAGCTGCCTTTTCTTAACTGTTCTCTTGCAGAGAACACCAAAATTGTATGAGTTTATTAGTATGCGCCAAGCATTTAGATGTAAATGTCTCTAATGCACTTCTGAATGAATGTTCTGTTCAGTGTGCTCAGCCACTTCCAAACTTAAGAAAAAAGTATTTGTAAGCTCATGAAATAATTGCCTTTTATATCTTTTCTGATTTTTATGAGCTCTTACAATGTGTTCGAGGCTTTAAGGTATGTGAAGACAAAAAAAAAGCTGCACACTATTGTGGATATCACCCATCTTTCGCCCCCCCCCCCCCCCAACTATTTTCCAATACTTTCACAATTAGTTAAAAGTTAGACTATGTTTAATTTTATGGTCATCTGCAGGAAGCAAAAAAAACCAACCCAACAAAGTAAAAATGTTGTTCCAAAAGGATAGCTCAATACTGTGATTATTGGGGAATGAAAAACAATTCAGATACATTCTATTTGCATTAATTTTTAAATAGGAGAACCTGGGATTTCTGTCAAAAAGCAACTCTAATCGCTGCTTGAAGAGTAGTGTGTTTTAAATGCACAGTACCAAAAGAGCTTGCTTTGCCAAACTGATTAGAAAAATTATTAAATATCATATATAAATATTGTACAATTTCTCTGGTGTGCTAACAAACAGAAGAAGAGCATAGCAAGAGCTTAGCTAAATTTTAGAAATGCTCAGTAAGGGAAAAATTAGTAAAAAAGTAAAGACCTCTTGGTAAAAGTCTTCAAAGAACAACTACTCTTTTCCCATGCACAATAACAAGATTAAAATCAGTATCTGTCCAATAATGGCTAATCTTTGTGAACCTTGCAAAAGAAACTGAACACAGGAGGGATCTGAAAAGATAATCGCTTTTCTGAACTAGGATGGGATGCTCCACAAAAGCTTCCCCCACGCCCCAGAAACGCAGTGAAGGACACAAGAACGTAAAGCAGGCAACCAACAGGAGTTCACATGGCAAGAAGGGAACATCCATCATGAGCAAAGCTCTCATTACCAACTAGATCCAAACAAAGTATTGCAGCAGATTAAAAAGCTGATCATGCTTACAGAGTTGCTTTAATCCAGCAACTTGTATTACCCCTAAAACAGAAACAGTTCCATATTCAACATTCATTCCCACCTCAACCCTTGTGCTGGCACTGCCATTTGTGGAAGACATGGTTAGTCACATCAGAGAATTGATCCAGTTGAAAATAATTCTAACCATGTATTTTTCTTCCTTTTTTGTCAGTCCTGATTTCATCTGAATTAGCTCTCTGATCTGGCTTGTTGTTTGGTTGCACAAAAAAAGTGTCAGCACCAAGTAGCTATTAGGAACACACACACTTGTGATGAGAAAAATGGAATAATAAATGGCTCCTCTTGGCATCCGTACATATTTTTAGGTGAAATTAAAATAACCCTATCACTACCACCACTTCCCCCAAAAAAGTTTTAGCAACGATTTGGTCAGAGTTCTGTAACGTGAACAACAGACAAGCCAATGAGGAGGGAGTGTTTTGTGTTTTGCATATTTTTAGTCTAGCTACATAAACTACAGATTCCCAAAGCCTGACTTTGCCTAAACAATATAATCAGTAACAATTTGAGAGGACTGTGGTTTTCAGCCTGTTATTTTAGAACCATGCCACCAATACAAGTTACAGATGCTGTTCTGAACTTGTAATATATTATTGGGTCTAGCTTAAATCATTCAGGTTTGGCTTAATAAATAAATCAGTACAGAAACACAGGTTCCTTAGAAATTAGTTTGCTGAAGACTTACTTCACTGGAAGCAAATATAATTGCTAGGAGACAAAAATGCCAGTAATTTGGTCAGCTGACAATTCAGAAGCTACACTAACATTTCATCCTCTTTCTGGACTTTAATGACTTGTGGCATTAAATATATGTGGGACAGAGTGGGCAGAAACCAGTTACTTTGGAACCATTTTACAGAATGCACATGCAGAAACATGAAAATATTTAATTTTAAAGCATGTTTGTCCTTCCATCTTTAAAGGATTTCCACATTGCCCTACAGCTAAGCTGTTGCAAACAGGAAAGTATTTTTGTAGATATTTACAAATACTTGAAATTTATTACTAGTCAGAAACTTTAAGAAATGCCCTCTATGTATTCATAACAAAGGCAGCAGAACAAACTGACTCCATCCTGTAAAATCCACTTGTAAGACTGTATCTGGAACTTAGATTCTACACGCAGACTGCCTTGGTAGTATTTTTATCTTGCCAGTCCTTAAAAAAAAGCAAAGCCAAGAACAAAACAAGCAGTTAACTGAACCAAAAGCATGCCTGAAAATTTACTTTGAGTCAAACAAGCAAAAAAGCTATAACAGAAAAGAGTATTTACTATATACTTACTGTAAGTGATGCCTCATTTATTCTAAATATAAGCCAAATTCTTGGCTCATTTTTAAAACTTCTTGCAGTACAGAAGATTAGTTTGCAAAAACCTGCTGTTTCAGATTTCAGATCTAGAATTTGAAACTCTCATAGTTTATTTAAATAAAAGTTTCAGTAATCTTCTTGGTGTAGACCAAAAATAAGAAAAAAATTCTACTTTAGAAAAGCTTCAGTGGATTGTATTACTTTCCAAACTGTCATTCTGATTTTCTAATCTGGTCATTCTGAAATGTTGAAAATAATTTCGTGCTCTTGTATGACACCAATTCCTGAAAATGAGTTGAAGTTACAAAGCTATTTCAGTTGCTTGTCTAATATCACACCCTAAATTTAAAAACAAACAAACTTGTACAGCAATATTTCCATTTCAAATAAGAAACTTGATGCTGGGAAAAACCCTAACCCTGCGATATGTCATCTTAATCAGCTGCACAATGAGTAAGAGCGCCTTGGCTAACACACCACAACACTGGAAACGAGAATCAACAACTGAATATGCTTTGGAAACAATCAGAAACTGACTTCATACAAGTTCTATTCAGTTATTATCAGCACTAATAGGCTATTGCTACTCACCATCAACAGATTAATATCCTTAACAGATCAAGCAATACCTACTTGAATTATCAACAGTTCATTCCAGAAATACACATGGCAAAAGGCACTGACAGTAACAGCATTACTACCTGTACCAAGCTATTAAACAATCCCAGTTTCCCCTTTGAGGTGTTAAACCAAAATGATTCTTAATACACAAGAAAAAGCAGACCTGAGAAGTCTCTGGGGTTACACATCAACCTCACTAACTTGGTCCCTATTTTTTACCCTCCCCCCACCCCATTCACAGTGCTGACATCATGCACTCCCACTGCAACACCATGACCTCTGTTCCCCAGCTCTGGGACACCACAAACCAAAGGAAAATGCCAAGGAAGAGGTGCAGGGGTTCAAGGCAGTCGGGAGTAAACATACCTGGGGTACTAATGCACAAGCGTGCCTCACCAAAAAGCGTACTGTCCTTCTCCTATCACAAGATGTGTTGCAGCTGCTCTGGAATACATGACTTCATGTACTAAGGATTTGCAGAAAGCAGAAAAAAAAAATTGAAAAAGAGCTGGGAGCTAACTTGCGAGAGAATCGGACACTTCTAAAAAATTAAAACTTTCCACAATACAGTCTTAAAAACCTCCCACAATTAAATTTCTACAGTCAGTTGCCTATCTAAGGGCACATGTATACAAAAAACCAAACCAAAACCAAAAAGCAGGTGGTAAAGCCAATTAGATTGGCATTATTAGATAAAAGCTGAATATATCCAGTGGCAAAAATCTTGAACACGACCTGTAACTCCACCTCAACTAGAACACAGCACAACTGGAAAGTGTTCAGAGGTAATCAAAAGGATGATTAAAGATACAGGAAGCTTCCTTCTTATGACCAACTAAGACAACAAGCTAGAGGGAAGCAAAAGAGAGTGAACATAAGACACAAGTCTGAAAATCACGAATCACATGGAATGGGGGAATATGGCCTGATGTTTGCCTTGTCATACAAGAACTGGGATTTATCCAAACTAGATGGTGGTAAGTTCAGAACAAACAAATAAAGGTAATTTGTAACAGCACGTAATTAAATTGCTGAACTTCCTACCAGATGAAGCTGTGGGTGACAGAAGTTTACGTGGCTATAGAAAGCAATTGGATAAATTCATGTAAGGAAAATCCAGCAAGAGGAATTAAATACGATAGCACTGTCTCTGTGATGCTCTGTAACTCCTCACTTGGATCTCCCCATTACATTACTCCAAGAGGAAAGTCCCCATGCCACACATTGAATGAAACACAGAGGGTAGAACAAGCAGCTGGGAGTGCTGCTTGTCCTGTTCTTCTTCCTACGTGCCTGCTGGTGGCCACCATCAGCATGAGGTGGCATTTGATGGGTGTCCAGCTGTACTTATGACCTGTTCATAAACCCACCACAGGTGTGATTGCACACAAATGATGGCACTGAAGTACACTTCTACGCTCTGACCATGAAACATGGTGCAGACACAAGAGACTACGAATAACTGCTTTGCAACAGCAGCTCACCACCAATATTCCTTTAACTTGCCTTAACATGAGCAAGTCTTAAAGATAAAAAAAATACTATTCTAATTCAGTTTACTTCTATAATTTTACTGTATAAACTTTTAAAACCAAAACCAACTAAGCCATTTCTAGCTGTTTTGTAAAAACTTACAGGTAACAACTACTAACTTAATCTATTAGCAAATTAGTATAGTGAGCAACACTTTAAAATAATTACTGTAAGTGGGTATTAAGATTCAGAGGCAACAATCCTTTTCTCGCACTTAATCAGATGTTCCATTAGTTACATAATCTCCTGCAGAACATCCTGTGTGAGCAGTGAGGACCTTTTAGCCTGATCTTGCCTAAACCACGCTGCGGCGCTGCTTACAGCACTGGTTCCTTATCCATCCATTTATTGCACCTCTCTGCACACTGCTTTGCCATTCAAATCATGAAAACACACACTGCATTACATTCCAGTTATGTTGCACAATTTTTTTTGAATGCTTAAGTTGATGTCTCAAAAATGCTACAGACATTGTTGTGGAAAATAGGCTACAACTGATTACCATAACAAAACACAGCTTTAAGTTTAACAGCTTTAACTTCATTCTCCCCTAAAGTACACAAGCTAATGTCCTACTAGCCAGGCAAGGCATTTTAACAGACTCACTGGGAGACTACCTGCTATTTCTCTATTTTTCCTCTTTGACATGCTTATAAAACAAGCTATGCAAACAAACAAAGGAAAAAAAAGTGAAACTGTTACACAGGCCAACTCTTCAACTAACTCCACAAAAACCTCTTGATCAGAGAGCTACACTAAGGAGAATAGAACTGCAGAAAAAAAAAGAAAACATTTTTATAACTCCATCTTAAACCTCTATTGTGCTTTGGAATTAAATTATACCAAATTCTATAAAATTATCTGCTTCTCTCTACTGTAGTAGCAGCATTGCCACTTACAATCAAGGTTTTTACTTGTTTTAAATGATGTTTGTTGGTTTTCCTAACACACCACCCTCCTCGGGGCACACGATTCCATGAGAATATAGGCTTTTGTTCCAAAAAGCTGAACAGATGCATCTCCATTCCTCTGGGAACCAGAGGAAACTTTAAAAACAAACTCCACAGGTTAAAATTTGATTCCAATGTAAATTCCAATTTTTTTTTTGGTTTTTTTTTTTTTTGTTTTAAGTTTTAAATACAAACCTCCTCATCTTGTAACCTGACTCATTATTTCCACGGCTGAAACTCCCTCTCCTAACCTCCACTGCCCAGAAATACAAGTCAGACAGTAGGGTATTTAGCTACTTTACAATTTCAATTTTTAGTAAGCTACTCCCTCAAAGTGACTATGTTTTAGGAATCAAAAGCTTAATACAACTATTTGCAGTTTTCAAAGATACTAAAACCAGTAACTGCTTGTGCTAATATAATTTAATTCCAAAAGAACTCCTTGAAAACTCCACCAATTAAAGCAGCATAATAAACATTTAGCCCCTCAGGTTGAACTCTGTTCCTGAGAGCAAAAGCAATTTCACACAACTATTAAGGATAGGATATTAGGAATACCATACTCAAATTGTACTTGCAAGGGAGTACAAGTCAGCCTTAACATAATTAAATGAGTTGGAATTTGGCCAGAAACTAGGGTTATGACAAATCCAAAAGCCAGTCTATCCAACAGTACAACGTGTACTTGTTTATACACTTTTCTACTGCACCATTTGATGACGGAAACAAAAAAAATGTGTTCAGGCTGGTGCTTAACTTTAAACAGGAAGAGTTTCATTTAAGTCATTTAAAATAAATCACTTAACTCCCCCCACCCTCATACAGACTGATGCTCACAAAAATGAGAAGTTTTTGTCCGAGCTACTCTGTGGCGGTACAGAGCAGTGAATTTTACTATGAAATAATGCAAAATAACACCTTAGAATGATATGGACATGGAAATTCTAATTCTGTGGTGAGTCATACTCTTTCAATCGGTTTTTATATAACCTGGGGCAACTTACTACAAACATCCCAAAAGCCATCAAATGCTGATTTTAAAGACAGTGCAGACAAGGGAAATGATGCAAACGTGGGATAAATGTAAGCTAGTTGAGAAAAACAAATCCAGTCAGCACCATTTTAAGCATACTTTGGAGTTTCACAAATGAAGAACGAACCACACTGCAAGAAGTTACTGCACAGAAATTGTTTTCTATAACTGTTCATGCACGTGTCCCACCGTAAAGGCAAGATGTGTTACATTTTGAGAAAAGCAAACTCGTACTGCCTTGCATTTTCTGTGGAATGTCTCAGGGAAGAACACGCAGTCACTTCCTTCTGAGTCAAAGACCTTGGATGAGTATCAACTGCAACATAACCAATAAGATGCCAAGTGGTAAGCAGAAGTTTTTCAAGCATAAAAATATAACTGTATTTCAAACAGCAAGCAATCTTAGCAATGTATTTTAAGGTATCCATGCCTCAAGCAAAATCTGTATTATTTTGTTTCATGAAGAGTGTCAGTCAGTTGTTATTTACTCTTTTAGTTGAATTTCTTCCACAATATTTCAGCCTCTTAAGCTTAAGGTATCGCACTGGATCGTATCACATATCAATTAGTACTGCTTAATTAACAACAGTCCCATATGAAGCAGTGACAGAAACAATTTTTTAAGAGTAACTTGTTTATTCTATTCATCACTTTGAAAGTTAGTGTGGTTTATCAGCTTGGACAACATGATAGCAATAGCTTCCTACATTAGTGTGTGTTTGTGTGTGTGTGTAAATTCCTATTTCTTAACATATAATTTGAATGCTAAGAAAAAAATGCAGTATACAATTGTTTTAAAATCAGAATTACCCTTAGAAACAGCAAGACAAATTTATTACTGTGATGTACAGTTTGTAATGAAAGTAATCTTGAGAATAGAAGATTGTTCCTTTGGTATCTGAAAAAGGCTTTTAGAAATCCTCATTGATCAAAGCGTCATTTACCAAAGGTTATTTCTTATTTGAAATATGGAAGTCATGAATATCCTACATTTTTATAAATACAAAATCACGAACAATAATAAAAACATTGCTTTTCTCATCCACACACTAAAAAGATTATTCTGCATAGGTTTAAAGACACTTACAAATTCCAAAATTATGTAACAGCTGCATATTCAGTAACAGTAAATGAATAAAGATGGCATCAGAAGTTTTCCAATACAGAAGTCAATCATACCTACCCACTGGAAATTCTATTAACGTTTTCTTTTAAAATAAAGGAAAACTACCACACATGCTATGGTAGTGGGTTCTGCACCCAGGTAAAAGTCTGACTATCTAACAAAAATATAATTATTAGTAGTCTTCCAAAAGGTGTCATAAATGTTACAAAACTTACAATGGTTTCATTTCAAATACCCGCAGTATAACCAAGACATTATTCTACACGCACTAAAGCATTACAAAGGCAAAATTGCTTACGTATTTATTTAGTGTTTCAGGCAGGTTAGAACAATTTTCTAAAGACACAAATTTCATTAGGTTTTCCTACTTCCAAGTTATATTCCCTCAAGGAGCACGCTACAATTTAAATTTACCAAAATCAAAAATCACAGTAAAATAGGGAAAACTATTTACATTTTACCAATTCTATTATAATAAACAAAAGGCTTAAATATATCCTTGTTGAGGTATCTGTCAAATTCCTGATTTATGCCTACCTGGCAAAAGTACTGGTTCCAGTTTTTTAATCCTTGGTTCTGATGCTATGTGGTCTTCAGCCTGAAGAAAAAAAATGAGAATCAGAACTTTAGTCAGACACAAGTCTGATCTATTTGGGCAAAGGAGAAAGTTCTTTTAACTTAAAAAGCTGATCTTAAAGAGCTAGGATCCAATCACAGCAACAGTCTTCTGTAAAGATATTAACATTTTTGTGTATGTTTAGCTTTGTACCAGAATAATAATATAATGTTTAAAGTACTAATGTTTAACTAATTGTGTAACCTAGGCTATAACAAGTCACAGGACAAAGAACAATTTGGCTTGACATTCCACAAAGGCTCAAGTCCTACAACAAGCTTTACACAGATATGGACACTCAAGTTTGGCACAAAACTCTCTACCAACTTTTAACATGCATGACTTTCCAACAGAGGAAAAGCTTCCAAAAAACCAAGGCCTAGAACACATACACGCCTACTTGCATTTTAATCCCAAACCTTCAAAATAAAACACTTCTATAAAAAGACCAGAACTTTCAGTGAAATAACCTTAATGCCTATGGTTCTTACACTGACAGCGATATCGCCATTTCCCAAGACTAGGTTGCATCGACCTTTCACTTTTACCAATAAATTGTGAAAAAGCAAAAATGAGTCAACGTGTCAAACGTGTTGCTAGACTGCGTCCTGACTTGTCTAAAATAAATAAATAAAAATCACGTTCTGTCAAGTGCACACCCAGACCGCACAAAAAATCCCAGTGGTTCTACTAGATATACTTGATACTATATGCCCTACATATAGCATTCTACTGTATACATTTGATTTTCTTATTTATGCCACCAGCCAAGCTTTAAACGTGAAACGATGGCTACAATAGACTTTAATTATTTGCATAACCGACAAGCACCAGCTGTTTTCTCCTCCAAGTATTCCACAGCGTGCGAGCGGGTAACGCTGATCCCAGACAGGGAAGCGAGCCCAAACACCTGAAGCATTACCCATAACTTTCCAAAACAGTCTCACGCTAGCCGGTTTTAATCGGCACAAGACTTCACTTCGATAAAAGCTCTGCTCCTCGGCCGAAGTTTCGGCTTGTCTCCAGCAAATGCTCGCTTTCGGTTTGCGTGCGACCTCACAGACCAAGAGGCCAACGGGCTGCGCTCCTCCACGCCTGCACAGCTTTTGTTTCCCTGGGCGGCCGAGGATTTCTGGGGGCTCTTCGGGACACACCCCCCCCCCGAGGGGCGAGAGGCGCAGGTGCTGGCTTCCCACCCCGCCAGGCCGGCGACCTCGAGGCGAGCGGGGGAGAAGCTGCGGGCAGAGCCCCTGGAGCCCCGCGGGCCCCACTGCGGGCCGGCCCAGCCGCCGTCGCGCCGGGAGGGCAGCCCCGGTGGCGGCACCTCGGCCTGGGCCAGGGCAGGGAGGGGAAGAGCCAGGCAGGTCCCTAACAGAAACGAAAGGCTGTTACCTGAGGCAGCGGCAGAAGGTAGGACTTGAAGGTGGGTTTGGGCTGCTTGAGAGAAAACATCGTCGCTGCCGGCGGGGAGCCCGGCGGGCGGGGAAGGCGCGGCGGGCCGGGCCGGGCCCAGGAGGCCCCGTCCCGCGGGGGCAGGGTGTCGACGCCCGCCGGCTCAGGCCCGGCGCCCCGCAGCCACTCGGGGCTGCGCGCTCCCAGTCACACGGCGGCGGCGGCGGAGGCGGCCCCAGCGCACCCTCCTTCCCCAAGGGAGGAGTCAGCCGCCTGGGCAGGCCCGGCCTGGGGCTGCCGCAACCCCTCATGGAGACCCCGCGGCTCCCTCCGCCTCCCCGCGAGGGCGGCCGCCTGCCGGCCCAGCGGCTCTCTACCGCCGGCGGCGGGCGGGCGGCGGCCCCGGCGGGCGGCGGGCTGAGGCGGGCTCTGCCGGGGCGGCCATGTTGGGGGGAGCGAGGGGAGCGGCCTCCGTACGGCGGCGCGGAGGGCCCAAGCGGCCGCGGTCCGGCGGGGGCCGGTCGCCCGCGCCAGCAGCCGCCTAATTGACGTTTCGCCCGCTTTTAACGGACGCTTCCTGTCACGGCGGTTTCAGCCAGCACCGTTACTTCTGGCCGGACTGAGAGTGGGTTTCGGTTCCCGAATCTTACCGACTCCCTGGCGGACCCCCCCTCACACCCCGTCCCCCGTCGCGGGGGGTGGAGCCTCCCGGGGGCAGGCCGGGACCCCGCGGGTGGGCGCTCTTCCTCAGCGCTGCCTCTGGGCGAGTGGCGAGAAATTGTCTCCTTCCCTCGCCTTCGCGAGGAGAGCAATCACAAATACAGGGCCCTGCGCGGGGGGGCGGACGTTAAAACGAGGACCGAAGCAGAGGATTTCCACAGTTTGGCCTCTGAGCCACTTGGAGACTGTGAAACTTCCACATGGGGCCTGCAAAGGCAGGTTTTTATTGCAACCCGGGGTTGTCTCAGATCAGCAGTAAAAATCCGGCTCCAGCATGAATCAACTACTGCTACCGCGTTCTTCTTACTGTCACCTTTTATACGAGGTGTAGCATGTTACAGCCGTGGAACGTAGGTGATCGATGGGTGCAGCCTCCAGGCTGCTGCCGCAGTCACCCTCTTGCTGGTCGCTGTAACCATGCTGACAGCTGGAGGTGGATGCAGGTCTAACATCCATGTCATTCCCTTTCCTCAAGCTTTCCAGGCACTTGTGGATTGCTCACTTGGAGCTTCTCTACAACATGGAAATAGCGCAGTTGCCCACCTAAACTGCCAACATCCAACACTGCTATCTCTTTTGTCAAGTAGGAAACTGAGTAACTACTTACATTTGTTTAGTGGCCTTTGGCACCCTTAAAGGTCCGTGTTGCAGGTGCTTATGGGAGCCCTGGCTGCAACGAACTTGGCCTCTGCCGTGGAAATACCTCCTACAAGAAGCAACAGTTTGGATGGAAATGTGGTTTAATCGAGAGCCCCAGAGTGGGACCACACAGGCCCATCAGCTGTGAGACCTAAGGAAGGGGGAGAGTCTGGGTTCTCCTGCTGGTGGTCCGAGCACAAAGGAATTGGGTAAAACCAGCCAGGCTCTTCAGAATTTGAAGCCAGGTCTGATGCATCAGGTAGGGTAAGAAGCGCTGCTGGTTCCTGTGCCTGCTGGTGCTCCCCCCATGGCTGGTGCACCATAGTGATGGTTCCAGCTATGAGCCAAGCATAGTTCACTGCAACACCCATGGTTTAGGGGCAAAAGTTGAAGGCCAGGACCTGCCAAACTATCAGCTGGTATTTGGGCACTGCAGCCTCACCTTATTAAAAAGCATGCTTTTGGTCAGCATGTTGTCATTTTTCTGTAACAGCTCACGTGCAAGATAACATCAGTAAAGGCCTGCAACAGCATCGTAGTGTTGTAATATCACCGTGACATAAAAATAGTAAAGAACTAAAAGACTCCAGAGAAACGGATGCATTTTTAGACACAAAATGACACATGCAGCACTCAGCATCAGCCATGGGGTCAAGGTCTTCCCTTACTATCATTAGTAGGAAGCAGATTACATTGCATTATAGCCCCTGGGATTTTTTGGTGAAGTCAGAAGGTAGATGTTCAATGAAAGAACAGACTTCAGGGCACAATTTGGATTCCCCAACTTAGACGAGTTGCCCCACTGATGCCAGCAGGGAGGTTGGTTTGAACAGCGAGGAGGGAAACAACCCACTGGCACCTGCCTAGGTTGAAGAAACGAGTACGTGTGCATACTTTTAAAGCTATTCAGCAGCCCAGGGGAGAACACCAGCAAGCACCTCCATAACAATACACTACTCTTGGACTTGCAGGTGGAGAAGATAAAAACAAGCTCATGGTGCAGTCTTTTTAAAACAAGCGCACCTCCTTGCATAAGGGTCCCATCTTATTTGGTGTTGGCAGACAGTTCCCTTCACTTTATCCTGTATTTTCACATACAAGAGTTTTATTTTATGCTGCAAACATCATTGTCTAAGTGGCATTATTCAGCCTGGCAGGGTCTCAAGCTCAGCCCCTGTCCATGTTAAAGAGTGCCCTGTGTTGCAGAAGTTGCTGGTGGTGTAATGCTGAGTGCCGTGAGAGCAAGCCATAGCTACTCTCCTGCTGGTGACTTACCCCTTTCACAAGCTTAATCCCTTGGATGTTTGATAAGTGAGAAATAGTGGGGGACTTGCCCTCATCTTCACTCTTTAAAGGTTTTTGTTCATATTCAGAACATTGTTGAAAGGTAATTAAAATCAGAAAAGGGGAAGAGAAATCAAGGGGCCGAGGAAGACAGAAACCGCACAAATCAGCTAGGCTTGAAACTGCATATAACAAATTTGCCAGTGATATTAAAAATGACAATTATTTATATTATATCAGAGTTACAAGAGTGTTTCTGCATCAGCACAGAGCCCTCTGAAGAGTGGCTGCAAATGCAATCTTATTCTTGAGGGAAGGAGCATAGGATAGCACAAATTTCCATTGAAGACTGCACTGACACATTTAAATTGCAGTGCTGTTCTGAAAAGAAACAAACAAAACCAAAACTAAGCTCTCATAAACATAAGAACACAAGATTTGTGAGGATTGTTGTTGCAACTGGTCACAAGTTGCCACTGGAAGAGTTTTATGCTAGTGGGAGGACAAAGCTGATTTGACAGAAGTGAGTATTTTGGAGGAGCAAGTTAATTCTGTCACAACTTGCAGTGGGATACAAGCAGGCAGTGCAGACAGGCAGAGCAGGACAGGCAAGTAGGGCAGGGTAGGCAGCCAGGGCAGGGCAGGGCAGGCTAGGCAGGCAGGATAGGTGGTCAGGGGGGTAGGGCAGGCAGGACAAGCAGGGAAATCCTCTGGATCCCTCAACTCCTTTTTGGCAATGGTCTCAACTGCTTGCCCATCTCCAGCCATCCCAGCTTGCCTCCCTCACTTTTTTCAAACAGTTCTGCTAAACCAAGAGGTTTCTGGGAATGCCTTTGTTCTATGAGAACAGTCTTGAAAGCATGGTGGGAAGCTAGCTATGCAACAAAGCCAGCTGAACTGAAAGGACTGCAGATGTCTGTTTTTATTCTCATTAATTAAAAAAAATAATTTTTTACTCAGTGCAGTTATTTTCCTTGCCTCAACATTAAGTTATTCAGTGATATGTCCTGTGTGCTAGACTGACCAGGACCCTTACACTTGTCCACTGTCATGGCTCTCCCAGAACCAGCGTGGCCTGCTCTCCTGCTGGTATCACACCCCACATGCTGCGTGGCAGTTTCCTGGGGCCTCTTTTTACATAGAGTACAAATTGTTTCTAACAGTGAAGATAATTATCTGCTTAGCTACAGCTATGGTGCATAACCTGCTGTATTTACTGCACGTCAGATTAGGTATCTTCCTAAAAGTTCTAGTACAACCTCACAAGACAGCTTGGTGGTTGGGGAAGCACTTTGGCTTGTGCAATGGATGAGAGCTGGGGTTAAATCAGAACAGACCTTCATAATGGTCCCTTTTGACCTCTCAACAGATTAGGGAATGGCTTTCATTAGACATGTTCAAGAACAGGTTAGACCACCATCTGCCACTGATGCTATCAACATTGCTGAACTTGCCTCAGTGTAGATGATCTCTTCCAGGCCTATATTTTCTATGGCAACTTATGTGTTTTCATAGCTTTCTGAAGAATGGTTCAATTATTGAACTCCAAGACACAAAGCCATGTGTGTTGTCCGATTTCACAGAAGAGCTATGTGCCCAGAGCTACAGCAAGTATGTGGCAAGTCTGCAAAATCAGGGAGTCACTGATGAAAAGTCTGTTCTATTTTTCACTGAAAGCATTACGGTTTATTACTTTATCTGGACACCTCTCTACTTGTGCACTCAATAGTTCGCACACACAAGTTGCCTCAGCCTGCACTCAGAAGTGTGGGACTTTTGCTGGGGACTTGTTAGAAAGCCAGCCCTACAGGTCTGTATTACCTCTTATAGAAGAAAAAACATGCCTTATATTTATTAAGCAGTTGAAAAAACCCACCTCTTTCCTGAGTGTCCTTGATGAAGATCCAGTAGAATAATATTTAAAATGTGGTTATTTACATAAAACAGCATCTTTTATAGTCTTGGCCAAAGTTATATGAAAGATAAAAACTATGCAAAGGCTTTAGTTTCTTGAGGTATGTCAGGAAAAAAAAGCCTCCTTTTCAAGGTACATCTGCGAAGTGGAGGTAGTATTCTCAGTGTGGAGATTTAATGATGTTGAACTTTGCTATGTTACATAACGGTACTTGTTAATCATTATGCATGTATTACTTGCCTAGAGTTATTTGGAGCTATTCATTGGTACAATGTTGCACCTTGGCTTGGGCTATTTCACTTAGGTTTTGTGATAGTGACTATCAGATTAACAGTGCTCCTAAACTAGAATCCAATCTTTTTCCATGCCATTTTTGAAGGCTGTTGGTCCGCTCAGATAATAGCTTGCTGAGCACAGCAGTCCAATTAGTGCAAGAAAAGGGAGGTGCTTGCATCTGGATACTTGCAGGAGGAAGCACCACAGTTTCATAGGGGTTTTAGAGACAAAAGAGGAGCAGGCAGATAAAATCATGCAACTCTTTTTCATTAACACCAAGCAAAAGGTGGATACAGGCACTTAAATATTTTGGTTGAACAACTGCAAAGAATAATTTAAAGTCTATTATCAAGACATACCTTACATCCATTGTAAAGATACAGGGCATCAATCACAAAGCACCAAGCACCACTTTGCCATATCAAATTTTGTTTCTGCAGATAAGGCTAAAAGTTGAAAAAAGCAAAAGAAGATTGCAGTTTTAAGGAAGTCTCTAGTTCTTGTCTCACTTCTCCCAAGGCTTGTGGTTTATCAGCCTGCAATCTGAACTACTGCTGTGTACTGTTTTTTGACTACCCCAGCTCCCCTGGACCCTGGCACCGCTTGAAATGGGCATTAAATGGCCATATCAACCAGGTCCTTACATCCGTTTTCCCCTTCTGTCTGATGCTGGATCCCAATGGGGGATCAAAATCCACAATTAGGCTGAAACATTCGGCTCAGGTGACCACTGCAACCAGTAGAGTATTTATCTGCAGTGGCTGTAGTGAGAGGAAAACACCTCTAGGGCTAAGGTGGCCTTGTAGACCAGTAAATAGAGTATTGTCACTGCTAGTAACAGACCACAGGCTTTATGCTGACTTTGTAAGGCCTCAGGACTGAGGCTTGTCAGGATTGCTTTGTCTGAACTTGCCTTAACCTGCCTCGAGCTGTCCCTTTGTTTGTTTAGCTGTGAAATCACTTTTTCTTATGACTAGGAAATTCAGGTGTAACTGTAGGATTTGAAAGCAAATGAAGAAAAACAAGATGTAAAGTTGGTAGCAAACAAAAATGCCCCTAAGCAAGCAAAAAATAAGGAAAAAGGAACCAACACCATCAGCATCATGCTCATCCTAGCAAAGGACCTGGGATGCTGACAGCTGGCCATATTTCTTCACTACCCCCATTGCAGCCACTGACCATTAGACCCAGAGGATCAGTGCAAGTATGAGCATAACATCAAAAAAAGGGGTAGGTAGTAGGAAGTGTGCATATATCAATTTTACCTTACTGTTTTTTTTTTTCCTGTAGCAGTATTCTTTTCTCTCCTCTCCTCTTTTCTTGTCTCTCCTCTCTTGTAATTAGATCTAGACTAATAATAATTAATATAGTGGACTGTTAAAATTTGTTACACTAACAATAAATTCCTAACTTTACATACAAGGTGCGTCTCCTTTTTGCTCGTAACAAGCTTTTGAGTATAATACTAGTTCAACTAGAAGTGACCAGTCAGACAGGACAGTGGTGCAGAAGTGGTATGCTGGCAATGGCACTACTAGGTGGGACCCCAGCAATGTGTCCAAGTGCTGCTGTCACTCTGAAAACTCACCTCCTCCATGGCAAGTGCTCAGCAGCAACCTGGCTTTGTGTCAGTGGTCTAACTACCCAGAACATCTGTAACAGGGCACAATCTTGTGGATCTTGCAGATGAAAAGATCCTGTTGACATCTTTGGTCATGCACCCTCCTCATCTTCCCATTTTCTGGCAAGGCCTTACAGATACTTGTATTCTTTTAATTTTTATTTGGAAGGACAGATATACATTTTGCCAAAGATGATAGTCAAGCCCAGAACCTAGGAAAGCATCCAGAGAAGCAGTATGGAGAAACCATAGTTGGAAGGTTTCAATGGCTACTTTAGTTCATTACTAAATAATATAGAAAATGGACTTTCTTGGTTCTCAGGTATCAAAATCTGGCATCTAAAATGGAAAGACTGACTCCGCAGTAGGAGAAGCTTGCAAGAGCAAAGTCAAGCTAGTCCCAGAATGATGCAGTGTAAAAACGGGTAATTTGTGGAATCAGCTGGTATCATTAAGAACCTGCCTATGTGAATATTACAGTTAGCCACTGTGTTTAAAACATTTGCCCTGAGGGGGAGGGAAATGTCTGTATTGCAAGATACTGTAAGGTGAACAAACTTAACCTCAGTGTAATGTCTCTGTGTAGACATAGCCTTAGAGTACGTACTCTTTAGACTTGACCTGGTTCAGTATAGGTCAAGCGCATAATAAAAAATGCTAAATGGAATTCACAGTGATGCTGCTGTGGAGTCACCACATAAGCAGTATTAAACATGCCTCTTCAGAAATGCAAATTCTGTGCTTGCATCCTTTCAGCCAGTATTCAAGAAAGCATGTAGGCAGACATGCAAATGTGTTGATCTTTGTTCTGTTTAGTGTGCTCCAAATCTACTCAGTCTTCTATGCACATACAGAGCCATATTTAAATCTTATTAAAATGGCTGTATGTCTAAAATAACTCTGCCAAAGCCAGTGCAGTTACTTCACATTTAATGGCAGAGAGATTATCATTTCAGTTCATGCTATGCAAGAGCACAGAAAATATCCAAGCCTTATAAAGTCATCACTGTATACAGAACTTTATGGAAAATTACTGGCAAATGTTGAAAAAGAAACTTTGCTTAGAAAATGTTCAGCCCATGCACTGCATAAGAAGAAACAGGTAAGTGAAGTGCTTTGATATCATTATAGTGAAATATTTGTTATACTGAATTAATTTCACATCTTTTTCATGTGTTTCTTTATAGATATTTTTACACAAAGGAAGTAAATAAATACAAAGGTAAAATGTTTTTGTTTGAAATCTACATGCTATCTGATAAATTTGTAATGTAAATGCTAAGAAAATAACTGGTCAAACAGAGCATGATTTAACACACATTTTATAAAGACAATGTAACAAGAGGTATGCAACACACTGTATTTTCTTCCACAATGCATACTGCTTGTTTAGCAAAGTGCTGAAAAGCTGCATCCCTTTGTGTTTGTTAATGAATCACTTTCTGGTGAGTGTGCAGGCAAACAATAAAAAGGCATTGGCAAATTGGAGGCTATTTTAACCACACATACAAAATGGCTATATAGTTGCATACAATGGTAACACAGAAGTAAACATGGAAGTGAAAAAATTTCAAATGTCATTCTGTTTTTACAAAACGTCAAGTTCCCTAAAGTTGAATAAAAGAGAAGCCCACATGAAAAGCAAAATGTCAACACTGTTCTGACAACAGTGAAACCAGTAAACCTGCTAACAAGACCAAGCTAGCAAAAATCCATGGTAAATGACTGAACTTTCAGAAATGTCATGCAGTTACCATGATCATTCAGTATGGTAACAGTACTTCAAGGTGTAAGTATGGATGGAGTATGAAAATATAATACAAACAATAAAAAACTGATGTCGTCAATGCAGTTGTAGAGTGTTCCATCAATCTCTGCATTTCAAAATGCTGTAAGCAGCATTATCAAGGGGGATACTGAGACCTACAAACTGTGGAGCTGATGGTGGGAGAAAAAAAAGAAATTCTGTCTTTTCAAAATAGTATATGAATAAGTCCTGATGGTTAATGAATTAAGCATAAACTTTTGACCAGTATTCTGTGAACAAGTAACATGCCTTTAACTCGTTTTCTTTCTTGTCTGTTCACTGGTACGCATCCCCTACAAAGAGAGGTGCTGAGTATTTGGGAAAACAAAATTCCTAAAAGGTAACAGAGAAGAATGAGGCAAATAACATCACACTATTATGAAGAAAACTATCAAAATCTAGTACTTAGAATGCTGCTGTTGAGACAAGTGTGCTGGGAAACTGTAGCTATAGATGTGGCTTTCCAGTCTTAGTTGTTAAGGAATAGAAAACACTTTCACTGTAGAGACCTTTTTTCCTTTTCACATTTGTTTTTGAAATTTACTCAAGAAAATGTATGGAATTTCTATTCTCACCTGGAAAAATTATTTTTTGTTTAGACTGACTCCTAGAAACTGTTCCTTGTTCCTCATGTGTCATCATAATGAAATTGCAAACTGAAAGATGAATTTGTCACAGTAGATTTGCTTCAAAAACAGATTGGCTGCATTCTGATCTTGCCTACATTCTGATCAGAACACCTTTCCTGTTTTGATTTGGTTTGGTTTTCCTCTGCAGGCATTTTTAAAAAAGCCAGATTCTTACTCTACATGGACTTCTGTTGTAATCCCCATTTATACAAAACACTAATGCAGATCTTGGACTCATATTATTAAAAACTCTATATACTTCATATACTTAAAATCTCCCTAAACAGTTTGAAACAATGATCACTGTTTTTCAACAGTTTAAGGCTGTCAGCATGCTTTGGGGTGGGGACAGATATGATCCTGAAAGCAAGATTATGTCGCTAAAGCTCAAGGACAGGTCAAGAATATGTCTACACATGGCTTTCCAAATCAGGTTTCTCCAAACACAACTGTATTTTGCCACTCAGACCTATTTTAGTGGATGATAACTGCTATGTTATGCCTTTCTGAAAGAGGAGCTAAGCAGCATGCATGAAATCGGAAGTGAAAGAGGGGACTGCATAATTTTTCCTTGCCTCCAACAATTTTGGTTTGATCTGAAAAATGGCCACAAAGAAACCAGCTGCATAGGTAAGGACAAAAACTAAGACTGGTTAAAAATTTGTTCAGTTTAAGAAGTCTTCTGATAAAAAAGAAGAAAAAACATTTTCTAAATTATTACATAATATTGTCCTTCTTTCAAGAGCTTTTATAAAGAGCTTGTCAGTAAATGAGCTTATGAGGGAGGTCAAAATGGAACAAAGAAAGATCTATAGTGTTGGCATCTGTGGACTGTGCCTACTTTTTATCTGCCCCTGAGAGAACATCTCCCTTTCACCTGACCCAGCAAGCATTTATTTAAGAACTGAACAAATATCTATTAAGTTTAAAATTAAAAGAAACACATGCAAAATTCTTCTTTTGAAATTAATTTTAAAATCCATAATTTGTTCAATTAGTCATGCTGCTTTTTTGACTGTCGATAAAACAGGGGCCATGAGCCACTTTAACATTCAGTTTCTGTGGATGGGTTTTCTTGCCTAGCTTTCTGTTCTTCTGTTGCACTGCCAAATGCTACCACCAAATTAGTTACGCTGCTGGCATGTCCTGGTCTATTTAATCTGTCCTTTATAGACTTGGCTTTCGGAGAATGGCTGTGCAAACTCTTTGACCGTACTGATGGGAACCCAGAAGTCCTTTCTGGCTTTACTGATAGTAAATTCTCTTTCTCAGCCTTTACAGTGGCAGGCATAGAGGTGTAAGAGGCACTCATACCTGCTTCACCAACATTACTGTCATCATCTGTGTCCATCTGTAACTGTTTCTGCTCTGCTTGCATTTCTGCTTCAGAAATAAAACCAGGGTATTCTGGAGGACGTTCTTGAGAAAGTTGCTGCTCAACTTCGTATTTCCACTCTGTGGCCCATTGTTCAATTGTAGAAGGGCACACCTGATCCATGATGGTACTATACTCTGTGGTCCAGTTGTTAACTCCTCCAACCAGCTTCCCACCGTGTGCAAATATGAAGCTCCTTGACTTCATCATAGTGGTCTGACAAGCACTGAATGTTTCAGGAGGAAAGTAGCGCATTGCTTTAGATTTGTCCAAGGGATAAGAGATGGTTGCTTCTAACTTGGTACGTTCTACTTTTAACTGAGTGTTCTGAAAATCTGATCTTGGTACTGACTGTCTGTTTGTAACAGCATCCATCTGGTTTATACTTTGAGGAACCATTCCATCACTCTTGAAAAGCCCCTGCTTTTCATCCCCCAAACCTCCTGAACCAGAACAGGGTCTGGAAACATTCTGCGCAATTTCTAATGTAGACTTACTGTAATCTGCTGTGGTGACTGCATTAGCACTACAGGTATAATGGAGATTGGTGTGGTGTTCTGGAACCAGCATCCTTGGGTCTGCTCCATCTTCTTTGGTACCAATAGAATGGGCTTTTTTACGCAATCCCATGGCTGGTGACATAGGAGTGGTACTGTCATCATATGTTAACTCATCGCCCCCGACATGGTATCTGTACATGCTGTAGCCATCAGAGCTGTTAACGCTGCTTTGCCTTAGGAGATATGCAGCATCACACTCAGACGAAGCCCGTGAACGTGTATATGTCAGCTCAGATTTGTCAATACCTGCCAGCTTCTCAAGAGCATTCACCATCCGACCAGATAGTTCTTCCAATTGAGAAAGTCGAAGGTCGACTGTTTGAAGAGAAGCTTTCATAAAATGTTCTCTTTCATTCACTTCTTCTAGCCTCATAGACATATTTTCAACTCTGTTGGGTATAAAAGAGGAAGCATAGAACAGAAGCCGGGGAACGGTGCAGTAACCTGTTATAGGCACCCAGCTACTGATTTCTTCATAAGGCAGAATTTTGTGCTATGTATCATGCCTCATTCTTTTTTCCTATGTGTAGCATCAAAAGCACATGCATTTTCCTGTTATCTATGCTTTCCATAGACCATATTAGAGGGCTGTTTGAACTTTGCCCTTATTTACATGTCAGGAGAGTACAAAGAGTTGCAGCCCTTAGGGACAGCCTACTATTAACATTTCTGAGTGTGCCACCCACTTCACATTCAGTTGTCCTTTCACTGTGAAGCATCAATTAACTATATGAAAAATACTTTCTAATGACGTGCTCACAGGATGACTTAAAATAGCATCAACACATGTTGTAAAACAGGTTTTGTAGCTGTGTGAGAGAGAACATAATGCTGGTGCGTATCGGATTACTTTCGCTCTTGAAATACCTTTCAATTACGAATCAGCTGAAGGGAGTGGAATTACTGTCTAGTTCAATTAAAATAATACTTTTTCCCATTTTCTTTTATCATTTATATCATAATGGAAGTGATGGTACCAGAAGAATGCATATAAAAATAATGCATTAGAATGTGACTTAGAGATCATACACTAGTAAATCAACTGTGGAAATTAAATTAACATTCTTTTGCTCTCACACACAAAAGGTGACAAAGCATCTGGAGCAAGAAGCCATGAGAAATATGCAAATCTGCTTTGTGCCCATAGACCATAGTGAATCAGTGAGGCTTATCAGCCCTGCTTTGTTCTCTGCCACAATGCCTAGGATTTTGACAAATTGCTATGGATAAATAGTGTGATAGAAACTACGCAAATACATGTAGCAGGTTTCATTTACTTCTCTATTCTTAAACTCCACATATAATAATGCAAGATGTTCAGGGCCTTCCTTCAAGAGAAAGATGTTTATCCATTAAAGAATTATATGGCTCATAGAGCTACTTCATAAGAAATGAGGGGATGGGGGGTGAGGGAGGGGGAGAGAGAGAGAGGGAGTAGATGGAGTAGTTCATCATCAGAATACTGTGAGGTAGATTAAGGTGAGAGTGTGTTTAAACTGTGTATCATTTTCCTTACAGGGCAAATTTTTCATAATTTCAAGGAAGTGACAAAAGACCCCATCCTTTCGCTTGCTTAGAACTAGTAACAGAATAGGCAGAGCCTTTGGGAACAGTCCTACCAAGTGACCTGGTAAAAAAGTGCTGCTGCCATTATCACTGTGTGCTTACACAGCAATATGCAAACATTACCTAGTCCTCAGAATAGCTTAATGATTTACATATGAATATCCCCTGTCTTTTAAATGGGGAAGTTCATACTGAAAAGCTAAATGCCTTGTTCAAAGCTTCCAAGAGAATCTGTGGCAGAGATTAAAATTCAGCAGTTTTGAGTGCTGGACCCCAGTGTAAACCATAGGTCTAAGGGAAGAATCGTGAGTGCTTTTGTCATTAAGCTCCAACATGTTTCTCATGGTTGGATGAGCTGTTGGAAGGTCAACAAGTAGTAATTTGCTCAAACGGATAAAAAGCATAACTGTGATCTTCAGATGGGTGAGAGGGAAAAAATTCATTATGAACAAAAGTGTTCTTACACCAAAGCTTCCCAAACCAGCAGCCTTAGTGACATACTAGTAGGAACAAGAAAAAGCTTGCTCTTGTGAGAGATGCACCTGCACAGATATTTACTCAGGATTCAGATCAGCTTCTGAATTGGTGGTGGTTTTCTTCAAGATCTAAATCTTTTGTACTTTAACTCAACTTTAGTTATAATGAAGACACAAAAAGGCAAATACTGTTCCAGATAAGTGGTGTGGGTTTTTTTCTTATAATAGGTACCTTTCAGAGGTAACTCTGATGCGTTCATCATTAGATGATTGCTGTTCATCCTCTTTTTCCTGGAAGTATTCTTCTACACACTGCTCTTCAAACTCATACAGTTTTTTTAGCTCTTCATCATTCAGAAATAACTCTGTGCAAAACAGAAGAACACAACATGAGTTTCCTTTTTCTGAAATTCTGGCAGTCAATTTAAATCCAATTTAGCAGATTATTTTGGACATATGGATACTGCAGATTCTACTCCTGCACTAAATGAACAGATGATTTTGTAAATAGGGAATGAGCACTTAGCCAAAGATGGCCACAGCCGTGAAGGCAATGTAATACATTATGACTATCATCTCCTTTTATGACCATCCACTGGGGGCTATATTTTCTCAATGACCTTTGCACTTTTTAACAGCAGAGCTGTGCATTGAACAAACTGACTAGATTTTACAGGATAAAGACTAGGGCAATCTCTGCCAGTTTGACTGTTCCTTCACTCAAATATTGTTCTTAAAAGGATGCCAGTTATAGGCAACAGATAATCTAATATAACAGATTGTTTTCTAGACATTCTTTGGATGAGAGCTTCAAAACTTATAATCATGTAAGGAAAATCCAAGGGAAATACAGGCTCTTCAGAACATTTAATCCTTTATTTGAATTTGTCTCTTTGTATTTGGAGGATTACATTTACTTTTTTCCCTTTTTTTCCTTTTTTAACTCAGAATCATATTGTGCAGAAATATGTTTCCTGTGAAATGTAGAAATACAGGGATAATTGTGAGCATCTGATTATTTCAATGAGGCATATAATGAAAATAATAATCAACAATTACAGACTATGTTAGGAGAAGAATCCTCACAGCTCCCCTGTGAAATGACAGGTAAATCTCTAACATGGAGAAATGAAAGTGGGGATACTCTTAGACACAGATTGCTCACAATCAGAGCTGACACTACAGATGACATTGGAAACTGTGATCCCTTCTTCTCAATTTCCTATTTGCCCTTCCCAACATATGGACTTCACTAGAACTTGGTAAAACTGGATTAAGTAGATGTCATTTCACTGTTTTAAAGAAAGCACGTTAAAGAAAGTCTTCATTAGCAGCACACCATTGCATATTCTCAGGAGCCCACAGAGCTCAAGAGCTGTTAACTTGATATAAATTTTGTCCCATACTGTCTTCTGCAAATACACTTGACCGTCAATGTGAACAAAGTAGTTCAGCATTGGAAAAGCTGCTGCTTTCTGCTAATATGGTGCAAAGAGTTCAATTAAGAGAAGATTTCTTGCATACTCAGTCCCCTGTCACGCTCATCCTGGTCTCCTTCACCCTTCTTGCAGCGACAGCAGATTCGCTTGATGATTATGTAGATGTGGCTGAAGATAATCATTGGTGGTGGGAGGACAGGTCTGTCATGGAATGTCATGATCAGCTGGTACCGCTGAAACTTCCAGACTTGGTTGGATATTGATTTTACCTCAAAGAAGGTATTGCTGAAAGGGAACATAGGTACAGTTTCTATTAAGCCCCTAAGTTTACTTACCATTGAGCAAGTACTATGTTGAAAAAAGTAGCAGCTAAATAACAACATGAGGCCACATGACTTGCTTGGTTCAGCTCTCTGTTGATGCTGCTGAACTTGCTGAACTGATGATTAACTTGAACTCATGATTTCACTACTCCTTTTGAGGACAGCAAAGCAGAAGGTGCTCTGCATCCCTTATGCACCACCTTAGACTATTTGCTCCTACTGTATAAAGTCTTGTAGGTGTCAGTGAAAAGAAACTTGCACAATTTATGAATCACATAGTTGGTATTTTGGGGCTTGGTTATAAAGTATTTCTTTTAACACATGCCAGTATTTGATATTACACAAAGTATTAAATCCATGAAAGGTATTTTGTATGCTAAACCCAGAAGCTTCACATAGTTTGCCTTTAATATGCTAATCAGCTTGACCTACATAGAAGACTTTTCAAGTTTTACAAGATGTCCTAAATTCAAACTTTATTCACTCAAACTTCTGACTCAAAAACATGGTACATATTCTTGTAAAGGAATTTGTTCTTGGAAGCCATGGCCTCATCATTTCTACACCAAAATAAGGTGTGTTATAAAGATGTTTTATTTTGTGATTCAGTGGATATGAAGGAGTATAAGTGATAGTATTCAATCCAGAGATAACAATAGTCAAGGTTATGAAATACCAACTAAGAGAAAGCAGACTTTATGTTCTGTCTTAGATAAAGCTTTTCAAGCTATTTTAAAGTATGCTCAGACAGCTCACTCTGATGACGATGATGATGATATTGGCACTTCCTTTTTTATATTTTCTGTCCACTTCTTTTCTAACTTACTGTGCTTTAGAGTATCTACAGTCACAAAACCAGTTAAAATATCTCTTTGAAATCAGAGAATTCTTGAGTTCACATAGCTTTTGGTTTCTTTTGGCTAAGTATACAGGAGATTATTTACCAATGATGAATGACAATCTGCCTTCATTCTGTGTCTCCTGCATAGCAGGAATTCCCCAGCTAGATCTCACCCCCTTGCAACCATGCTGGGGTGGCAGGAGTTAACAGAATGACCTACTTCCCAAACTGCTGATTCCTTGGTCCTTCAGCCAATAGTAGCTACCATTGTAAGATTCTTCGCCTTTCCCCTAGCGATGTGACTGGCATTTGAGCACTTCAAAATTCATGACCTTTTAAGCTACATACATCAAATGAAAGACAGGCTTTGTGAGCTGTAGATTTCTAGGCACACAATGAACTATTTTTGTGGTTGTGACATCAGCTACTTAGGCCAACAAGCCCTTCCACACCACTTGTTTATGGGCATCAAAAATGGATCACCTGCTTTTCTCAGGTGGTGTGTTCGGAAAGTCTTACTAGCAAGTAGTTATTTCAAGTTTTGTTTTGTTTTGTTTTGTTTTTTCAGTCCCTAGCTCATGACAGGAAAAGCATGCAACATAACTGTGGGTAGAAAGAATAAACAGCAGAAACTTATTTAGTTTTACTCCAGAGAATTCTAAATATAGATTTGTGGAATAACATTAAGAATATGCACAGTGCACATTGCTTGGACTGGCCACAGATCTTGGCAACATGTAGCCGTCCTTTCTCTTGGTTCAAGGCAATATAGACTCCTTTTCTGGGTCATACAAGAACTCTGCAAGGCCCTAATTTCTTTGTCTAAATGAAAAGCAAAACAAGAAGAAGAAAGAAAAAGCAGCCAGATGATGTATCAATAGCGGAAATGCCTCCTGCTTTTGATGTTCAGATTTTGATCCTGCAGTTCTATCACAGAATCATGTTTGCTAGTAGTTACATGGGCTTCCATCATGTATGTAGCAGGTTTCATGGATTCTATTTTAAATCTTTCTATAGCAGTCTTGAGGCCTGTCACTATCCACCAAATGGTAATTGCAAGTAGCCAGATTCTCTCATATGCATTACTGCAATTGCTGGCAAATTCAAAACAACCTTTCCTCCACTCTTTCCCAGTATATACACTATTCCAAGTATTTGCCAGTCATGTTCATAGACTAATTAGATTCTGAGTATGAATGCAAACCCTTGCAAAATCAGTTGATGGGCTCCCAAAGAAACTTTTATCTCGGCAATAAGAAAGTAAAGATACCGCATGATCATTTACATACTTGAAGACAGCAATCAGAAGGTTTACCAACAGGATATTTGCTACCAAGAGGTAACAGGCCATAATAGCAGGAGTGAGCCAGGCCCCTGGTATACATGGAGGGAGGCGTTTACCATCATCATCATAAAGATTGTCCCCACAAGGAGCTGAAGAAAAAACATGAAAGTTATTTTTAATAAATTGCCCGATACTTAAAAACACTATTCACATTTATTTAATGATGACACATGCATAAAATTTGTCAAGCTAAACAAATTTTATCGGTTTATTTCCAGTAGCAAGTATGTATAATTTCTGCTTCAAATTCTGCTTCTAACTACAGCATACAAAAATAATTCCCCATAATAGTGAACAGAGAGGTAGCTCCAAGTTTACTGCGTATAGTGTGGCTTCCTCTTCAAATTCATATGGATTTTCTTTTTCTCATCGTAATAGTCTAGGACAAGGTCTTAATGTGCATATATACATATTAATAGTGGAATTAAAAAAAAATTCTCCAACGAAACTTCTGTGCATACCTTGCCAAAGATATAAAAGGATTTACTTAGTGGTCCCAGATTGCTGAGCATAAATTAAACCTTTATTGGGGGCTCTGAGTGTACTAAAGAGGCCTTAATGATCCTGACCAGCTTCACCTGGAATCCACGCCTACACCCTCTATGCATACCTGTTCCTGCCTGAGCTCTGTCAGGTGTGCAGGTCTCAGCCCTGCCTCCTGGATGGACCTTGGACCTGTGTTTGTCCCCTGGATGGACCCTTCTTCTGTCTCTGGCCCTGTCTCATTTTGCCCTAGACTGGGCACTAGACTATTTGCCCTAGATGGACCCTAGACTATTACTTGTCCTGTCTGGGGCTGTTCATGTTGCCAGCAGGTGGCCTTGCCGCCACTTTCAGGCCAATTTCTGTTTCCCTTATTTTTCACAATAATTCTAAATTCCAGATAAAATTTTAAACCAAAGAGATAAAATTATAAAATGAAAATTATATAGTAACAGCAAAATAGACTGGTGGGAATGAGACAAAAATTAAGAATATTGATCAATTTGATATTAAAAAATTGCCTGAAGTAATCCTAAGAATACATAGGTTGTCTTGGGGTAAGAGCTATCTTAGAGTTGGGTAAATGCAGCAAGTTTGTTCTGTCTTTAAATGCTGTGCCAATGTATCTTATTTCAAATACAAGGCTAACTTTTGAAACCATTTAGTAGCAGGCAAAGTGTTTATCAACCACAAATTCTTTAGCTGAAATCTCTAGTAAATACTAAGTTTCACAATGAGTTCATTACAGATTTAGTTTATGTGAATAGACAAACTATTTTTTTAAGCATTTTGCAAAAACCCCAATGCTTCAATCTCACCTGAAAAATACTTCAATTTGAAAAGAGACTAATCTTATTTACTGTGGACTGAAAGAGATATTTAGACTATGATTAATAAAATATATTTTACTTGCTTTTCAAACATCAGACCTACATTATTCCTGTTTATCATAAGAAAAGTATAACAGGAAAGTCAAGCAAATCATAATATTATTCACATGGACCAATGAAAGTACTGCCAAAGAAACACTAACATTGTATGTAAGTAATCAAAAGGAATTAATTATATCATGACACTCATGCATCATAATTTTTAAAAAGGATTATTTTACTGTCAATGTACTAGAGACAAGTCATAGCAACCACATAAGCTCAATTAAAACTTCTGACCTACAATCTGTATTACAATAAAATATTTTTCCTCTGTTTCTTTTCAAATAAAACTATTACAGTAGAAAAACAAGATTCACACCTGAATATTGGATAAGCCCTATAGTTAAAATGCTAGTATCTAGTGAAGAAAAAGATTAATGAACATATTCAGCTAAATGAGATAGTCAGCTCTCCACAGGAGACTTACGATTAATTTCCATGGCATAGACTGAACAGCATTCCAAAGGAACGAAATATAAAAGGAGGCAGGAAAGAAAGAAAGAAAATAGAATAATATAGAAAAAAAAAACATAAAAAAGATGATTGAAAATACAGTTTTGCCACCAAGAAAAGGTAAGCAAGTCAAATGTCAGAACAGTAGAGACATATGCTTAGAAACATCTTTGTTAAAAATGCATTGCATTCTGCAATTTCCTTTTCATGTTGTTTTCCCTAAATGTTACATATGGCAGTGAATTCATGATATTAATAATAAATCACAAAATGCTTCTGGCAGATGATCATTTAAATATACACGGTATCTCAGGCAAGTCAACAAAACTGGCAGTCACCACAAACACAAAACAACTCAAAATTATCACATTAAATCATTCTTTTAGCTATTATGGAAACATTTCCTCCTTCTTTTTTTTCTCCTCCCCCCCTTTTTTTTTTTTTTTTAGGAACCACCCTGGCTTTGAGTCTGCCAGCTGTTTCTATTTAATAGCTACATTTCTGTTAATAGTCATGATACTGATGTTATTATTGTGTACAGTATCATTAAAGCCCATTTTGACCACCAGTATGTATACTTGCTTGCCAACCCCTAAATGGTGACTGTTAAGAAAAATCACACTATTGAAAGAAACTCAGGTTTCTCTATTGTTTAATACTATGTTGCTGTTGCGTACTAGATGCCACTAACTTCTTGCTCATAGACATCTTTTAAATGGAGTGAACCAGACAAAAGCATCCTGGGTTGCATTAGGAAAGGTGCTACCAGCAAGTTAAGGGAGGTAATTATTCACGTCTACTCAGCTCTGGTGAAATCACATCTGGATTTGTGTGCCTGCTTCTGGGCTACCCCATAGAAATCAAACATGGACATACTGGAAAGACTCCAGTAAAGGGCCACAAAGATTATTAAGGTGATTGGAGCATCTGACAAATGACGGAAGGCTGAGAGTGCTGGGATAATCTAGCCTGGAAAAGAAAAGGGTCAAGGGAGATCTTACCAATGTTATCAATACCTGATGGTGGGTGGGAGTAAAGACGACAGAGCCAGACTCTTCTCAGTGGTACTCAGTGAAAGGAGAAGAGGCAGTGGGCAAAGATAGAAACATGGGAAATTCCATTTAAACCAGGTTGTCCGGAGAGACTGCACGGTCTTCATCCTTCAAGATATTAAAAACCTGACTGGACAGTCCCTGAGCAACCTGATCTAATTTACCCTGCTTTGAGCAGGGAAGTTCGACTAGATGATCTCTATAGGTGCCTTCCAACCTCAGCAATTCTGTGATTTGTCATCTTCAGCTTTAGGTGACATCCTATCTTCAGTGAAGCTATTGACAAAAGTCCAACCACCTTCCTTCAGGTAGAAAATTTGATGTAATATTTTTTCCATAAATTGTTTACACTCATGGGCCTTGGCAAAAATACACATAAGCACTTGCCACAGTGTCAGGTTAGACTGCCCATAGCAATCACTCCCCAATGACTCTGAGGTTGCTTTTGTGGTGTGTTTACAGAGAACCACGGAAAGATCAGTGTGAAAATTTCTTATTGAAAGCAGAAAGATCTTCAGAACTCAGTCATAGACTTCTAGACATAAGAAATTTACAGAATAATTGTAATGCAGTCTAGTTATACCAGTAGAAGTCCTTGTGTAGCCACTTTTATTTCAATATTAAAACAACAACAAAACCACTCATTTCCAAGTTAGCTTATGTTTAAGCTACCGACGCAGCAAACCTTCTGACCTGGGAAGGTTAGTGGAGCAAGTAGCTGGACTGAACTTGTGTAACTGGAAAGCCTGAGCTTTTTTTCCCCGAAATCTTTCGCACTGCTGAAGAAAGATTTCTAATTCAAAGGATGCTGAGTATATAACTGAGAAACTACTGCAAGCATGAGAGAAGTCTGGGACACCACTTACACTAAAGAGATCAGTATTGTTGGTAAGGTATGAGTTTTGAGTTATAAAGAAATCAAACTGTCTACATTGGCAAACATTCTTTGTTCAAAGTGAAGTAGCATTTAAATGCACATTATGAGGCACAAAGGTAATGGATACCCTGTTACAGTCTATTCCTCCCCCATGGGAGAATTAACCCACTTGAGAGATCCTGAGCTTATCCTGGCTCACATGTGCACTGAAACTGCAATAACAGACAATAAACGGCTGGCTTGACCTTTTATTAGTCAAGAGTAATTTACTGTATCATAAATTACATTAATGAGACAAGCATTCGTAAGGAAAACAAAGATGATATGATCTTTGGAACAGTGTACACTGTTCAGAAACAGACTGTCCTGGTTTCAGCTGGGATAGAGTTAATTGTCTTCCTAGTATCTGGTATAGTGCTATGTTTTTGAGTTTGGTATGAGAAGGATGTTGATAACACTGATGTTTTCAGTTGTTGCTAAGTAATGTTTATACCAAGTCAAGGATTTTTCAGCTTCTCATGCCCAGCCAGCAAGAAGGCTGGAGGGGCTTGAGAAGTTGGGAGGGGACACAGCCAGGAGAGCAGACCCAAACTGGCCAAAGGGATATTCCATACTGTGTGATGTCATGTCTAGTATATAAACTGGGGGTAGTGTGGCTGGGAGGAATCACCGCTCAGGGACTAACTGGGTCTCAGTCAGTGGGTGGTGAGCAATAGCATTGTGCATCACTTGTATATTCCAATTCTTTTATTACTATTATTGTCATTATTATTATCATTATTAGTTTCTTCCTTTCTGTCCTATTAAACTGTTCTTATCTCAACCCACGAGTTTCACTTTTTTTTTTTTCCAATTCTCTCCCCAATCCCACTGGGCGGGGGGGAAATGAGCAAGCAGCTGTGTGGTGCTTAGTTGCTGGCTGGGGTTAAACCACAACACAGACTAATGACATTTTATTCCTTTCTAAGCAATTAAAGTACACTTTAATGACATTTGGTATAAAGATTTCTCATGATGGATCTTCATGGTTTTTGAACTTAAGACCTCACAGTTTTTTCAGCCTTCCACTTTACTACTTGTCAATATATGCAGATGGTTGAAATAACACATACACAATGCTGAAATAGCCACTATATCTGAAATAAGTGCAAACTATGTGATACACACTAGAAGAGGCCAGCTGCATGTTTGACTGTACAAATTTCAAATATTAACACAAAACTAGCAGTAACATGACAGTTTCCATCTCCTCTAAAATACTGACAGTTATTTTTTTAAACTGTGCAGCTTTTATATAACAAAGGCTGTTTCCACACCCAAAGCTAATCAAGCAGAATTTCCCTTTTTTGTTTTGTTTTTTTTCTACAGGTGTAGAAAAGAAGAACATGAGTGATTTATGAAATGGAAACATTTCTGGAAAGTAGATAGATGTATCAATGAGAGTAAAAATGTATTAGCTCATTGCCTGTGCTGTGAGTTCGAGATGAAAGTACATGTGTATTTTCATCTCCTGTCCATGGTTTTTTTCTTCTTCTGTTGGAACTGACTATCAGTAAAACATTGGTTCAAAAGAACATTTCAGAATGATCTCTGTTGATCCCTGCAAGTAAACAAAACACTTAATACAGTTATACGCTTGGACAGGAGAGTATTCCAGACTATATCACTCTCAGTGTTAACTGAATTTGAATATAAACTGAGAGACAGAACATGCAGGTGGGGAACAGGAAACTATTCAGTCTCTCTGGAGTCTGTCACAAGAAAACAACAATATAATCACAAAGACAAAACACTACTTCCAAATTAAAAACAATCATTAATTTGGATCTGATCATCTGCCTCAGAAACAGGAAACAGACTCTTACTATGAATTCTAGTCTTACGGTCTATCTGGTCTGCGAACACCTCTCCATAAATCATCCAGTAGGGCATATAGAAGATGTTGCGAGCTAGTCTCCAAGAAGGCTCCTCATCTGGGTGCAGGATAGCTTGGCGGGCTACTCCAAAACTCATCAGAACCACAAGCATGATGACCACAAAGTAAAGCATGTCAATCATCTGCATGGAGAGACCATAAAGAGGCTCTTATCATCACCAGGTAGTACAGTAGCACCAGCATGTCTGTTTGCCAGCATGCATTGAACAAGAAAGTACCGAGAGAACAAAAACATTCCCCTGGATAATTTTCCTGATATTATTCTGTGACTTTAACTACTGATCATGAAATAAGCATACATAAAAATGCAGTAAAACCAGTCATTTAAATGAATACTAGATTTATATTTAAGAAGACTTAAAATGCTAAAATCTTTGCTATCTCTATTCTCTTTTGCATCAAGTGCACTATGCTGTGCTTTCAGCACAGACCTCTTCTTTGGTTGCAAAGAGATGATATAATCATTGCTGTATCATCTCTTGTCCATAACTGATGGTTTTGTGGATGATCCCGGTGTACTGGCAATCTGTTATTGCTATGGCTTTGGGAGGCAGAAGGCAGGCAAAGTGAACAAGTTTCCACAGGCTTGTTCAAAAAAAAAAAAAAAAAATCCCTCTCTAATCAAGCAATTATTAGCAAGAGTATTGCATCTTGTGTGTGTGTGTGTGTAAAATTCACATGGCAACTTTTTCCACAGCATTTATTCAGAGTTCTACTCAGATGGAAAACCTCTTTTTAAAATCAGAACTGAATTTAGTTTCCCATGAAGTTCTGAAATATGTAATTTACAGCAGTTAAGGCACTAACCATCTTTCCAATCATCATGACGTAAGGTCCCAGATATTTGTTCACACCAAAGATATCTAGTACTCTAATGTACCAGAAAATTATATCTACGCAGTAAATCACTCTTCCATAACCCATGTAAGGCTGGTTCTGTAAGCGAAGAATTGCTCCTATCATAAATACTGAAATAGCCACCAGGTCAGTAATATTCCAGTATTCCTGGAGCCAAACTTTCACTTTTTGGCTCAGCTTGCCAGGCTCTGACATCAGAATCTGAAAACAAAACAAAACAAAACAAAAAAACAACAAAGAAATCATTAGGAAAAACTCCCAAGTTACATTTTTGAAGCAATGGTCATGAAAATAGACAAATCTTGTCACATTCAATAGGTGTCTGAGACCCCCTCCACTGCCAGCAAAATTTGTCTCAAGCAGCAATATTTTTAGTTACTAGCAGGCAAAACTTCATTTTCATAGAAACATAGAATGGTTTGTGTTGGAAGGGACCTATAAAGATCATCTAGTCCAACCACCCTGCCATGGGCAGAGACATCTTTCACCAGATCAGGTTGCTCAAAGCCCTGTCAAACCTGACCTTGAATACTTCCAGGGATGGGGCATCCACAACTTCTCTGGGCAATCTGCTCCAGCGTCTCACCACCCTCATCCTAAAAGATCTCCTCCTCATGTCCAATTGAAAACTAACCTTCTTTCAGTTTAAAATGGTTGCCCCTTGTCCTGTCACTACTGGCCCTGGTAAATAGTGTCTCTCTGTCTTTCTTATAAGCCCCCTTTACATACTGAAGTAATGCAGTAAGGTGTCCCCAGAGCCTTCTCTTCTCCAGGCTGAACAACCTCAACTCTCTCAGCCTTTCTTCATAGCAGAGCTGTTCCAGCCCTCTGATCATTTTCATGGCCCTCTTCTGGACCACCTTTTCATCTGTGTTTCTATTTTGGCTTTATTAAGCGTTTTTTGTTGTAGGTTTTAATCAGTAACATTTAAACCAGGAGATCTGGCTTACTGACTTGGCATCCATATTTATCTCCAAATACAGTTAGTATGAGATGTGGGAATTGTGAATCAGAAAAGGATAGGCTAAATGCAAACCAAGCTACAGCATGTGAATACAATAGAAGTTTTAATGCTATCTTCCTCATACAAAAGTAACTAGATCAGTCAGATAGTACTCCTGGCTAATTTCCCAAAACATCTCTCTGCATGCTAGTTCTCATCAAGGACTGCATCAGTAATAAAAAGACAGTACCTACTGAGTTTCCTTCATGGGTTATGGCCCTGCCCCTCCTTGGAAATACACGTAAGAGAATGCGAGCACTCATTTTGACTACTGACCTCAGGGCCTTTTTGCCTGACGTTTTTGCGCAATAAAATAAGGTTGTAATGTATGGAAATGGGTTATAAATGAAACTCTCTCCAGTGATGGGCATTTTGGGACTCTGCGGATATGAGAATCTTCTCTCCCATGTATGGCTTCTCAACTACCTGCACAAGTCCATGCCATTATTACCTCTAAGACTGAGCTTCATTTTAAGGATTATGAGATGTTGGTATGATCAGACTTTACCTCTCTTACTTTCTCTAAAGCCAATGTCACGATGTAGGAGATGACAATCCACTCCTGGACTGATGGCCACCGTTCCATCCGCACCAAGATGATATAATTAAATAGCATCAAGTAACCGAGGTATGATATCTAAAAAAAACCAAATAATCCTTTATGGACTTTAGGTGATGGATCCCAGGATCCTTCCACAGTTAGGCAGTATTCAATTACTTGAGATGACTTCCACACACACAAAAAATCAGTCTCTACTAATTTCTATTAGGAAGTTCTGGACTATTAGTGTAAGTCAATAGAGCTATCACTCAGTTTTCTATAACTGCTGGTGTAAATGTTGAACTGGTGATGCTGGTGTGTCTCCATGCCTCACAGCAGTCTTTGGTGACTGGCCAAAATAAAAACTTCAGAGATCTTGGAAGTTCAGAGTTAAGAAACCAAAATGGATTCAATGGCTTTGCAGGGAAAAAAAAGGGAAACAAAGCAGTAATAAACCAAAAGATTTTCCAGGGAGAAAATGGAGTCTTCTAAAGAATGAGATACTCAGTGTGAAATGTTTACCCACCATCAAACAGATCTAAAGTAGAACAGGTGTGAGCAGCACCTGCCTGGAGGGGTAGGGAAATAAAGAGCCACACAGGCCACTTGCTTTTCTCCACCCTGTAACAATGTGGTTGAGACCATCTACACAGAATATACCATTTATGTGAAGCCAGAGGCATACAGACTTCATATATAAGTCCCTACAACACCTCTTCTTATACTTGTTACTTAAACCCATCTGCATGAACAGTGGGTTTGCAGATATTTTGGTTACTTTAAGTAGCCCCTAGTCTCAGGAGCAAGTTTCTTGCTGAAGCCTAATTCAGTAAGAGCACAGAAGACTGTATCACCATGTCTAAGAAGAAACACCAAACAAAAGGCAGTAAAATCCTCTTAGCTGAGGGGGTCTGCATAATGCATGAAAGTGAAGCCCACCCTAATTGTGATATTCATACAAACATGTATGAACACATACATTGAGGCTATGCATGAAAGATTCAGCTGTTGAAGACCCTTACTTGCACAAGAAAAAAGGTTTTCTTCTCTGAAGGAAACGGGCCTGCTGCAATGCTCTTCCTATAGCTGCCATGCACACTGGCAGAGGCCATGGGCATCCAGCAGCTGATGGAATGACAGATGCTGTGGAACATATGATCCAGACAGCTGAATTACCTCATTTATTGAAAGAAGCAAAACAACTCCTCCAAGGCACTCAGGCCCTTTGTACCTGGGGCTTTTTTAATCTAGTAAAATGTAATTTCTTTACACTGTGAAACCATGTTGGATACTTTTCTTTGAAATTAAATAGGAATTTTGCTTTTCAATTATTAATACAGGCAGCAGAAAGGGATCAGTAGTGTTTTGTGATTAACGATGCGCTAAAACTAAAACCCTAGATAATATTATGACATACTAGGCATTGGCAGTCCTAACTTTGATTAAAAAAGAAACCAGTATCCTTTTTACAGGGCGCACACAAAATTTATGAGCAGCAGCATGAATACTTTTTCTGTTTTATTAAAACAGAGTTTAGCGCCAGATAATTCTTGATGCACTAAAGAGAAAATCAGATGCTTGTCAAAAGTAAATAGTTTAGTTTAGATTGGTTTCAATTATTTAAATGAGAGAAAATTACCTATTAAGTCTTAGCAGACTGGGATCTGTGCTTCCATCTCAGTTGCACTTATCTGAGCCTAACTGTCAACAGAGTAAATGGCAAGCACTGATACTATGGCATTACTTGTTGGGTCCTAAAGTATATTTCAACACAGAACAGAAGCCAGAGCCTTTAGAAAGCAAGAGGATCCAGCCTAGTTTGGATTGAGTGACTGGATTGTGGAGCTTGCACCGAGTTTGGCATATGGTTAGCGAGACAGGGCCTCCTTCAAAGTGTGTAGGAGCTTTAGAGGCCCACAGCATAAGCTTCAGTTATTCATTCTGTTTCATTGTCTATGCATTTTTCTCTGAATAAAGGGAGCACTTTATTCATCAGATGCCATTAAAGTCAGTACTATTTACTTATTACTTGGCTATTATTTTTACTTTGGAATCCTTTAAGTTTCACAGGTGTGAGAAAAACGATCACTATCAGTTTAATCATCATGACTTACTGTGTAGAACCAAAATTTGACAATAGGTGCATTATAGAATTCATAGATCTTTGTTCCAATTGGAAGGCTCTTTTGTTTTTTATTTCCATTCTCTTCATCTCCTTTTCGGGAGCCTGTATCCACATTTGCATCCTAGAAGACCAAAGTTGTCAGTTTTCATCAATATACAATAGTAAAAATAGTAGCTTTCCCTCAACTACAGCCCCACCCAACTGTTAACCACACGATGCTTCCTCTGAGCAACAGACGTCTTTTTAAAAATACAAATTCCATAAAACTGTGCAATTACACAGATAATTTACACACCCTGAGAATCCGGCCTATACACTCCCAAAACTCTTCATTGATTTTTATCCCACAGAGGCAGTTGAGATTTTAACCTGAGTGACCTATAGCATAATCAGAGAAATTAAAAAACTGAGCACTTCTGAGATATTAGAACTTCCTAATAATCTCCATTACTGACCACATTTTCCTCCTCCTTTTCTCTGCCTTCCTCGTTTTCTCTTGATGTCTGGTAAGAATAATCATCGTAACTCCGAAACTCTAGGAAAAGGATGGTGGGAGGGAAGAGAATCCCCATTATAACCTGTACAATAAGAAAAAACTCAACTCAGATGGCAATATTTGTTTACATTAATAGATTTTATAACAAGGCAACTCCCAGAAACAATATTTTCTTTTGCATAGTATTCAAGAAACTCTGCTATCCTCAAACCTACACAAACGAATAAGTAGCACTTATGAAACATTGGCAATAAGGTCTTGTATGGAAAGATGGCATCCTGGTAGGCTTCCCATCTCCACGAATACACTGCAATTGAGAAATTGTGCTCCAGAATTAGAGTTGTGCAGAGAAATTCCATGGAATGGACACAGTGGCGGTTGGAAGAGGGCTTCAGGTTTGTTACTGGAGTTTATAGTTACTTTAGTCACCTACTATCATTAGTTTTAATAGTTAAAAAACTTGTAAAAGGTAAAAGAAGCTTTGCAGATAGCACCGGGAGAGTTCTTTTACTATATGAGATTGCTGAGATACAGAAACACAAGCACAAGTTGCCGAAGTACAGAAATGGAGCAAAGAAAAGAATGAGGGTAATGAAACTAGAACATTAGCAGGTTGATTAATCCTTTGGAGAAAAGAAAGGAAATAAACAGATTTAGAAAGCACCATGATGCAATCTGAAAGGCAGGACACTTGCTTGAAGATTTTCAACAGGTTTAAGAGGGAGACATGGGAAACTGGAAATAAATTGAGAATGACAGTGAGAGTGCAATGTGTATGTCAGCAAGCTTGGGAGTATGACCTGGGAAGACAGACATGGCACTTTGTCAGTAATGGGGGATTTAAGGAAATAAGGAGGTGAGACTGAAGGTGGCACCATCACGATGAGCTGCCACATGGGTGACAGCAACTGCATAATATAACAAAGAAAGGATTATATTCACATGAAAACATACACAAGCAAACACTACTCTGCTTCCTTAACATTGGCTCACTCATGTTTCTCTTTTGTGCCAGCCTCCTCACATTACTGTTTTTTTTGTAAATCCAACAATTGGGAAATATAAAAATCAGTAAGAGAGACCATATCATCAAATCACAGAAGAGGGAAATAAAAATCACATAGTTTCACACAATGCAATTGCACAGATTTCACTCTTTTCAACACTGAGTCTCAACTCTGTGTCTCCTGGTACAATATTAAGCAATGTAAGAAGCATGTGTCCACATCTGGTTCATTTTCTTTCTACTCCCTTTGCATGGACACCTAATGGAGATCTTTTTGGTTGTATCCAACTAATTTTTAATCAAAGGTGTATGTTTTCAATGAACAGCTCTCATCATTCATTGAAAGCCACAACTTCACTCTCAGATTCCAATCACGCTAAGCCTTTTATGGATTTATATTTTCTTTTGTCATGGGGTAATGTTCCTTAGATATCCTGAATTTGGAAACCAAAAAAATTAGCTTTAAAACAGGTGTGTTCCTAAAACATCTGTAATTAGTAGCCCAATTTGTTCTAATATATACACTATGTATAATGTAGTGTAACATGCAACAAATTTCATCTTTGAAAACAACTGCTGAACAGAAATACCTTAAGGCCTGGGTTTTTCCGCATGCGTAGTCGCCCCATCCACATATCTGTTAAGAGCATCTGGCTGCATGTGTGAGCAATGAAGTCCCTGTGTTTAGCTGCCACAGCCAATTTCAGGCAGGTAGAATTACTCCAGTTTTTCAGTTCATAGGTCAGTAGTTTCATGGCAATCTGCTCGTCATGTTTATAGGACTGATCCAAGAGTTCAACAGCCAGCTGGCCAAAATCTCTGGAAAATGCAAAATAAGTCCAGTGAAGTTTGATTTAGAAACCAGTGTTTGCTTGCATTTGGGGTTTTAATTCCATTCACAGGGGGTCACGTTTTTCCACACACATGTACAGTGACAAGAACAACTGAGCCTCTCGCTTGATTTGGACAGTCTATGTAGGTTCCAAACAAATTTTTAGTGACCAGAGAATTAGCTTAGACCAGTAACATCCTAAGGCCAGTTCAGATATATCATCAGATACCTCTTAATTTATGTGAGTAAATCCTGAAAATAACTTTGTGAAATAAAACTAGCTAGTTTTACAGAGAAGCTGAAGAAAGAATGTGTTCTGTCAGAAAAAAAAGCAAGTCTTCTCCTTGCTAGTATTGTCTTCAGATTCTGAGACCACATTTTGGCTTGTTTACTGTTGATAAATCGGCTCCAAATGGCATTCTGTGAACCTATATTCTAGAAATCAATTTTACTTTACTAAAAGTAAAGCTTCTCAGCAGGTCAGACTCCTATATCAAGGAGACATAAAGTCTGCTCTGCATCTACTAACTTTGAGTTGTTGTCCAGATCCTGAGAGATGTCGTCCACCAGCTCACTCTCAGAAGACTCATGGGCCATAGACTTGTACAGTTTACAGGCCACAAGTGCCTTGGCCATGGTTTCCTCCCCTCGCTGCCAAAGGAAGAGTGCCATCTTTTGCCGTTTCATCAGCACGGCCCATACCATCAGTTCATGAAAGGGATACTGAAAGCGGCTGACTGCTGGGTCATCCACATCAATATCAATCTCTTCCTCCTTTTTCTTCTTCTTCTTCTTCCCTTTGGTGGGAGGCTCATCATCCTGGGAAGAAAAGAAGAAAAAAAAGTTCCCATCTATTTTTAACAGCTTACCTGACAATGGCACCATGCACAGAACAAGTATTGAAAGGACATGTTAATAAAGTTCTATTTGTTTTTGATGTTTGCTACAATGAATGCCAATAGGGATAAAACTATGAACAACAGGTAACAGAGCATGCACTGGGCTAGCACACACAGCTTAATACTTTATTCAGAGAACCGTTTCTTGCATTCTTAATTACAAGTCACCCATCTTGGATAAGTACAGTTAGACTCCTATGGTACTGAAGGCATCACTTTATACTGCACTGTAAGTAGATCTCTATGGCACATGTAATTGCACAAGTTGATTTGCAATGAATTAATATTTAATGAATTCCTCTGCAGTGTCAATGGAGCTTTAACAAACCTGAATTCACTATGAATAGGTTCCAATGTAATTTCTGATTTGATATGTCTGCATTTATTCCTTAAGAACAGTGCTGCATATCTTACAGGTATCAAAGCAGTTTTCAGACTGACATGTAGGTGGAGAGAGAGGTAACATGCAAATGGAAAAGACAGGCAGATAGCATCTATAAGAACAGTGAGATACTAAAGGGAGTTTTCACCTTTGAATAAGCAATCTCCTCCTATGTATGCAGTGCAAACAGAAGGTGTAAGTATCCCGTTTCTTAAAGGGATAGGGAGGATAGGCCATTACTACAGGAACCAGCATGGAAGTAACTGAAGGGAAGTACTGACAATGAAGCAGGACCCTGAAGGGAAAAAAGCCATGATTGGGAAAATTAGGGTTTAAGTAATGTGGGAAGAACATTGCATATATAGGTGTAGACAGAGCTCATCATCATTGTAGACCTTGATGCCAATCTCAGAAGTGGATTGCAAGTAAAAGCAATTACCATTCTACAAAATTAGTTCCTGTTAAAGCAAGCTCAGCATAATGCACTATTTTTTGACAAAATACAAACTTAAATCCAAATTCAGGGTTCAGCCTCACACACCAGGTTTTGAAAGACAACTCTTCAGCTAACAATTAAGTATGCATTTCTCTTCAAGCAGTTTTAAGAACTGCAAGTGCTGACCTCTGCCTCTTATGGAAAATTCAGGGTTCATTAATTGCATGCACATGAAGAAAGTATTGAGCACCTCTGAAGCACAGGACATAAAATCTCAAATAGAGGACCAAAAATTAGGTCCTTGCCACACTAGGAAAATCAAATCAAAACAGAAGCCTGGGTAAGAAAGATAAAGTGCAAAGGAGTCTAAACTTTTTGTTTTAGAGCTGCTAACACTGGAAATGAAAAAAAACCAAACACTTGGAGTCGCATCAATTTACTGACCACTACAGCAAAATAAATATTAATTCTTCTTTTCACCTTTTCTTTCTCTTGAAAGAAGGGAGTGGGCTACACCCACTGTCAAGTGGAGAGAACACTTCAGTTTGTGCCACATAAAACATTTCTCACTGAAAGAAATAGGAAAATCAAAATGTGCTTTTGGAGAAGCACTAAGCAACCTACGTGTGATCCATGCTGATTAAAAAGGGTCGCACGTCTGAGGGTCTGAGCTTTTGGCCTTGAGCCATTAGAAAATAGGAAGCTGGTCAGAGAGATTAAACATAACCTGGACTTTCTCTGTAGAAAAGAAAGCTGCTTATCTGCTTTAGGAAACAGAGGCTTTTGTGTGGGGGCATAGTTCATATCAAATGTAACACAAGCAACATGTACATATACTGTGTTCAAATACTATCACAGCATTAATAAAAGCATACTTCATAGAGAAATGTACCTAACCTCTTTGAGTAAATGCTTTCCTGGTCTATAATAATACTTCTTTCAGAAACAAAAGCAACTACCTCCAAAACAGAACGAGTTTTTAGGCATCATCCCAGACTTGATTCTGATCAATTCAAAATTTCTGCAGGCACACAAGTAATTGAGGCAAGGGTTGGACCCAAAATTCTGGACCAGCTTCATCATTTACAAAGCATGGTGCCATCACAGTAGCAAGGATGTTTCATAGTGGAGGACAGCACCTAACATGTCAGACCACCTTGTTTTTTCACTCCAGTTGTCCTGGTTTCAGCTGGGATAGAGTTAATTGTCTTCCTAGTAGCTGGTACAGTGCTATGTTTTGAGTTCAGTATGTGAAGAATGTTGATAAGCTGATGTTTTCAGTTGTTGCTAAGTAATGTTTAGTCTAGAGTCAAGGATTTCTCCAGCGAGAAAGCTGGAGGGGCAGAAGAAGTTGGCACAGGACAGAGCCAGGGCAGCTGACCCTAACTGGCCAAGGGGGTATTCCATACCATGTGACGCCACATCTAGTGTATAAACTGGGGGGAGTGGGGGTGGGAGGGATCGCCGCTCAGGGACTAACTGGGTGTCGATCGGCAGATGGTGAGCAATTGCACTGTGCATCATTTGTACATTCCAATCCTTTTATTACTACTGCTGTCATTTTATTAGTGTTATCATTATCATTATTAGTTTCTTCTTTTCTGTTCTATTAAACCATTCTTATCTCAACCCACGAGTTTTACTTCTTTTACCAATTTTCTTCCCCATCCCACTGGGTGGGGGGGAGTGAGTGAGCGGCTGCGTGGTGCTTAGTTGCTGGCTGGGGTTAAACCACGACACCAGTTAAATGTTTTCTCTATGATAAAAACCTCATTTGTGCATAAATTGTTACTTCATGGTTAAAGGGGATTTGACCGTAAGTAGCACTGCTGGATCACATTCTCTTTGAGTATCATCGATGTTCACATCTGAATGATCAAATCTACAATATGTTCCAACATGGAATATGTTATTACATAATAGTGCTAAAAGTGCCTGAAGACTGTTGAGCAAAGCTTTAAGCAGCTCTCAAGACCCTAACCATAAAAATAAGTCAGAAGTATTTCATAGGCTGTTTGCAAAATGGAAGATCCTGTCTAGTTGAAATTTACTTTAAACCACAGTTATAGTGAAAAAGCTAAGAGCTAGAGCAGAACTGTACCAAGAACTGCTCCAATAAAAACAGTAATTTACAATAAATCCCACTTACCTCCATCCCAAGTAGTTTAAGAGCTTTTGGCTGAATATTAAAAATAGAAAAGAAAATCAGTTAGATGGGAGGGAAAATTCAAAGACCAAACAATACCAAGGAAAAACACATTTTCATTTACAAACATACAGTATTTATTATTAAACTTACTATTCTAAATAATTGTACCAATAATGGTACAATTAATTAATCTTCCTCCTAATTTTATTTGCAGGAAGGCAATGGGTTAGAAAATATTTTCCATCCTGCATTCAAGTGAAATATTTTGATTCAGATGGAAGAGTTAAATTAATCATTCAATAATATACTGCTTTGAGAAATAAAATCACCACATGGTCACAAAAGCTCGAAAAAAATCATGCTTATAAGCACACACAGGGTAGAGATACCCATAGGAAATAGTAAAAAATATAACAGATCTTCAAATCTCTCACAATTTCGCATTAAAAAAATGCCTCTGTTGTATTGTGAAATCTCTGGTTTACATTTTATGTAAAAGGTTTATTTGTTTGTTCCGTCAGATAGTACTACACTATATATGTACTATATTTCAGCTACAGAATACTTGGGCTTTGAGTGGCCCTCTGACCATCTGCGGGGCTAATTTCCTAGTGTGTTTCCTAGTGTGGGGCTTTCTGTAATTAGGCTAGGAAGCTTCACTTGACCTTCAAAGCTGAACCAACCAAATAAATGAGCTAATGAAGAAAATTATTCTACTTGCTTAGAACAGACTTTTTAACAAAGCAAGGGCCATGCTTGATATTCTCAGGATTGGTGCATGACTATTGTAGAATCATAGAATGTAAGTAAATATACAAACATCACAGTTAGAAATGCTTGGATTGTAAGCTACTGAAATAGGAGGAAATTCACCTTCAGATCAATGTATTTACCACCTTTTGGGTCCTCCCATCCTTTAACACAGATTTTTTACAGGTTCCTTACTTAACTTTACTACCAGAGTTTCAACTTCAGTCTTGTAGCATTTCCTTAGAATTTAACATGTAGTGTTTCACAAAGACAAAGAAACACAGTATTACTTATTTTTTACCATCAGCATGATGGCCACATCCAGAATGAACTCATTCTTACCCTCTTTGGTCCAAATAAATTATTATAAAGGGTCCGAAAACTTTTTCGAGTATAGTTGCAGCGATAAGCTCCACCCATGAGATATTCAAGTACAAGACCAATATCTATTAGGCTGATATGATAATCTGGTGGAAGATTTCCCTACCAAAAAATAAAAAAACCACAAACAATAAAATAAGGACTTAGGATAAGAAAACATAACATACATTTAATTGCCTGGCTAGACATATGTCATGTTTAAACTGGCACATGGGTATTATTCACAGCCACTGGTTTCAGTCTCTGCATATTTGTATGAAATTAATGATAACTGATTCACATAATGAAAATTTTTGGGGCCAGATGTTTTGTTTTGTGGTTGGCAGTATTTATACTTGAGGACAAATTTTCATTTGATTTACTTGTACAGTATGTCAGTGTCCATACAAGCCTGAGTTGTTTGCAAGTGTTATATTGATGAAATTAAATAACTTTGTACTGATTATCATTAATCCAGTATAAAAGCGTGACTTAATTTAATGGTGAATATGAGGCATACTTTAGATTTTATGGAAACTCGTATTTCATCATAATATTATCTACAGAGTTAATACTACAATGCAGAACATGATTTAGATTAATGTGCAGCCCAGAATCAAAGAAAAAGGCAGACTATAATTTCCACTGTTACACTTAAAAATCAGATAGAGGAATTGACTCTACTAGAACCATGAACTGAAAACTGTGCTTCATTGTTCAAGCTACATCCTACAACAATAACTGATTCTACAGCACCACTGAGAAGTTGCTATGATGAAACAACTATATCCTAAGCAAACACATCACCTCCATGTTAACCCAACCGAATCCCCGAGACTGCCGCTGAATGAGTGAGCCATGAAAATGCAATGAAAAGGAGAAGAGACAGACAGAAAGCAGAACACAGAAGAGCATTAATAACATTCAAAAAGACAAACACTGAATGAGAAAAGTGTTAAACTATGAAGCAGATCAATATGAACTATACATTAACCCAGTACTGTGTAATTCCCACATCTAAACCTTCTGGGAATAAATGGGAGTTTTCTTTGCAAAAAGGAATACAGGCTATTTCATGTAGTCGCATTTTACTGAAGAAAAACTCCAAAACCTCAAAGAGAGCAAATACGACAACAAATCTTACAATGACCCTGTTCACATATAATAAACAAATTTACATGTAATGGAAACAAATGAAGAACAAATTTAGGACTTGTAGCACTGAGAAACAGAATAGATTTTCTCCCAGGTAAAAGTAGGACTCATGAGAGAAAAGCAACTCAAAAACACACAAGGGAACAAACAAAAGGGAACAAATTCTGTGCTTGTGAGTGGGGCTTCCAGTTAATTTAGCAGGCCTTTCCTTCCACTCCTCCTTTGTAACACTGCATTGGAAGCTGCTTGTAAAGAAGAAACAGTTATCAACCTAAATCTCAAATGATATATTACACTACTAGGAGCTTAATTTTCCTCTCCTTAGTCTTTAAATTACTAGCAGTGCAGCATAGCCTTACCCAATTCAGACTGACATCACTGTTTGTCACAAGGAGTAATTTAACTTTCCTTTTCTTAAAAGCTACCATCTGATTTCAAATGTCTGCTTTCCTCCATGCTATGCTTGCTTTTACTGTTGACTCACATAATGCAAATGTAATGCTGCTGTTAGTTAAGCTTACCTTTTTCACATCTCTGACTAGCAAATGCAGCGTATTTGGTGGACCCAATCTCTGAAACAAAAATCATTCACGGTCCATTAGAGCTTCAATTCTTCAGATCTTTTGCAAACACAAATGTAATTAATGATCTAGCACGGTAAGCAGAACTTTAGGCAACCATGTGCCATCACACTCTGCAGGGGCGAAAAGAAGGAACTGCGCTACAATGGCAAACACATTTTTATCAAGAGCTGTGTAATCCCTTTCTTATAATCCTTTATGTGGGGATTCAAGTCACAGCAGTTTGTGGTATTGTCTGAACTTGTACTTGCTGCAGGAGCTATAAAGGGACTGGAGGACTAGACTGAAGTTATAATGTTGTATGAATGCTGCCCTAGACTACACCTGCCATTTAAATGATGGGAAGAAAAACAGTCTAGAAATAGCTATGTTCCTGATTATTTTGCTGTGGGTGGGGTTGGGGAGAATTTGAATAAAAAAGCATGATGTTCTGAAGTTTTGGGAAAAAGATTTTGCTTTGCTGGGCCACAAGGAAAAATGATACTAACTTCTGCAATGTGCTAAAAATAAAAGTTGCTGTGTAAGTACTTTGCCAAATTTACAGGTTTATTTCAATAATACTAAAGTATACATACATGAAAAGTAATTGAGATTAAAAGTAAATGACCACTACTGGCTGATATTAAATTTTTACTATCTACATTAGTTCTTTAAGTGTTCTGAACGTGCATTTTAAATACATCACTATATTTACATAACAAACTGCAATAGCTTCTGAAAGCTGCTGTAGGCTTAATAATTAGGAATGTAGGGAAAAAATAGGACACTATATGTAGTAGCAATGGCTTCCTTTACTGCTGTCCAACATCTGTGTATTGTCAGGGCTCAGAGCTTTTTGGAAAAACAAGCGTATCTCAGAAGGAGAAGAGAAAAGGACACCCCTGTCAAATACAGTAGCAAAGATAGCACGGGGCGTTTTATTATTTCTCCTCACTCACGGTATTATAAAGTTCTTCTAGTCGAGGAATAGTGAGGAAGTGCTGCATGTTCACTCCATTCTCAATAAGCAGTTTCACAAAGTCCACTCGATCCAGAACCAGTGCATCCAGCATAGCCTGCTCCAGGGAATTCACCTGAATTGCAGAATGGAGAATGTGAGACTACATGAGCACAGAAGAGTTGGTTGACCAACAACCATAAACATTTTCATTACTTTGGATATTCCCAAGTTCCCAAATATGTTGATTAATCTGTCATTGAAAAGGAATTTAGAAAATTAATGACATTTTACCCATGTGCAAATCAATACAGATGGTAGAGTTTTCTGATGTGGTCTTGGGCAAGAGGAGAGCAGTGAAAGAAACCTTTAGCAATACAACTGTAGCTTTCAATCATTTTGTTTAGTATTTTTAACTAAACCAGGCATACCATGCTCGACACATTATGTGAAAAAAGATTTACTTTTTCAACATGATTGATAGGAACAAGTTAAAATTTAAGAAAAATGCACTGTATACATTTAAGAAGAAGTTGACATACTTTACCCTGATGTCCTGGTTTTGGCTGGGATAGAGTTAATTTTCTTCCTAGTAGCTGGTATAGTGATATGTTTTGGATTTAGTATGAGAGTAATGTTGATAACATACTGATGTTTTCAGTTGTTGCTAAGTAGTGTTTATACTAAATCAAGGATTTTTCAGCTTCTCATGCCCAGCCAGCAAGAATTTGGGAGGGGACACAGCCAGGAGAGCAGACCCAAACTGGCCAAAGGGATATTCCATACTGTGTGATGTCATGTCTAGTATATAAACTGGGGGGAGTTGGCTGGCAGGGGGTGGATCGCTGCTCAGGAACTAACAGGGCATTGCTCAGCGAGTGGTGAGCAATTGCATTGTGGATCACTTGTTTTGTATATTCCAATTCTTTTATTATTATTATTATTGTACTATTATTATCATCATCATCATTATTATTATTTTCTTTCTTTCTGTCCTGTTAAACTGTTCTTATCTCACTGCATGAGTTCTACTTTTTTTCCCTGATCCTCTCCCTGATCCCACTGGATGGGGGGGAAGTGAGCGAGTGGCTGTGTGGTGCTTAGTTGCTGGCTGGGGTTAAACCATGACACATGAAAACTCGCATATGTATCATTTGCTCAAACTGCTGCCTCACAGAGAAAAGACAGCATGTAATGCCAAAAGACTCAAATCATTTGGGATGAAGCACTTCCTCTTCCTTCAGCAACTTAGCTTTGCCTTTGGAAAATGTTGGTCAGGAAGCCTAATGGGTCTTCTCTTAATATGGTCTAAGGGGTTAGAACCCAGTAGGAAAGGGGAAAATCCCTTGAGCAGCAATCTCCTTGACACATGAACTTTAATCCAGACAACAGGACAATCTAACCTATTGCAACTGGAAAATGAAGCACTTAAAAATGGAGATGTTTAAACTGCCTTTGCTGGATAAATAACATGTACAAGGAAGGATGAAGATGTCCACTGGTGTTCTTATTTACTTCTGACAAGTGCAAGGAAGAATGTGAAGCAGATAAGCACTGACTTGTACTGTTGTGGTATGGCTGCATGTGGTGCACATGGGATGAGAGAGGGATTCCTAGCTCAAAGATTGAACAGCAACCCTGCAGAGTCTACTGCTGATCTTGTGAGAATGTGCAAATGAGCATTCTATAGAATGAAAATGTGTATTTTCCCACTCTCTTTGGCCCCAAGATGAAAAAAAAAAAAATTCTTCAACAGTTTTAATACAAATACTTTCATCTCACCCAGTTCAGGAGTTCAAGCTTTCTTGGATCTGTTTCTTCTTCTGGCTCTTCTTTTCCTTTTCCTCCCTTTTTCTTCCCTTTTCCTTTCCCTCTGGCTGCTTTAGTCTGAGCTGCTGGAGATTTCTTTTCCTTCTCAGGAGCTGTACCATCAGGAGCTGTAAGGCTTGCTAAAGGCTGTATTTAATATTGCATTAGAAGTATTAGAAATCTAATTGATCATACAGTGATTATTTCATTGAATACACTCCTGTTGAACTCGTTCCCCAGTCACCATTTCTCACATGCAGTCAACTAAAAATGATAATTTCCTTAAGTATAAGGACTTTCTTGCATAGCCACAGCTTTACACTTTTTTTAAAGCTGTTCGGTCCAATATAGTCAATAACACTGAAAGTCAAAGTAGTGAAGTAGGTAGAATGTGGAGGATTTCTCTTGCAAAATAAAATCAGTGCGAGAGGACTGGAAAGAGACACTATTCAATTTTGTGACACTTCAGTTTCTTTGCTCTCAGTGAAAGCAATAGTTGTCAAAATAAATAGCAACAAGCAGGATAAGGAGCTGTACAGAAAGAGCTTAACAAGAATGTTGCATGATGCCAAATAGCATCCATACTGTGGAGGCAGAAAGGAGAGGAAAGAGACCCACTAACTGGTTCGTTTACATTCTGCAGACAATACTTCTGTTTATACCTCTTTAGACCCATTTACTCTTTGTAACGTCCTTCCCCTTTCCAACCTATCTACTACCCAATACAGGCAGGCACACATGCAAATAACTTGACACTACTTGTCTGTGATTTGGAAGCTTAACTTGCTCCAGTTAATGCTTAGGTTATACAACCTCCACAAACATGTAAAGTGGATTGCAACTATCCATGCTCTGCACAAAGAAGTACAGAACCAAGCCTTTAACAAGGCTTGTTTTCTCTGGTTTTGTTTGTCTTAAAAAAAAAAAAAAATCTTCTCTGCCTAGCTACCATGAATCCATTTGTAAGCCTGGACAAAACTGCAGCTGCCAACTTGCAGCACAGGCTAGCCTGAAAGCAATCTTTATGAATTTGAAATGACAGTGAATCGCAATTGGCTGATACTGTTTCCACAAATTGTTGCAGAGTATGAGTATGAAATAGGCCAAAGCAGTAACCGGCTTCAGTTGCTAGGTGGTATCTCTAAATCTAACCACAATAATATGGAGATTGGAACATTCCCTTCAAATAAATGTTTTATAGTAATAATATTTCATCATCTTTAGGATGATTAAATCCTCTCTGTATCAGCATTTTAATGAACCTTGAATATTGGAAACATCACATTACCGTAAGTGAAGGAATAAAACAGCACATGCAGCAACATTTATTTAAATTTAATTATACGGGCTTCCAAATTAAATAAATCTCACCATTATGGATAGTATGCACATGAATAGTGTTCCTTTGAGTGTCATTTTATTGCATAGTTTCAGGAATTACAACTAATTTTTTAAAAAATAGTAATTCTTGCACTTCATTCTTACTGCCTCTTTTAGGCTGGTCTCCTCATGACACTATAGTAGTTCAACACCAGATGGTTCATGCGAAAAGCATCAATACAGTGAGACATGAAAGTGGCTTAAATAGAGGATTTTGGTTACACAGATGAACAAAGGCACTGCAGTGTTTAACCACTGACTTCAACTAGTGCAGCATGAAACTCCAATAATTTGAGAAAGAAAATGCAACTTCAGGACCTACAGCTTTACTTAAGATCTGCTTCCAAGTTCATTTGGCACAGCTCTGGCTGCCAGAGGCCTGTTTTCTGCAGTGGTTTCTTCTTGTCATCAGGATTTTGCTCCATTAATCCAAACAGAGATTTTCACAGGTATTAATGAAGTGAGCAACACAATTCCTTCTAAGCACTTCTGGAATTTTCTTGCCACAGGTAGCTGGGGACTTTGCCAACTGCTAGCCCATGTCAAAAAGTCAGAAGTCTAGGCAACGCTAGTGCATCACACAAATTCACTGGGGGTGACCAGGACTGCTATTGTCCAGCTGTACGTAAGGCCACAGACTCTTTCCAGTAAATGCTTTTTTTTTTTTTTTCTTTCAAATCCCACAATGAATCTTAAATATGGTTATTTTTCTCCTTGTTGTGAAATTGCTTTTCTTTCTTTCACAAAGATTAAATTATCACTAAATATTTGCAAATGGCAGTATAAGGAAATTTCAAAACAAATAGGTCATTCTTAATTAATGAGATATCCTACATCAGATCAGCATAAAACAGAATTCAATACTGTTTCTCCTGCCAACAAAATCCAAGCTGTGAATATTCCACCACTTACTTTAAATTGTTAACAAACAATATGACTAGAAAAACTTTGTCTTACTGGCCAGTGGTGTCCAAAGACAAAGATTTGGCTGCGTGCAATGTCTACACGATTCCAGGCCAAAGCCAAGCTGAGCTGGTCTGGAGCAGATGCATTGGTACCTACCGAGAAACACACAGATGTTTAGTATTTCACGCATGATGAAACAAGATTGGACAACCTTCTGTAATTCACTTCTCCAAGAACTAGAAAACAGCAAGCCTGACTCCATATCATACTACCATTAGAATAATTCTACCACAAAGCAGTGGATTCGTCAAATCAATTTATAGCATTTCCCATTTAACGCCATAATCCTAATTCAAAAGGATTAACCAGATTCTCTCCCTTTTTTCCTTAAAGCTCCCACATTGACTTTATATTCTGACACTAAAGATAGACATTTAACAGTTCTAAAAGACTCCTCCTCTCAGCTCCTTTGTCTGATGCTGTAGATATGAGTATAGTAACTCCTCTCTTTATTTCTTAGCTTTGGGGACTCCAGTGATCCCTTACTGAGCCCGTATCAACTACTATATACCTGCAGACAGAAAACAGTTGTTTCAGCAAACATGACAAACTCCGAATATGGAACTGATCTTAAATTTTACACTAAAGCTTAAAGACCACAGTCTGAGATCTGGAAAAATCCAGATAGTCTTTTAATCTTCCCACCTTTTTTTCTAACTTTATTAATATATGCTAGAACTGCAATAAAATGTGTTGAAATATCAGTAGCATAGTTGTTGCAGCATTCCCATCCCAGGCTTTCAGGTAAGGAAAGCCACACAAAACTTTCCGTCTAAATTTTATGCTTCAAGCTAATCTGAACCTTAAGCCAAGCATGTTCAGGTTACTTGTTAGAATCCAAGCAAATAAATCAAAGACTAAAACATCAAGAGTGAACTTCAGACAGTGTATAGGACCATCTTCTTGGGATCAATTTGTGCATCCTTCCTAATTGCTTGCAAAACCCACCTTTGAGGAGAGCAGTTAAGATAGACATCTCAATGTCCTGTTGCCCTTCAGACCCCATGCGGAACACAGTAATCTAAAGGATAGCAAAAATCCAAACACACAAAATTACAACACATGACAGACTAAACGTGTAGATACAAAAAAGAGCAGAATGGTAAAGCTTTCTTATTTTCTAAGACTTGAGATTTTTCAAAAAGTACAGTTCCACTAAATTTTTCTTTGAAATCTAATTCTCACAAAAGCATTTAATTAAATTCTTTCAATAAAGTTATCCTAAAATATCCCAACTTGATAAAATTCTTCAACAAACCCATGAATTTTGAAAAGTGGTAAAAAACCTGCCATGCCAAACTGATTTGTTTTCTGACAGTTCAATTACTTTCCAGTAGTAATAAAAATGCCAGCTAGGAAATGGAAATGCTAGTTACCTGAGATAACTATCATAGCATTAATTTTATTGACAATAATACTCAAATGTTTTTTAGTTGCAGGATATGCTAAATATTGACAATCAAAAAAGCAGCATCAACTAATAAAGAAAAGCAATTATTTCTAGTCACATTTGCTTTGTTGAGTCCATTACAATTCACTGATTTTAAAAATAGTAATTTGTATAAAGCCTAGCCATTGAACTAACTACATATGAAAAGATTAATAATTCAAAGGCAGAATAAACTAATATTCTATGTTAATTAAGTTAATATTGAATGCATACAAAAAATAACAAATTCTTCATTTTCGGAAAGTAACTCTTCACAGCAGCTGCTAGCATTAAGTACTGGGAATAGCAATTTTCTCAACAGAATAGACTTTGCATGAACGCAAAGATACATGACATCAGAAGAGAGAAGAACTAAAGGAAAAAAGTATTAATTAACACAAAAGCAGACAAAATTATCAACAAAACACAAAATTATCAACAAATGCAAACCATAAGCCTGCTTAGGCTGCACAGTCAGTGTCTGAACTTTGCTGAGTAAATCAGGCCTGCTCTGATGTGCATTTTAAATTCAAAGTAGTTGACTAAGGCAGGTGTGGGCTCTCTTTTCTCAATCAACTTCTCTAGGAAGGCTGACTCTCTTACAGTCAGCTTATCACAGTCATGCTTATTACCGACATGATTTCTGATGAAGGCATATGTATGGAACTAATGTTGGCATCGTACAAATGTAAATATATCAGCAGTACATTTATATTACCCAGACAAATGTAAAGACTTCACATTTGGAGCCTTTAAGTAAGATTTTACATAATCAACTGTGCATGCTAGTAATACTTCTGAATGCGTAAGAAAAAAGCATGGATGGATATCTATTTGATTGCAGTACAGAGCACAATTACTAGAAAATACACCGTTTGTCATACTCTGTTCCAAGTGGCATTTGCAGCTGGATTAATCCTTACAGAATTTAGTTCTGGCAAAGGTATTTAAATATATGTTGCTAAAAATCATGCAAAATTGCATAATATGGCTTTTATGAACCCAAGAACTAAGTAGTATCAAAATCTGATCAAAAATCAAGAACAGAGATAAAACTAAAATGGACCTTCTCTTTTTGCAGAAATCCCTCCCACACTAAAGGGAATTCAGCATCAAATGTAATGAACCTTGGAAAGAAAAGCATTGGAAAGAATGGAGGAAGAATGGAAACACTATTAGGAGAAGAGAATTCTACAATACTATATGGGAGGCGGGAAACTACTTGTTGGTATTTAAGTATTTAGTTAACCAATTTTAGTGTCCATCTCTCCAAAGCAAGAGAAAGAAAAAATAGCAAACATCATTAAACTTCTTCATAACATAAACTTCTTTTATGTTCCAAATTCTTTGCTAGCCACCTTTCTACTGATGTGAGACTTAAAGAGTGTTGAAAAGTAGAACAGGACATCTCAGAGAATCGGAGTTCATTCAGTGGAAATGATGAACTGGATTTCTGGAGGTTTTTTGTGGTCCTCTTTGTTCCTTCACTGGAACATCAGGGATAATTCTAATCTGATAAAAGTGATCTCTTCATTTCCAGTGTTTACTTTAATTGCTCAAAAGTAATGTAAAATGTAATGCCTTAATCGGTACTTTGATCATTGGGAGCAGCTTGTATAAAAGGAGGACTAGCACAAAGCTTGATGTACAGATTTGAGGAAGTTTCTTTCCATTATGATTAGTACCATTGTGCTGAGTTGAGCTCTGTATCCTACTACTCTAAGTGGGGATCAAGTGGTATCTTCTTGCATTAGTCCTTCACTCACTAATAATACCAAATGAGTATGAAACCACACAACAGAAAAGATGGAAGCAGAAGCATGCCTGTGCATGGTAGTGACAGCTCTAGCAAAAAATGGTGGGACTATTCATGTTCTCTGTGCATAAATCAGGTCAAATTTTAGACAATTTGATGCAGATCTCACTTGCACAAAAGCTACTACTTAAGAATCAATAGCACTTACACAAGTAACATACAGGGGCTGCTCCCCTTCCTCACAACAATACACCTGACCCCATGCTCAAACTAAATCACTGCACTGATTCTGAAGTAAATACATCAGGATTTAGGCTTAGATAACTAAAAATCACATTGTATTAATTTTCTTTGCTACAAATCTGAGACTAGAAATGCAAACACTAGCAGCTACTACATGCAGTATTGCCATGGCAAGTAACAATCAAATACTCCAGGGAAAAGACTTTTCTTTCCCCCTTCCATCATACTTCTCTGGGTACCAGAGCAGGATTTATTATTTCTCATTGAACAACTAAACAATTATTTCTAGAAATCAAAAGAAAATTCCCTACTCAAAAGAGTAAGTACTGTAAGAAATGCTACATTCAGTTTGTTTATTTTAAATTTTAAGAAAAAAGTTTCACATCATCTGTTGAAGACAGTATTAAACTTAGGAAGACCAAAGTTTAGAGTTCGTCCCCAAATTGACCAAAGACAGAAAGTGTGGGCTCTGTGGAAGGAAAACACACTTAGTTTTAAGGGAGCATGAAACACCATTTTTCTAGGAACCTAGAAAAAAATTCCCTCTTTTCTCAGCCTCATGAGAAAAGTTTCATCTGCCATTCAAATAGTTTCTTTACAGCTGCTCCTGTTATAGGTGTCACTTCCTTAGTGATACAATTAGGCATCCTGAAGAATGAAACTGCCCCACATTTTACACTTAAATTCAATAGCAGTTTGGTTATCTGATTCCCTACAGACAACCTGAGGAGAAGGCTGTGGTAGTTGTCTCTTCTTTCTATCTAATAGAAATACGCAACTTTACCAAAAAAGATAAAAAAATCAGCCATACTAGTTCCAGCTGTAATTAAAAAAAAACACAAAAATCCATCAGACTGTTCATCTGCTATTAAAACAGCTGCTTAGGATTTGTATGAAAGAATGAAATGGAATTATATCAGGACTCAGGGAGAGGTCATATTTACAAAAATTCACTAAGACAATTAGTCAAAGGAAAACACTCAAAGGTTCATTTTGCCTGCAAAGGCACAGGCACAGTGAACACAATTTCAAGACACTGTTCACAGATGACAGATGTGAATGTTAAAGATTTTCTTTTCCTGAGCACACTTTTTTTCTGCAGCTAAGATATGGCAGATGGGCAGGAACCTGACTGAGTGGTACAGTACATAGAACAGGCCTGCAACAAGCCAGGATCAAGCAAGGCTGGGATCTTCAAGGACACTTACTATTTCAATTGCTTTTGAAAGACCTGAAGAGCCCATTTTACTGGAATGAAAAGCTGTTAAAAAGTAACTATATCAGAAGACCAAAACTGTACTGATGCACTCTGAATGCTTATTGCTCCTAGGAACACTTTTTTCAATTATCTTTCCTCTACTTTCTGCAGTTGATCCTAGTTTTAGTGCATTTATATCAGTGTCTTAGTCTGTATTGCGGAAGTCCGTCAAAAAAGATGCCTATCAACTTACACAGGAGAAGAATCTGAAATTGGTTTTAGAGGCTTTCCAAAAGACAAAATCCCTTTCTTGGCCTATGCTTATGAATGAATGATTGTGTACATTATGGAGCTATATGGGGGGAAAAAAAAAAAAGGTTAAACTGTAACCCTGGGAGAATAGCACTTGAAAGTACTCTATAAAGTTTGGTCACAGAAATTATCTTTGTGAACTACTTTCAGGACACTTACAAGTTCTTTTTTTTTCATGCACTCCATGAGAATGATGAACAGCTGATGAGCTTGATTCCTATTGTAGTTAAAGGTTTTCTGGATGGTAACTAGAAGCTGGTCTCTAAGGGATTCGCTTATTATCCTAAATGAAAAATGAGACATAAAAGAAGATATTGCCAAAATTAATATATATTCAAAAGGCCTGCTGTTTGAGAAACAATTTTTCATCCACCAGTGCAATGACTTCATTTTGAAAATAAATGAAAACACACAGCATCTTTGCATTCAGTACAGGCAAGGAGCTCATGAAGAGTTAACAGTTAATCAGGAAATTCATACCCAGACTGGCTCTTATGCATCTCAGTACTTCAGCATTGATTTAAAAACTGGCAGGCAACTTGAACTATCCTTTCACCCTGGAATATAATGCAGATAGCTCTTACTCCTGTTATATATTATAGATATACTTTTGTTAAGAAGTTCAGTCTTCAGGATTTCAGCAGTACACCTTTAGAGGACTCCTACCTGTGCCTCTAAATGTTGCAAGGCATATAGCTAAACACCCCAAAATATTTCATACTACTGGTATGTCACCTTGGTTATCCTCTTAAACAGAGGATTTAAATTGCTAGCATATCTGAAACTTCATAATACCCAACTAAGAAACAAACAAACCAAAAGATGATTGAAGAAATTAGATCAAAAACATTCTAGAAAGGTCAGAAATGTTTGATCTCTCAAAGCAATCTGAAACAGAGCCCTTCAGTCTTCATCCATTTCCTAATAAAACACATGTATTTTCAGATGATGGCAAACGTTACCAGCAGGCATTCAAAGCAGTGAGACAGCAGAGACTGTGAAGTGCAGTACAATTCAAAGTGAATTGTGAGAAAAAGATTCTTCTAGACAGCAGGGTTGACAAAAAATTCTCATTACAGGCCTGCCTTACCAGATGAACTCATTCATCTCATCATAATTATTGGAGAGGAAAATTGGACACTACATCATATGCACTGGGAGAGAAAGTCATGCAGTGAGCAGATCTCAGACAGACCGATCCTGATAAGCTCTTTCAATTACCTATGAGCCGATAGGAAGAATGAATGAGAAAGAAAAAAAAAAAGGAAGTTTGATCTAAGCTAAGGAGGGTTGATCAATGGAAAAGAAAAGAAAGTTGCTGAATCATAACTACTGTTGGTAGGATTAAATATGTACTGTGTGTAAACATAAAAAAAATCCAGCATTAGAGCCGCTCTCCCAATTCACCAAATAACATCTGCATTGCTTGACAATACTAGTTGTCTGCTTAATATTTAATCCAAGCTAAACTCGAACTTCAGTCAAGGAAGCAGGATATTTCTTCAGTTCAAGACAGGTGTGCCACACCCGAATCAAGACAATATGCTAGGTTTCTGCCTGAATCTGGCTACTAAAGATGAAATCCTGATATTAATGACAATGGGGAATGTACGTTACTTGACTGGGAGAAGCAGTATTTTAAATTAAAAATGCAATACTCTGCTTCCACTTGGAGTATTTGTCAGGACAGATCTCTCACTCTGCAGAGCAGATGAGCTTTATATGCTGCTAGTATAGGCTTTGTATCTTCTTTAAACTAACCATAGTTTTTATCAACCAAAGGGGCAGACAACCAACCATAAAAATAATAGATTCCAAAGAACTTTGGATTAGGAGTGACTTTTACAGATTCATTTGGGCAATGGATAGAAGAGCTGTGGAGCAGAATGCTTCACACAACATCCTCCACTCTGTTCATGATATCGGGCAGCACTGCCCTGAAGAACCACCACAGATGCAAAAAATAGCAAGAGAATGGAAGGAAACCCAATATTTTTTTCAGCTAGTCTGGCACTCCTGGAGAATGAAGCTCATTCGCACAATGCACTAGAATCAGGCAGTACAAATTTTGCAAATACATTCACTAATTAACCTCAGCTCTGGCCTGAGAAAAAGGGTAATTCTTGGGAACCACTTGTTGCTTCCTTCTAACATGCCCAACCCAGCACCAAGTATAGTGCAGTAAACTGATGGAGCTTGTATGACAGTGTGCTGCACTGAGAGCAAGCTTATTTCAATGGACCATCAAATACATTCCAAGTGGTAACAATTTCTACTCATTAACACCAGTGCTAAGACCAAACGGGCAGCAAAAGTTGACTGACAGCAGAATGCCTCTGTTAGTAGCATTTTGTCCCTGAGGTGATTTTTTATGAAGCTTTAATGAAAGCAAGACATGTAGTCCTACATTGCCCTCGCCAGCAAGACACAGCTTTGGTGGAGATAAAATCTTACCCTCCTTCTTCTGAATACTTGTGTGCAAATGACAGAATATCTGATGCTCGTCCGCTACCATCACATATCACCACAGGGAGAGGGGGTTCTTCTCGTAGACACTCTAAGACAATGGAGATCACATTGGGACCCCCTTCTACTATGAGCCCAACTACAGGAACACCTTGTCCCAGCCCTGCAAAAAACCAAAAGAACAGAAACAAAAAAAGAATTGTCATTGAAACTTAGTTTAAGAGGTTGGGATATTATGAGTGGATGTGATTTCTGTGTTACAGCATCACTTCAAACCAGAGCAGTTAGGAAAAATGATGGCCAACACCAGGAAAAATGTCCATACGCCATTTCATAGCCCCAAAAGAAAAAGAGTAAGATGTCTCTGTGCCCTTGCTTTTGCATCATCTCCATACTGATTGTTTATTCACTCAGTGTTGGTGAATTTACTCAGTGTTGGTGAACTGTTTGTAATCTCTTTTGACAGACACCACATACAGATAAAACAGATAACGTGATTCTCCTATTACTTCATTAGCTTCACTGTTACTTGGATGGCTCCCAGTTACTGTGTCTTTGATGCTTTTAACTCTTCACTGGTTAGAATTAGGAATTCTTCAGTAAGGTGACATATACCTATGCTTTCTCCTAAGATAAAAGTCTTTATCATGAGGCTGAAATGGCTGGCCGATGGAAGAGACGACAGCTGAGCATCCCTTTGCTGTCCCTGCCTCACTGTGATCTCCAGGCATAGGATGACAAAGGGAAGCCCACAGGTCACATGGTCTCAGTAGCCTTGGTCACAAGATACTTGGGGAAATGAAGGACAAAACATTACCTGAAGGCTGACTAATCCCACTATTATAAGCATTTGAATTCAGTTCTTAATCTGTAAAATGACCAGCGCTTTATAAAGAAGATGCACTTTTTTGTACAGCTGAGAACACGTGAAAGAGTTCATATTTTCAACCTTCATTCCTCTCTGAAGAACAGGAACACCAAGCACAATAACAGCAGAAGCTTCCTGACATCCTCCTGCCAGTATACCCCAGCTCTGATAAGGAGGACTCACAGAGCACGGGCCGGCCTGTGTTTCCATGAAATCCTTAGTGATTCCTGCTGAGATTTCCAGAAGAGATGCCTGTGCTTGAAGGGATTAAAAAGAAACAAAACAACTCCCTGTATGTTTTTACTAGTAGGTGTACTGCAGCCCTTCACAGAACTCTTAATTCCTATGTGTATTCCCAGCTTCGCCCTTCTCATGACAAACATCACCAAACACTACTTAAATCAGAACCAATATCCCCAGCCCCAGTGGTATTAAAATAAATGATACAGAACATCTTGCCTCTGTGCCCTGACTTCCTTATCTTCCAAGCCAGTGCTCCCTTTTACAATGTTACAACTCTCCCAGCATTTCTGCAGAAGACAAGGATGAAAAAAGCATAGTACAGCTCTCCCAGCACTTCTGCAGAAGACAAAGATGAAAGTAGCATAGCAAAATGTTAGCTATTCTAATGTCTGTGGGGGCAACAGTGCACGACACTGTCTCCACACTCAAAGGCAAGGGGCATCATTTTGGAGAGTTCAGTTTCTTAAGCTTACCGTAGGCAAAAAGCAGCACTTAGAGACTTTCCAGAATGTTTAGACACCCTGTGGTTGATCTTTAACTGCACCTTTCAGCTTTACCTGGCACTCTACTTCATTTTTCTGCTCTACCCATAAGAGCACTCAAACCCTATTAGAAACTGTTGTAGAGTTCAATGAAATTGTCATTCTGAACGTCTGTTTTTTCTTATTTATACAGGCCTACACAGATTACAACAGCATCTGCAAGAAGTCAGAAAGGCAGCTGGTAGAACTGATGTCTATTCTCCAGTAGTTCTTAATTGGAATGTGGATTCAAAGACTATTAACTTTTTTTGGACCATTTTTCATTAGGTTGGTTTTTTTAAAGTTGCTGGAAAACCACAGCTACTAAAATTTTTTATTTATTTAATATTTTTAAAAATTATTTTTTTCTACAAAAATGTTAATGAAAAAATGTCTTTTAAAAGAACTTTTTTCTAAGTAATGACAAAAAGAATTCTAGAAAGTTGTTTTAGAGACGCTGTAACAACTGGCAGAAATTTCAAAACTGCACAAAACTATAAATATGAAAGCACTGACATGAAATTATCTTGGTAATGGCTTCATTAAAAATCAAAATCCCAGCTGAGTTTATCTGGAAGATCAAAGAATTTTGAGTGTGATATTTCAAATTAAACAAATTCATATAAAAGAGAAAATAAAATGTTAGTATGAACATTTGGAATCAGAAAACACTGAGCCGCAGAGGATTCCTGTAAACAGGAACTGTACAAAATCACCCCATTCTGTATATTTACTGATGCTTATGAATTCTAGCTAGAAGTGCACAAATTCTTTAAATTTCCCTTTCCTTAAATTCTTACTGCTTTGAAGCTTTTCCTCGCTATTATTTGTCAACTTTTCTTCCTCCCTTTATGCAATCCTTACTTTTCTGGGTTTTCCATGCTGTTAGATGTTGACTCTTTTACCACTTACCAGACAGCATATGTTCTAGTTTAGTCACACAGTCCTGATCAAATTCCTGCTAGAAAGAGCTGGAAGAAGCATTTAATTTCAATACCTTGAATTATTTCAAGCCCTTCTTCCCTCCCTTCCTTTAAGATGTTATGTTTACAGTTTGCCCCTCTCTACTTACGTGTGTTAATTTTCTGAAGGGAAATGTGTTTTTCCAACTGACGTCGTAACTTTACTTCAGCTCCATATTTACCTAGCGTACCATTGTCTGCCAGAATGAAGTGGGTATGGGAACTGTTGAGCACAGAGAGCTTGCTTAGAGGGTTTGACATTGTTTGATAAACCCGTGTTACCTGTGTGTCAAAAGGATAGATGCACCTAGATTAGAACTAAGAACTAAATGTGAAAATCCCACACACCGCCCAAGAGAAGCACATGCCTTATGAGGAAACAAATCAACCAGACCTTTATAACAAAAAATAGAGAACTAGAAATTGAGCTTGCTTATACATTCAGAACTTGAACTCTTCACAGCAGTGTTTTCTTTGGAGGATGACAGTCACATCTGTGCACTCCCCTGCATGTGTTCGCTTAAGCTCATTAATGTACTCTCCTTGATCACACACTGTGTTACATAATCCTCTTACTGCATTAGAAAATACATTCTCATTTGGAGTTCCTAGTAATTAATATACCACTGCAGAGTACCCATCTACAATAAATGCCAGCCTTGTACACATAAAGGCCCTTAAATGATTTATACGAGTCTCAGCATGCCACACTGAAGTTAGGACCTAAAACTCTGTCACCAGAGAGAGGTCTCTACTATTGAAAGCAATGGAAACCTCACTAGCTCCATATTTACATTGAGGTCATATGTGACAACCTGACAAACATATTTAAACAACAGCTTTTCTTCAAGAATTCGTTCAATTTCAGCTCTTAGGCATGCTTTAGAAACACTGAAAATATTAATACTCCAGAAAGATGAACAGTGTATTTTGTTACACAGCTGGCATTGCTAATTACACAGGAGTTTCCTTAAAGACTTACATCTTTTCCTATCAGATCTTCCTTGTTTTCTACAATGCCCCACGGTGCAATCCCTATGGCACATATTCGTCCTCTGGATTTGGAAGAATGATCTTTCAAGGCATCTCCCACATGACGAATGACACCTACAGGTACAATTAATTTAATTCATTCTTGGCACTTTTGAGAGATCACTAAACAACAGAATTTTCTTCTTGCCTCTCATGGAGCTACCTGCTTTTCTGGATTGCTTTCACTACTAAACTGGTATCTCTACTTTATAATAGAACACGCAATGCAGAAAACCCCATACTTTTATTTTGTAGTAGTTGCATGTAAATCCTATTGCCTTTTCACATCCTTGTTCTGAATTCAATGAAGTCTTTGAAAGTCTTAGGGATTAGACCTTTGTTGTAAAATGAAAGTCAAAGGAATTAATTCTTATTTTACATAGTTTTCTCAGAAATAACTTGATATAAAGATTTGTTTCAGCTAAATAAATATATTGTTATAGAAATATTATAATGAAAGTTTGTATCTGTTTTTTGAAGATTACTCAGAATTGATATTAACATAAATGAAATTATTTAGAAACCAACTGGTCTCAGAATGTAACAATATATAGGGAATCACCAAACCAGCTATTTTTCAACATGCCTCAAATTTTGGACATCATATCAGACACCGTTTTTTTGACAGAATCCAGGAACAGTGCCAAAAACCTCGTGGTGGAGTTACATGGAGTTGCTATACAACTGATGTTTTAGATATGGTCAAAAAGGAAACACAGAAACATAAAACTGTTTCAGGTGGACAGAGGACTGGAGAAAATGCAAACAGGAGATTGCAATGTCTTCAAGTTCACAATTGACTTCAGGTTTGTATTTCAAGATTCCTAATTTACAGTCATTCATTTAAGGATAAATACCTTACATAATTACAAGACAGCTTGTGCATGTGTGATGGTAGGTGATCCCATGGAGACAGTGACTCAGGGACATGGCATTTAAGGTGGATAATCAATTGATCACTAACTCTCAGAGAGATCACACAGCCTAAAGACTAACTCAGTCCTTGGCTGCATATACAGGGAAGTGTCAAATGGAAGCAGAAAGGCTGTTTTACTTCAGGGATTAAAAGCTTCATCAAGCACTGTCTCAAAAATTGCAGTGTCCAAAATTCAAGAAGGCTGTTAAACGAGAGTTCAAAGCAGAGGTGTGATAATGACTGAAGGACTGGAAAACATGCTTAGTGTGAGAGTTTTATGAAACTCAGCCTGTGCAGTTTGACAGAAGCTCTGTGTATGAAAACATGCTCAGGAAATGTACTTTTAGTAACAGAAAGATCTTTGTACAAAAAAAACCAGAAAGAAGCTAAAGCTAGGCAAATTTGGAGTAGGAGATTTCTTAACTACAAGGATAACCAACCACTGAAAAAAAAGTATTATAACTAGTGGCAGATTTCTTGCTACTGAAACCAAGGATGAAAATTTTTTTCAGGGGAAACACTGAGTAATGCAAATTGATACTGACCCAGGAAAATCTTAGGGGCTGGGCTGGGTAGGAGATTAACACAAATTATTACAATGCTCCTTTTTTGGTCTAGTGGTTAATGACTCATTCATGTAGACTTAAATCTTCTGCCTGTGGGAAAGATTAGTGAATGAACATCACTGAATTCTTAAGTAAACTAAAAGTGCTGGTAATTGCTTACCTGTACTAACACCTCCAGTGAAAATCCAAGCTCCTGTGGTCATGGCAGCCTTTATCAGACCTTTTCCAAACACTTGCTTTAATTTAGGTTGCATTTCGAAGTTCTGGAGGCCTCCATGGACAGAGATTAAGAGTTTGGGCAGTTCTAGTTGCCAGTCTTTCACCATGAGATGCAGCAGAGAATCTGGTTTAGTGTCATATGACACACGGATATACTGCAAAGAGCAATGTGTAATATTATTACTCTATCTGCTTGGTAAATTCTCTATTGACTAAGCCAAGAATGCTTATATTAAGCCTTCCATCTTGAAGAAAGACTTTTAGAATTTTTAAGCAACACATTATTAAATTTGTCTGCTGCTTATGATTAGAAAAAACAGTTTGAAAACTTTCACTTTGCTATTGAAAATCAACCATTCACTTCATGTATTTTAGAAGCGCCACTTTCCTCTCTTCAGTGACCGCAGTCAAGTGATCCTAAACTCTTATTACAAATTTGCATTGTTGGAAGCCACCTATTTAAAATGACTGGAAGGTGTTTTGTATTGTTCCTAAGACCTCTGGTTTGATTGCCAATGAGAAGCAATGACCTTCATAAGAAATAGGAACCTTATGTTACATTTTATCCCATTCACTGTTGATGTACATATTTCTGCCTCCAAAGCAATGATTTGCATTCTTCTCAGTCTAGTTCCACCACTGTGATTTCTTTTCAAACTACTACTCTATCAAAGAGAACCAGGAAATAAACTCATGCTTATTTTTGCTTTAAAAACAAACAAACCACCACTAACAAAACCCACCAAGCTCTCCCATACATTTTGGACAAGTTTTTGCAGTGTGGTTGTCTCGAGTGGCAGTCTCAGCAGAACAGTAAGAAAGCAAATGGGCAAAGAAACAAATCTAGGTTTGGATTTGTTCAGAAGAGAGGCAAAACAGAAAGAGGTTTTTCTCAGAAGCTTGACTTGCTGTTACTTCTACTGCTAGAGAAAACTCAACAGTCCACTTTCCAGTTCTGTCAAGTCTCCATCTTTCAGGAAGGCAAGATTAATTTCTATTTTATTAGACTTCAAACCTTAGGAAAAAACTCTCTATCCATGCTGGGTTATTTGGCCCACAAATCTAATACAAACAGATGGAAACTTGGGCATTAATACATGCAGCTGCCTCCCTAGCTGATATTACTGATAGTAACTTTGATGAAACTGTTTCATCAAGAGAATACAAGGTGCTTCCTAAATAGGTATTATTTTTCTCTTGCCTTTTCTCTGTCTTTCTCTTTTTGAGCATCTTGTCCACACCTTTCTGAGACAGCAAAGAGACCTCCTTTGATTTCAATGGATAATGCCTGGAGTGAGCTGGAATCCTGACACATATCTACTAAGCTAACATACCAGACGAATACCTTAGAGCAGCCTGTGCTCCTTACCATGGCCTTATTTGAATGTCCTCCTCCCTGGAATTCAAGATTTCCATAGGCATCAGTTGGGTATGTTTGGGTGTGTTTACTAACAGACCATTTCTCTGGCTGAGCTTCCGGTTGCTTTGTTTCTTCTCCATTTTTATTAGCTGTTATACTTGGAGGAGGTGGAATATGTTGGTTAATGAGCTGACCACAGCAGCACCTGTAAGTTAAAATTTGAAGCGATTTTGATTACAGTATCTTCAATACTGGGTGGTGATTTAAAACAAAACAAAACAAAACCCCAGAAATTATATTGTCAACTGACCATGCCTTGCTCTACATGAATCATAAAACACCTCTTCTAGGTCATACCTGTTGTATTTGCATACACACATATGTCAGAATTACCAGCCCACAGATGTTTCTTAACAAGCAAAGATAAAAAATTTCATTTCTGTTATGCACTGGAAAGCTGTTCTAGTCTAAAGGACAGGGAAGGAGGAAGAATGCAGAACAGGAGCAGTAACCATCTGTTTCTTACTCAGAGGTGACAGATAGCATGTGACAAACTGTTACGTTATCCAAACAAGCTGGACCACAATTTACCTAGCCCATGCAGTAGCAATAATATTAATTTTAGGACTAAGAATTCCAGTCCCCCTGTATAGTATTGTTATTGGTAGTGTCATACCAACTGTGAAGAATTGTATCACTTGCTTCACAGCACACATTATTGCACCCTTGCTTTCAGAATTCAGTATGAAGTTATGCTCTGGTTTTCAAAGCTAGGAACAAACAACTCGCTGCCTCTCCTACTGCCCAGCCTTATCATCTCTGTATGACATGTCCTATGGCTCTGTGCAGATTTGAGTGCAAGCATGTCTTGCACTTTTGTTTCTCTGTTGTCTCCCTTTAAGGGCAGTGAGTAAACTGGGTCTTCATTTCACATGTCTAAATCCAAATCAAGTCCAGTTTCTTCAGTATTAACTTTTTCTCTTGGCTAAAACAAAAATTTTAGATGTTACCTGCTGATGTCTTTGTTGTTGGCAATTACATATATGCATTCTCTTTTTGAAAAGGTCTTCTCTATCCAAGCCTTTTGACCCTTAAAAGGGAGAAAAAATAAGAAGAAATGTACTGAAATATTTCTGTGTGGCAGACATAGCAACATTTGCCTTCTATATTCAGCTACTGTTCTGAAAAACAAGCACTAAATTTATTAAATCACTTTTAAACACCAGATACATCTAGTCATGAAGCAAGGAGGTGATGTGAATTTTCCATGACTTGGATAAAATTCAAACTTTGAATGTGTGTAAAGAAATCTATGTGCAAAGATGCTGGTCTTGAAGTTACAAAGTTTATCTGAAGGTCTACCAAAAAATACAGCTGCTTCTTTGTATTTTAGTAAACAGTAAATGACTCAAAGTAGTACAGAAAACCAGCATAAATTGTGACATAAATAGATTAATAGTATTCACTCCAAATAATACTTCAGTATTGTTCTTTCTATGTAGAAATTGCTTCCCATAAACTTTCCCTGCTTGAGTAACAATCTTCTCAAAATAATTTTTTCCTGTTGTCAATCAAGTTCCAGTCATTCCTAAGGCATCTTACTCTTAACGAGATGTGTCTCAGGTGGAAGCATTCCTTAAATTGAAAGAACATTTGACAGAAAAAGTACAAACTCTTTAGGCACGGTGTACCTGTGAAACAGGAGGAGGAAAACAACATTGAAGACAAAATAAAATTGTGTTGGCCTATTACACTGTGTTCGTGAACCAGAAATTAGATCAAGCTCACAGCCATTTTAAAAACAATGATGTGTAGTCAAGCTAGAACAAAATCATGGATCTGTGCAATGCGGTTAGGAAGTCTGTTGGAGAAGTGTATTTCAGTTGAGTTTGGGGATGTGCGAGGTACTTTACAATGCTGTTGTCTTCATGTACAATCATTTGTACATGAAGTGTACATGTACACTGAAGGGAGTGAGTTCAGAAATAGCTGCAGGCCAGAGCTTCCAATAGTTTCTTACTTGCAGACCCCAGGCCTTCTCTGTCCCTGCAACCATCAACAAGGCAAAGTATCATCATGACTGCAATAATAAACCAAGATTTAGTGGTGAATTTAAAAAAGTGAACTCAAAAGCAACCTTTTAATTTTAAAGGAATGAAAAATATTAAAAAGCACTCATGATTCAATGACACCAATAACTGCCTTGCTGATAAAAGCTGCTGCTTCTGAGTTTGAATTAGGGAATTGTGTCTTAATTAATTTTTCAAGCAGCAAGCAAATGTCATATGTTTTGCTTTAGTTTCCTCTGTGGAAGTGAAATTAAATTTTTGCAGAGATAAAAGCTAAAAATGATGCAAGAACTTTCAGGGCGCCTTCAACAAAAACATGGGCCTTTCTGAGAGAAGAAACTAAAAACCTTGCTGATTTCCTGACTTAAGAAAGTCAACTGCAGATTTGTGTCAGATGAATGCTCTGTCAGCCTGTCTGGTAATAGCTTCGAGACTGGACTAGACCCCTAAGTGCTGCATAGTCTACAGCATAATGAATAGAGGGTGTGGTAGTTCATCTTTTTTTCTCGTGTGAGGCAAGAGCTGTCTCTGAAGTTCCTTTGTTTGTTGACTTGTTAGTTCCTGTCCAGCTTCTTCATTTCCTCCATTATATCTGAAATAATAGGAGACTACTTGAAGTTCCCTCATTGCAAATAAGTTGCAAACCCAAGCTTCTACTTCATGAAAAAGCTATCCATAATCTATCTGTCCAGGTATGTAAATGTTTGCCTCTTTCAGGTGCTTGATCCAGAATGCCTTGACAGTTGGTGGTCTGGGGAATCCTGCACTTCTGCTCTCCACTCTAATATACTTACTGATTTGTGAGGCAGAACCACCTCATTTCATTTTAAAAGGAGGTGTTCAGGAGCTCACAGCACCACAGAGCAAGCAAGAGTTAAGAACTCATTAGGCAAAACTTCATGTAGCTTACAATGTTACTTGCTTCCTGAATGACAAGGCATATATTTCAGGCACTCAGCATAAAGAGTTTGATTATGTAGCAAATATTGAAGGAAGAGAGTATTAAATTTAGTATCTAAAGGTCATGTGACTTGGTCAGCTTTCCTGTCTCAACTCTATACATTCCTTCAAATGAACCTAAAAAGCCTTTGTTCCCAAAAATATTTAAAAGGTTCTTTTTATATGCTTTGTGGCAAGGCTTTTACAAGATGACGAGTTTTAGCAATAGTATTATTAGAAACAGAGCTCAGAAAATGTTTTAGTTTAATAGCATCAGAGTCTAGTTATTGAGGTGTAACTCTAGAAAAATACAGAAAAAACCCACTCAAGACAGGGATGTCCATGAGGCTCCGCGGTACGTGGAGGTGGGTGGTTACATCAAACAAATGCTGTTTACCTGTTCAGAACCAGATTTTGCTAACTCACAGGTATTCAGGCTGTTCAAAATATTCAGAGAGCCAAAAATAGTCTATTTGATTGGAATTACACTAGTTTTTCAAAATTGATCCAAAACCAGTGTCCAAATTCACTGCTTTTTCACATCTGTCCAATGTTGTCACTTGTGCTTATACACACCACACTAGTTTATGACATTTAATGTTATAAAATGAGCCTAACAGGAACCTGTTACAGAGGTTATGTCATTTACTTTTTAAATTATGTATTTTCATTTTAAATTATTTTTAATTAATTTAGGTTGTATTATTATTTTATATATTTTAAGCATATTCACTTTTTTCCCCAAATAAAATTTTAGATTTCTGTGTGGTCTCTGATAACTCCTTGACTGAGTGACACAAATGCCCAAATCAATCCCACAGTGCAGGAAACACTTTTAAAAACATAAATTGTAACAGGTGCTGCACATTTAACTGTTCTGTACAGAATACTAGAAAATCCAAGCTAGAAATATCAAACAACTTGGATTTTTAGACTATGTCATTGAGTACTGCTTTACCTTATTCCTCATAGCTTACCAAAGAACAGAGTCTCCTTTGCTATTTTGTGTGCTTCATGTAAAAACAGTTAATTAACCACTAGATTAAGTCACAGACTTAGTATCTGTGTTTGGAAAGAAGCTTTTGCATCTTGGTATCTAAAATGAGCTCAACAATACATCTGAGCTCTCAGCTGTGCAGTCGTTCTTAAAACCCCTCTCATAGGAGGTCTGTTACCTACTGCTACACTGAAAAAAACCCAACTTAAATACTCACACCTAAAAACCCCATTAGAAATCAGTCACTATAGGCACTACAGTTGGATAATTCATTATGCTCTACTGGCTTATTTTTCTGTGCTAATGAGAGGAAGGCAAAAGCAGGCATTACAGATCAGGGAAATAAAACCTCAGCACATTTGGTCAGCCTTTGAAGTTTCACTGCTTTTGTCTATTTAATCTGCTTAACCAAAGCTTCATTATAATCCAGTGCAAATACTTGAGCAGAAACATTCACTGTCAGAAAACGGGCACTCTACCCATTTATTTGATACAGATTCTGTACGTTTCTCTGGATTGAAATTTATTTGGTTTCTTGAGGAAAAATATAAGCATGTATACTGTCTCTTGTGAGTTTGAAAATGTAAGCGCTTTTAACAGACTTGGAATGGATGAATTGTTAAAGGACTATGACAGATCAACTACAGTTTTCAAACCAACAGAAAGTAGGAGTATTAGGCTGACACAAATAGTTGCTGCCAGCAAGATTACGGCACTAAAATACACTGCATGTTTTCCATTCACCTCTAAGAAACACAAAAAAAGCAAGATCCCAATTTGTTGATAGTAGTGAAGTTCAAACCTGCTTATTATTGCAAATCCTGAATGTACTAATAAGAATCTAATTTTGAAAAAACACATTTCAGATGTTCAGTGGCATATTTGTTCTCCTTTATGAAAACTGACAACGGGTCTCCTAAATTATTATAAAAACAAAACAAAACAAAACAAACCCACTGCTAATTCTTGGTCTTCAGCCTAGAAAACAATATGTTGCTGAGAAATAGTATTAATCAATACTGGATTTCTATTTATTCCACTTTACAGATTTGTTAGTTCTCTTTAGCACTGAAAGAAGGTATCCTCCTGCAGAAGGTCCTCCTGCAGAAAGGAATGGAAATCAGTGTTGTTGGTTTGTGAATCACGAGTTAACAAAATCAGGACCCTAAACAAATAGTCACCTTTGTAATACAGCCATTAATAAACACAAGAACTAGTTCTACAAAGACCAGTTGTCCTTTGACTATCACAATGAACTACACTATTTGCTGAGAAACATGCATATCTAGGGCTGCAGACATGCAGTAACTGAAGAGATAATTTTCTTTCACCACTACACACACAATTCCAGTTTGCTTCTAAATTAACATTAAATTTTATGTATTTCACTTCATATATAACCAACCATTCAATGAATGAGTACTGAGCCTGAATTTCAGACTGTACCAAAACAGAGCCTGCAGCTCTGTTTCACTGCAGCTTCATGCAAGAGCAGCAGGTGGGCTCTGGACCAATGCACCTCTGCTGAAAATCCAGGGTGGGAACCAACACAGGAGAGCAAAGCCACTGGAAACATCATGCTACAAACTCTTACACACCATTGTGCCACCAGAAGCTGTGAATTTCAGTTGTCATACACCTCTGCAGGATAGCAGCAGTATTTGGTGTCTGTCATCATAATGATAAAACTACCACCAAAGGAAATGAAAGAATTTGGGGGCTGAAAGGGGAGCAGGGATGAGAGTTGTAGCATTGTTGGAGCACATCCAAAGCCCAAACTCAACCAGACCTAAAGCCAGTGTAGTCAGCCCTCTTCAACTGCCATGATCCCCAAAGAGAGATGCTCCATGGAACAGGGACACGTCTTGGCTGGATGGCTTGGCATGTTTGACTTGGTCACAGGATGGGATGGGGCTTTGGCCTTTTATCTTGCAACTAGAGAGCATCCACCATAGGACAGCTCTGCGGCACCTGGAGCCCTACTAAAAAGCACACGCTTCCCAGCTGCTGCACTCCAGTGAGGCTTTGCTTGTACCAGGCACAGCTGGTCAGCAGACAAGCGGGCATGCAAACAGCAGTGCTTGGTGCATGGAGCCATGTACAGGGATCAGACGCACCAGACAGTGCCTGGCACACAGATGTAATGAGTAGGCGGGGGACCAAATGAATGTATGTCATGCATAATACAGGGTTTGACAAAACTGTTCAGGCTAAATCAAGCACAGAGCTGGCTGGGCAGCAGAGCTCACATCGGTGGAAAAATACAAATTACTTTCACCAACATCTTGTTAAGACGTGGACTGATTATTGTCATTTATGGAAACACTCAGCTGTAACCCTGTTGACAACATCTTACCAACATTTCCAGGTAATTCTCCTTTAGCTTGCAGTATGCTGCAAAAGGTGGTATCACCAGGGAAGTCAAATCTCAAGTGTGTTGCTAATTAGGTTGCTCTACAGAATTAAACTGGGATATTTATGCCAGATTTGAGCAAATAGTTGTTTGCTTTGATGAGACAGTGGGAGAAAGAAGTAATCTGGAGGTGGAGTGAAATTCATACCGTGAGCATCTGCACGGTGTGTGCACAAGTCCATTCACCATGCAAACAAGTCCACGGACTTTTGTAAACACCACGTAGGCAATCACATTCAGTTGTTGTTACTTCAGAGAAAACAAATAAGAACTCTGCCCAATAAACAATTAGGAGAAAAAATGAAAGAAATCATTGTATCAGCAGAATCCCTGTTATCTGGAACTTAAAAACTGCCACTAGAAAGATTTCTGTTTTGTGCTGCCTTTAAATGTAACATCTCAACTACACTATCCATCATTTTTCTTCACTTTGAAGGAACAGTTTTTCCAAGTCCCCAATTAATCAACCTTTCAGGTGATTAGTTCTACCCAGAACAATTGTCCTGCCAATAACAGTGTTCTTGCTCGGAGAAAAATACTCCAAACTATGCGACAAATGTTAATAGCCAATTTTGTAGCCACTCATGAACTGATAACATTTTACAGAAAAGTTGTTCATTGCTAAGAAATATGGGGCACAAAACCATAATGCTATTTTAAATTTGTGTTACGTCACTGGGGAGCCAGAGCCATGAACAATGTTCCTAACTACAGAACACAGTGACAGCCTGTGAATCTAAACTAAATTTCCAAAACCCTAGTTTGCATGAGTTATATAAAAAAAAGGTATTTGTACAACTGATAATAGTTTTAGCAATTATTAGAATATGAATTACCAAACAACATCCAACAGAAAAAGGATCTCTTATATTGCTAGTAAGTATAGCATCAAGAAGGGATTTATAACAGCTGTAAGATTCTTCCAAATAAAAGACTGTTTCCTCAAGACAATTCTTATTCTCATCCCACTGTATTTTTCATACGGTTCAATTTGAACCCATGCTCTTGTAGCAACCTTGTCAGGGAACCATTTGCTCTGTGGTTGAGACTAACACACAACAGACAGGACTGCAGTGTCAGTAAGCAATGTTGTTATTTCAAATTGAGGCTAGAAATCACTCCTGCTGATGATGTGGAAACCAGTAAGTAGTGCTACGCTGCACAGAGAGCTGTAACAAGCTTTCATGCCTTCATTATGCTTTGTGTTCCTGGCCTGCTGGTGAGGCACACAGCAAACATCCACTGAAACATGAAGAATAATTTTCTCTCCACATTCATTATCTTAGGGACACAGTCTATAAAAGGAAGCAACAAGCACTCTTGTCAAAGTTAAATCAGTTCTGCTGCATCTCTTAGAGATACACACCTCTTCCCCAGAGGCCGAGAGATGTGAAAAACAGCTATAGCCTCAACACCACAGCAGACCTGGCATGCTCTGATATGGTTGGATACACCCAGCTCCAGCACAAAGACCATGGAGACACATTAGCGAAGTGTGTTGGATGAGCTCAGACACCCTACTGAGAAGCAGGCACAGCTGCTTGGGCACAGCTCAGCTTTAATGTAACTATACAGCAAATGCAACTAAAATAAAGCAACTAAACAATGATTTAGAGCATACCGCAGGACAGCTTGGCTCAGTGCTTGCCTGTGGAGAACATACCTTGTGTAGTTTTGCAATAGAGAAATTCTTTTTGCATGGAATGCAGAAAGAAACTCACTGACCAGGTTACGCATGACACCTACCATATTTTAAGGGAGCAAAGCCATTCCTGCAACAGCTCAGCCCCATCCCTTACTGTACCAAATTTCAGGAAAGAGATTTTCTAAGAAATGTTATAATGTGTAACATTATACAAATTGTTATACATATTATACATTATAAAATTATACAAATGTATAACAATAATGTATAATAGCCATTTGTTACCTATTCCAGTTCTGTTATTAACTTGCCAAATCCTCCTCTTGCATTTAGCCCTTCTGTTCTAGACGCTAGGGAGATGAGGGACACAAATATATATCTGTACTTGGCCTCCTTTCTGAGATCTGTTTTGGATTTTTTCCCCAAAAAAACCTTCAGCCTGCAGACACAACATATCCCTAGTTTTACTCCAAGACCTTAATGAGTGGCAGTGTTATACCAAACACAAAGAAAGATGCTAGGATGGGAAATGTTGAGCAACTTTATCTATGGGTAGTGGAGTCATCCCTGCCTACAAGTAACCATTCTCAGGGGGCCCAATATAGCAGAGTGGGTGAGCAGGGAGAGTCAGCAAGCAGCCTCTAAGGTGATGCTAGCTAAAGTAGCCTAGTAATTACTAATCTCTTCTATAAGATAATTTGTTAATAATTCTTATTCGAAGATGTAAGATGACCCTGGTATCTAGCTCTAACAGACCTCAGGAATGATTTTTGTACTGTAACAATTACCTGCCCTAACGTAAAGACTCTTTGCTAGATATGGTTTTAAAGGAAGTCAGGATGCTTCCAGTTTATATGCATGTGGGATATTTCTCTTAAACTACTCTTAACTATGAGCCTTTACTACAGGCTATTCTGACCTGAAATAGAAAAATGCTATTATCATGAAAACCCATGGAATTCAACACCCTCAGCAGCAGATCTTCCTTTGTGAAATTCATCAATATTTAGGAAATCGGAACCAACATAACAAGGTACTTTCCTCATTACAAAACTAAGCCTATGAATAGTTCTCACTAAAACTACCCACATACTTGACTCTTCTGGTTATTCGTGGTTTAGAAAACTGTGTCAATAGATGTTAATTATGCATGCAAACGAAGACTAACCTGTACTTAGTGTTGCAGATGCAATAAACATTGAATTGGACTAGAATATTGCCTCTATCTGAGACAGGTCTGGGTTGTTCCAAGTCCACATTATTAAGAGTGATGACTACTACAGTAGAAATGATCAAAAATGTGCTGTTTGGAAAAGAGGTTAAAAATATAAGCACTTCTTAGATCAAAGAAGTGCTTATAAGTTACTAGTTCAGGTAACGTCTATAAAACTTCTGACAAGCCAGTTAAACATACTGATTTTTCATACATGATGTAATAGTGTGCTTTGAAACCTTATAATAATTTTTCTTTAAAAGATAGGGCAAACCATGAATGAAAAACATTTTAAGAGAATGACTATGTGTTGTGTGAGATATTACTTATCTATGAGAGTTTGCTCTAAATGTACAGTTCTAATTAGTACTATGTGAAGTACAGAGCACTCTGAACATGTAGGCTTGGAGAATTTATTATACTGACATTTTCAAAATATGGTGAAAGAAAGCCACTATTTAAGGCATACTGCTAGACATACTAATAAAACACACTTCAAAATTACTGCAAAGTAAAATTTCTGTATTTACAATATAATATAATGTATGTGTATCTCAGAAGTCTCTAAAATCTGGAAATGCTGAACAAATATATGTTTTGAGAAAAGATAACATAAATATTTACTTCTCTCTTCTGTATTCTGTAAATATGCACTTTTTTGGCAAATATATATGTAATATACTAGTTAGCCAATCTGTCCCTTAAGAAATTAACATTAGTTTGCAGTACATACAGTTTTCCTGAAAGCAAGATTCTCCAGGTAGTATTCTGTTAAATAGTTTGAGCTGTTGAAAATTTGCAAACTTCTGTGGCTAATTTTACACTCAGTAAAGCAATTCTTTTCCAGGCATTAGCTAATATGTAAGCTTTAACAGAATATGCCGCAATCAGCTGCATTTTATACCCTGCTGCTCTCTGTTCTTTTCAAAAAGAAAGAATTTCCAGCTAATTTAACTCTTGGGCTGCAGGGTTTGCACAAAATTATTCCTTATAATCTTTTAGAAATCATTATGAAAGCACTGCAATTCAAGGGTTAAATTATTTCCTGGAGACACTAAACATGTATGTTTAAAATATTTTATTATATATACCTGAGAATTGCCAACATTCATTAGGCACTTTCTGAAAACTTGAGTACTTCAGGACTGAAATAATTACAAAGGATGAGGGCAATGGGAGATTTCAAATGAGTTTATCTATAAAAACAGTTTTCAGAATACTTGGTCAATCTTCTTTTCAGTCCTTACGCATCTAAAACCCTCAAGAGTGTGAGTGAAAAGAATTAATAGGCACCACAGAACCAGGAAACAGTATCTCTAGCAATGTTCCTGTACTTTTTTTTCATGGTGTGCAACATATTGCTCTTCTCTGAAGAGAGAGAAGAATACATGTAGCTACAACAGATCATAATACAATCCAGGAAACACAACATAGGAAATACTCTGCCGGTACTGATATACAGTATCATTTAGAGTTGTCAAATATTAGGTATAACTCATTAACATATTTGGCTTTAAAATATTACCTGCAGTCTACCATTTGAATTAAAATGATAGTGGGGAAAAATTATTATGAAGGTTTCAGTTTACTAGATTTAATCCATTATCAAAAATGGGGAAAAAAATTTTAAAGCCTGCCTTAGTGGAGTCAAAGGACACTTGAACAGGCCAGAAGCTGTGTTCATGGCTGCCTCGGGCTTGATAGGGGAATACAAGGATATGCACTTTTGGAGCTACTGTTACACTGAGATGTCCCTCCTTAGGACCCCAACTACACTACAGCAGAAGGGGTAGGAATGACGGAAGAGTAGATGGGAGCGTCATTCTTAGGAGTTGTGATTTGAAGAGCTAGGGGGTAACAAGGGCCAAAACTGAGCCTCCTTGGCTCCTCAATCATTTGAAAGATTGGTACATGAATACCCAGGGATCACATAAGTTGGATCTTGGTGAGGGAGTTCGCACAGAGACTTCTCATCTCAGACCCCGATATGCTTTATGGCAGAAATGCATTAGTGCAAATGACAACAGCAGCACTGTTGATATAAATGTGACAGGGCTGCTGATGTTTGCTATAACTCTTTTACTGGGAAACCCCCTTTACTGGCAACCCTCACTGGGGTAAGGACAACCACCAGAAATTATGCCCTTTCCTGTTCTAAGACTTCCATAATATCTGACTTACCATCGGACCTTATAAACTCAATTGGAAACAAACACACACAGAAAGAGGCTTGCTTATCAGAAGGCTTGTTGCCAAAAGTCAACTCCCGAAAGTATTACTGGCTAATTTTGAAAACTGAAAACAACCGCAAACAAAGCAAAGTCCCAACCTACAAAACACCCCCCCCCCCAAACTCCATCCCCATTTGCTGCAGATGTAGCTCTAAATTAGCATTCAAAACACTGAAATACATAAGATATGTTTTCACCTAATCTCTCTTTGCCTGCGTTTCTACATCTTATTAGTCATACCCAAGCAATTTTCTAGTTTTGAAATGTTTCAAGACACCTTTCTTGAACTTGAAAACTAATTTTGTCTTCTTGCAATTAGTACTTCAGGTTTCATGTCTTTCAAAATAAACAAGAAATCTAGGAAGCAGTCTAATCAGAATACTGTCATTTCAACTGCATTATCTTTCTCCAATCAATCGTAGGTCACCATACAGCTCTTCAGCGCAAATTTCAATTATGCATATTGATGCTAAAAAAGGTAGCAAAGCAGAAGATGATCAGGAATGAAATGAAAAATCATTTAAAATCATGTCCTACCTGCTTGTCACTGGAAGTGTTTCAGAGTTTGGAAAGATGAATTACACCTAGAATAAATAAATTGCATTTAACTCTGAGCTTCTGTCCCATCTTTCTGTTTATTGTTCAGACTTCTCATTCATTTTACTGTTAGGACTTCCAGTCTCTCTGAAGTTCATGAGAATTCCCAAGGAGATGGGTTTCCACCACTTTAAGAAGAGAATCTCATATGATAAGCATGTGAGCAGCTTCTTTGTTCAAACCAATCTCATGACTCCCTTTGAAGGTAATCCTTTAGAAGTCTCATGACCCATCTCCCTGCCCAGAGGGTATTTTCATCTCATGGTGGAACAAGGCACAACAAATCTACTTTGATAGTGCCCAAATCTCCAATTTGTTAAACCTCCTTTCCTCTCTTCAAATAGTGGATGTACTTGCTGTAAAAATGCCGGCACTGCAGAAAGGCTAAAGCAGGAGCTGAAACTTTTAATTTGAAGTATCCCCTCCCTTCTGCTAAAATATCAACGTTATTTGCATAATTGAGACAATTGGACATAATCGCCCTTTCAGGGGTCCTCATTAGATGTACAGCTCTACATTCTTTGAAAAGAAGAAAAAAGGAGGTCATACAGCATTAATTATATCTAATCCTTTTTAGAACAATTTGAAGTTGGGCAAAATGCTGTAGTAAAACAGCTAAAGTCATAAATAAGCCATTCATTTTGTAACTTTACATATCACATGCATTTTCATACCCTGTTACTTTTGTCAATTTAATTAATTACTTTGCTGCAAAGGGCTTCTTTTGCATCTTCTCATACTTTAAAACTACCAATAGGAAAGGACAAAGTGTGTTGCAGGTAGTTCTTTTTTCTGCTCTAACTTTAAAATACCTACCTTGTCTTGCTGTGCCAGGTGCCAACATAATGCAATAGATAAAGATGACATCTAGAAACACATCCAAGGATCACGCTATCTAGAGCTAAAGGCAGTCTAAGTCCCTACTTCTGCTGCACTGCACTGTGCAGACAAGTAGCCTGCTAGACTCTAATCTTGTTTCACTGTTCCTGTATCTGATCTCCAATGTACTGAACACATACCCATTTGTGATTGGCAAAGAAATATTTTACAGACATCATTTCAACTTCTGTCCTGCCCTAAATGCCAAAGCATGCAGCTGAAACAGCTTTGTTTTAGAACCAGACCCTGCTCTTCCTAATGAGACAAAGTTCCTGCTGACTTCATGAGAAACGGCAATGGGGTATGGAAGAATTAGACGTGCCTCAGGAAAACTACAATGGCAAACAAATTTTGGACTTCATTTCTGTATGAGGAAATGGTAAATTTTGAAGAAAGCAAGACACTAGTAAGAGAGCACAAAGGCAAAGAAAGTAAGCAACTAAGTCCGTTGTGGGGCACAGCACTCCATTAATAATGGAAATACAGAGCATTCCTTCATTTAGGGAATTTTTTACTTGAAGCCTTCATCCAAAATTCACTGAATTTAATAGCAGACTTTCTGTCAATGCATTCAACAGACACTGAAACAGGCCATATCACAGGTGTACTCCACAGTTACATAAATTTCTTTTTCTGTGCTTTCAAAATCACGTTGCTAGTTCTGACCTCTGAAATCACATCAAGCTCTAAGTTCCAGTTGTTGCAGAAGCTGTCTGATACCCTGTTCAAGCAAAGGGATTGTCTCAAAGCCACTACCTACTATTCTTGAAAGCTGAGCATAGAAATGGAAGACATACGATAAAGTCAACAGATGCTTCTTTTTCCAGTAAAAAACAGATTTCAGACACAGTAGCCTTCATGGATGCCTCTTCTGTCTGGAACATGGTGTACTCTGTGAGCTAGAAAACATTGATTTATTGGACAAACTGCAAGAAATATTATCAAAGATATGTAATCCAGAAAATCCATATAAAAAGAAGTGATTTAGGCACTTAACTACCTTCTAAAATGGAACGCAGACATGCAGTGTGGTACGTTTCCTTGGCTAGGTTCTCTATAGCAACATAAGTTAAAAAGGAGTTCATTCCTTTTTGCTCGTGAATGAGTTCTCCTTGGTCAGCCATTGTGCAAGAACACGGGTTGTATCTACAGTACCTGCATTTGGAAGACAGGACATGTTTTAAGAATCAATACTGGAAAAATCACACCTGCGGATTTTGTCCTTTCATTTGTTAGCTCAAACTGCAATGACAGAAATGTACACCTGAGAAAGTACAGTATTTTTAAAAATCAAATGCAAGTTTTGCTGACTCTTCCCTTAATGGAAATTTGATGGGCATGCAAGCCTGCCAGCATATCCCTTCTACACTACCATAACTGCTCTGGCACCTCAGTGTAAGTAATGAGACTGATGAAAGATAACCAAGCCACGTGCATCTGCCCAAAATGAAAAAAACTGTAGCTGTTTAAGTGTTCAGTTTAAGGTGACTGAGATCAAAGGCCCCCTCTACAAACAGTAAGAACATTTTCCTCACTTGCTATTGCAAACAGAGAACAAGTTTTGAAAATTTTGAAAATGACAAGTTTCATATTGGGTCTTTTAAGCAAAGCCAAAGCTTGTCAGGATGCCTACACTCTAATGAGAATGTTCTGAATAGTAGTTCAGATAACACAATATATCATTCTATATATATAAAAATATAATGATAATATAATAATAGTTATATAATATAATAGGAATTAACTAGCATGTTCCGGGGGTGGTGTGGTGCGGGGAACAGTAAATTTGCTTGTAAAAGCAAGCGGACTTACTGTGTGTGTAAAATAAACCTTAACCAAGTTGGCTAAAAACCTAATAAATGTGCACTTCTGTTGTCAAGGGCAAACAGCCTCCTGTCTGCTGTGCTTACTGTCTAAAATGCCTATGACAAAATTCTGCATGGTAAGAGGAAGAAATCACTGGCATTTAATTCCAAACATATAATTCTGTCAAGTTCAGCCAAAGTGCTCATTCAGAGTTTAAAGGAATAACACACATGAGTGAAAAAAATTACATTCTCAGAGAAAATGCCACTACACAAAAGATAGTTTTCATGGATGCCTGCACTCATACTATGGGAAGGCTCACAGCACTCGGGAGTTTGTTTTGTGACATGGCTTGATATAAATGCACTGTGAAGGAAAGGGATAAAGATATGCATCTCTCTGCTGCCCTCACTGTGACTGTCTCGGAAAAAAATTCCCTTGGTTTCCGATGGTACTCAGTACCCACATGCTTGCAGGGAGTAAGCAAGAATTAAGAACTGATGAATTTGTTTTTATTGATTTAAACAATATCTTCACATATAATATAGAGGCATTAGTCCACGCCAAAAAAAGCTTTATCTACATCCTTCACTGTCAATACATGCCCTTATTACTCCCACCACCAAAATAAAATATGCTTGCTTCACTGATAGCAAACAACTTACTTATCTTCAAAAAGTAACAAGTTGTTAGGGTTTTATTACAACTGCTGCAAATCTAATACCTGGGTAATCAGTTATATTTATGTATGAATAATTGAAAACTCAGTAAACATAACTGTTTTTCCAGTTTTGTTTGGCATGTCAAGTTTTGGCTGGCATGTTTGATAGCTCACTTACCGAGTGTGGCTAATAGCATTTTCTTAACAAAATAGATAAAAACCATTATACTCTTCTCTGATATGATGCATTTGCTGGTCTCTCCCAAATGTGTCTATAACAATGAAATCAATACAAAGCTAGACAACGTATCATTTCTTTCCAGGTACTTACTGGTCTTGAAACTTCTTCCCTAATAAAAGCAAATGAATTCACCTAGTATGAAGGAAATATTTTCCCCTCATTTTTTTCTTCTGCACGGTTTATGTAGCATTCTGTAAGATCTAACAAGCCATGTCATGTAAAGACTAGTGTATTCATATATCAAAAGTAAAATTTATGGAGAGCAAATGTGGGAGCTCAACTTTGAAATGCCAAAATGCAGTGTCAAAAGATGCAATATTTTAGGTTTTTTTCCTGCAAAACTATATATAAAGTCATACATGAGTAGGAAATGAGCTAGACTACATACAAAACACCTAGAGAATATATTGTAGTCTTCTTCACAGTCATTATCAGACCAAATCCAAATATGAAATGTGCCAGTAAACTATAAATGTGAAAGTTGAAAAGGAGTGAACGGTAATTACATTGTGACATAATTAAGAAAATGTTGAAAAAGGGGGTGGTGGGGGAACCACACAAAACAGTACCGAAATCCCTTTGGGACCTGAGTTTCAATACTTGAGAGGAACTGAATGCTACTTACGAGCCAAGCCTGTTATCTTAACTGAGACAAACTGCAGCTCAAAGAATCCCGTATTTTTTTCATAGCTGAATTAAATCTTGAACCAATGACTAGGATTTCACAGAATGCAACACTATTGAACTACTGAAACTTGTGACGAGCATTAAGACAAATGTCACAGATATGGATGTCAGAATAGATGAGAAATGATTGCAACAGCAATCTGCCTGTGAGGAAAAATAAGCTAGCTGAGAGTCAGGAACGGACAAAGATGAAAGGCTGGATTGCTCATGACAAGCTTGTTCACATGAAAATGGAATAGGGTTATTTATTCATAACCATCCTAATAATACTGTTTTGTAGCAGCAAAATTCATGACCATTCACTGCAATGCTTTTGTTGACCACAAAAAACTTATGAAGCAGTAGCACATATGAAAAGACAAAAGCAACCCTTGAATTACAGGTCTCTCAATTATTCAAAAATTTAATAATTTTTAAAAGTGAATGTCCCAACAGATTCTGGTACAACACATATCCCCTGATGCCACTATCAAATCTGCAACTAAATGGACTACTTGAAAAACTGGAAACATTGGAAGAGAAAGAGTATCTTAGTGTCTTGGGCTATGTTCACTGTGCAAGACTAAACGGGTGAACTAGATTCAAAGTGTCTCTGGCTCTGGTTATTCTCCTTTTTGCTTGGAGGCAGCAGTGAGCATTTGGTCCAGATAGACACCACCTGGGCACAAGTGAAAGGCTTACATGAAATGATCTGGTAAGCTCACACAAAGCGCTGAAGTCAGTAACAAATCCCCCAAGGCAGAACAACATTCTCACGAAAAGCGACTATAATTTTTGCTCAGGAGTAACACTTGATTCTTTTCCCCTTCTAAGCCCAAGGTCTCACTGCCAGCGGAACATGCTGGTAAGGTGGCTGTGGTACAGAGATTGTAGGGCTGTCACCTACCCTATTGCATTGTTGGCTAAAACAAAGCACTAACTGTAGCATCTAAAGCTCCAATAAAACCTGAGTTCATAAAGCCAAAAAGCAACCCCAGAGAAGAAACAGTTTGATAAAAAAAAGGATCATAAATGCTCTTAATACCAGTGAAGAATTACCCAGGCATTCTGGGTGTTGAACAGCTAATACAAACAACAACTCAAAAGCCTTAAAGTACAATCAATTAACAGTATAACCCATGAACAGAAGTGGTGAGAAATGGCTTGGTTCCCAATCTGATTCCTATAAAGCAAGCCACATTTTATTGAAATGTGATAATCTCTGCACAAAATGGGTTTGGACGTGCAATGGAATTATCTGCCTAGTTTGAAGTACAGGCTATTATCCCCAGCATATTTAAGTAGGATCTGATGAAACCACACAGTGCAGCAGCAGTAAAAAATAAGTTCCCCTCACTCCCTCCTTTGTATAAATTCCCAATCTGCAATCCACTGAAAACACTGAGATCCTGTAAAAAAAAATTTACTGTTTCTTATGCAGGGAATGAGTCCTTTTAGGTGGACAGGATTGTAAAATAAGTTTGATGGTTTCTTTCAACTTTGGTATATTGTCACTCAGTTCTTCTCTGGGTGACGTACATGTATAACTAAGTGAAATAATTGCCTTCTTTACTGCCTAGGTTCATCTCTGAACTCATCTGCAGCATTCCTCTAGAGTTTTGTCAAGTGGTTAGAATTTGAAAGAGTGTTTTTAAAGCAGAACAGAGGAAAATTGACACAGCTTTTTTTAATGTGGTACTAATGCAAGAAAGGCTGTTCCATCCTATAAGTGCAAGGGAAATGAATTATTTTTGGCAAGATTTCACCCACTGATAAGTGTTTCTGTAATTCAGTCAAGTGCCATAAGTACTACTCCCTCATGGAAACACTTTTAAACTTCACACAGCAACAGTGGCAATTGTATATTTCACAATTCTCCCTCCCTCCCCCACTTTTCTTTGTGTTTGAAGAGGCTTTGTACAGAAAAAACAGCAACGAACTGTGTGTTCTGCTTAAGCACAACTGACATCAAAGATGAGCTGTACAAAGAACAAAAAAGTGCTGATCACTCAGGGCAGCAACATACCAATACCACCCATGCTACCTCCTCCACAGAGGACTGAGCGCTTGAATTCCTCTCCTACCTGGACTGCTTACATCCAGGTTTTAATGCAAAGGCATTTGCTTAACTCTTACACACATGCTTAATTTTATAGCCATGACTAGCCCCCCTGATTTCCACAAAACTATGCCATACACAGGAAGCTGTTCAAACAAAGTTGATAGGACAATTCAGAAGCTTAAAGCTAAGGCTGTGTCTAAGTATGCACAAGATCAAAAGTTTTAAAATGGCATAAAACAGCGTCTTCTACAATAAAGATAATTCCCTGTGCTTTGCCAGCAATGTTCATCTGAATAGTTTAATGCACAAAAATGGATTGTCCCATTTAGCCTTATACAGTAAACAGCTATTTACCTGGTCATAAAATTTTGTGAAGTTAGTGTTAATTCCCAAGCCAAACAGCTTGTAGGTGTTCTGAAATCATGGCACATTTGAATAGAAATCTACTGTCATAAATGCAGGTCCTGCTGAATACATGGGTTAAGATAAATTAAAACCACAGTAAGTTGCTGAAACAGTATGAGGCACTGCAGCTTTCAGCTTTGTCAAGCACATTATGTTCCCTCCAGTAATTAAAACAGAAATGCCAGCAAGCAGCAAATACTTGTTAGATTCTGAAGTTAGTAATTCTTCTAAGAATTACGGGGGGGTGGAATCTCTAAATCTTATTTAGTTTCAGTAATCTTCAGCTGCACAACTGCTAAAAAAGAAATTACGAATTTTCTCCCTAGTGTATTTAGTTTTACATTTTTATGCAAATATTTTCTCTGCTAACAAGTGTGGTAGTGGCTGAACAAATGCAAGTGTTTCTCAATAAATGCTTGGTTTCATTATATGCCATGAGACATGCATAATTCACCCTTTAAACTTGCATTTCCAACCTTCTCCTCAGAGTAGCACTTACATAAAAGAAACACATGGGTTACAATACTATTATTTCACCTTGAAAAGTTGTAGAGTTTGCAAGTAAGTACAAAAATTTATAGAGAAAATCTTCTATCTTTCTAGTCAAGATATTATAAAGTTCTCTTTGATAGAGGAAAGCGCATGTTTCAAATATGGCAGCCCCAAGCTTTATTATTTCCTTTGAGAAAGACTGTGGTAACTTAATGTGCTTGCTGATTCTGTGTATCATGAACAGGTACCTAAGCACAGAGTAACAACCTAAGCTTAACCCTTACTGCCATTCTAAGCATGTATTAATATGCTGAGCTTAAGCTTTACTACCAGTCTGTCACAGAGCTGGGCAGGAGAACCATACAGCCCTGTGCACCATCACAAAAGTAGCTGGAGAGGAACTGTAGTTGGTGGCAAACACAGCAGCAGCATAAGCTCCAAGCTGCTTCAGCACACAGGTTTAACTGCAAAGTATTTACAAAAGGATAGAGTCCAATCAACTGAGGTTTGTTGGAAAATCACCTGTGCCTCACTAATGCTCTAAAATATGAACTGTGGATTACTTTTTCATTTCTGATTTGATAGTAACATAACATTACAGCACCTACTAATAGATTTACCTGCTATATAGGCACCGTACAATAGTCATTTTCTTGACAGGTGCTAATCTAAAAACTGGAACTAGAACAACAACTGAGAGTGATAGGGAAACTGAACTGCTTTCCAGCAAAGGAATAGTTCTCATCTTGTTAAGCATCTCTCTAATGTCGGAGATGATATTTTAGTACCAGAAAGTATACCCCCCTGCTCCAGCCCTCCAAGCTCCATTTCAGTACAAATACAGTAATTTTCTGATTTCTCACATTTTCACTTGCTGCTGCTTGCCAAGCATGTTTTCAAGGTTAGAAGAAATAGTGGCAGGAACCTGCATGGTGTCTTTAAATAGGAAATAGAACAGAATATTTTAGCTTTCAGAAATGATGCTTACTACGATAAAGGACACCTCTACCGAAAGAAAAAATTGCCATGGATTGGCAGAGGGAGAAGAAAGGCAACATTTGCTTCTCACAAGAAGAAAAAAACCCCATCCCCAGCTTCACTAAAAACACGTAGTACCTATGTGTTAGTTTTGTGATGATCAAGAGCCAACACATGGAAAAAGGAAGCTGATGAAGTTGCATCCTTTGGATATGGCTTCTCAGTACCTCTTTATTCCCTCACCATCACCAACAGTGCCTCTTCCTGCACAGCGATTTCTGCAGAACCGTGACTCTCATAAGCTTCACACCTCTCTGACTACAGGGCTGCAGCCCAGCTCCATTTTAAGTCTCCTTCTTTTGACTCAACATTTAAAGGCAACTGTGAGTACAATAAGTATTTACTTTTTCATATCACTCATTAAAAAGTCATATTGAGACTGGCAGTCATATTCCTCCATGCTTATCTTTCTGCGTCTCTGCAGTTCCTAATACACCTGAGAAGCAGAAATACCTGTGGTGGTCCAGTAAGCCACAGGACAAACAACTGGAAATGAAGGTCAAAGTGAAAACCAGTCTTCACTTGTAATTATGGAGAATGTTCAATTAATCTATCAGGAAAGCTGAAAGGAGAATACCAGAAGTAAGAAACCCCACACAACCCAGGCCCATCTCTCTCTCTCTCAAATTGAACAACCTGCCTCGACAAAACATACAGCTGGATGAAAAGCAGTTACCTAGAGCCAAGCTTAGCCAAGACTAGCACTATAGAGATTGCTCTGTGGGTAGTTTACCTTCCCAATAATACCCTTCCAACAAGGAAGAGTTGCTTTTAATTACATGAGCCTTTTGTACTCCTCAGCACTCTCAGGCTATCTGAATGTGTTTCAGAGGAATTTTCTCAAATTAACTCTAGTGTCTATGCACTGAATACCCAGCAGCAACCAGTGTGCACTAGGTATGTTACAGGCTGCACCTTCTGCTTTCATTTCACCTACAAGGAATTCAGTTCATGCCTGATAGACCATTCCACGCTGTGAACTAAAGCAAGGGAAGCAGGAATGAGTGGGAGATTTGCTTCACAAACATCCTCCTGCTCTAAACTAGACTGAGTGTGATGTTCATGCTCAGCTACCCAAATTGCTCCCATGGTTAAAAGAAAAAAAAAAAGTAATAAGGGACAATTTTCTTCTTTTAGTATGAAAGACACAATTGACTTATTTTACTTAGTTTTCTTACACACAAAGAAAATGCCTAAATACATGTTACTTAAATAACATGGATACCAGTAAAAGCAAATTAATATTGCCCCCATGAAGCTTGAACTCTGCTGTAAAACTGAATTGATAAATGTGCCTTTAATAAAATAAAATTGTTCACACTAAGGGGGGTTTATTTGGTTTCTGAGCTGGTTTTAGTCAAATCGGAACAACTTTTTTAAAGAGAAGACTGTTATCCAGTCACTGGGTTCTACTCAGGTAGTTCTTCAGGTAATGTATTCACTTTTCATCAAAACACACTCAGAGAACCCCCAGTTAAAAGGTATTTCTCTTATTGCCCTAAAAGGTACATCTTGAATTGCTTAGTGTACTAATATAGCTCGAATATTGTAATGGCCATTTAGTAACTTAAATTGATATTGAACAAAGGTAGAGTTTGCAATAAATTAATTATTCTCAGTGGAAGACTAATTAATTAGGTTAGATATTTCTCTTAGCAAAAGAAAAAAAGAAGAGAGTTCAAAGAGCAGGTTTTTCTGTTGATTCTCCTAGTCAGTGCCACTGACATACCCATCACAAGACTGCTTTTCTGACTTGTCTAGCATGTGAGGGAAGTTCATTAAACATGGAACACAGTTTTAGAGTAAAGCAGAAGTTCTGAAATTTAAAAGAAATTTTAATGAAGTAAACAGAGTTTCCAATGAAACTCTGTAACAGGTGTTATATAGGAAGACTTGACCATATCTCTGTGCCTATTTCCATGCTGACTCTTATAATGTCATCTGAAGAGATAATAAGGGATCCAGATTCCCTACAAAACATCTGACACCCTCCTGGATCTAATGTGAGGATGTGAACACTGAAGATGTGGAAGCAGAAAATACATGCTCAGAAACATTGATCTGAGCTTCCAATCATGCATTGCTACTGAGACTAAGAACTTGCCAAGGCAGAGACAGATTTTTTTCTTCTGTTTGTAAAGCACAAAGCATAAATATAGAGCTCATATCTATGAATTAAAGTACATGTGCAATATATTATACACACCTTTGGAAAATATTTAGAAATCCTCTTGTAATCTAACTGTAGCAATCACATCTATGCTGCTTTCATGTGGCAGACTGAAATCTGGGGCATTATCTCCTTTCGAAGATCTCTTCTGTAATAATCCTGCTGGAATGTACAGTGTGTTATTGACCTTCTTAGCCTGCCTTTTAAGAGTGAATGTTTCTCATATTTCATGAAAGCTATACCACAACAAGTTACACTTACAGAACTGCAGTGCTTTGGTTAATCAAGTTATTTGAAGTATGTTTCTTCCAGATAACTGTATTCTTTGGCCGAACCCATGTGAGAACTTCTCTTAGATGGCTTTCCTGTTTCCTTTCCCTTTCATTTGGGAGCTTGTGGGTGCACTCTTTTTGGACCTTATACTTACAGTTTTCATTAATGTAGTTATATTAACTCTTACGGTCTTTGTTCATTCAGTGAAGGTTTGTAGCATTCCTGTTAGTTGTTTTTTCCTCCGTCCTCAGGGCGGGGGGAGAAAAAGCCTAATATTGATCTAAATTTTCTGCTACCTGAGGATGTTCTTCTCTAGTATGACACTGGCTCTCTTTTACTGAAAGTCATGTAAAAATTTGCACACTGACTTCTTGCTATACTTTATAAATGCAGGTAGGCTTGAACAAGAGCTCTCTTAGCTTACAGCTGTGAAAACCAAGAAGATTTCAAAGTATACTTCTATACATCTCACTGCAGCTATCTCAATGTCCTCTGAAGCGCTTGCCACTGTTTTCCTAGCTTGTCTGATATTAAGACTGTGGTTTGAGATACAGGCTGGAGTCTCTTCTTGTCTTGAATGCTCTTCTATCCCCAAAATATCATAGTTCTGAAAAATCATGAAATGATGCACTCCTTTTCTTCTTGAATATGTTCCTGAACAGGTCCAGAATCCAGCCACACTGAAGAGTTTAAGAAAGGTCAGTATAAATCAAGGCACAGAGATGCTGTCAAGTCTTAGCGCACAGAGTGCAGCCATCATCAGCAACTCTATAGATAGGTAGAATCTAGGCTTTCCTTATCAGCATTATTTGCAATAACTGACATTTTTATTTATGTCAGTATTTGACTTGACACAGAAGACACTCAGGGACAAGTATTAAAAAACAGAAAACAAAACCCTATGTTACAGATACTGCAAGCATTGCATTATAATCATTAATCAACACATACTCTTCCCTCATCATGTCTTCTTATCTGCTGTGCCCAGAGTGGCTTGCCTATTGCTTTAATTCCTAAAGGTTTTGACCATGCATTATTCACTGAACAGATTAATGCAGATTCTTTCTTGTGTTGTGTATTCCTCTCTTTACTACATTTATTACTTTGTTCACACTTCTGATAGAGGCATCTACATAAATTATATAGGTATACTTAAATTATGCCAAAAGATAAAAAAATGCCTTTTCAGGGAGTGGTAGAAAGCATCAGTGTGCTTTTTTTATTGGCTTTGCAGGCTGGAAATTCCCATGAAAGATTAGGTAAGATGATTTGCGCCTTTTAGTTGCAAAGCTCAAGCTAAGCTGGACACTCAGGATGTGTTCTCAGCACTGTTCAACTTTGCTGAATGTGCAGTTCCATGAAACTCTGATTACTACAGAATTACAGCTCACTGACATAAAGCATTAGCATGAGATTTTAAATTTCCCCCCCCCCGGCAGTCATTCAAGGGTACAGGGGAAAGAAAACAGCATTCTGAAACAAGTGTCATATAGGAAATAGACATGTTATTTAAAATACTGCCAGCAATCTTCATTTTATTTTATCGTAATGCTATTTCAGGCCTATCGTTGAACAAACCTGTGCATAACAGCATGGATTTATTTTGTCAGCGAAAAGACCAACGAAACATTCAGGACTTTGCTTTTTTTTTTTGAACAAGAAAGCAATATGCTTGATTTACAGTTACAGGCTGCAGGTTAAATGAGTCCTTCAAAAAGGAAAGGATTATGATCAATGCTTTCAAGCACTGAAATGCAAGACCGAATAAAACAAAAGCAGAATGCAAAGCTACAAGCAGGAGTCGATGAAAGTGCATTGTAATTCAACATGCTCTGCCACACAGCTAAATTAGAGAGATCAAACACCTCCTTCACTTTTCCAACACAGAAAGATGGGATTTGTAACATTTCTCTTCAGTCTTTTCTTGTGAATAGCTTCAAATGTCTAAGCTATTACGTGCTTCTCCAACAAAGAGCTGTTTTGTATCAGCAACAGCAATAGTGTAAAAATGACACTTTAGAACTTCTTGAAAGTAAATGCATACTCTTTTCACTGTAAATGAATCCAAACAGGAGCCAAGATTCAAACAATTCACTTAAGTATCTTACTGAAATTTTCATGGAGCATGCATACCTACACTGAGAACCAGGTTTAGATAACCTTGTAATATACTGACTAGGTATTTTAGCAGTTACTTGATAGCAGTTACTAGCATTTTTCATCATCCATCCAATCTATTTATTGCTTTTAAGTGCAAAAATGGTCATTCTTACAAATACTCATCTTTATCCTTCAGAGAACAGAGAATGCTGATGATGATTACTGCAGCAGAAATTGCTAATGTGATCGCTGCTGCAGCTATGGGCTGCTTTTACATACATGGAGCAATCGTCTTCTCAGTGACTGAAAGATACGCCATTTTGAATTGCACAGACTCCATATTAAAACTGACATTAGGTTTTCTTTAGTGTCACTAACAGAGATCACCGCTGGTGGAAGAACCTAGCCATGGAGCCTATGACTCTGCCAGCACCAGCACTGACTAACAGAATAAATCTATGCTCAGGGAATTCTAAAATGGATCTGTCCACCCAAGTTGTTTCCAGAAGTTTCTACTATTACCTGTAACAACAGTACCATGACTGAAAAATCTGCAGATAAAGATGATGAGTTTGCATGCTTTGATGGCTGAAGTGTAATTGCTTGCTGACATGTTGGGGTTGCTTTTATTCTTCAGTCATGTTTTTTACATTGGGAGCAAAATAATTAACATTTGATGCCTTAAGCATTGACTAGTGCTGTGATGAAACTAGGCAAAACTAACAGAGACAGGAGGCTGAAATAGACATTACTGTATTTAAAGACAGGTGCTATGAAATCAAATCCTTCCCTAAATTCATTATTTCAAATTTCTGATTCATAGAAAAATGAACTTTGAAATGACAGAAAATCATACCAATTCTAAGGAGATGTTGGACATGCTTTTTGATAGAAAAAGTTGTAACTATCTGAATAAACACACCTCAGTTTCCAGACCTGGAAGCTTTAAAAACTACTACTCATTCCCCACTACTCAGTGAGAGGTATGAAGGATTCACAGCTTCCAAAACCCAAGATTTTTTTAACAGGTTCCTCTACATGGATTTAAAAGCCTACATGCAAGCACCATTTTGAAAAATGTTAGTGTTAGAAGTTATAAAATATTAAAAGCACAACCGAGCTGTACAGTTATATTCAACAAGGATAAGAAGAAATAATATAACAGACAATATTAGCAAGCATTGCTTTATGTATCAGTATGAATTTGTATCTGCCGCAGATATAAAAGTGAGCAAACTGAAGATAGGATTTCTAAAGTTGCAAGGAAAAATAAAGCCATTAATATATACCTCTATTTTAACCTTCTACCTTGAATGCTTTGTACTGCTAGGTGAAGAGAAAAGGAATTGGCATGCACCAAACACAGTGGGGCTTGCTGAATTAAGCTTTAATGGCCAGGTGAGAGGGCAAGTTTTAGTTTGCTCTGGTTGGTACCATCTTTGACAGAGGGGAAGGTGGATCAGCTTGTAACTATGGGAGGTAGTAAAAAACAAACAAAACTACTACAAAACCTTAAATACTTAAAAGTTATATTACAAGATGCTCAGAAACTCTGATAGCTCTCTACATGATTGTAGAAATGTTAAACTTTCTAGTCTGCAACTTCAAATGAAAGGTGGATATGGAACACAAGTCTTGAACTGGAGTAGAAGTATTACAGGTCTGGACACTACCAGAGTGGCGCTGTAAGTGAAGACAGTTTTATTAGCTGGAAGTCTCATGAATTCTACATTTCAAGAACCCACTAGTGTATACCATCCTCATGGAAAGATCATTGGCGTTTTAGATTGGTAGCTTAAAAACCTAGCTTCACTTGCTACTGAGTTAGACTCCTTAAACAAGAACAAATTTTTACTTGTTAAACTAAACTAAGAACATTTTTTTAAATTCCCTTTTTGGAAAAGAGTCATTTGAGCAATGCCTGTTTGCTCGGTCTCATTAACATACAGTTTGGTGAAAGATGAAGTTTGCTACTGAACAAGAACAAATCCCCAGAAAATGCAAAGAAAAAGAGGCAGGATTTATTTTGAGAAGAATATTAAAAATGAGGAAAAAAAATGTGCCAAAACCACTTGGCATGAGAAACATACCAGCTGTACTTCACTAATCCATGGCTGATCCTTGGAAAGAATCACAAATCCACTCAACCAGCAAGCTGAATGCCATTTTATTGGTGAGTATAGAGAACAAAATGCAATCAAATACATACTTATAATACTGGCTACTAAAAATTTTGCTTGGGTCTGTCAAAGTATGTATTATGGACTCTTTGCTTAATTCAGCCAAAGAAAATGAAAAAGTGAAAATAGAAAAACTAAATGTAGGAATTTTCTAGAAAATTGTTTCATTATTGTGGCCTCATTTCTGCAAGATATATACCTGCTGAACTGGCCCCAAGTCCTGCACTTTGGAACTGTTTCAATGACAGCCAAGAACTGAACATGTCACTAAGAAATACCCAGATGTATTTCTTTCTGTTCATGGCTGATGCACACTGCTGGAATACTCTATACAGTCAATGTCTGTGCTATGCCTGTACATGCTGAAAGCTACAGGATATCACTGACATCTGTTTTGGCAGTGGTTTTTTTTTGGAGGGAGATTGGTTTTGTCCTTTTCTTACAGTTGTATTTACTGCCAGCAGAAGCTGTCAAATCCACACATTTTCAACTCCCCTACAACTTTCACGCATCTTTCAGTCTGAATTACACTGTATTCCACAGCTTCATGCATTTAGTGTAGCTTTTGTACCAGCTCAGTGCAACTTTAGCAAACAAAATCCTAAACACAGCAAAAGACTAAACCCATCATTAGTTGTTTTACTAGTGAGCTTTTATAATAAACACATCTCAAAAGTAAGTTTAGTACTATAAATTACGTAAGTTGGAAAAAAATTACAGAAATCATTAAATAGAGCAATCTTGTCCTGGTTCAGAATTATATTAGATAATATTACAGGTAATTCCTTTTGCTCATGTTTATGACACTTTGATCAATATGTGAGCATTTCTCAGCACAAGGTAGGGGCAGGGAGCACAGGGAATGAAAAAAGAAAAGGTAATACAACCTTTGCTTTCAAGGTTCCTGTCCACAATCATGATAAAATAGCTCTATGATGACTGCTTGATTAAAAATTAATTGCTGTGGTAATTTAAAGATACGCCTTATTTAATAATTAATGTATAGGAATTAAATTGGGCTATTCACTGAAGTCTTATTATAAGGTATACTCAGAAAAAATCCATGATCTTCATTGTATTATTAAGGGGGGGGGGGGGGATTTATTGTATCTTGGAGAAAGAACTCTTCCTGTCATACCTGTCTTGTGCAACAACTGGTTCTTATTTTGGCTTGCTACTAGGGAAAATAATGAATTTTAGTGTACGACTTCATAGCGAGGTCCTTTCTACATAGCATAGCTCTATCTAGTGGTTGATTAATCCAAATGCATCTAACTGTTTAAAGAAGACTAAATGATGAATTTGATAAAGACCAGGAAGGTCTTAGGAAGGTGACACTTTCTTATTCTGATCTACTGTCATCCACCTTGCATAGGTCTGGAAATACATCAGGAAAGGTTGTACTACTAGCTAAATTCTATCTTTACGTACATTGATGAATGTGATTTCATGGAGAGTTCTCCTTGTAATGAACACTTTTTCCAATACAATTTGCAGGAAAAAAACAGGACCTCCAATAGTTACTCAATCAGGGTACCTAAATATTGGCCTGACAGATAAACCCTTTGAAGTCAGCTGGACAGTTCCCATGCTTAATTGTATACACATGCTTTACCCCCTAAACTGGGATTTAAAGTTGTCAGAATTATTGTGGGCATGTTTGAGCAATGGGGAAAAGGTGGCCGGGAAACTTCTGTTTAATCACTTCCATGCCACTGTGGGAGACAGGAAGGCTTGCAGCTGCTCCCCAGCCTCAGCACTGGATGGTTAGGGGCAGTGCCCTGAATGCTAAGAGCACAAGCACTGGCTTGTTCACCTTGAAAGCAGGATGATCTGCACGCAATGGCTGCAGCATACTGTGGGGTAATATAGTCTTCCCTTAGCAGGACTAAGCTGGGTACCTCTCCGTACACTATGTGCTCTGCAGCAGACACGCTATGGGAGAAATGACTTGGTACTGAAGTCCTACCAGATCAACGTGACATGTTGAATCCAAAAAGCCATGAAGCCTGATTCAGAAAATGCAAATGGCTGCTACGTTTTTTCCCAATGTCATCATCCATCTCCGGGATATATTGGACACTAATCTGTGTCAGCTTGTAATCAAACATAACAGGGGGAGAGCTGCTAAGTTCTGACCTGTGTAACTGGGTAATGGATTTCATCAGCACAAAGGAAAGGTCACTAGTTTTTGCTGGTAATTACAAAAGCTCCACAAAAGTATGTCTACAGGTTTCCCAACCTCATCGGGCCTTTTATCCAGTGGAGGCTTAAGGAAATAATGGGCATTCAGATAGCAGTTACTTGAGTAATGCTCTAATGATAGTTTTGGTTAATAACTGTATAAATAACTATAGTTTAATTTAAACTATAACAATCCTGCTACACATTCCAGTGTAGCAAAATTAAAATAGCAATGTAAAAGCACTGCAGTTGGTGAAAAAAAATCATGTCTGCTGCATATACCCAGCACCAAAATATAGTGTGTAATTTTAAACACTGCTTAAGGTTAAGCCCACAAAATAGTTCTGTGAAATTAGCTTTGAATATTCTTTAACTTTTTTCTAGAAAGCCTGAAAACCACCTTTCCTTTAGAATGATTAGGACACATGAACTGGGGGCCTGTCAATACTGGCACGGGGATTAGGTAATTCTTATCTCTGAAAGCTTCAACTGTAAACAGACTCTCTCATTCAAGCTGCACCTGTTTCTCTACATACTGTTCCACAAAGCAACTTGAACATAGCTTCATTATTTTGTGCACAGGAATTAAATATGTTTACAGCCCAGTGTTCATGTCCTTTTCAGCTCGTTTTACCTAGCATTTCTGCAACAATGACACAAGTGACAGAAAAGTTTTATTAGCTATATTTTCATAGTAAATTACTCAAATCTGCTCCAAATTAACTTGTATTCTAGCAAAACAGTAAAATGCATTTGATGTTTTGTGTGCCTGTGCATAAAAAACAAAAGCACTTACCTGTTTCGACACTTTGAAGAGCAGTAATGAGAAGTTTCATACCGACATGTATAAACTAATGAAAATGTAATATTAGTAGAATATTCTACCTTATCAACATGACAATTATTTGAAAATCAAAGTGATTTGACCAAGGTAAATACATCCCCCAGTCTTCACTCCATGAAAATTTCATAGCTTCTGTTCTCCTTTCAGAGAAAAAATTCAAGATGACAGCCAGATTTACTGACTTGCCCTTGTTCTTGATTCAAGCATAGTTTGCTAATGAACTAGACCCATAAGATTAACAGAGGTTAGTGTGGACCATTTCACATTATTTTCTACCAAAGTATGAAACTGCTAAATTTTCTAAATGCTCAGTTTTCTAAATGCTCAGTCAGGTGCCTGAACACAAGTACCTGGCACCAATTCAGATGCATGGTGTATCAAAGACGTCCTCCCAGGATTAGCATCCCACAAGCTTAGCATCCCACAGGGTCTAATGAAGACCTCAGCAGCTAGAGGCCAGAGAGGATGGGAAATGGCACTAACTGCTTACGTTCAAGTACCTCAGTTGTGCTCTTGTGCATTCCTCCTAATAATGCTCAGTTACAGAAAATAAAGATAATATGACTCTCCCTCAGTGCTAGGAAAAATAACTTTAGAACACTGTAACTTAAATTTAAAAATATTTTTAAATCCTACTGAGTGACACAGGTAGGTGAATGTCAGAAAGGTCAGAGATTGCATTAGTGGTTTTATTTATTCCAACTACTAAAGCTTTATCAACAGCAAAATGTTAATACCATAGGATTTATTATGGGGGAGGCAAGTAATGATTAAAATTAACTAGGCCATAGACTGGAGTTGGACCCTAATGACGAATGTATTGGACTAGCCATTTTTCACAAACCAGTTATTTCCCCTCCCATTATTTCCTGAATATGATACACAACTGCAACACTAATCCAGAGCTCCTGGAAGACAGCCATCCCAGCTGGCTCTCAGCATGGGTTCATATTTCCAAAGGCCCAAACAGATCAGGACCCATATACACTTAAGACTAAATCTCCACTGAGAACCCACCTCAGCTGCTCACATCACTCAGTAGTCAAGCAGATAACAAGAGGCAAGGCAAAGTGCGGAGAAGCAGAGATAAGGCATTCTGGGCCATAGGGATCTCCATTGTGGTTGTGTGCATGTGGGGGGAAACCAAAACCAAAAAATACTTTCAGATGAGATTAGTGTGGTACAAAGCCTGGCCGCCCCTGGGTCCTAAAAGGATCCTCCTCCTCCTCCCAGCCTTTTGGTTTACCAGAAGAACATCTACATGCAGCAACTAGTTAACAGCAGAGCTACCATTAAAACAGAATAGAAAGTAGCATTACTTAATGCCAAGATCCTTCTGAGAAGGTGGAGGCATTTCTCTGGTTAATTAACTATTCTGAAGACAGAAGGCTGATACAAGAATTTGGGATTCTCTAGGATGAAAGACACAGCTAAACAGCCAGACTTACTAGTGTTTGGTGAAGGCATGTCATGTCATGTCAGTGTTTCAACACTCAGAGCTAGTAACTTAGGAAAACACACTGACTTTTCACCTTTTAAGCCCTCTGTTCAAACCTAGGCCTGACAAACACAGACGAAAACATGTCTGATGCACTTCTGGGAATGAGAAGAATAAGGATTTTCTAAGGAAGACTCAACAAAATTGTGAAATGAAATTAGAACCAAATACCAAAACAGGTACAAAATTCAACAGCAAAATTAAAAGAGTCTCAACTTGGGATACTAAGTATCAGGTTAAAGAAATCTCACCCAAACATGAAAGACTCTTTTCCACAACTAATGAGCTCAAGCTGGCTTCCATGCTTTCATACAACTTGCAGCTAAGCTGTAGAACTCCTTGGTGAAGGTTACTGTGGAGACTAAAAGGCAACAACATAATTTCACATAAACCCCCTCCAGTATTACTTCTGGTCCAGACAATCCCTACCTTAAGTATCGCTTCACAGGAACAAACTCTGAAGGAGAATAACTACATCTCCCCCCAGTTCCTACAGCACTCCCTAGACTGTGCTGTTACAGCACTGAGCAACACAGATTCCTGGTCTGATCCAGCACAGCTGCTCTTGTATTGTCATGCCTTACCTCTGAATTTAATAGGATATTAAATGGAAAAAGCTTGTCAGCTCATGAGCAGTATGCCCGATTCTCACCTGGATTTTGAGTCTTCAGTTTTACAAGCAAATTCATCTCCATAATTGAAAAATATTTAGGGGACTCAAACTTCAATAAAACCTAGGTAAATTATTAAGTGGTTAAGATGTAATTTCAAAACAGCACACCCTGGTCTATGAGCACTGATCAAGCTAATCACATGCTGATTAAATCTTTTAAAAAGCTTTGGAATTTACCCTTTGCTCTGCAATTCCAAACTGATGGAGATTTTGCTTTTGTAAAAATATAATATAAAAATCACTACCAACAATGTAGAACTGGACAAAGATATTTAATACTTAATGTGAACACCAAGACAAAAACCTAATGCATTCCTCTTCACCTGTCAATCTTTATAAAACACATTAATAAACAAAAAGTTAAGGACTTACTGCTGAATTGTATTAGGAATAGTCGTGGGTACTGTGTGTCAGAAAAAAGAGAGGATGAACCCCTGAACAACTTATTTCTCCCCTTTTTTGTGAAAAAAGACTTGTAATACATGACCTGCAATAGAAAAATTGGGAAGGAGGGAAATTGAAGTCCACTAGGAACTCTGGAAATAAAAAAAGAAAAAACATTAAAATGTCTATTCTGTTAAAAAAATTACAAACTGTACATTTAGTAGAGCTTAGTAACCATTACTTGCTTTCCAGTGGTAGAGGCTTAAGCCATTCAGCTATTAATCACATGAAAGTAGATATTAAGCAATATTAATCCATACCAGCTGTTACATCTTTTACTGTGCTATTATTAGAGATTAATCTTTATAGAACAAGGCTGCCTTTTCATGTCATTTCCAAGAGGACATCATACAAGCTGATACTGTTTTACAACATGTCTTCATAAAAGTGGTTGAAGAAGGCAGGAGATAACGACTACATGGTGAAATTACATTCAACTTCACCCTTCAAATCTAAGGGTGTTTAGAAGAGACACTGTCACTGTAATCAGTTGATTAGTTAATTTTTATTATGACTGTAAAAAATTGCTTGTATAGCCTGCTATTTACATCAAAATAAAAAGGATATTCTTTTAGTGATATTGAATGTTCTCTTATGGAAAGTTCGAGGCCATGTAATTTCCTATCTTCAGTAGCAGGGAATAAATCCAGTTAAAAACATCTAAGATGATCTTATTGATGGAGCCTTAATGAGGAATATTTAGGATTGTAACAGAATTTTAACAGAACAGAATCAACACTGCAAGCATAGTATTTTCTAATGAAGTATAAAAACCCTGTTAGGTGAGCCAGGTTTTTAGAGGAGCAATTGCTTTTACTGTTGGATGCACTTCATAGATGACTGCATCTGCACACTATAGAGAAACTCCTATTGGATCACATGTTGATGGAATGCTATTAAAATCACAAAAAGTATCACACTGTTCTGAAAAAGTACAATTACTGGCAGAAAAGGCATTATCCATTAAAGATTATGGGATTACCATTAAAAATAAGCTTCTAATCAGTTTCTTGCATTTTGGATGAGACTGTACCAGCTGCACTAGGGAAATCAGTTGTCATAGTTACAGAAAATCTACATTCTCTATACCTGCAGTCTCCTCATTTTGTTAAATGCAAGATTCTTTGATTATGTTGCTGTTATTCATCAGGGTACCTTTGGTTTTCACTCATTTGGACTTTAGATTGATTTTACAGATTACATGTGTATTAGTTTTATAGCACAGCCTAAATGGTGAAGAAGCAGCTCTTTAGTCTGGGGTTGTATGATTCACTGTTCTCCCACTCTTCCTTGCAATTTGCACAGTATCTCCTCAGCAGCCACTACGCTTTCACTGTTCCAAAATTTGCAGAAGTCTTTCAGTGGCTCCCTTTTCTCAGTCTGTCCATATTCTGTCTGGGCAACCCGATCTGCTTCAGCTGGTCAGCTGCTCCCTCCACAGCACTGCCTGAACCTGCCTCTATCTTTTGACAATCTGGCATGTACAACTGCTTTTCACAGTCTCTGCTACCTGTCTTTAATCCTCTCTACCCTCATCTTCATCTGCTGATGAACCAGCTGTTATTTATATAACATTGGTTTTGATGCCTTTTCCTCTCCTCTCAAATCACTACCTTAAAATTCTGCTATTTCACTCTCCTCTTCATGCTGCTTCCCAGGACAAACTGGCTTCCCCATTCCACCCCACTAAAGCCTCCCTACAGGACTCCTCCCGTCTCCAAACTGGATAGGTAGCCAACCCTACAATGACACTTCCACTGCTTAATGTCAATAACTTGCCTGCTAAAAACTGGCAAATGTACAGGGCAGACAGAGGTACTCACAACACAAAAGATAATGTACATATTAGGAGGTAAAACTGGGGTCCAAATGTAAGCCTTTAAGCAGTTTATCTCATTGCTTACTTTTTATTTATATTAACAGGGTTTGGGCTTTTTTTTCTTGTTTCTCTCCTCCCCCCTGCCTCCAGCTAGCTCTGAAATCATAAAGGATAAAATATGACAACAATCAACCACTTTTACAGTTAATTAGGAGTCAGCCAGTTTTATAACAGATATGAATCTATGCAAAATCCTTCCATTCAGCTTTTATATACCTCTGCCACCCAGCTATGAAAGGCGGTTGCAGTGAATCCTTGAGCTATATACATCGTGAAGGTACTTTAACGATCCTCAATTACAGTTTCTTTATTTTATGTATTAGTGAATTACTTGGAAAAACATCAGCTCATCTCTTCTTAGGTAATTCAAATCTATTTAGAATTTTGGAGACTAGTTGCGCAATTTTCCTGAAAACTTGGAAAAGCTATAAAATAGGAGTAAAATGTGCCCTTGCACCTTCTCAACATGTGGAAGTTTGCTGTTTTGCAAGCTGCAGTCTAGTAATGAATGGCTTTCTTCTCCTTGCTCTTTGCTGATGTTTGTCAATTTTACGTTTCACTGCTTGTCTGCCTCTGATAGATTTTGACTCTCCATTGCCAGTCCTTTGGATAGCCAAGGTTTGGCGTATCTTCCATTTTTCAAAGTGAGTCTCTTTATTGCAGGCATCTACGCCAAGAGAAAATTGGTGTCTGGCAACCCTGAGGAGGGTTTGCATGAGCAAGTACTACATCACAGATTAGTTAACTGGAGGCTTGAAGGGGGCATATATGATCGGGGGAACATTAAATCAGTTTTCTGAAAAAAAGAAAAGTTCATTTTAACCAGATCCAGCTTTTCTAACTTTTCTGTTAGTGTAGATCGCAGAAGTTGCACTAGAGATTGGGGCACACATACAACAGAAAATTATTTCTGTGAAGTGGACAAGACATGTGACAGAAAGGGAAACAGAGGGAAAGTGAGTTATCCAAATTCACAAAGTAGGGTGGATGGCACAGCTAGTAACAAAACTGTGCAGTTAAACTGCTGATCCAGTCCACGACATTGCCTAAAAAATGGCTCTTTTTCAATGCTTTCTGACTCTTCCTTTACTCTGCCACCTATGTTTTTCACCTCATTTTTAAGGACTGACTAAATTAAAAGAACCTTCATCACTTGTGGTAGATTACACAAATGCAGAGTCTGAAATTAAAAAGCACCAGAAAGGCTCTATTCATTAAGGCAATGGTTGATTCTTCAAACTTAGGAGTGGAGAACAGTAAGTACCCCAATCTATATCCTTCCCTGCAAGATCAACTATCACTATGCGGGACATGAACTAGTATCGCTTTCCAGCAAAACTGTTTTTCCTTTGTTTATCCACACTTGTGTTTTCTAGGAAAAACAGAGGGGCAACCATTTGGAGCATGGCACCATTTACAGTCATATTCTGTATGTTTCCTGGTACTGTAAAATCCTCATCAGCCTCAGAAGCACTCTTACACAACTATTTGTTGCTCTCTGTTTGAAAGTCAGAGCGAGCTTTGCAGTACCCATGAGCATTTGCTTCAGTTTTTAACAGGTAGCCACCCTTGACAGATGCCTTCTGTAAAACTCCATTCAAAGGGAAAATTGCTCAAGGCTTCCTGATTTTGCCCTACTCTGAACTGCGTAAGGCTTGTTGTCAGACCTTCAGTGGAGAGATGCTAGTAAGCAAGAACTGGCAGGAGGTGCTGCATGAACCAAGCATCTATGGCAGGTTTCTTTGAATGAGACTGGGAGTAATTTGTGTTGGGAAACAGGCAGTGAAGCACAGTTACCAAAGACACAGATGCATGTGAATCCTACAGTTGCCAAGAGTGAATATGAACAGCTGGACAGAATAGCATCAAATTGCTGAGAAGCAAAAAACATTATTCCGTAATTTACAAGGTGATTCTCACATTCAGTACATGACGTGTTCTGGGGAAGGATTTTGTTCTCTGTACCTCATCTGCTGCAGTGCCACTCGTGGTTTCATCATTATCACAGGCCCAAGTCAAGCATTAGGGAACATTTCAAATATATCAACCCTTAAAACTGAAGGCTCTGCTCACATGCAATATGAAAAAAGGACAGTTCTCCTGCTGTTCCCATTGTCAGCTTCACCTTTTTCTAACACTACAGAATCTTGGTGCTAAAACCATGCTTTCACTGATATGGCTAGCACGAGAGAGTCCAGAAATGCTTCCTATTACCCCTGCAATTACAAGCTGAGAACCTGCACTGGCTCAGCAACTTTATCTAAACAAACGCCCTCTCTCCTTCTGGCCCTAGACTCCTGTAATAGCTTAAGATGCTGCATTTCAGAGTAGCACCTCTATATACATAATTTGTATGCTGTTCAAATTTATAAAGGGGATGAAAGGTGTTAGATATGTACATGACTGTGATGTGCTGGTCACCAGGCCAAGCCTACCATGATACTTGCAACTCATAATACATGGACTTATCCTGCTGGACAGTCTGTATTTGCTGTAAATTGTGGGGTTTAGGCAGTATTTGTCCAGACATACAGATGTTCTATGAGATACATGCATGTTCCTTATAAGTAACAGCTATCATCAGTTTTAAAAATTTGCCAAACATTCAGGCTCAAACACACTAAGAATTTCAAAAAGCTCCCGCAAAACTCATGACACTCATTGCTGGAAGCCATCATGACATAACAGCTGTATATAGGCAGCGGTTTGCTTAGAGGTATGTGAGGCTTTAACAACTCTACAGTGCAAGAAGTCTTGTCTCTGATTCTATGCTTACACCTTATCCTGAACAGTAAGCTTCCATGCCTTTGTGGTAACCTTTACTTCATGCTACAGATCACATGTCACTCACCGTACACACACACCATCTGCTCCTGTTGGATGTCTGCAGTGTATTGACTTGTAGAGAAGGGGCTTAGTGCAATGCTGCATGCCTAGCTATGCTGGGTGACCAATACCTGTGGAATATGGACTCAATTCCTTATGAACAATTCCTGTCAACAAAGAGATTCCTAAAAGCCATACCTTACAATGTCTGTCTTGAGAAGAAACTTGCAGGATGTCATGAAAAACATCATGGACATGCCAAGGAGAACCATTTTGTTCTACATTTCAAATTGGATAAATCCTCTACTATACTGACATTCTTTCTTTGGATGGTGTGTCACAGCAAAACAAAAGCCTTACAATTCATTTGGTCAATTGTGCATCCTGCTTAGGGGGTTAGAGGATTTATTTCCAATTCCTATTCAGATCAGCTGGTACTAACACATACTCTGTTACGGACTGTTCTTCTCAATGCTCTTATCCAGTTTATTGAAGGACGTTAAGATACCAAATCAACACTAAACTGATTCGGTGTTGATTCAGCAAGGCAGTTCAGTAAAAGAGCCAGTAGAATGCTCTTTGTAAAATAGCATACATAAGTAGAAAAGATTTGTCAAAACTGGACAAATTTAAATACCCAACTATAATGTTTTTCAGTATCTTTTAAGAAGGCAGCTACAGCACTGATTCTGCTGTGATAGTCATAGATTATTCTAATTTGACATTCCCTTCTTTCATTAAACACAAGAGTACAGGCTGTGCTGCTATCTCTAAGTTTGGGAGTCTGTACCAGAGATCACATGCTGCTAAGTACAGTTTTTGTTTGTTTGAAAAGGGGCAACTGATAACCTGTTGGCCTATTCTCCAGAAACAAGTCTGCCTCTATTTTTCTTTAGGGCCATGAAAGTCTGCCTGTAATAACAGTTTGATTACTGCCTCAATATTTTTTGAGCATTAAGGAAGATTAAGAACCTGCTCTGCTGTACTTTTAGAAATAAATTATTACACCTGACTCACTTTCTCACTTCCATCACTCAACTTACTCCCCAAACTGGAAAAAACACATCAGCGTTCTCTCTTGAGCCACTGAGACAATGGCCAAAAATGTTTGCACAAAAAAATATTTCTTAATCACAACAGAAATTTTGGAGAAAAAAAAAAAGATATTTGTAACTCTCAAAATGAATGTGTATGAAAATTATTTCACTGTTACTAAGCAATCTATCTAATCACAACTGTAATATTAACTAGTTGCAGATAACTTCCAAATAAACCTATGTGCTAACCTTTTATAAACTATCAAAAGGTATGGTAATTTGAAGGAAATCACAGCTTCTGGACAAATAGTTGAGGAGCAGAAAGTAAATTCGTCCCTTTAATCTTTTTTTCCCTGTTCGAAATTTAGTATTACCATAAGCAAGCGTACAAAGCATGCAATTCAAGATTAACAACTGCAACTAACTTCAAGGGATTTTATACTAATTTTCAAGCTTCATTAACAAATCGTAAGACAGATCAAAACAGTGACTTAAAGGTGAAACTAAATCATTTTTCTGTCTAAAAGATAAATTCTCTCTGATCTAAGAGAATGTATTCATCCTTTTCCATCTTTTCTCTGATTTGTCTGGTCATTTACAAAACACAGGACAAGTTATTTGTCTTACTCTCAAGGTCTAATAATTTTTCCACCTTTGTAATCCAAGAAAGCTTTTCTAATGAATCATTGGGTAATAATGTACTACCTTAAAAAAAATTATTACAAAGATCCATTGTACTTTCTACAGTAGTGCTGTTAAGATTTTTGAAGTTGTCTAACTTATTTAGGTAAAAGATTCTTTAAAATAATTTTTAATATTCTAAAAACAAAATTTTTTTTAGATATTACTGTTATTTCTCACAGCACATTTGATAGCCAGGAAGGAGACAGTGATGTGAGCAATAAAGCAATTAAAAATATATTAATGTCTCTATAAAAGCTTAAATCTGAGCATCTGGAAGGCTTGTACTGCGTATATCCTTATACAGATAATCACAGAGAATTTACAATCATGGAAGAATTATAGGCAAACAAATAACTTGTAGAGAAAAGCTGTTTCAAGAAAATGTTTTTCTCTTCAGAGGAACAGAAAATGAGTCATAGTAGGTACATCTTAAAGACATTTAGATCAAGTCAATGGAGAAAGTAAGCAGAGATTAAAGCATTGTTTAGTACTACAAAAGTAATTTGAAGTAATTCCCATTAGTGGGAATGAAAGACCAGTGATGTACATCCAGATAAGCTGCTTCCTTTTTTAATAAACTGAGATGTTGACAAGAAACAAAACCAAAACAGAGATGTAAGTGTGCACGCACACAAGTATACTCCTTTTCTTAAACACTACTGGTTTCACATTTCATTTACAGCATTCTTTGTTGAGGTAGAGAATAACACCTTTAACTGCAGAGTAGGTAGCAACAGGTTTTTGTAAAACTGCTCAGGAAGTAAAATGTCATCTTCCTCTAGAGCACTGCTGTGAAAATCAGCGGAATACATGGGAAAGCTAAGCAGAGAAGAGAGCTGAGTAGAGCTACTTGGCCATTTTAGTTACTCTTGCTATTCAGCACTACTGCAGTAAAAATGGGGAGTCAAAATAATGGACCAGAACCACACGCTGTTACAGATTCCTCAGAAAAAGGTCTATGAGAGTGGTAAAAGGGAAACTTTATTAGAGTGGCGGGTGAAAATTTCATTATAAATCTCTATGCTTAGCTATATCACATGGCTTTAACCATTTCCTGCCTAGGTTTTCCAGATGTATCCCAAAGCACTACAGCCCTACAAAAACCACACATTCAAGACTAGTTTCAATCCCTGTTTTCAGCTGTATCATTAGCAAAAGTTTACATTTAATACAAAATATTCTCAAGCACAACAGTGCCCAATTTCCTGCCACAAGATGACCTGATGCCCAGAGACGATCACTTCCACTTGCCTGTATGCTGACGGTGTGCTATTAACCTCAAAGAGCCAATCAACATAATTTCTTAGCAGAAGTAACACTCCCAGCCTACTACATAAGCTTAAAAATCTATTTTTCAATCAACTCTAGATTCTTCTCATGAAAGGTAAAGTTTTTATTCCCAAAATGAACATTAAAGCAAATAAACACCAAAAGAATTAGGAAGACTAAAGGAAGCAAGCCATGAAAGGAGTTTACAGCTTTTAAAAGACAATATTTTTTTATAATCAGAAGTCAAACCTTGTTAAGAAAAACAAAATCTGTAATGTGTTCCTTCTACCTTCACTTGAATAGTCTTTCCTATGGGATTAGTGGGACAAGATTAAACAATTTTCATCTGGGTATTTTACTCTGACTTTATTCCATTCAGGAAGTAAAATTCTGTATGCTTTGCAAAATCAAGATAGGCTTGGGGACATTGGAAAAAAAAAAAAAAAAGAAAAAAAAGCTGACTGCACCTGGGGCACTATGCCTGCATTATAGATTTACTAGCCTGATTTGTCACGTTTAAGTGAGCCTAGATATATAAAACAACATTTTAAAGGGGAAGTCCTTCTCTTTAATTTCCTTTATCATCGTTTCCCTGTGTTATTCAATAAATAAAGTTAATGCTACCAGCCTAAGAAACTACTGCTTATCTTTGAAAAGTCATTTGATTGACAAAGCAAGGAATATACAGTTGTTCATGACATGGAAGTGGAGGACAGCCTGGTTTTTCACAGCATTTAGACACAGCCATGAGGCACTTAAGAAGCAACTGTTCAAGTAATGGGAAAAGTTACTCAAAGTGACACTGTTGCTAAGTATTAACTGACATTTCAATGTGCCACTTTGCTTTCTATCTATCAGAGAAGAAAAAACTGAGCCCACTGCAAACGCTTTAGAGCTTTCTGCTTTTCTTCTAAGAGTTTAGGCTTGGCCCTGGTGACAAGGACATTACAGCTGAAGTATTCTTTTTTTTTTTCTTTCCCACCTAGCAGTCAATGTCTGTAATAAGGCCTGTAATATGGGCATTACATGCAACTCGACAATCTTTTTAGCAGAGGAAAGGGCCAGGCTCCCCAGTTAGTACATCAAAAACATTGCTGTAAATGACTTTATCCCTAGATAGTGCTTGCAATTCACCTGGTGATGGCCCATCACCATCAATCTCTGCTGAAGAAGGTCCCCAAACGTAGACATATTCTTTCTTGCATTCACAGATGACCATGACCAATATTTCACATCATATAGAACTATCTTTTTTAAGAAGGAAACATTTTAATACACACTTAGTTGCCTGTGTGTCAATGACTAATTTCCTCCAAGAAGCTGCCAGACATTTTTCTCTCAGTTATGTTCCTTCAGACTTCCTTTCACTCCTTTAATTAGAATCTCACTCTAACATTGTGTCGATCAGCAGAAACTAGAGGTAAGAGGGTTGGAAGGGTTGGAAGAGAAGACAGAAACTATTTCTCATCATTTGAATGGAGTCAGTTTGAAAAAGGTCAGCTAAGCTGGAATCTAAGTAATCCTGAGCTGAAGTTAGTCTATATTTGTTCCAAATGAATCTATCAATCCATGGACAAAAGATGTATTTAAATTCCCTTCACAGCTGAAAACTGAATTAAGAAACAAATTCTTAATATTCATCCACAACATGCAAGCTTATGACAACAAAGTGAGTTTATAAATTATAAAGCAATCACCTTATGTCTTCTTTCTCCCTCCTTGTCTTTTTCATTCATCTACTGCACAGCACACGATCTAACCACAAACTATATTTGTTGTAGAATCTGTCTGCTCTAGATGTTCAGTGAATCACATCAAAATCCTTTATACATCCTATCAGTCTTCTAATTGATTGCATCGAAATTTGGCATGAACACTAAGTATCAATAGTTAGCAAAATATGATTTTGACTATGGATAAGAATAATTACAGACTAGCCATGTTTGGTGATATTTAATCCAAAGATCCTTAAGACAGTGCACTTGCGAAAGACCTCCCATAAGAGGAATAAGATTCATTGCCAGAACCATTGCAATGAACATGACTGATACCTCTGAGACTTAAAAGAGCACAGAGGAAAAGAGAGGATTGTTCTCGTTTATAACGGTACCAGCTATTAAAAAAACCCCAACAAACCAAAAAAAAAAACCAAAAGGGGCAAACAGTATCTCCAGCTGTTTCCCTCAGATTGTACTATTTGGGTAATTGCAGACTTACCTTTTGTGATCCAGATGCTGAGCCCTTAAATGAAGTGCGTTTGAAGGAGCCACTCATCCTCCGTAAGGAACCTGTGAACTTTCCTCCTCTTCCTTTCTTAATCCCCTGGCCCTTACCCTCCATGAGGGTCCTAGTAACCCAGCACCAAAGAAAACTCTGATTTTAGTCATGTAGTCTGAGCAGATTTTTTCCTGAAGCCAACAATCATTAAGTTACAGCTTAAATAGACAGATGCATAAAACAAAATCAAAGCCAAATAATGAGACTCCTGTTCTGATATGCACCCTGTCACAAGTGTTACCAGTCAGCTAGACAAGTAGAAAAACAAGGCAATACATGGATACAAACTGCTGTCCCCCTCCCTCTTCTCTACTGACTCTATAATCAGGCTTAATGCACACAGCTTCTGCAAGCTATGGTTTTTAATGGACAGAGATTTAATAAATGGTGATTGAAGGTAAATCTACTTTAGAAGCAGCAGCCCGAAAGGTTTTTATTTGTGCAAAGCATAGGGCGGTCAGATGGAAATTATTTTGGTATCAGTAGAAAGGCACATGAAAAGAGCAGATGGTCCTCAGCAGACTATGGGTCAGAGGCCTGGTAGAATTCTAAAGGATAACTGCTGATGGCAAGTGTGCCTACAGCAGGTCTCAGGACAAGAGAGGCAAGGTTTTAAAAGCAAGCAACCCGTAAGATCACAAGTTAGATTCCAATTAATTAGGGAATATGGGTTGTGGCAAATAAGGTGTGGTATAATTAGTATCTGAATAAATCTATTTTGTACTATTCTGCCTAAATATGCAGAGTGAAAGCAAGAGCTGGCAGTTAGGAGAGGATAAACAAGAAATGAGGAAGAGACAAGATGCTTTAAAAGAACAACAAATTATTATTGACTAGGAAATACCTAGTTGGCTCCAGAAGACTTGTCTTCTCAGACATGAGCCAAGGATGTGTTGGAGAGCCTGGTTTAGAAAAGAAGATGGATGAGAGCACAGAGAAACTAGAATTATATTTCAGAAATATACATAGGGACTGCTGGTTTGTAACTGTGAGGTAAGTCAGAAACACCACTCATTTACAGGATTTAGTTATACAGTCATACTTTTTATTTATTTACTTCTTTTTAGGTTCACCCCTTTGTCCTTCAGTAAAGATGGAGTGGGTGCCTGCTTGCAGCTGGTTAGAGGAGGCACAGAAAATTGTGTTGAAAACCTAAAACAAAACAAAAGTGGAAGAGGCTGATAGATGGAGATGCACCAATTTTGTTCTGGTCAGCACAGCCATAATCAAGAAAGCGTAATTTCCCAGGCTGGCATGGATAAGTTGCTGACAATTTCGGACATACTTAAAGTTGTGTTGGGAAGTGGGAGAGTAAAATCCCATGTTCTGCAGGAGAATCACTTCTATCTTATTAGTGCTAACATTTCCTGGGATCAGGTTAACGGAATGTAGAGAGGAGGGCATGGACACTAAAGGGTCATAAAAGAGGTCTTCCATTCTAACCATTCATTAAACCTAGGCAAAACCAAGGAAGGTAAAAGTAGCATTTTTGACAAGACTTTTGACAGCAGCTGTTATATGATGTTGTTTTAAGACATGGCTTGGCATAAGTGAACAAGGCCGAGGTAGAAGCTGGCAAATGGAATATAAAAATCTGGCAGGGACAATAAGGTGATAGAGCATGGATAGAATAATCTTAAAGGGAGTTGTGATCAGGCAAGCTACTTTACAAAATAGTGCCTCATAAATTCCATGTACATCTGCTCTCCTAAAGGGTCTCTCCATTATATCTGGTCAGTTAGCAGCAAAACATTGCAATTACTGGATGGTCTTCTGTACTTTATCATTGAGTTAGTTGCAGAAGATAAAATATCTGGGTCAAAAATTACCCTGTTGTGAGTTTAAACTGTTGTGATCTTTGAAACAAAACAAATTACTTCTATTTACACCAGAACTTGATTTGCCCAATCCTGTCTTTTTCATCTGTAAAAGCCATTGCTACATTCTGGGACATATTCTCAAATGGTGGCAGCTATTACAGCAGTCACTTCTATCAACACTGACAGATTTAATGAGCTGAGAATATGTCCTCCTGATCTAGCATCTTGTTTGATAATTACAAACAAAGTTGAAAGACATTCAGATAACAGTGTATGCTGAACATTTTTGGTTTATATTGTAGTTTAAACAAATCCAACATGAATGCTGTCAAAAAACAAAAAAAATACTTCAAGGCTCCTTTGCACAGTTCCTCTTCCTCAGCCACAACATGCTGAACGCAATGAATGAAACAGAGGTGCATCCTAGTAACTATTTGTAACGTCACCTCACAAATAGGCATCATGTTATGACAGCTCAATTTCCTGAAGTGATGTTGGGCTGCATTAGTCAGAAGGGACGACTAATGGTATTTTGGTCAAGGACAAAAATGGGGACATGGTTTTCTGGAAGCGAAAATTCAGAATATGAATCTGTTCTCTAAGACACAATGTAGAATGTGAATAAGGAATTCATTAACTTGGTCCTTATGGATCTGTGATTCTGAGACTTTTGTCTGAGCTCCCATAACTGGTTTTGGTATATTTTAAGGACCACACTGGATTTTCACAAGTCATCAGTACACAACAGATGTTTACGTCCAAGAGCCAGATGAAAGCTTTCCAGTGCAACAGAAGCTGCTGAATACTAACCCCAGTTGAAAAATCAGGCAACTAAGTTCTGCTGATGTTCTTGTCCCCGCTGTGTTTATATAACACTTCATGGGCTGTTTCCACTATGCCAGGGGAACAGAAACATACACCATGCTGGCACTCTCAACAGCTCTGTGATTTAGAAGCACAAGTTTAACAGACTTTCCAAAAGAGCTTTTGGTTTTAGGAGTGCAGTCTCACATTAGGAAACCTTTTAAACAAACATTGTTAATGAAGGTTCCTGTCTCACTTTGGAGTTTACTACTTCATCAGTTGAGCTGATTTAATGGTTTGTGTGGTCTAAATCAGATCTGTGTAAGGATATGGTTTAAATCAGCACTGGGGGAATAAAGCGTGGTAATCACTTGCAACAGGATGTGGTTGACAACGAATGAGTATCCGGCGCAGTATGAAAGACCCTTAGACTGGTTCTGAAACTGAACAATTCATGACATGCAATGGACCCATCTGTCCATCACCCTCCATGTTTTGCAATAAGATCAAATTGGTCAAAGTTAGATGATGAAAAACCCAAGACCATACATTCTTGTAAAAGAATAAGTGGAGGGCAGGCACACTCCATTTGCAAGATCACCTTCAAGGTGATCCTTGACAGCCTGCTCCCTGGGAAGAGCAGGATGCATCCATTTCAAAGTACACAAAAGTAACATACTATGTAAAATGTAAGTACCTGTATCTCCTATAGATACCGCACCATGGAAATTTAACATCTGCAGTCATGGAAAGATCCATGGCTCAAAGGCCCTAACACAATGTGTTTTTAAAAAAGTGAATAGTTTGGTTAAAGATAGCTGTAATTCTTTCAGCCTATAGAAATCTAAAATGGACTAAAGTGCTCTCACTGTTCGTGGTCAGAGCTATTCTATGACATCACATCAGACATGTCTGATGTCAGTTTGAAAAAAAAAAACTTATAGATTTAAAGCTTTGACCTATAGTCCACCATGTCAGCTGAAATGTTTCCACTCACTAAATATGGAAAGCAGTAGTGCATAATCCAATGAACTTTATTTACACAGACAGACTGGGGTAAGATAGGCTTATACCTGTATAAAGACTTAAATATAAAAGGCATGTATAATTAGGCCTTCCTTCACTTTGCATTTAATATGAGTATTAAACTAAATGTGAGTTTCTTTCACAGACAATGGATTATAAAACAAAAACTAAAAACACTTCTTCATTTTTTTAATGGGATATCTTAAAAGAATATTTTCTATAAAAAAAAAATGTTGGTGTCCTTTGACTTTTCTGATACAGTAAGAAAATTTGAAGTCATGTGTTTAACTAAAAAAAAAAACCACCCTACATTCCATTAAGGGTATTCATTAATTATGCTAAGAACAAGAGCTGCTGGTATTGTGCTTGGTGTTGCATAAATGCTTTTCCAAAAAGGCATTTTCCAAGACAGTAATGATTAGTTATGTTGTGCTTGCTACCAAAACATCTAGACAAGTGTCCCCACAAGCAAATCCATCTTCCACTTCAGCAGGAATTTTCCTGCATGAGGACATGAGCATACACCAGGATTGTCTGAAATCACTATAGTGCTGCAAACTATTAACATTTTGAAGTCTTTCAACTCTTCAGAAACCCACCTGCTACTCTGTTACTGGCAGGATAAACCTGCTACTCTCCCAAACCGAAAACAACTGGAAATGTCAAAATTACTCTTCAAGACAATTTAATCCTGTTAATGCATTTATGTACTCTCCACAAGTTGGCTAGCTTCAGAGAGCCAGTTCAGTAGTTTAACGTATTTTTAACTTTCAAAACCCCGGCCTCTTTCAACCTGTTTTTCTCTCATTGTAGTACATATAAAAAGCTGCAGGAAATCAGACTAACATCTCATAGCTGTGCACAATAACCTCCAAAGCAGACGACTGAGAGCCTATCTGAAATGAGCTGGAGCAGAATGAAACTGGATAACATTTTATAGACAAGGTAAAGGAAAAGAGCAACAAGTTTCCTGACTACTGATTAAGTGCTTTGCTTTCCAAATCCAACAATTTTGCAGCTGTAGATTCACTTTTGAAAGAACATGAAACCAAAACTGTAAGTACAAATGCTCCTCATTCTGGAGAGTTGCATACTTCAAACTGTAAAAACAAAAACGTTTAACATTTGAAGAACTACTACTGTTTGATTATAGTAGCTTCTCAGTGGTCTAGTAACAGCGTTGCACTTGCCTTTTCTCATTTCCTCACACTGAACATTTTCTGGCCTTCTCCAGCCCCCCACATCTACACATTCAGATGCACTGGTCATGAATCATGCAGATCACAGAAGCAGTACATTACTTTTATGTCATGAACAGAAAGCTATGAAACAACTGCTAGGTCTCATTATTAGCCAAAAGAAACAGAACAGTCCACTACAACACCATAGTCCATTACAAATTCTATTGCTTTTAGAAAAAAAAAGCCACTTTCTTCCCATAAAATTTTTATAGTTTTCTCCCCTCTCTTTACCAAGAACTAAAGAATAAGGTTTCAAATTTTTCCTTCTTGTTCTTTTGAGTGCTTCTCCATTTGTGCTACAACTACTTTCAAATTTGTAACACTTAAAATCAAAGATAGGAAGGGATGGAGGAAGAAAGGAAGGGACAATCTAATGACAATAAATACAGCATTTATCAACATAAATGCAGAACAGGCAGTGATAACGCTCTATAGTGGGGTACAATAACTTAGTACCAAACTAGAGAGAAAGGTATTGAGGTCCAGAAGATCAGACAGACACTGGGGGATCAAAAACTACACAAACATCACAAGCTCTACTGCAACTAGGACCATTTAGCTTCCAAGTCACTACTTCTTTCTTTTCTTTTTAAACAAATACTATCTTTGAATAGTTGATGACATTAGGTGCAGATTAAAGACCTGTTTTTACACATTATATTCAGGGCTATAATTTCTGGCCTTACTATTAACATGAATATGACTTAGATGATGGGTAAGTTTACAGAGTTATGAGGAGTAACAGAAATCAAACCAGTCGAACAAAAAATTCCAAAGCTCTATGTCCCTAGAGACAAGGGAGAAAACCACAAAAGTTCTACATTTTCAAGTTCTGAAGAACCCTGAACACTTCATGAAATCATGATGGTTTTCATTAGCAGTATGACAATTTTCCACACAAAGTGTATTTTTCATTTGCAAAAAAAAACCCCTTTGTAATTTTGCAATACAGAGCTTGACATCTTTCTTAGGTCTGAAGAGCTGCAACTCAAATAATGAAGAGCATTTAGAGAATTTTACACCATTTTTACGGAACTCTATTTAAAACCTCCTGTGCACAACAAAACTGGTAGTGGGAGCACCATGTTTTCAATTCCCTTCGGCAGTTCACACTTCGGTTATACACTGCAGTGCATTACTGTTTTATCTCAGTTATAGGTCTTAGCTATTACATACTTCAACAGTTCTTGATTCTTTAGTTTCTATCCCTGAATTGAAGTGCAGAGTATCGTTCAGTGCTGGTTACCTACCATGAGAATGAGCACGCTGTAGGTTGCTGGGGACTGCTGTCTGCTAGGTGACAAAAGTTGACTCCTTTTTCTGTAAACTACATATCCTCAAATCAATGCTGTAGTAACCTAGGCAAAAGCATATTTGGATTAAAAATGTAACAGCTTACACAACAAAACTCAGACAGCATGTAACTGGCAGGTGACATTTATAGAAAAGAAGTTTCGTTTAGTCAATTCCACACTTAAAAAACTCAGAGGAAGACTGTAGGCCACTTTGTGGTACTTTTACTTCAGCATTGCCTATTTAGCCATTCCAAGAGTCTTTCTTACTTAGCAACTGTCTGTCCCCTCTCTCCTTCTCTTGCAAGAAAAAAAGCATGTTTAAAGTGAAATTAAGCAGACCACAAGACATGTAGACAGAATAGAAAAGGTAAAGAAATAACCTCTGCTTGTGCCAGTGGGCCTGTAAATTGGTGCCTGTGTTACCACCCTCACATATTAGAAATAATCTGTACTAATCATATAAAGAACAAAACCTGCCTAAGGAACTGAACATGCAGAAACCCACCAGATCTCGCTGTCACCTCACCTTCGGACATAGACTCAGCTTCCCTGTATTTGTAGAATCATAGAAAAAATTAAGTTGGAATGACTTTTGAAGCTCACCTAGTCTGACCCCCTGTTCAAAGGAAAGCCAACCTAAAAGTTGGATCAAGTGGTTCAGGGCTTTGTCCAGCTGAATGCTGAAAACTTCTAAGGACAGTGTTTCCAGTCCTCTGGGCGACCCGCTCCAGTATGCAACCATTCCTCACTGTAAGGAATTTTTTCCTTACGTCCCTTTGAAATTTCCCTTGCTGCAACTTACAGCCATTGTTTCTTCCTTCTGCACCTCTGAGAAGAATCTGGCTCCGTCTTCTCTGTAACACTCCTTTACTTAGTGGAAGACTGCAACTAAATTCCTCCTCAGCCTTCTCCTCCCCAAGCTGAACAAACCCAGCTCTTCTAGCCTATCTTTACGTCAGGTGCTTCCATACCCTAATCATACTGATGGGCCCCCACTGGGAGACATTTTTCAATCTCTCTCTTGTACTAAGGGGCTCCCAAAATGAAGACAGTACTCCAGATGCAAACTCATGAGTGCCAAACAGAGGGACTAAACATTTCCCTCTTCCTAAAAAAACCACAATACACAGCCTTCATCACTATGAGGGCACACTCTTCAATCTGCTGTTCACCGGGATTCTGCAAATTTCCTGGAGTGCACTGTATCCCATTTGCCAGGATACTGAAGGTGTTACACTGTATCAGCCCCTTCTGTATCACAGCATTATGCCTACAAAGACATATTCAAACTGAAAAGTAAAAATGAGAAAAATGTGTTCATCTCAGCAGTTTAGAATTACTGCGCTGAATTGAAACGCAGCAGGATAACTTGGAGTCTGAATTTGTGATGGGGGGGCATGTCTTAGATCCTGCTACCTTAATACAGCATCCTTAGAGACATCAAAAGAACAGTTTTACAGGCAGAAGTCCATTTAACTGCAGGCTGAACCAGGTGAAGACATCTTGCATAGACAGGACTAGTTGTCAGCAGTTTAACAATTTTCCACGTGGCTACATGATCACTAGTACTAACAGTGGAGCAGCATGTGGTTGGATGGGCTTAATTTGATCACAGAACACCACGAGTTTTTCTCTTGCAGCTCTGTGGCTCCTTTCCCCTAAGTAGTCTCTGAAGTACACTAAAGGCTGCTCATACAAGCAGAGAGCTGGTTTTTGGAGGGTTTGGAAGCACATTGGGACACACAGCAATTTAAAACACAATCAGCTTCCAACTAAGTGAGCAGGTATGTTACATTAGAAGTGGAAATGAAGAATATCTTGCCACAGAAAATGGTGTTGGGAGAGCATTTTTACAGGAAAATTTGTCCAGCACCACACGTTTGACATTCATGTGCTTTCAGACACCACCACAAGAAGCTCTAGTTACTATTAGCAGTGACTTCATATCTGATTAATAGAACTAAATGAGTGTCATGGTTTAACCCCAGCCAGCAACTAAGCACCACGCAGCTGCTCACTCACTTCCCCCCCACCCAGTGCAACTGGGGAGAGAATCGGAAGGAAAAAGGTAAAACTCATGGGTTGAGATAAGAATAGTTTAATAGAACAGAAAGGAAGAAAGTAATAATGAGGATAATAACAATAATAAAATGACAATAATAATAAAAGGATTGGATTATACAAAACAAGTGATGCACAGTGCAGTTGCTCACCACTTGCCAACTCATGCCCAGTTAGCTCCTGAGCAGCAATCCACAACCCCAGGCTACCTCCCCCCAGTTTATATACTGGGCATGACGTCACATGGTATGGAATATCCCTTTGGCCACTTTGGGTCAGCTGTCCTGGCTGTGTCCCCTCCCAACTTCTTGTGCCCCTCCAGCCTTCTTGCTGGCTGGGCATGAGAAGCTGAAAAATCCTTGACTTAGTATAAACATTACCTAACAACAACTGAAAACATCAGTGTTATCAACATTTGTCTCATACTGAATCCAAGACATAACACTATACCAGTTACTAGAAAGAAAATTAACTCTATCCCAGCTGAAACCAGGACAATGAGTTACATGGTTTCTTTCCCTGGTTTGAAACTACCTGGGATGGAAGAAATAGCAATACAAGAAAACGATGGCTGAGGACAGCACAAAATCTTATGTGCACTCATCTGTTCCTGCCTGATATAGTGTATTAATTATATTTAGATTGTATTACCTAGAACTTAGTAGCTATTCCCATAGCACTTTCCATCTTAAGATTCAAGTGACTTGAACATTAAAAACCTAAACTTCAATACCCTTGGGAAACAAGGAAGCATTCTCATCTCTAACAAATGAGGGAGAAGCTGAGGCACAGGAAAGCTGAATTACTTGATGTGTGATGTAGAAAATAAGAAAGACCTCCAGGGGTGACACAATCAGCTTTTTGGGGGGTTAGGTTTTTGTTTCCCCCCTGCCCCCCACCATGTACCACTGATGGCAGTGGTGACTACCAGGAGAAAACCAGTCACAGATCCCAGCTTGACTGGACTGCACATTTCCTTATCCATTTATTACACATGTACTGGTAGTAGTGGATATGCACCACATGTCAGGAAGGCATTAGATAATGCCTTCCATGAAAACAGTAATAGGCCCATACTTTGCACATCAGTATAATTTTCTGCTTGGGCTCTCTTTCTTTTTATATAAATATAACCCAGATAACTAACAACAGAAATCCAACTCATCATTTTACAGATAAGGAACAGTATAATTGGTTAAAGGTTCAAATATTGATAGGAAACTCAGTAATTTTGTTTGCTCAAGCTCAGACAGTTATTGACCTAATTCTGAAAAATACTGAACAAGCAACAGCTCCTATAATAGCAAATGGGAGCTGCCACCTTTCTTCAATTCAGATTCTTGTTGCCTCAAATGACTTTTCAAAAACTGAAGCAGATCAAGGACCTTATCCAGCATATGACTATCTAAATTAATCTCAGTGGGCATTTGTGAGGATCTAGACCATGGTTAATGGGTATTTTTGAAAACTCAGGCCTTGATGGCATATTATATGCCATGTCCCCATGTACAGTAATTTACTTCACATGCAAATTGCCTACTAATATAATTACAGCACTAGTGACATCTTACTGCTGCTCTCAAAGAGGCAGAGCTGAAAACAGACAGTGCATCCCTTCACTTCTGCATCACGTGTTCAATTTCCAACCAAGCTGAAAGAGCTAGAATCAGCTTGGGAGCACTTTGATAAATCACTTCCTTGTCTCATCCTAGGATTCTGCAAACAGCTAGGTCTTCCAAGCTAAGAAAAGTGAAAGAAAATCCATTTGTTGATTTATGTTTCTTTAAAACATGGGGAGGTAAAACCTGAATTCTAAAAATGGGACTATGAAGATAATAATAAAACACATATTCTATGTGGATTAAACTTCATAACTGCTTTAGGGACACTAAAACAGAGTAAGCAAAGCTCTTTAAAACTAAAGCAGTGGTTCACTTTGAATACTGAATTTAGATGCTAAGTTACTACAGATATTTCAGGCCTTCACTTGGGATAAATCTCTGTTTTACCTGTGCAAAGCCTAAAACACTGGCTGTGATGCTTCACTCAGTTTTGTTGTTTAGAATGGCAATGTTTCATTGCTCTGGGCTTTTATGAAAGCAAGCTAATTATTATTTCAGCTCCACTAATGAGCCAAAGATTGAACGTACTGTAGAGTTTTTAAAATTGTTTTGTGAGCAAAAGGAGGGGAAAAAAATAATTTATTTCTCCAGCTCTATTCATTACTTCAGCCTTCATATGAGATACTACAGAATAGTACCAAGACAGAAGAAAGAACCTCACTTTCCACAACACTTAGCTACTAACCTGGTACCAAGGTTCCAAATAATTTCCATAAGGAATATTGATATTTTGCCATAAACTGCTGTCTTCAAAATGTACCGTGTGATCTCCGACAGTCAGTTCAGATCAGGAAACTGGGCTTATAAATCCCTATCTCAGAAAGGCAGCTGTGGTTTAGGACAATTTTGTCTTTTTGTCCCTCTCCTTCTGCAAACTTTCTAAAGATAGCAGTATTTATTTTCAAGTTTATTAAAACATAGTTATTGTGAAAAATTTCAGTTTTGATAAACCAATACTTTTTGGCTGAAACCTGTTTCACTCATCAATTCTCCAATCAGCTACATAAATAAAGTATTTCCATATTGAGATAAGAAATGGAGATAGATCCTCATTTGAATAAATTTGTGTAAGTTAAAGGGCAGATATTGGAAACTTGTGGTTTGGGGGTTTAATGCAAGTATTAGAAGAACTAAACCCAGGCCTAGTTAGTTTCCTATGAACCTGAGAATGCAGTAGCACTGGTAGAACTGATTAACCATCTTCCATTAAAAAAAACCACTTTTATGATGCACTATTTAGTTATTACTGCGCAGAAGAAATAAGAACGCAAAATCTGAATTTCCATAAAAGCATCACTTCCAGTAAAACTATTGAGTTTTAGTTTTGTGAGGAAAATAGGAATGTTTCTAAAAAAGGTTTCAAAACATACAGAAGCTACTTCTGTGGAGAAAATAGTTGTACTTACAAACAATATTTCTCTAGCCAATGGCATAACTAGTGGGTTAAAAACTCATCTAGGTGAACAAGTAGATAGTTCATGGGCTCTCATTCATTGTAAGAAGCAAAGCAATTTGTTATTTATTTCATTTGCCTTCAAAGCCCAATTCAACACAATATTAAGTTGTCTGTAACAGATACTGATGGAAACAGATGAGAAATGTCACCAGATCTTGGACAGCAACCTAACGTGCAAAATTATATAGCGTGAATCACAATTGGAAATGACTGAATTGCTGAAATAGGAGTAAAAACCTCATCCCTCTCCTATGTGTAGAATTTAGCTCTGGAATTGATGAATTCAGGACCTGTATCTGCCCGCTTACTTTGAAAGCACAGGTAGCCTGTCATCCTTGGACCAGGTGAATTTCTAGTCCCCTTGCCTTTAGTGGTATGCAAAGAATTAAAGAGAAGAAGCTTGGAAGAGAATTATAAAAACCTGAATTCACTCCAGCACTTCAGAGAATACAGGCCATGTGGAGCTGGAGATCCTCAGTAATTGGTATGGAATAATGTATATGTGCCAGCAGATCAGTCATATTGTCCTATGTTACTCTGGATACAAAGCTGAGTCTTTAAAAACAGTCTAGGATTTCACATCTACTTTAAGGATAATGACAACAAATTAATTACAATGATGTTCATTCAGTCTCAGCACACTTGTAAATAACTTTCCTTTTAGATAGACAGAAAACCAGAACTCTTTCCAGTCTTCACAGTCATAGTAATACAGTAAATTAGATGACAGAAAGGATTACACTGCACTTTATGAGATTATTTTACAGACCAGCTTTGCTGCAACCTCCTCCATTTTCTGTGCATCATCAACCTGGAGCAAGCACTTCTCACTGGACTCAGACTTGTCTATGTGACAAAGCACTTCCTTGTAGTAAATTAAAATATCTATATCAGCCTAGACTGACAAATGATAAAAAGTACTAACAGAGTAGTCACTCCTGGATAACCATTACGATCTGATTGTTTAGGCAAACTGATTAAGATTTTTCTTCATTTTCCCTATATTTTCATTATTTTCCACGCATCCTGTTTATACTCAAACAATTAGATGTGGTAAATAAAATGGTAAATATTTCCTGTTAAATACAGTTTGAAGTGTTTTTCTCCTGTGCCTAAAGCATGGCTGAAACTGTCTGCACCTTAATACAGTTACTTTTGCTCTGGGATAAAAATGGAATGCTAGCCTTGTTATTGCAACAACGAACTGGAGCTAGAGGGGAGCACCAGGAGTCCGTTGAGCTGGGCAGAATGGAAAGATGCTGGGGGCCTTGCGGGTGTGAGCAGGGTGACCCTAGATACAAAATGCAAAAAAGACTGATTTTAGAAATAGAGCCATTGCCACTGGTGGCGGTCCCCCACTGAAAATGAGATTCATGCCAGGTGACTTTAGTGTATACTGTACAAACATAGACAGCAATCAGCTTCAGCCTCACAATCTTAAAAACAAAGGAGATTTTGACATAGATTTTAATGAGGATACAATCTCATGACAGTAACATGAGTTTTCTTATTCATTTCAGCTGAGCAAAAAATCACCATCATTTCAGTATTCAGTACACCACTTTTTTCAATGCAATACTGTGGTCTCAAACAAAGCTAGTTAAATAAAGCCAGAACAGTCCCATATCTACCAGCAACTAAAATAAAGGCTGAAAGAATGTCTCTTGCCTAGCTAATAACAGAGGACTTGAAAGGATAGTGAAGAAAAAGAGAGCGCTAAAGAATTAAATCATAAACAAAATGAGTAATTTAAATACAAGTAAGCATTGAAGCCTTGTACCTGCACCGCTAGATACTAGTCCACAAAACTCCACTGATCTGAGAATTGAAACAATGAGCCTGTGTAACTGTGGAAGGAAGTAGCCTATTTCTGCTTCTCACCACAAGATAACATCTACAACTGGTGACAAAAGGCCGCTCCTTGCTTGGGTAAACAAGGAAGGTCTGAGCAGCAGGTACGCTGGAACTCGGCTCATGTTCAACACAGTAAATAATGAAACAAGGCTTCCTACTGTGCTCCATCATTCCCAAGATAGAGGAAACAAGGGCTTCTTATTGGGAGATAATTGAATTGCTATCAGTTCTAAAAAGGGGGAAGGACAGACTTCCATTAGATGCTTTGTTAACGTATCAGTTCTCTTACTCATAGCATTGAGTTCCATTGTGAAATTCCAAACACATAGTTACTAGTGCCACATCCGTTTGGTATCTTCAATGATAAGTAAACACTTCTTACCTCCATCATTTGGCAACTTGGTTTTCACACACAACACTTTTTTTTTATTATCACCAGCTCCATCTGGTGGATATTCTGCAGCACGTATTTTCTTGAAGAATAGCATTTTCTAATACAGTTTTGCTTATCCTCCCTTTAGAAATATAAGCATTAAAATGTCTAATATTTAATTCTTTTTACATGATATTAGCATGTGGGAAAGGTCAAATATGCTGAAATGTCCATCTTGAGTCGCAATTCATTGTCCAGGAGAGGTTTAAAAACCTCTCTGTAAGAAAAGGAGTTTAATTGGCCAGTGCCCTTTCCTAAACCATAATGCACTGGTATTGTACACAATCATGTTGGCTCTGATTGTGAAAATTGCTTTTCAAGTGAGAAATATAAATAAAATACATAAAATAAATTTGGACCAGTTAGTAATAATGGCAACTGTAACAGAAAAGACCTAGAAATGTGCATGTGCAATACATTTCGATGGAAGAACAAGAACACAATATGAGGTATGAGTTAGCAGCAAGATAAAAGTAAACATAAGGTGTAGAACAGGTTTAGAAGTAAAGGAACTGAAAACCAGATGTATTCCTGGCCCTGGCCCTGATTTTCTATGGGACCATGCGCAAGTCACCCCCTATCTTTAATACCTTGGTTTCTCTTTCTGAACAAAAGCAGCAATCATATAAACCTATGCAAAGACTCTTTAATTCCCTGATATTTGTAAAATCATTTGGAGTCCTTAGACAGATGTAAGTATGATTATTGTCTGCAAAGTGCTTGAGCAAACAATCCCTACATTTTACAAGAACATTCTCAACTGTATTGACAAGCCCCCAGTTCTTCAAGGTAACGAGTTCAAAATTTTGCAAGATGTTCAAAGTACTTTGCCAGCATTAATGAAACTTACCCAAAGAGAAAGAAAGGGAAACCGCAGCTGAACTTTCAAGGGTGTTCATTTAAAAGGGTCAGCTACACAAACCAAACATCTCATTTCAGAGTTCACACATCACCAGAAGTAAGAAAAACAAGGGAGGAGAAATACAAATACAATAGCATTGATCCCCCTTCTCTGCCTATAACTCTAGCACTTAAAGGTCTCTTTATTTCAGTTAAATTTACCAATCACAGATGATGCAGTCAGGAAACACAGCTCTCTAATCTAGCCCACATCAGTGAGCAATGAATCAGCATCTCCTAGATGGTCTTGTCTGGCAGAGCTTAGCACTTCTCAACGATTGTTGGTCCCTATTTATTCACATTGCTTAACTCACTGAGTCCTTTGACATTCCAGTGAGATTTAGCATTATGCTGGATGTTTTCTGATTGTAGTGTTTTACCTTCTTGTTGACAGATATTTGTTAAGAAAAGCAATGTGCATCAAAGTAGTGAAACCTAATTAAATCGAGGCAGGTTTTAAGAAGCCAATTAGGAGAAAACTACATTGCTCTCATCTGCCTACCAAGCACCGGATAAAAATGTAACTGTGCTTTTTGTTGACAATCTGCGTAGAAGAATAGGGCAAGCCTGTAAGGTTTTTATTGATTTCCTGGGGATTGCCAACAGGAGTTGCTGTAATGCTCATGCTAGAGAAAGACAATACCATGCACTCTCACTCACAGACTGTCAGGAGCACCTCATCCCTTTTACCTGTTGATTATGACATTAGCATCAGTTCACGCTCAATGGTGAGCGTGCAATCATTAGAAACAAAAAGCTTCTGGGCAGCTACAGATCATTACTCCAGCAGCAATATCTAGACATAACAGCCACCAGCCTGCCATGCCCTTTTACGGTGAGAGGCAAATGAAAGTTAGCTGTGGCTGACCCATTACTCAGGTCTCTGATCAGAAGCAATTATACAGAGAATTCATACCTTTACCAGCTCCTTCAATTACAGGTTCTCTGTTTCTGCTAGGAACATTTATCATAGTAATACATTCCAGCTAACCAACTCATGTCACACTGATCTCCAGAGATCTGACAGATGATGGGGAGTTTTCTTTGCTGCTTCCTAAATTTCAACAAGTGACATTGATAAGGGGATATATAATGAATGAGTTGAGGACTTCTCTTTTTTCTTCTTTCATAGTCAATCTCCTAACATTTGTGTAGTTGGGATCACAATAGTTAGCCACCTCTCTCTCCTGACTATAAAGTCTCAGTGACACCAATAAAGACAAAAACTGCTCCAAAACACACATGCTAGAGTCAAATGAGCAAAGCGAGACAATAAAAAACTACAATCCCATCTGACCTTGCAGTAATAGGATCACATCAAGATTAGTCTATGTCATAGATTAAGCCCACTGAAGTAAACTAATCTTTCTGCAGTCAGCTAAGACTATATGTTTACTCACTAAGCTGGGAAAAACTCAGGAGTGTAAAATGTGTATCTGCTGGAACAGGCCATCTACACTGCAGCTACGTGAATGTTTAGCGCACTTACTGCTGCACCACTGACCTTAAGGTGATGGCTTCAGAAAGGAAAAGCTCTCTAAACTATACTGTGTGACTGATGAAAAAAAACATATTCAAGTCAGTGGAGCACTGTTATATTAAAAATCTCTTACAGACTCCACTAATTCACATTTGGGCAGTCAACTCTTTGTCTGAGCAAAGCTGTGCAGACGGCTTCCAGAAGAGAGGAATTCTGCACATCAGCACAAAGATGCCTTGCAGGCAGTGGGACAGCCTTCCTTTGGCTGGCAGAGAAATATTCCATTCAGACTACAAGGAACAGGAAGCTCTGAGCTGTGGCAGCTCTGAGAAGGAACAGCATAACCACTGTGCTTCTCTGCCCATGAATACAGCAGCTGGTGACACTGCTTAACTGCAAATGTACTAGCCCTCTTCTGTCCTGCCATCAGTCCCTTTGCACAGCGATCACCAGAGCACCACACTACAAAATGGGTTTTTGTTCCCTGCTGAGTACCATCAAACTACTACTTGCCCAATCAGTAAGAGGAAAGGCATTTGTCCATCTGCACCTGGGGAATAAGGTACATCTGGGGTCATTTTCTTCCTCACAGGAAGTTCCTTTCTAGTACATATATCACACTTCTTCTCTAGAAAATATATTTACCAGTCTCCACATCTTTAGGAGCTGTCTATTCTGCCATCTCAGTCCAGGCTGCTCACAAACAATCCTTTTGTAATTTCCTTTTCTCTTTCACCTCTATTAATTTAAATGTATTCCAGGATCTCTGTTTTGAATTTTCATCAAAATATCAACATCTGAATGAAACAGGGGGACTGGGAGAATTAACACAGAAATAAAACATGTTTTAGCAGTGTTTCCTTACATGCCTTTCATTTTCTAATCATGGCAACAATCACAGCCCAGTGTCTCCAGATAACAATGCTAACAGTTGTACCTGTGAAAACACAGTATCCAAGATGCTGAGCTGACATCAAAGATACTGTTTTACTGAAGGCATAGTATAAGTGGCACCAAAACCAGGTTGTGCAAACCTCTAGATAGTCACCATTGCAGAAGCACCAGAACAGCAAGGTCCCTGCATGGGAAAGCAACCTGTCTCTGCGTCACCATCATACTACTGCTGCCTAACTTACCAAGCTGGTCTATTTTGATACTCGTTTTTTAAAGAGCTCCTAGCTTAATAGAGATAAAAGTGCAAAATTTAAGATGAACATACCCACTTAGTGTTTGCAAACACATATATATACACACATATATCCAAGTCAATATATTATTCCTGCTTGTCTACCCAAAGAAGGTCTCCCCACATGTCCTCAAGAAAGTTCATCTTCATGTGCTACAGGACAACAGAAGTGCAATGAAATGAAATCTTCAAGAAATATTTTATGAGTAGATAGTGTCTTGAGAGCAAATTCATAAATAATGAAGTCCAAGACTAATTTGACAGAAGATGAAGAAAACTTCTTGACTACCAGAAGAAATTTTAGTTCACTAAGACCTACTGTGTTTTGTGCTATGCAATAGAACATGTTGCTTTTTTTCTTAGCAATTACTACATCTTTCTGGACCCAATCCTACACACCTTACAGGTGTTGAATTCTCCACATAAAATTTACCATAGTTCAGAAACAAAAGCAGTGCATATTTTAGGACTTAGGAGAGAGTTAAGCATAGATTGGCTTTATGCCAGCCCTCAGCAGTGTAGGCTGAATTCCACCTTAATGAAGTCAATATGAACTAGGCTTTTCCAGGATCTGCAGGATTGGGCCTACTGTTAAATTAGAAAACTGTTGTTACATTGTTTCACTGCAGCCAAGTAATTCTCAGCATACACACATTTTAATCAGAACTTCGACATTTGCTTTAGTAAGGAGTAAGCAGACACAACAGGAATCAACCAAAAGGACAAAATAATGCAATTACCACATGGTTGCATACCTGTGATGTAAATCCAGTCAAATGATTCCATTTAGCCCTTTGCATGTGCAGGCATTAATCACCTCTTTGTTCTGCGTTTGTACAGTATCTAGCTCAATAGGGTCCGCGCCTTTGCTTTCTGGGATCATACCAAAAATAATTAAAACAGTACCACCACATGCTTAAAGTTTTTGTTTTTAATCAAATCCATTGGGAAAGTATACATTACCTTCTCACTATCCACTACTCTCACAAGATTCTGCTAAAACTATTAGTATTAAAATGAGAAAACACATTCAAAGCAGTAATATTTTAGCATCCATTAACAGGATTATTATCCCCTAATAAAATTCAGGAAAATGAACACCAAAGGCCTATTTTATCAGGACACATCTAGTTGTAACTGTGAATAAAAAAAAAATCCCAAACTGAACAAGGAAGAAACATGGTGATATGGCAACTTGAACCATTAGTACTTTAAAGATGAAAACTTGGCCTCAGCTTGATGTGAAAGGTTTTTAATTAGTTGTGATGGAAGTCTGACAACTGGCTTGAAATAGGAACAAGACTGAAAGCAACCATTTGTAGCTTTGAACACATACATATGCAATTACTCCTGATGACTATATCCCTGATTGACTCCATTTGCAGACACTTATCCTGACGATGAGTGACTCTTGCTTCCTTAGCTTAACCCACATTTTATCCAAGATGTCCTTGCAAGATGGATTCTTGGAAGAACTACGTTTGCCCACAACTTACTTTTGAACTTCTAATTTCCAAACTTGTGCAGTCTGTTGATATCATTCAAATTGGTATTACTAGCAGAAAACTATATATCAAGCAAGATTTCTGCAGCAAAATTAACAAGAGCTTTCAAGTAGAAAGGCACTTTGAAGAATTTCCCATTGACAGCCCTGAAACCGGTAGACTGTAAAGAGAATGTCTGAGCTGTGTGTTTATACACACATGGTTGCATAAATAGCCAGCAGCACAGTGAGTCCTTACAAACTAAAACACATATAACCATGATAGACCTAGGTTTTACCGCTGCCATCAAGCTCTCTTTGGTTTGGCGGATAAATAGGGAGTTGCGACATCCATCTTCACTACTGGTGCTGTGCACTGATTCAGTCCTGCAAACTCCTAAGCTCTCATCTCAGTAACAATGAGGTGTAGGCAGTTTCTCACCTGAGCCACTCAAGGCCTGGCTGGTGACTAAGCCCACTGTCAAGCTGTATTTCAGCAGCCACATAATCAATGCAGATACAAGGAAAGCTACTGTATTGATCTAATTTGATTTTCTGTTGTGTGTTTCTCTCAAAATAAGTGTGACCATATTAGATTCCAGTGTGGCTGGTAAAGTGACATGAACTGCAAATGCTCAGAAATCTATCCCTTTGCTTCAGGTCAAGGGGGACTGAAGAGATAATCATGACAGTGCAACAAAAATAACACCAATCTTGCTTATAGCATCAGCCATTTTTCATTCATCGTCTATTTCTTTTACTGTTCTATGTATCAGCAATGTTTTCTTCTGCAAGTATAATGCATACTAAAGAAACCTGAACTTTGATAAAGGACTAACAAGTACATATCAAAAGATATGTATGTACTTCTGTACTTTTTCCTCAAGCATGTTTCAGATGGCTAAAAATTTACTTTCATTATTCATTTTGAAGACACAAAGAAGAATCCCTCTTTTCTTTTAAATACAAGAAATATAGAGAAAGTCTTTGCTTAGGTAACATATTCCAGGTATATAAAAATGCTATTATATTATTAAAAGAATAGCTCAGATTTAAACTACTGAAGATGAATTCAAGTTCAAGTGTCAGAAGACATACCAGAAGAAATAACTACCACTTGGGAGAAAAACCCAGGCAGCTCTCATCTCACTAAAGGTAGAATGAGCATTTTTAGCATGCTGCTTTGCAAAAAACCTTTGACCCAAGCAAATGGCCACTCAAGCAATGGTAGAAAAGATGACCACATTTCTTCTCTCAGTTGCACCCAATCTGTTCACTTACTTTACTGTTCTCCTTAAAATAGAAAAATGAGAAGCACCTACCTTGTCAGACTTGAAGAAATCCCTGTATTCTTCGGATGTATGTTAGTTAGATAGAGTAAGATAATGCTTATTTTAAAAACAAAGTATTCCCCATAGCCCTTAGCATGCAGAGGTTCTTTTAGTTCTGCTAGAGAATGTGCAAACGTCTACTCAGGGTATTAGAAAATGCTAATTCCTAATTCCCTCGACTAAGCCTGCTTGCTGCTATGGACTACTACAGGCTTTATTCCTATTAGAGACTTATTGGTTGCCCAAGGTGACAGTGCTGTGTCACAGGTAATCATGAAAGTGATACAGTAAAGGGTTTCTAAAAATTAGCTTTGAATAAAAAGATCAAATTATTAACTCCATAGCCTTTTAAGCCTAAAAAACCAAGCAGGTGGTTATGTTCTACTTTTCCAGTACTAGCTGATATGCAATAAAGTCACATACCCTTTCCATTTACAAGCCAAACTGCCACTTGAAGAATCAGTGACAGCAGATTGGAGCAGGCTGATACTACTCCCCAAATGGCAGCAATTAGAAAAAGAGAAGGTCAAGCCATGTCAGAAAAAGGAGAGTTTGTGTTCATTTTTCAATTTTGGGTGTAGGCCAATTAATCTTTTCTAATTGTGTAACTTAGAACCATGCTGATTACCAAACAATAGAATAAATCCTAGGAGGAGTTAACACCTGCAACTGCCATCTACAGCAGGAACAAGAACAATGGTATTGATTGGACACATTTTGTTTGATGTTCCTTGATGCTTTGAAAAGAAAAAATACCTATCAACCTAGCTGTAATCATAATGAAACTCTCATCAAACAGCTGAAAATTTCATTATCCAGTAAGGCATTCTCCAAGGCATATCTGAGCACAGATATGGAATTTAATGAGATTTGTGCATCACAACTCATTTGTATTTCTGTAAGGGAAATTTTGGTTTTTATGTAAATTTTGGCAAAAATCTAAATGAGACATTTTTGGTTTAGGTTGACTTCTACCATCCTGGAGTATGTTGTTTAAACAAACTATATTGTGGCATTTAGCTTCAGGTAATGTTGAATAATCTGTGCTCACCTGAACTACTGCATTTTATTATAGGATGTGCAGCTGGCTGCCTATTTGCCTGTTCTCCTTGGAGGCCTGTGCTAAGTATCTCACATAATATAGTATCTCATCTGGCTGAATTGATAGCATGTCTTCTGGAAGCCACAAGAACACAATGTGACATGAGTTACCAATGAAACTAGCCCTGGAGAGAAGCAGCATGTAAAGCTTTCCACTTCATGACTAACTTCACTATTTTAACTTTGAGATCCTACAAAATTATTTCTTGAACCATCCATTTACAGGGCTTTACACTTCTGCTTAAGTTCAAATCTTAATAGGCTGTTTGGGGATCAAAATGCTTCCAGCTAGTTCAAGTCTTAACAGTTCTCTGGTCTTTTCCCCTCATCCTTTCATAATAGACTGAACAGTTTCTATTTCCATTTTCTAGTATACAGTCCAGACAGATTGTCTTTGATATTTACTGAGACCTTAGTCCCTGCCTGATGCTTTTGACTAACATCTCATTACAAATGAGAAATAATTTAAATATTACAGACTGCAGACAAAGAATTCCATTTAGAAAACACATACATAAACTAGTAATCCCATTTTGATCAACCTCAAATTTCTCCTTAACTTCATTAAGTGTGGTGTATCAACATCTTCCAGAAAATTAAAAGATTATGAGAGCCCAAAACCTGTAACTTGCAATTAACCACCTACAGTTAGTCTGTAGCACTCAACTATCTACTTTACAAAGTTAAAACTATTAGAATGTGCAGCAATTATAAGTACTGATGTTAATCTTTAGACACTCCCCTGATATTCAAATTCCTTTGGGTTCCATTAGAGAATGCAACGTGTGCCATGGAGAAACCTGGAATCACAAATAAATTCTTTAGGTATTTTCTTCCAGCTATTCCAAGCAGGAATCTGTGCAACCATGACAAAAGAGAGAAAAAGGAAAGAAAATCTGTTCTCATCTTAGCCATTCTTTCCATGGCTTCTCAATTCCTCCTTTCTAGTTTTAGAACACCGTGGAGCTCTCAGATCTGGAGACATCTGTGTCATAACAGCAGCAAAAGCTTTTTTCAGTGGGAAGTACCACCACGCCCATGAGCCACAGTTCCCTTTTTTGCTTCTTTTTCCCCAAAGGATGTCTCATGAGAATTTAGTTAAGAATGAAAACTTTCTTAAACATATTGAGCACCTGCACCAGAAAAATCACATTTTAACTGTAGGTATGTGATTACTTAAAGCAATCTTTGCAGGACAGAGTGCCAGATGAGAAACTGCCTTGTGAGTTAACCTTTCTTTTTGCTTTTTTTGTGAGAAAAAAGACTAATTTAATGGGCAGATGAGTTTCCACAAAGGTGACAAGACAGTTGTAGGAAAAGTTCTCAAAGTCTATCAGGCATTACTCTGTCAGTAGCCATTGAGTTCTTGTCTGAAATGCACAAAATAGCGCACTTCCTATAACTGAAATTACTCTGTGGTCTGCTACTTTTGAAACAATGCTTTAGTTTCCGTAACTGGGAAACCATTTAAAATTAATCTACTTTGTAATTATCAGCCTCGAAAAAACTACCTTCAGAGTCTCATTGTCTGCACAGCAGTGCATAACAAAGTAAAAGACAGCATTATACAGATTTGTATACTGTTCTAAATGTAATTGGTTTCAGTTGTTTTGTGTGTCCTAAAGCAACTAGAAAAGTCATAATTAATGCAACCACAATCAAACCTTTAATTATTCTTTACATTTTATGCGTAGTGGAGATAGATGTTCCCATATGGTCTCTCAGTCTCGATGACGCACACTGAGTCCTCCTGGTTTAGGCACGTTTCTTTTTTTTTTTTTACCACTTTCCTGTGTGTCCAGCCAAGCTTCCCTACATCATTCACATCATCAGGTTCCAGCAGATGGAGCTCGCAAGCCACTTGTTTGGCTTAGATACAAGGTAGAGATAAACAGGCAGCTTGTCATTAGACTAGACCGCTATTAACAGTACTAGCTGATAAGAACTTCTTCTGTGCAAATCAAATATCCCTCCGCTATTTGTTCTTCCTGAAGCAAAATGATGGGCAGTTTCTTCTCTACTCTCCTGCTTTGAATCATTGATCTCGTATCAGTACTTTGTTTATCCCTTCTCCACAGAAGCATGGAAGATAAAGGCAGACATGGAGAAGGCAATGTGGCTCTGTACTTCAGTCATTTTTTCTTTCCATGGTCAAAGTCACAGTTTACCAAGGATACGAATTCCCTACTTAAGCAATTACCAGTCCCCGATGTTACTAAAATGCAAAAGCACAGATCTATCTTCACCTAAAAGGAAGGTGAAGTGACACGTTTCATTTAGACCCATCTGGCAGCAACTCAAAAAGAGAAAGGCATAGGTCAGAACACATCTTGCTGGCACCCCAGAACAAGACAAGAAGGACATGAAGATTATGGGAGAGAGAAGGGGATTAATAAACTGAATTTGCAGAGGAACCTGATCTTTCTATTGCAGAATGAGACAAAGCTTCCAACACTGAAGAGGAAGTAATATGTTCTCTGAAAGTTCTTGTTCCTTGGCTGCATCCTCAGCTACAGTAATCATTTTCTTAGGATGCTGGCTAACAGTGCAATATGTCCCAAAGCAATGGTTAATATCTATTCTGCTCTTCCACAGTGCCTTTATTAAAGATCATAAACTGAAAAAAATTCCTGCCGAAACACTGGTCTTTAAAGTGAGTCTATGAAAATGGGAGCTACCAGCATTCAAAAATATTATTTCCCTCTACCTAACTGAAGTAAAGTTGAGACTGTGTAATAGGTTCTATCAGATAACATGATCCAGAAAGATATACTTCCATTTCCCTATACAGAGCTGACTATAGCCCTGCTCTTCATGCTGTTTAATCTTACTCCTCTCTTTGATCTATTGGGCCATATACCTAGAGAGCAACTGCCAAAGTGCAATTATACCAATAAAGACTGGAAGGTCCAGAGCATGAATATGTGGCCAACACTTTACTTGCCTCAATAACTCTTATGGCTACATACAGATAAAGGCAGATTCTGACACGTAAGTTTATTTTTCCCAGCAGACAGTGAAAGAGACTCCTGGAGATATTTTTTCAAATTAATTTTCAAGTAATTTAATTTTTTAAGAATTTTATTTTTATACAATCAAAATTTTATCAGCTGGAGAAGGAAACACTGCACTAACTGAAATGAGAGTAATTATGATCCGTTGAGACAGGTTGTGGATACTGATGTATTTTAACTGTATGCTGTTAGGCTGTCAGCAATGTAAGAGTAATTGATGTAGCAAAATCTAGACAATAATAAATGAAAAAGCAGATAAGTATTTTACAGGACCCAAACAGGAATTCTGCCTAAGAATCCACTGCCCCTCTAAGGGGCTCTGAGACAAAGAAAACTGCTGAAGCCAGAATAATACCATTAGCAGTATCTTGTTAGAAAATTAGACTTACAGCTGGTAATAAGAGACTCTCTTATAACTGTTAATAATATTGCATAAACTTCTGGAAAATACATAAGGAGATTTATAGCTACCATAAAAGATGATTGCTTCACTGCTATTGTAAGCAGTATCAAACCCAGGCACTAAATAATGTTGAACTAGAACTAATTTAAGAAATTCAAGATTTTGATTGAGGCTCTGCTTTTAACTAGCTCAATTTTTTTTTTTTAAAAAAAAGGATAAAAAGAGAGAGAGATGAATGTTCATTTTTGGTTTTGGTTAGTGTTCATAGATTCACAGAATGCCCAGCCACTGGACGTCACTGTACTGGATGTCCAGGATGTTGGACAAAAAGATAATTAAATAGGTTAAGATTCCCAGGCCCTCAGACTTCTCCCAGAGCATTTGCCAATTCCCAGTAAAGGCATTCAGAATGTTCCAGTTCCCACCCTGGTCCATCAATCTCCCCCAGCTATTCTTCCTCCTTACCAGAAGGGAAGTAGGTGCTTCACTGCATTTGGATGCAGACTGAGAAGGAATCAGGCAATTTCTAAGCCAAAGACATCTGTGTGAGCAAACCTCAATGGCACAACCACATGATCTTATTTCTGAAACCCAGGTCTATCTTTTAGGCAGCTAGCCCACATACCAGCTCTACTGCTCAGTGCTTTTGTTCTTAAGCTTGCATAGGGCAGAAATATTTTTAAGTCACTGTGTTCCTCATCTGCAGGGACAGTTTGGCTTCTATCTGATGTAAACAGACCCTTCTGCGTCTGCACAGGTTCTTGGTGTTCCAAGCAGGAGGCAGTCAGAGCACACAGTGTTCATAACACCTCCACTGTGGCCCATGTTGCAGTGCAGTCTGGCAGATACACTGGCACACAGCCATCGTCTTTTCTAAAAGGGTCCAAGGAACAATCAGGCAAAGGAAAATACATGCTTTCCTTCTGGAAGGAGTCTTCCTAAGGCACAGCTTCCACTTGCCTATCCTTTTATGCTGCCAACACGGTACAGAGGGACGACATAACAAAGGAAAGCTAATCTCACAAGCATTTTCAACTATGTGAGATCTCTGCTGGAAATGCAGTGGGGTGAGGATTCTGAGATGTCTTGAAGGGTTTTGGGGGGCTTGGGCAATGACTGAGGCATTTTTCATAAGCTCTGAGAGTCATTTCATAACACTAAATTTGAATAGTGCCAGTGGGGTCCCTACTGCAGTGATGCAGCTGGGCCATCTAAAATGGCTGACACAAGAAACAGGGACATAGTCGACACACTGTTTGCTCCTTTTCCTCCCTAGAAGATTCCTCCCACTCACCCTGTGTGGCACTGTTGCAGGGCAGCTTTCTCTCCCATCCTGAGCACAGTTCAGTCATACAGGTAAGTCATACATGGGATGTATGATGTGATGCTTGTCCTCATTCCCTCTAGTAGACAGCTTATGACTGAGTTCAATAGTAGTAGTATAAAGCAGAGAGTTAAAAATAGCTCTGCCTCCTACACATTAATTAGCTTTCAAATCTCTGCAGCACATCTGTTTTGACATCTCCAGAGGTCTTAATCTCTGTTAGGAACTAATTAAAGTTATGAGGAAAGATTCTCACCCATACCTTAGCACATTTGCTGAAGGAAAAGGGGCCCGAAAAGTCTGAAGTCAGGTAGAGCAGAAAATGCTGGCAGCTTCTGAAGACCCCAATGACAGTTCAGGTGTAAGACGTCTGCCAGGGACAGGACCACAGGGCACAATGTTGCTGACCTACATCAGACATGAGATACTGTCTACGTGTTGTAAATCTTCCTGGCTGCTGAAGCTGTCTAGAATCATAAAAGTAGAAAAGTAATTTAAGTAGTCTTCTCCCTTGCTAGGTTGCCAGTCTTGTGATCTGCTTCTTACAGCTATGTCACAGTATGGGCCAAAACCAACATTCTAAAAAACATGACTACCAACTAAAAGGCAAGCTAATTCTTAAAAAAAAAGAGAAAGAAAGAAAATACTGGAAGTTGGATTCCTAAGCTGACACATTTGTTCAACAGTGCTAAACAGAAGCTATTGCAGTAAAAAGTTTTACTGTGACTATTACTGGAATTACTAAAATTAGAACAAGAGGGGAAAAAAGCATCCTCATTTGAAGTGGTTAGCCTCGTTGTTTTATGATTTCAGCTACACAACTAGCTAACTGATGATTTTAGCCATCAGCTGTGGCTTAAATGGGATATTGTGAATGCTGGTAGGCCCACTTACATAGAGAAAACAGACTTCTGCACCTTTTTATATATAGCTTGTAATCCAGAAATGAACAGATGACTGTGCACAAAGTCTGGTTCTCCTGATCTCACACTGATGTCAGCTCCAAAACCAAGATCTCCTTCATTCAAATTCCTTAAACACTAGCTTATTTTCCATATTTGCATTCAAAAGTAAAAAACTGGAATAAACACAGAAATACTGTACAGCAGGTATTGTGCAGATCAAGATCTTTGCTCCTACTGGGATAGGTGGGGGTTTGTACTTTAATTGTGCTGTTAAGTAGTTTACATGAGTCACTGCCTCTCCTCTCTCCTGCCTTTCTAATGGGCTTGTACTATACCAACAGGCATGTGTGTGAGGGGACGATGGGTATAGTAAAAAGAAACTTGAAGAGTCCCTGCAGAAATACCAATGCAGCTGGTGCTGTTTCTAATCTTGATTTAGAATGACAATACATAAGAAGTTGCATTGCTAATAACAACAAGAAGAAGGAAAATAGATAATACTAATGAATCCCAGAGAATCCAGATTAGGAACTAAACAAAAGTACCCCAGCTAATCTCTTCTGAGTGCCGGCACTCCAACAGTTATTTGATAGCCAAGGCAGAATAAATGATAAGCCAAAATTATTTTTTTAAATTAATTTAATGGGAGGGGGAAGCAGGAAGGGAATGTAAGTTGTCTTTGTGGAATGTTGTCAGATGAGAATTAAAATTCTAGTCTTTACTGAGGCCTCTGCTGGAATGTGCAAAACACTGGGTACATTCCCTTGTGTACATATATACTTTGTGTTTTATTTTTCCATGGCATGCTGCTTAAAGGCTCACAGCTGCATTCTTACTTGGTTTCGCAGTAATCTTGGTACATAAACACAGTGACCCCCAAAGCTGCACTCCTCAGCCCTGGTGCCTGAAATACAACCTGTTTCACCCAAGAGTGAGATACATCTGAAGGTCCATGATGGGACTAGGAGGAAACTGCTGTATGGGATTATCCTGAGATTTAGTCTGCTGCTCCCACCAAAAGCTTCTCAAACATGCTACCAAAGATGGCTTAGCAATTTTCAGTGGTCAGCAGTAGGACAGGGTGAGGCCCAACAGAGCTCTAATTTCACTTTCAAATGGTTAGAATTTGGCTTATGCTCTAAAATACCACTGTTAATATTCATCATCTATCACACTGTTGATTGCAGTTGTTACCCAAAGCACTTACCTTTCACAAAAAATAGAATATTCTTTCCAGGGATAGGAAAGGAGGAGGAGAGGAGAGATGTGATTTTTCTTCCCATGGTAGTTTCCAAGAAAATGTAGTCTGAACACCAAAGACAAGGAAGGCTTGTAGAGTGGACAAACACATCCCTTCACAAAAGGACTATTCCACAATTCATAACAGAATGATATAAATGTTTTTCCTACTACCAAATAAACAAACTATACAGGCCACTTACTTATTGTAGGCAACTATTCAATAAATCACGAAATAACATTGTGCAATAATAAAGTCAGATGCCAATTACCGACTCTTTTTACAGTCCATTCCCACTAAAGTCAAAAGCAAACTTCCAAGACAAGTATAAATGGAGACTTGGAGCTGGATTTGATTAAGTATTTTTTCAACAGATGCCTTACGATGCAGACAATACATTAAAATATGTCACTGTATGCCTTAATCCCATTTACTTTGCTGAAGATGAGTGAGATTTGCAGCTCTGAAAATCCCACTATATATTATCTGAATTTCTAGGAGCTTAAACAGCTTTGAAGAAATGCATTAATGCATGAAATTCACCCTGTGGTGGGGCCAGAAGAGGATTTTACGAACTCCGTTGGGAGCTGAGGTATACTGAGCCCTTGTGATGTAACGCGCAGGGAATCTCATCCTGATCACACTCTTTAAGGTTGCACATGCCATGCTGTAAATTAGCATTAAAACTCAGATGCTAGAAGGTAACTCCCCTATGTGAGAAGAATATAACAGATCACAGGACAGAGCCAGGCTGTATGTACATAACAAACAGCAACGCCTCACAGACTGTCAAAAATTATGTCCCTGGAAGCCCTACAGTGCCAAAGGAGATTCCCCTTTTATGGGAACTTTCCAGAGACTACAAGTACTGTCCAGTTAGCAAGGGTGGTGACAGAGAGTCCTACCCATGTGCCTTATCACTAATTGGAATGAGTCATTAGTCACTAACTGCAGTTTCTGTTGGACTCACTGAGGGGAATTAGGCCAACAGTCAAGTTTAATTTTAACTCGTAGATACAAAACATTGCTTTTCTAAGAGTAGTTCAAGTACACTTCAAATTCCACAAGAAAATCTCTATTTTCCATGGCAGAAGTGCTTCCTAGTTCTTGCAGCACTGAGCATATTTGAGAAAGCACTGTGCTCCAGATGACTCTGCCACCAAATAACATCTAAACCAATCAATGAATTCCATGAGCACAGACACTAATGAAGTCACTTCTCTATGGATTTGTATCTTACGGCCTCACTGCTGCATAATAATACACGAGCTCATGATACAGTCTCCCTCTCATACAATTATTTGGTCTCTTCCATCCTATTAACCTATTTAGCCTAGTTTCAGACACTGCTTTGCTGTTAAAGCTAGCCAAAATTAGCCAGGGGAATCAGCAGTAGACAGACAAACAGTAAGGTTGCATTAAGTCTCCCTGACTTAGGAATCTAGGCTAAAAATAATCTATCCTCTGCACAGCTATTGTTAAACTGCTGTACTGTTGGGAAAGATCAGAAGAAAAAAATTCTTAGAATTCTGAGCATGTCTGCTCTTACTCTCTGAATACAGAAATCAGAGTAAATTCTTTTCTGCAGACCAAACTCCAGTCAGCCTAGGAAAATACAGGCTTACCCAGATCTAATACTGCCTAGTGCCAACAGAACATTGCCTGAGTCACTTCCAGAGAACAGTCCCCAAGCCTACGTTCCCAAACACAAACAGGCCTACCCATTTATTTGGAAAGTTAATACTTAACAGTTCTGACCTCAGTTACTGGGGCAGCCTGTGTTTCCTCAACACAGCGTGGAGAAAAGCATCTTGGCTTCATTGGAAGACACAGTGGAGTGAGGAGCCTTTTGTGTTCACAAAATTCACCCAGGTTCCGATTGGCTGTGTTTCCATGCAGACCTTAAAAAAAAAAAGTCAGGAAGAGAATAAGCTTTAAGTGTCAAAAAGAACATATAGTCCATTGTCCAAGACATGCCCACTTACAAAGCCAGTACTGCTACTAAATTATTTTAGACCTGGGTAAAATAATTTTACTTCTCCATTGTAATTTCCTTGTTAAATGAGGCAATAGTATATACCATTTTTTCCTGCAATGTCTTTTTCAAAGTTTGTTATCTATAGAATTTTGAAAATGCAAGTGGCCAGAGTGAACTAAACATTATATCTTCAAGAGCAGAAAACTGAGCATATTTGACAGGTAATTTGAAGTGCATGTGAGCAGATTATTTTGTAGCCCACATATTCACTTCCATCAGTTCTTTATTTTTCTTAAGGGTCTCAACAAAACTGCTTACATTTTTCTTGAACAAATCTGTTATTTGAAAAGCCATTTATTTAATGACTTCATGGGAACCTTAAATTATTAAAGCTCATACTTGGAAAATTCTTTTTGTCACAACTTGCAAGCTTGATTCTCCACTTTCTCATTACATGACTACTTACTTGATCATTACTCGCTGAAAACAGCAGAAGCCTTTTCAGTTACTTTAGGTCAGACCCTTGCAACAATATAAGACCTCAGTTAAAAAATCAAGATTAGTCCTGATTCACATAAGCAAAAATGAAGGAAGAGTTACAGACTACAACTGGATCTAAATTAAGAATAGAAATTTTGCAGAACACAAAAAGGAGTTTTAACTACACTCACAGCTATACCTATTATCATCATGTCTTACAGCTGCACTGTTCAATACACTGATGAATGCCAGGCACATCTGTTTTGGTTTTTTTTAAAGCCAACATAATTGATAACCTCAGATTTCTATTACTCTCTCACTAATATTTAAATGAATGTAACATCCATTTTATTTAATTACAGCAGCATAGAGAACCCGCAAATGAAATAGCACATTTCCAGTCAAGGTAAGATTATACAGGTGCAAAATCACTTGTTCACAAAACTGTCCAAATCTATTTACTGTCTCAGATATACTAAAACCAAAACCAACCCACAGTATGAAGCCAACCTTTCCAAACTTGTATAACTAGCTTTAAAAAAAATTATGAGAAAATTTTATTCTTTACCATATCTCTTGTCTATGTAAAACAGGTTAAATGTATCCCTTCCTTCTGTGGTACTAAACAAGTTTGACAAGGAGTCTAAGACAGATCTTTAGCTATCTCTAGAGTGGGATTAAAAGTGAAAGGACATATGGCCAATTTTACTATCAGTTGTGAAATTCTGACCTTTTATTCTGACCTCCCAACTATAATCTTCTCTTTATGTTGTTTTTTTCATTAAGTATTTTCAGCCATGACTGTGAAGAACTTCTGCAGTCTCTAAAGCTCCTAGATTGTAAACTTCAAATGCAACACATTACAAAGAGTAAGTATTTGCAGTGAAATATGTATGCACTTAAAGTTTGATCAACACAAATGAATTTATATGTGTACTCCCATCAAATTCAGTGGGACACTTGGTTAAGTAAGGACCACTACAGCACAGAAACGTATGAGTGATGATGTCTTTAGATCATCTGTTATATGAGGTGTGGAACTTAGATAAGTGACATTTAAAGTATGTTTCTTAATATGCAAAATAATAATCGATCAAACAGTCCAAAAGCAAACAATACAAAATGAGTCCAAGAGCAAAAAGTGAGAGTGTAAGCTTCTGAAAGCAAGTTCTGAAAGTACCAGAAAATTGCTGTCCTTCGAAGAGTTACAATTCGGTTTACTGTGTTTCCTCCATTAGTTCACTGAGCACTTCTATTCAGTGTTTTGGCACGATGGCAGGATGATATCAAGTCTGTATCTGAGTGATGATCCATGCAAAGATGCCCACACTAACAGGCCAGTCTCCACGAGAGGCTTGACACCATGAAGAGTCAGCAGTCAAGTCTACCAAGCCCAAAGCTCAGTCTATCAGTCAAAACATTTTGACTGAGCAAAAAGTACTACAATCTCCCTTACATTGTGGCACCAACAGACAGCTAGGATAAGCCCAAAAGAATATGCTGCAAATAGTAAGCAAAAGCCAAGGCAAAACAGGAGATATGTCACCTTTAGTAGCCTCCAATGGTATGATTTTCAGGGAGGCTAAGTGAAACATAAAGTTACTGTTATTCTGCTGAAACCAAAGGCAGAATGTGGGTATGCAAAGACCTCAGGTCCAGCAGATCAATCAGGCCTGCAGCGCAGGTATTCTGACCGTCACATGAAGCTGAACTAAGCAGTTAAGCTCTTTGTACACTCAGAAATATAATTTTTTATTTCAGCTTTAGAACAGACAGACCATAAACTCCGGACCAAAATTCCCCATGCTTCAAAACAAACTTCACCAGATAAATCCCCTCTGGCAACATACTGAGATGACTAGTCTCAGTACAGTGACTAATACTGCATAGCAAAATAAAGGTCTGTGGATATGTAGCCCTCAATTTATTTGGCTCAGCTGTGTTCAATTTGTCAACTATTCAAAGAAAAGATGACACTCCAGAACATGCATACAAAAACAAGGCTACCTTTGAATGACTTTCTCATTTTGTCTGTTCATTTAAGAACGTATGGGGCACTCAACCTTCTCACCGTTTTCAAACAACGTTGATCTTTTTATCTAGTCTCAGAACTATGCAACTTCTTCTATGCGTATGGTTCTAGAGACCTGTATTTATCAGAATAAATTCTCTGTCATGAGATACCATTTGTCTCTGATTATGTAACACGTTGTGACAGAAGCCCATGTTGTAATGCAGTGGGAATTTACTAGCAGACACTTTTGAAGAAAAACATGGTACCACAGTCTCAAGAGGTTCATAGAGTATTTGTAGAGCAAATCACACCTCCAAAGAGCAAAGGGCAAAAGCATTACTAAAGCACACTTGAGACTCCTGTTCTAATGCTGTGGTTTAAGGTGCTGAGGGCGTTCCTGCACTTAAGAGATTACTTTTGCTCTCTTCACCCCAAACACCCCTAAGGTAAACTCTCTCTGCCACTGGCTGATTTGTTATATAGTAAAGGAGCTGGCAGCAAAAGGTATGGGGATGAACACAGCATTTGTCCTGAAAAGCAAGCAAAACCCCTAATATCCAAGAAAGCTATAAAATTAATGTCTCAAAGACACCCCCAACTCACTCAAACTCAGTGACTCATGCTCGTTTGCTGTAACACAGCTTTGCTGGCAGAGGCATTAAAGCAACTGGGCTTATTTTCAATGTACATCACGCTCGGGCAGTTGCTGATCAGATATCATTGGTGCCAAAAGCAGTTGGGTAGAAGAGTACATGCAATTGTGCTCCAGGGTAAAGGAGGAGGGAAGCCGTTCTACGTAGTGGAAACAACATGCTGCTTTTCAGATGAAGACTGTAGGAGAGATGCAAAATTGAAAGCATCAGATGTGGACACCCGCTCTCCCCATCTCCTCTACTAATGACAGAGATAGGGCATTGCTTACTAGATTCATCCTTTGTTAATAAAGACTGACAATATGTAAATAACTTGGGGGAGGGGGAATTGTTGCCACACTCCAATGGACTTGGACTGAAACAATGTCATTTTTAATGACTAATGGGAGTATTTCTCACTGTATTGAAATAAAAAGCATATAGAAATTAAAGTTTCAAGGTGCAGGCCAACTACTGAAGTAATACTCATAATATGCAGTAACGTACTGCAGTATTTTTGAAGGAAGTAAAGGAAAAGAGGAGCTACACATTCCCTTCCTCCGCAATGTCTTTTTCTGGCTAGGTTCACACAGGATACTGAAGGAGGTGGCTCTAATCCAGTACAGCAATTCCTATTTCTCATGCAGCACAGGCTCTTTTTCTCTTTGATTACAGGGGATATACAAATACATTACATTGTTAGACAGCCTTTACAGTGAGACAAAGGCTCTTCACTGCTTTTACAAAGTACGGTTTGTGTGTAGTAAACGATACCCCTCTGTGGAAGGAAAGCGTTCCATTCCTTTCTCCCCAGATCAGAGCGTGGGTGGACTGCTAAGAGAACACACGTCGGCGTTTCTCTTGAATGTTTCCCATTTACCAGAACGAAGGGAAAAATCTTGCCTCTGCAGTTAGATCAGGTGGAGGTTTCAGTGCCTATCCCTAAACCCGTGGGAGGAGAAACACGGGGAAGGGAGGAAGACACTGTTCTCCCCTCAGGAGAGACGGGACCGGATGGAAACCTCACTTGCCTGCAGGGCAGAACAGCACTGCTTCCTCTCCCCTGCCCTCGCCAGCGGGAGCTGTACAAACGTTTGCGGCTCTGCGACGAGGAGAAAGGGACCATTTCTTCCCCCCTGTCTGGGGGAAGGGCTCAACCCACGCTCGCCACACGCAGGCCTGACGGCAGGCTCTGGCCCGACACGCGGGCTCTTCCCCTGCTCCTCCGCCCGCAGCCTCCGAGCCGAGAGAGGCCGTGGGGAGCCGGGCGCGGCGCTGAGGCCGGCCACGGCCACGGGCGTCTAGGCGGCCCGGCCGGCGGCGGGGGCGCCGGTTGCGCGCGGACCGCGGCAGAGGCGGGAGCGCCCATCGCGTGCCAGGGGGCGCTCCGCCCCCGTCCCGCTATTAATAGCGCGCGGGCGGCGGCGGGCCAGGCGCGCGCGGGGCAGCCGGGGACAGCAGCGGCTCCCGCTTAAAGGGGCAACGGCGGCCTCGCCGGCCCGGGCCTCCTCCTCCTCGCGTCTGGCCCCCGCCCGCCGGTCCTCGCCGGCCGCGGCGGCCTCCGCCGCCCGAGCACCCTTCGGGCTTCACCCGAGGCGCGCACCGACCGCGGGGCCCCTCTCGTTGCGGTGATGGGCCCCACGGCCCTCTCCTCGGGCGAGGGAGGCCGCCTCGCCGCCGCCAGCTCCGGCTTTTTCGGAGCCTCCCAGGCTCTGCTGCTGGCTGGTGTTTGCTCATCCGCGCCCTCCCCTCGCCTGCCCGAGAGCCTGGGCTGTCTCTGCTGGGCTCCCTCATTGCTCCTCCTGCGGGTCCTCGTGTTTTAGTTGCTTCAACATGAAACAGATTCCAGGCAATCTATTGAGATTGAGCCTAGTAAACAAGGATATACTGGAAATGGGTATCAAAAGCACCCACCTTTCGCGTACTGCCTCATTTCTAGCAGCGAGAAATGTAAAAAAGAATGTATCAGAACACCAAGAAGCAAAAGTTTCTGTGGTTTGATCCTTTCTATATCGGTACTTCTGCAAAAACTTGCCTAGAGTTAGGCGTGACTGACAGAATACCACTTGCAGTGAGGTATGTCAGCAGCAGTGGAAATTTCCACTTCACTGGGTGTTGGTTTTGTCAGGAGGAAAGTGGCTGAGGAGCAGAGCTTGCCCCTCACACCTGTGGTCCTCGCGATAATTTAGAAGCGTGGGATAACCCAAACAAAGACAGACCTTCAAAGCCTTAAGTAAGTGTTCAAGCCTCTTAGTTTCTGCTAAGACCAGAAGGACATTACCCTGTATCTTTGAATGCATAACACATACTTTAACTTCGGTAAAATCTTACCAGACAGAAGGGCTTCTATCTTACCAGCCACTATCTGCACAACAGCAAGGATCCAGTACAGCTTTAATGTTCATCCTTGAATTTGCAGATCAGCATGAATTTCACCAGAGGGTCACTAACAGGAGGAATCCATATTCTGTGAAAAGGACTACAGAGTTACACTTAGCTATGCATCCAGCTTACCAGGAACCTACAGTAATTGCCAGTTTCCACCTCTCCTTCACTCTCAACAAGCCACAAAAACTTGGTACACTGTATTCAGTCTTTGGGGCTTAAGCAAAAATTATTGGCTCTGCCCTCAGCCTAACTGAATTAAGTCAACCCTGAACTTTGCTAGACAACTAAATTTATAATGTAGTCAGCAACGTTTGGGTTTCTGTAAGTCCTGACTTAGTGGCCTGGACACATCTTGACACAAGCTGCTGACTACTACCCTTCTTCCTACTTATTCTAGCCCCATCATGTGTAGAAGCCAAAATGAGAACCAAATGAACTCAGTGTGCCCACCAGCTGGAAATCGTGCTTTTGCATCAGGAGTGCTTAGCTATCTTATACCTAGTGGGATTATCGTTAATTTTTGGAAAAATTAACTTAATCACAACAACAATAAAACCTCCTGCCCTCTCACATCAAATACCCTAATTTGTGTGTATTAATTATGGTACCTTTTGCTCCATTTTCTTGCTGCTAGTATCACCATGCTTGCCACAGACTGAGATCAAAACATGCCTTTTTTGACCCAGTTCTGTATCGACAGCTCTTCTTCTGTATCTGCACCTCTGTGACCACCCAGACATGTATATCCTCACTTTTTCTTGGTTTGGGATTATTCATACATTGAAATTTATTATGCAGGAAGAAAAGAAACATTCATGTATACATTTAAGTCATGCTAGCCTTTGTGTTTCTGTTTTGTTGTATGACCTCACCATGCACTTACAGTAAGTATACACACAGATACACAAGTCTACAACTGCTACTATAATTATTGCTATCTCCACAGGCTTTTAAGTGTTTAGCTGACTAGCTATACTGCATGGTGGCACAATCACATGAGATTTACCAACACCAAGAATTTTGGGCTTTATTTTCTTTTTTTACCATAGTTGGACTAACAGTCATTGTTCTGGCAGATTCCTCACTGGATATTGCCCTTCACAGCATCTAATATATTGTAACCTGTTTCCACTATGTCCATGGAAGCTGTCTTCCCTGTCCTAGTGGACTTTACACACCAAATCCCCCTTTCTAATCAAACTCTTTACTCAACAAAAGTTAAAGCACACTTTGGAGTTACAGAAGCAAACATGATGTTCCACCCCCTACCCCCACCCCACTTGCCAGAATAGCCTGATGGCAGACAATACATTTTGGTAAACCTATTTACTGCATGTGATTTTCTGATGAGTTGTGAAACATCAAGTCAACCAGACCTGGAACCAATAGCCTTGATTTTCCAGTTTTCTATGCCATATAGCCATATACACCTGAGCTGGAATGCTCCATTTCCAGTTTTTGAATGAACACGTACCTTTGCACTGACATGGAGTGAAACCCCAAGGGCCCAAGACAGTGAAAATACAGTAGCTAGTCTATATAGGCCTCTACAAACAAAAAGAGAGTTAGTGAAGTCTGCCTGGAGCCATACATATTTAATGTGAAAGTATCCAAAACTGTTGTTTTTCTTGTAAAAAGCAGCTTGTTCTGGCCAACATTCTTTAAGAGGTCTTCGCCAAGTTATGAACAATGCTTCATCAAAACATAGTACTGTGCAAAGCATGTAAACCTATGCCATAAAGGTTATGCTGTTATTCTTTCCAGACACAGATCACCCTTGTTTTCATAGAGATGTTTCAAGAGGAACATCTAATTCAATTAATAGGATTTTTTCATTTTTGAACTTATGTACATACTTTTCAGATGCATCATCAAAGTTTAATCTCTAGCATGCATGCTGAAAATAATGCACTGAAGTTCACAGTGTGAAAAAGTTACATGCAGATGAATTATGTATTTGTGGTGGACACAACAGTGAATAGACCACTGAGACAGGAAGTCTAAACCAAGTCAAAAACCAAAATAAGTTACTTAGCCCAAACAAACTCAGAGATAAACTAACCTCCCTACTTTGGGATAACATGATATTTTGATTAGTAAACTTACTTAGTCATGTGTGTATGAATGGATAAAGGTAACAGAAAGAGAGAGGAAGAGTCCTTAAAAGAGAAGGACAGCAAAAGAGAAAAGGGCTAAATTCTGTAGATCATGAGATGGAGTGGGACTAAAGGAGGACTGGGACAGTAGCAAGACAGGTGATACCAGGGCCTGTCCTTTTACATGGCTGCTGATCACCAGAAATTGGTGGTTGTGCCTGGCATCACCACGTTCATCATTCTAGCCAAGCCTCAGGAAGGCAGAGTTACTGTCTGCATCTCTGGATGTGGTCCAGACCAGACCTCAGCTGTGGTCTGGGATACTCTGGGAAGTAACATACACACATTTTGCTTTAGGATCCAGACAATTCTGGCAAACCCATGTACTTTTGGAAACAGCTGCTTCTCCTGTCAACGGCAGCAGTTAGCCTGTACAGAGCAAGGGGTGCACCTGGGCCCATGCCACCCCCTGGGTAACTAAGCCTTAAACACCCTCCTCCCTGGCCTATACAGGTGGCATTCTTGGCTAGATTGTTAAAGAAAGAATCCTTGGGGGCTCCTATAGGAAACTGTATATGCAGACCATGTGAACCATGGAGCGTGCATTTATTCACCTGATTACCTATACAACCCTGCAATCCATCTGTTGTAGTGCCGTTATTCCAAGGAGCATCTACTCACTGGCCATGACTAAACAATGAAAAACGATGGGATTGAAAAGACAAATGGCAGAACGTATCCTTAAGAAAAATGAGCAGTCTTCCTTCTTTTCACCTTGACATCAATGCAAATGTTGGAGAGACAGAGGGAGAGCTTTACAGCACTGACCCTCCCTCACTATACTTTTGCAAGACAGGAAGCATTGCACTTTTAGGATCTTCCATTGCCTTTCCTCTAGCTCAACTATAGCTGCTATTGCTGATGACATTTTTATTCCATATGATACATACCTCCAAATCTCTGTGAATTTCACGTATTTGAGGAAGGCAGGATTGTATGCTCTGGATCTAGCCAAATCTCACACCATTTTGTTCTTGCGAGCCTTGGGACATGGAAGAGACGGGCTTTACTCTTTTTTATTACAAGAGTTATTTTCACTTCTTAAATTCATGGCTTTGCATATGGAGAAAGTCAACATACCATGCTTTCCTTGCCATGGTGGGTCCCTTCCAAGACCAACACCATCAACAGGTGTCTAAGGTAACAGTCTGCAATCTATTTAACTGTGTGACATTTTCCAAAACATGCCAAAAGCAAATCTCACAAGGTGACAAGTGCGATACAAAGCCATAGCTTAAGTGCTAAAGAAGGAATCTTAGTTCAGTCACACTTACTGAAAATCAAAATTTGTCTTTGTGTGGCTGTTCTGACAGACAATTTCAGTAAAACATATAGTAACATACTCAGCAATTAATTTCAAACAGCAAGGGGTTAAATAAGAAGAGTCAGGGGGAAAAAAAAAAAAAAGACTCTTATCCAGCATGATTTATGTTGGGGCTCTGACTCTTCCTCAATATACAACTTCCACAGACTTGAGTGAGAGTATAAAAAGGAGCACACAAGTTACACTAGTTATGCCATGAGGCAAACATACAAGTATATTGTCCAAGATGACACAGGCTGAACACAGCAAGTCCCATGTCTGTAAGAGGGAAGTAACATGGGCAAAAATGTACCTAAGAGAAAAATAGTATTCTTCAAGATGAACTCCACCGAATGACAGGATAGGAGAGTGGGTGTTATGATTGCCAAGAAGCATTCAGCATTTCTGCAAGAATCTTTTTGAACAAAGACACAATGACAAAGGTAATAGGAACAGTGGAAGACAACTTTGAATGGGAGGTCAATAGGTAAAAAAAAAAAAAGAGAACTAAAAAAGCCAAGGCAGTTTAGCAAGAAAAAAGACAAGATATATGTGTGTCTGTGTGCATATAAAAATAAATAAAATGAGCTATGCGAGCTGTTTGGAGCCTGTCAAATTGATAAGAAATGGCTGACATTGAACTCAAATCTAGCAAGAGAATGTAATTCCTTACAGTATTAAAGAATGTGCACAATATTATTTGTTCTCCAGGTTTTTGGTATCTATAAATAGTAGTTTGTACTGCAGTAACACCAAATTCAAATGTCCCTCTGCCCAACAAAGATCAGTAGTCAATATGGCATGGCATTATGTGGCAGCATGATTAGAAATGATGATGTTACCATCCTGTTGTAGGTGAGGCTGTGGAGGTAGGGATAAAAACCCCACCATTTACCAGAATGCTCTTTAGTTTTAGATTTTGCAATTTTGGGAATGCTAAACATTGGATATACAGACCACCTCAGGCTTAGCTGGAAGCTGTGAAAGCTTTGTACTTGATTTAGCAGCCTCCAAATGGGCACCGAAAATTAAAAGTCCAAAATGAATGGGAAGTTTGAAATAGTTGAGATTAATGACTTGCCAAAGGCCACACAGGAGATTTGGCACCTACTAGCTTTACTACCATCTTACTCAGAAAAGCACATATGGCAGGTATAATCTTCAGTGGGACTTTATTGTTTCGATGGCACATTTCCTAGATTCAGGTAACAGAATGGAGAAGATATGTCTATAAGCAAACAGACGAATGGAAATAATATTTTAAACTTATATGTTTTTTAAAATGTTTCTTAAGAAGGAAGTAGTTTTCACCATTCTGAAAACATTATCCATGAGGCACCATAAGGACATGCTGCTGAACACAAAAGTTTCACAGCTTTTAATTTCTGCAATTTTGGACCATAGCAGTCTGTTAGTCTTCCAATGTTAATGTCATTTAAAATAGAAATTGAACATCCAAAACCCAAACTGCAATTTCATTACTGTTCTGACGGTACTGTCACAGCTTTCACCCTGTACAGGAGGGCTGGCCACTTCTTCCTGAACTACACCAAAGCAGCAAGCAAGTGATACTGCAGACGGGCTGCTGATAGAGCCTGCAGTGAGGACATACACAATCAAACCTCCGGCAACTACCAACTGGAATCAGAACACTTATCCTCATGGAAATATCTGGGCAGAACAACTTACAAACAAACCTCTCACTGTATTAACACACTGCCTGGCTAAATTGGTATGGGCTAGGCAGAAGTCACTGTCTGCAACACAGGAAGCCACACATCAACATAATTCATGCTTGTGCCCCAAAACTTAATCCCAAAGAAAAGTAAAATGTCACTTGGAGCTATTGAAAACACTTGGAAGACATTTTTGCCATGAATGCTAATTCCCAGCTCCCACAGATGAGATATGTCGTTAGGATTCTGCATAGCAGAGGTTAAGCCACTAGAGAGCTATCTAGTTGCTAAATTTAAAATAGAATTGGATTGTTTTACTTGCAACTTTTTGTTTCCAGTCTTGTACCTCAAAAGTCTGACTTAAGCCTTATTAAATACCTCTCTAGCCTTGTTTGGGATTTGGGACAAAGTGAATCAAGATGAAGCACAAGGTAACATGGCAAGTTCAAGCAGTTTAATTCACAGGAATCCCTGGGGGATCTGTAGCACTAAACATACTTGAGATCCAAGGCCTGAAAATTGTTTACTGTTGCACTGCACAGGGACATTGCACAGACTGATACTACTGAGGGAAAAGAATTCTCATAACAAGCCCAAACCAGTACGTGTCCTGTGAGGAAAACACTTTAGAATTGTGGGCAAACCTTGAATCTTACACATTAACTCAAGTTAACATATTTTGCCTAGGCATTAGCACAGGTAGAGAGATCAGACAGACACAGTATGACACCCTTACTGAGTATTTCTTAATCAGTTCCTATTACAGCTGCTGACAAACAAATGCATAATACCTAGATGTGATCCTAATTAGGGTTTCTGCATGTCCTGTGCCATGAAACACTTGGAGGAGTATGTAGATTAACCAACATATTTTTTGTAATATGCCACTTCTTTCCCACAAACTCCATATCCCACAGGGGTTAAATAGTACAGTAACAAGAGTTAAAATAGGCACAAGAAAGAGCATGAGACTTAAAAATAGATGAGGAATCCAGGAGGCAAAGATACAGGAAGAGGTCTCTGAGACGGGCTGCAACAAGCCCATGGAGGCCTTTGATAAAAATGAAACTTAAAATCCTTTGCTTCATTTAAGTCAATGTGGGTTTTGCCAGTGCCCTTTTACTGAGGCAGTACTTCATCCAGAGAGATCAAACTTGGATCTCATCATCAAGTGAATGAAAAGCCAGTGTAGTGGGAGACAGTGACAAACATTTCACTGTTTGTGTGGAGTGCAGAGTGCAGTGGCCCTTGAAAGACACAGACTGGCCTCAAGTCTGGCTTTATGCAAGCAAATATGATAGCTTTTAACTGAAAGTATTAGAACAAGATATGCTTTTGTTCTGCAGGGATATGAACCTCTCCCCCCTTGTGTTTTTAAGGAAAAGCAAGGCTCAAAGAAGCCTCATTGGGTTTGAAACTATGAAAGTTATTAATTTACAACTCTTCTGTCTTAATGCAACACTGCAGCAGACTGCTTCAGGGCTAAGGTAGTACAATGCATGCTTAGACACAAAGAACAAGATGACTAACTACACAGCTGAGTTTGCATACATCTTCAAATGAAATTCTTCAGGCCCTTTAGCCTACATCGTACAAGTGACTGAACTTAAAAAAAAAGCATAACCATTAGGTACTGTAGCAGCAATGCCTCAAATACACATTTGCATGTGTTGACACTTCTGAAAGGAAGGCTGTTGAACAGTTAAGCTGGGAAATAAACATTACCTAACCCTGAAAAGTAACCACAAGAACAGAAAAACAAGTGTTACTGCAGCTAGTGTCTTCCTCCCACAGCACTAGTCTCCGATTACTGAAATAAAAAGATTAAAAGTCACCTGAGGGTCTAGCTGGTATTTAAGTAACTTTCTTATAGCTATGTAAAGCTTGCAGTTCAAAAGTCTAGTAACTACTTCCACCGCAATATCCTCCACCCCTCAAAAAAGTTTGGCTACTGGCAAAACAGAATAAGTTCTCTCTCACAAACTTTCTACTAGGTGTATTTGCAAGTTTGGCTCTGCAAGTTTAACCATGATCTTGGCTGATGGGGACATTAGGGACAGCATAACTTACTTGTCCCCAAGCAAAGGAGTAAATTTCTGGACATTTTGGGCAAGGAAGGAGAGGAGGAAATCTACTGAAAGAGATGGTCTTCCTCCCCCTATTTGCATCAAGTACTAGGACATATACATGCAAGAGGCTGAATTACTACGCTGCTTGTGCCTAGCCCCCCTCACGAATGAAGCTGCATCCAACCTTGCAGGCTAGTGTACTCTTTCAGGAAGCAGCTTAGTTTAGCCTACTCTCCATTACAGTTGCTACCTCCACACTAACTAAAGAGTTGCTTGTGCAGACTGTAATTACAGTCACCAAGTGATCACTGCCCATTTTACACTCTGATATTAGTCAGTTGGATTAGAAAGCTAGTCTAGCCCAATGAGTCTCCAAACACAGGTATGATCTCATCAGAGCCAAGCAGAAATAACTGCTTATTCTAATATTTGGGTTCATCAGCCTGGTAGACACAAACTTGTGGCCCAAAATGGATGGCAGTTGGAATAAATTTGGAAAACTCTGATGAAGATCATGGAATTTTTAAATGTTTCCTCAGAGAAAACCACCAGGTGTACTAGTTAGCATTCTTTACCATGAAAATGTTTTGCTGGAGGATACATGGTGTTGGCTTGAGGGGAGTGGAGAGGGCCAGAAATCAACAGAATCTCTCTTTGCCCTGATTCTTTTTCAAGGGTTGGGCTCAGATTGTCTTTTCCCTTTGAATTTAGTGGATAATCTTGAAAGAAACACCTTCCTTGGGAAGAGAACACATAGGCGTGAGGCATCCTGAAAGGATCCAATCTGCCATATATAGATGAATGATCCATGAACCACATGTGATGATTTGTAGAAACACTGGACTTAGGGCAAATGTGTGACACTGCCTCAGAACACTTCTGTTTGAAATTCCTAACTGGAAATAAACAGCAAACATAACAACAGAGCCTCCCAGGAACTCACTTCCACCTGAGTATTTTGCAAGCTCTTGGAGGTTAGGAAAATCTTAACCTCCTCTCTTTGGAGGTTAAGATTTTCTTTCCCTCAAGCTATAGAATGAGATGGTAAGAATGAGAATCACCAGCAGATCTAGCTTTTGGCAATAAAAAAGGAGGTGAAAACACATCATGAGTTGGGCAGCTCTTCTTTCATTTGTGGATCTATATTGCAGATTGGGGAGAAGAATCACTGAATCACCTCCCAAATACTGCCCACAATTTAAATCCCAAGCACCTTCCGGCCAAGCAAAAGTCCATGAACATGCCCTCCCCTCTCCTCTCCCCTCCAATCTTCAGAGGTCAGCTTCACTAAAAGCACCATTGCATTGTAGTGGCTGGAACAGAAGAACCAAGTTTCTATAGTGGGAAATAAAGTTTGTGAAGTACAACATTCTGTATGCGCCTCTACTCATACAAAGCCTCAAATAACAGCAGCAGCCCCAAGCTGACAATTTAGCCTTTATTAACAGGTAATGATTTCCATTTCCATTGTATAGAGCTCATGCATACATGAGCAGTAAGCATCATGAGTGCAACTAACTAGCATACTTCCAAAGTTCAGCACAACAAAAAATTACCTGATGCCAATCCAATAGTGGCTGTGATCCTACATAATGAGACTGGCCTGTGGGAGAAAAAGAAATGTGAAAAAAAAACCCTGTGCTGTATGTTCAAATTTCAGCCAAGAGTAAAAATGAAGCAAATGGCAGGAATTATATGCTTGCTATGAGGCATGAAGCCAGAACTAAAATAATTGCCTCTATTCAGTGTCTTAGCTTTAGAAACAAGGAGTGGATAAACAATTAGACAATGGGTTTGGTGTACAATTTCATTGCACTGAGTCAGAAGCGGTGGGGATGTATAGACTAGTACTCTTGGAGAACCAATGCTTGCATGAGGATGAACTGCAGCACCATCACTTCTGATCCATGAGAAACAAAGAAACCTGGCAGAGATTGAAAAGCACCCTCTCGCCATGCCATGGATACCACTTACTTCCAAAGCATTCAGTCCAGAATGCCTGCTACGGTTCTCCAATGCCAGCATTAGACTAAACTGCATAGTGTAGTAAACACAGGGAAAACACATTACAAAGCCCTTTGATGGGCTTCAGGGGGCGGGGGGGTGAGGGAGAGAGATTTCCATAGTTCAAGGCCTTGGCAAGTACAATATTCATCCAGGCCTGACTGCAATCATGACTGGCTACTTTATTCACCTATTTCTGTAGGCACTGGCCTTCCTCCAGGTGCTGCTGATGCTTTTCAAGCAGAGTGTGCTTTCCAGCAATACCCCTCGTATGCTTTCAGCAGCTGTCCTGGGCCCCTGCAACAGCACACTGCCTTGGCCATGAATGGGCTTGCTGCCCTGCCTGTCACGGCACCGCCAGCTGAACAGTCTTGTTTTATCAAAATGCCAGGACTTTGGCCAAAGTTTTCAGTTGCTCTTTAAACAAACCCTCAGTTCCAGGTCTCACACCCACAATAGCACATGCTATAGAAGATAACACTCCTTAAAGCTGGGGTTTGCAGCACCTGTGGGTTATGTTTTCATTCTCCAGTTTCTAGCTGTGCCACAATGCATGTAATGGGAAAAGGCTTTTGTAGGTACCATCCACCTCCTAAGGTCAGCACCCCTTGGAAGAACAAGATCTGGTTCGAAGCTGCTTTCTACCAGCAGACAACTGGCAATAATGGATATCCACTGCATGATCTAATCCACTTTCCAGTTACTAAGGTCAACCTACTATTTCTTTTCACTGGCTAAGTGTCCTTAAAACTATATACAAATATTCATGTACTATCCGGAGCTTACTTGAGGTGCTGTTGCTATAGTCTTGCTGAGCAGCGTTACACAAGAGGATTTCACACAAGATTTCACAATTTCCTAAATTAGACTGCGCTGGGAGTGGAAGTAGGAGATGGGGGGAGAAGAATGCAAATACTTGATAGAACTAATTCAGTGTTTCACAGAGTCAGAGCCATGCATCTGAACATCTGATTCAATTACAAACTTGAAATCGAGGATTTGAAACTCATTTTGCTTATTTTACACCCCTATTAGATATTTGCCACTAGAGGTATTTGCCACCTACTGCTATCCACATGGGGGACAGAAGGAGAAAGAAAGGACAATATATTCTGTGAATACTGCAAAACTCAAGCAATAATATCCAAAATCCTTCACTTTGCATGCCCTTTCCTGCACCTTATCTCTTGCCTTTGTTCTGTTACATATACTCTCAGTTCTTCATTCACATTTTATGTTTTTCCTTTAACCTCCTCCACCCAGAAGGCCCTTCACTGAACAGTAACCTGGCAAATTGCACTCACACTGGCCTGTCTGCACTCATACTGACTGCAAGAGCCAAACCTGCTCCTGGTGAAGCATGTCACAGATGACAGCACAGCTCTTTGTGATCAGGTGGCCCGAAATGCATTGCACAAAGCTGCTGTAGTAGGCTGACTGCCAGCCCCTCTCAGAATATCTCATCCTCCTTTCTCTTCTCGCTGCACATGCCGGTTGTCAGACACTGATAAAGATTACTTATTTTCACTTGTAGCAAGGGAAACAAAATGTATCACAATCTGTAGGTAGGAAGTTATTCAGAGGTAACTGTTCTTGGCTTTATTGTTTCTCTGAAGTCTATGGATCCTAGAAAGCATGTTTTCCTTTCATTAGGCAAATGGCTAGCTGCAAGCATTCCCTGCCTATGGACTGCGTCGGCACTACCCACAGAACTGGGCAGAAATGGAGTCACCAGGTTTTAACACAGGGCCACAAGAGGGATGTCTGAGTACAAATCCTGTCCTAAGGTGACAGGCTCCCTTTCCCCCTCCAAAAATGGGTTAACATTTTTATATATCTGTACTGAAGTTACAGAGACCCACATGTTCAGCTGCCAGGTCCAGTCAGCAGAGTAGCTCCTCAGCTTCCTCCAGGGCCCTAAAATCTTACAGAATAACCACAGTTTTCAGATTTTAACCCTGCCACAAACTACAGACCTGCCCTTTCCATCACCTATGGCTGGGAGCTGGCATCAGCAGGAAGGAGAAATAAAAAAGAAAGAAAAAAGAAAAAGAAGAAAATTCTTCACCTCAAGTTGCTGGTTGATGGAAATTTTGTAAGTAAGTACTTTCCTATATTATAGAAGAATACTTATTTGCACTTATAGCAATAGAAAGTGACCCTTTGCCGTTCACATTGAAAGCTAAAACATACAAATATTTTGAGTATATGGACAGAACAGCACCTTAGGAAAAAGAGAAAAAGTATTCTGCTATGCAGCACCACTGCCCTGGCATCTCCAGCAATGCTGTACATAAATTCATTTACCAGAAGTTGCTCTTTTACCTTATGTGTGGCCTCAGGATCACTAATTGTGTCTATGTCCTTTTTTGCTCTAAGGGAGAAAACTGTGTGCAAAAAAAATATCATTCCTTGTAGCCCTCTAATAGTCTAGAATAGAGAACATTTAACTGACAACTTGAGGGTTTGAATTTATGGAAAGTGCTAAAACACCCACATCTCAGTGGAAGTCCCAAGATCTTATGCCACTTTTGAAAATGGAAAGTAAATACTTAAGTTACTTGGATGGTTTTGAAACCTCTCCCCTGCATAAAAAAAAAAGAGAAAAAAGGCCTGTTATGTAGACCTTGTGCTTCCAGACTTCCTAAAGGGCAAGGAATGCAGGCCCTGTAGACACAAGCACAATATAATGGATAAGATTGCACTTTTTAGCAAGGCGCATCATTTACATGAGTAAGATGTGGATGCTAAGAGGCTGGCCAGTCTTCCAGCTATGCTGGCTCATCACATCCCAAGGCTATTTCACTATAAACACATTTTACACAATGACAGTGATCTCTTGAAGTGGCATTTCTTCACCCTAGGAAAAATACTCAGAACTACATAGAGACTAAGGAGCACGGTGGTCTTGCCTCTACCTACTTGCCTCAGTAACAGTCATTTGTTTTAATCCGTATTTACTACCACAGCTACTGCTACACATTCAAGTAACTGCAAAAGATCACACAAGACCCCAGACTCTAAGGCTTTGCATCAACACACACCTTATTGCAGGAGCAAGGGCTCAACTTGTTGTTGTTAATGAATTTTAATTTCTAGCAAACATATTCAAAACCAGCTCAAGACTACACAGCAATCTACATGATTTAGTAAAGGGAAACAGAAAGCTTCTACCTAAAGATGGTAAGTTTTGCCCCTTACCACTCATATTCATTTCAACATTTTAATGTTTGTTTCCTAAAATACTCTGGGGGGAGGTGTCATGGCAACCAGCACTCACAACAAAGTGATTTCCCCTTCTGCTGTGCTGAGAAATGGCCATTTTCCCCTCACTGACAGAGCCACCAACTAAATTAGGTAGCGGGCAACTTCTAGAATGTTTATAAAAATCAAGGACATTTGTTCAGCCTTTCTAAGCCCTTGCCTCACCCCCACCTCTCACTGTAGATAAGCAAAGCACCAGATGCTCTCCCTCCTCTCTTCGCCAAGAGCCCTGCTCTGAAAGCAATAAACCTCCTTCTACTCCAGCACGCACACAGCCAAACTACTACATTTGCCTCAATGGAAAGCTAAACCCCTCCTTCTTCTTACTGCTGCTCCACACCCACCACAGTCACACCCAGCTCTTTATGAGACAAATGTTTTCCACTACCTACTCTCCTGTCTGTCTCTCAGACTCTGCCTTAGCTAGCACCTGCTGAACTGGGAAATGCCTGTCTCCTGCTCATTTTAATAGCAAGACCTGTAGCAGGTGGGACTTCCTCCCAGAACACAAAGACTACCAGCACTGCACTGCTTCCAGCCCCAGAAGCCCCATGCTTCCTGCAGGACGATAGCCCTTGCAGAACCATGCCTGCAAAGAGCCTGAAATCTGTCAAAGCCCAGCATCTTATGAAGTAGAGCAATACTGTAAAGGGATAGTAATGAATTGGTTACTTCCATTAGGCACAAATATGTTAACTAAATGCAGTAGAAGAAAAATTAATATATCTCTTGAAAGAGACTATACTACTGTATAGCAGCATAACTTGAATTAGCTCACAAAGACCTAGATGCAGGGGAAGCATTAACTCATGATAGTTGCAAAGACCTGGAGACACCAAATCACATGGCATAGTAGAGAAAGGAGACACTCAGAATTGTTAAATAGGTCCTTGATGGACATTATTGAAATATTTTCTCAACATCTTTACCAGAGAATTAAATAGGCAGTCTTAGTTGATGGGTTATTTGTGGATATCCTATACAACAGATGCAATAGAATGATAAAACTCCACTGTGCTAAGTGTTCGTCTTCTGTCTCCGACCAACAGCTCTGGGTTTTGCAATAGCTTGCTGGAAAGGTGCACTTCTGCAAATATTTATCAGACCTAAATTAAACAGAGTTACAGCAGAATGGCAAGGGGGGTGTTAAAAAATAAATTAGAGAATTAAGGAAAGGTGACATGGTGAGCCTATTCTAGATGACAGGAAAGGATAGAGAGGAGACTCTTCTAACAGTTTTCCCACTGAATGCAAAACTGTAGGACTTCCCTATTCTCAATACTGCATAAACTACGCACAGGAAATACTCCTACAAGGTAAACTGCAGTATTTGCTTAAGCAAAATTCACAGCCAAGCTTTCAGAGCCCTCCCTCTCTTGACCGTCAAAGCATTTTTATTTACAATGTGCAACATGTTAGTTAACAGTGACGTTTTATTGCTCAAATCCACTCTGAGACATACTCCATAGGCTTTGTCTGTAATTGTGCCATTTACTTACCACAGTGCATTACATGTCTTGAAATATACATGAACCGTATGTGTGCAGAATACAATGGGCAGTTTGTACATTGGAGCTAATCCTTTGGGTTATGAGCAGTGAGCTCGAGGGTTGGGAAAAGGCCCCCTTAGAACCCTGCATCTTTGCCCCACAGTTCACACACATTAAAAATGCTTGTTTTTTAATGGTGTCATTCACTACTTGCAGAAAGTCCTTCTAGTAATCTCCATAAAAGATGGAGCAAAGTACCTAATATATATGATATATCCCCTAAAGACAGCTTTGGAAAATTCAGAGATCTGGGATAGAAGAAAGTTCTCCAAGTTCAAGACAGTGCTTGGACTGAGTATCTCAAAGTGACTCTTTGCTGCTGCTGTTATTTTTCACATACTTAGCCTTCTCCTCGCCCTTTGTTTCCTTGTATTTTCTCCCTATTTGAATTTATTTGCCTTGTTTTTTCTTATTAAACATTTTTGTTCTCTGAATGCTCTCTGCGCATATGTGATGCTTGCTATTTGATTTGTACCCGTGCAGTGCAGAGTCATGCCATTGGCTCTACTCCCTGCTCGGGTGAGAAACTCCAAGGTTCTAGTTCAGAAGAACACTGTTGATTTTGGTGGACCTTAAGGACACTATCAGGGAGCCCTTACTGAATACAGCTGTCTTTCCAAACCAGGGACACTGCTAGGAGGACAGTCTCAAGGAACAAAGCCAGATGTAAGGAGTAAAAAAACCTCACCGGTGGCAGGCAAAATAGTTGGAAAGCAGGGCCCCATTTAAGACAAGCACCTAGTCAAAAAGGATAGACTAGAGTGAAGAGGAGAAATCGAGGTTGGGTTTTTTCCTTACTTTGTTAAAAACAGATGCAGGTTGTCTCTGCCAACTGGCAAAATTAGTTTCCCACTGAAAGAGAAATCAAGGATGCAGCTTGGCTCCTTCCTTAGTCTGAAGGCATCCATGTCCTGTTGTTTGATCAGAAGCTGTCAGATGCTGAACCCCGACTGCTTCCTGCACAGATTAAACCACATTGTACATCCCCTTTCACTAAGGGTCATCTGCAGTTAACTGCCTCTGCATCATCATGCTTGTTGCTTCCTGATCTGCAGGGTTTCTCACCTGGGAAATCCCCTAGCCCAAAGAAAATCTGTTGCTCAAAGATGGGCTAGAGAGTCAACCCTCTCTTTATGCAGCTACTTTCAAATACAAAGGCACCGTCTCTACTTCTGTCGGTGCTGTGACCTCCAGCCAGAGGGTGTGTGCTCTGACTCATAATACACACCTTAACACTTTTCACCCAAACAATGGTATTGTCTTATTTAATAATTTCATCATATAATCACTAAAGTATTTCCACGTGTTGTTAAGTATCACCACATTCTAATCTGAACTGCATGTATGGGATTATTTCTGAAAGGTATTGCAAATTACAACATTCAGACAGAATGGAAATAAAATCTAACTTAGCTATTAAATGCAGGTTTCTAATATATGAACAAGTGTTGTCATGGCAGTGTACTAATTAGTGCAACAAATAATTAAGCCTGCATCCTTATTTTGCCTGTACAAGATTTCTCTTCCAAGCATCAGCCTTCGTAGTGCAACTCAAAAACTAGGCAGTTATGGGAGAAGGACAGAAACACATCGTAAGTGACTGAAAGTGATTATACAATGATGTTATTTCTCCTATTCTGAGACACAGCATGGCAGTTCTGCACTATGGAATAAGTACATTGTCATCAGGAAGGCAGCACCCTTGCTGCTGGAGGCTGCAGAGTACAGCCCACTTACTTCCCCCCAAAGCATCCCACTCACTGAAGAGATTTATTATGATTTTCTTTTATCTAGGTTTCTCGGAAAATGCATTACATCATGTCACTCATTCACTGTGCTTTGTTCAGCCCTTGTGCTACACAAAATCATCAAAAACTGTTGAACAGCCAGCACTGCCCCATGGTGTTTTGCTGTCACCACAGCAGGACAAGCAGTCCCTTGTTCTGGGCTGTTGTTGACCACAATCATGGTTCAGATGAACCCTGATGTGCTCAGCTGGACAGAAGAACACTGGCAGCTGTGAGACGAACACATGCAATTAGCCAGCACCTGCCATGCAGAGCACTTGCAACCCTCATTGGCAACATTAAGTTATCCTCTGATAAATAAGGAGGCTACTAAAGACAGAATAACCACACTGGAGAGAACATTATAAATTAGACAAGCAACTGTTGCAGTGTCTAGGTATTACTAGTCACGCATGCTAAAACCCAGAAGATAAATATAAATGTTACTAAGGGAAGATCTATCTTTCCTCGCAGATACAGACAGAACTAACTACAGAGACACTGTGGGGTTCCACTGCAGGTGTTTGGCAGGGGAAGACAAGAGAGGGTTTGTAGAAGAGCTACTCACAGACTGCACCCAAACTCTAACGTAGTTGCTATTATATAGACCATTAAACCTTTCATCCCTTCCAGCTCCAGCAGGGATCCCTAAGTTCATTGTCCACTTGGAGTTTACAGGTAAGGCTTTGTCCTAAATCCAAATGACTATCAGCATGTTATATAGTCTGCTGAATGTCACTGAACTTGTCTCCTTACTGACCAAGTTTTTCCTTTTTTTAACACACAAACCACCAAAAAGGAAACCAAGCTTCTCAGGCAGGCAATGAATATTCCCACTGTAGAATATATTCAACCACTTAACTGCCGAGAACACAAGCTGATGGCCTAGCAGATCTAGCCAGACCACATTTCCCACTACATTTTTATTCTTGAAAACAGATGAATGCACAAAACAAAGGTCAGATTCATTACTCGAGTAAATAATCTGGGCTAAGAGTAAATCAACTAATGCACTTAGAAAACTATCAGTATCTGTATTCTAAACACATTCCAGTTAGTGCTATTTGAGCCCTTTTATGTTTGGTTTCCTTGAATCTGAGTGAATGCATTTGATTCTGATGAATGATAAATCCTCTGAAGAGCTAAGTTTAAGTCCACATTTATTTTTTTAACATGTGCTCAAAGTAAATTCCGGATTACACCATTACTCTGCAACAATGCAAAATGTGCACTGAAAATCTATGTTGCCAGTGTTTTCCTATGGTGGTTACATTCAGGAAATGGAACTACTGCATGAATTGGGAAACTAACCAGTAAAACAAACTGCAGATTTTCAGACACCTGTCTGTAAACCATCTGCACACCAAGAATTCCTTAGTACAACATGCGAATAGTGGTAAACAGCAAACTATGTTTTGTGATATACCCACAGGCAGCTCGACAATAAGCAAATAGTTCCACAGGCAGTTGAATTAAACAAAAACTATTCCCTAGGGACATCAGCGTGGAGTCACTGGTGCCCAAAAAAGGGAAAATTCTGCTGCAGCTTCCCATCAGCATGGACAGGGACCTGTCCTCTAGCCACTGACCTGTTTTCAAAGGACATCTATGAAACTGTTTTTATTACTTGAACTCCCAGAACAAGCTGAAAACGTATTAAGTAGGAAACAGACATGGAATTGAGTAAGCCTGGCTTCCATAACAAAAAACCCTAACCAACTAAAAGGAAGTGGGACCATGCAAAGGACACTCCAGGAATTTGGCTCTGGATTTTTATACATTTTTCCTTGAGCAAAATTTGTGTGGTGACTGCAGTGGTTCCTCTGTCTTCTAACAAGGTCCAGATTTTCCTTCCTTTTATTCAAAACATGTCCTTGAATACTTGATGCAAAGTCTGAAGTCTTACAGGCCAGGTGCCTTTGACTTCAGGTATATTAGAAACAGGATGGCACACTAAGGACATTAAAGATTTGTAAGAACTATAGCAACAATCTCACTAATCATTTAAGGAAAGAGAGAAAGAAGTTTTAGGGTTCACCTCTACTGTACATTTCCATTTGCACCAAGAAGCTATTTGGTAAATCTACTTTACAGAGAGATGGCACATGCTCTTCCTCAAAGGTGGGATGATCAGCTTGAACAACAAATGCTAACTCCTAGGGAACACCATTACTGTGAAAAGTCACTCCCTGATCCTGGCAAATCCTATTTAAGCCTGAGCCAGTGAGAAAATCACTGGCTATGGTAAGCCTTTCGTGAAGGATATTATGTGATTTCAGATGTTTACAGTATATGGACCAGTAAGTGTGCAAGAAGTCATAGAATCGTTTAGGTTGGAAAAAACCTTTAGGATCAAGTCCAGCCATAAACCTAACACTGTCAAGTCTGCCACTAAACCATGGCCCTAAGCACCACATCTACACGGCTTTTAAATACCTCCAGGGATGGTGACTCCACCACTTCCCTGGCAGCCTCTTCCAACACTTAATAACCCTTTCAGTGGGGAAATTTTTCCTAATATCCAATCTAAACCTCCTCTGGTGCAACTTGAGGCCATTTCCTCTTGTCCTATCACCTGCTACTTGGGAGAAGAGACCAACACCCACCTCACTACAACCTCCTTTCAGGTAGTTGTAGAGAGCAATAAGGTCTCCCTGACCCTCCTCTTCTCCAGGCTAAACAACTCCAGTTCCCTCAGCCACTCCTCATAAGACTTGTTCTCTAGACCCTTCACCAGCTTCATTGCCCTTCTTTGGACATGCTCCAGCACCTGAATGTCTTTCTTGTAGCGAGGGGTCCAAAACTGAACACAGTATTCGAGGTGCGGCCTCACCAGTGCCGAGTACAGGGCACTGTACACAACTTGTGCACAAGTCTTCTCTCAGTACATTCATTCCAGGGAAAGGAACAGTTCCAGTGCTCCCAAAGGGAATTACTCTCATATAGCTCAATGTAGCACATAGGCCTGCTTCAGAACAAGTTAAACTACTGTTAGATTAAAAGGAAGAAATCACAGCCAGGAATTTACAAAATGGATGTCCAAGGTCTCCAAAAGTACATTAAAAGTACCTAAAATAAAGAACCCACTTTTCAAAATGTCCATGTGCCCAATGCTCTCAGAAATGGATAGCATTGATACGCCTATGCAGGGACATACTGGAGGATGGGAAACTTCTGGGCCACTTCCCTTAGTGCCAGCTGGCATAGCTCATGCTCCTGTGCCATATAAAATGCACATCTTTCCCCCACTGATTGGGTTTCCTGGAAATATGTCTAAGTTTCTGCACAGTTCTTAGTGAGATTGAGTGATCATTTCTGTACTTCACACTACAAACTGAGCCTTTTGGTAGTTTTCTGCAACTGTCTTTCTCTGCTTTAGAGATATGATCTATCTTCTATCTCAGGAACTGACTCAGGAGAGGAGAAAATATTTTTGTGTAACATGATGTCATTGTCACCTAGTGTCCCTGAAACAAACAAGAGGACTCTCTGTAGTCTGTCTGCATAAGACACATAACATTTAAATTGTGTGTCTAGCACTTAATCCATTTAATGGCATAAACTATACCGTTAAAAAGTATTTGCTTTTCAGGTGTCAGGAAAATCTGTGCCCCTGTGACTGGGCATTTCTGAAAATGGAAGAATCAGATTCTCAACAAATACACAAAGGTATCATGGTTCTCATCCTAGAACGATAATGGCTTGGCTTCAGAGGACCTTTTTCTAGTTTATATTAGCTTCCCACATGGATTAAGTTTGGGCAACTATGAATTGCTATGGGGTAACTCATCCAATCTCAAAATAATCTGGGTTTTAGGTATCTGTAGGGCTGGTACTCAGACTTCAGTATGTGCGTATCAGGGTTATTGTAAAGATGAAGTCATAACACTGTCATGAAAGTGAGAGATGCCAGCACAGTGGCTGAGGAGCATGAGACATGGACCAGATGAAGTCTTGTACTGGTAGTCTGGATATAGTGCAAACATGGGCAATAAACAAGAAGAAAAGGAAAGAAAAGCAGGACACAGCTTCATAAATGGTTTCTGTTCATAAAGAATCAAACAAACACTGCATTTAAGAAAGTACATGTGTTAAATACATAGGAGACAATGAATCAGAGAGTTTACAGTAATATAAGGCAATGAAGCAGTGTACATTCACAGATAAGAAAGAAAGGTTGGCTTAGCTTCTCAGGCCCTGTTTCAAGGAGCAGGAATATCTGTTTGATAAATCTCCTTTACAGAAGTGGCAATAAAAGTTCTTGGTTGGAGAAGAACTGATAGTGGTGCTGAAGCGGGGGGAATCAAATCTCATAAAATGAGCCAAATCTCCCATTGCTGCCAAAAAATCCACAGCAGAGCAGGAGTCACCAAAAGCCCTGGGCTGGACCAGCCAAACCAGAGCACCAGCACACTGCCCAGGGGATACAGTATCAGGAAAAGGGACTGGTTTTGGTTAACACCAGTAGACAACTAAGTCCCACACAGACGCTCCCTCACTTCCCTGCAGTGGGATGGGCAAACAAATTGGAAGGGCAAAAGTGAGAAAACTTGTGGGTTGAGAAAAAGACAGTTAATAAAGAGAGGGGAAACCAAACCAAAACAAAGAAAACCAAGTGATACGAAGTGATCCTGACCCATAAGCTCTCAAGATTAAATAAAGATGAAGAGGAACTTCTTACAAGGGCATGTAGTGATAGGACAAGGGGTAATGGCTTTAAACTGAAAGAGGGTAGATTTAGATTAGATGTAAGGTAGAAGTTCTTCACTGTGAGGGTGGTGAGGCACTGGAACAGGTTGCCCAGAGAGGTTGTGGATGCCCCATCCCTAGAAGTGTTCAAGGCCAGGTTGGATGGGGCTTTGAGCAACTTGGTCTAGTGTCCCTGCCCATGGCAGGGGTGTTGGAACTAGATGATCTTTAAGGTCCCTTCCAACCCAAACCATGCTATGATTCTATGATTCTATTCCCGTGGCTATGAACTCAACCAACCACTCTTACACAGCTCTTTCCAGAGCCCCCCTTAAACCATGGAACCACTAAGGAGCAACCACAGGAAATAATCAGTAAAAACTAATATTCCATCAAAATACAGGATTGTGAATACAGGTACCACAAGAACACAGGCAGAGATGTCTGCTATTTTTTCTGTTTCCCTTTTTTCCGTTTCTTCAGTTTTCCTAGACAGAGAACTATTTGTGTAGACAAAATAAAATGAAACTAGGTCTTTTCATCTTACAGCTGTTGTGTAGGAGTTGAAACAGGGAGAGGGACTACATGGCCTTTTACTTTTTCCATTCTCATGAAGAGCTTCCTGAGGTGATGTAAAATAACGTAACTTCACTGAAGTCCATAGAGCTCCTGTGGTTTACACTTTTTGTTCATCTGACTCACTGGATCTAAAGCAGAAGTGTATGAAAATAGGAGAAATTACTGAGCAAACTCATGCAGGAAAAGTGCTGATGAAATGTCTGGTACTATAAAACTGCATGTTTAGATCTTATCATGTTCTTGGGAATAGGAAAATAATTTTTCTCAGATAAAATTCCTCATATCTCCCACTCATGAAATTCCTGCTTCAGATTGCCCAGTATTGCATGTTGCAGACTTCCACTGTCATTTGGTTTATAAGGATGTGATACTACAGCATCCTTTAAGCTGGAATAGTGTTTTTTACACCAGTTATGAAAAATGTTGCTATAGCTCCATTTTTTAAAAATTTCTTTTGGCCATGCAAAATGAAACATCAGCTGTTTGTGAAGCAAGTCTGGCATTTGTATAAGGGCTTTGTTCTATTCTGTTTAAAGCTCTTGCTAATAGAGTTCATAAAACTATTTTCATTTCACAAAGCATTTTAGAGCTGCTTATTCCTGTAATTTTTTAAAGCAATGAGCTATTTTGGGAGGGGCAGAACAGGGTGGATTCAATTTAAAATTATTCTGCCGCTATGCATTTGTAGCTAAACAAAACTCTAAATTATGTATTAAGAAAACACTAAATATTAAAAACCCCTGCCAAAACCCAGGCTGTATTACTTGATGGATGGAAAAATAGTGCTATAACAGAGAGAAAAATTCTCACCTCAGTCTGTGGGACAAATGCCTGCAGGTGAGAACACATCAACAACATAATCAAATAAAGAAAATTAAAGAGGGAGGTAGGATCTATTGTTATTAAATGTTTTTGGTAATCTCAGTTTCAAAATTCAGCTCATTTGGTGAGAACAAGTCAACAGTTGCAGGATATTCAGCAGAGGTGAATTTAAGATTTACTGTGTACTTCCAGAAATTCACTTTTCCACTTAGAGAAAATAAATATGCAATAAATAATAACAATGAACAAATAGGCAGGTAAATATATTATCATTACAAGAAAGAGCTGATAAATGGGCATAGTATTTTGGCTAGTGATTTTCCATAAAATCTTTTTGTACTAATGATCTAATGTAATGACTGAAATTTCTTACAAAGGAGAGTCTTCACCTCTGCTGCTTGCAGGGAGGCTATTTGCTACTGTTAGTTCACACAGAGGCATTTAATATTTGGAATCCTGCACTAAAAGCCAAAGCTGGTTCCACTGGGCAGCTAGAATTTTCAGGTCCAGACAACAAACACACTACACCCTGTTCTTGTACATGCAAAGAGATAGTGACCCTTTCATACTGATAGTGCGCAAGACATGACAATTTTTTACTTCTAGTCAGCTATTAAAAAGTCAGAGGCATATTTTCATTCATAGTCATGATTTAAAAGAGAGTAATACATGAACCTTAACCAGGTTACATACACATCTGCCGAATATAACTAACTTCTCTTTCGCATTAAAAAGCCCTTCTGTTACAAGTAACCTTCACAACATTGCTCTCTCCCAAATGAAGAAGTCACGCCCAAAGGGTTCATCCAACCAAAAATGAGTAAGCTCTCATCAAAACAAACCTCCTCCTCTGAACCCCCCCAGCCTCAGCAGCCTACCCTTAACCACACAGAGCACAGCCAGCATCACATTTCCAGGCTGATAGCGAAACAAGCTCTCAACCGCAAAATTGCACGAGTAGTAGAGAGTTCATGAAGTTCATTGGGGACTTGGTTACGCCCATTAATTTTACATGAAAGGCACTCCTATATAACAGGAGCTGCTACCAGGACAAGGCTTTAACCTAACAGATCTGTTGAAAGTTAGGTCTTCTCCCTGCAATCAGCTATAGCCAACCATTACCTCCTCACAGCCTGCCTGCTGCCAGCGGGCCCATCTGCGGACACGACGCATTGCCTCTCTCCTCTGGCCAAAGACCCCAGGAATGTGGTGAGCTGTGTCCTGCCTGCTCACGCCACGAAGGCAAAGCATAAGCAGCATCAGATTATCACCCAGGTAATCCCCCTGGAAATACAGACTCCTCCATGCCAACACGGTGCCCAGAAAATGCTCCACTGAAGAAAACCTCACACAGCATGTAAGGTCCTTTCCTGATTGGCTGGCCTTCTCTGGAAGGTTCTGGAAGGGGGCAGAGCAGCCAATCACATCTCTTGGCCCTCCTGAGGGAGCTCTCCTCATGCCAGGCAGACAGTGGGCTATGCTGAGGGAGGGCGGACGAAATTGTCAGGGCTTGCTGAATTCGCTGTTGGCCTCTGCCAGCACCTCTCCCCTCTGGCTAGGCCCCGGCCACGCCAACCCTTCTGAGCCACAGGAAGCTCTGGAGAAATTGCTGCTACATAGCATGGCCAGGATAGGCTATGGAGGAACACTGCAGGATGAGACAGCGGCAGGGAGAGGCGGTAGGAGAGGGGCACAGCTGTGCTGAGGGGGCTGCTTGGGGGGGGGGGGGCACAGAGATAGCAGGGTGCCTCTGGAACCCCCCCTGTCAGTGCTGGGGCAAAGGCTGCTGATGGCTGGCAACCAGGATAGTCCAGGTCTCCCTTTTCCTGTCCATTTACTGATATTGGGGTAAGAACTGAGAACTTGTGCCTAAACTCTGCCCTTTCCTCGCTCCCCTGAAAATGGCCTATGTTTCTCCTCAAACTGGGGGAGCTGCTGGGTTTCTGCTCTGAATCTACTACTACTTCTAAAGAACTGCCAGGTAGGTCTATTTAAGCAATCCTCTTCCCTCAAGGAAGAGGTTGAGCTTGAACTCAACTAAAATTTCTTATAAAAATGTTTTCCCCAGAATTCCTTTTTCACTTACGAACAAATAGGTAAGTCCCAAACTCAACCTTTTTATTTGGAAATGGTAAACATTTCTCATAGATAGATATGCTCAGCAGAACAAATGGTATGATATGCCTGCATCAAAATTATATGGTTTGATTCAGCATTAAACCGCATCCTCCCACACTGGTCCTATGCCTTCTTTCTCCCTTTGCTGCAGTGACTGAAGTCCCACATAGCACTACAGGCTGCACTATTAAGAGAGCAGAGATGGAGCACTGTGGTAGACACAGGTTACCAACGAGCCTGACCCAGAGGGAAATTGTTGTGTGAGAAGCTAAAGCATGTTTTTTCATAAAGTGCAGCGGTAGCATAAGCAGAGGTTGCTCCTGAATAAGGCATTTTTATGTGTATGAAACCAACCTTTTACTCAACCTAACACCAAAAGTATTTGAGTTTCTGCAACAGATGTTCACTTCCTCTGACACCCCCTCAAACTCCAAAACTTTCCATCCAGAAAGAAAGGCTTCCAAAGAAGCCCTCCTGCTTTCTGACCATCTCTGTCTCAGAGAAAAGGTCCATCTGTACCTAAGACAGGAATTAGTCTGGAGAAACATGTTCCAACAGAAGGTAAGAAGCACCACAGACTAACTGCTTTCGGATGCATTTCTTTACTTTTGCTTGGCAAGTTAGTCATACACGCAACTCTTCTGTTCATTCAGGCATTAATCTCTGTAAAACTGGATGAGCTGTATCTTTTGCAAGCTGAGAATAATAATGAAAAGCAAGTTATTTTCATTTGTACTTTTTAATAATTGAGAGGCAGCAGAGTGCTATAGTGAGGTGCATTTTGACAGAAAGGAAGGTGATTTCAAGTGTATTCCCTGGCAGTTAGTGAAACCTGTCACAACCAATTAAAATCTGCACATGAACTCCATCTGTATAGCCGTAGACCAAACGGTGTAGCCTCGCTCTTTCCTGTCACTTGTATCAGTTCCAACTTTACAACATTTATTTAATATCTTCCTTTTCACAGTTCAGTGCCTCTTAACTTGTCCCTAGCAGTACAAGCTCTAATACGGCACGCCCCGAATGGTCAACATCTGTCAGAGGGGACGGCCTGTGGGAAGGGCTGGGCGATTAATGGTCCCACAGCCGCCGAGACCGCTGCCGGGGGAGGTTGCGTCTGCTTTCCCGCCAGCGGAGGGGTCCGCGCCCGCCGCTCTGCGCGCTGCGGCTCTGGACACGGCGGGGGCGGAGGGTGCCACACGCTCCGGCGGCGGGCGATTGGGAACGCCCCCGCCCCCCGCCAGCCAATCGGCCGCTTCCTTTCATTTGCGGACTGCGGCCCCGCGCGCAGGCCGCGCTGGCGGGCACAGCCCTGCTCGCGCGCCGCCAACCTCATCGGCGCAGGATGTGGCTTCGCGGTGACGTCAGGCCCAGATGTTTTCCCAGGCCACGCCCCCGCAGGGGTCCGGGCGACTCCGAGGAGCGATAACGGGGAAAGCTTATTCTACTGTCACAACGCAATGGAAGGGCAGGGGAAACCGCATCTTTATTTTATTGCGTTCTCGAAAAAACAGCATTAATTCATACTCCAAGCAACAAGCTGCCAGTGCCAGGATCTAGCTGCTCTTCTTTTTCTCTTCCATTGGACTTCCAACGCTTTTTTGATTTGGGGACAAGCTGGGTGTGATCGTCATGAACAAAGTGTGGTTTTGATGGCTGCAAAATCAGCCTTTACTTCTACAAAGAGATCCTAAGAAATAAGAGAGGGAAAAGTCTGCTTGCATAATCTTTTTAAAAAGGGAAAGAGCAGTGTTGTGGTGGTGTTTTTATTTTTTCCCCTCTTCTGTTTGAATTTCTTTTTAAGCTTATGAAAAATGGCAACAGCAGCATGTGTGGATCATTTTGCAGCAGAGTGCCTTGTTTCTATGTCCAGTCGTGCTATTATCCATAGTCCCAAAGGGGAGCCTGATCCCCAACCTGGTGCGGCAATACCTCCTTCATCAAATGGGGAAGATAAGCGGGAAGTCAGAGAAACCGGGAAAGACAATGGATCATCATTACTTGTTGTAGCTAGCATTTTAGCAGATCTGAACCAGCATGTCCCAAACTCACCTGCTCTAAGGATGGAAAAAACAGAGACCTTTGACATCACGGAACAATTACACATTTCTATTGCTCCTAAGGAGTTTGGGGAAGAAAGTGTGTCTTCGGCTGGTAAGCATGGAGGAGGAAGAGCAGCCACACCTACTAGCCTGGCAGCAGTAACTGAGCCAAGCCCCAGACAAAAGAACAAACGCACGAGAAGCTGGACTGACCCTGGATCACCCCAGAAAAAGCACAAATGCCACTATGTGGGGTGTGAAAAAATTTATGGCAAATCTTCCCATCTTAAAGCTCATCTAAGGACCCACACAGGTTAGTTATAATCCAGCCAGAGATTTATTTGTTACAGCTTGGTAATTAAAATGAATGTTGAAAACCCAAACCCAAACAAACTTGTATTTGGCCACCATTATGGTTTTACCTCTCAGAACTCAAGCTGGGGAATACCAAACAACACCACCACCCCTCCCCCCCACCCCCTGGGAATAAACCCTTACTGGGCATAGATTCAAAGCTAATGTTGCCCTTTTGTATTACTTAATTTCACAGGGAATGGCTTGTGGGTCATCTGTGTGGATTGTACCAAGCTGTAATTTTTAGCTGCTAGTCTTCTCGTTCAGTGCATCTTCTACTTCCCTTTCCAATGCTTCTTGCCCTCCCCCATCTACTTTTTCCTACCCCATGCTGCTGTCACTACATTTATACCAGCTTATTGCTTCCCATGCAAGCATCAATACTTTTGATATTTTAAAATTAAATGTTCTAGAGGCACCTGAATGACTGTGTGTCTGTTTCTTTCTTTAGCAGATGCTTGTGTGAAAGCTAGAGTAGGCAGGAAGGCAGATGAGAGTCTGAACATGAGTCACAAGGAGACATTTATCTAAGTGTAGAGAGAGGGGGACATGGACAGTCTCAAAAAAGCTTTTGGCAGCTGGGTAAAACCGATTCCAAAACAAAAAAAACATTTGAATGCAAACACTAACTTGTTCTGATTGGTATTCAGTGTTTACTTCTTGGTGAAGACTTATCTGACCACATTTTTGTTGCTATTGTAATTTATGAGACACACACGTAGAAAAAGTGGAAGGCTTGCAAGCGCTGTGAAAGTTATACACTGGAAGTATTAGGAGGGCCGTCTTGAAACTGGCCCCATGACTTGCCAGACCTCATGCCTCTCTACCTGGTGCTGGGGAACAGGAGGCTTCCAGTCAGACAGGGAGCACCAAAAATTGAGGAGACTGATCTCTGCTGAAGGCACTGATCATAGTGCATATGGCAAGGCACCACACCAACTAGAGGAGGCTTGTGCAAGCTGTTCCACTGAGTAATTTCAGACAACATATTAGTTTACTAAGGTCTATGGTCAGTTCATTTATAAAGAGCATTAAGAAAAAAGATCCTCAGAACTAAACATGACTTAATGACTCTCAAAGTTTTAGCTCAGAGGTGGCAGCCTCACCCACACGGGCCATACCTCTTAAGCATGCCTTCAGCTTTTCCTGCTGCCTTCCTGAGATAAAGCAAGAGCCCTTCTAAATTGAGGGTATGTTTTGCTTTCCGCGGGAGAGAAGAAAGCCCCATCAAGTTTCAGCATACAGATGGACAATTCCCTGTGCCGCACAGCCAAAGGAACAGTGTGTTCCTGGCACCCCAGGCAGCTTGCCCTGCTTTGCACTGTGTAACTGCTTTTTGCCTCCTTGTGAGTTATGCAGAAAAGGTGCTTCCGCTTGGTTTGCAGGGAATAGTCTCCATTAATTTTCAGTTCTTTTGCTTTTTTATTTCTGGTATTTGCCGTTGTCCTAAAAGTGAAAGATAAATTTATCAATGTTTCTGGGCTCCCAAACCAACTAGAGACCAAGAAGAGGAACTCCTGTCCCTGATAAAGAGAGCAGGGCTGGGCCGTGCCCATCCTGCGGGAGAAGAGAGGGAGGGCAGAGCCGTTGGGGAGTGTCGCTTCGGGCTGCCGGCTGAGCCGAGTCATTCGGGGACGCTGGCTTGCCTCCAAGTTCTCCGGTTTTTTTTCTTTTCCCTTTTTTAACTCTTCATTTCCTGTATTTTTTCCAGGTCTGTAGGGCTTAATTGGTTATTGCTGTAGCTAATGGCAGTGAGAGAAGAGCGTGTGCGTGTCTGTGAGAGCTAGAGGAAAAGCAGGGAAGGGACTGGTTTTGCCCTGGGAGTGGCAGGACCCTCGGGGACTACAGCTTCTTTGTTTTCTTGTCTCCAGTGTCTGTGTGGGAAGCTTTAAACAAAGCTGCCAAATTTCCCTCCTCACTGGCACCAGGTCTGTCTCTAGACTGAGTTTTAAACAGGCTTAAATACCTCTTACTCCTCTTGCAGAATGTTTTCTAAGGTGTTTGAATTTTTTTCTTTCTTTAAAAGAAATTGTGACAGGCTTGAAAAAAGTTTATATGGCATTAGGAGTTAAGCTAACAGAACAGGCAATGACTTCGAGGATTGGCAAATGGGCGAATGTTTGTTTTTACAAAACTCATAATGGGTTTTACTGTTTTAGAACAAGGGGTTTGGGTCTCCTCTGCTCTCCAGTGGTCCTGAACTAGTTAAGTAACACATACACTTCAGTCAGCCCATCTGTCAAATGGATAGGGTGATGGCTAGCCACCACACCAAGCAGTGGTGAAAGTACTCCAACTACACGTGCAAGGTGCTTTAAACAGCTACCCCAGTAACTCCCCAACCTGTTTACTAAGAAACAACCAAAACCTTCTGCTACGGAGTGGAATTTCTTCCATGTGCTGTATGACTAGACGAGCTGGTATTTAGGGGAGAACTGAAGGCTAAGAATAATACTGCAGGCTAGAAGATAGCGATGATAGTGCTAGAGATATTTGAATAGTGCAGTTTATGACCTGCTTTAGAAACTTGCTTGTCCTTGTCTGCTACTGTGCTCAGAAACTAAAGGCTTTGCTCTCCATGCTTGGAGGAAGGATAGATTAGATTGTTGAGCTTATGGTGTGGCAAAGAGATATAGAGCCTTCCAAGTACTTTCAGGTCAAATCTAGCCCACATTGGTAGGGACTGAAAGCTGGTACTATTTTCCAGCTGTTTGGTGCCCTGTGTGAAATCCTTCTGATAGTTATAATCCAGATTTCAGTGCTCAAATGTCCAAAGCAAAAACCATAGTGCAGAGGATGCTAATTATCCTATTTAAAGCAGAAGAAACAAATGGAACAGCCAAGGAAGCAACATCTGCCTTTTGTCCTTAGGCCCGTTTTCTGAGTGCAGTGTTTTAGTATGAAGTTCTCTGTTAGAAAAAATGTGCTAGAGCAATCCATAGTTTCTTGTGTTTGGTACACTAGCAGTTAAGCTATCATCTCAGCCTTGTGAATGCTTCATCTTTATTGAATCGACAAACACTTGAACCAGGCAGAAAACATTAGTCACCAAAATCTTTGCTGTTCTCTCCACCAGCTTTCAGACCCTTCCCTCCCCCTACATTTCTTCCTATGTTTATGTTTTCCACCCTACTCTCTCACTGGATGTCTTGGAGTTCAACATGATCATCAGCCACAAAGCCCTTGAAGTTTTCATGTTTACCAGAAGGTTATATTTAGTGTCGGTGGGTAGATGTCAAGTCTGAATTCTTTTCCACTGAGGTTCCTGTGGACCTCAGAAGCTGTGTTGTGATGCACAGATGCAGCACCCTGTTTATGCCAAGTTATATTGATTTCATTTATAGAAAAATTTCACTGGCACACCAGTTTTAAAAATCCTCTCCACTCCTGAGAAAATTCCTAAACACAAAGGACTTTCAGAAAATCAGATAAACCATTTACATGACAAAGTTCTCCTTCCTCTAAGCAGGTTTTCAGCACTGGGTCAGTAAGAAGGTTTGGAAATTCTCTGGAATCGCTGGAAACCAGTTTGTCTCTTTTGGTACACCAGTGGGGAGAGGGAGACAGTGCAGAGCCCAATAGCCATCTACAGGCTACAACCTCATAAAGCATTGTCCAGGACTGCTATGTTCCAAGAGGCTGTAGAAGAGCCCCAACTTATTGCATGATACTATGTATTCATATGTAGAGAAAAACTGGATTTTGGGCAGGGACCACAAGAATCCTATGTGTTGCACCCCTTCCACCAAATCACTGTGACCTCTCAAGCTCTTAGCCATCTTCATTGGCATGCCATCATGAATGCAGAGAAAGCATAACATAAACCTTCATTTAATGGCATTGAAACGTCCTTCTAAACTTACTAGTTCTATTCACCAAGCAGTACATTGTAACACAGAAACAGCTTTTCAATCATCAGAACTAAATGTGCTTGCACAAATTAGCATAAGCTAAAGAGATGTGGGCACCAGTCTCAAGTCTGGAGTCTTACTAAGATAGAGTCTTGCAGTGAAACAAACTTGGGGGCCAGGTAGCTTAATAGTGGCCCCTCTGTACTACTGCTAAACTAGCTGACTTTTGTATGGCTGATGGGGCTCAAGAAGAAGAGAAGGCCATCCTAATTATATTATCCTTGCTTATAGATGTCATGTTAGGACTCATCCAAGAGAGAGTGGTGAAGACCTTTGTTGGTCTCTGGCTGGCAGAGTGAGCTTGTGTAGCTATGTATTCAGCCTGCTTAACCTTGTGGTTATGGAGGACGTTACTTGGTATCTGTTGTTCTTTTTAGTCTAACCCTTACTCATGAAAATTAACCGAATTGAAATAGGTAGAAAAGACTGAATAATTTCCATTCACTTGTAAAGAAATTTCCATTTCTTTACATAAAATCTCTGTAATCACATTTTTGAGGACAACACTAATGAACCCATATGAAAAAAGTTAGTTTTTAACTTATGTACCTTTTTCCCCCCCAATTATTATATCTTGTTTCCTTAAGCAAAATTTTTCTGATTACTTTGTAACTGGGGTATGTGAAGGCAGAGAAATTCATAATGTATTTGGTATTTGAAAACGATCTGAGAAACAAAGCAATCAGACCTCACTGTGACAAGTGTGACAACAGCATAGCAATTAGGCTGGACAAACTGGAGTAGTATTAGGTTGGTAGAGGCTTTTATATAAAGTACGGATGATACATTTTAAACAGGAGGTTGGTTTTCACTTTCAGTTCTAGTATGTCTGATTTGCTCCAACTACATTAATTCAAAACACAGCAGTAAAACATGACATCTTTGAAGTTGGTCTGAATTGAGATGCTGCCTGTGAGCATGTGAAGAAACTGATTAAACAATGTAAGGAGAAGCAAGTTCACGTATCGGTGAAATAAAGTTTTATCTTCCATTTTAGCACCTGGCAATTACCAAAAACTTAGCCGGTTAGCTAAAAAACATGGACTAGACTTGGCTTTGTTTCCTTTAGCTTACCTGTAGGCACACAGTGACTCTAGAAGGGGTATATATATGCATGCGTGTGGCAAGGAGCATTTGTGAAGACCCAAGCTTTTGCAGGAGAAGATTACAAGAGGAGAAACTTAATCTAATGCCTCCTGTGCCACTCAAGAGAGCAGAGGAAAATAGGGTTGCAGACTGCTCTTGTGTAGAGCAGGATGAAATGAGGGGGTACCACTGGTTCAATCCATCCTCTGAGCTGCCAGTTGGGCTGCTCTAGGTGTCAGGACTGAATGGGAAACTGCAGTCCCTCTGAACAGGATGCCAGAGGAAACTGGAAAGGCCTTTCCACAATCCGCCTAATCTCCCACAGGCAAGAGTACAGACTTAACTGAATTCAGCCCTCTGCACATTGCTCAGCAGTTTCAGTTTTAGTGGCTAGGCCTAGTGGTTTTGAATTCTTGTGTTAAAAGTTAGAAACAGCTAGCTGGCTCTGCATGCCTAACTCACCAACATTAGCATACACCCAGATTATCAAAAAGCTCCAGGGTGCCTCTAGGCTGTTGTATCGCACAATGCTCTTCTACTACCTTCCACCTCCTCTCTTTGCTGAGTGCATCAAAATCTTCTCTAAAGTTTTTCTTTGAGACGATTCTTAGCTTCAGGACAGCTTCAAATGCCAGCCTCATGAAACAGTTGTCTTTTCAGCCTAAGCCATAAGCATTCTTTCTCAGTGTTAAATAGTTCAGCAGTCTGCTCCTGCATTTTTCTAAAAACTGATGGTCTTAAGTGTCTTTTAATAAGCCTGTATTTTTAAAAACAATACAAAACTGCAAAGCATTGTTTTTGTTGCTTTGAAAGAGCTCTGCAACTCCTTTCTTACTTCCTCTAAGAAGATTTCAACACATTAAAAAAAAAAGGATTCAATTGAAAACATAAACCAACTTCATTTACAGTCCTGCCTAGTCCCCACCCTTACATGCAATTCCAAACAATAACATTATTAGTTAAAGGTATTGATCCTAAGCCTGGATCAAACAGTCTATGTTCATTGAAGGTAACAAATAGGCAGTATATATGCTATAAGTAGCCTAATGTTAAAATCTTTGAAGTAAGCACAGGACATAATTTCTTAAAAGAGTAAGCAAGTTTTAGAACTTATATTTTCCAAAAGGAGCTGAAGTCAGGAAGAAAGGCAGAACTACTCCTACTCACTCCTTTTAACTGACTGGTTCAGGATTGAATAATAGGATTCAGTTAATTCAGCTGCAAAAGAGTTAGGGTTAGATTGGTTGCATGGAGAATCCAGCTGGCTGACAACTGTATTTACTACACACCTGAGTAGTATTAGCTACTAGAGAGAACTAAATCTTCTGATCGTTACACAGGTTTTTCTGTGAAAGGCTTCCCTTCCCTCCTTTTTCTCCCCAGTCTTTATGGTGATATTAATTACTCCTGCAGAAGTCACAGGAGTAAAGCTTCTGATAACAATTAATAGAGTTTAGGTATTGTAGCTAAAAAGCCTTTAAAGCAAAGCCGTACTTATCATTGCCATAAGTGTGATGGAGAGAGGGTGTACTACAAAAAACACTCTGTCTTCTTTTTCCCTTTTCACCATTGTCTTTGAAACAGGTATAATCAGCATAGCTAAATACTCTTTCTCCATAATTTCCCCCACTTTTCCTCTCTTTGCTTTTGCTGAGTGAAAAGGGAAGAGGAAGATGACAATCTGTTTAAAAGACAAATGGGCATTGCTTTGAATCTGAGGGGACATACATGGTTGTGCTGTGTTGCACTGAAACATGCTCAATAAACCAGGGGGAGAAAATGTACAGAAAGAAAATGAATCAATTTGTGACTTCCACAATTCTTTGGAAATCACATTTTGCTGAGACCAAGACAGTTACTGAGACAAATCTAGCTCAGGCAGTGAGTTGCCATCCTGGGCAACCTGTGATCTTACTGTAGTCGAGCAGAGCATGGTTAACAAAAAATATCCCAACTACACTACGGCTGTTGCAGTCAACATCATTCACAAAATACAGTGTTCAGGGACTGCCTTTTCTACCGGGTGAAAACTTTGGGTATCTAGTGGAAAATCAGAAACTTCACAGAATTCTCTTCCCCCAAACCATCTTCCTTTTAGCATGGAGGTGGTACTCAGATCCAGCGTAATGAGATCTATTAATATTGGAAGTGGTGAGGATGGATTGTCTTCCGCATCTCAGACACCAGTAGCAGCACTTCCCTTCTCAGTAGCAAGACCGAAGTCTTACAGATAGTCTGGAGTAAACCAGCAAACAATCTTTTTAATGAATAGATGATTGCAATTGATAGCTGTGTTTGTATTAGAAATTAATCATAGCCTTATGGAAAAAGTGTTCTGGATGATCTGTAGAAGATTTTTCTGCAGTAGTACATACTTCTTTGCAGGACACTGGAAGGTATTTGTATGTGACATGAGTTGTGCATAAACAACAAATCTTTTGCTAAACTGGAGTTCTTTATGAAACAAACTCACAATTGGATTTCATCTGAAAAGAAGGCACCTTTAACCATTTAAAATACAACTGTTGCATTGTGTTATTCTCTGGCTGAACATGGTTATGGCACATTGAAGAGCAGAAACCTGGAACTTGTTTATATTGGACATGTGGTTTCTAGTTCTGTTTGATAAGTTAAGCATGTTCCAACTTCCCCTCTGCCCCCTTCCAATCTTGGATCAGCTGTTTGGAAGTCATTGCTGATGGACTCTGCTCTTTCAATGCAGGACAACCTTTGAAGGGTCCTTTCTGTAGAATTTCTATAGGTATATTTTTTTTCTTTGTTACCCACTTAGCTTTTATTAGGTAGATTCGAATGGGCAGTGAGATCATTATCTTGCTGTGTTCAGTTTAACAATAGTTAGACAATGCGGGTTATTTAAGTGCAGGCACTGAAGTCAGACACACATATCCTGTATTTTTCAGGTCTTGCAGATTCAGCAGATCTTACAGGGCCTCCGCTTAATATAAAAGATAAGTTTTTAAAAGTTCAGGGTGCCATCATTGTAGTTACTGGTAGAAAAATGACCTCAGAAGCTTTTTTGCAGCCCTAACATAAAAAGCATTTACTAACCAGGAACTTGGCACAAGTCAAATGGTATTAAACTAAGCATATCCTGAAATGACCTCTAGTGCAAGGAAAAGGTTTTCTGTAATCAGTTACAGCAATTTTGTAGTGCTCTCAGGAATTATAGGCAAAATATTTGTGACTGGGTATCTGTTGACATTGCAGTCAATGGATCAATAAGCTATCTTAGATTTATTGCACACTATATTTCTACCAGACTGCTCTCTATTATTCAGTTATATGAGGTTTTGGAATAAAGGCACCTGAAAAATTCATGTGAGAGAGCATTGTGTTGCTGTTACATATTTTGCAGCTTTCTGTCTGCTTTGGTCCTGTGGCCAGCTAGAGTATCCCTGGACAGCAAATGCACAAGCAGAACAGGTATGCTGGTTATGTAGCCTTTACTGCCTTCAACAGTAGCTTTTAAGACTGGTCAAGGAGAGAGGCAGAAATGCTAGCCACTTAGTTCCAGAGTAAGGCCAGCTGAGGTACAGCAGCCAAAAAGGACGTATTGAGCTTTTTAAACTAAACAGCTGTCAGTATTTCCACTACAGGAACATAACAATGGAGACAGCTGAGAAAGGTTAGAAGATGACAGCCTAGTCCATCGTTTCCTGCAAAATTTTGCTGAAATGGTGAGCTGTTTGTTAATAGATCCGAGAAATATTGTTTTGCAATTTGGGTGTAAATAAAGAAATGACATTGGTACAAATTTAGGTACTAGACTGGGGCTTTATAGGTTCTTGCGAAGCCTCACAGTGTATTTGGAGCTTTCCTGCATTCTTAATCTGGTAGTTTAGGATCCTGCTATAACAAATATGAACAGGGATGCTCCTAAATTCTCACTGAACCACAGGCTAATTCCTGTTATATATTGTAGGGGCTTACTGAATTTAAATTTGCAATTTCTTTTAAATGTCAGCAGAAGGATTGCAGGCTAGCATTAATACATGATTGCCTTGGCAGTTTTTGATTGTTCTGGCAATTGATATATTTTCCAAAACTAATGTGAATTGTATGCAGCTTTCTTATGCATGGATGTGAAACTCTTAACAGAGCACTGAAAGCCCCTCTAAGTCAATGGAAATTTTTCATTTGGTGTATATATGTCCATACAAGCAATGCGAATAGAATGTTGGCAGATGGCTAGTCGTATTGTATAATAAATCCAGGGTGTACTTGCAAAGTATGTTCTTTAAATTCTCAGAACATGTCCAAAACAAAACTGAATTTCTTAGATACCCCAAAGGATTACATATCTGCCAGGATTCTCATTGATACATTTTTTTCCCCTTTCCACAGAGATGTACAGTATTTGCACCTTCCATTTCCCCCAACTTTCATCATTCTTGGAAACAACTGAATTCTTCTCACTAATGTTTTAGAACTAGTCTTTTTCAGATTGGCAACATGTGCACCAAATTCTAGCTTAAATAGAAATATATGACCAAAATTATGAGCAACCAGAAAAGCAAATGCTTTGGAATTTGTAGATGCCCCTACACAGTATTATTAGCATTAATACACCTGTAAGAAATGGATTAAAAAGCTCATTTTTTCAACAAACATCTGAAAAGATGTAGAATTTGGTCATGGGACAAAGTAACTCTATACCATGAGTTTAATAGATGCTATGGCATGGATTTAATAGAATCAGTTTCACTTCAAGCTATATGATATGAGAGGTATGACTATCTCTAGCTAATCACCTACCCTGTTTCTTAACAAAAAAAATCCTAATAAGGAAGCACAGATTTTTTTTTTTAAGCACAGAATTTTGAGTTTCGTTTGGAAAGAAACCACCACCTGCACATATAGTAAGCATTGCATTGATAATATACATAAAAACGTTTTTGCACACTGTTAAAGATCACTTACGGTAAACCCTAACTCTGATTCTGTCCCTCCTTCATGTGCTGGTGAGGCTTTGAAGGTGGAATAGGGCTGTTGCAGCTAGGTAGATTAACTCAGCATTGGGACATGCTGCCTGGAGGGAGGATTCTCCCTCTCCCCACTGCCTCCAGCTCTTACCTGCTCTGCAGAATAGCTGATGCTGTTGAAAAGATAAGTTTTCAAATGGCAGACAGGTATGATAGCTGCCAGAGTTTGCAGAGGGCCTGAAACAGTAACTTTAAGAGGAAAAATGTCTCAATTCATAACAGTGAGTTTTAACATGCTACTGAAGGTATTTTAGAGGTTTGGCATCTATCTACGACATTCAGACCCATTACTTTCTGGTCAGCTTCATCTATGGTATAGATCCCACATAATCTGCAAATTCTTAAGCCCAGAGAACAACTGACGAGAATTGTGATACTTACACCATAAAAATCTGTTTAATACTGTTAAAGGAAACTGTACACATGTATCACAACTCCTCTGTAATCCTGATATGATGACTTTTGAAAGACCTGTAGAAGCACAGATATACTAGTGGGAACATAGCTGGATGTTGTGGGAACACAATGGTACTCACAATTCATTCTACTATGGTTATATTCCACAGCTTTCTTAACATCTCATCTGCCAGTGAGTTCAGATATCACACAAGATCAGGGTAATTATCCATGCTGAAAGACCCTTTCACCGTTTTTCTATGTCTTCCTTCCAGCTTGAGTGAGTTTTGTTGTGTTGGCATCTCCTTCCAGTCTGTGGGATGGTATCATTAATGGCACCATCTCATTGACCAGATCAGCTATGATTTAAGCCAGCATCTGTTGGAGCTTGGAGTTTAAATGTAGAAGTCTAACTTCTGGGGAGCTATTTCAGTCAACAAGTCTCATTGGTAGCTTTCAGAAAATGAGATGGTTGGGCAGGTTACAATGTCATCTTTGCTGTGCTCGCTCAAGTAGACAAATACTGTACAACAGCTGGCACAAATGCTTTACGATGAACCTTGTCCCAGACTTCTACAACTGGGAAACATACAGATGAAATGTGTTTAGGAACATGATTGTCAGATACCTTGTACTCTCTAAGGTGATAATTTGTGAAGGTCTCATTATATAATGGAGAGACAAAGCTGTAATGAGAAACAGGTTTTAAATACTGCTTGTCAAAGTACAGATGTTCAGCACCAGCACCTTGTGAGCAAAGTTTCAGGCAGTCCCCAAAGGGGTGGTTTTTTTTAAAAAAAAACAAACGAAAAAGAACAGAATATTTTGTCATTCTGTTTCTTACCCTAATTCAGTACATGGAATTGACCAATGTTCCTGGTAAGCAGTGTGGACTAAGCAAACATATATTTTCTCTCCAAGTGTAGACTCTCACCTGACTCATACCACAAGATCCTAGATGTTGAAGGGCTTTTCATTTTTAGAGACTTTTTTGCTAACCTTGCTTACTGGTGAAAAGCCATATAGAACTCACCTGTTTTCTCTGCATTTCTGCATGTGATTTTTTTGAGCAGTGCCAACTCTGGAGAAAACAATATCATTGACCTTATGAAACCAAAATCATCTCTGTAATGATACAGTATTTTAAACCTACATCTTTCACTTGATACTTCCTTTTTTCTTCCCCATCGTTTAAATTGAGATTGTTTAATAGGCTGCTGTTAATTCCTTGAAGTTTTAGGGCTCTGGAACATAAAAAAGAAAAGTCATAGTTCAGCTCTTTCACTATGCTTGACAGGATAATAATAAGGATTTGAGTACTTTCCCCCCCTCTCAGCCTAACACCAAGCTTCTCAGTGAAACAATCCTTCTCTTCTTTTGGCCTTATCTTGACTGGTGTTCTTCTAGACTGTTTACAGGAACATAATTCAATTTTTGTATGCAATAGACTACTTCCTTTTGAATGTACAAGTCACTAGATTATTTTTTGTCACTAAGGCAAAAATGACAAAAATTTATTTTTTGACACTAAGAATGTAATAGGTTACAAAAAAGGTCTGAGGGAATGCTATCTGGCTGGTGCTTTGCTTTTGTAACAAATTCTTGGAAAAGCAGCTATACTTTCTGAGGACATATCATCAATACTTTGCTTTGTGCTGCTAAAGTTAGCACTTGTGGATGAGTTACAGACTAATTATTTTGGAAAAGCAAATGACACCTGTGCTGAACTTCTGTGCATATGTTTGCTTAAACCTTCTTTCCATGAGCCAACTCTGGTCTTCTATATAGTGTACCCTTGGACACATACAAGGTACACTTACATTTCTGTATTATACATATACACCATAAACTGGATATGACCACTGTTGTTTGCAAGAGACTCAAACTCATTTGATATAAGCTACATTTTTCTGGTGTTAGCATGAAAATTAGTTTCGTAGATGTTTAAATGAATTTCTTGCAGAAAGACAAGGAACTGATGTGATTGATACACTTGATATTTTTTCTTCTTTGAATGCTTTGGAGGAACTGAGCGCCACTCATTTGCAAAGGAATCCAAGTTACCACATAACTATTTTCTCAACTAAGTAGTTGTAAAGAGGCTGTAACATTCTCATGGGTGCTCTGCAAGTTCTGTGGTATTCGCTTTATGAAGAAGTGATTGTGCTAGCACACTTTTGAGTACATTTGTCATAGTTTCAAGGACAAACACAGTAAGAACAACAGTAACTTCCACTGCACAACTGTTTTTCACTGGGAAATCAGACCACCTTTGGGTTTTCTAATATCTGATTTTTTTAAAATATATAAACGGTCCTAAGTTCCTAAGTCAACCTTGTGTTCGACTCTTCTGATTATAAAATGCAGTTACAGCTCCTTACCATCTGTACAGAGCTCCACTGACACAGCAGTACTTGGCGAATAATCAACTCTAATCCTTCCAGATTCTGTGTTAGTTTCTGTGTGGACATTCCTTGTGTCCAGTTCCTTCTCCCTTATATTAAGGCATGGGAACAGGCCTTAGCTGCCTCACCCAGAGTGACTAATTTATTCTCTTAACAGCATTTACAGCCTTGAGTAATAGAACCAAGGGGTCACGCTGAAAAGGTGATTTACAGATGTGCATCTATGAGCATGCAGACAGCACTGTGTATAAAACTTTACAGTGCGAGGTTATTTATCTTCTGCAAAAAATGGTTAATGCATACCTGTTTGTATGCAGTTTAATGATGTACCATTTTTCCTAAGACTAAGATTTTCTCTTATTTGTCCATTATTCACAAAGGGTAACAATCCTAAACTTGAGCTGTAAAAACTTTTCTTTTCAAAGAAAGTAGAAACAAGTTTCAAAGAATTGGCTGAAATTCAAGGTCAAAGTACTCTGTGCATTACATCTTTTGTGGAAATAATAAACTGTCCTGTTTGGCACTGTCAAGCTGCAACAGCAATAGTTGGATCATCTCAATCCCCTGAAGCTAAGTCAGGATACAACACAACTCATGAAGTTGAAATTCCTGTTTTCTTTGTTTTTATTTCCAGTCAGTGTGTTGTAAACCCGATTACTCAAGTTTATGAACCTTGCAACTCTGCGTACTGCAATTCCTGAATCCCAGCCAGAGACCCCTCATGGCTGCCAGAGTTGTGCTTAGCAGGAGCTAGGAATATGGACAGGAAGTCAGGTTCAAATCATTTTGTAGTTCCCAGATTTAGGACTAGATTGACCAAGAGTCCAAATGGAAATAAGAACAGCTGGGAACTTCTGTGATCTTTTTCAAAGTAAAAATTAATGTCCTCTGCATAGGGTTTTGGAGCTAGCCTGCCAACTTGCAGGGATATCTTTTAGAATTTCACAATAATAGTTTAAAATAATGTGCATTTCCTATTCTATTTCACAGAACTTTTCCATCACAGGAACCTTCTCCTGAAAAAATCTTAAGCCACAGTAAAATCCTGTATTTTGCAGAGTATTTCATTAGCCCCTCTGCTTCTGGGCATGCAAGGTGTAGTCAACTAATTTTCCTGCATACGCAAGGAACAGGTGTACCATCTCAAAAAGCCAGAAAGGCCAGCAGGTTTCCTCTCCTCACCCCAAAGAGCAGGCCTATTATGAAGTAGATCTGCTCACTTCTTAAACGAAGAAGTGTAGCAGAGCATGAATAAATGTGCCTGAGGCACTAGTAATTTATGATTTGGCCAGTAATAGGGATCTTTCTACTGCAACTTGTCTATAGCAACTGCATTTTTACTTATGTATGACCTGTAGAATTCAGAATCTCTGCTAAGGAATCACTCACATAATAAAATGGTTTCCATGTCAAGAGGCTTTTAAAGTGCTTACAGAGAAAACAGTGGCAGCTGGGCAGCCCTTCTAGCATGATTCATATGTATAAACCACATTCTGTAGTGACACATAACTGATTTTAACGCTGCTCTGCTCTGTAAAGGCAAGCAATGAAGACATGGGTGTGGCATGCAAGGGAAAAGAGTTATAGCTGGTAAAGAGGCCATGCTTGTATATATGTATAATTTGGTAAATTTCAAACTAGTAAAGACATTCCTTTCAATACTAATTTGAAAAAGGAAAGTATTTAAAATAGTACTTCCTTTTGAAAAAAGGAATCCAGTTGATTTCTGTGAGTACATGATGAGATAGTTGCTTCAAAAGTAAGAGAGAAATGTTTTCAAAGTTATATGTACCAAGCTGTCCTTGACAAAGCTGTCTTTGAAATATGTCCATTTTCTACTTAAGATCTTAGCTTTTCAGTTATGTTTAACATCCAGAGTCATACTTAGATAATTAGCTCCTGACTTGTACTCCTCCACAGCCACATCATTCATTCATTTCCAGCACTCACCATGGCCTCTCTCCTACGCCATGACCCCACGTGTCAGACACAGCTGGTGAGGCTAGTCTCCCTGGTGATGCTGCAACCAGCTGTCCTACAAAATGATCATAAAACATGGAGAGATCGCGGGAGCTGAACTGCACCTAGGGTGTGTTATACTGTGGGTGTTAGTGCTCAGAGAAATGGTGCTCTAGCAGTCATGCTCCTCTGTTGCAGTCTAATGAAACAGCCTGTCTTCTCTCACATGATGTACCCCACTTCATGTGACTTGTTGATGCTTGTAGTCTTGCAGGCTTAGAAAGAAGTTGCTTGGCAAGTCTTATCTAAGGAGGAATGCTAAGGCAATCTCATTGCAACATCTCATTAATAACCATTTATTTCTATTTTGTATAGAATATGGCCAAGGTGGTAACACGTGCTTTCAGAAACAGCTTGAGACATTGGATAGGAGCCTGATTTTTCAGAAAAACTAGGTGTACATCCCTACAGGTTCACTCCAGTGATTAAAACGTTAAGACAACCAAAATTAAGAGACAACCTAATCAGTGATAAAACCTTCTCTTATTTATTTTCTGCTTATATATGAGAATGAGGCCTCGATGTGTGTGTGCTTACACACATTTGTAGTTTTAAAGAAAAAAGACTGAAAAACAAGCTGAAACTAGAAAGGAGCAGGTAACTGGTGCTTGCTCTTTCTTTTTGTACAGCTGTGGTTGAAGGAGACTGCTGGATGGGGAGATGCAAAATAAACAGGGAAGCTATTGTCAGAACAGAACATATAAATGAGACTAGCAAGAGTTGAATGTTGACCTGCAAATATTGTCTTTTCTAAAAAGCTGACCTGCTTTAAAAGTGAGCACATTAGAATATGAGTACAACTGTTATCATAGAATCTGATTCCTTTATTAAAAACAAAAACCTGAATCCTGGTTTAAACAGGAAGTGTGACTTTAAAATCTGGGCAGAAGATTTTCTGAAGCGTATGCAACAGGTTTATGCATACCTTGAATGGTAGCTGCCTGGTGTCAAGCAACAAACTTACTGTTTGATTATCAGTCCATAAAACTACTTTCCAGAGCTGCCTGTTCCCTGAAGCTGGATGCTCCATATGGGCATTGGCTGATGCTGCTCATAAACTACTTCAGCACCACCTTGTTCTCTGGCACAACAAGCCATTCAAAATGAGAATAAAGATAAAAGGAAATTCCCACTCCCTCTCTCCTCCATACAGTTGGAATAAACTCTCAGTCTCAGATTTTTCACTCAGCTTTACAGCTTTAGCTCTACTTACAAATGGTGAAGTCCCATGTTTCATGCATGCTGTGTTACTGTGAGGTTGTTGATTAAACAGTTCAAAAGTTCACAAAGAGACATTTCACAGTTACAGCCAAAGACAACTTTACTAACTTCTGTTTGCTTGGCTTCTAGCTAAATGAAATCTCATCCTGTCCCCAAATCCTGGGAGATGCTGTGCACATAAAATGTCATAACTTAACAGCAATGTCTATTCATGCCAAAGTATGTGGACTTCAGTTGGAGGCAGATGACATTCGACATCTTCCAGAATTCAGATAAATAAAGCACAGGTTTCAGTTTAGATGAATAATCCTTTAGTCTGTTATTCTGCATAGCAGGACAACCTTTCATTAATTTGATAGGCTTTGCTTTTACAAGCACTTTTCTGTTTTTAGTAGAATAGAATAATAAAAAAATCATTGATATGTCAACAGAGAAAAGACTGATTCATGGGGTCATATCATTCCTTCTTTGCAGTTATTCACACAAGTGCTGGGTAATGCTCATGGAGCCAGTTTCACAATTAAAGCATAAATTGACCCACAATTCACACCAGATGAATATAATTTGTAATTACCTATTTAATTGCTCTCCTACTTAAAACATTTCAATTGTCATACCAGAGATCAGGAACATTACCGTGCAAATTTTTATGAAAGCCACCCCAGAAATTATTTGTGAGGTGGACTTTCATTGAAAGCAGTCTAAACCACTACAGAGATTGTTTCCGTGTTCACTGTACAAACAGGGATGGTTTGTGATGTTTCAGTTTGATTTCAAATATTCTTGCAATACAAGCTTCTTCAGGTTCTAGTTTTTAGGTTTGATCTAACTTTTAAGTTCCTCCCTCCCACAGTGGTCAGAACTCAGATAAATTAAAGCTTAAGACCATCTAAGTAAGCTAATTAGAATTTTCCAACACAGACTAGATAACAGCATTTTCAGGTAGAGGAAGAAGACCCTTGGGCTATTAGAAGAATAAGGAATAACCTGTGTCCCACACTGCAGGCTGAAGAAAGATAGGTCATCACATTGATCAAAAAAGGAGGACAGTTATCTGTGGAGGTACATTTGCAAGAGACTCTCCAAAGAAGCAGTTAAAACATTTAGAAGTCACTATATTGTATTTTTTGTTCCTGCCATTTGACCTATGACTACCTACTGGTTAATTCTGCTACACGTATAATTTCTCTGTATAAAGACCACATCATCGAGAGTGAATGGCTTGACAGTTAGCCTGTCAGCTCTGTTGGGACATAATCCGAGGTTTCAAGAAGAGGTAGCACAGATTGGAAGAGGGGGAAGTGTCCTATAGTGAGCATGTAATCTTTCTTCCCACTGTAAGAGTGGACTGGAGAAAGACAGGATGCTAACAAGTGTAATACTCTTTAGAGGTCCCATGGAGCTGCTAACAGTCAGATGTCTGATCTGGAGCTGTTTTGAGTTTGCAGAGTGGGCTGGGTAATGGAGTGAGCAATTCTGAGGTAGCACAGGAAAGATCCAGACAGCAGTTTGTAATGGAAACCTTGTGTTTCTGTTGGTACCTTAATTACCCATTCCCTGTAGATGCATTCGATTCAGTTGTGTCAGCTATGGGTAAGATTTTTTTCCCTCCTGGAGGAGGGAGAATCAAGTCTGGGGAGTTTTCTTTCTTGGCTTTGGTTGCTGTCTGCATAACATTTTCATTAATCACCTTATTTGCTCTAACAGAGGGTGAGTGGTACAGCTGAAATCATCATCTTGTAGCAGACAACAAATCAGCATGCTAGCACGCTAGAACAGAAGTAACACGAGACTGCAAATGACTAAACAAGATCTCAGTCCAACATATATATTTATCAAGGTCCATATTATTACTTTCCTTTTCAAGTTTTAACTGGACTAATTTGATAAAAACGCTGTGTTTATTATTATATACATTTGGAGAGCCCTCTGCTAGTCCCTCATCACTTTAAAAGGTTTAAATTGGCTTGTCAACATGACAGAAAAAGAAGAACAAATCCCACATACCTTCATTGATGTTAGACTCTGTTATAAGAGGCCAGACTACTCTGACCTATGCTGAAGACACAACCTTTGTGCATAAGGAATGAAGAAAGCCCCTTAAACAAGTTTTTGGCTCAAGACAAGAATTCTAGGCTGAAATTCCTTTCCTGGGGTGATGCAATAAGTCAGATTTGCTGATTAGCACTTACAGGTTTTGGTTTTGCAACCCCAGTATTCTTTTGAAGTATATTTATTAAAAAGTATAATTGACCAATGGAAAAGGAAAAAATTCCCTCATCTTTTAGTTTAGTCATTCAGTAATACCCAGATGTGTTTAGAGCCTCTATTTACAGTGTTTTTTCATTTATTTTCTATTCACAATAGAGATTTTAATAATCATCCTCCTTTCTTGCATTCATAGATCTGAGTAGAACAAATTAGAAAAATACAGTAAAGGGCTGCTGTACTAAGCCCCAGAGCCCCCCTCTTTGCAAAGAGTCTGATACTTCAGTGTGATTTGGAAATGACACATAGCTAAGACACATCTTCCTCTCCTCAGAATTCATTACTTCATCATTTCAGCATAACACAATTTAATTATCTTGCATTTAAGTGCAAAGTCAAAAGGTCAGCTATTGATCTCCATCCTTGGAACAAGCCACAGGAGAGACAAAATCAAGTGGAAGTTGCTGCTCTTTTAAATTAGTGGCATTTCAGCTGTTTTCCTGAGCACTAGTCTAGGATTTAATGCCTCAGAGATAAGGAGACCCAGTAAGAATTTTAGGCTTACCAAACAGAAATTACATACTGCAATTTCAGGTGCTTAACTTTGACAGAAACCTCAACATTTAGTTTGCATTATTTTAGAACATAAGCTCTTTGACACTGAGGCTGTTGCCTTTCCTTTTTCAAGAGTTAGGCCTGTCATTGGTACTCAGTAAAAGAGTATTGTTTACTCAGATTCCAGCAGCAGAGGGAAAAAATGCTGCTTTTATAATAGGATGTGGCAAAAGTCCATGTAAACAAAGGCATTGCACTTAATGGAAGCATGATCGATAGAAGTTACTCCTGTGGAGCAGACAGGGTCCATTCTAGTCTGCACACTCACCTAGACATGGGAGTTGTCCCGGCTCGGTAGGATGAATTTCTGACCTCATGGGTATCCTAATGGCTCAGATGTTCCTCTTCTCCTAGATGGGAGGTCTCCATTTTGGTTGTGCATCAGAACTTTTGGGAAAGAGTGAAATGGTGAACATTAAGCTTTAGAGTTAAGACAATCAACAAAAAAGCAGCATTAGATAACAATGATAAATCCATATAGAACTGTAAGGAGATTTATACCTTATCTTTGAAATTGCATGCCTTGTAAACACCATCTCACATAATCATGTAACATTACCATTTTCTGGCTGATGGATCCTGCCTTTGTAAGAGGTAGCTGAAGTTTTAATTACTCACAATTTTACAGACTAAGAGGTATTGCTGTACTGATAGTGCATTTAAAGTGTACACGCTATCAGTGCAGTCACATAGCAAGACTATGGCAAATACAACATAAAAGAGTCAAGAGAAATACTATGTGTATAGATTTTGACAAGGCCAGCTAGAAGATATAGCAGTAATGCACTTGCTACCACGAAGTTGTGCATTGTTTTTTCTAGCCATCAAAAGAAAACTTTATCTGCCCTCTGAGGCATGGGGAACATCTTTCATGCTCATTATACTTCTGTGAGGGGAAAACATACATATGCATCTCTCTCTTACCTGACATGACTAACCTGAATACCCGAAGTATTAATGAGCAAATTTACATCCAAAAAGAATTGCTCTTACTTCATTTGTACATGATCAGTAACTGCCCTGGAAAGACTTTGCTAGGAACATCTCAAAAAATGAAGAGGAAAATACGACACCCAATGTCCAGCTTAGTGAGGCATCCTGGCCTTCAAAGTGTACAACATACAGCTCTACGTAGGGTTAGGAAATGGAAGACGTGGAAGCTAGTTTTGTCCACTTACCTAGGCTAGAGAGGATTCCTCCTTCCTTTCATCTCTCCAGTAAGAGCTGTGAAGCCAAGTGGCACTTAGAGCAGCTAATCAATGCATACTAAAGACACCATATAAATGGTACAAGTGATACTGAGTTCCTAGTTTAAACTTACAGTCTTTGCTCCAGGAGAGTTTTCATTGAGACTGCTATGATTTATAGTTTTAGAAGTGGCCAGGGGCACACTTTGCAACCACATGGGCTGACTTCACTGTAAGGCTGCAGAATTTCACCTGCAAGCCCTTTCCTATTGTCTCTTTTGCTCTTCTCTGTTACTCTCCCATTCCTTTTAACTATGCCACTTTTCAGACTAGTGAGAAAAAAGATGACTGCAATGGTGACACTTGTCTGACACCATACTCTACCACCATCTATTTCCTCTCTAGTTTGCAACTAACCTTATCTACAACCTCAAACACAACGCAGCTCTGACTAAAGCAAGCAATACATTAATAACTTTTAAAAATGAGAGTCTTCTCTACAAGCTTAGGCACAAAGCAAATGAAGATGTATGTGGATTATACAATCATTAGCTGCTTGGAGAGGCAAGAATATAACCTCACTATATGTGAAAGAAACAGTTTGGAGTTTTAGGTAAGGAAGACTGGCCTGGAGCAGAGGTAGCCTTGCTGTGAAACCCCATCATGCAGCATGCTGTGGTGGATGTGTGGAAAAGTTCACGTAATATGTATTTTTCAAATAAGTAAACAATGCTGACATACAACCTTGCTGTTTGACAGATGATTAGTATATTCAAAGGCATCACCTGTGTCTTACTGTTAGAAATAACTTACAAAGAAAAGAAAGGAGACAATTGGGTATGACACATCAAATACTTTCATGGAATCTCAGCCATATCTGTAGAAAGACATTATTTAGAGCTTGTTTGCTAAATTTCAGTGCTTTAGATACCAACAAGAATATTGTTTCTTTACCTTCTTGTCATGGCTACTAGCAGTTTTATGATGAGAAGCTGGGGAGGACAGCAAAGACAAAGATGCCTTCATCTCTCTTTTCTAAATGAACTCCATTTTGCTAGTAGTTGCAGATAGCCTGTGACCCTTGGTTAGAAGAATGACTAGGTTAATTAATTATTCAGAAAGTTATAAAATCATATTTGGTTCAATGCTTTATTCAGCTGATTCAGCCTCTTTGCTAAACTAGCTTTAAATAGTTCTGTTACTTCTGATAGAGAGAATGTATTTGAAAGATTTGTGTCTATGTATCTAGACCTCATCATAAAAGGAAGAAAACTTGAAGGCTAAACTCACCATAGTGATTTTGTATCTGATTGATTGTGTTTCAAGAGAAAAACTCTTTAACAAATTTAACACACACAAATGTAACTATGTTTACACAGTACTAGTTTTGATATAGTCTGTGTAATTGACTTCAGAGCTTCACAAGCCCCTGGCACAGTGCAACTGGGTTTTTGTAGTTTCAAAAGAGGAAGGAGCATACAAGACAGGGAGGGGTTGTGTAAGGAAGAGAGAATAGATAAAGTGTGAACTCCTCAGAAACCAGGAAGTAACAAACTGCACAGGAGAAAGCCTAGCATTAGCAATGAAAAGTATTATGTGTCTTCGTAAAAGGGTGCAGTAAAACAAGTAGCATCAGACTCTCAGTGCTCAGGTGTACAGAGATGTGAATTTTAAACTGGGGAATTCCTGAAGAGTTTTTTGTGACTCTTTAATGGTCTTTGATTGATGGGAAAGAATTTAATTTCTCAATTGCCCAGCAGGATTACCTAATTTTTGCAGTACTCTCTAGCAAAGAAAGAGACAGAGAGACTACAATGTAAATGTAGCTAGAGAGAAGAAAACCAAATATGATTCACTATGTATGCATGGAACTGTAACACTCTATGTCAGTCCAGAGAAGATCATAAAAATACATGTTTGGAAAATATTCTTGGTCTTTCTAGCATGGACTTTGGGTTGGTTGCTTCTTTGCCATGCCGGTAGTGCATCTTTGTATTTTTTGAAGGGACATCTCAAAACAGACACAGCATTTTGAAGGGCTGCATCCCTTACCAACAGTTTGCAAAATGACTCGGGAGGACAAACATACTAGGAAACCAAAGCAGCTTAGCATAACATTGGAAAATAAGTATCTTGTACTTAAGATGCTGTAGGGAATCGCCTAAGACTCCCTGGGCCACACTGCAATGCTAGAGGGCATGTTTTCAGTCACATCCTCAGCATGGACCTAAAATCTATTGCAAGATTTCTCTGTGAAGGGGAGGATAGACTTTCATGCTCCTTGCAGTTGGCTGGTTAGCCTTCCCTTGTTGGCTGTCTTTGAAAATCCCTTGTGCTTATAAACATGGGGAGTCCAGTGGAAGTTGAAAACACAAATGAAATTGTTCCCTTAGAAGAACAGATCTCCAGTTAGTCACCTAATAAAAATGTCGGACAGTTAATCTTCATGGAGGAAAAGCTGCCAAGAAATGTTAATGAAGAATATTAATAACTTTGCATTTCTTTATTAGTGAGAACTATAGAAACGATACTATTTTTGGCAAACAGTTGTTCACTGACAAGTAGTCTTTTATGAAGAACAGAACTATATGTCAGTTAAACTCAGCAAATAGCTTAGGCTGATTTTTTTTTTTATTTCAGAAAGGTTGGGATAGTGTGTTTCATTAATTCATTTCAGATAAACATAGTCATTGTGTTGAAAATTGTCCCCAAAGCTAAAGGAATTAAAAATAGTGTTACAAAAAACATCCCAAAAGAAGTAAAACATTTTGGTCAACCAAAAATAAAATTACTGTGGGCTTTTTGGTTTGCTGAGTTCTTCTGGAGTTCAAAGTTTTTTTCATTTTTTCAGTTGAGCAGAAAATAAGTTATCCACATAGCTGTAGCCTTTATTTTGCTCTTTCATGCAAAATCTTAGCAAAGGATGTAGCAATATTTCTTTTTATTAAATTTATGGCCATTTCACTTTAAAGCCAATTTGCTGTAAGATTTATTTTCCAGATCCTGGAACATAAATTTCAGCTACTTACTCATTGGTTGTGTGAAGTGGTCAGGAACTAGCCTTAGGTTAATGTACTGAACACACAGTGATGCACTTCACCAGAGACAAAGTGAGAACTAAACAGGAGTCAAACAGGAGTTAACATGGTAGGCAGAAGATGACTTGGTAAAGATAACAGGTTCAAATTTCAGGTTCTTAATTCACTGTGCAAAAACACAGGGTAAGAAACATGGGTATTTTAGAAGTGCTAAGTTCTAGATACTCACACAGACAGAGCAGTTCAGCTTGGGCATCCCAATTTGAAAAGGGATTCAGTAAAGCCATGGAATGCATATTTTAGGCAACAGAAAGAGTATGTGACAAAGTGTCCTGGGGGAAAAAAAAAAGCCTAAAAAGGCCAGAATGATTCTGTCTTGACAAAGGAGAAGGAAATGTGGCTGATAAGAATACAGTAAAGTAGCTAAAATTATTATAAAAAGAGATTTAAGACATTGTTATTGAACAAGTTTGAAATAAAGGCCTAGAATATACCTTATAAAACTTTTTTTTTTTTTTTTTTAAATTGTTTCTATTATGGTGAAAGTGAGTGGTAATATGTTTAAGAAGGACCAGATAGCTGCATGGAACATACCAAATCAGTTATTTTGGTTCTTGGGTGGACCTGACTGTGGTTAAGGCTGGGGGAGGAATTTTGCACTACTTCTCTGGCATTGTAGCCATTATCATTATAGTATCTGAATGTGTGTTCGTCATTTGCTATTTGAGTTGTTCTAGTTAGCTGTGGTTATACAGATAAATCACATGGCGTAATCTGTACTCCAAGGTGGAACAATACAAGCACTTCCAGAGCAAACAGTAACACATATTCACTTAAAATGTAAACTTGCTGCTTGGAAATTGCCCTTTCAAGAAATGTTCATATACGTCTGAATATCTCAATGAAAATCTTAAGGTACAGAAAATAAAAAAAGGGTTTAAATAATGGATATTATGATAGCTGTTGCAGCTCCTGCTCAGTAGTAGTTCCCTGTGCGTGCAGAAAATGTAAGATCCAATAATTTACCAATTTAATCCCTGGATTTATTAAGATTAAAATAAAGACGCCCACACTTTAAAGCAACGTTGTACTTGATGCCTGGGTCTGTGCCTGCTGGAAATCTGAGAATTCCAGTTCCTAAAAAAAGGTCACATCACAGATAATGAAAATAGCAGGAATATGCATGCTTCTGTCAGCAGGTATTAATGCAGCCTAGCTCGTTGTTGCTGTGTGTCCTAGGGGCTTGGGGGAGTGTTATGTCCCCATGTCTAATAACATGTGATCTCTGACTGAAGTTTTTCTTGGATTTGGGCATTCATACCACACTCGCATATTGGGTTTCTGGTGTATAGTGACAGTCAAATTCACCCTATAACTTTTCACTGAGAACATTACTAAAACTTCCTCATTTTCCTGGAACTAGTCAAGCTTAATATTGCTGAATTCCCTACCTCTGTTAGATATGGTTGAAGGTAGCCAAGACATTCAAAAGCTGTTGGACAGACACACAAAAGCAAATGCAAAAAACATGATTGAATTTGGCTTGTTTGGTTATGAAATGTCACCCCCAAAATCATTAATTTAAAACTAACTGGTTTCAGTTTGTAGTAGTTTGGAATTGTGAGGCTTTGGAATTTTTTGATCCCTTGATAAAGAAACTCAATACTTTGATACTTGATAAAGAAACCACCATTTGTCTAACATCAAAGCTATGCGCTATTCTCTCTCTTGCACTCAGAAGGCTAAGGGCTTGGGTTTTGCCTATGCAAAAGGGCTTTTTATAAACAAGAGAATAAAAGAAATGAAAGTATTCATAAATACATATCAGTGCTATTGAAGGATGACCTTTTCTCTTTTTTTTAAATAACAGCCAGTCTCAAGAAACATAGTCTGCTTGGCTGATTTTTTTTTCCCAGGATAGCATTTCCTCTCTTGAAGGAAGGCTGCTTCAGTCACATCTCTATTTAACTGTCTGCCCCTCATCCTCCCCACCCAGCCTGCTGATCTGATCTGTGTTTCCAAATACACCCTTAATTATGTATATGAAAATGTAGAAATATAAGAATAGCACACACTGGCATGTTCAGGTTTCTAGTCTGTTTTCATAACGGCATACAATGCTGTTCTGCAAAGCAGCAGAACAGATTAAAGATCACAGAAAATTGTTTCTGGCTTACTGTTTCTGGTTTTGCAGGCACCCATGGAATTCCCAGGATACAAATTTCTTTGTTACTGCATGGCCTTGGCATATGCTTGAATGCTAACATAATGTGCAGAGCTACAACATGAGTTAAATTGAAAAAATAGCTCCTGATATGTAGTTTGTCTTAATAACACTCTAATCTGTAGGGCAGTGGATATCACATTTCAAATTTTTCAGGTATGATTGCCTAATCTTTGCATTGTAATTCTGAAAATGGTTGGTATCACAGGTGTCTCAACCTGTTTTGGCATTTCAGTCATTAGTAGGTTATTTTTTAAGCATGTTCAGGCCTACACAGTACTTTGTATAATTTTTAATTGCTATTCAAATGCTGGATATCATACAGATGAATTGGTGAAACAGGAAGCAGATTACTCCAGGGTCTGTACAGGAGTGTCACTATATAGGAAATGAGTCCTTAAAACTATATGTGGATGGGGTGAAGTCAAGAGTGCACTGAAAGTATGGTACAAATCAAGCTCAGTAGACATCAGATCTGAGTCCACCATCTCTAGTTCTTGTTTCCCATAACTGCATCTAGTTGCCTCAATATATATAATGATTGACAAATACAGAATAATACAAAGGACCTTTATATAATATCATAAGAACAGGCTGGCTCTACTTGCTTCCGAATCCCTTCCAGCAAGAGAGAAGAGAGGTGCAAGTTTTTAATGCTGTTTCTATAGTGCAGGCAACTCTACAGTTCCTTTGGCAGTTGGCTCTGGCAGAAAATTTAAGCAGTGTGAGTAGCTAGTTCTGTGCCACTGAAATGAATTCAGAAGTCAGTGCCCCTGTAGATCCCACATACTTTTACGCAGTGAGCACTGCAAGTTTCTTAATGCAGCTTTACACACATTTTTTTCTTTGGACTGGGTGGAGTTCAGGAAGAAGCCAAAAATGTTCTTGCTTGTGTAATTTTCAGTTAAGATCAGTTGAATTTAATTCTTGAATGTGATATTTTTCCAGTGGTTTGTGTAACTCTAAACACAAGTTATGTGATGTCATGTGCTCTGGTAGAGGAGCTAGAAAGGTTACAGTTTAGTGGGATTTAGAACATGGAAATGCTAACCTATTTAAAATTGTAAAAAAAAAATAAATTACAATATTCCTTATCTTTTAAAGGCATCTCTTGCCTGCCTCTCTGAAGAGTAAAGAAGCCTGGGCTGCTTTTTGATTCCTTTATTTTCAAGCATTGTTATCTTTTGGAGACTTACCTCTCCTTGAGACCTGCTAGTAATGCTTATAATGCACTAAAATACCGCTGCAGCCAAGGCATAGCGTTAAGACTCTCAATGTACACATTCACATGCTTTACATGTTTCTTGCAGTATTTAAGATATTTTATAACATTTCCACATTAATTTATAGGATCAAATTCTGCAGTCATTGTATAAAGGTAAAATTCTGACTTCAGCACTGCCTAAGACGGAGTTCAAAATCTTTATTGTGTTGCATACAGCCACTTTAATGGTGAAAGCTCTTTGTTGAGTACAACATGTCCACGGGTTACTGCTTATGCAAGAAAGTTGTAGTGTGGTTGCATGTTCCCTAATGCGATTACGCAATCAATTCATATAAACTCTCATTCTGTTGATTGCTTTACTGCCGGTAAAAGGACATTCATATAACCTACCTGCACAGAAAACCACATCCCTTCTGTTTGAGAGATGAGACTGATGACAGACTGTGAATTTCCATGTGTGGTTTTGGGGCAGCAGCTAGGTCTTAATTAATACCCAGCAGCAACTTTGTTCCAGACTGTGTACTAATTTTTTTATGAGCAATAATCACTCTCATATCTTCACATAAGGCATCCAGCATTTTGTCACAATACAGCTTTTCTTTGAGGAGGTATTGCTAAACCTCAACAAAGTTGGGAAGCTCTCTAGAGAACTTACTACCACTGCTAGAGTGATGCCAGTTGTGAGAGAGTGCATGGAGGGGAAAACTACTTGGCCAAGAAACTTAAAGGCAAATACCAAGAAGATATCAAATCAAGACTAGAGAGGACTGAGGGGAAAAAGTAGTTCCTAGGAAGGAGGAGACCAGGGAACAGTAGAGAAATAGTGGAAGAAAGGCCACATTTTCTTTGGCTCAGCACCCAAATCATCACCACCATCATCAACAACATCAAATCAGGCAGGTGAGTAGGAACCTGAATGTTCTTATCCAGATCTGATGTGCAGTGAGGAGAGGGAGAGATAAGTTGTGCAATACCTTCATCACCTGACTGTTAGCGCTGGATAACACAGATCTTGCACAATCCTGCTCCAGAACCTCTTCTCTCATTACGAACTGGACTGTCGTGCCTACTGCTGGCTACCAAATGCTAGACATAGAAAACAACAGCTGATGCCATGCTAACTAATCAGAAGAAAAGGTTCCATTTTCTTTGTGCTTCATGGTGTCAAAATTACTAACTCTTGTCTTCCTTGTCTGAAAGCAGTCATTTCACAGGGCAGTCCTTCTAGTGAAGAACATTAGCTAACACCATTTGTAATGAAAACAAACACACAGAAAATTAACTTGGGTGACAGAAACATCCAATGGCCATTGCCTTACCAAAAAATGATGCCATAGCTCAGGGATGAGAAACTTCGATTCTGCAGGCCACATCCAGCTGTCTGACCATGTCTCATTGCCCTTCTTCCCGAGGGTCCCAAAGTCCTTATAGAAGTGTATCTGTTGTATGACCAAAACATAGGGAGAAGACTAGTGAATTGGTCACACAACAGGGATGACTGGTGTGTCCGACCACAGGCAGGAGTGTATCTAGCAACAGATGACTGGATACATGACGAACAGCCAAAATATATTTGTTTCCCATTTTTTTCACATTTCTATCAGCAGACTGAGAGATGAGTCCCTGACAGTTTGCAAGAGAAGGCTGAGGAAGACATTGAATGGATTTGCATGGGGTTTTTAAAATGACAAAACTATATCCATTAAAACAGTTGGTAGAGGTTTTATTCTTAAAAAGGTTTGTGGGGCCCTAAGTTTTTTTAGGCTTTAGTTCAGGGGAAGCCAACAGAAAGCAGTCCTGTTCGTCTTGGCTGCCTTTTACAGAGCGCTTAGGAGGTGGTGTTCATGGTTCTCCATATGAAAATCTCCCTTGTGTACTGTACAGATACAATGATTTCATTATGCATTGTAATTGTAGGTGTAATTAATGAAATCCACAAAATGTGCTTAAGAACAATTGGTCTGCTGAGTCTTGGTCTTTCTCCTAAATAATCAAGAACACATCAGGGACAGTGGCTTTCTCCATGCTCTTGAACAAAATCCTATTTAAAAAAAGAATTGCCTGTCTGTTCATTGAGACACTATTTGAGATTTGGCTGAAGTATCTTGGAGGCATAATCGGAGTTCATAAATGGAGGGAAAAAGAACCTACAAATCTCTTTTTCTGAGCAGGAGCCTCCTAAGTAGATCTTGGAGATAAATGTTATGGCCAAATCTGTGAATTTAAAACAGATTATTGGCTGCTTAGTTTGAAGGCTGGCTGGGGTCAATTTTGCTATCAGACAATTTTAATTAAGGTGTATTGAATTTCTCCAGGAGGCTAATTTATTTATTTCCGATTTGGTGTAGTGTGTGGAGAACTTTTATTTCTTATTTTGGCACAGAATTTTTATAGGTCTCTGGGCCTCTTAAACTCACTATTCAGCATTAGGAAGATGAAGATTAGTGCAAGTAGGAAGTTACAAAAATTACAACTACAAAAAATGCTAAGTCCATGTATTCACAGAAGAATAAGATGTTCCAGATAAATAACAAATAAAGAATATGTGACGTTCAGACTCAGTGACAGTAAAAACCAAACCAATATACAGAAGTAGTAGACAGCACATTTCATGATTTGATATTTTCATTTTTAACAAATGGTGAAACTAAGGATGGAAACATATAGTACAAGTTGCCTAAGGCTATGCAGCACATATTCCAGATACCCATCTACCCCACAATGCTACTTTGGTCCGCAACCTGTGCTCACCTCCAGTGCTGGAGCTTCTCAGGCTGCACATTTACCACAGTGCCCAAGTGCAGACCTAGCACAGCCATGCAATGGCATGGGCATCTTGCCCTGTGAGAGATGTTTCCCATGTCCGAGATCTTTTGAGAAGTGCATCACATCACCAGACTGCTATTTGAGCTCACTGGTCCTACCGTAAGCATAACAGGCCATGGTTTTTAGGTTAGCTATTGATAGAAGGCTACTACCTTCAATGTGGCACATCATATACCTAGTCGAAATACAGTGCTTCCTGCCTCACTTCTAAATGAGACCTAAGGCAGTGAACAAGAGAAACTGTACTACCTGGTAGCAAATGCAGAAAACACAGGCATGGCTGTGGAGAATACAAGGTGAGAGCCTCACATACAGTGCCTCAAAATTGCCATTTTGCATTTTCACCATAATTGTTTTTAAATAGCTGAAAAGAGAGATTTCATGCCTCCTGAACTTCAACATTGAGCCAGACAGACATAGGGACAGCTTGGAGGAATAAGTGAATATTCTATAGAGCTCAGTACAGATATTGTCAAAGTCCAGTCCAACGGAGTACAAGAGATATGAAATGTGACATCCATGAAAGGATCAGGAGCCCAGCATCCCTGAAGATCCAGTTATCAAATAAAGTATCACTAGTTTGATTTACAGTACTTTTTCATGGGCTGGAATACCACAGTGGCCTCTCTGGCAGAGAGTAACACCTTCTCCACCCAATTAGTGCCAAGTGGCATCTACCTTGCTCCCAATCTTTTTATTCTAACTTTTGCATGCAAAAAAAACCATGGAGGACATTGCTATTCCTTCTAATCATGCCATGTTTGCTTTCTGCAGGTGAACGGCCTTTTGAATGCAGCTGGCAAGGATGTAACAAGAAGTTTGCCCGCTCCGATGAGCTGGCCCGCCATTACCGCACTCACACAGGAGAAAAGAAGTTCAGCTGTCCTCTCTGTGAGAAACGCTTCATGCGCAGCGACCATCTGACAAAGCATGCCCGTCGCCATGCCAATTTCCACCCAAGCATGCTCAAGAGGCGAAGTGGAAGCAGCTCAAGAACAGGCTCTGTCAGTGACTACAGCCGCTCAGATGCCTCAAGCCCGACTATTAGCCCCGCCAGTTCCCCATAGACCTACCTGCACTGGATGTCAGCACTTTGCCTCCAATACCTAACGTGGAGTTTTGTTTGTGTTGCACACATGTAAAAAACTCTGTCGCTTCCCCTCCTCAGTTCCCCACTTCCCCCCCCCCCCCTTTTTTTTTTAAATTAGTAAATAGCTGCCTCCCACTGCAATTTCCAGTCAAACTTTCTTTACCCAACCACACAAGTGGCTATTCTAACCTCATGGACAGACAGACTTACATGTTATACTTAGTGACTCCTGCTGTCTCAATATTTCATACATTTTGCAACCATTTAGAGATCCTCTTGATTATTGTTTGTAAGTAAATGAGAAAATCTAAAAAAAGAAAAAAACCCCACTTAATTCACCTCAGGTGTCAAAGTAGTTTTGTAAGACTGGATTGCACAACGTGAGCATACATACACTTACAAATCAACTGTGTTGGATTGTGTCTCCCTTCTCCTTTCTCAGGGATGGATATTTATGTTACACAATAACTACAATGAAGACACACCCTAACTGCAGCCTTATTCTGTAAATATATTTGCACTCAGAAGCTTTTTGTTAGGTTCTTTCACACACTGGGGAAAAAAACCCCAACAAACAAACAATACAAAAACCAAACCAGTACTGGAATGTAGTACCAGACTCTTCCATTGTTTGTTTTCCTGATTATATACCTACATTGGGGAGTGTCCAAACAGGAGTCTTGTCTTTCTTCAAGCTGCCCTCTGCTTTTGGTAGCAAGCCATCTTTTCACTTCATGCTGAAGATGCTCCATAATCAACTTCCTATTGCAAAAATCTCTGTGAGGTTGATAAACTTGTTTGCTTATTTGTTTCATGCTAGATGAAATTCTGAGAAAAAATTCTAAACAAGATGCCTTAAGTAAATAACCTAAATCACGAGGAAACTTATTTACACTGGGTAACATTTTATTGCAGGGTGGCATGGACTCTCAGAGGCATTCTGTCATCACTCTCTCTAAGTTGTTAAGCTCTCTGCACTGCCTGTTCAGTATGGGACCAACAGAATATGCAAATCAAACCACACTGACTTGAACAATTTTCTTTATTATTTTTTCCTTTTTTTTTTAAATGAACTATGGAAATAGCATAGCTGAACCACTGCCCACCAAAACTTTTGTCAAGGTACTTATCTACTGTACAGCTGTATCTTAGCAAGACAAATTGGCTAAGACATAGTTTCTGTATCCTGTTGCATCACTATTGTGGTCACTGATAAACGGAAGCAAAAATCGTAAGATATCTTCTGACTGGAAAAACAAAATATGCATTTTTTAAGTTTTAAAATAAAATGACATTATAGCTCAGCACTACTACAAGTTTCTCAAAAATACACATACCAGCATAAAGTAAGGTGCTGTCATTTCTGAATAACTGCTTAATAACTAAAAGGCAATCTTTGCTAGTTTTCAATAACTTTCAAATATCTGACACTAGATAGACCACTAGGAGGTAGATTTTTATGTTTTATGTGGTAGAAAATATAGCAAAAGACCAGGAGCATTGTGATGTACTGGAGACCTCACTGGCAGCAAATACACTCTCCTTGGTTTGGCTGGGTCTGATGGTGCATAGTATAAATACAGGTCCTTTTGATTCAGGAATTTTTGGGGTTTTCTTATTTTTACTGTAGGGTATAAATACAGTTAAGTGTAGCATGGTGAAAAGAAACTCTCTACGCCAAACCTGCCGTTTGATATCAAGTGAATGCCTCCAGATTCCAAATGAACCTGTATCTTGCTGCTTTGCATTGATCCAATTTTGCAAGTTTTTATTGTACTGTATATTAACTGTGAGGGGCTAATATAGATTTCCAAGTAGTTTCATAGGTACTTCCATAATATTTACATTATTCCTAATACTATGCATTCTATTAGTTGTATGGATAAATACTTAAAGACAGTTCAAAGTGCAGATATTTCAGTATTTTTTTCATGTTCATTTGCTTCAGATTTCACCTCTGTAAAATCACAATTTTCCCTTTTTGAATTGGAAGTCATGCGAGGCACAATTCTACTGTTTCATTTCACAGAAAATGAAAGAACATTGTACGGGTTTTTTTGTCAGATGATGAATATTGTTGAGTTTGTGTGATGAGTTGCCTAACCACTGTTAGTTAGGGGAAAGCCAGATCTGTTTGCCTCCATAGATTTCAGCTTTTTTTTTTGCTTTTTTTATTAAATCTTGATCTACTGAGATACATAATTTTAACAGCTTGATACAATTCAGGTAACAGGAATTCACATTCCAATCATTTCTGTGACTGCTAAAAGTGCTCTTGTGCTGTAGTTAGTAAAGAGGCGTTTAAGATATCTAGCTAAAGGAATTCTACAGGTCAGCTGTGTCTTGTGCACATACTTTGAAACAAATCATAAACACTTTTCTCATTATCATTATACCTTAACAGAGGGATTGGGGGAGCGGGAGGGACAGGACAAAAACAAAAGGAGAACTCAGTATCAGCAAAAATCATAGGCTTCATGTTCTAAGTTCAGTTTGTTGTGAAATCATTTTTTCCAAGAAGAGCATCATTTAATCTTCAGCAAAGGAGGAACTACTCCAGTCCATTTATTTAGGGTATAGTAATTCATCGTGAATCAGTAGATGCATTACAAGTAAGTTGTTTTAATAGCCTGGAGAAAGAATATTCGCATCAAGTTTTATTAGCGCTGAGATTATGGGATAACCTATTCTGAGTGACACAAGAACTATGTAATCTTTAACTCAAACAGTAAACTAAGCATTTTATGTATATTCTTTATAGATATTACTAATCTCCAAGTTTAAGCAGAGGGAAAAAAAAAAAGGTTCAAAGTCAAATTTCCAGTTCAGCCAGTTCATCTAATGAGAAGGCTATGAGACTATATATAGCCAACACAGCTACACTTTCAGGAAATTATCTGAAATTTTTCATTAAAACTTCTTTTTTACATCTTTGCTTTAAAGACCTCAGAGCATGTTAGGCTGACAGTCAAATTACTGCATTTTAAAATCCTAGCTAGAGTTTCAAATATCTCCATTAAATGTTTAATACATGATAGCTTTAGGGTAAAGTGATGAATTCCAAACCACTAGTAGTTTCCAAAACTGAATGTGAACAAAACTTCTCTTAATATTTTTGTATGGAAAGAGAGTGTTTGGGGTTTTCTAGCATCTGCTAGATGGTAGAAAAGAAGCAGAAGCACCAGCAAGGTCATAAGACTCCATTCTCATGATGGTTCCTCCTCAGTTTTGCAGATATGAGAAGTCTGAACAGCTCAAATTATGTTTTGAAATCTGGGTCCTTATTCAAACTATCCTCAGATTTTTACCCTTTTGTTGTTTCACCCAGTGGTGTAACCTAAAACAGTCTCCTGGCGTAGCAACAAACGTTGCACACTCAGGAAACGCTGCTCTGGCAAGGTGCAGATTTCTTCACAGTCCTCCATTTGGAGGAGTGTGAATCTCTCCTGCCGCCTCCTTTCCCCATGCAATCTGTTGAGGTGAATCCCCACAAACTATAAAATTGCCCTAATTTTTTTCTTTTAATTTCAGAATATAACAACAAGTTTATTATTATTAAGAAAGCCCTGAAAGTTTGTTTGTTTTTCTCCAGCCATGATTCTAGTTTCCTGTCTAAGAGTTGAGCTTAACTGCATTGCTGTAGGAAATGGGTGCAAGTTAAAATCATCACTTCACTACCACCACTCAACTGAAACTAAAGACACTCTTAGAAACCCATTCACCCCTTCCATTAACCTCATCCTGTGCAAAGGTCTAGAGTGCATTAACGGCCACATGAATTCAATTTTCATCCTGCTTCTTACAAAGCAGTCCTGGTAAACTCCTGGCAGCTAGATTTTATTGTGAGAATTGTTTATATCTGCAAATTAGTTGTTCCTTGCTTTTATAATATATGCATAGTATCTGTTTACATTACATAACTGCAAAGGTGTGTATTTGTAACAAGTTATCAGAAGCCTCTGTTTGATGGTAATGCCTAATTCCTGTATGTATCCTACCCTCTTTACTGCATTAACCCTTACAATAACTTTTAGCTATGAGGGCCTCTGTACACCTTTTAAACCTCATTACCTTCTATCCAGACATTCAGCACTTTCTGTGTTTCATGCAGCCAGGCAGTAAAAGGCTTTGTGAGGAGCTTACCTGTTTTAGCTATTCACATTCACAACTGCTTTTCTACAGTTCTTTGCCATGAGTTCTGAAATTTGTGCTGTGTAAAGTACATTGTTGTTTTGGGGAACATGGTTTGTGAAGAAAGAATAAGGAAAATGAACTCTGCATACTTAAAGCTTGCCTTTTCATTGCCATTTGATTTACTAATTTCATCAGGTGATGCCTACAAACTGACTTTCAGGTGCTCTTTTACTCCATCACACCATCTGTTTGTGCATTGGGTGCTAACATATAGTCTATGTCAGTGAAGGGTATGATGAATGCCTGTATTTTTAACTCTTTTGGTGATAAAGCTATAGCCTTAGGCAGAAGAAAATAACCATATTATACTTGTTTACCCCATAAGGCAGACTATAGAATGCAAAAACCCATCCACTGGTATAGATTTTTTATACATATATATATAAAAATATTTATATATATGGATTTATATAAGCATATGCACATATATAAAAATACATATATATGTGTATATTGTATAGTACACATAGCAGTGTGTACTATAGATGCTACACACCAAATAATGAAGGGATGTCTACAGAGCAAAAATAGGTGTCCATTTCATTATAACTAGTGATGCATCTGAACCAAAATCCTAGATCCAAACACCACTGCATTTGGAAAGTTTGAACCTGTTTTTTGAGATTTGTGGTTGAGTTTGATCTCTGGTTACAGCTGCAGTTACTTGTGTATATATGCATTCTGGGGGACGTGTGCGCATGTGCACATGTGCTTTTTCACAAGCGCGTGCCTGTGTGGGTGACAGAGAATGTGTGTGCCAATAAGTGTGCACGTGTTTACATATATACTTCCAGCTTTGGTGAACTATAATGTTACTGGTGTCATCTTCACTTGTACAGTTTTATCAGCAGCACATGAATGCTTCCAACTTTTCAACTCTTTGAATCACTACATTGAAGTATTACAGTTGTACAGTTATATGTTCATCTATTCTTGCTCTGCTGTAACTTTTTATGTATTTTGTACTGCATAGATTATATATTGTGATAATGTCCTGTGCAACAATAAAACAGGGGAAAAAAAGGAAGAAAATTAACAACTGTAAAATACTGTCTTAACTTGTATGCATGGTTAGTGATGTTTACATTTTCTAAAATAAAACTTATAACTATGAAATATTGGTTTTCTCTTAATTTCTTTATGTATCAGTTAAAAAGCATCAATTTTATATTTCTGCTGTTCGTTTGAGGCTTGATATCTTGTTTGGTATCTTTGTTTAAATTTCATCTAGTGCTATTGTTTAAAATGGGAATTTTAAAAAAATCATTAGTCAACTATCCTTTCTTTCAAAGCCCAGTTCTTTGCAAATTTCTGATGTTTTAATCTCACAGCACCCTAAAATGTTCTTTCATAATTTTAAAGATGAGGAAATTGAGATCTCAACTTTCTCAAAGACATGAGGCAATGGCAGATATATGCCTTTATCCTCCTTTGAAAGTAATGCCACACCGCAGGAAAACAATTTTGTGCCCTATAATGAATATCTGTCTATAGAACATTATAACTGATTGCAAAAATAATTTAAAACAGTGGACTACTGTTGAGAGATGAAAGCTAAAATATCCTTACTAAGCTAGGAGCAATTGTGGGAATTACTTTAAAATTAGTACATTTTCTTGTAAGGGGCCATGAAAACTGTTCAGAGCAAATAACTTGGAGAGCCATTATCTTTAATAGCAGGTTTCCCCATGTATTCATTACAGTGTCGAACTGTCAGTGCTATTCATTATCTCTGACCATGCGCCAGTTAGCTTGTACATCTGTATGCATCTATGATCCACTGCTATAACTTACATAGAGGAACTGGCTAAAGCACATAAATGCTTAACTATGTTAATACAGTATTTAAGGGCTCATTATCTGAGAATAACATAATCTTTGCACATGCAGTGGTTAGCCCTGACTCTTTATTAGTGCACCCTGACTGGAACAGAAGACAGAATGCTTCTGTCCAGCAGAAAACCAAAGGTTTGTTTCATTCTCTTCTAACATAAGCATGATGTGGCCTCTCACTCCTTATTCTCAACGTCTGTTATAACTGGGAAATCCCAGGCAGAAGACTCTCTGAAGCATTCAGGTTGTGAGAATCCTCAGGCAAAAATCCTGGTAAACCATGTAATACCTGAGTGAGTTGAAGTTCCCTTGCAGACCTTGTGTATCAGTCTGTCTGTTGAGCTTCTTCCATTTCAGATCCACTTAAGTAACTAACCTCACCCCACCCCTGGCGGTCTTTCCCTTAATGCTTCCTCAGATGTCCTCTCACCCCATTCACAATTCTTAATTCAATTTTCACCCTTGAACAGACAGGCTAGGCAGCTGCTTTAGAAGTCCAGTTGCTTTTTGCTAGTTTGTTCTTATGGAAAGGGTGTGACATGCCTAACCTCTGCCACTACCCGTTCTTTTGGCCACTCGCTCTGAATTCACTCTTTGTACTAGGGGGGAAGGTGGTGAAGGTCTTTTTTTACTGATGCTGGAGAAAGTTGACACAGACTGTTGCGCCTCTTTTCTGTGAAGGAATGAGTCTAAAGTTTCTTGAAAATACAGGTTACACAACACTTCTAGGCACTGTTTGTTTGTGAAAATCTGTCCTGAAGAGTAGCATTTCTGATGTCTTCCTACGTGAAGGATCCACCTCATATTTGGTAACAGAAGAGCAGTCAAAGATTGTTTTCTAAACTTTCTAGAAGAATGAAAAGAGAAACAAATCCTTCTAAAAGGATACGCCTTTTCAGTTTAAGCATGGAGTTGTTGCCTTGGTACTGTAATGTGCCTCCCCACCCAGACACACACACTCTGGAATGTGTATGTTAACACATTCTCACCTGCAAAAGAAACTTCTCTCGGGTTGCTAAATGTATGGGTTTCTGTCTTGCCTGTGACTCAGCATTTGCCATGAAATGTTCACAGACTTGGCAGTAGTCCATCAGTTCAGAAGAGAAGCAATAATACTGCTAGAATTAGGATGGGATTTTCCTATTTACATTTACTTGTGTATCATATCTGGCTTCAAAGTAATCCACCTTAAGGTTCATTGCCCCAGCTTTTCAAGGAAGCAGATCCATGTCATGCTTTGCTACTTGACTGCAGGAGATTACAGTGACATAAATATAAATATGCAGTCAATAGAAACAAGAGAAGCAAGAGAAGATGGAGCTTGAAATAAAAAAGGTGAGGACAATGAGACAAGATGAGTGTTTCTAGCAGCTGACCAGAAAGGCTCATACAGCATCAGAATACATGTGGGGTTTCCTAAATAATTTCAGAGCAAGCAAGCTAGGCAGCACCTCCAAAGATGACCAGAGATCATATCATCTTTTCTGAGAGCAGTAGAGGAGGGAGCTAAGTCAAAACAGTAATTCAAGCAGGCAAGCACCTGTGTCTAGCTAGTTAAAATGTGTTCCTGGCACAGCGAAGAGTATAAAGAGAGAAGAAGGGATTATTTTAATAGATTCCTCAATCCACACACCAGGCAAGGGGGGGGAGTCTGGATGCCCAGACATCTGAGCAGCTAGAGGGAAAGAAGAAAGCATGAATGAACACTGGCTTTGGGAGCCAGATTTGTGCTTTGTGCAACTCAGAGAACAAGATTACATTAAACAAGTCTGGAGAAAAAAAAGTGAAGAAAAGAGATCTGAGAAAATCTGAGTGGGGTTTTAGGCAAGAACAGGCCACAAAGGTCTGCTAACCAAATCTGAATACCGAGCTTAGTAATAACTCTACCTCACCAAGAGAAAACAGCTCTAGAGTAGAACTGCTGCCTCGTCATAATTGTAAATAAAGGATCAACCTGTCCTACCCTGTTGGCACTAGCAGGAGTTAGATTAAATCTTTGGCTCCCACTGGATGGAACAAATGTTCAACAGGAAAAGAGGGGTTAGCATAAGGGGCTGGGCTAAGAGAGGCCCTGAGATGCTGTTGCTGGCAGCTCTCTGCTGAGCTGACATTTCTTCTCTGTGTCAGTGGATAAGTGTGCCTGCCTGAGCACACCGCAACAGGTCTGAGCCTGCTGCACTAGCACTTGTAAGGTACACTCCAAAGGGTCACAAAGACTTACACTGCCCAAGCTGGCTTGTTCAGAGCTAGTCCCAGTGTTCTTCCCAAGGCCTACCCAGTACAACTGGGACATCTCCCAGATGGAAGATGCAATATGCCAAGTGGGTGGATGAGAGAACACCATTGAGAAAAAAGGCCCGTTTGAAGGACAAGAGAGATGGTGCTGGTTAGAGAGAGAGTTTCAGGTGTATGGCAGCATAGTAAGAGGAATGAGATGAAAAAATGTGGGAAACAGAGATGAAAGGTGCAATAAATGGGGAGGCTAAGGTAAAGAGGGGGAAGATAAGTATAGAAAAATGAGCAAGGAGTATAGGGTAGGGCAATTTTCTGTCATTTTCTAGAGAGAAAAGGTGCAAACGTGAAAGGCCTAAGGTGCAAAATCCAAAAGGGGGTCTAGAGGAAGGAGTAAGATAGCTCATGTAGTAGCATTTCTAACAGACTAGAAGGTAAGGCACGTAAGTGCATAATAAACAGGACTGTGTGTCTTTAAGAGACTGATGTTTGTGTTTTCCCATGCTCTGCTGTTGTGGAAATAACTTTCTGAGTAATTTCTCTGATCCTGGAGACAAAGTGAACAGACACAAAACATAACAAAACACAATAGCAACGGGAAGAGAGAAATTCCTCCCTCCCCCTTCCACCACACACGCATTTTACGTCAGCAATCTGAATGCACTCAAAGCCTCTGAGTGGAAGAGAAACAAGGCACAGACTGACAATGTTGTTTGGTACACACTTCTTGAATCAAGTTCACCTTCTCCACCACTGCATAAACAGTTAAAACATGAAAGCCACACTTACCCAGTCTGTTACTTTTAAGTACGTTATCCAGTCTCTTTGGTTAAAAGTCTTACTGTCCAGATTTTCCACAGACAGTGAACTGCAACAGGAATTTGCTAGCTTTTTTAAACTTCAAAGCTTTGTACTTCAAAGACCCTGCAATTTTTCTCTCAAGCCTCATGCCCCGCCCTCTGCAAAAAAGTTGTCAGTTTGGTACTCTCTCTCAAAATGCTACATTTGGAAGTACACATACATCTAAAAATGAACATTACAGCTATGATCTTCCCAGAGGGGAGTAATGAGATGGGCACCCTCACAAGTGGCTGGTCCCAAACCCAGGCTGTATCAAGACTTCTACAACGAAACGCAATTATCACCAGTGATCAGACCTGAGATGAGTCCATTTGCTGTTTCTTCATTTAGTCTCTATTACTGTGCTGAGAACTGTTTCAAACCCTTTGATATTACAGACAATAAGGTCCCATGAAGTTGCAAGGCCTTACATGTTTGGTTTAAGATGCAACCTTTTTGTTGACTTTGGAAGTCATAACACAAATCCCAAGCTTTCCAACTCTGGGGCTGCCGTACAAACTGCCGTTTGCAGCCTGCTGCCAGGAATAGGATGACTTGACAGGAAGAATAAAGAAGAAAATTTTGCTCAGGATTGCCAATCCCTCCTCCGCCGCTGCAGCAAGCCCTGCCCCCAGCTCACAAGGCCAGGGCTGAGGGAGATGCCCATGGTCCCGGGCAGCAGGCGTGGATGGGCTGGCTGCAGAAGGCAGAGCAGGTTGGCAGATCCCTCAAAAGTAATGACCTACATCTGCCTTCCTTGCTGAGGAAGAGGAGTCACTCTCAGGGGCTGAGGGTTTGAAAGCAGCCACAGCACTCCCCAGGTTTTGCAACTTTCCCTAAAGACTGGGTAAGGTATGGTGTCCCTTAATGTGCCCTTGCAAGCAGCTGTACTGAGTAACCTGGGTGAGCGAACAAGAGGCAAGCCCAGGAAACAGGAACCTTACGGAGGGTGGGAGTGCACAAACAAGACTGGGTGAAAAAATCAGGCCTGGCTGTTGGCTTCCCTGTAAGAGACCTTCCATTAAGGCTCCACTGGATATTTTTGGACTCCACCCATCTATTTTTAGGAGGGATAATTAATGCCAAAGGAAATAAGGAAAAAATAAAGCTTTAAGTCTAAGAATGGAAAATTTGGTATTCTCCACAAAATCACTATGATTAAGGAGGACTAAAAAGGAAGCATTACATTTAAGGAGTAAAAATATGCTACAAGTCACTGTAAAAGTTTTATGTTACATGGAGTTTGCTAAGAGAGGGGAAGCATTTCAAGGAGATATCACTTCACCACTTAACTGTTATTAAAAAGGAGTGAAGGCACAGCTGAATGCCAAGCTTTAAAATGCAGCTGTACTCTGGCTGTGTTTATGTATAGCTGTCATCTGTGCTGAGGCTCCCAGCTTCTCTGCGTGTTGTGATCTGGCTTTGGGAGGGGCTGGCTGAGACCTTGAGAACAACTGGCGCAGGCTCTGCCCAGTTCTGTGCATGAAGTTACGCAGTAAGAAAAATCACAGCCAAGTTATGTAGCACCCTCACCAGGTCCTTAAAATAATCTGCCTGAAGTACAGGGCTATTATAAGGCTAGAAAATCATTTTATGAACTAAGATGGGAGGTTCTCAGAAAAAAACCCTGCCCTTTTGGATATGGGAGCTGAAACATGATGGAACAATGTGTGCAATGCTTTCAAAATTCAGCCATTATTTTACTGATGGCAATGGTTTAGATTGATATCCCTCAGCCTTACAGCACAGTCTTCTATCAGTGTTAACGTTACTATTGCCTGTAGAAGAAAAAAGCCTTTCCTTAGTCATCTTCTGTTTGTGTGTTCACATCCCATCTCACTCCGAACTGCAACTGCTTCAGAGCAGAGCCTCCTTGCTTGCCTGCTCAGCATCTTCTGCACAGCACCTTGCAATCAACACAGACATGAATGGCATCTTTGCCCTCCTCCAAGGAAAAACACTCTGGTTCCCTACTATCCAACCACAATCCGCATTCACTGTTACACACACGAATTTTTGTACTCTAGGGGTCACTTCATCTTAGACCCAGCCCACTTTGTAAATTCCTGACACCACAGGGAATTTTTGTGTGAAATACCTAACAGAAGTGGAACATGTCAGAGGGCAGCAGTCAATATCTAAAGCAGTACCTCCCTTTTAGGTGCCTCTAAAAAGAGTTGCCTCTTTGCTTTGAGGAGTATCACACAAAAATTATCTTTTTAACTTAGAACTGCCATTTCCTGTAAGCATGACTACAGTCTGGGAAGGTTGCTGCTAAGAAAAATCCCTGGAAATTATTCAGTACGATTTCCTAATCATACCTGTCCTGCCTGATAAATACTTGCCCCTGGGTCTCTAATTACACAGAACCTCTTTTGCAAACCTGCTGGATGAGGTTCTGTTTATTTCTAAGATCAGGGAGGTAAATGTCATTTCCCATGAATGACAAAACAGTTGGAAGAATAAGGACATGCTAAAGAGCGTCTTTTCTAATGAATAGTATTTCTAATTTTAAAAAGGTTTGCAGATGTGACAGGATAATGAGCATTTGAACTACTTGGTGCTAGCCATGCTTCAATGATATGAAGCACTATACAGTAAAAGTGATGCTGAAACATTTATATTTTGTATTTGCATTCAATTACTTTTGAAAATAAAATGTTACAGCAGTGTTGTCCACAAATCTTAGAAGCCCAGATTCATGTGGTATTTATGCTACAGCTAATGAGCTCCCGGCTTCTCCAATAATTTCCTCAAAAACCAAGAGTCATGGTATGAACAGCAAAAGCCAAAGACAAAGCAGACTGGCTGCAGTACATGTTTCATCAGTTATGAAGACACGTAGCTCCCTCTTGACTGTCCAAATCTAAGCCAGAGGCACAGCAAATACCTCAAAGGCCATCAGACAGCAATAGATTTAATTGCCACATGGGAAATGAGCTCGGTGAGTTCATCCAACTCTCGGGTGAGAAGTACCTAACAACAACCACTGCCATCAACATCTATGGGTACCTCACAGAGACACAGGCACGGAGCCAGCATGAACACAGGGTGGGCACTTTCCTCCTTAGCCAGATTCTGCTCCAGATAAAAGATCTGGCTGCTGGAGCAGAATTAGCGCTGTCTGCCTATAAGCACAGCTCTGCCTTAGAGCTGCCTTCCTTCATGGTTGTGTCCCACTCCCTCAACCCTACAAATTCTTTAGTTCTCATGGCAAATTCGGAACATGCTTGGTAGCATATTAACCAGCCTTCTGCAAAGTGTTCATTACTATATTACATCCCAGCTAGAACCTGGAAATTCTGGAAAATTATCAACACAAGCAATGTGTCAGTTTTTTGAAAAGAAAGGGTTATGGAGCTGTTGAAACTTTGTTGAAAAAGTCAGGGAGTAGTTGGTTATTTTATGTAGTCACACATTAATAACTTGAGTTCCTGTCCAGAAACAACTTCCTTTTTTCTTTGTAATTTCTTAAGTTAAAAAACTTTCTTTAAAAAGCAGCAATTTTTACGTGAACTTTCTGCCAACATTTAAAACACCTAGATCATACATTTGCCAGTTTTATGTTTTGCTGGAATACTGTGCAGAAGACAAGAAGTCAATAACAGATTTTACAACTGACTCTGATACCAAATTAAACTCATGATTCTTCTCTGTTTACATAAATTATGTCATTTGGAGAATGTGACCCATAAGCACTGCAAAAAGAGATAGAGGAATTCTCCCCTGCAGTTGCATTCCCAGCACTTACTAATTCCAATGTTTTGTATTTACCTTCAAATCAAGGTCAGTTCTAGAGCAGAGAAGTCGAAACTCCTCCTGATTGCCTAGGCAGGAAATCGGACTTCAAATCTAATGGGACTCTTTTGTATTATGTTTATTAGTATGCCAAAACTACTGTGCTGGGGACACATACAAGCAACAGAAAATGCCTATAAAACGGCAGTTGTGAAGATCTATCTTCCTGTGCTGTCAGGATTCACTATGGGGCAGGAGCGCCTGGTGACCTTTTGGGGCAGCTCACACAACAGAAGAGCCAGCCGGGATAGAGCGGATGACAAATACTGAGCTGACAGCAGCGTCTGCCTCAGGAGCAGTGAGGTTTGATCTAATGCAGTCTCAAACAGCATGGACACTGCCTTGTGGAAGTAAGGATCATCTGTGAGGTTTAACAACAGATTTCATGGGGCTGGACTGGATGCTTGCTCTCTCTGTAACTGTGCCAAAGAGCTTACTTGCTGCTTCTACCCATCCTATGTAGGCAGGGCCTTACATAGGCAGCTTTCTCTGGTCTACCTATGGTTGATATACTCACATACTTACTAATTAAAATGTATTAATAACTGGGTCCTACACTAGCCACTGCCATTTGCTCCACCTCCTTCCTACTCACTTCAATTCAATGATCAGGGCTTTTTATTATAATTGGCAGATGAAGTCTAATGTGTGACATTTTACATTTCAAAAAAAAATTCAATATACCATGACTTACACGCTGTTGAATCTTGCGTAAGTGGTATGGATGCTTGGGTCTGCCTTGCTTTCATTCCAGTCACTCCAACAGTTTTCAACCTTTGTAGGCATCCTGAAGATGATTTCCTGTAGAATGAAGAAAGTAAATTCAGTATTATTCTGCACAGCACTGAGACACATGGCTTTTCTATTCAGATGGTTCTGCGACCTTCTTGAGTGAACAGAGTTAACATTTTTCTGTGTAGAAAGACTATTTTTGCCTTGCAAGTGTAAAATGGGGCACAACAGAGGGAGGCCAAGAATCGTTTAGGAATCTCTCCAGCCCCAGGAGCTCGGGTAACTGCCTTGGCCTTTGCTTCATCGATTGGATTTCTCCTAGTTCTTATGCTGCATGTAGCTAGACATTTGGGCAAGTGTTATGACTATATACAGTCATAATATTTTTGCTCATTTTTTGTCTTACATTCACAGCACTTTGTGAGTTTAGATTAGCCATTTAGCAGTCTTGTAAACCATTATTATCAACTCCCAGTGGAGCCCTGTAAAGTCTGCTTTCTCCTTAAAGTCTTCATCATCCTTCCTAGGAGACACACAGCCAGCATGTCAGCCACAGTTTCCACTTCTGTTTTAGGATCCTTATGCCCCTCTGAGTTCTCCACTCTACCTACCTCTGGCCTTTTTTTTTTTTTTTGTATTTGGATTATTGACCCTGAGGGGCAACATCAGTAATGCACTCTCCATTTACAGTATGTCCCTGATCTGTGACTTGTTCTTCCCATGTGGTAACTGTGATACAGATGCTTTTCAGTTGTGCAATTCCATTGTCACCGTTTTTGATGTACACTGAAATTAGACAAGGGAGAATCAGCTGCTACAACATGACTGGTCCTTGCTCTCGATCTGAGTTTTATAGCTCTGTTAGGTTGTTTGAACTACTTTAATTTTGCTTCCTCTGAGTTAACAGTATTAACAGCTTTATTTCAGCAAGGCATCCAAGTTAGGTGGAGTTTTGGGGAAAGCTACTCAATTTGTTCTTTATAACACACTTTTTTCTTGCAAGTGTGGTTACATGAAGAGAAACATTGTGATTGTGTTATAAGTGGAGAGAGTCTTTCAAATGTGGTGACAACTCAGAGTGATACATAGGTTTATTTAATGAGACCACAGAAAGTAGAACACATGAGGGTACACGTAAATACTGAATTCCTGAAGTATAAGCATTGAAGAATAACTCAGAAATGACCAGGAAAATATTAAGAGTGAATAATATAGGGTGAAGAGGCTCACTATGAGGTGGAACAGTCAGTAACTGTTTCATTGGAGAAGGGTTTAGCTGCAAAGTACAGCCTGATATTATGAAGAAAACTGGTTTTGAACACAATTCTATAAAGTAAAATAAAGTATGTGCTTACATATGGATAATTTTGTAAACCCTTTTTGTTTTCAAGCTAGTTGTTTACTGAAGTATTTGAAGTATTAAAATCCAGTCAGATAACCCATATATGATACACATTTTAACAGTTCTGGCTACAGAGCTGCCCTCTAGTTCTAGGGGTAAATTTTACACAGTCAGTCATCTTTCTTGAAATGTATTGATCTTATAAACGGCAAAGTTCAGAAATCTGACTCACATGGGGGGTCCCAAACCCGCTGCTTTTTAGAAATGTTTTCTAGTTACACATTGAGTTTAACTGAGCCATCTGCGTAGAAATCAAACAAATGAGAAAAAAAAAATCCTGTAGCAAAGATGATTTCTACATTTAAACAACATTAGGAGTAAATTATGTGACTTTTTTGATAGGATTTGAAGTCACCAGAAATCAAGTATAAGTTTGGTGAGGAAAAAAAGTGCCACAGAAGAGAACTGGTATCACTTACGACAAAGCTGACAGGCTGGGGAGAATTCCTTCTTATCAGCACTCTGCAGATGTGGGCTCTTCCCTCTCTTTTCATTAAGAAATCAAATTTTCACTATATGCTATGAAAAAGAAGCATCTATCACCAGTTTTCTGTGCAGTGGTATGTGATACCAACACTGCTTCCTGCATCCCCACAGCAGGAGACCAATAGATGGTTAACTGGTAACAGTTGTCCAGGGGCACCTGCAGTGCAGGTTAGTGCAGTGAGCAAGCCATCAGAGAAGGAGTTTCACCCCAACGAGAGCCATCTGACAACTTTTTATAAGAGAGATTAGCAACAAGAAGCATAAATTAAAATGCTATTTTCCAAACTTCTGGATTGACTGAACACTCATTCATGATAGTTCGAGCACACAGTGAAAAGGAAACAAATCTCCAAAAGAAGCTGAGGGAATCTGAATGTTTGGATTTTGGCCAGGATGCCAATCAGGATGGCCAACCAATGCTAGAGTTCAGCAAGTAAAGCCTTATGTGGCTTTAATGTCCTTCCCCCAGGGAAGTCTTAGTGTTTCTTGATTGTAAATTCCAGTTCTGCAAGCAAGTCTGCCCAGCGTTTTCCTGAAGCCCTCTTGGAGTTGATAAAGCTCTAGAAGGATTAATATTATATAATATTGAACAAATTGCATGACTGTGGCCTTTAAATTAATACAAAAAGAGTACACAAGAATTATTTAATGTACCATTGCAATAAAGATAAAATAATTCCAGTATCAATCAGCCAGGCACATAAATTTAGTATTACAATGTCCTTATATTTAAGAACCATATTCCTAGAAAGTAGGCATGCTAGTTAAGAAAACTCTTCAGCAAATCCACAGATTTGAGCAAGTCCATAACCTCTACTGAGTTAGGTACGCTGACCCTTGGCTTCTCTTCTGCCTGTAGGTACAGTATGTTTGCACCAGGAAGAAAGGAAATCCTAATGGCAGGTTGGCATATTAGTAGATGGAAACCTTTGAGATCTGCAGAACAGGTAGACATGTTCAAAGAATTTTTTATCCCCTCCCCCCCGCCCCCTCATTTTACTATCTGATTTATCCCCAATTCAAATTCAAGATGATGTCAAACAGGAACAAGGTAAACAAGTGCTGTGAACACAGGCACAATAATAAAAAGGTTAATATGGAACTTGAATCAAGAATGAAAGAAATGTAAAATAAAAAGTCAGTATTCTAAAAAACAGGCCTTTCAAACCTTTTTAGATTACTTGAAAAGATTAGAAGTTTAACTGATAATTTATCACCAATCCACTGTCTCAAGAGAGGGCCAGCCCTACACTAACTAATAGTTTTATCAATCACCAGGGGAAAGTGCTTAAAAGAATTATTAATAATATTAGGAGATTAAATGACTGCATGCTAATACAGAGTAATCTGGAATGCTCAGTGAACTGGGTACAAACAAACAAAGTGTGTTTGACATAATCAAAATTAACTTCGGCATTTAGGAAAAAACCCAACTTGGCTATACTCACCAGATGGAGGACTCTAGCTCAGGAAGCAAGGACTCTGAAAAATACTAGGTCAAAAAACAGCTGAATGAGAGTTACTTGTACATCTTATGGCCAGAAAGACTAAAGGCATCTTTGTGAATAAATATACAATAATTTCAGTTAGGAAAGAAACTTGCACAGCAATGCAAATGCTGTCACTTCTTACACAGAATCAGAGACTAACTCAGAAGAGAGGCTGTCTAACACAGTCTGCAGCAGAGTCTGCCTGAATTAATTCTTGATGGAGCTGGAGTGTATTTCACAAAAAGTTTTCAGTCTAATTCAGGTATCTACAGATCAAGGGAGATGTTAAAAGGCATGAGAAAGATTACATTCCAGGAACTGGAAATACGCCTTTGCAACAGCCTTGGAAAGCACGATCTGCTTAGCCTGACACAGAGATGGTTAAGGAATAGCCCCATAAGACGGTACAAGCAATTCAAGGGCAACAGACAACTCCTCAATCAGACAGGATTGAAACGAGATCCAAAGGCAGAAACTGGAGTTAGGCAAATTCAGGTTAGAAAACAAAAGTTTTTTAAAAATGGCTAAGTAACTGTTGGAACAACTTACCACACGTTAATGTGACTTCTTCAGCACTTGGGATTTCTCTAAAGAAACACTGTAGTTCAAAAATAGTTGTTTGACAAATACCCTGCCTGCTGCCTGATTACACAGGCAGAGATTTCCTGAGGATGGTCCCAGCGACAATCACAGCCCAGCCTGTACTGCAACAGCACGGCGGCATGGCAGCGCTGCCCCTCCTTGCATGGAAAGGCCTTGTGCCTTTGGAGCCTAGGAACTGGGAATACCCTGTAAAAATGAAAACTGAACAGGCCTGGCAGTGCCTGATTTCTGGCTTTTGCCTCAGGCTGTCAGAGTTATCCAATCTATGCAAATGAATCTCGAAATCAAACTGAGTGAACTTTATGGCAGCAGAATGAAAGCTTATGATGAGCCAGCTAACCCTGGCCCCCGATTTGTGGCATGCCCTTTGCCCCTTGTTTCTTTTCTAGGCTTCAGTGTTTCCCCAGCGTAACACTGAGGAGAGTGCACAAAAACCACAAACAAGAATGCAAGCAAACAGATACTTTAGAAATAAGTTAATTTTATTGAATAGGCATTATAGCTTCTCTCAGTTTCAAATAATGGAGAAGCCAATCCACACAGATTACAGAGCTATCAGTTACTTTGAGTAATCTTTCATAAAAGAAAGAAATTAAATACAGTTTTGCTATAAAAAGTGCGACAGTTATAACTGGAAGTTTTTCAAAACAAAAGCAAGTTTTACTACCTATTGCAAAAATTGGTTTAGTGCTTTAATACTTTACAAAGTAACAATCCAACTGCTAAAAACAGCTCTTACACATCATCTTTGTCAAAGTATGGATCAGATTAAAAATGACATTTAAATTGAATTTGAATGAAAACTGCATGTAGAAAAGGTTCTCAAGAACTCACACTTTTCACAAGAAGAAATATTCATTATCCTTTAACGTTAATTAATGCTCCTGTTTCTTTTGAACAATGATATGGCAGTCAGCTTAAAAACAATCAACTGTTTTGTCTGCAGACAAAAGTGACTGCAACCAATTGCGTCTTTAAATTATGAATAGGGAAGGGAATGGGAAAAGATAAATTTACTCCTTTTATATGGGATAACAGTTTTGCACGAAACTGGTCAAACACAGAGAAACCTGAAAAGTAACTTCAGCTTTAAATAAATTTCTGATACATCTATTACATTGTTTATTGAAATCCTAAATCAATCTTTGCTAAAATAGTATGAATTTATAGAAGACAACAAGAAACCCAAACTCAGACTCTGAAAAATGAGGATGGTATGACTACCAAGAAGTTGAATTCTTAGCCAACAATAATCAGTGAGACTTGCTTTATTCCTTATTAACATTTACTTATGCCCCAGTGACAGCCAACTACTATCTTTCTTTGAAATATGGACTTCAAGTACAAATACATTTATTGTACATTTCTGTTTTAAAAATGCTGAGTTTGCTAGGTTATTAGAAAGAGTCATATTACCTGTCCTGATGTTTTAAACTTTATATAATTAGCTTTGGTTATAATTAAACAGAGACACTCAAGTTAATGAGTAAATGAACTTCTATAAACTAAGGGTGTGACATCTGTGTTCTTTTAATTCTGTTTTTGGGAGACAAGCCACTCTATATGCAAACTGAACTGAGAAAGCCAAATCTTCTTTATTGGAAAACCTACCACAGGCTTTAAGGACAAAGAGCTTTAGAATTTGTCCAAGGAAGTAGAAGATGAAAGAAAAAATGTTAGGAACAGAAAAAGATGTACAAACAATTTGGGGAGGGCATATTATACAATAGTAAAGTTATGATGAATTACCTACATACACCTTTCGTGTATAATAATTCAGACTGTCCTTCAAGATTTGCCTGCATCTGAGAGGCACTGGGTTTTAACAACACAGAACTGTGTAACAAAAAAGATAAAGTATACCAAATAGCAGAAATACATGTAAACAGCACTGATATTTTCAATGTTTCATTCAACTACAAGAACCGATGAGGAAGAACAAGGCCTTCCAAGGAGAACAAAGTCTTTCAGCCACACAACAGTCAAATTCAAGGCATTATGAAAAGTTTCTAACTGTATTTTATGTCTCAAAATTGAATGCAAAATAAAGCTCTAGACAGATTCCAGTAAGAAAACAAGAGCTCTACGAGATTTGAAAAAATGATTCATAGCTGAATCATGGTAAAGCCGGCACATTACAACTGTATCATGGAGTTAGCAGAGTAAGAGCAATGGGCTTGGAAAAGACACAGTAGTAATTGCTCCTCCCCAGGAAATAGCACAAAACTAATCTAGATCATTGGGATAGCGTTTTATACAAAACTGTCAAAGCTGGCCTGCAATACTATGGTTGGGAACCCCTAGCTGCTTAGGTCTATGTGGCTAATTCCATTCACTATTTAATCTAGGCTTAAATCCTGTTTGTTCTCCTTGGCTTACGGTAAATGAACAGAGATTGGTATCATGTGCATGCAAAGCTCTTTGAGCATCTCCAAGGGAAAAGCATTTTTTGTACTGTACATGCACTATGTGCATTATACAAAGACTGTATTTACAGTACTCAGAATCTTGAGCAAATAAACAATAAAATCATTGCTTAATTTCTGTTAGTATTAAAACATAAGTGCACACGATTTGCAAAGTTTAGAGACAAGAGCGCTTCTATCACGCCCACATGGCTGTGTTTCAATTCATACCTGATTGCAAGCCTATTAAAAGGAGACATAGGGCATTCTCTGAGGCTGAGAGGCCATGTTTTGCTACCACATCTCCTGCGTGTTTTAACCAAAAGCATGGGGAAGAGGCTTTGTGTTACTTAAACCTGGAGGCAAATGACAAGGCAGCGTTCCACTTAATCTTTACTGCAAAGATACTCTTCAGACACCACGGGCCAGAATGAACTGTATCTTTTTTTTAAAGGCAAGAATGACCAGACTTGCTCCATTTTGGCTAGGTTGGCCACAGCTCTCAGGTTCCCGACATACTGTCAGGCTTCATCAGGCAAAGTTTCTGTGTCAAGGGGTTCTAACTTTATTCTGTGGCAAAGCAGTTACGCGGGCTTTACCTAAAAAGGTGGCTTTTACCTCTCAGCTTGCCTGAGGGTGGAAAGTGCAAATCCATTGTAATTCCATTTTCATGTTTATATTGATTTCTCACATGAACAAAGAAACAACTGGGTCACTATCGTACAAGCTTATTCTTTAAACTCGTCTCCCTCCCCCTTTTTAAAAAAAAAACATTTGAAAGGGGCAAAATGAAAATGAAATAGACAACTCACACCCAGGAGTTAGGCACTGTTTAGTTCTAGCGTTGGATCATATTTTTGCAATCTCAGGTGATTTTGCCACTACAGTAGAATTTGCTTTGTTTAAGAAGGGAAGAAAACCTGCAATTTTTCTCTCCCTTCCCCAACAGCAAACCTCTGCAACAAAGTAAGAGACTACATTAAATGCAGAGATGAATGGCAAAACAACATTTCTCTGTTTTCCCAGAGTACAGGAAGATCTACAAAACTTCCAGTCTTGACAGGAAATAGTTTTTGACACATCTTAAATATTTTCCCTTTTTTTCAGTATTTTGGTGCCATGGTTACTCTGCTAGCTACCACCATCTCTCTATTTTTACCCCATCTCCTCTTTTGACTAAGGCTTCCTGACACGCTAACACTTAAAGAATTACATTTTTTTAAAGAAAAATTTCTTTTAAGATTGCAGGTTATTCAGATGAATATGCATATAGTTACATAGACTACAGCAGGCTAGAGTGTTTTACAGTCATGGTTAAATGAGGAAGTGGGACAGAGGCTGCATCCAGTTAAATGACTCTCAGTCCCCAGAGAGTCATACTTTTAAGGCTGTTTGGAACATGGTGGCTTTTACCCATATCACGTGTTCCACAGTGCAAATGTGCATCAGCCATTTCAATTCTTTTGGTACAGTACATGCATTCAGGTAATGGGAGGTAAAACAACAATCAGAACAGCATATTCACTTGAGAGGAAAAACAAACAAACAAAACAGAGTGATCATGATATCCAAGAAAAGAAAAGGTCTTATATCCTCCCCGAAATCAGTGGAATACACTAGCCCCATTAAGAACACAACAGTTAAATGGACAATTATATGGTGTTTTGGTATAAGGCAAGTCTCTCCATACTCAAGCAATCACTTTATGAATAAGCCCAATTATTTGTTCACACATGGAAAAATCGCTGAAGAGAAAATGTAAATTCCATTGACTGAAGTGTAGACTAATAAGGAAAAGCCCTGAATATGTGTTGGAGTAATGCTCACTTGATTTTCTGAAACCAAGAAAGAGCTTTTGCTCCCACAGAAATTGATGCTTAGTACATCTTAAATCCAGTCTATTTATCAGGAGAAACCTAGATGCAGAATCTTAATGTTAGCTATGCAGATTTGAAAATTTTGGTTGCAGTACATACCTTGATAGTAACTCTTAAACAAACAAACCAACCCCAACAAACTAAACCATGAAAGTTATGGAATTTTAAGAACTACGCTGACTCCTAACAACACATGCATTAGTTTGCGAAGTCTTTTTTGCACAGTTCATCAGTAATTGATATGTAGAGTACAAAGAACTATGAAGAAATAAAATCTGAACACTTTAATCTGCAAGAAGCTAATGCATATTTGATAGAAAGAGACAACGTATCTGCCAGTTAGAGGATGACATTTGTATGATCTAGAGTGACCTTCTTCCCACAGATGCTAAATGATTGCACTATTAATTCTTGATTTTCATTTTGAAGGAATAATACATTTTTGATTCTGTTTTTTAAAGAAGCAAAGTAATCCTACCCCAATGGATTCAGGGTGCATTATGAATGTCCCAAGTCAATCAATATCTGCGCAGAAATGCTTCATTTGGTAAGAAAACTTTCCAGATGAATGTTTATTCAGAAGCTGCTTATAAAAGTGGCTATTGGTAGGGACTGGAAGGAAGAGTGGAATTAAATAGGGAGCGATAGTGTTGTACCAAAATATATAAAGAAAAATTTAAAGCTTTTCAATTAAAAATTTGTATATTCAACTCGCATTAGACATAGATGTGCACAACAGACAGAGCAGTTAGAAACAACAAGTACATTTACAAAGCTTTCTTTTCATCGTTAATTTCTACCAGCATTTCTGAAGGTAACCTACTAAAATGATGACCCTGTTTATAATAAAGGCGCAAAATATTGCTCTGTAGCATATTTTGAAAATAATATAAAAATAATTTCTATATTACAATTTAAACTTGGCTTGTAAAATTCCAACATAATACAGCCTTAAGTCTACAAACAGAACATACTTACAAACACCTTTGTGTTGTTTTCCTCTCATTTTTAACAACATAGTATTTTAGTCATATACACTGGAAATTAATGTGCAAATTAAAATAGATACTAGTGTCTGTTACTGAAATAATTTAAATTCTATGCTATATACTGTTTGGTGATCCTCTGCGTAAGCTGCCATACCCTAAAACAAATACTCTTCAAATACACTGACAGAGACTTAGAATACACTAAGCTGAAAAGCCATCTACAATCAGCATCAGTTATTTTGCTTCTCTGGACCTATGTTTATTTTAGATTATTGTGGCTTCTATTAACATATGGGTTTTTTACCTGTGCAAAACATTCCCAGTGTTACGAAGACCTTACTCCCTTACTAGCTCATACTCTACTTACATGTCCAGCTTGCAAGTATTTTGTGTGTCCATGAAGCACCTGATTTAAGGCCCCCACTGCTAATGGGATTCTGTCCACAGAATTCAGAGGACAGCAGATTTAGCCCAAAGAGGCCTAAGGCTTCCCTGTACTCCTCAGGCAACATTCTCATCGATTCTCTCACTGGAAGAGTAACGTCAGGCAGCCTGAGGGGAACAAACACTGGCTAAAGGCTCAGGCCTTGATCCCACAAACATTTATGCTTTTTCTTAACAGTTATGTTAAGTTTCTGAAAATAAGCAGTCTCCTTGCTGTCAGGGAGACTATTCATATTGGTGAAGTTGAGCACCTGTGTAACTGTTTGCAGAATCAGAGAGTTTGAGGGCAGTATTTTGTCAGATCTGTGCTGTGCATTTTTTGATATCTACACATTCATCACACGAGAAGTAGATTACCCTGAATATGCCTGTATGTACAAGGACTGATATTGCCTCAACAGACTGCTTTGATCTGCAGTCAAATGGTGCGCAAATCCACGTTAAGCGTCTCTTGGTGCTTTCTGTATCAAGTAATACTGCTCACATCATGAGTTCTACAATTTTAGAAAAGATGATTCTGGAGACTTCACTTGGCCTGTTTAGACTTAAGAAATGAGCAACACAAAACTTTCCAAGTACAGCATCTTTCTTTCACTGATCCCCTTAATGTTACCTTTGACTTAGGAAGAAGGAACTAATTCCTAGAGAAAGCTGGGTCACACACTATATTTCCATTGCATTTATAAAGCTTAATGAACCATAATAAGAAAAGGTTAATCAATTGTTTTAAAATCCAAAATATCTCGTTATTTTTGATAATCTACACCACCTTCTTCTGAATGAGCTGCTTGTTAGCCATATGCTACAACTGATACCCACATCTGAAAAAATACTTGTAAAGTCTAGCAATAGTTTATTAACTCTTTATAAAGCATTTTAAATGGAACTTTAATATAAAGTGTGACTGAAACCCATTATGTATTACAGGTGTCCTCTGTTACGAACAGACCTTTGTATCAGAGTTTATGAACAAAAGTAAAAAAATAGCATAATAGGTTTAAGCCTTTTTTAAATTAGAAAAATTGCACATTCACACATTAAAAAAATTCCAGCTTCCTCCAACCTAAATATCTCCCAATGATTTTGGATCTGTTCTGGGAAGGTGTAGCCTACCCAGGATTTAGTCTGTACTTTTGAAATCTCGACAACAGTGATAACTGTTGAATCACTATCAAGGAAAGAGGGGAAAAAAGCACATACAAATGCAAAAATATGCATGTATATTGCAGCTACTTAAGCTAACAGAAGAAACGAATAGGGTCCTCCAAAACCAAAACTGTTTTCTGTACAGCTGGGACTAAGTAGTAACAATAACAAACTCTGAAAGGTTTAGAGAGGGCAGATCAGGCACGGCAAAGGACTTGCTGGCCTGTGGGCTATGTTTGCTTTCAACGTAAGGAAAAATAAACCAAAAGAGTAGTCAAAGGTTAGCCACTTAGTGCAACAGAAAAATACATTTGAAGATTATTCCCTCTCACACCTAGCTAAGGAATGACACAACTCCTTTCAGTGCTGGTGAATGCAACTCAGGAGCAGTTGGAAATTCTCTCTGAAAAAAATAGGTAGAAAATTTCCTCTTATAGCTAGACTCTTCTTTTAATGGGACAATCACTTCTTCAGGACGAGGCGCTGTTTCTGCATGTCTGGACTGTTTAAAACCAACTATGGTATCCCCTTTAGACAACTGCCACAAATAGCTCAGAAATAAAAACCTAAAAAACAAAAAAACCAAACCAAAACAAAAACTAAAAAAAACCCCCCAAAACCACAGTATTACTTATCCAGAAAAAAAGGACAACTACTAGGAAGACGGGTAGATTTTAACTGGCAAATTGCATTGTAGGCCTGCAACTTCTTTCCAATATTAAATGTTAAGGGACAAGAGAATAGTGGGATATTTGACGAGTTCTAAAAGAAAACAGCAATATTAAGCAAATTATTCAAAGAAATACCAAGAAAAGGATTCTGAGGTAACAGGCACGACTAAAAAGTATTCTGTCAGTATTTCATACAACAGATATTTTAAAATGGGCAATCCAATAGCGGTAAATATTTATGGAAATATCTGAGTGACTCGAGGATGATAGTGAACACTGAAGTTTGGTATCCTATACAGGCAAGCCCATTATTATTCAGAAGACCAATTACTTTTTCAAAATAATCTAACATACAGGTACAATCTATTCAATAATTTAGAAGAGAGTAATTTATTTAAATATTGACCAGCTGTAAACCTCTTTCTTTTGTGAGTAGTAGATCTTAAAAACATATTATAGAAACAATTCCTTTGAAAAATGGGAAACTGCAAATTCTCATGGTAATTGCTTATTTTTACATATGTGCTGTTACTTTTTTCCTCATTCAGAAAGGATACAACTGACTTAAATACACAGGCTGATGTAATTTGCTGCTAATGTAATATTTCTTAAGCACAACTTCACATAGAAGCAATTCTCAGAGTATCAAATGCTACTGCTACTCTAAGGCTCTAAGAATTCTTAAATATTTCTTTTTTTTCATAAATTTTTATCCTGTCAGTTTTCTCAGTCTCAGCAACAAATACAATCAAGTATGATATTTGATTTGTTTTAACATGATCTGGCTTGTTGTAGCATAATCTGCAGTCACAGATTTCTTTGGCAATGACAACTTACATGTAATCACAACAGTTAACCAAAAATGGGCACTGCTTTCCAGTGTACGCAACCAGAGTCATGGGTTTTAGAATGTGCTTACCTTGAGGACAGAAGTCACATGGAGTTTTAACCTCTCATTATGCATACCAATAATTCCCTTTTATGAAGGAATGCAAATTCAGTAACATTCAGCGTAAGCTCAGTATACGGCAAGAAATACGAAGTACAGGTCTGGATTCATGGAACAGCTAACGTGGCAAAGACCATGACTTTTTAGGAGTGGCTAATGGACTTATTTTGAAACTATTCTTTTAACCTCCCATTCAGCAGAAAACCTAAAGATACGGTCAATTTTAAGTATGTGCTCAGTTCCACAAATTTCAGTGGGACATTAGCAAAAGCTTACATACTTTTCCTGAAAGCCAGTACATGTCAGTGTTAAGTTTGTGGATCTTGTTTCACAGGCTATTTCAGGCTTGGTTTCAAGGCTAACTAGGATTAACCGTACACAAGTGAAATGGTGCCACCCATGTCAAGAGTAAAAATTGGGGTACAGCAGAAAAGAATCAGAAACAAAGATTCGTTGGCAAAGAATCTTTCCTGTGCGGGCCAGAAAAGTGCTGTTCCGTAATGAGTAAGGCAGAACACATGTTCTGCACCTTTAGGTGGCAGAGTAAGCAGTCTTGAAGGCAGTACTTCACCTATTTGTGGAAAATGAGCTCTTTTTAAAAAAAAAATGTGGGTAAACAGTAATGAGCCATTGCTTACAAGTGTAAGAACACTAAATAGCTATTCTTACTACATTATGCCAGTTGATGCTGGAGGGGTGCAAAGCCAGCAAGTACTATATTCAAGAAAACTTCCTAATGTCATGCGTCTACCGTAACAGTATTTGTGGTGTCTGCTTTATAGAAATGTTTCTATAAGGAAAGTTTTATTTCTAAAAATATTGCAAATACTTATGTAAATATTTGGATATCAGACTTGTGCAAATCTGTGCCAGGAGTTGCCATTCATACTGGACGTATTTTATAGCCATCGTGGAACCTCCTGGTGGGTACATAACTCACTCTAGGAGAAGAATAAAAAATAGGTGGAGCCAACAGTCTTCAAGAAAGGCTCAGAAGTAGTTACATTTGCAGTTAATGATCACTCGATAATGTTGAGAAAGAAATAAATATATAATGATTAAATGCAATGGCTAAGGGAATCAATTGATGCAATACATTTGTTTTGACAAGCAGTTCGTTCAGCTCTAAAATGATCCTAATTTCCTAGCTGTTGATCAAATTTCCCACATTTAATAGAATTTTTTTATTTTAATGTTGTTTAAAAATTTCTCTTAATTTTAACAGCAATGAAAATACTACTGAAATTCAGGTGCCCAAAACTATATGGTGTGGGGTTTTTTGCAATGTGAAGTCTTGCAAGTCGTAATGTATTTTTTATAAAATCTGTTTAAAAATTCAGTACAAAGAAAAGTGGCTCAAATCTACTTTTTTTATGGAAATGTAGAAATAACTGGTAAGAACTTAAAATCAGGAAGAGCTACAGCCCTCATGAATTCAGACCTTTCACTCCCATTTTCCCAGAATCATTCAGACTGAAGTGAGTACAAACATTAGTAGTAATGCAATATGCTGCCATGTTAAAAATGTGCAGTATGCAAAATCACTACCCTCCTGAAAAAAAAGGCTATGAAAAATTTAGGTTTTACCGAGGAAAAAATACTCTCATAATAGCTATAGAATTTCAAATGTCTGCAAGGCAGATACTACCTTACTACAACACCACATCTCCGGTATTATGACTTTTCCCTATCATTCTACTACCTGAGTGATGTCAGTGTAAATTCAGGCACCATTAGTAAATTTTTGACCAAACATATACACAGCACTGACAAAGGAGTAAACAACCCTTCAGCTTACCAGTATATGTAAAAAAGACACTGACAAAATGGAAATAATATTTTTTTTATGATAAATTAATCTTATTATTTCCTCATTGCCCCAGAAAAGCGAAAAGCTAGACACTATTTACTCATCAATCCTTTATTCTTTTTGTAAGGATTCCTTTTACTGCAATTCAACACTGTTTACTTTGTAAGTAAGAAAATGGTAAAACTAAGTAGTCACGGAAGAATCCTCAATGCCTGTGTCCCTTGCTTTCTCTCTCCCTGCGCTTTAACTCTTCTTTGTAGCAGTATGAACAGTAATTTTCAGTCTCAGGACGACCATAAAAGGAACAGTTCTCCTTCTTACAGCGGTTCTGCTGGATGGAATATAATGGGCAAACTGTGCTTCTGCCTTGATTTTTATCATTGTTCAACCAGGTCTGAGGAGCATCCTCATCAGCATATTCTAAGCAGTCTCTAATATCGCCAGTATTGAATCCATTTGTGTATGTCTGCGATTTGTGTTCAGTAGGCATGGCATAGCTCAGCGATTCCACTGTGTTCACTGTACGGATACCGGATATCCGGGCTGGGCTATAGCTTTGAGAAGACAGTGATCTGTTTTGTTGGGGATAGGTGGCACAGGTTTTTAAGGTGCCAACCACTGGCTTGTAGGTATCATCTTGGAAGCTCGATGGCTTGGAGTTGACATCATGCAAATGGATGACACTTTGTCTTTGAACAGGTGGCGTATGGCTATAGTGGGCAGATACCGGAATGGGTCCACTTTTCTTAGCACTATTACTAGGTGAAGAAAATGACCCAGGAGTGGGACTAGTGCGATCTTTAAATTTTAAAACCAGCTGAGTTGTATGGCTTTGAGGCAAGACGGGTGATGCCCTATCCTGAGGAGATGTTTCTAATTTTTCTTTTGAATATGCTTCTGGCTCCAGTTTCCTACTAGATGACCCATTCAGTGCAGCCTTTTTCTCAGCATCCTTTCTTTTCTGTTCTTGTTCTGCATTGAAACGCTCCTGTGCACTGGTCAGGTAATAGCCTATCATCTCCTCGTGGAACTGATGCCTATGACTGGTCAAAAGAAGGCCAGCAAAAATAAACTTTCGTTCACCCTGCATGGCAGCTCTCAAAATATTTAGGCTGAGTTTCACATCAGTGCTGTACTTCCATGGGTCAGACTGCTTGTCAGAGAAGGATTTAGTGTTCATCTTTTCAATGGGTGAGTTGCTAGCTCTGTCAGTTGGAGATGGAGTGGTCTTTTCAGATGGAGAAGTGCTCGCAGACTGTCCAGATTCCTCTTTGCTCCCTTTTCGAGACTTAGACTTCTTCTCTTTGACTTTCTCTACCGTGTCACCATTTTTTCCATTCCCTGAATTGGCTCTGCTCATTTTGCCATGCACCAGGCCTCCAAGACCACCCATATTCTTTTTCAGTTTAATTCCCAGGGTTTTACTGAGGCTTCCTATTTTATTGGCAACTGAATCCGTCCTGGTTTTGTCTTTATCTTTCCTCTGTTTGTCCTTTTCTTTTTCTTTACTGTTTTTGCCATTATTGCCATTGGAATTACTACAGATGGAGTCTCGGTCCGAGTCCATTGAGTCAGCCAGAGACTGAACGTCTTCCCCAGCTGAAGCTGTAGGGGATTCTGGTTGAGCCAAAGGGGCCTGCTATGGAAAAGTAATTATAATTAGATACAGCAAAATCAGCTTCATACAGGGTCTTGGTGCAAAAACAACCCCAAATCCAACACAGATTTTAACACTGATTTTAAATGTACTTTTTAACCTATGCACTGACATTTTAGACTTGTTTCTTCACCAAATAAAGCTTATTTGGCTGTGCTGACTACACATCTTGCTTGTTCCTACAGTAGCTTTTGGCTCATTTCAAGCAGATTTGTAGAACAGAGGTCAGTCATTCAGAGGCTCTGTGAAAATCAGTGTCTGAATAATGGAGTGATGCAAGTTAGTGCTCCTGTCGTGGGGAAGGCTGCAGCTCAACCTCCCTGCTTGTGTTGACCAGCTGAGTGGCTGGCCAGCATACAGAGAGATCAGCCATTCAGTAGGAACCATCTACAATACAGGCTGCCTCTCAGCCAGAGGGGGAGACAGAGAGCATGGAAAGAAACTGATAATATCGTGATAGAAGGGAAATGAGGTTCTGCTGAAAGCTGTGAGGGGGATGCAGCAGACAAACCTGTCTGTAGCAATACTTCAAAATTCATTATGTTCAACAACCAACTTATTTAAATTGATTTCTTCATTGTTCAGGTCTCTGGTGCATGAAAATCAAAGGTTCAATGCACCAGAGCTAAACAACTTGGCTGAAATATTAAACTTCAGCAAGCAGACTGAGGAATACAATGAGGTGTATTCATTCTTATTGGAAATACAATGCAGATAAAACTGGTGTCAGAAGTCTGAGTTCCAATTTATATTTTAGGTAGGGTGATAAAACATCTTTCTTGAAAATGCAATAATGAGGACCCTAGGATACTTTAAAATGTGGCTCTGTTCATTTCCTCCTGCAAAACTTAGTCTTGCTTTCAGGCACCATGAAGCTAAAATCTGCTTGATATAAATATGAAACATTTAAATAACCATAATGATTCAGAGAAAGAGGGGGGAAAAAAAAAAAAAGCTCTGGAGATGTATGTACTTCCAGTATAGAAATGCACGCCTACTTCTTGTCCCTGGGTACTTAAATGTCCTTTCTCTCTCTGGAATCCCTGAGCACTACACCACCCAGTCAGGAGCAGAGCTGTTATCCCCACTTGGCAAATGAGAAAATGAGTGCTAAAGTGACCTGACCATGCTCATGGGGCAAGTGTGAAGCAGAGGGAGGTAACCCAGGTCCCACAAGTTTTAGGCTCACAGCTTACAACTACAGGACCATTTTGCCTCTCCTTTTTCTGATGTGGTAGCTACCACTGTAGAAACCATAGAAAAATGGATGTTTCCCCTCTTGCAGCATGTTAAATGCTTTCTCCTTTTGTGTTCTGTTCCTCCTTTCAAATCCCATCTGTGTAGGCTGTCTAAATCACCTCCATCCTCTCCTAGCAACCTTTTGCCTCCAGACTAACCCCTCAATCTACTCAATGTAATTTGCAGAGAAATTTGCAGCTGACTAGATGTCAGCTGGGCATGGTTCTAAAATAGCTTTCTGAAAGAACCAGGCTCCAGTTCACTGCCAGTCTGTGGACTTTTGTCAGCCACTCTAAACTGGGAGCTGTCCAGGGGTGCAAATGTATTCTCAGAAAGAGAAAGGACTTGGGATTGGTGACCTAACAGTGGCATTAGGAGAGCAAGCCAAAGTTCTGAGAAAACAATAGTGAGAAAAGGTCTCTTTTAAGGTTTTTCTGAACTACACAAACTACTGAAATAAGTAACAGAAAGATTAAGCTAGAAAATACATTTCAGAACAGAGTACGAGTTGCAAAAGATATAAAAGCAACTGTGTTATTAAAACTACTAGACAAATCTATAAGCCTGATTGTAATGACAATGAGCCATGAGTGACTTGTCCCTGCTGCTAGGACACTGAGGTGTTTCCAGGCAGCTGGCCAGTCCCTACACAACACCCTGTTGTGCCTTGTATCTCTCATCTTGTTTAGACCGACGTGGAAGTTTACCTTACCCGTGTCTCAGATGGTATGCGTATCCATGTTACATTCATATAGCTGTGTAGAAGATTAAGCTTTGCCTCAAGAGACAGAATCAAACTAAGGATGAAAAAAGAAGGGAACAAACAGTCAAAAAGCCTGAAAGAAAAAGCAATACTTCTTAACAGGGAGAGATGTAACAGCAGCCTGAATTGTGACTGTCAGCTGGAGACCCACCCACGTCTTCTCCCATGTAACCAGAGAACATGAACAAAGCCCTCTCTGTGAGCAGTTCTCCCAATACTTCAATCAGGTATGGCTCAAGACATTTTACTGCCTAACACTAAAGTTACAGAAAGGTCTTACTTGGCCAGTCTGGTGTTATCGTTGTCATCTTTTCCCCACTCCCAGTCTTTCCCAGGATCGACCGCAAAGTGCAAAGGTAGTAACTTGTGTTCAGAGTCAGTCAGAGGGATCACCGCTAAAGTAGAAAAGAAACAAGGATTTTGGTGGGGGGGAACAAAAACGATTAAAAAAATGATTCAGCTGTGAAAAGCAGCATAACTGGTTGAAGAAGAAGGGCAGAATTTGAGTGTGCTGCAGAACTGTCTCATCCAGAGCACCACAAATGATTTATATCGGGCTCCATTTCCCTATTTTGATGTTTGTGCAATAGAAGAGGAGAGGGAGAGGTTAATACACTGATTGCTCATGGAGTGAAAGACAGTAACCTGTGGAGGAGGGGAGACCTCTGGGAGAACAAGGTTGCCATTCTGTAATGCACAATAAACATTTCCTGGAGACAGAGCCATTAGAATAGCAGAAAGCAATAAGAAGTTGAAATATTCCTGCCTGTCTCACACAGATGCACATACTTGTTAATTATTTTGTCTTTTCAGTTTAGTACCTTTTTGTTTTCCACTGTCAAAGAAACAAAAATATATTGATAACAGCATTAAGAAACAAAGCAAAATGCAGTCACAGCAACTTTGGACTCAAACTGTGAAATAACATAATTGAGGAGCATAGATTAACATATATATGGGTTAAGAGGTCAGTTTGAGGCCTGTCTTGAGTGTAGTGAAATGACCATTACTGCTGTTATGTCCCAGCATTACTGTCTAGCTGTTTTGGCTCTTTCTGTCCCTTCCCCTCTCTGCTAGGGCTCTGCCTTCTGACACATATCTTAATGACTCTGCCTTATACTCAGCACGCAGGGACTGCACTCTGATTTTACAGACTGTCTATCGTTCATCAACAGCAAGAAACTAAGAGAAAAACACTCTCAGCTTTAATTAAAGCCAGCAATTTGCTTCCATTTCATCGGAAAAAAAAAAAAAAAAGGTGTTGAGGGACTGGGTGGGATCCTCAGCATGGTGCAGGTCACTGCTGCTCCTCTGACAACCAATCAAGGAATTTAATTTTCTATACTAGAACCCTTAAGGACTTTGCCTCGGTATTCATTCCAGCAAAACCAAGGGACAAGGAAACCTGGAGAAATCACCCAAACACCATGGCACTGAATTATTGAAAACTGATTGCACTTACTGGTTATATGCTGTTTATAATATTTTCTGCAGTTCAGAAAACATACGTTGTCAAAACAAAGGTACAGCATTTTTGGTCAAATATTTTTCCTCACCTAGCAGAATGCAGGAAATTTAATCTGCATTTTAGATTAACATGTTGAAGCCAGTATTTGATTCAGACAGTTTGACAACTGCAGAAAGTATATATGTATTTTCATCTTTGCAGACTGGACATAAAAAGGGCAAATCTCTAAAAATTTTGTGGAAACGTTGCCCCCTACTGCTTATAGTTGGTAATTCTTGAAATATTTTCCACATATTAACTGCAAATATAGTATAGAACAGCTGGAGATTAATCAACTTTAGTTGCAGATACCGCTGTAAAATGCAAGCACAGAAATTAATATTGTAAGATAATTTAGCTCCTTAAAAAACTCAATGAGAATAAGTAGCAGAGAGTCTAACTCTACAGTTCAAAATACACTGTAAAGCAAGCTCCTGAAGCACAAGAACATAAGAAATGTACAGCAGAGTTGACAACTGAACACACTTTTTAACACTCGTTGGTGTAATATGAGGGCTTACCCTGCTGCATTCAATGAAATTATTGCATCAAAGGGGCAGGAATAACTGAGAACACAATTAACTGATCGTGTTACCCAAGGAAAACACATACTCTCCAATTAACTGAATTACTAGCAGGTACTGACTGGATTTACAACTGACCTTACAATGCAACGTATCAGCCGTTTAAAGGAAGAAGGCAACTTAGAAAAGACCAGCATTATAAGTTTACAACATAATACTTCCACTTCTGGTAGTACCTGACCTTACAGGTACAGCCTGGTAGAGAACTGGGAATGTGATCCTGAGGCAGGTGATGTTGAGAAGTGTGGACCAAAGAACTGTCACCAAGAGTTGAATCAGTCTCTTTGGGATATAAACCTCAAAAAGTAAATTTGAGTTTCTTTTCTAAGGACAGATTGAAACTAACTAGTTTTCATATAGTTCAATAAATGATCATTTTTATAATCAAATTTTAAAGGAATCCTTTTTAAAGCTGGCTGTTTCTACTGATACTGAAAATACACCTATTAAAAATGTTTAGTGATACTCAATTTTATTGAAATCTTAATATCGAAGTACAAAACAAAGCTTAGAGCTGATTGCCCATAGCATGTCACTGTTCTCTTAACTAATGTACACATTATGACACATACTGTCTCCTTCTTCACACAGAAATTTGTTAACTATTATTTTTCAAACTCTGAGTTGAATGGAAACTGTATACTCATTCTAAGGGATAGTCTGAAGTTGTATGAAGCTCTACCATCTTCATGCAAAAATTATCTGCTAAAGTAATGAAGTTTTAAAATTCTACCTTCACTGCAAGAGTTTTCCTCTCTCTTGGGGAATTCTGTTTGATAGCTGGGGTTTCTTGTAGGATTTCCCACTTTTCCTGACAGAAAAGTATTTTAGTGTTAGGACTGCAAGCAGGATTCATCACATTCATTTCTAAAGCAAACCCAACAGATTGTAGCACCTTCCTGATGCCCAGTCACAGCAGAGTTTGCAACCTTGATGAGGTAGTTTGGTTACACTTGGTTTTGGATGCTCTGTAGCTGAAACCACACTATTTGAAACTCAGTCTACAACTCCTAATGCCAACAGATAGGATACGTCAAAAGTAACACCAGCTATTTTGTCCACTGCAGTTTTAAGACATACAGCGAGGACTTCCATGCCATTCCTTAGTTGGGTGTATTGCCTTCTGTGAAGTCACAATGTTTCCCAGCACTCATCTTCATGCCTCAAATGTCATTATTAATCTTCTATAAAGAAGAACACTTTAACTATTTCTGAAAATACTAGTAAAATAAAATGCTGACACAGATACTGACATACTGCTCTTAAAAACCACTGTCACAACTCTCACACTCATTACTGCAAACTGATTGTGGGCAGCCATTTCACTGCTGATTGACTGTCAAAGCATGGGACTGTGGGAAGCTCTAAGTTCAATGAAGCAGTCTTAGAGGCAGTTGAGAGCTGATCTTTATTTTCTATGAACAAAGATACAAAACACCTGCATAAATATAGCCTGCATGAATACAGAAGTATTCACAGATTTTTAATCAGATGTTGTGGATTTCAAAACAAGAGGGCCTTCAGTAACCATCAGAATGTCAGCTATGTGCTGGTGAAAAGAAGATGTGTCAAAATGTGTTTTAAATCCTCTCTAGATGAGAGGATGTTAGCATGTTTTCTCTCTTTATATACATTTATAGTAGTGCTCAAAAAGATCTGATAAACAACTATATGCCAAAGCAGAACTTCAGGCGTTCACATCAGCATTTACTTGACCACACATATTTCCCAAATATAGGACATACTGTCTCCTCCACAAGAGAGCTTCTCAGCAGCTTCAACATGTATGTATGTACATGCAATAGTCAGACAGCTTCAGATGCTGCTCCTGACATCTGGTTACATGGTTAGAGTACAAAACCTATGAGTTGTGAATGGCCTGGCTATCAGAGATGCTCCTTTTAAGAAGTTGTAGAGCTCTCAGCTACATTCTGATAGTTCAAAATCTGGCCATGTACTGCGTGGCACCTGTGCCATTCTTTTCTGACTCTAACAATTGTGGCTCTCCCTTCCTCTGTGCCAAAGCTGCCAACATCTCTATGCTGACAAGTACAAAATATAGGCATTATTAGAGCATCCTTGTGCCAATCTATTTCTTGTCACAGCATTGGAAGAACAATAGCAATGCTGTAGTTGCTGTTAGACTGCTGCAGTCTCTAACAGCAACCAGCCTGGCAGCTGAAAGCTAAAGCATTCCCTTCATCCCCAACTTAATGCCAAGTGCTCTCTGCTGCTCCACAGAATTGAAGCCTGTGTGTTCAAGGCCCTGCAGCAAAACATGTAAAATCGGATCATACAAAAAAAAAATACTATTTTGATTCAACAACCCTTGTAATTAACCTGTATGAACTTATACATGAACAAAGCCAATATTTAATGTTACTGATGCTGTGCTGGATATTTGGTAGCTTTTTCTCTCCCAGTACCTTTCCTTTGTGACTGCATGTGTAGGAAAATCCAACAGAAAGACAGCTTCTAACCACAAGAAGTATATTAAACATTATTGCTAGCACTTGTGGAAGAAATCGAATGTATGACCTTGTTATCAAACCCAAGATCTTGCAGTGCGTAATTAACAGGAATACCCGGCTTGTAATATTAGGAATATTTCAGTAGGTGGCACCACTGAATACTTTAACACATACTGAGAGGTAGGGTCAGAGCTGCTGGACAGTAGTTTCCCTCACTACCTTTCATCAATCCTGTCACTTAGAGGATGCCACAATAGCAAAAGGTTTGGTGCGTGGTGGTTACCCTATCTGCAAAGTTATTGTAAATAAAGTTCTGTGTATTCAATCAAACTACTTATGCACATAAGACCTGTGATAATGAAGTATTGTATGAATGCAGATAGACATGCCTGAAATAAATGAGGTTACTGTCAGTCTACTGATATTATTCCAATCCCAATTGTTAGAAAGGAAGAAATGGACTCTGCCTACTCCAGAAATTGTCTTGTTTCACCACCAACAGAACTCAGACCTAAAAAGGATCAAGACCAAAGACATGGAGCCATGTTCTACAAGAAGACAACTCTACAATTTGTAACATAGACTTATATGCCGGAGCTGCTAACTTAATAGCATGCTGACATTAGAGTCCTGGCTGCAGTGTATCATCAGCAATCATCAACAGTGAAACAGTATCCTTAAAAAAGCTCTCCAAAAGTTTGTCTTCATTCATATCACATTACTGTATTAAAATGGTATGAATTTGCTTTGCAGACTTTCATTTCTCACAAGGTGTTTCACATTATACCTCAGTGTACTGCTTTGGAAATGGTTCCTATGTGAAAAGCATTTTCCTTAAGGGCCACTCTTCTACAGATTGAGGGCTGGAAGGCAGCTGCAATGTCCCAGTGTATAATGCAAAGGCCAGACCTATTGTCAAGCATCTACTACAAATCCCTGAAATAGCTATGTGCCACTGAAGGCTGAATCGTTGGACTGGATTGATTTTCCCATTGAATATGTGACATCTAGATCAACCTTTTTATCTATTTCTGTCTTATGATTCAGTCTCCTCTTCACCAGCACAGTTTGCCAATACCACATGCAACCCTTTGTAGAGTGTTTCCCATCTCACACAACCTCATGTAGAAAACTCTTTGCTCCTTCCAAGGATGACTTAACTAGATGTCAAATTCTTGCACGAAGATGCCTACAACAAAATCTTGTTCGAGCATTTCTTTCCTCCTTTGCATCATTTTAATGAACACCTTGCTCTCTACATTGCACAGCTACAGCATGCTGACTGTCTCATAAGCATGGAAAATGCCCAATACATCCAAAACCAGATGAAATGCAAATAGGGTTAGGAAATTAAATGAAGGCTATTTAGTTGCCTCTAAACTACTCTCTAGGAAGGAGGACTAAATGAAATTCACTCAGGAGATCTCAAAAACCAGCACACACTCCTTGTTTACTTTACAGGTATATGCATTTGTAAGGGATTTAAAACACCTCTGCAGTGTCATCAGGCAAAAAAAAAAGGAGGACTCATACCTAACAGCAAAACTCCACTGAATTTTTCTGACGCCTCACCCTGTTTTTGGCAAAACTCTTTTCACTTCCCCACAAAAGGAGCAAAGACAGATAGGAATTCATCTCACAGCTTTCTATTATTAAGCAAACAGGTCTTCCAAATAAGGGCAGTTATAGCTAGCTCCTAGGCTACTGATGCAAGAACAAAACCAGTCCTGAAGCTCTTGACACTCCAAATCCCATGTCCAGGAAGCTCAAACTTCACACAGAAATATCTCGTCAGACTTTGTTGTCACTGTTCCGAAGTAAAACAGAATACAGCAAGATGATAAGACAAAAACATTTCGACTACATGTTTTTAAATGTGAAAAGTACATTTAGCACACTAGAAGAGATATTTTTCCATTACAGGAGTTTTCAATAGTAATCCGACTCACAATCTTCTAAACACTTTACCAACTCATATTAACAAAGGCCTTCAAGAACCCAGAAGCACAGTAGGTAACTATGACTATACCTATTTACATATACGGAATTGACAGAAAAGGTTTAAGTGCCAAAAGCAGTGATAGCACAAGGATTAGGATTGAAGAATTCTTGGCTCCCAGTCTCGTGATTAGACCACTTAAACTCCTAAGAATGCAGCAATAAAATTCAGTGGATATTGTTTTGTTTCTAATAGAAAAATATACCTACAGGTAGAAGAAAGTACTTTGTGCATTGCATTTAGTATATACCCTTGGGTTGCTGTGTTTATAGCATACCTTGTTCTCTCTGCTGATCTTTTTGTTCCATGGAAACAAGAGCAGAGAAATGGGCCTGATCATAGGCTAGCACAAGAGGTGAGCAATGGCATCTGTTAGGTAGAACTTCAAGTGGTAAATAAATTCCTCCAAATGGTATAGGTGCAAATGCTGTAAAGAAAAGTGAGATATTTTTTTTTTAAAACTATGTCAAAGAACAGACAATAATCTTGGTTCTATTGTATGTAACAATTGTGCTAATGTTACTTGGAGGAATGGTAATTACTACAAGTAATCACTACGATTACTTATAGTTCGCAATTTGAATGGAAACTGCAATTACCCAGCACTTTCCTGTGGAAGTAAATTTCTGTAAAACTCCATCATGTGTTTAAAATCCCCCTCTAATCAACCAAACATTTCCCTTTAGTTAAACAACATACTATCCTTAATTAGTATTCTATTAGTTCATGGTAAAAAGTGAGAGAGATTAATTTCATCATTCAAGTCCTGCTCAGACAGCTGTCCAGCTGGCTCCACATGTGGATCTAACATTTGTGTGCTCACATGTGCAAACCAAATATAACATTCTAGAAAATTCTGAATGGGAGGCTGCAAAGGAGTTAGTAAAAACAAAAAGCCAAGATATACACAGTTAAAATTCAGTTTTTCAAAGTCAGATTAGATTGATTTATGCAGAGTTTTATGGGGCACCAAAATAACACAGCAAAATTAGAACCTTGTTAACCTAGACCAGTAAGAAGTGTATTGTGCTCTGTAATTTGGTGATTATTAAGTTAATAGTAAATATCTAGGATAAACAGATTTTCAGCGAGACTTACATAATTATCCTTTATTTATTACTTTTATCTAATAGAAATGGATTGAGTATAATTCTGCTCTTTTTTTTTCCTCTCAGAAAAAGGCAGCAGCTATCCCATAAACACTCAGATATGCTACAGTTTGGTCTTTTGTTTGACGATTGATTCAGTTTACATAGGTGCATAAATTTCTAATGAAGAACTCTTACCTTCTCCCCCTGAGTCTCGTAACATTGTGTCTGCTACTACAACAATAGGTCTTCTCAAAATATGGGCTAAGACAAAAACATGGAACTCTTCTAAGCTCTCATACACTGGATCTTCTGAATTATCAACTCTGGAAGACACAGCATTGAAACTTTTTGAACCAACTTGAACCAACCATTGAAACTTTAGTGAACCAACACATCACAGCAGCTATTTCTTCCTTGTCACTCATATTCCCACTCTTCTGAAACACATATTCCAGTTACTGAAATAGATGAGAAACTGGAAAGGAAAACATATTTTTGGAAATAAAATAATAGCAACAGAGAAAATGTTTTAACTTGCAGACTCCACACTAGTTTAGTAGTCCACAAAATTCATTACTTTCTGATATTGTTTGGTAGCCTAATGGGAATAAAAACGGTAATTCTTAGCCAAACTCCTGGTGTAAATCTGCTTTTGTCACAAAAATCATAATTTCATGTGACACCCTTGGCACCTAGACTCTACAATGAAAGGTAAGTGTTTTTCTAGTTCTGCTAAACAAAATACAGGTGAGTTTACCTTGGCAACGTAAGAAATATTGATGTCAGCTTGAGCAGGAGTAATTTAACTTACAAAGTTGTCAGCTTTTTTTTCTTTGATGATTACCAAAACATTTTTTATTAAGATGGGGAGGGGTACCTATGTAAGGAACTGGAGATTCATTTTGCTTTTAGATTTTCCAATGAGATGAATCTCATCTACTTTCAGACATCTAAAATCAGAAGTCTAAGCATTTCACCTTGACCACCTCTACAGATAACAAAAAAAGATAGGCACATCTGGAATAGGATCATCCCTCTCCTCTTAAGCATTTGCCCAGTGATGAGATGAAAATTCTCATTTCTCTTTACAGACTACAGAAGGAATCTAGGTCAAGATGTAGTTAGGTGAGACAAGGCCAATCATTTTTGCCAGTGGAGCTTTGTGTTTCAGAAAACACAGAAAGAATCAATACAAGTATCTTATATGGTAGGAGAGCAGAACATAAAATTCAAACAGTAAGACAGCACTACGGAGAAACCCAAGTCTTTTGTTTACATTGGCCTTCTACAGGTCTGATCCAAATACCACAGGAATTAATGAAAGTCTTTCCATTCTCTTCATCTAGCTGGAGCAGATACAGAGCACTTCAAAAAGTGAAGTGATGATTTCATTTTTAGATTAAAATAAATGTTTAGTTGAGCAGTATTCCACAGGTCTAAAGAGAGTTAATCCTCAACCAGCTCCACAGTGAGCAAATAATTTAAGACAAAGACAAAAAAGTGCTGTTCTTGGAAGGAATTTAAAAAAAATTAAAAATCAGTGTAAAATATAATTGGAAGACAATTTGAGCACTTGAAGAGTCTTTTGTACTCTGAAGAGTTGTTTTTTCCTTTCAAACTGTTGATTTGAACTGTTACAGAATATACATCTTGGAAAAAAATTTATTAAATTCATTATTGTCCTGGTTTCAGCTGGTCTAGTCTTTTCAGTCTTCCTAGTAGCTGGTACAGTGCTATGTTTTGAGTTCAGTATGAGAAGAATGTTGATAACACTGATGTTTTCAGTTGTTGCTAAGTAATGTTTAGTCTAAAGTCAAGGATTTTTCAGTTTCTTGTGCCCAGCCAGCAAGAAGGCTGGAGGGGCACAAGAAGTTGGCACAGGACACAGCCAGGGCACCTGACCCAAAGTGGCCAAAGGGATATTCCATACCATGTGACATCACATCTAGTATAGAAACTGGGGGGAGTGGGGGTGGGGGGATCGCGGCTCGCAGACTAACTGGCCGTCGATCGGCGGGTGGTGGGCAACTGCATTGTGCATCATTTCAATCCTTTAATTATTACTGTTGTCATTTTATTAGTGTTATCATTACCATTATTCTTTTCTTCTTTTCTGTTCTATTAAACCATTCTTATCTCAACCCATGAGTTTTACTTCTTTTCCCAATTTTCTCCCCCAACCCACTGGGTGGGGGGAGAGTGAGTGAGTGGCTGCGTGGTGCTTAGTTGCTGGCTGGGGTTAAACCATGACAATTATCCTTACTTGGTGAAAACGCCTTTCAACATGTAGTTCTCCAAAACATGGGTATTAAGTGGTAATATCCTGACAGTATGATGCATTGTGTCAAAACCATGATAATTAGTCCTGAATTTCAAACGTGGCCAAAATGAATAAATTACCTATTGAAAGAATTTGACAAAGACAAGTACACTCAATATGTTTTAAAAAAAATGAGACTGAGCTATCCCAGTCCTATCTGGGATGTTTGCGGCAGTTTCTGTTCTATTCATAATCTGATGTCTGAAAGACATAAGCAATGACAGAAGACAAAGAAAAAATGAATAACAGGATGTCTATTAGAAAAGATATCTGATTGCAACAGGAATATCAGAGAAAACTCATGTTAGATTACATAATTACTACTACCTAGAAGAACACAGAGATAAGACGCGGTAGAAAGCCAAAAATGTGTACAACACATAAAGCAAGATCTGTAATTTTTTCATGTCAGTACTAAAAAGTTACAAAGCACCCCGGGGAACTAGTCCCTGTAAGATTCATCTACAGCCTATACATCCATTCCCAATAGCATCAAGTGTCACAAATTCAAATTTAACACCACAAATCAATAGCATTAAACCATCATGTACATATAGAGAGGCAAATCCTTAGAATATAATCTATGGACTAAAATCCTTAAGTTCCTTAAAATACACTTGTGCTATCCTATTCATCTGAATACATTAGTCTTATTTTACCAACCTATACAAATTTCAAAGAAACTTTTTCTCCATGCATGAATGTACAAACACAATTGCTAAGTTTGTTTTAAATGTTCTCTCTTACTGAAAAGCTTACAAAATACACAGTTACATGTTTCATGGCTCAAAACTTTTGACAGCAAGAAGAGAGAAACTTTATGTTAAAGAATATGTGCTACTAACTTCTAGGGATATTCTGTTGATCACTAAATGCAATGTGGTACTTTTCTCCCCGGAAAGGTAAGACTGAAAACCTGACATAAAACTGAGTGACAAATTTAAAAAAAAAAAAAAAAAAAGGTTTTCCAACTAGCATCAGTATGCCCAGCACCTTTGGAAAGCTAACCTATAAAGTCAATCATTTATGAAACAGATCATTCTTTTATCTGGACTGCAAGAATAAATCTGTTAAATTCCCCACTTCTCTAGCTGAACACTTCCAAGACCTTCTATGACTTCATAAGCATTTTATAGAATTTTTGGTTTCAGTTACCTCCTTTCCTATTTTTCTAGTTTAATGTCATTAATGTCACTATCACATTTTAAAGCTTTGCCTCTGCCTAGAAGACAGAAATGAACACACTATATGGAAGAAGACTGAAAAATGGTAGGGTTGTGGGAAGCAGACAAAAGTAAAGATGATAATTCACAGCTGAGTGCCACTTAAAAATATAATCCACACAGAGCACAGCTTCTGTGAGACATGACAAATAAAGGTGGGCAACATAACCTAGGCACACTCTTAAATGAAGGCAGCAGTCGTCCTCTTATTAGGTGTGCAGAAAACTTCCATAATTAACTGTCATTAATTTTCATTATCTGTACGGGCACCGCTCTAGAATATGTGGGACAAATACAGTAACCTTCTCACAGGTCTGATGGCATCCAGCCCATCCCTGGAACTTTACATTAAAATCTTTCATCCCAACCTAGGACCACAGTAGGATGGAAATTATTAATAGTAGGCTGATGCAGGGGACAAATTCTCTGATAAAGCAATGAGATACCTCTTCTTTCCTGTATCCCTCTTCCTGTTACCCAAACTCATCAGGAAATTTTTCCTGATGTTCAAACTAAATTTCCCATTTCATAATTTCCTCTCATATTCCTTACTGAATTCTTCTTCATTGTTGGCTGTGATAGCTTTTCAGCATTTGCACTCCATTATGTCACCCTCAGAATAATTTGTTAGCCCAAAGGAAGTTAGAAGAATCATGTTATTGGCAAGGCAATATACCACAAAGATTTCCAGCTGTTTTCTCACATTAGGATTTCCAGACTATCAGTCCTAAAGTTTTTCTTCAAATCCTCTAATTATTCCTCATCTCCTAGTTAATGAGGTTTCTAGAAGTGAAAGGCATATTCCAGATGCAGCTGTATCAGAAAGACCTTTATCCCTTTGGTCAGCTAATGGCAAGTCTGACTGCTCATGAAGTTCAAAATTTCACTGGGCTTTTTTACTCTTCAATATCACATCACCAAGTTGCTTCATTCACTATTTATGAACACATTCACACATTTCAAATCCTTCTCTTCTATTACACATCTGTTTTCCATTGCTCATTTTCACAGAATCACAGAGTGGCTGAGGTTGGAAAGGACCTCTGGAGGTGACCTTGTCCAACACCCCTGTTCAAGTAGGGCCACCTAGACCCAGTTGCCCAGCACCGTGTCCAGACAACTTTTGAGTATCTCCAAGGACGAAGACTTCACAGCCTCTCTGGGAAACCTTTTCAATGTTCAATTTTATTTCATCATTGCCAGTAATTCATGTGGGCCATCTTATATTATTTCAGTGCTACTGCTGAGGATTCAGTACAAATTTTCCTAAAGATTAATGAGAATGAAAAATCATCATTAACAAGTATCCATAGCAACCTGCCACATCCTTTGATCCACTTAGCATTCCACTTTTTTTCACAGTCCTTTATTAATGCTAACTACATGGCCATGAAAACTGTGAACAAAATAATTTTGTCAATATAACAAGGAGACAAAGGAAATTTAGGAAACTGAAATTAATTCCTCTGTTCATGTAAAGTTAATTTTTAAATAATGAAATCCACATATTTAAGAGCATATAAATCTGCATTGCAGAATCCTGCTCAACCAGGGCACTCTGACTAAATAATTTATCTTGATTGTAAGAACAAATTAAAAAAAAGGAAAAAAAAATTAAAAATCTCAGTCTATTCTACAGGATCACTGATACCTCAAATCCAAACAGAGCGGACACCTACTCAGCACTCCAAAGATATTGTCGCTCTTATGGAAAATCCAATTTGTACTGCAGCCAGTAATGAAAAAAACTCAAAAAGCTGAAATGGGAAAGTCACCTACTCTGCTGTTCCACGTGGCTATCTGCTGTCTGTTCCTCTGTTTTGCCTGTAAATGCTGAGCAAGATCTGTTATCACATCCTTGGATTTCCTTCTACACAGCTCCCTATGGTAACCTTGCTTTTCTTTCCCATACATACGCTTCAGATTCTCAGTTTGTCCAACAGACTTGTAACAGCTATTCCAAGTTTAGATTAAGTTTCAGGATTCATGCAGAGCAAGAGACCAACACCTGCAGACAGTTGAGATGTACTGCAACAACATGACAAGTATCAAGTTCTTCAACCTGGTGATTAGGTACAAGCACGAGACCAGAATGAAATCTGAGTTCATGTCTTAGTCTGCCACTATTCTATTTCTGAAACCTTTTCTTCCCCTTCTTAAGAATCCCAAAATTAAAACCAACATACACCACAGCTGCAGCTTACTAGCAAGTACAAATTTCTGTTGTAGGTAGGTGTAGGAACCTATACGTTGATTTCCTTATACAGTATTTCAGCAATTAGCTTCAACTCAAACACAAAAAATTGCACAGTAGTGGGACGTTTTCTTTTTCTTCAGGGGAGGAAAAAAAAAAAAGGTATACTGCATTGACTAAAGGAGATACAGAATGTGAATGTTTCAAGTTCCAATTTTTATTTCTTAGTCTTTAAAAATACCAGTACTTTTTTCTCAGTCAAACCCAATAATATAAGAAGCAGTTCTGAAGGCCTATAATAAAAGAGAAAACCTAAATCAACTTTTCCTAGGTAATTTTGGTTTGAATGTTATTTTGTATTTAATTGTGTGGGAATGCATGCTTTTGTGTAAAACATCATCTTTGGCATGTGAGATGCAACCATCTGTCAAATAAGAAATATCTTTAATTCAACAAAAACTTGTTAAATAAGGAAAAACCCAATCACTATGTAGGTACTAGTACTTAATTTTAATATGACGTAATTCTGATCCCTCCTTTGCCTTGAATTTTATCTCTTTTCTAGACTCTGTGGGATATCCAACGTTTTCAGATCTGAAGGGCTGTCTGAACTAGTATATTTGAATCACCATGGCAATTTGATTATTTCCAGGCTGCATTTGGCTTAAGTACAATTTACATCAACTGAAAATAGGCCAGATGAAAAGATTTATTAGCAGTCAGAAACTTCAGCTAATAAGGAAAAGCTACACTGTTATAATGAATCTTTTTCTATCTGCACCCTATAATTGCTGCCTATACTGAAAAGTTAAAAAGGAACAGCACTCCTATAACAGACAACCAGACCAAATTAAAATAGGTTTAAAGGCATGTCTTTGTTGAATGATCTAAATTCTCTACAAGATGAGGGTCTTTGATGGACACAGTAGTTTTGTATGAAGAATTCTATGTTGAAATACTCTGAATACCTAGCCAAGTCCGAAACCTCAGAGATCACATGCATTTGAGAGGGACTTCCTGTTTAAATGTTCTGGGTTTCTGCCTTAAATAAAACACTAATGACACACACGAAGATTACAGCAATATTCCCTCACTTCTTCCCCATTTAAAATCACTTGATTTTATTAATAAGATAGTGTCAAAAGCATGTGAGACAGCTAGCTAGAAGGTGACAGTTAATACTAAATAAGAATATCATCCACTTTGAAAATCTGTATTAGCTCACACCACAACACAACACGACATCTTGCTTTCAGCTCTACTAGGTTTTCAAGAAGCAAATAACAACAGTGATGTTCAATCTAGCACTAGAGCAGGCTTTGAAATCTCTGACTGACAGTAGTCTGCAAAATGAACGAATGGGTTGGAATTTTCTCATTAGCAGGATTGCAATAGTTAAGTTCTTAACAAAAACAGAGGGTACTAGACATTTTCCTTTTTTTCAAAGCAGTTGCTTCAATTCAGTACCCCTGGTTTTGCTTGTAAATGAAGATAAATGAAACAATTATGTTAGTCTGAAATTTATTTTTCACATTTACAGGAAGATGTGCAACTCTGTTTCAAAACAAGAATCTGCTTTGTAGTTAATTAGTTTGCTCTGCTTTAGTGCTTGAAGGATTTTACACATTGGAAACAAGAATTTAAGGACCAGGTTTTAGTGTGTTCCCTTTTTCTTTTTCTTTTTAGCCAGCTTCCAAGCCTCAGAAACAAGAGTGCTCTCAAAGAAGTCGTCTTTGGAGGTTTAGCAACAATTACTGATCTCCTTTGCATGTACTTCACTCTGAAAAATAACTAAAAGGAACTTGCAGGTGAATGAGGCAGCATAATTCCAGACTTAGGCTTGTCACTGAATTCTTTTGAAGCAGATACAACTTCTGATGCTTTAGCTAATTCTGACACCAAAGGAGAATATCTCATCTACAACTCAAAGACTAATTTGCAAGCTTTCTTAATATAGTACCTAACTAGAAAATGTAATATACCCCATATCAAAAATGCTATTTTGATACCCCTTTTCCTTCTCAAGGGCCCTATTTTGAATATGGGTACATTAAACTGAGAAAGTAATTCATTCTGTCACATTCATTCTGTCTTTGGAATGATTGTAAAGAGAAATACATATTCACATGTTTAATAGGCTAAGCTTCTTGCCTGATTCCTCTTTCACTATTTTAAAGGAAAAATTAACTGTTGTCTATTTATCCTTACTTTGTTTTGATTTGCAAAAAGATAAATGCAAACCATGATGAAAACATTAAAAACAATTTAAATTAATTCTTTATGTAATAGTGATACTCCCTGTTTAAGTATCTGGGAACTAAAGGTAAAGATAGTTGATTGACTGGCAAATACAACATTGGAGGACATCTCTGACTGGTAGATATTGAAATTACATAGTACATGAAGTGTAGAGAATGAAACAGACAGAATAAGGCCAGAGAAAATTAATGGTGAATGGCCAAATTTAACAGAAATGTGAATTGAACTTCATTAGAAGACTAAAGTGTATCAACAGGAAAGTATTTACAAACATAGGCAACAAACTAGATGCTAAAATGAAAACCAATATTTTTTTTTTGCCTCAAAATAGAAGAAAATGAGACACATTATGGCTGACAATTTTCTAAACAATGTCCTCCTGCATTAGTAGAATTACCTATCCTTGACATCACAGGGTTAAAAGGAAAATGTAATATTCTTTCAAAGCCCAGATAGTATTTCCTTAAGACTTTATTACTCTTATTGTGCTGTATGCCCTATTTTGTCAATTTACTTATCACCACATGCAATTTTCTCCAGGGGAAACAGTAGCTAGAGAAAAACATGCACTGAGTAAACAAACACTAAATATTTTTAGTGATAAACACTAGACACATAACCTAAAGTTTCTGCATTGTTAAGGCTGGTCAATAATTCTGTACTTTGGGAGCAATTGCACTGAAAGTGAGGGGTGGTTTATCATACCAGCTATTTAAAGCAGACCCTGTATGTGGGTGAGGGGTATTTAAATGTTGTAGATGCTATTTCATCCCAAACTTTTTCACAAATATGTTTCTATCCATTTTTTCCCAATAGCTTCTGAACATCTAAACTCAACACATGCTGGCAGTAAAGTAGACAGTACTGTGTTTTTTCGCTGCCACCATCAAATTTTCTGGTACTGTTTATAATAAACAAATTGACTGAAATGCTACTAATTGACTATTACACAAAGATTAAACACGCATACTAAGCTGGTCTTCAAGAAAACACATTCTTCTCTTGCTTGCATGTTAGCACTGGGTAGTAACTGGCAAACATTGCAACTTCTGCAGAATGTAATCAAAGTAGCTGCAATCAGCCATACTCTTACAGAATCAATCTAGATAAACAGATATGAAATTAGGTAAGAAAAGAATCTGATGTGGTTCTTACAAATACAGACATAGCCTATGTAGAACCTTCCAGCAACATCAAACTTTACTAGGATGATAGCAAATCAGTTTAAATTGAAATACCCCCCCTACAAATCTTATATAATTCTTGCATTTGAGAGCACTATTTATGTTACATGGGTTTAATAAAAGCTTGAATGGTCAAAGAAAGGGCAACTGTTTCTATCAGTGCAATATTAATTATCGTAATTTTTAGATAAAGTTTTTTATAACTGTTCAATGACTGAAGTAGCATAATGATTTTTCAGAAGGGTTTCATGAGACTACAAAGTATAACTTGATATTCTACTTTCTGTTTAAAAAGACACTGCATCCAAATATTTAATCTTTAGGTTTAATACCAAAAATATTACTTTTCCCCCCCCCGTATGTTTAGGGGGAAAGCGTTTTAAAAGTAGAAAATGTGAAGAGTTACTTGGTGACTTGCCCTCAAAAAAGATGTCTCTGAAGATTTTCTGTTTGAACTACAAAGCAAAAAAGCAAAAGCAAAAATTACTGAAATAAATGTCTAAGTATGAGAAGATGGCATTAAAGCTGTGCTAAAGCACAGAAAAGGTGATACCTGGGCACAAATTACTTTCTTCTAGAATGCTATTAGAAGATGTGATGTTATTCAGTCATTCCATGTTTTCGTGAAAATATCAGAGCAGTGGCTACCTTTCTGCCACCTCTTCCTCAAATGAAAAGCTATGTATCTTCAGTGAGACAAGGCGCTTCATTTCCCTGAAGCTAATGGTATTGCCAACATGCTTGCTCCAGAAACCAAGAAATTAGGATTTATGAAATACAGACTTTTTTGGATGCAAAATAACCTCAAGTTAGTGTGGTAACTGTACAAGGAAACTTAAGCAGAATGCTAAATATGATAATGGAATGTTTAGGTAATTATATTTTACCATGCAAAAAAATTGCAACCAGTTGAAAAGGCAGTTTGATGGTCCTATAGACATCTGCATTAATTTGTACTGTATTGTTTTCCTATTGAGAACAGAAACTAAAAGATTTTGTCATACTCTAAACTTACCTACCACCAGTGCCTCCATTTTTGCTGAAATGTGTACGAGGCTCACTTGATGCCAGTTTAAGTAGTTCATTCCACTCCCGCTCCCATTCTTCTTCTGTATACACTAAACCTGACTATGGGAGAGAATGAAATACCTTTATGATTATGCTGGTACAAAATGTAAGCAGAGTTCTGTGGTAGTATTTATGACTAACTTATTTTGAGCTTCATACCTGACACAGTTCAATATCTTGGACCACTAATGGTTCAACATTTCTATTCAGGTGAAAGAATATTAACTTATTAGAAAAAGATCTAAACCACTAACTGTACGCTGGATTACATTTCTGGATGTGGGTCTGCTGCTGCTAACACAGTGCTCCACTATTGGAGATCCAGTTATTCATACCCATATGAATTCCTTGCAACCATGGTTAGCATGCTTTACTGCCCATTTCTGGTGGTTTGCTTCCTTCCCCAATATCTGGAACTACTATGAATGCCCTGCTTGGCTGACAGGTGATGCTTTCTCCCTCTGTTCAAGAGCAGAAAGGGTATATAAGTGCTTCTGTGCCCCTGTGTTTTCAGGTAGCCTGAAGTAGCTGAGTCAGTCACAGCTCAGCTGTATTCTCACTGACTGCTGCCAACAAAAAGCAGATTACAAATAAGTCACAAACATTTAAGCATATTCACTTGATTGCATTCAGGATTACTCCTGAAATTGGCTTTTCTAGCCACTGTTTAGGCCCAGACATCTTCAGAAAATAATACATGCTGATGTACAGCTCTTAATCAACAGTCAAACCAAATCTACAGATGATTTCAGTTAAGAAACATCCACTCAATATTTGGTCACAGCTCTAAGAAACCTAATTCACCATTCTGGGGAACCTTTCCTAAATGGGGTTTTCTTTCTTTTGTGGATTTTATCTACTCATTTTATAATGCTTGTGATAGCTAAATTATACACTTAATTTTGAAGCCCTAAATTTTCTAGAGGTTCCAAACTCATCTTAGACCTTTGTAAGTACAAAACTGTGCATATTTATGCCCACAAAGCTACAAACACATTTGCATTTGGATACAAAAATTCTAAATACAATTATCTCCTTCCCCATGCAAAATGGAAGCACGAGGAATTTGATAGCAGTTACAACTTTCACATCAAACTTCAGAATAATGCTTTTGACCCTGAATGATATTAATAAGACTGTCTTCAGGCCATACAGACCTCCTTATTCTGCTGGGTCTGTTGCCATCTCCATCTTCTTTTCAGTGCTTCCCTTTCAGCTCCACTTCTCATCATAGTATAGAGTGCTTTACGTAAAACAAGGTCCCGGTCATGAAATCCCCACATCCCTGAAGTAGCACAAGACAACATTCAGTTTTAAAGAAGCTACAGTAAAATAGAAATAGTGAGTACTAATACAATTAATATTGGTCTATTAGCAAAAGAAGCATAGCTTACACATTATTTAAGATTCTCCTTGGCAAATAACTCATTATTTTTAAGGTTTCCTAAAGAAACAGTCAATATAGATAAGCTAATGAACAACAAGAGGGAATTCTAACAAAGTTCAAACTTTGATTAAGGAATGACTAAGGAGTTGAGATGTTTCAGTGTTCCCTTGCAGGCAACTTCAACTTTGCTGCAAGCAATGGAATATTCAATGCACAGGTTGGCTTTAGCTGTAGTTGCCAACAGAGCTTGCAGACACAAGAATGCTAATGACAACTGCAGGCACTTTTGTGAATCGCAGATGATACCAACACCCAAAGGCCTCCAACTCTTACACATCACGATGGTAAATTTCCTTTGGCTTCAACATCCAAATAGAGAGATGAGCATTCAAGGTGATTGGAAGTCTGAAAATACAACTAGCCACAGGCTTTCAAGCTCATTTTAAGATAATAAAACCTCTTCACGTAGTTGAGAATAGTAACCTACAACAAAGGATGGCAGAGCTCTCACCAAGACACGCGCCCATAGACAGCCACGTTTCAGTTACCATATTGTCAGGTGCTGGCATTATATATGTTTATTTAAGACTTTGCAAGTCAAAATATTCCAAACATTTATTGTAAATAATATACAATTCCTCCTAATTAAAAACAGAGTGGACAAAGATAAAAGGATCCTTGGAAACAGCAAAAGCTCTTTTCTTACTACTTCTTTCAAAAAGAAGAGTCTCTTCAAAATATTAAAAATCCCAGTGTTTTTTAAAAAGTCACCTTTTGGAGTTCCGCTGGTGGAAGATTTTAGCAACTGCAACAAAAAAATAAGTTTCCTCATAATGGGTTAGGATATAGAAGGCATATCAAAGACTTTCAGCTTCACAGGTTTCTACTTATTTGATTTGAAGAAGGGCTTCAAAGATCTTTTATTAACAATTAATTAATCAATTGGAAATTATTTTAATTCACCCCAAACTCTGTTTCCCATATACTTAAACTCTACAAGGAGCCAACAGAGATAATAGCTAGATACTGCATTCTTGAAGACAGCAAAAGAACTGTTTAACAAAAGCCAGAGAATGAATGCAATTCCTCGCCCACAATGAGGACAATCCTGCAGAAGCACCTGGAATTTGCCTGTTCCAGAGCTGTTAGGTTGCACTCTGTAAGGAAAATACAAATCACTGGTATTTATGATACATGGGTTTTGATACTGTTCCAATTATACTTCTTTTATAACCTGATAAAACTTTTACCTTCCTCCCTCAGGCATGCCTAAAACAAACAATACTTAAGTGAAATTTGAAGAATATATTGTTTCAGAACTAGGCTTGTCATGAAAGTCTTTGCATCTCATATGTTTCTGAGCTTTTGCTGGGGGTAGAGAAAAGTGGTAAATATTTTTGGCAGAAGGTTTCATGTACAGACTCTCCCTTACCTAAAGATGCAGCATGCAAGAGGCAGTTTCCATCACCTGTTGTAGCCAAGGGAAGAAGACGTTTGCAGCTTGTACACACTGTGGACCACCAATTCAGTCGTCCTGAAAAGAAAGTATCTATTAAAATGGTGGAGTGGATACTAAAACAGGATGCATACTGGGTACAGGCATACAGTGATGACGTGTAATGTTGAAGGTTAATCATGAACAACCTTTCTGCCAAATAAACTTAAAGGTAATGTCAGAAGTGAAACCTGAAAAGATTAGAAGTAAGAGGCAGATAAACTTTAACTATTCTATATGTGTATTTGGAATAAGAAAAGAGCACCTTTAATTAATTTGCACCTTCCATTCTCATATGTGGCATTCAGGTTTGGATTTCCAAGGATTCATTGCCTAAATACAATTATGAGTCTTGGTATCAGTTCTCAAACATAATCAACATTGGCCTCCCATATACAGATGACAGATTACATTACAGTAATAAGTCTCAAAAGACAAAATTAATATGTATGTGTTAATAAACTTACCTAACAGTAACATATCTTGATTAAGTACTATTGTTTCAGTCAGATGGATTGTTTCAACAGCTGATTCTCTTCTCATTTACCATAGTGTACATCATTATTAGACCTACTAAAATCAACAGCTACGCTACCAGAGAATTAAAATGAGACCAAATGCATAGCCCAAGGTGTAGGATAGCATGTGGCTTTCCTCTCTGAGAACATTTAGAGAACCACTTATCCATCATTACTACATGAAGCATGTTTTACAGATTATAAAACAGAGATGGATTATGAAAAAGACTGACAAGAGGACAGATATTTGATGTATCTAGATGAAGCAGATAAAGCCATGAAGAGTATCAATGCCAAAGCCAACACTGGAAGTACATAATTCCTGGCACACAAGTTGCCATGTGGTAGCTTACTGGAGTGTTAAGTCTTGGTTAAACAGTCATGTGAACATTTCTAATATAAAGAAAGAGAATGTGACTAATTTTATAATATCTTTGGGGATAAGGAAGAGCAGATGATTAACAATGATAAGTAGAGCTGATGTATTTCCCAAGACTTTTGGGAAGTCTATGAGTAGTGCACAATTGAATAATTGAATGAATAATGCAATAGGCAGCCTGTGGTGACTCCATTTCTTTGTTTGTCCTCTTCTGCAGACTTTTCTCCTCCGATTCCTTTACTTACAAGCTGCGAGGAAATAGTATCTATATATTTGTACAGTCAGTCTTGCATTTCAGGTTAAATCCCCCAAAGAGAAATAAGATCAAGCAATGAAAAAACTTTTCTCCATTAATATGTTTTCATTACAAAATTATACTCAAGTTTATTTATAATGGCAGGTAATACATATTGTGAAAAAAACATGATGATATTTTAAAGTATAACGGTATTTTAACATGTGTCCCCAATTACTTGTTCTGGGTACTAAGAACTATGTAATTAAATTTCAATTAGTCAGAATGGGTTGGGAGTTACTATACTGTAAAGGTAAAGATGCATAGCAGATAAATAACTAAGCACATTTGGTAATCCTCATATGATTTTAGCAGCTAGTTTGTAAATGCCCAACATCACAGACTAGGCTTACTGAGTTCTAAATTAAATATGCGTTAAAGAAGCTTAATTTAAAGCACTATTGGACAGCCTTTGGGAAAGATACATCCGAAATAACAAGTTACCATTTTTAGCAACTCCTGTGCCTGTGGGCTGTGAAATAACAACTTGCCACCTGTTTTTTTGCAGAATGTTTTCGTTGTACTGTATTCAGTACTAAGTTATACCAAGGTGCTGCTTAAAGCATACTTACAAGACCTAAAGCAGACAGACCTTAGGATTTAAGGGAATAATGAGTGGTATTGTTTTGCAGATTAACTAGCAGCTATTGGTAATAAATGTCAAAGTCTGATGTTTATGATCTTTTGAGTAACAGGAGGTTTCTATAAAAGCAATCTGCTTTCAAGTAGATTATGGAAAAAATATTTGTAGGCTTGGTTAACATCACAAAGCTTATGGCTGACCAAAAAATTAGCAGAAATGCATTGAATTATAACAAAAAAACCCAGTGAATTTTCATTTTTCAAATCTAGTGGTTACAGTGGATCCCTTTAGGGAAACAACAGGAAAGTGGAGCTTAAATGAAAACTGGAAACAGTTCTGCCTCAGGCTTATTTCTGTCTGCTTTTATAAGACAATATTTATGGACAAACTAGACCCATTTCTCACTCTCCCTCCCTCTGTTGGTCTCCTACTTGATCTTCCTTCTTACTTTCTCACAAAATCTATTTAATCTTGAAAAACGATTTCAAGAAATTGATCTGTTGTTTTACAGCAAAAATACCCTAAGAATTAATGTAGCCATATTCTAGTACATTAAATTTTTCTCTTTATTTTAGATCAAGATTAAAAGTCCTAGCCAGGTGTCATGGTTTAACCCCAGCCAGCAACTAAGCACCAGACAGTTGCTCACTCACAACCCCCCAGTGGGATGGGGGAGAGAATCGGAAGGGTAAAAGTAAGAAAACTTGTGGATTGAAATAAGAACAGTTTAATAATGTAAATATAACAATAACAACAAAACAACGACAACAACAATAATAATAGTAGTAATGAAAATTAAAATAACAAAAAGAGAGAAATAAAGCCCGGGAAAAACAAGTGATGCAAATGAAAAACATTTGCTCACTACCAACCTACCAATGCCCAGCCTGTTTCCAAGCAGCGGTCCCCCCAGCCAGCTTTCCCCCTAGTTTATATACTAAGCATGATGTCATATGGTATGGAATACCCCTTTGGCTTGTTTGGGTCAGCTGTCCCGGCTGTTTCCCCTCCCAGCTTCTCGTACATTCCCAGCCTCTGCTGGCAGGGCAGCATGAGAAACTAAGTCCTTGACAGTGTAAGCACTGCTCAGCAACAACTAAAACATCAGTGTGTTATCAACACTATTCTCATACTAAATCCAAAATACAGCACTATACCAGCTACTAGGAAAGAAATTAACTCTATCCCTGCTGCAACCAGGATCTTAATTTCAGATCAAGATTAAAAGTTCTATCCAGGTCTATGATCTAGCAACGTACAATCAGAGAGGCAGACACAAGCACACAATATTGCCCTTTCTTTGCGTGGTACTTAAGACTTCAGATGCAAACTCGAAATGTTAACAGAATCTAGTATCCTCCATGGCTGAAGATTGCCAACTATTTCTGTATTCTGATATTATCCTAGTCCTGCACTACATAAAGTGTGTCATACTTCACATAATACAAAGCATATACTGGCTCTCCCTGCTCCCTTATTTGCAGCGCCCAACAAGAATCAATCATTCTGATACAGAATCAGATACATATCTTGTATTCCATGCAAAGAAGGTAAGCTGGATCTCAGAGAAAGTTAATGTTGGAGTACTATTAATTAACACTAGAAAGGTTTAAGTGTTATTGTCATAAGCCTCTGTATTGTATTACAAGCCACAGGTGTATTGTTTCTTGCCACAGGATTTATGGGAGGAAAGTTCTAAAGAGGATTCTAGATAGTTATATGACCTGAACGGCTCAAAAAGAAGGCAGCAGGGAACAGAGAATGCATTTCCAGTATTAACAGGGGCCAGGCTTGGCTTTCGATATCAGCCCCTGATGCCTAATGCACTGGTACTATAGAAGGTAAGAAAGCATTCAGCATGATGTCCTCTATGCAAAACTCCATTAACAGTATAAACAGGAAGATAAAAATATGCAACAGAAATTGTTCTAGTTTATGACTATCCCATAAAGATGCTCATACAGAGCTGCCCTCAAGTTTACTAAGGTCCATTATAAAGTATTCATTGCCCAAACATGCACAAGGTTGGCGGTACACATACAAACCAACCAAATTCAAAACAAACATGAGGTTGCATAATACTAAAGAACCTTTGCAGAAACTCTGCATAAATCCTCTGCTCCTCTTCGATTTCTCTAGTCCATACTTTCTTTTTTCCAGTTTAAGCTTCTAATAAACTAAATCATTTTACAGATTTGGGATTTTTCTGGTAGAATTAATCACCAAAAAGTTAAAAGGACTTAGCAAACAGCGACTTAATATAACTCTCTCTTGACAGGGGAAAAGGAGATGCTACAAAGGATGAGCCCTCTCTCAAGCTCTATCTGACTGAGTGCGGTTGAAGTTTCACTGCAAAGCTAGATTGCGTATCACTGCCTCCAAGGAAAACAGTCAGTTTCTTGCCTGCAACATCACTGTGCATTTATCATATCAAAAATAAGTCAGAATTCTTACAGAAAAAAATGGAATACTCATTAAGAGAAAAACAAGGATGGTTAAAGATGGGAAAAAGTGTGAAGTGTCACGTCACAGCTTGTACAATTTTACCTCAGATTGAGTGCGATTGTCTTTTAATGCACTTCATTGTGCTATTAACAGTACTCTTTCATACGGCTAAGTAAACGAGTCTTAGGCCAACTCCTCAAAAACAGACTAGACAGAATAGACATGTTACTGAGGAAAACAAGTGTCCTGGTTTCAGCTGGGATAGAGTTAACTGTCTTCCTAGTAGCTGGTACAGTGCTATGTTTTGAGTTCAGTATGTGAAGAATGTTGATAACACTGATGTTTTCAGTTGTTGCTCAGTAGTGTTTAGACTATAGTCAAGGATTTTTCAGCTTCTCATGCCCAGCCAGGGCACCTGACCCAAACTGGCCAACAGTGTATTCCATACCATGTGACGTCCCATCTAGTTTAGGAACTGGGAAGTGGGGGCGGCAGGGAATCGCCGCTTGGGGACTGGCTGGGTGTCAGTCGGCGGGTGGTGAGCAATTGCCCTGCGCATCATTTGTACATTTCAATCCTTTATTACTACTGTTGTCATTTTATTAGTGTTATCATTATCATTATTAGTTTCTTCTTTTCTGTTCTATTAAACTGTTCTTATCTCAACCCATGAGTTTTACTTCTTTTCCCGATTTTCTCCCCCATCCCACTGGATGGGGGGGAGTGAGTGAGCGGCTGCGTGGTGCTTAGTTGCTGGCTGGGGTTAAACCACGACAACAAGTCAATCTGTGCACAGTGGGACTCAATGTCTGGTTTCCTGCGCTTGGTACATGTGGCTAAAGGTGAAACTTCTGGTGGCTTTTCTTTTATTTGTGGTTGGGCATTCTGGAGGTCTTTCCCATGTGGATTCTGTAGCGTTTAATAATATTCACGTTGCAAGTTTTTCTTCTATGGAAATACTAAAAATAACCTAGCTTTCATGAAACTTGTAAAAGCTTACTCACAAATATGTTTGAAATTGTCAGAGTTAAATTTAAAAAATAAACAGTGGTACCATCTTAAGAGACAGCTTGCTGACACAAGCTCAGTTTCCTTAAGAAACTAGACTAAAACCAGCATTTCTTTCACTTCTCCAGCACTTCATATTTCCAGACATCCACCTCTCATCCATCCTCCAAGACGAGCAAGTCACAAAATCGTATTTTCAGCTTCCAAAGCAAGTCTAATTCTGGACACCCCATACATTCTCAAAACCAATCGTTCACCCTAAACACTCACTAATTCCCTTCTGGAATCCAACAGCAGTAACTGCTATGGGGCGTGCACAGGACTGACTGGCTAAATCAACAGAGGATTACGCGGCCCAGTCAGAATAGTCAGACAATTAGCAATAGGTGCAGGAATCTCAAAACCAGATTTCAGCAGAGCTACTTCTATGCTTTACATGTTTCTTACATGACTAGCCAAGAGGATTTATTTGTTTGTTTATTTTTAGTTTTAGTCCTTTCATACAATAAATGTGTACTTGCAAGTATTGATGTGAAAAAAATTACAATAATAGATTTTGTACATGGATTTATATTAATCATTCAGTGACTGTTTTCTTTTTAAAATAAGTGAATAAATAAAGCATTTACCAATACATTTTCTGTACTCCAAAGAAAGGATCTTCTTGTAGGAGCTCTCTCTTTTAGTCTAGATGATGAAATCAGCTTTGCAGTAGCATCTGCAAGGCTATTCATATTTACTGATGTCCTTGAAATGTAATGTTGAGCTGTGCATGTAGAAGTAAGTAAAACTGAGCAATCAAGTAAATGCTTCTCTCTTAGCCTGATGCATAAGCAACACAGACTGTCACAGAAGCTACTGACCAGAACGCAAATCAAAGACTGTAAAATAAGATGGGACAGAAATATATAACGAGGCCTGACTGGCTGCAGACACCTGATACTGAGTTCAGTTATCTGCAGGTAACTGTAGATCCAGTATTACTGGTTTTCTTAATTTGTTTCTTTCATAACCTGAGACAGATGGTTTTCTATGACATTGCATTTCATCCTACTCTGTGATACAATATTTGTCATTCATATTAGAACTGAATTACACAAGCATGCATTTCAAATCTTGGAAATCAGGAAATTAATACAGTTCTCTTGTAATCAAAATGGTTGCTATCCCAGCACCCTGCATACACTGTGTGAAAATCTGTTAAAAATTCTGGGGTAAGAAAATGTTTCTACAACCTGAAAAGGCATCAATTTTTTTTTTAACAAAGCTTAATTTTTAACAGTTTGAAATTAAACATTTCCAGAATTTTGGTGGATTTGTTTTTGGGGATGTGAAACACAGACTTAATGTATTACTGTTTATTTTGCCTGTAGCTTCATAGAAAACACAAAAGTGAGCACAAAAGGAAAAGTGTAGGAAAGCAATAGTCTTGAAGGTTCATACAGTTTAATTTTTGTATTGAATTATATTTCAGCACTGCAATAGAAGCTTTATCCTTTTAATTAGAAACACTGTGCTAGACCAGCCATTCTTCTGCCTATACTATGGTTTTTTGAACTCATCAGTACAGCAGAAGTTGTTTTCATATCTCTCTTTGTGCCAGCCTACATACTAATGATACACGGGGGAACACGTGTATATAATGAAAAACAACTTGCTGCGGCAAAATATTTAGAATTATAAAATTGCTTTCACACAGACTTCATTTAATATTATCAGTATCTGAGCCATCCTCCATTGAAGAACCACACTGATAACTGCAAGAGCACTCAGAGATCAGCCTGCACATTACTTACAAGCTGACCTCACTCTAATTCAGGCAATAATGAACAGCTGAGTTTATAAGATGCACAAAACCCTAAAATGCTTTTATGAATGTGGTGAATTCTATCCTCTAAGAGAAATATTTGGAAAGCAATCACACAAAGAGTAGGGGATACACTGCAGCAGCAGAGTAAATCATACTGCCTTTATCTGGGCCTTTCCTTTACACAGCATTTCTGAGTAAATCAGGAATTTTGCTCTGAGTTTCTATACAGCCGGAATCTAACCTGAACATCCTTTCACGTACCAATGTAATGGTAGCAAGTGCCTAAGCATATAAAAAGAGAATATGAAAACCTTACAGGCTTTTATAGACATCCAGCTCATACAGCCACTTCAGACAACACTTGCGATAGTCTGTTAATAGTAATTTTGCTCTCCCATTCTATGCTTTGTGAGTAGTAAGCTGCTCTATGTTCCTAACAAAGTTCCTCCTCCTTTTGCCTAATCAGCTTGCTTTTTTTTTTTTTCCTCTCCTTTCCCTTGAAATTCATGCCCTTAAACCCAAGCACACACCTCTCTCTTTTCCTTTAACAATATCCCTAACCTCAGCTACAGAAGCTACTGTCCTTTGTGGGGTTTGTTTCGTTTTGAAATAGATTTTTGGCCCTTTGCAGGGAATGCACCTGATAGGTTAATTTTTTTATGTCATTGACCAAACCATAGTCAAACTGGGCCCTGTTGGTAGGAGATAATAAAATGTCTAATGCTAAATGACCTTCCTATTAATTCACTCATTTTGGAAAACAATATGTCTAAAATAGGCAGGAAATAAAAGGAAACCGAATATCTTTATGTCTTAAATAGAGACAAAAGGTCAGTTTACATTAAGTCTTACATGATTTTCTTAAACATTCACTGTTTGATCTGTTTAACTTACTTGAACTGACAAACTGGCAACCTTCCTCCCCAGAGCCTCTTGCATCCTGGAAAGGAGGGTGTTTTGACCATTTTGCCAGTGTGAGTCAAGTTATTGCCCTAATTAAAGTAATGTGATGAAAAGAATAAATTATTTATTCTAATTTTCAGAGACATTTGAGAGAAGATTGCTAAGAGGCAGCAAATTCAGTAGTTTCTGCAGCCCTATTTCAAGCTCAAAGCCAGCCATCTCTGTATGAATTAGAAGATATCAGCTCTGAATTCACATATTCCCTGATATTAAGGTCAGAAAACCACTGTGGTCCTCTGGCTCGTACTTTTGCATTAACCAACTCTAAAGGCTGTCATTCCACTGAAGCGGGTAGGTCAACAATGATACTGTATTTTCTGATAGCCATATGGAATTTGGAGTGTTTGGCAGAGCTGCCAGAGGAAGTGCCATCCTGTTTTTTCCCTGCCCTTCTTGTGTTACGTGGTTCCCAGAGAAACTAGATATATTTTCTTGATAGGTGACTGACAGTTTTCATACTTCATAGTTGCCTGGTAGTGTTCCTGCATTATTTTATACTGCTGTTTTTTCCAGAAGGCCTTCTGAATACTATTTGGGTTGGTTTTGGTTTTTTTCTTAAATATTTATTGTTTGATGCTATTATCTAAGTATGTCTTGCTTTTCAAATACCAAAGCCAAAAAATGAGCGTATGATAAAACATGGTAAGCATTCATTGTGACACCAGATTAGCAGAGGTCCTGCCTAAATACTATGATGCAGTGCCCTGATCAATAACAAGCAGCAGTTTATCAGTTTGAACACACAGAGTATGACTATGCACCGAGTTTTGAGAATGAACTCTCAGATGAATACACAGAGTTACACAAGCCAGTATAGCAGTCAACAGAAAAAAGCAACTGGCTATTCGATACTCCACAGGCAGCCATGAAATCTGATTTTATAACCCTTTATATCACCAGAGTTGGGCATTTCACTACATAGATGTGTTAATTTTGTGGTTCATTAATAGACTTGCTATTTCATAAGGCACAGATACTAATTTTAAATAAATTTCTCCATATCCTTCAAAACTGACTTAAAACTTTAAACTACTACTAAATCTGAATTAAAATTAATTTTAAATGTCTTCATTTTTTTCCCCATGGCAATAATGAAATATTACTTTAAAATTATTTAGTTTCTTATTACAAAAATAATAATCAATACATAAAATACATATTTAAAAACTATTTTCTCAGGCTGCAACAGAACTTGAAGATATTTGCTTTGTTAGTCATTACAATGTAATTTCCTCACAAGAACTGGAAGTACCAACCCCATCCAACCATCCAGACTCACATCATTCTCTATTGCATGACTTCCCCATCAGTCGTCCTTTCCTTTCTCTCTCAATTTCTTTGTTTTATTAAGTAAATTTGACAGTTTTCTCTATAACATTTTAAAAGAAATAGAGGATCAGGGTATGTGTTGTTTCACAAAGAGCATAGTATTTGCTTTTACTCTCTGGCATTTATTGCCCATGCAGGATGCACAAGCTCCAGAAATGAAGCATGATTAGAAATGTCAACCAAAATGTCAGATTGCCCAGCTGCTGACATCTGAAGTATTTACCCACCTGCTTGCTCCAAAGCAACCATTGTTGCCTGCTCAATTAAGTCACGTTCAATGAAGCTTCTGAAATCTTCACTGTACACGCTAAGGTCTGGTAGCTGGAATGTGTAGATGGGCATCTCCAAAGGAAACTGTTCATTGCTGCACTCATTTGCTACATGTGATCGAGCAAGGGAGACTATGGCTGAACTGGCATGAGAAATACCTCTGGAAAGACGCTTTTCTGTAGAGAAACCAGAGAGATACTATTAGCCTATAAAACTACATTAAAAAAAACAATCAACACCAAGTCTGGCAAATACCTGTTCATTTCACTGAGGAATTTATTCCACTTCTTGTTTGTTACCTTTTTTGGGTTATTTCCCTACTGTAAAGGATTCCTTAGTTCTTACTATGGATCCCTATGGCAAGTCATAAGAACTTCACTCTCCTTCTAGCAAAATAGATAAACAGTAAAATTAATGAGATATGAGAGACAAATATTTCTGTAAAAAAATTTTTTAATGTATCTTAAGCTTCCAAAGATGCATCAGAAGAAACATTTATGGGCAGATAGATGATAATCAATTAATGTTTTGAAGTCTTAAATTGACTTCTTGTAAATCAAAAAATCCAGCATTCTACAACCACTTCATATCGAACGTGCCATACTGTTTTAATCTCAGAACAACCTATCTGAAAACAATTTTAACATCATTATGCTGAATTTAAGACAAACTCAGTTTTTATGGATATGTGTTTTCTAAAATCCTGACCCAAGAAACAATACATAGTTCAAAAAGAATGATGCAGTTTAGAAGCCTGGTACAAAAGAATGCATTATTTTATCAGAACAACTATGAGCTAATATCTTACAATTTATTGAATTTCTCTGTGGACAAATGCTATATAAGGAACAGTGAAGGGTCATTAAAGCCAAAAAAGCATTAGAATGTCAAGAAAGGGACAAAATACTACTATTGTATCATTTCACTTTTCTATATGACCTCAGTTCTGGTATCAGCAAATGGGTAACAGAAATACTTTTCAAGTGCTTAAACCATGAATCATTCAGTCAAAACTGACAGATATAGTTTCCCTCTGTTTACTTTCTGCCCTGTACTCCTGTTTATATTTTTAAAAACTGAAATGAACATTTTGTAGCTGCCTAAAATTTATGTTCATCAAATGCTACTAGTCTTCTCTCAGAAGTTTAACATTCAGCATAAAGTTTCTTTCTGCATCTGAGAAGTGGCACTCCTTAGAACCACGGTACCACTGCCTTTCTGTGCTTCAAACAGATTGACCTTGGGTCTTCTACTGAGTTGCACTCTCTCTAGCCATCCTTCGCAATGGGGATTATCTTAAATTAATACTAGAAAGTCTCCTGGGCATTTTACTGAGTCTTATTAGTGAGTTGACACCAGGTTTATGGAGTTTCTTGCATTTTTGAATATGCAGAAAGCTTCCTGGAGGGATTTACATGATGTTAAGTTAGATAATATTTTCATTGATTTTTCTTTGAAATGGGTACCTTATCATACTGGAAGCTTTTGTAAAAAACTATTTGGTGCAACTTCACCTCTGTAGCTTCACAAATACTACCATAAACTAGCCTTTAGTGATCAACTCTCAAACACGTACAATGCTATATTAAAATAAAAGAAGTTCCTGTACTTCTGTGCCTTCAGAAATTAACAAAGAAGCTTACTTAAATGCAGCTTATCATTTAAGCTAACAGTGTTTTTAAAACATCTCAAACTGACTATTGGTTGTTAAAAAACTATTTTCCTGGAGTTTGTGAATTTTTGTTTCTCTAATAGATCAAAGGTTTTCTAATTTTAAGAGCTAAACTGCACTCCCTAAAATATCCTTAATTGGGGGGAGGGGTAGAAGGTTTGATTACATTTGCATTTTTTTCTTCTCCCTGTACATCTCAGCTAAATCACTTTTAAACAGGGGAGCTGAAGTGTAGGATAGCATCTCCATTTGACATCCTCTTGCTACCTACTCCATCATCCCTTCCCACCACAGTCCTGTCCTCACCTGTTGGCTGCATCCTTCACTCCAAGTACTTGGTCCATAACAAGACCCTTCTTTCCCTTCTCTGCTCCTCCCTGAACATCCTACTTGCTCCAGTTTCACATTTCAGTCAGAGATGGCTCTCTGATCATGAAGTCGTCAGTTATGCATTGAATTGGTAGCAAAGTTACTGTCAGTCCACGCATTTAAAGCCAGACTTACCCCACACTACCTGCTACACCCACTAAAACATCAAATGGCCACTTCAGTGTAAACTGGACAGTTTAATAATATGGATTTTTAGAGTAAGCTATATCCTAATGAGGATGAAGGGACACAGTTTTATCAACTACAGTGAGCTACTCTTCCTCCCTTTATTTGTGTTCAGTGCTTTTAAGGGGTCATTAAGAAGCACTACAGTTCCTTTTCTACCGATGGAAGTTATCAATTTTAAAAAAGCTTTACTGACACTCCTAAGTACTGATGCCATTTCCTGTTTAATAGGAGAGAAGAGCCAGCAGAAGGGAAGACCTTCTGTTCCTTTTAATGATTGCATAGAAAGCCATCACCAAGCTAATGCTATTACTTCCCTACATGACAAGCTGTGAGACCTGTAGGTTTATTTTGGTGCAAACTACAGTTCCCTGATAAATTAATATTAAAAAAAAATGCATTGCAACAGTCTCTGAGAGAGATAGAGATCTGAAATACAACCTATAAAAGGTCTGCAAACAAAAAAGTGAATTCTAATGCTTATCATCCTGTACTGGAAATCAACTGCTAGAGGTAGTTGACTCATTTTTCTTAAGGTTTCAATTTCTATTTGGGGGGGATAGGAGGTTGTCCTTTCTTCTGTGGAACCTTAAAAGAACAAAATTTTAAAGCTGAAAGTTATTCATAGATTTCATACACCCTAATCACATACTGTAAGAATGCCAAGATTGAAATATGGATTTTTTAAAACCTTTTTTTGGTCTCAATAAGCATAGAAAACTATATACAATAGTGGTCTGTGATACCCTCTAATTAATTCCTTTTATATGTACCATAGGACTGCTTGGGGACAATGCATTTCTGTACTTCAATCACACATTAAAAAAATAACTTGCAGAACTGAGGCAAAGCTCATGACAACTGAAACATGTGAAATGTAGGGTCCAGCAGCAGCTCTGTGAATCCCGTCACAATGACACAGTTCACAGGCTGATGGCAAAGGACTCCCACCTCCCTGCAGACAAGCATAACTCACAAGCAGACAAGCTAGAAAGCTGCTTGTCCACAAAAGCCCTGGAGAAAAGCTCTTACCTTGAGCAATGTCATCCTGCCTTTGCAGGCAGGGTCGCTCAGCCTTCGTCACCTGAGGAGGCTGCTCTGGCTCCTGCTGCTTGTAGTATTTGCCCTCATTGAACACTTGTGGCAGGTTGGCGGTGTGTACCTGCCGGAGCTGCTCATAGTCATTCAAAGCTGCTGTCAAGTCCCAATTTTTGCCTGCCAAATAGCAAAAGGACATTCTGCTCACATCTGTATGTGACCAGATTAATAACCTGGAAACCATCTTCATATGCACTTCAAATATAAACTTAAATCACTCTTACTTAAAGCATCAGCAAGGAAACAGAGGTTCTGTGGATAAAACATTTTACAACCACTCCTCCCTCAACAAAAATGCACAGTCGGTAAACACCTTGAAAGTACACAGCAAATGGACAAAGATAGAAATATTTTTATCTCTTCTTTCTAATTTATATTTTAGTTTTCTTTATATCATAATTGGAGAAGCCTCAGGAGAGCTCTTGTCCAACCTTCTGCTCAAAGCAGGGTCAGCTATAGGATCAGAGTTTGGTCTTTAAATCACCAAGGATGGAGACTGTTCAACCTCTCTGCACAAACTGTTCCCACGTTTGACTGTCTTCATGGGACCTATGTCCACCCTGAACCTCTCTTGTTTCAACTTATACCCATTGCCCCTTGTCCTCCTGCCATGCACCACTGTGAAGGGCTTGGCTCCAACTCCTTGATAACCTTCTTACTGGCACTGGAAGGCTGCTGTTAGATCCCCTCAAAGGCTTCCCATTTCCAGCCTGAACAAGGCCTACTCCCTCAGTCTCTCCTCACAGGACTTGTGCTCCAGCCCCCAACAATCTTTGCAGCCTTCCCCTGAACTCAATCCAATTTCTAACTGTCTTCCTTGGACTGGGGATGGGGGACAAAATTAGACACGGTATTATAGATGTCTAATGAGTGCTGAGTAGGGAGGTATAAATCACTTCCCTCTGTCTACAGCCTATGGTCCTGTTGATATAACTCAGCATATTGCTGGCTTTCCTAGCTCTCAGGGTACATGGCTGGTTCATCTGCAGCTTACTGGCTATAAAGTCCTCCAGGTCTTTTTCTGCTAAGCTGCCCCGCAGTCTGTATCATTGCAAGGGGTTCTTCCTTTCCAGGTGCAGAACTCCAGTGTTCATACTTGTTAAATTTTACCATGTTCCTGTTGGTCAATTCCCTCGCTCTGTCTAGATTCCCCTGAATGGCAGCTCTGCCCTTGAAGACATCAACCAGTCCCCGCAGTTGGTGTCATCCGCAAACTTGAAGTTGCCTCACTAATAAAGAGTTTAAACAGGTATAGACCCTTGAGGTACAGCATTTGTTACCAGCTTCCAGCTAGAAAGCTATTCATTAACCACTACCCTCTCAGCTTGACCATCAAAACAGTTATTTGTCCATCTAGTTGTCCACCCATCCAGACTGTAACATCCTAACTTGAATATAGCAATACTGTGGGAAACAGTGTCAAAAGCCTGCAAATGTTCAGGTAAAAGGTATCCACTGCTCTCATCTCATCCACAAATCCAGACATTTTATCATACAAGGCAATCAATGCCAGGACTTCCCTTTCTTGGATTCTGATCAAATGGCTCCAGAAACTGGCAATTTAAGATGAACATTAAGTCCCACAGAATTTAACATAAAATAATGAGAGGCAGTAATAATTCTCATTTGTACAGTTGTATTAATAATAAATAATAATTAGCAGCAATGATGGAAAGACATGGCTGTTAAGTGTTATAACAAAAAAGAGTGAGAAACTTTATCTTTCTATTCACGGAGCAGAATGCAAATGCAAAATACTTTAGGTCCCTTTACCTTATGCATCAGAAAGAACTTGCACTCTCAGAGATTTTAGAAGTCTTTTAGAAAGCAGGTAACATAGGATAATGTTTTGTAACAAAACATGCAGTGAGAGGATTCAGTGTGGTTCCATGTCTGTGTGAACTGCTCATGGAACCGGCCAACACAGAATCCTCTAAAAGATTTGCTTCCAAGCTCCCACTTCATCATATTGCTATGACCAGTGATAACGGAATGCAGGCTAATATCCAGAGATAAAGAAGTCTGTTTAGTACAGGTGGTAAAATGGTACTTGTCACTCTCAAAAAATAATAATGAAAATAATGTTGAGATGTTTGTATGTTATTTTCAAAACAATCCTGCTAAGTTAAAATACATAGATGCCCCAGCACTCTCCAAGTACTTGTTTTTAATTGGAAAATTACAAATATTTAAATGAAAGAAAAAAGACACTACTAATTATATGAGAGTTTCACAGTATTCCATGAGCACTTATTCTGGGAATTCAAAAGTAACCTGATTCTGACTAATACATGATTTATTACACCATCAAAGGTTGTCACTTTATGTACTTTGAGAAGCAACATCACCTGAGTAGCAGTTAAATATAACTTATTTGCTTACACAAAGCAGAATACGCTAAAAATAGCACAAAGCAGTTTTATACAGATAAAAGAAAGTCTTTTACTGTTACAGTAATTTCTGTGAAGAATAAAAACCTAACTGAAGTTGGAAAAAACCAGCACAAACAGCTGTTACCTACAGGGTTGAGCTGAACTATCTCAGGTTTTGAAGTACTAAACAAAATTGTGAAAGGAGAATTAATATCACCGAGCAAGAATGTTACATACATCCTGAGTAGTCCATAATATAAGCTACCATGTCAGTGATATGGAAGCGTTATACATGTTATGCTGTAATCTTCTATTAGAAAGCCTGTAGGAAAAATTGTAAATTCAGGGAAAATTGTCAGAGATCCTAGAACAAGCACTTGAGTTATCACCAGTATTTTTATTCTAAAAATCCCACGTAGATTGAATGGCTATAATCCAGTCAGAGCTCTGACTTAACTACATATATCATCTGAATCAAGTTGCCCAAGCCAAACATCAAATAATCATGAGTGTGTTCCCAAGATTGATGTGATCATGTATCAATGTCTGGAGCAGGGATTGCTTTAGTTTGGTCCTGTTTTTAGGAGGCACTTAAAATATGTTTTTTAAATCTTCCTCTCAACCATGAGGACAATAAAGTAAAACTTTTTTTAAAAAGTGGAAGTGACAATAAATATAATTCTAGGAAATGCAGGTTTAAACAAAACGATATTATCCGAGTATTGTCAATGCTACAAGTCCAGTGCTGCATGACTGCCAGCAGCAACCTGACTTTATTCAATACAGATCCTTGAGTAACAGACCTATATTAATGGAACACAGACAGCATTTCTCTAGTGTCAGGGCATTCCTTACAGGTCACTGCTCAAGATATTTTCATGTTTAAGTCCTGAAATCTAACAAAAATCACTATGCATGTGCTGTAAGTGACAGCTTACTGTATGATGGAGCTTTGATGTATGTAATAGGAAAGCAGAAAATCAGTAGACTAACAGAAATCCCACTATCCTTAGTCTTAGGCCAGATACAATCAACTTATATAAAAGCTCTATCACAAAAATTACAGGCAGCCTTCAGAAACTAGGTTCACTGTGTTGCATTTAAAACTAAATTACACAGTGACTCTTGAGTTATGCTCCATGGTACAATGTAGCAACAGAACTTCTAATACAGACTTGAAACTATACACAAAATAAAATATCTATAACTATAGGTATATTACACAGAAATATTTTATTTTCAAATCTCTCCATCTCCCTGGAGTTGTCCCCATCTCCTGAACAATTTCTTCTATGGGAAGCACCAATTCAGCACCAAAGCCTTAAATTTCAGAGAACCAGCATAGGAAATGATTACTGGACTTGCTTTCCCCAAATTTGCTGGAGCCTCCAAGCATTGGAATGCAAGAAAAAAAAATCAAACAAATTAGAGAATATATTAAGTACCCTTCCATCTCCACGAAAGAGTGTTTTTGAATATTAGCCACCCTAACTGACTAGTGTAAGTGTTTTCAGCTACTCTCTGTACTGGAAACATGTAAACTTGCCCCCTTTGCCAAGGCTTCCTCTCATTTTGGTTTATATTTTCAAAAGTAAATACAAATGACAGACCTTTCATTTTTACCATTGCCCATAAAAACGAGGAGAATTCATCAGTTTGGGAGGAATAAAGAAGACAATTTGTAAGTCAAAGCAGAGGAAATTGGAGACAGCAAAGAGAATTAGGGGAAAGGAAGAGAGAAAAAAACCAGAGCCATTTATAAAAGACACCATGTGAAGAAATACAAATAAGTACAAAAAATTAGTGCAGTGTAAAATAAAAAAAAAGAAGTCAACAGATCTAATAAAAAGTGTGATGTGATTTGGACCATAGAAACGGACTGCAGGAGCAATGGACAAGCAGGGAAGAAATTAGAAAGTTTATTAAATTCAGAGATGCCCAGAGCAGATGATCTGATCAAAGATTTCTAGCAGTGTGACGTGGCAGGTGAGAAGGTTTCAGCTGGAAGTTACTGAAGAAACTAGTGGGGTTTATGATGGTGGACAATAAAGTTAACTCTGCCTAGCTCTCCTCCTTTAAACTTTGCATACCAAAAACTTTTGAATTTCTAAAGCTGTATGCTATTACATTCCAAACTAAGTTTTGAAAGAAGAAAAAAACCCAAGGTATGCTGGGTCAGAAACAACAACAAAAAATTTCATATAACATTGAAATCAAACATATGCCCCCCCCAATGCCTCATGGGGTAGTTCCGTAGTTCCCTCCTGCCAGTCTTGCTAGTTGTCCAGTGAGTTTCAGCAGCCTTCTGGTTTGGAACAGAGTGCATACAGTCCCTCTAAGTCCCTAGGAAAAGACTTAGTCTTCCTGTTATCTAAGTTCTGTTTGTATGTCTGTTCCCTGGTCTTTTCTGAAATCTCCCAGACCCTGCTCCTCACACAAGTCCCTGCTCTCACATCTTTTCATTTTCTTTAATTGTCATCTCCTGCACAGGCCCTCAACAGAAGGGAACAATCTTTCCTATCCCACAGGGGTTACAGCTGACATAGGGACTGACATGCCCTGCATTGCAAGGCTGAAGGAGAAGCAACAGGTAAGTAACTGATTTTGCATAGTTTCATCAACTAAATTAAGTGAGACTTTTTGTTGTAATGTGAAGGACAAAAACAATACAAGACTATTTTTCAGATTGTCCGCTATTTTTTTTTTTTACTGTTACTTATCTGATGCACCCTACTGTTCACTGACTGCTAACTTCTTTGTTTATATGAAATATTATTGTATTTAAAAAGGTACTTCACAGACATAACAACCTTATTTCAGTACACAGAATCACATCCGATGACAAGTCACTGGTAACACTGTATCAGTTAGTAGCAACTGAATTGCTCCAAAGCAGCACTGACCCGACCCAGTGGGTTTACATGAAAGGCTTTGAGTTCCTAATGGTCAGAGAACATCAGTCAGCAAAAAGCTGGAGCAGCGCAAAGCTGGTTACAAAAGACAGGTTGTGAATCATGATCAGGATGCTGGAATCAAATTAATATACTAACTCAACAGGAAGAATACTCTTACTGAACAGTTATTTCCAGAACAGCTATATGTGCTATGTGAGTCAGCAAGTGTAAAATTTAACAGGACTGAAACGTCTCTGCTTTAAAACCAAATATTTCTAGTGTGGAGGAAAAACAGAACAAAAAAAAAATTGCAGCTGAGTACAGAATGGAAGATGCACTCTGACTGAGGGCTGGTACTGACGTTTTAGTGTCAGAGACAGCAGACATCTACATGAAAGGGAAATTCAAAAATAAACTCAGTTACACTGTGAAGTTCCTGTCCTAAATAATAGTTGCTTGAATAACAACAGGAGGCATTGTCAGCCTGAAGAAAAAACAAAGACTTAGATAAAACAATGTGTAATTTCAGAAGCCACTTATCCATTTTTGCCTTACCACCTCAAACTGGATTAGTAAAGGGTTAAAAAAAAGATGCTAAAGAACAGCAAGAGTAGGACTCACCTCAGAAGCATTCCAGATGATTCAGTTTAACCTGATCATCACAGAGGACTGCTTCCCCCTGCCCCCACCTCTGCCCTATTTAGACAACCTGAGTCGTCCAAGAAATGTTCAGAAGTAGGTTTCTCAGTGATCTGATGCTCTGAGACCAAGCTGACAGACATAAAATTTTCCCAGGCCTTGGTCCTGGATCCAAAAAGTCTAGCTTTCCTTAGGGTGCCTCAACTGGGGACAATACAAAAGTGCCAACAGAAGAAGAAAGGGTCAGGGGATGAGAGCCAAGTGTCCAGTGCCAGGGCTTTCTGTGTTAGGTTCACCGGACTCCAAATCCCAGGCTAGAAAGAAATTGAAAAGGAGGCAGCAGTCAAGAGTATTCTCTATGCAAGAGTACTACTGCAGGACCCTCAGAGAGCATGTTCTCCCCTTGGCACACTGCTCTTCGGGCATCGCATCTTTAGTTAACACTGGGGAAAGCCGCTTACTATTAAATCTAACTTTTGAGGGAGGGAAAGGTTGAGGTGACCTCATTAGGACTGACCACATTGTGATCAGAGAATACACCTCCTTCCTTCACCTTTCACAGCCCTTCCATCTTGCCCTCTTGTCCTTCTCAACCTGTGGACGCCATCCTCTCCTCAGAAAACATTTGATAAAAGAAACCAAAGACCAAGACCCACATTTTTATATTTAGCCTTGACTACTACTGTTTTCCTCTTGAGGCACACTAGCAAGAAAACCAGCCCAGGGACAAGACTGAGAATTAGATGGACAAACTACTGAGCCAATAGGTTAGTCAGAAATTTAGAATACAACACGGATTTTCCTCATACTCTGCCGCAAGGAAACTGGGTGCATGCCAATGAAGAGGTCAAACCAAACCACAGTAAATGTTATAGGACAAGAAATATTCCTGCAGCCATTCTTTTGCATATCTGGATCAGCCCTAAGCTGCATGTAGGCTGCATCATCCACTGCATTGGATCCATGCACTATGTACATACACATGGTATAGCACTCTAACAAATGTAAAACATTTACATAAGTACTTTTTCCTGAGTGGAACCAGAAATGCTGTACTATCAGACAGCCAAGGGCTCGTTTGCCCAGGTATTATTTTAAAATATCACCACTTTGTTGAGTTTTAAATAAAATATTGGACAGTTTAAAAAAAAAACCAAACAACAATACAACTATACAGTGCTTTCTACAGGAAGCTCTCTTGGAAAAGTTTCAAAGTCCTGATTTCTTTCTTTTAATAGATGTATTTCCAACTCACTCCACATTTTAGTAAACTGGTCAGCTTGGAAGCTGAAATCTGAAAGCAGAAGAGCACTAGAAACTTGGGACTTTTGCTTTAAACCGTTTGCTTCGAGACTATCACATATTGTAATTTTTCAGATGAGAAATACACTCCGACTTCATACAGGTAGTACGATTAGCACCACTCAGGTTTTACAGTAGTTTTCATAGTGCTTAGACAGCTGCATTCACCCTGGTATTTCTGGAGAATAAAGGTCCGTCTTTTTTTTAACCTTGCCTTTCTCTAGTCCAGTCTTAAACTTGATTGTGCTGTGAGGAGAAAGTGACTTCTTAATGCTTTGCAGCACATGAGTAATCCTTGCTTGCTCAATGTTAAGCACATGCTTTGTCAGATCACAACTCGTACTCTCTAATAACAAAAATCAGGCACCCATTAAGCAGCCTACGCTAGTTGTACCCATACTAGATTTTACGTTTTTCAGGCAGGTAATACTCAGGCAGCAAGACCTGAGCAACATGCTATTAATTAGTCTTTGGGTTTTTTTGCTTTATATTGTTTTGGCTAAACCAGCGTAGCTTAGCACGGTTGTTACGGTTAATGAATCTATTGTCTTTCACTTCTTAAATCAGATATAATGAAACTAGAGGACATTTATCATTAATTAGTAGGAATAGCAAGCATGCAACTATAAAGCACTCCCCCCTGCCAAGCTTTCAAATATCCACCTACTCCAATATGTTAAAAAGAACATTTGAAAGGTCACCAGCAATTCTTGATTTAATGATGAACAAAATGCTAGAAGGGATGCAATTTGAGATGGGGAGCTAGGAAAGATCTAAATAGCAAGGACCACAACGAAGGGCAACTTGTAGCAACAACATATATACAGGACTTCAGCAAAGGAAATTTTAAAAGGGGCAGGAAATGCTGCCTAAAGCTAAGCAGAACCAAAAACATGTAAGAAAAAGGATGCAGAAGGGAAAGGTTAGACAGAATTAAACAAATTATGATGCGGCCTGTGTTTACATTTCATAAACTGCTGGTCCATATATCTAAGAAGCAGAAACAATAACAATACTCAGTAAGAATTAATGTGGTACTTTCACAAAACTGTAAAGGAAAAAAAGAAGCCAAAATGCTACACAGCTCACAGAGAAAGCAACTTGGGCAAGAATACAGAATGATGTATTTCAGAAAATAAAAATGAGGTCTACAGAAGCACAAAAAGATGACGAAACTGAACAAGAAACTAAGCTGAAAGGAAGACAGAGCATCATTTTTCAGTGTGACAAATACTAGAAAGTAAAAAAAGGTATGTTGGTGAGATGGCAGTGAAACTAAAATGGATGCATCTTTTGGAATTTTTAACCATCCTAATCAGGTACAATATCTGCCCATCTACTTTACATTGAATGCCATTTTTGTTGTTAATGAAACTTGCACTTGAATGCAATACCATTTAGAAAACATTTTTTAAAATAAGAGAGAGACTACTGAAGAACCAGTAGCAGCAATGTAACTTTCAAGTTTTTTGCCACCGTTTCTTAAATATTTTACTATCATTGTATGTAATTTTTACCAATGAATTGGAAAAAAATTACAATCCCACTATTACTAAAGCTAATGCAAAGCATCCACAGGAAAAAAAAACCCTCCCTACTAAAAAAAAAATTAAAAATCAACAACGCATCCCTGCCCACAAAACAGGAAAAGTCTTGTTGGCAGACAAAACCTTTGTTTTCAGTACCATCCCAATCATTATAACTCCTTCAAATCTACTGCAGAGAACATGCCTCTGTGACTCTAATACTCCATGCCAGTGTATAGAAAGGTGTTCTTGGCATAGCAGCTGTCCCACAAATACAAAGCATTAGCTGTTAGGTGGGAGGCACGTCATCTCCCCTTTTAGCCCATTTAAGAGAACCAGCATTTTACATGAGGCTATACTGTGGATCAGTAACAAATCAATTAAAAGGGCACAGGAATTTTCCGCAGGGATGCTTGATTCATCTAGTCCTTCCTCTTATGAGGGTGAAAACTACCTCTAAGTATGTACAATCCAGGGTCTTTACAAATGACCAGACACAAATCCAGTATTTGGCAGGCTGTATAGCATACTTCTAAAAACAAAATCCAGGGCTTTTATTCCACCTATGTTCTTCTGTGCCATCTTTCAGCTTATATTTTCAGCAGTTATGCATATCAAAAAGTAAAACAATATGAATCTCTACATGGTTATGTGTGGAGGACCTCGGCTGGACCAAGGGGCCTGGGGAGGACATTGACCTTGACAAGAAAGGATGCACATATACGAGAAATGCTGGTAAAACGGTTAGCCTGTGACAATGCTAACGCAGATTGTCAAAAGGTGATTGAGATGCTCCCTGGGGATTCAACCCTAGAAGCTATGATTACAGCTTGTGGGAAGGTGGGCTCTGTTGAACACAAAATGTCTGCATTAGCTACAGCTATGTCTGCAATGCATATGTCTAATCAGAAATGTTACTGCTGTGGGCAGACTGGACATGTCAAGGCTAACTATCCCACTAAAAATAGAAAAGGAGGAGCCGGGCAGGTGGCCGTGGGAGCAGCTACATGTCTTAAGTGCAGAAAGCTGAGACACTTTGCAAAGCAATGTAAATCTAAATTTCATGCTAATGGTCAACCCCTCCAGTCGGGAAACGGCAGAAAGAGCACGAAGGGGCATGTGCAGACATAAATGCCCTACCACTCCAGCAACTCCTTTCTGGTACAACAGCCAGCGCAGACACCACAAGCCTTTGTGACAAGTTACAGGGACAAACCCAAGCAGCAGCCGGGATGGATCTATACACCACCCACACAGTAACTTTATCTACCCATGGAGTGCATAAAGTGCCCCTGGAAGCCTGGGGACTGATTGGTAAAGGAATAAGTGCCTTACTAATAGGACGATCAAGTAGTACTTTGCAAGGGTTAATGGTGCATTTGGGAGTTATTGATGCTGATTATCACGGGCAAATATGTGCAATGGTATCTACTGCAACCCCTCCAGTCACTATAAAAGGAGGCACACGAATTGCCCAACTTGTATCATTTATGAGCTGTGCGCCTGTGACAGAACAGGTGATTCGTGGTACTCAAGGTTTTGAGTCCACTAGAAAACCACAGGTATTTTGGTCGCAATGCATTACGGAAAGCAGGCCAGAAATTACCTGTACCCTCACTATGGCAAATGCATCCCCATCACAGATAAAATTGATAGGTTTGCTGGACTCTGGGGCTGATATGACCATCATAGCTCAGCGTAACTGGCCCTCCTTGTGGCCATTGGTTGTAAATGCGGAAGGAGTGTTGGGTGTAGGTGGAGTTTCAAATAGTTTTATTGCAGCAAAGCCTGTGCTAATAAGCAACCCAGAGGAACAGAAAGCCACTGTGAGGCCATATGTCACCACTTTGCCACTTAATTTACAGGGTCGAGATGTGTTGGATCAACGGGGGGTGTGTCTTACCATGGATTTTTCATAGGGGCCACTGTGCTGCAGGGCGTGGAGTGCCCAACACTGGCACTGACCTGGTTAACAGATAAACCAGTGTGGGTGGATCAGTGGCCCCTCAATCAAGAAAAACTCCTCACCTTGAAATCTTTAGTTGCAGAACAATTGGCCGCAGGACATACTGAGGCCTCTCATAGCCCATGGAACACACCAGTGTTTGTGATCAAAAAGAAATCTGGAAAACGGAGGCTATTGCATGATTTACGAAAGATTAATGAGGTAATAGCAACCATGGGGGCATTGCAGCCAGGATTACCTTCTCCAACTATGATTCCAATGCAATGGGAAATTATTGTAATGGACTTAAAAGATTGTTTTTTCACCATCTCTTTAGCCGCACCTGATACGGAGAAGTTTGCTTTCACTGTACCTTCAGTGAACAACAGTGAGCCGGTGAAAAGGTATCATTGGAAAGTTTTGCCTCAGGGAATGAGAAATTCTCCCACCGTTTGTCAGTGGTTTGTGGCAAAGGCCTCAAGTTCAGTTCGCACTGCATTCCCAACAAGTTATTGTTATCATTATATGGATGACATTTTCCTAGCCACTCCATCTCAACAGATGTTAAGCGAAATGGAAGTCACAGCACGTGATTCACTACAGCGATTAGGCCTAGTTATTGCACCTGAAAAGGTAAAGCGTCAACAGCCGTGGCTGTATTCGGGTATGAAAATATTAAATCAGATGGTCGCACCACAACCCATTCAGTTAGAATTGGAGACAAAAACTTTAAATGATGTACAAAAATTGGCTGGAGTGATCAGTTGGGTTCGACCCTATTTAGGGTTGCCATCATCGAAATTACAGCCACTTTTGGATTTATTGAAGGGTGATACAGACATTGCTGCACCACCGGCATTAACCCCTGAGGCAAAACAAGTAATTACAGAATTAGAGCAAGCAATTGTGCATAGACTTCCATGGACAATTGATCTGACAGTTTCAATTCACGTTTTTGTATTAATAGACAAATTGGTACCTTTTGCCATGATCGCACAATGGAATTCTGATTGGCCAGATCCATTGCATGTGTTAGAATGGGCCTTCTTACCGTTCAGACCAAACAAAACCGCCCCAGGTCTTTTTGAGCTTTTAGACCAAATTATCATGAAGACCCGAGTTCGATGTATGGAACTGATAGCCAGGGACCTGGAATGTATCACTGTGCCTGTTAAAACCAATTATTTTGAATGGTGTCTTGCTAATAGCCCCGCATTGCAAGCAGCCTTGGCAAATTATACTGGGCAAATTGGGTATCATCTTCCCTCTCATCCATTAATTAAAATGGGAAGTCAAATACGCTCTGCACAAAAGCAACTAAGTCAATCAGAGCTGGCGATTGGTCCCACGGTGTTCACTGACGGTTCAGGAAAAAAAGGAAAAGCATCCATTGTGTGGCATGATGGCCAGCAATGGCAACAGAAGATAGAACAGCAAGAAGGCTCCCCTCAAGTTGTACAACTTCGAGCAATGGTGATGGTGTTTCAACATTTTCCAGATCCTGTAAATGTTGTCACCAATTCAGCTTATGTGGTGGGTTTGGCTCAAAGATTGGATAAGGCTGTGCTTGGTCAGGTGGGAAATAAAAAGTTATTTGGTGTGTTGAAGCTGTTATGGATGGTGATTCAGGAACACCGCTCCCCATATTATGTCATGCATATTAAAAGCCACACAAGCTTGCCTGGTTTTACTGTGGAAGGGAATGCTCGTGCAGATGCTCTCGTATCAGGGGTGGCAATAGGTCCAGTACCAAATGTGAGACAACAGGCAATCGAAGCTCATCGTTTTTTTCACCAAGGACATCGGGCCTTAAAGTGGCAATTTCGATTGTCGAACTCTGAGGCTTATGCCATCGTCACTGCGTGCCCTGACTGTCAGGGCCACCATGTACCTCATTATTATGGAACCAACCCTAGAGGCCTTCGAGCCTTGCAAATCTGGCAGACTGACGTGACACATATTCCTGAGTTTGGGCGGTTGATATATGTGCATGTGTCTATTGATACTTTTTCTTCTGTTGTTATTGCCACCGCTCATACAGGTGAAGCTTCCAAGGGATGTTATTCAACACTGGCAATGAGCATTTTCTGTGGCTGGTGTACCTCTGCATATTAAGACTGACAACGGTCCAGCTTATCTTTCTACCAAGGTGACTGACTACCTTTTTGCAGCTTTGGGGAATTACCCATGTCACCGGTATCCCCCATTCTCCCACAGGACAAGGCATTGTAGAGCACGCCCATGGAACTCTAAAGCATATGCTTCAAAAACAAAAAGGGGTAATGATGGGTGAGGGCCCAGAGGCTCGACTTAACAAGGCCACATATGTATTAAATTTTTTGCAGGTCACTGATGATGTTCAACAACCACCAATGCTGCATCATTTTGGGTCATTGACAAGTATATCTAGTGTGACCCCCGGGGTTAAGGTTCAGATACGGGACCTGCAGACGGGTCAATGGTCTGCACCTTGTGACTTATTAACCTGGGGTCGAGATTATGCTTGTGTCTGCACAGATACTGGACGGCGATGGGTGCCAGCACGACTGGTAAAACCCTACTTAGAAGTGTCATCGCCTGCTGCAGTCTCCTCAGAGTAGTGGTTGCAATATGGGTACCATCGCAGCCCAAGATGAACATATGGGTAACGCTTGCAAATGCTATGGGCCAAGAGGGATGCTGGCTAAGCACACAAAGCAATGCTACATCACAAGTTCTTTCTGGATTATTGCCAGATATAGGTTCTATATGCCATGCTACGCTATAAAACAGAGCAGCTATTGATTTTCTATTGTTGGCCCATGGCCACAGTTGTGAAAACCTTAATGGTACGATCATTCGGTGTCAGTGTCCCAGAATATCCAACAGCTGCGAAAGGAGGTGCAGAAGCTGACAGAAGATGTTGGGTTTTTTGGGTTGGAGGGCTTGTTCTCTCAATGGGGAACTGGAGGGTGGTTAAAGGGAGTATTGAAAACAGGATTATTAATATTGGCAATTATTATCATTGCATTGAGCATCTTCCCATGTGTGCTGTCCTTGCTGCAAAGGGCCCTGCAGCGGACAACTCACATGGCATATTTGGTGCAAAAACAAAAAGGGGGAATTGTGGAGGACCTTGGCTGGACCGAGGGGCCTGGGGAGGACATTGACCTTGACAAGATTACAGTGTTCCCATTAGAGAACAAGAAAGGATGAGAAGCATGCCTGGGAAACTAAGTTTAAGGAATGTATTGACCGTTTGCAGTTGTGATAAGGAACCTGAAAAAGTCACCCAATGAGGGGTAAGAAAAACAACTTCTGACAACTTTTTGACCAATAAGGGACAGACATACGTACAAGGTAACAAGTATAATGGGTATAAATTTGCTGGCTTGCAGTAATAAAAACCCCTTCTTTGCTTGTACTATAAGAGTGCATACTTGTCGTTTGTCCGTCTCGACCATGACAGTTATGTCTTCCCTCCAAGAACACAGGAAAAAGTTCTTAGCTGAAAGAGTTGGCTAAAAGGCTGAGAGAAATGAGTAACAGTGTTTTACAGTTAGGTCTGAACAAGACAAGTCCTCACAATGTTTCATAGCATAAATCTAGTACAAGTGTTATCATCTTGACTCACAAGTCATCAACTTGACCCAATGGAACACAGACAATATGGAACAACATAAACATAGAAGGCAATAAGCTAACTTTCAGGTAGAGAAGAATAACCAACCTGAGCAAGGCACTGAATATCAAGACACGATCTATGAAATGGACCTGTAAGTTCAATTTGAAGACAACACAGAAAATAACACTCCAGGCTAATGCATTTATGATGATCTCTTGCTAATCTACTGGGATTCACACTTCTGTGTATTTTACACTTCGATGAAATAATATCAAATAATCAAGTCCCCAAGAATTCTACATTAAGGGCTCCTCATCAACAAGGATGTGCCTAAGACTGACCAACTTATGCACAACTGAAGCAAAAGAACAATTTTTATTCCTGGGGTTACATGGATATTCAATTGTACAGGAGAATTCAAAAATGCCTGAAGGTTATGAACTGATTTAGCTCTCCCAAAACAGAGGAAAGCCTTTGAAATTCTTCCTCTTCCTGTCAACCTCAAGTCTGTCCTGTCTAGGTTTAAAGTTCATTTCTGTGCTCCTGATACCCTGTATATTTAGGAAATGGAAATATTCACTTTTGCCACAACAGAAATTAAAAGCTGAGCATGGTTAATGTACTTTGTCATTGACAGGAATTCTCCCTGCATACTTGTGTATCAGGGCAGATGATATTTTGTGAGATGCTGTTGGTTGAGAGAATTCATAATTGCCAATAATTATATGAAATATTGAATTTCATTTAGGACCAGATGGGAATATTGTTACCTTTACACAACTAGGGACATTGTTCAGTCATTCTAATATCTTCTCCAAATCTTTGCAGGAGGCTTTATTTAAATGTGAACCTGACTAACTTTTATATTCTATCTTTTTAATGCAGCTTATGTTTATAGTTTTATGTGCTGGTGAAGTTACAATTAACTGTTCTGAACTAGAAGAGTTCTGACATTTTACCCTCACAATTTCATAGGACTTTTTGTTCCATAGGACTATCCAAATATTTAAAATTCTGATTACAGGCACAAGGCGGAGTTATTATCTAACTAACTAGCAATTCCAGCTTCAACTGCAAAAGTTCTTTTACTTCTTCAGTTTTTGCTAGCATTGATAATGCTAGGAGATCTTTTACCAGATACAAGCTATTTATTAAACCTAGGAGCTTTAGGTGACTATGCTAGAAAGGCATTCGGAGAAATGATAAGCAGCTTCTGTTTTTCAAGACTGTGGATTGATTGTTAGTTTTCACCAACATAAAACGATCCTCGTTTTGTGCCATTAGGCCAGTGCACAATGATTAATTTTTCTTTATATATATAGAAATTTAAATCCCCCATATTTTACAATCTGTTAAGATACGAAGTCTACCATCAGCTTCTTTCCCATGTAAGGAAGTCTGTTCTTAGAAACCAACTGCTAATAAAGCAATCCACAAGTTCAGTTTAAATGCAGTCACTTCTTCCTATTTCACATGAAGTAGATTAACAAATATTAACAGGAATAAGATGAGGAACTCAAGACCAGCTTTATTCCTTATAAAAAAACTTATATGCAAAACTAGGATAAAATTAGACCACAGGTTTTAAAACAGTATTTAATTTTGGCCCATATTCTCAAAGGAAAATAATGTAGCAAGGACATTTTAACATTTGCCTCATTTTCTGCTAGAATGCACAGTCACTCAAAGCTGAACAGACAGCTGGAAATGACAATTTTGATTTCTGTGTAACGAGACATTGGTAGCAGCTCAACTTCCTCTTCCATTTGCCAAGCCTTCCACAAGAGAACTAAAAAAGGAACTGTCTGCAGGAGAGGAGAATAGACTATTTTGGGGAAGTTAGCTTTGTATGCTCAATCACATGACAGTACTGTAAATTTCTCTCTCCCTCTGCATTAATTACATGCTTTTCTTTGAATTTTGCTTATATATACTATTATTTGAGGATCTATCTACTGCATCTCTGTCATTTTCCATGGGGTCAGTCTCCTTTACCGCATACATTTCATGACTGTAAAGCCAACCTCCTGATTTCTGAATTAATGGCACACTATGTATACCTCGATTAAGCGCTATATAAAGCTGGAAACAGACAGCAATTACTTTTATATAATGGTGAAATACTACATCATTTCTATAAATAAATGAAACCATTTATACAAAGAAAAGGGCAGTTTTTCAGTTAAGTATATTTTTTTTATGCAGTTTGGATTCTTTTTAATGTTTTTATTATTTATTTTATTATTATTATTATTGCCAGTGAATTTCACAAATCCTCCAGTTCCTGATGGTTGTCTATACTGTTGGCATTTAAAAATATTTCATCCTATGCCTTCCCCCTATATTCAAGTGGTTATTGCCTGCACACCTGCTGCTTCCTGAAAACTAATCTGTTTTCTAACTGATTTATTAGTAATCTCCAAGTTCATCCACACCTACAACCCCGGCACTGTAAAGAAATACAGCATAACTTATTTTAAAGATTAAACTATTTTCTTTAATGGTTTTCTTTCTGCCTTAGGCCACATTTTAAGTACGTTATACTTAACAACTCAAGCATTACTGCTATTCTATGCATGGGAGATTCAAGGCGCCAGACTAGACTATCCAGAAGGAAAAGGGACATGCCCTCCTCATTCCTGGGTATTGGGGAAGTTGGAGATTAAACACAGCTGAAGATAAATCAACCCTCTACCATGCAGACCTATCTGTTTATGCTTAAGAATTTTCCCAAAGCTTAGTGAGGCAAAGAAGTCTTTCCCCTGACTTTGAGGTGCCTTTGAGTCTGGCTGCCATTAACAAGCATGCATATACAAAGATGACATCTGGAGAGTCTTGCAGCTGATTTCACGTTTTCCTGTGACACTAATCTAATACATATCCTAATTTAATCCTGTACAAAACAGCAATACACATGCCTACCAGCATGGGCTGTTTTTCAAACTATTTTGCTAAGATTGTTGTTTCTTTCACCTGGGTCGCATTTACTGTCAAATTGCTCTGTCTATATTAACCACTTGAGTGTGGGCTTTTATTTAAGCCTGGTTTTAAGTAAAATTAGGAATTTCTGTGTGTTTGCTTGTTTTTTTCCCCCATTATCCTCAAAATTAAGTGAGGGCTGAAATACAGATCTCTGGTTAATTAATGGAAATCCTGTAGCATCTAGATGGCCCCAACTCAGCACATTTTCATTCCATCAAAGTAAGAGGAAGGCAAAAAGCAATACCAAACCTTCCATTGAGCTCTCCCCACCTTATGCTGTGTTCACCTAACTCTCATGTCTGAAAAAACTCCAGTTTTTCTATTACAGGTGGGGGAAAAAGGGTTGGGGTTTGGTATATAATTTATTATGATAATACTCACATTACACTTCTTTCAGTTCTTTTGCACAGCAATTGATAGGTTAGTTTTAAAGTGAAAAATTATCTATAAAAGTTTGGAAATGGGCTCATTTTAGACTCAATCCGTTTCAATGCTTTAAATTTGGAAATTTATGATCTGTTCACCTTTTTGAAAAATGAGGCACTGACATCAGCAAATAATAGAATAACGACAAATGCTTCCTAGAACAATCAGACCTAATCTCAGGAAAAGCAATTACTGAATGCATAGCATAAAACTGAAATTACAAAAACCATATAAGTGGCATATGCAGGACTCGAGGTCAGGTCACAAAGAGCAAATAAAGTAACTGTTTCAGGTTCTCCAGCAGATTTGTAGAGGTTCATGCTGTCTTTATTTCCACAAGGGGACTGATAAACAGCTGTCCGGGTCTGTGATTTCTCAAGAATTTGCAATCTTAATTGCAAAACCAACACAAATTAATTCTATCCTACCTGAAACTAGGACATACAGAATGAACTGTGTCCTTCTATGCCCCACATTGTGTCCCTTTTTTTAAAGTATCTGATTGTCTTTCAATCATCTAGTTTCCTATAGCTACTAAGTTCCTCATGAAAGACAGGATAGTAATACCAACAACCATAATTTCAAAAATAGGGGGTAATGTATTTTGAAGAATATACAGGGGAAAAGAATTGGTAATAATCTTGTCCTGGTATACACGACTCAATGTGAGATTTGAATGCAATTTTAAAAAGTGGTTTTAAACTTAGAAAATATATAGAGGTTCACACTGTGGTCTTGGATGCTGCTAGTTCAAAATGAAGCCCTTGTCTCAAAGAATTATGTGAAAGGTTGTTAGAGTAAGATTTACAGTAATGGGAATGCTCTTGTTTTCAGGCATGTTGCTTGAATAAATCTGTTGTTGGTTTTTTCTGGAAGACAGACAAACTTCTACAGTCTTACTTCCTCCTGAATGAAAGTGCAGTGAGACAAGATCTCAGGTCTGCAGGTCTGTAGCATATGTTTTTGATACAAAGGGATCTGCTTCAAGCATATCTGATTCCTGAACCATCACACTGTGTAATGTCAGATCCAGTTTCCACATCCCCTGAGTCAAATGCTACTCAGAGAGTCAAGGAACTGTCACAGTCACACTCTACTCTGTAATTTGCTGACATATGTGGTGCTAATATATTCTCCCCAACCTATGATTTTATTTATTATCCGGTACAGTCAGCAAATAGCTTTTGGTGTCCTTTTATTTGCATTGAGACATACTCATCATTCTTTGGTTGGCTTGTAATTATTAACATAAAAACATCAGGATTTATGATGTCTTGGAGGTGCCATGAATTTGAGGACAGTTATCTGTACATGTGCAGGCTCTCAAAAGGTAATTCCTGCTGGGTGTTTACTTTAAAGTCTCTGCAAGATTAGAGATGAAGGTATAAATAGCTATCAATGAAGTCTCCTACCTGGAGTCCTAAACAACAAGGATGAACATTCCGAAGTCTTGTAATCATAACCTAGCTGAAAGAACTGTGCTTCCCATTTTAATAATTCAGCCGTAATAGTAGCTAAGAATTTTGGCAGGGCTGGTAGAAAACTGTTCTTTCAACTGAAAAGAATGATGGAAGTAGTCTGGGTGGGTCCAGGACAGCATTCAGACAAAGAAAGCAAGGAGTGCTGAGTAGAGGAAGAAAAAGCCCTTCAGTATAAAAAGTACAGAAAGGTACCAAGAAGAACAAGCAACCAAAAACAAGCATGAAGTGTTCTATGCACAAGACACTGCTAGCAATTAACAGAGTGAACAAAGAACACTGCAGCTTCTGACAGAAGATAGATTCTGCTGTGGAGACAGGTCATCTGGAGAATTCAGCCCAGAAATAGCTCACTCGGCTATTGCTCAGGCATGCAAGCACACTGTGGGCACAAGAAAAAATTTATACTAGTACAGAGAAGGGTAGATGAGAGCCTCCTGAATTGAGAGAGGTAAGATGCTGTTTGGGTTAGCTGTACATAATGCCCATGAAAGGATTTTTCTCATGATCTCAGCTGCCTTGGGTTCTCATTCTAGAAGTGGGCATGCAGTTATTGGGATATTCAAAAGCAAGAAAAAAAAAAAAAAAGCTGGGGCAGAAAGGAGCTAGAAGAGTATTCACACTTTAAAGCCATAAAGTCATTCTAAGCTCTCATTAAACAGAGCTACTAAGCATCCATAGCACAGCAGAGAGTGGAATAAATTTTGATTACTCATATGACTGTATATGTTTAATAGATGCACATGAGTAATAAGGTAAATGGTTTTGTGCTGTGAAAACCTCTGCTTGAAAACAATGCATAATCGATTCTTTACAATATGCCAGTTACATAACTCTACATGACTATAAATCTAATGTTCTTTGCTATGCTTAATTACTATTTAATGCAAATGGTGTACATTTACAAAATATATCCAGTCATAAATATCACCACTGTTATATTGAACAGTTGGGAAAAGGCCTTAGGTTTGAAATATTTATATACAATTTCATGAAAAAAAAATCACAGAATCAATCATAACACATAGCTCTAGACGTATCAGATTGTAATCTCAAGTTTCAAAAATTTTCTTTAACAGCAGAAATGGGCTGTTTATAAATCTACCAAATTATCAGAATAAGCTGTAATGGAAGGAAGGTTCTTTACAATACTCAAGAAAACCTTAAGAAAACTCAAACAGTAAGACAGATGACTTACTAAAGTGTAGGTCTATGTGCTAACCCTCTTCTGCCTCCACATACCCTTACTTGTACTTTCTCCAAGTCTGTACATGTAAGTTCCCATAGCTGTATCACATAAATAGCAAAGAGCAAGTAACCTATGAAAAGTAGGAATGAAACACAAATTGTGCATTGGACAAACACAAACTAACCAATTTCTAATGCAACTTTATCCACCAATGAGTGGCTGATTAGACAGATAAAAGGCTTTTCTAAATGTAAACATAGCAATGTCATGAAAATAAAATTAATTTCTTAGACAGAACTAAGAAAAACAAACCTATTTATAATTTTGATGCAGTTTTAAAAGTCTGCGTTCACATTCATTTTCAGATGTGCATGACAAAGTTCTCACACCATTAAAATAATGCCTTTAAGATCTTAAGTCTGTGAAATCTGAGCTCCTTAACAGTTAAGCAACTGCACAGAATTCTAGAATTGGTAACTTTGAAACATCAAACTGAGCATAGACTTGACCACAAGCTCCCTGTGCAGGCAAACTTGGCCAAAGACACAAACAGCAGCATATACAATGTAACTGCAAAAAGGCAATCTTGGCACTAGAAAGATGTATACCAAAATAGCCAAAACATTTCTGTATACATTCTTTTGAATGATAGAAAAAATACAGAGACAGAAAGCAAGACTTGGAGCTCAACATGTTTAGCTTATCAAAATTAGATAGAAAAGCAATTGGTTTATAGTATTATTTGTTTTAGAATACTAATAGCTGGCAAAAAGAACTAGACAAATAAATTAGAACCAATATATGTATGTATCTCTTTATATCTTCATTTCAAATCAATATGGACACTTTTTGGAAGATATGTGTCAAGCATAACAAGTGGAATGTTTTAGTGAGACAAGTAGCTGTGCTCAATACAAAGTTCAACAGAAAAAACCTGCAGGGGTTTTACCAGCAGGACAGGCAGAGTATAGAAACATCAACAGAGCCAGTATTTAGGACAGCTTCTGGCAATTTAGAAAACCTATATGCAATCTATGTGTAATGTATAGATTTTTTTAGCTATCTGTACAACGGTCAGTGTGTTATTTAACTTGTCAATTTGTTGCTGGGGAGAACACCACATATTGTGCCCAATACCATCCCAATGCATCCACAGAACAATCAAAGCAAAACAATTAATATAGTTGGATAAGGAAGCAGAAACTGGTATCCTTGATTGCCTACAGGACAGTGAAATTCAAGAAATTTCCTCAAAAAGATGAACAAAGGAAACGGTATTAGAAATGGCTCTGAAAAAGATGTGTACACTCCATAGTAGCATGATATGAACATTCAGCCTGAGCAAGTTATGAAAATAGAATCTGTGAGCAGATCAGAAAGAGAGAAAGGCTATGGCACCCTAGAAAAATTGACTGAAACTTGTGATTACATAGAAATGAGGGTTTATACAAGCAAGTTTTTTGGCTCAAAGCTCTTTATGACAGTCATTTTAGGGCTACAAACTACAACCAAATCTTGAAATTTCTCAAAAATATTGTTGCACACCTGTTTCCAAATTTTGAATTGAAAATGTTATAGAGACATCATCATTCCAAGACCAGGTGCAATACATTTGCTATAGCCTTTTGCACCATGGTGTGGGGGTTGCTCTTCTTCTGAATATTGTTTATCTTTAAGAAGTTACTTCATGGGTTTCAGTGCTGCTCACAGAGCCCAGAGCATCTATGCGCTGTGGCAACTATGAAGACAGTTATAATGGTGTAAGGGTAGCAGTCCCTTCTGTGTCTTTTTTAAACAAATGAGAAACCACTGGATCAATTACTGTCCCCCAGCACAAGATATGGCCAGTGCTAGAAGCTGTTACACCAAATGTGGCCACAACTACATGTGCTGAAACTTTCCTGTGAGCACATCTTGTCTAGAACTAGCAACAATCCCTTTTACCTTGATAAATTCCGTATGTCTATTAGCCTGTTCAGAATAATTAAATTGCTTATTGCTTATTTCTTTGTTAATATTTATGGTGTGAATTTATTCATCTACAGAATTGAGAAGTACAACACAGAAAAATCCTATTCTATATTTATTTGGAAGCATTATCCTTTACAGCAAGGAAAAGGTATAGCAAGGAAAACAACATAAGTAACTTTTCTGAACCACCTCTGATATGTAGGAACACTTCTCAAATTTTGCTGCTGCTCTTAGCACAATAACTGACAATCAGTCCTGATATTGCTGAGAAAAACCTTCTGATAGTCTTTTTCAAAAAGACAAACAGACTAAGAGAGAATCTAGAACAACAGGTTGAGCAAATCAGTCAGACAAAACAGAGGTCTCCTAAATAGAGCGAGCCAATGATGATATTCACAGCTAGGTATTCTAAGGTTTTATTACATGTAACACAGATGACTTGAGAAATGCTGCAGAATTGTGTGTACCTCTGTGTTAATAATGTATCACTCCTTATTACTGAAAAACCCAGAGTAAAAGAAGAACTTATAGCAAAATTTAAAACTTTCAGCATACATATGATAAAGTGAAATTGCTCTTGCAAAAATGAGATACATACCCTGATGTACACTTTTAAGTCTGCTGTGGCTGTTCAATAGTTACTTTGATTTAACACACAATTTCTTAAAGCATATTAAGATTTAAAAAAAAAAGTTTTCAGGGAAAAAGTCCAGTGTGCCTGTATCAAGCCCACAGAACCGCCTTGCAATTTACATAGATACTACCTACTTATTTCTAACTTCCCATCTTCACAATTGTTGTTAGCCCACATCAGAAGAAATGAACAAAAACAACTACTACAAAATGCCTTCAAATATCAAAGGTGTCTTTCCACTTTTAAGCTTATAAACTTAAAACAACTACAATAAAATAAATAAAAAGACCCAGTTATTTTCCTGATATGGCTTCTTAGATGTTTTTCAGCCTAGCCATTTGACTCCCATACTGTGAAGTTCAGGCATGCATATTAATCACTGGGCCCCAAAAGTATCTCTGGTTTCTCTATTACTTTACAGCAAGTCCATTTCAGACTAAACTTTGCTGCTTTGCACAGTGAGCCAACACATTTACAACTGCTTCAGGCAGCTGAAAATGACAAAATTCAGCTAAATCCCCTTCCCCTCTCTCCCTGGCACATATACTTTTAGGGCATGATGATTAATAACCTAAAATACTGCAATCTAACACTAAGAACTTTTTAAGGCTTTTGCTGAAAACACCTACCTTAGTATAAGCTATGGTCAGCTCATTACAAGAATTGACTTACTAGTCAAAATACTAAGAAACATCGGTTTCTGTAGACCAGAGTTCTCTTTTTATGACTGGTTCTTGCTTTAAGCAAGCAGTGAACATAGAAAATACTTGTCTCCTGAAAGCTTACCTTCCAGTAAGTCTCTTGCCAGACCTGGTTCTGCCCCTGTGGACCGAACAAAGTCTGACAGGACCGCATCCATATCAAGAGTCATGTGATCATTCAGAGATGCTGCCAGACATGCAGCAGCAGCAGGACTCACTGGTTGACTAGAAGGCATCCATCTGCCAAGGACAAAAAGAAACAGAATTTTAGAATATACTCCAAAGTGATGTAAACCATATTTTTCTTCTCTGCTCCAAAAAAGACTATTGAAAATGCTAAAACATTCAAGCTACCACACATTAAAATAAACAGCATTTGTCATTTGTCTCTGCCTTAGCCTAGAAGCTGTTGATCACGCGCATGGGAAGGTTTTCTCTTTCTTAACTTTTTATATTTTTATTGATTTTTTTTCTTATGTGCAGCTTGTAAATGATTCTGCAACTTGAAGACTCCAATCCAGCTAAACACAGGCACTGTTCATTCAAAGCACAATCATCGTATCATTGTCACTGCTCATACATTGAAGTTTAGCAAGTATTTAAATGTTTGGCTAGCCTACAGCTCTTTTGCCTTACTTACTAATACTAACATATACACAACAGAGCTTAGTATTTGTTCTTTTATTTGCCCTGTCAACACCACTGCTGTACTTTATAGTTTCTCCACTGTACTGGGTCTGGATGTGATGGAATTAATTTTCTTCATTCATTTTCTAGAACTGCGGCTAAACCAGCATTGATAACACATCAGTACGTTAGTCATTGCTAAGCAGTGCTTACACAGCCTCAAGGCCTTTTCTGTTTCCTACTATGCCCCATGGGTGAGTAGGCTGAGGGTGGACAAGAGGCTGGGAGAGGGGACAGCCAGGACAGCTGACCCCAACTGACCAAAGGGATATTCCAGACCATATAACATGCTCAGCAGTAAAACTTGAGTCTTTCGGAAGTAGCCATTGCTCAGAGACTGGCTTGCCATCAGTCTGCTTGTGAGAGGTGGTGAGTGATTGTCTTAGCGTCACTTGCTTTTTTTCCCCTCCTTCCTTCACTTTAATGAAACTCTTTATCGATGAGGGTTTTTTTCTTGCTTTTGCTGTTGCGATTCTTTCTCCCATCCCACTGGGGGGGATGAGAAGAGTGAGTGAGCAGCTGGGAGGTGCTTAGTTGCCTGCTGAGGTCAGCAAACTCCAGGGCTTTGTACATCAAACTCCAGGATTTGTTAATGGCCACTTTCAGATTTTGCTGTTTGCTGTGTTGTTTATCACTTTGTTTTAATCTGCCTGTGAGAGCTACGATAAAAGCACTAGCCTTGAGCCTAATCTGGCGTTTGGCCCATGTATAGCTAGCTGCCATCCCAACACTCTTGAGAATCATCTCATGGAGTGAAATAAGAATTACACCTTTCTCCAGAAGGAACTTTGTAGGGAAATTAAGAATGGCACCACCTCCTTCTTCAGGGTAGATGTTTCCTGCCTGTTGCAATGGCCCTTCAGTTTCTCAAACATCCCTGCATATAACCAAAATGCTCACATTATGCAGAAAGATTACAGCTGTCAGCCAGGCAATCAAATTATTACCTGGTTGCTATGCCACTGGGATACTGAGGTCCTTAGTCAGAAATTAGAGGGTAAGGAAGCCCAGCAGCTGGGATCCCTAGCTGAGGACTAGCAAATTGGCAAAGGGGCAACAATCCACAGCTTCTGGAGGCAGTTCCTGTTGCATGTGAAAGCAAGGTATCCCCTCAAGTAAGATGTGCAAGCTACTAAGGCAAGTGGACCACCGCTGAGGAAGGTATCCGGTATCTGAGGGAATTAGTGGAGGTGGAGGTGATTTACAGCAACCTGGACAACAACCAGTCCTCCAAAGATCTGGACAAAATCCAGTGCATGTGGTCCACATGGCAGAAGTTTGTATGGAACACACCGACACCATGAGCCAGCACCCTGGCAATAATGGACTGGACAGACATCAGGGTACCAACTGTGGACAGATTGGCCTGCCAGCTCCAGCAGTTCAAAAAGTATCTCTCTTCCTCCCCAAACCTGCGGGCCTGTGTCTACCTTCTCCAGCCTCTCAGAGGATCCTTCTGTTGTGGGGTGTGTGCTGAAGAACAGCAGGTGTTGATTGCTACCATGAAGGCGCATGGTTGACAATATCACACCAAGCGAGAATTCCTGGTTCCCATATATGAGCTGATTAACTGATGAGAGAGACAAGGAGTGATCAGCAAGACTCACTCACCCTGTAACAGTCCCATATGGCCAGCATGGAAGTCTGATGGTGGGTAGAGGCTAACAGTGGACTACTACAGCCTGAACAGTCATGGCACTATTGTGTGCTGCTGCATGGCCATGCTAGAACTCCAATATGAACTGGAGACAAAGGCAGTCTGGTATGCTGCAACTCACACCACCTATGTGTTTTTCTTGATTCCTTTGGCAGCAGACTGCAGGCCACAGTTTCCTTTCACATGGAGGGGAGTCCAATACACCTGGAATTGACCGCCCCAGACATGGAAGCACAGCACTACCATTTCCATGGATAGATAACAATTGCACAGGGAAATGGTAAAGCCCCCCAAAACCCACAGTACATTGACATCATCATATGGGGTAACACAGTGAAAGAAGTGTTTGAGAAAGGAAAAAGAATCCTTCTGAAAGCTGGTTTTGCCATAAAACAAAGCAAGGTCAAAGGACTTGCACAAGAGATCCAGTTTTGGGGAATAAAATGGTAAGATGGACATCGTATCGCAATGGATGTGATCAATAATGTAACAGCCATATTCCTACCAGTTAACAAATAATTAACACAAGCTTTCCTAGGCATTGTGGTTTTCTGGAGAAGGCATATTCCAGGTTACCTTCAGACTGCAAGTCCTTTGTATCGAGTGACATGAAAGAAGAACTGAAGAACTATTTCAACTGGGGTTCTGAGCACTGATAAACCTCTGAACAGATCAAACAGGAGATAGTATATGTGGTAGCCCTTGGGCCAGTTGAGCCCTTGGCCTCAACTGGAGCCTATGGCAGAAAGCACTCAGAGAGACTCAAGGTCAGTCTCTAGGGTTTTGGAGCCAAGGGTACACAGGATGCAGGGTATCAGGATATTTCTAGCTTCCTCTATTGTAGTATTTCTATAGTTGAATTTTCAGTGGAGAAGCCACCTCCATAAACCATATCGGAAACACCTGCAACAAATATACAGTATAAACACCTGGACTGACTGAGGCCCAGCTGGGAGAGGCAGAAAGGAAGGATCTGGAAGGATTTCACCCTGTTCTTCTGAGAGATGCAATTAGAGTACTAGTTAATACAATCAGGGTACACAAAGTTCTTTTCTGTTTTTATATCTAATTCCCCATCCCCCATAAAAAAACCCCATCAAACCCAGCCATATATCCAGGGCTTTCTGAAGTAGTTATTATGTAATACCACCTTAACCATAAGAGAAAAGCACCATGTTTTTGCCCAAGTGGAGGATGTCAGGTTTCCTTCCTGGAAGGATTTGCCTGTCCCAAGGCAAAGTGACAGCAGCTTACTGAGAGAAAACCAGCATCACACCAATATGTCACTGCACTGGGTGTCAGTGGCCAGGTTCTGGTAGTGGAGGCTGTGGGGGTTGCCTCTGTGAGGAAAGGTCGGAGCTGCTCTGTGCTGGACTCAGCTGGTTCCGGCCATCTCTGCAACAAGCCATGACAGGGCACAGCTGAGCCCAGCAGCCAAGCTGGTGGCACCTCTCTAAAAACAGTCCAAAAGTTTTATTTATTATTTTGTTTTATTTTGTTGTATGGTCATTTAGTGATGACCAATACTGCAGCTCCTGTACAGTTTTTACTGTGTTTTTAAACAGTCTGGGGGGGGGGCAATCTTACCAGGGTACTCTCTTGGGGGCACAATCATCTTTGGACCCATTAGGAAGCAGATCATTATTGCCGCAAGTGAAACATGACACAATGTCCAGCATGGGAGCTTTTTCTGCCAAATCCATGGCTAACAAAATACATTTGCCCTATTGCATTTTGTACCTACTTTTTTGTTCCTGAAAAAGTGAAACCCATCCTTCTAGGCAATGTTGTTTACAAATATCAAATAAAAATTAAAGCAGGCACTTCAAGAGTAGTTGGTGCTAGACAAGCTATTAACACAGATGGCGTTCAAAACACGGTTATACTAAAGGTATCTCCATACTTCTACCCTGCCTGCACAGCTGCAGAAATAGTGCAAAGCAAAGAAAACAGGATGAAGTTAAATGACACAACATAAGCAAAAGCGTAGGTTTTAACTTCATGTTTGTTATTGACTATTGGTCAAAGTTTACCTTTGAACATGAATTAGATTTTTCCTGTTAATTCCTCCTCACAGGCTCAGTTGCAACTTTACCACATGCCAAGGGTAAGGACTGGCATGGAGATTTCCTACTGGTAGCAGACGATATCGGTTGGCTCTTGCTTGTACCACAGCTACAGAGAAATAAACTGTGAAAAAAATTGGAAACCAGTTGATTTCACTGTTCCCCAAATGAAACACAGTCCTTTCCTACTCCATGTGCAACTACCTGGTTATATTTAACCTTCAAAATGGAATGCCTTTGCTTTTCTTAGCAATTGCCTCTTTCTGCAAGTACATATCCCAAGTAGAATACAAACATCATTTACCTTCTGCCCCAGGAGGGTGTTGTCCTTCTCAGCCTCATGCATGAGGACTGCCTGCAAAACTCAACTTACTCCAACAAATTGAAAGCATATGGGATATGGTTACACAATTACATGTTTTTCAGTATCAAAACAGATTACGCTGTTGCTAATCCTACCCGTTTACAGTCTTCTGGCCCCTACACTGTACCACTGTATGTTTTATAACACTTCTACATTTATGCTTTTATACTATTTATACAACTGTATCATTATGCTGGGGCCACATTAGGATAGCAGGGGAGGAGATCCTTTCCCCTCTGTTCAGCCCTGGTGAGACTCATCTGGAGCATTATGTCCATTTCTGGCTCCCCAACACAAGAAAGACATGGACATACCAGAGCAAGTCCAGTGAAGGAACACAAACTGCATAGCTGGATCACCACTGGACAAGGGAAACACTTCTAAAATGTAACATAATGAAGATGTAGTAACAGAAGGAAAGCTGGAAATATTGAGGAGGCTAGTTAAAAAGGAATGCAGAAACTTCAGGAAGAGAACTACCTTAGTGGATTATGGCCAAATTTGGCCTCTCAGCTTTGTAACAACTGAATCTCTTTCAATGCAAATGCAGGACAAAAATGCTACTTTTCTTTAAAAAAAAAAAAAAACAAACCAACAACAAACTCATACGTAGATCCACTGTACTAAGCAGCACTAACATCCCCACAAAGAGATCACAAGAAACTGAATACAATTAATTTCTTTAGTGACTAGGAGAAAGAATGAGGTAAGTCTTAACCAGCAAGATGGAAACACATGGATCAAGCTAAAACAACCTGCCACTGGTGAATGATACAAAGCATTCGTGAATTTCAGGTAACAATCAAAAGTGACTCAGTGGTGTAATGACTGCTAATTTAAAATGCACCAGCTGGGCACTCAAGTACAGTCACTATGTGTGGGGGCTAGACTGCTCAAATTTGGAAAACTGAAGTGCGTATCAGTCTGAAAAAGTCAACTCATGAGTTGTCTCGGTATCAGCATTATTGCAGTATTTTCAACAGTAGTATTGAAAAGATAGCATTTTAACAGCAGAAAACCAATCTCTTTCTGCATTTATGACATCACCCCTCACTCAGAATTGCTTCTTGATTACATGATCATTAGAATCCATATAGTAACCACGTCAACAGACACATTTCATTCTTAACTCATCCCAGCAAAGGTTATGTAAGCTGTCTATGAAGATCTTTTCTACAAAAGAGGTTCTTTCTGGTAATACAGAAAGTTCTCTGTCTATATATAGAAAACTGGTAATATCTGTGCATTGACAGCTGATGAAAACACAGCTCACATGCAACAGAGCCAGAGATAAGGCCAGCTGTTGTTTTACTGAAAAAGAATGATTTTAAATTAAATGCTATTCAGTTTCCATTATATAATGATAAATAGCTGTACAGGTAGAAAACACCTGCCTTATGTTGGGTACCAAGGAAGCACACCCAATCCAGACCTTCCAAATCCATGACAGTGTGAGAAAGAAGTTTTCTCATCGAACACTCCCTCTGCACCTGTGCACTATGCTATGTAATTCTCTAGGCTCTGGGTCCTGCAACTGTGCTTAGAACACCTGCACAAAAATATCTGTGCTATTTAATTCTTCCTGTTACTTATCAGACCTAAATTAACAGCACAACATATATTAATAGTGTTTATTCAAACAGATGTGTCTGAAAAGATGGAAGAATCAATGATGAAACATGTTAATGAACATTAAAAATGAAAAAAACCCAGAACAAACGCAGCACTGATTAGCTGAAGTAACACTGGTTCACTGTGTTGGATTATTTAAAAATTAAATGAGATCTACAGAATTGTGCTGATTGGAGCTGGACTCCTGAACAGTTTCTATGCAAACTCCACGTTTCAACAGTGCTGAATTAAGCACATCCAATGCTGTAAAAGACAACTAAAATCTCTGCTACGCATGCAACTGAGGAGCAACCTTCTGTGGAAACTCATTCCTCATATACTGGTAAAGCCTCACAAAGTCCCTGAAACATTATAAACTGAGTGTGGTGCTACCAAACACACAAATAGTAACAGCTATAGTAAAAAACCACAAACACACCCAGGCCCCCAAACCAACCCACCCCCTCATCCCCATCCCAAACCCTCTCCAAAACTCAAATACTAGGTTTCCTGCTGTAGCAGTATTTTACTGTTAGTACTAATTACTAACCATGTATTAACTTTTTTCTTTTTTTCATCCAGCAAACATCACCTCTCTACCCCATTTTGAAGTCATAATTATCACAGGTGGCAGGTAGTCTGGCCGTTACTTGTACTACTTCATCCTGAACAAAAACCTTTACAAAAAAAGTCTGAATTATGCATGCTCTACACTCTGAAAGCAACGAGCAGAGTTGGTAGGATCCTCCCTGTATACATTTGAACTAGCACTATTTTCGTCTGCAGAGGGAGTTGTTTTCTCAGCTCTCTAAAATTTAGAGGGGGGAAAAAAAACCAACAAAACAAAACCCAACAAAAAAAGTCTTTAAAAAAATATTATCTTTGCCAGAAAACTACTATTAGCTGTGAAAACCCACACAGATGGAATAGTAAAAACTACTAAGCAAAAAAAAAAAAGAAAATAAATTGTAAAGGAGGCGGCAGTGACTCAGAAGCCAGATGGCTACCAGACGTAGTATTCTCACCACGTGAATATAGTCTCTCCTCACCCACAAAACCATCACCACCACCTTTGCTCCGGATGGCTAGTCAAAGCATTAACATAACTTACACTTTAAATATACATACTTGGAAAAGATCTAACACAATCATCCATATTATATCCACTTGTCAATAAGCATCACTCCTCTTGTAGTTAACAGTATAGACACACAGATATAATTGCAGTCTTCCTTTCAAATTGTCACACGATACACAAACGGCACTTTGAATTGAATGTAAGTGAAAACATCTTGATCCTCAAAACACAATTAAGACCTTGGTTTCCACTCACTTTCAAGCCAAATTTCTTCCTTAAATAATTTCTTATTTATACAATGCAAATACAAGAGGCAGTAAAAAGGGATAATTTGTTGTATATTGTAAGGAAAAGCATTTTAAAAGTATTTAAAGAAGAGATACTGATTACTTCTAAATGTTAAGATGGGTTAATATGACTTGAAACCATTTTAATACAATTTAATACAATCTCAGTTATACTTGATCTTTTCTTCTCCTTGAAGTACCTCTCTCTCAAAACTGAGCCATACTCAGAAGTAAACAGTCTTCATCTGGATATAAATTTGACTTCTTCAAAATCAAATAGCTTCACCCAGTTAAACAATATGAAGACACTTTTTCTAAACAAGTGGAAAGAGATGCATAGGGCTAACTAATGAAGCAAAAGCAGGTATGTTAGAACAAATCCCATGCGTCCAGAATCAGAAGTGAGGAACAGAAAGAAAACAGCACACAAACAGTGCACAGTGGGCAAATCCTCAGGAAGACATAATGACTAAACCGCAACTAAGATCTTCCACTTTCATAATTTTCAAAGAAAGGATGAAATAAGCAACATCAATAATATGACCGCTCTAGGAAGCCAGTGGAAACATGCTCACCAATTGCATTAAACCAGTTCCCAAACACACTTTTTTTACTTTCCCTGCAGTGTGACAAGGCTAAATGCCTATTAACATTACTGATTCCTCTCAGCTGTCTTGGCAATATACAGACTAAGTGCAGACCACTCTTGTGTTGAATGTTCATGATGCTCGCATTTTTGGTTGTGAAGGCAGAAAGACCCTGTTTGTGCACAGCTTCAGACTTTGAAAGTAATTCTTTCTGACATGCTGTGTTTGATGGAGAATACTATAATTCTACAATCCTGACAATATAATGAAATTGAACCAATGCAGTAAATAAGACCATTTATTCTTAGTGAAACATTTAAATTTTTTGAGCTCAGGCTGTGCACTTTGTCATTCTTTTCTGCATGCAAAATGTATTTACTTACAGTTTCAGAAACTTTAATTTTTTAGTAAGCCAGTTTTTATTTGGTTATTACATTTTTAAAGCTCCTCCACTCTTCATTAGATAACGCTTTGCCAAAGTTCATATACAAGATAAAAGTTATTAAGGGAAAATAATGTAATTAAACAATCAAGTCCATTAGAGAAGATTTGGTTAGGAGGGGAACATCAGCTTTAAGGGAACTGGCAGTTAATGTAGGCACTCAGCTTTTCAGATTACGTAACAGGAATACCATGTATATGAGAGAGTAGTTAATTGTTCAGAGCATTTGTTGCCCAGGTAAAAGGTGATTAAATATTAAGATACAGGGCTAATCTGAAATATAGAAAGATGATGCTCTGCCAAGAGTAGCTGAAAGGACTGACATTGAATTTCTAATGTTTTTGCACCAATGAAGACACAATCTTCTAACTACTGTGGTTTGCCTACAGGAAGGCTACCTTATTCCCAACATGAAATTTCTCTTTACCCTTTATTTGGCTTGACTTCAACATTACTTAGTACACTATAACCTCAATTCAATAAACTTTTTGTATTCACAGTAACACTTCAATTGTGCTTTGTTGCAGTATTGCCCTAAACAGCTGGGGAGTTTTATTTCTATGTTTAGATACGGGTGTGTGTGTGTGTGTGTGTGTGTGTGTTCTGTGCAGATACAGTCAGGGCTGTGTCCAAGATATAGTTGGAAAAATCAGAAACAATTACTCATACAAACATGTTTATGTTTTCCAGTATTCAAAATGGACCTAGAAGGTAAAAACCGAAGACAAATATTGGCAAACCCTCATCTGGAATATTGGGAGCAAGTTCAATAACTTACATTTCAGAGTGATCACCTCAGACTGAAACAGGTGAAATGAAAGGCTACAGATCATCAGAAGTCAAGCATTTTATCTTATGATAAATCACTAAAAGCCTGGATTGCAGAGCCAATGAAACAAGGTTGAGAACAGGATTAAGACTGCTCTTCATAAATACACCAAGCCACAAGCAAACATAGTCTGGAAATAAAGACAGGGCTCCCAGTGACAGAAGTACTGTGAACAATTTTTCCTTAGAAGCTGGGGAGAAAATACTGAATTATTTTCAAAAATAGAGCTACCTAAATACATGTAAAGTACAATACAACATCCTGCAGTGATAGGAAACCAGACTGTCCTGGTTTCAGCTGGGATAGAGTTAATTTTCTTTCTAGTAGCTGGTATAGTGCTGTGTCTTGGATTCAGTATGAGACAAATGTTGATAACACTGGTGTTTTCAGTTGTTGCTAAGTAGTGTTTATACTAAGTCAAGGATTTTTCAGGTTCTCATGCCCAGCCAGCAAGAAGGCTGGAGGGGCACAAGAAGTTGGGAGGGAACACAGCCAGGAGAGCAGACCCAAACTGGCCAAAGGGATATTCCATACCATGTGACGTCATGCCCAGTATATAAACTGGGTGGAGTTGGCCTGGGAGGGATCACTGCTCAGGAACTAACTGGGTATTGGTTGGCAAGTGGTGAGCAACTGCACTGTGCATCACTTGTTTTGTATATTCCAATTCTTTTATTATTATTATTATTGTCATTTTATTACTAGTATTATCATATTATTTTCTTCCTTTCTGTCCTATTAAACTATTCTTAACCCATGAGTTTTACTGTTTTTTCCCCTGATTCTCTCCCCCATCCCACTGGGTGAGTGAGCAGCTGTATGGTGCTTAGATGCTGGCTGGGGTTAAACCATGACAGTCTTAAATTAGCACCTCAATAAACTGCACAGGCATATTCCAACACACTACTATCTGGCTTGTTATTTATCTTTATTTTGCACCAGGATAAAACCTTGCTGGTACCATCCAGTATAGTTGAATTTTTTTGTATGGATGTCCGGACCTGTTCTGTCACCTTATCTTCTTTTGAAGCTTTAGAACATATTTAGGCTTGAGAAACTTGCAAAATGATGTTCACATACAAATCCTGGCCTTCCATGTTTCACTTGTAACTGCTGATCCCAGTCAGCCAGCAAATGCCACTTGGGATCATGTGTTGGTGAAGGAAATGCAGAAGTGTGGATGATAATACCGTCTTAACACTTTGAAGTTGTCTGCTGCAGATACCTTTAAACTTTTTAATCGAGCATCTTTCAGCAATATTCTCCTGCTACATCATCACAATGGTCCTCTATCACTGACAATACAGGTTTGGCTTTACATACCTATCTAGCTTCTAATGCCAGTAACTATCTCTGAATGTATATTTAGTTATGGGCATCTCAGAATGAACCCCTGCTTGTAACAGAGCAGAAGTCAACCCTTTTTTAGGTTGGGGGGGGGGGGGGGTGTTGGGGGCTGTGGGGGTTTTTTGTGCATGTGTGTGAAAATCATAGAGCTAGTAAGTTTAAGTCAGAAGTGGACTAAAATATTGCTTCTTAATACAGTTTGCTGGTTTACAGAACTAAAGGGCATTACAGATTATGAAGTAGGCAATCTCCCTGCATTTGCACAAAGCAGATGCAGTTATGAAGTATATTCTTGTCCTGTTTGTTTTGAATCTATAAACTTCTCCAAAAGCTACAGGTAATCCTTACCCAAAGTTTGCATAATTATGCAAACAACTACTAATGGATAGTTAAGAATAATTATAAAAGTCTACTTCAAATTTTCAGCAAATGAAAAGGAAATAATTCTATTCAGGACACTGTTATGAGTTAAACAGAAGCTACCTGAATAATCTCTTTACTGAAGTGCTCACTCTAATTTATTTGAAAACCTCCAAATGTTTCTGAAAATGTTAATTATTTTGAATTAGTCTCACCTTTGACAATTGTTTCATTGTTCTTTGCTTGTTCCATTAATCCTGAAGGTCTAAACTTTGGCAGTTTAACATCTGTATTTGTTTAAATACCAATGGATGAAAACCTCTGTATGGCCCTTCATAAATTCACATGTCACTTAGTTCTTCTCTTCTTGATACATTCGTATACTTACAATTAAATTAATTTTACTGCTTGCAGAAAGAATAGATTATTTTCTTATTTTTCCTGGTCCTTTGCGTTTAAATGGCCCAGCAATTTGACAACTACATTTAATAGAGAGTTGCTGTTATCTGTGATTTCAAAGGGGTTTTTGTGTGTCAATTAGAATCCAGTATATAGACTGCCATAAGCCATGGGTCATTTGCAGATGAGTATATTACCCAACCAATGCACTACTAGAGTGACTACACTAAATCAATAATGCTTATTTATGTACTACTTATGTACTACTTCGATAAAATGTATCCTTGGACAAATCTACCATAGTGATTATGTTAAGTCAAAACTGAAACACGCTGACTTTGATTTCTGAATAGGAAAATTTCAGCAATAACTACCTTTCCCGGGGGCGGGGGGGGGAGATAAAAGAAAAAAAAAAAGATTCTTCCTGAAAGGTGCATATTTTTGCATACAATTTTCTCCTGGTTTCTTTTTGCTTGTTGGTTGGTTGGTTTTTAACAAGTGTTAGTATGACTATAGTACTTCATCCTGGAAGCATGATTTTTTTATTTTTTTTTTTTAAATTCAACTAAAAAATAACCAGGAGGAAGAACTCAAAGAAATTCCAAAGCAGGAGCTAGATAATGTGAAGTCTTTTAAAACTCCAGCCTGACTGATGACAGCCATGTATGACATTGTGTATAACTCTCAAAATTTAAAAGGAGAAATTTTCTGGCAAATTACTCAACAGCATCTCTAGCTATATGAAAAAAGGTGTACAGATTTGTAATTCAGTTTTATTTATTTATTTACCATGATCCAGTAATTGGAAAGAGGAAAACAAACACATGGGGTTCAGAGAAAAGTTACATCAAAGAGGAGAAAGCAGAGGTAAAACATGACTGCACAGTCTAATAAACCATGTAGAAATCAATTCAGGCACATAAAGCTATGTAGCTAGTACTACCCTAGATATCACATAGTATCTTCTGGGTTTCAGCCGCTGCTCCAGAAGTGTATGGGTCTGCATCATACTTGCTAGTCCCATGTGGCTATCCCAGATGATTTAGAGCTTTCAAACTGGCAATACACATCTATGTGTAAGGAACGTACCTGAATCATCTATTTCTACCTATAATACTTATCAGGTGCGTATTTAGGTACTTGAATCACACCTGAAATACTGAAAGATCCAGGACTTGGGGGTTTTTATTTATTTATTTAAATGTTCAACTTAATTTGTCAAGACTGCACAAGACCATAAATACAAACAACTGGACAGAAATTCTGACAAAGTTTTTCCAGAAAGTTCTTAACTTCTCAAGACAGTTTTTTCCTAGACAGGATGACTTTAGTTGGAAAGACTTGCAGTGTCTCAATAAAGACATTCAAATAGAAGCTTGCTGTTCCTTAACAAAAGCAGCTCTCAGGTGATTGAGTGACAAGTAACAAAACTGGTTACAAAGAAATATTCCACACCTTTTGTTCACTTAGGACATCCTAGCTACCTCTGCAGTGAATTTACTGTTCCCAGAGATTCCAGGCCTTCAACTTCTACAAAATCTCTCTAGTATTGCCTTAACTTGTATGGCACTGATGCTGCCTACCAGCAGCATACTCTAGCCCACCAGAAATTCAAATTTGACCATAGATCACTGGACACAAGGCAGCTTTTTCATACAATGCATAAAGCTGCTTAAGCGAAACACTCTCAGAGCACATCTCACAGATCATAGTGGATTTAATAATTGAAGTTAAGACTAGATATGTATGCTCAGACTCCTATATCACAGAATTTTAAAGGCCAATTAAAAGAGAGCATATCTCTTAAGACTTTTACCTTTACATTTTGTATCCATCCCATTCAAATTAGAGATTACTTCACCAGCCTCACAAGTTTTGTTTTAAACAGACTTTATCTTCAAATAGTTTACAGTTTTAGCTGCCAAGAACATAAAGATGAAAACAAGTTTTTAACCTCAGTCAGAACATCTCCCATAGAACTAAATGTATATTATACACTTCTGTCACAGATGAAGTGGACCTAAATTTTGCAATCTGTTTTATACAACTAAGCCCACACTGCTCTCAGAACTCCAATGAAAGAAACAAAATATTATTCAGGAAACATATCTCTGCAAACTGTACCGTTTAAGCTATTGTACACTTCACCAAAATGCTCCTTAAAGCCTCTGTACTGAGCTAGGAAGACCAGCTCTTAAGTCATACAAGCACCTTTAGTCTGACTCCATTCAAATTAGCTGCTGTTGACTGAGTTCTACCACCAGAATGGCAAATCACTCCATTAAGAGGCACTGCATAATTCCATTATAGAAGGCACATGTGGTCACAACTTATTTGCAATAATAATCACCCAGTTCTGCAAAATCTATAAAAAAATGCTTTAAAAAGTTGATGGGCAGATAAGATCTTGACAGCAGATGTAGTTATTGATGAATTAAAAGGCATTAGTTGAAGAAGCCAAAATGATGGTAACTACCCAACAAAAGGTAATATGCACTAGACCCAAGGGCAAAGTAGGGTATTTATATGCTAATTATAAAACACGGACTCTCAAAACATGTAAGATAACAAGACAACATTTAGTGACTAGTATAATTATGGGCTATCTACCTTCTCAAGTATAAAATATCAGAGTTATAAGAACAAAAGTTGAAGAACAAGAAAGCAGAAAAATAAAAGCTCCAATCAAGCATTATTACCAAGGTTTTGTCTACACAATGGAACTCAGGAAAATTAACCCAAATTAACTGGATTTGTCCAAGTCCATTAAATTCCTTTGCAAACAGTTTCATCTGGGAATAAAATGTGGCCTTAATTTGGATTGGCTCATCTTGCCTTTGAAGTGAATTAAACTAAATTCACTGGAGACCACTTTCATTGTGAATAGGAGAGTGCACACAGAGACTTGGTGGGATTTAAGCTGCCCTCTTTAAATTCCTACATTTAGTTGACTTGCATCAATTTCCCTTAGTATCTTGTGTAGACAAGCCCTGATACATTAGACACAGAAGTGAAAAAATAAAGAACGAGGGAAGCTATGCTGAAGAATCCCCAGTCAAGACGCTAAACCCCTGTGGGAACCATTGAAGAAGAGCTATTATCCAAGACAAGAGAGTTGCTGAACTATTTTAAGTGTAGTTCTAGGAAGAATACCACCAAAGTTTAGAGACCAACTGGGAAATATTTTAAAAACACAGCTACATTTCTTTATTTAAAACATCTACTATTGGCTTATTTATTTGAATTATTTGAAGCAAGAACTGTTGATAAAGGACACCACTAAAGCATCTTTTGAGGCAATTTATTTAAGAATTAAAGGTTCTAACCTATTATTGGAGGCGAAGATAAAAGAAAGTAGAAAAGAAAAATTGAAAAGATCACGATGCGTTTAAGAGCTATGGCACACTCTCACTGAAGAAACATTATGGAAAGCTAGAGACATTCAATACCTTAAAATACCTGAGTCCCCATAAAATGTTCTGAAACATCTACAGTCACTGATAACACTAATAACAACTGAAAGGTCCTTTACTTGCACTCCACCACTGATGGCAGCCTAGCAAAAAGCACAGCACCAGTCCTATATCAGATTCACATGCAGGAGGATTAATTAATCTGTTCTGATGCTCTGCTAGAACATTTTTACAACCACATTTTCATGAGGCTTCAGAGGGTTTTCATAACACTATTTTTCTTACTCAAGATTGATTACATTCTTAGAGAGGAAAAAATATCATAGATAAATAAGAAGTCCACAGAAACAGGGATCTAGAACTGAAATAAACTGACAAGCAGGAGATAGAGCCTTTCCAGATAAGGATCCTCTACATCCCTTCATCAGTATTTTTTCAGGATAAAACAACACCGTTGCTATCATGTTTTTGCTTTCATACAGGACAACAGATAAAGAGAATGAACATAAGGCAATTACAGTGTTTCCCTTATTTTGTTCACGAGGGCCCTCTTAGTGTGTTAATTGTATTCTGGCAGAATGCAGCAGTGCAAGAGATAAATATAATGCCACTGATAAAATTGGAATTTCCATAAAACAAAGACCTTCATTTTAAATAAAATTCAAGTATCAATTATTCTTTTATCTGGGAGAGTGATAAAGTAGTAGGCAGTATTATACTGTACTGGAAATATAACAATTAGAGTTTCAAATGTTAATCTGAGGCCTCTTACTAAATGCACAGTTTCATTAAGTAACATGCATCTCTTCCACTAGAACATTTCTCTACAGAAGCAGTATGAACAAGCTAGATGTTTCCTCATTCAGAATCCCCCCCCCCATTTTCCTCATTTATAAATTTTTCTTGACTCTCTTTCCAAATATTGAACATATTCCACCAAATATCATCCTTTCAAACAAAGAAGGTATGCTGGCCAAAACTCTAATCTTAACACAATTTTCTCTCACAAAAATATATATCATATACTCTGCATACATAAAATTTACTTCAGTACATAAAAAGCAAGCTGTCTGAATAACCATTATTGGATATATATAATGTGGAGTTCCATTATTTTTTCAAGTTTGCACTGCATTAAAAATGAAACACTTGGGGCTACAGGCATCACAAAATGCATGCAGCTCAACAACAAACACAAAGACCAGCTTAATCACTTGCTGTTTCTTACATTTTGAGTTATTTAGCCCCCTATTTCTACATTGCGAATTCTAAAATTAATTGTCATAGCAACAGGAATCTAAGTCTTCATTTACAATGCAGATAATCTTTTCGATCATGTTATTAATGCATAACCCCATAGCTGCTGATTTGCAATGTATCACAGTTAACTTTTAATGGGGGATGTGGGGAGACAAACAGAACACACAGGTATGACACATTGCCATACAGTAGTCAGGAAGCAGCTCAACCTCAACCTCTGCTTTACAGCAAGTTAATTCCTCCTATACTTTCATTTAAGAACAGCTACTGCTGAAAAGCCAGACTGCTAAGATTTGTTCTCCTGTTAAGGCTGCTTGTTCTTGAGCTGTAAATAGATACACAGATGATTAAAGCTATCTTTAAGCAAATTTTTAGTTTGACTTACTTACAACAGACTTTAAATAAGAGTTCCTTGAGGCATGTGTCAGATGGGTGTTATGCTGCTGGTTTTTGGTGAGGAAAATAATCCATTTTTGCCACAGTAGAAGGTATGAATAAGCAAAATTTTGTCCCCTGAGAAATCTGGAAAAAAATAAGTAATATATTAATTATTGTACTTATTCTATGCTATTTGAATAATAATAACTAGCAAAAATCAGCTTTACCTTTGACCTTGGGAGCTTAATGGATACTACTCTCAATGCAGATAAACTACCATATACAATAATTTGCATTAAGATTAGTTGGGCGCAACCCAGACAATTAAGGAAAAAAAAAAAAAAAAAAGAATTATGAATGTACAAAAACATCCTTATGGCTATCCTACATCCAAATGGTAATTCATGCTTAAAAATTCCCCTAACAGTTCTCTTAAGATTTATCAAATACACCTTTGGAAGTTTTTCTTCTCATAAGCTATCAAAATCTAAGGCAATGAACTACTGAAGAGTTATCCAGGAGAAGACTCAATTAAGATAGTCATTTTCTTTCATGGAAAAAGGGAGAAAAACATGAAGAAAGAAGGAACAGTACTTTATTTCATAGGATTTATTTAATTTTAAAAGAAACTGCATTTCCCTTAGCATATAATCTACTCCTATCTCTTAACTATAAGTCCTGCTGCTTGCAAATACATAATCCAATTACTATAAGCTTCACCTTATTATTTTAAAAGGCACTCACAGTTTTCCCATTTGTTTTTTTTAATCCATTCACAAAATTCATATGCTTGTAACTGAGCACAGCCTTATCAAAATCATGATTTAACACATATCTGCCCAAACCCTTTCATCATGGAAAACGTTCCTTCTGATAATGCTTTTAAAACAGGCAGAAACATAACAAGGTCCACAATTTTTATAAATTTGTAGGAATTATATGAAAACAGAACGTTATATTATTACTCATTATTTCCTAGAATACCTACAGAAATAACCAAATCTCAGTAGATAATAGTCCTTACGCAAAAAAATCCCAGTTGCCTGTGTAACAAATCAACTGTAACATGAACTGTTTGTGAGCTAATATATGGTACTTCATAAGATTCCTAGCTTTTTTTCCTCCTTCACTGTGATATATTTTCACGCAAGAATCATATATCTGACCGAAAAATTATCTTCAATTCTTTGCTGGAAATTAGTTATGATTGCACCACATTACAGATATCCTCATACAGTAGGTTATTTTAAAGTTCAGAATAACATAAAAAAATCATTTCATATATTGCAAAGGAAATATAAGTAGCAATCAAACTGTGTTTGCCTATGACCCTCATCTTTATCACCATCACAGAACTTAAAAAAAACCCCACAACTGTAAAACCCTCATCAACTTACAGAAGTGGCTTTCAATGGCTGTAACACTTTCAAAGATACTTCAACTGCAAGGGATAGAAATAACCATCAAGCGTGAATATGCCTCAACATTTCCATGTATACCATGTTAACAAAATGCAATATCTACACTATGAAACTCGTATTAGCTATGGGGAAATAACTAAAAATTCTGTTATGCAGCCTTCAAAAATCAAATGATGATGTTTCTGCTAAGGAGATGACGTAACTTTTATTGCTGGCCCGGAAATAATTTAGCAGTCAAGGTATATTCCTTTTTTCAGCTATGTATTAACAAACAATTGAAACATTTTTATAGTTTTGTTCAACACATCAGTTGCACAGAAAAATAAACCCTTTCCATCCAACACTTGACCTACTTCTTCAGCTGAAAGAGAACTTACACATATGTACTGCAAGCATATACATTTTTTTCTGCAAATCACAATGTCCCATTTAAACTACGCTAAAAATTATTCCATTTAGTTTGCTGTCATAAATAAGCGATCTGAAAGATTACCATGGATACTATGATTGTTAGGGCATAAGGAAACGTCTTCTTGGCATTTCACACACAGACACAGACACACACTGCAGCCTCAAGAATTTATTTAGTTTTCTGGGGTTTTTTTGGTTTGGTTTGGTTTTTAGTTTTTATCTGTTTCACCGAATACTATCTTTAACTTGATAGTACAGTGTGCAAAACCTCAAGCTTATACATAACTTGCAGTGAGATTAATAGCAGTTATTGCTATCCTATCCCTGCAAATAATTTCTTCAGTCATTCTGTGAAATGCAAGTTCTTCCTTACAAATGGCCTTTCATCTGACTAGCAAATGGGAGATTATGATCATAATCCATGTAGGAATCAAACATTAAGGCTAACTTCAGATCTTAAGAACTGAATTTTGTTATTACAAATAATCCTTCTGAACGAGCCTTCTCCCTTCTCTTTATCCACTGACTACAGAGTAAGCATAGGCTAAGGTTAGCTGCTGTGAATACCCAGTTTAAGAGCAACCTTAAATACTGCTTACTCTGTCCATTGTATTCCCCTGTATAGTGGGACAATAAACTGAAGAATGCTCCCTGTATGACCACAGCTTTGTCCATAACAAATTACACAAAGATATAAATACACAGAATAAAATTACCATTAGCTATCAAAAGCTTCAGAGTATAGAGTAATCTCAGCTGCAATTCCTTTACAATTCTGGGGACAAATTTTGAATTTATCTTTTTACGTTTGCATGGTCCCTGCAATAACTTCTGTGTGAAGTTAGCAAAGAAAATGAGGAAACGCAGACTAAAGATGCTACATATATATTTCAAAACAAAGAACTTGATCTCAAACAGGTCTTTTAAGGGTAAGAAGGAGTCTTAGCAAAATCAACTGAGGCCAGACGGCAGAGAAATTCTTCATTAAGAATGAATATTCACAGTAACTTTCAATTTTTCCCTATTTTTGTCTGACATTTCAAAGTAATCACTGACAAGGAGCTGAAGAAGCTTCCTCCACTTAGTTTTTAGAAGTACCTCAATTCTCTTCTGAGACTCTCATGCAATCCTTGTCCTAAAATTAAAAGGGATGCCATTTTCCACTTCTACTTCTGACAGGACTGAAATACATCCTACAATCTTCTCAGCAGCTTAGGACCAGCCACACAGTGCTGAGAAGAGAACCTTCTCTGCTAATATTCTGTTGAAGCTGGATCAGCATCTCCCCACAAAGTCTCAAGTGTGTGCTCATTTCCATTATTTTTATTTCATGCATGCAATCTGAAGTAGTTTTAGGACAAGACAAAAGCATTATCTTTTATAACATCAGCTTTGTGCTTAGTTTCTTTAAGACTAGGCTTCTTCAGTATAAGTTCTACATTCAGAACAAGGCCTTACCTACAGTTACACTGCTCAGTGGTTCTTTGCAAAGATTTCATTTAGCTCAAGCAATGTATGAAGAAAAAGATGTCTCTAATAATAAGAAAGCAGTAATATTTAAGAAGTATTAACAAGATCACCTGAAGGAAAAGGTTTTTATGTTAGATGGCAACTATCAGTACGAAGGTCCTCTTAAAGAGAAGTGACAAGCATCAAAGAAATGATTATTCTACTTATGGAAAGTGGCTCTGTCATGTCCTGCAGATGTCTGCATTGAAAACTGGGGGGGAAGGGTACAAAACTTGACACACAGCATCGGTCTATAGCTTATTGTCATGGTTTCAGCCCAGCCGGTAACAAAGCACCACACAGCCACTCGCTCACTCCCCCTGACCCTGGCCACGGTGGGATGAAGAGAAAATATAAAGGCAGGCTCGTGGGTCAAGATAAAGACTGGGAGGGATCACTCACCACTTATGGTCAGGGGCAAAAGACAGGCTCAACTTGAGGAAGAAACAAAATCAATTTAATTTACTACAAATCAAATCAAAACAAGGATATTGGGAAGTAAAACCAAACCTTAGAACACCTTCCCCCCCACCCCTCCCTCCTTCCCAGCTCAACTCCACTCCCGGTTCTCTCTCCCACCTCCCCCCGGCAGCACAGGAGGATGGGGAACGGGGGTTGGGGTCAGTTCCTCACACGTTGCCTCTGCTGCTCCTTCCTCCTCAGGGGGAGGACTCCTCACTCGTCCCCTGCTCCGCCATGGGATCCCTCCCACGGGAGACAGTCCTTCATGAACTTCTCCAATGTGAGTCCTTTCTACGGGCTGCAGTTCCTCACAAACTTCCCTGGCGTGGGTCCTTTCCACAGGCTTCAGTTCTTCCCAAACTTCCCTGGCGTGGGTCCTTTCTGCGGGCCGATCTTCAGTGACAAAATGCTCCAGCGCAGGCTTTCCCATGGAGTCATGACCATCTTCGGGGGCATCTGCTCCCCCACTCACCTCCATGGGCTGCAGGGGGACAGTCTGCCCTCTCACCATGGGCTGCAGGGACATCAGCCTCCTCCAGCACCTCCTCCCCCACTGACCTTGGTATCTGCGCAGGGGTTCCTCTCACATTCCAATCCCACTGCTCACTACCGGTTCCCCTCCTGAAATCTGTTCTCCCAGAGGCGCTACCACGGTCGCTGATGGGCTCAGCCTGGGCCAGCGGCAGGTCCGACTTGGAGCTGGGGAAGCTTCTAGCAGCTTCTCACAGGAGCCACCCCTGTGGCCCCTTCCCTGCTACCAAAAAAACCCCACACCACACAAACCCATAACACTCATCTACAAAAGATGATGACTTGCTAATGTTTCATGTTCTTGCAGACACCTTTGACAGTTACGTTATTCCCCAGTGCAAAGCAGCACTTTGATGATCTAACTTTTAATGACCAGTTCTTGAGCACAGTCTGAAGTGCTAGCACAAACAAATTTTCTTTTTGTACTGAGCCTTCATCACTTGAAATCTCTTTGTAACCACTGCATGAGAAACATCTATCGTTTTATCTATTTCCTGAGTCTCTATAGTGTGTCACTGATGAAGGAAAGGATTTCTCCTCTAGCTAGAAAAATTCTTATTTACCCTGACTAGTGGTTCTTCCATGTGAGAAATGGAACCCATTTCTTCCCTCCTTAGCTTAAGCTAGTTTGACTTAGAAAATGTGTGCAGTGGACTGAGCTGACAAGGATATGAAGGCAGAAGCTTAAAGGACATCAGAAGCGTTAGTATTCTGAGCTTTGTATAAACAGTCTTATTGATATAATTCTCCAAGCATCCTTTATCTTCTTGTACAGAGATTAGAGAAAAGCACAAATGCTTAATTGTATGTCAAGTGCACAGTCAACATATTAAGAGTCCGGTATAGTCTTTTAAAATGGAGTCTTCATCGTATTCATGCCTTGAGGTAGACAATGCAGCTGCTATTTTAAACACAAGGCTTGACTGTCTGTTACTCTTCACGTTGCGTTGTTCCTCACATCAAGGCAAAACACATAATGGAGATTTTCCCACGTTCTCCTTAAAAATACTGATCCTAACAACTGGTTCATCCCACAGCTTCAGTGACAGACTGATGGGAAAGTTCCCTCTCTTACAAGTACCCTAAAAATAACAGTAGAATTGAACTTCTGAGATTCAGATCATGTACAAAAAGCAAGTCCTGGTAAGTCCTTCGACGCATGTAATGTAGAAAGAATAGCAAGAAATGTAGATGCGTATGTACTTAGATGCATATAATGTATGAAGAATGCCTAGCTTGCCAGGCGTTCATACAATGTGCTGGAATTCAACAGTAAGCATATCAGCTCAGTGTATACAGCAGCTAAATAAGCTACAGCAGTAAAGAGCTCACACAGACACATTATGCAGCAAAACAGAACTATTAATTTCCCCCAACCCTGTGACTCCCATCCTCATTTCTGTGAAACATGAAGTTCCTCAGTTATTGCATTTAGTTTGGAAAATTAAACTAAGAATAGAAGGCTTAATTGTTTTTCCTACTAAAAACTATAGTTTAATGTAATATTCAAGATTTTCAGAAGAACTAGAGATGCAAAGGAGAAAATAAAGATATGAAACATAGAATCTGGAATGATTCATTTCACAACATTTTGAAGATGCATGATTTAATATAGCAACTGTGCATTTCACTTAAACTATATAAGTAATTGACAATCTGTGAAGAACCCATTAGGAAAACTGAAAACCATGCATCAGACAAATCTAAAGAGAAAGCACTCCTCCTCCTATTTGAATAGTACAGGACAATATATCGCAGATGCCGTATTAAAGGCCATTAATAACTATGCTGGTGACTGAGCAGTCATAGCTTGTGTAGCTCATCAGAACCCGAATCTTGAACTCTTCCTCAGCTCAGGGTGTCAAGCTGTAGGAAAGTCATGCAGTGAAGGTCATACATTGCATTTTATACTGAGAAAGAATTGAAATATGACTATAATCAATTATAATGGATACTAACCTGTTTTAAGTACTCTGAAGACACTTACTCCTACAGGATTAGCAGGATTAAAGCAGAATTCTTATAAATCATGTTCAATTGTTGGAATCTTTCCTTATGTTAAAAATCTGTGAGTCAGTATCAGGGTGTATTGGTTTTAGGTGGCAAGGTTTTTGGTAGCGAGGAGGGTTACAGGGGTGGCTTCTGTAAGAAGCTGCTGGAAGCTTCCCCTGTGTTCGAGAGAGAGCGAGCCCATACCAGTCGGCTCTGAGACGGACCCGCCGCCGGCCAAGGCCGAGCCAATCAGTGATAGTGGTAACGCCTCTGTGATAACATTTTTAAGAAGGAAAAAAAGTTGGGAGAGTGAGAAACAGCCGCTGGAGAGAGGAGTGAGAACATGTAAGAGAAACAAGCCTGCGGACACCAAGGTCAGTGAAGAAGGAGGGGGAGGAGATGCTCCAGGCGCTGGAGCGAAGATTCCCCTGCAGCCCGTGGTGAAGACCCTGGTGAGGCAGGCTGTCCCCCTGCAGTCCAGGGAGGTCCACGATGGAGCAGATCTCCACCTGCAGCCCGTGGAGGACCCCACGCCGGAGCAGGTGGGTTCCCGAAGGAGGCTGTGACCCCGTGGGAACCCCGCGCTGGAGCAGGTTCCTGGCAGGACCTGCGGATCTGCGGAGAGAGGAGCCCGTGGAGCAGGTTTTCTGGCAGGACTTGTGACCCCGTGGGGGACCTGCGCTGGAGCAGTCTGCTCCTGAAGGACTGCACACCGTGGAAAGGACCCATGCTGGAGCAGTTCATGAAGAGCTGCAGCCCGTGGGAATGGCCCACGTTGGAGAAGTTCGTGGAGGACTGACCCCGTGGGTGGGACCCCACGCTGGAGCGGGGGAAGAGCGTGATCAGCCCTCACCCTGAGGAGGTGAAGCGGCAGAAAATAACGTGTGATGACCGTAAACCCCATCCCTGTCCCCCTTGTGCCGCTGGGGGGGTGTGGTGGAGAAATCCGGGAGTGAAGTTGTGCCCGGGAAGAAGGGAGGGGTGGTGGGAAGGTGTTCTGAGATTTCGTTTTATTTCTCATTACCTTACTCTGGCTGATTTGTAATAAATTGAGCTAATTTTCCCTAAGCTGAGTCTGTTTTGCCCGTGACGGTAATTAGTGAATGATCTCTCCTGTCCTTATCTCGACCCGCAAGTTTTTGTTATATTTTTCTCTCCCCTGTCCAGCTGAGGATGGGGGAGTGATAGAACGGCTCTGGTGGGCACCTGGCGTTTAGCCAGGGTCAACCCATCACACAGGGTTAGGGAAAAACACCATGTTTTTTTCAATTATGGGTTATTTCTAAAACTTTCTGCCAGGGTAGAGTAGGACAGGAAGGTGTAAGTGTGTTATTTTCAATGCCAACTCAACAGATCACTTTTAATGGTGGAAAGGGAAAAACATGGCAAGTTTTTTTCAAGTATCTAAGCAGAAAAGTACCAACAGTGAATTAAGACCAGAAGAAATTGCTGAGAGACATCCTACTGCAGTTGAAAAGATCTCTCTTGAGTCCTAGGGAAAGAAATAATAGGGATCTGTACCAAGTGTAGAGCAATGTCAAAGGAACACCTTGCAATAGGCTGAATGCCTCAGGTTTGGCCTACATGAAAGACTTCTGTTGATATAAAAAAATGTTTCTTAGAAGGGAGGGGGGATTTCTCTGTAGCCAAGAATCACATGCAGCTACAGTTGCACTGGATAAAGTGTGCCTGATGGTATAAATTAATTTGTTTGGAGGACTGCTGTAACTGACAAAATCAAATCAGGGTTGACTTACAAATCAGTACCTACAGAAGGTGGATTTGCAATGCTATCTCTGACAGCAAACTTTTAACAGAGGCAAAGCTTTAGATTGTCTGATTCTGGCCATTTTTTTTCAGCTAAAAGTGCTGTTGAGGAACCAGTCTTGACAGGAGGAGGAAATGGAGTCCCCCAATGCCAGGCTATGTCACACAGTACATCTGGGTTTACTTCCACGTCACTGATTTGAATATGACCTGTTCTAAAACCAACTGAAACTTATCCAAGTAGTGTTTGGTAGCCTCTGAGAATGTTAGCAGTACTAGTCCAGTTCATATGAGAAGCATGTATCAATTTATATGCTGCTGTGAACTATTAGTAGAGAAATGAGTAGAGAAGACAAGACATATGCTAAATGTATTTTTCAAAACTTGTCAGAGACCTCTCACACTCCAATTAGAGATAATCCTGGGGGGACAATGGGAAGAGATGAAAACCATTTTCTTCAGTGAAATAAAAAAAACAGTGAGCTTAGTCATTCGTGCCTTTGTCCTGGCTTATTAAATGTTTGGGGTTTTTTTGATCAAATGATAACAAAAGCCATGCAGATCTTGTTTAAAAATAAAGGCAAAACTAGTACTGTACCTGTTACAATTCTCTGCGGTTTTCTTGGAATTTGTTTCTTTTTTGTGTTGCAACTCCTTTTCAGATTTATGCTTATACATATTAGCAAACTAAATTTCGCTTCTTTTTCAAACAAAATGTCTAGTGTGAAAGTATCTAGTATTAGGAATGGCTGTTCATCAAAACTCAAAGAAAATATAAGATGCCTTAAGCAGCAAGAAAATCCCTCTTTCATTTAGTCAAATCAATGTGGTAACATTCTGTCAGTTTTCTTTCACCAAAAATAAGCTATAGCTACGTCTACAGTTGTAAAAATTTATAGTATCTTTGCATTTATAATTTTTCCTGTAATTCAGGCAATATTAAAAAAATAATAATAATTAACAGGAAATACTCAGGCTCAATGAGGAGAACTGGAAACTGATCAATCAAGGAAAGTGTTATAAGGAAACATGCAGAAGAACTGTACACAAAAAAAAAGCATTAGCAACTAACAGATATTAAAAGTTTGATGTTAAAATAGCACAGCCTGATTTTTGAGAGCTTTTGAACAGTTCTGACCAACTGCAACAGGATTAATGGATATTCAACATCTCTAAGAAGTAGACCTTCAGTTCTAATTGCCACTGTTGTCACTATCTATTATTACATTCTATGAAAAGCCGGACACGGTTGGAGTTAAATACCAGTGTGCGAAACAGGAAATTTAGAAAGCCAGAAAAAAAAATGGCAATTGATACTGATTGCAAAATAAGCCTGGGGGTTGGGGAATAAAACCCTTCATCACTCTGAATATTAACATCTACAGGCAACAGCTAAAGAAAATAACAGTGCCTGTTTTTTTTAACTTATGTACCAAATTCACATATGAAAACAGCACCTGTAAACTACGTGAAGAACAATCTCTTCTGAAACAAACTGCTCATCATAGACTACTAGACAGAAAAAAAAGGAGGGGAAAATACAAAAGAATTTGCCTTAGTTGACAAACGTGATGACAACATCACTCTAAGGAATTAGAACATGTTTTGTAGAGCTTACTGCAAGCTTCAGCACATAAATATCTTTCCATTTAATCTACTGCAGGAGGAATTATTTATATATTTTTCTAAACATCTCAAACACATGGATTTCTGAAACACCTGTATTTTTCTCTGCTTTTTGTAACAAAAAAGCCCCGGAAATTAGACAGATTCATAAAACAAAAATTCCCTGAAGCTGTCCAAAGTGACATTCTCTTTCATATATTTAATTTTTGTGGTTTTTTTTTTTTTTTAATTATTTTAAAGACACATTGATCAAACTCCTCTGCTTTGCTGCTGATCTGAAGCTAGAGGCATAGCAAAGCTGATTGGGAGTTGTTGTTGATTATTTTTAGAAACAATGTATCATCACTTGGGACAATACATACTGTCAATTTATTAGAATTTTTTCAAAGCATGGCAGAAAATTGCTCTGCCTGACTAGCAGGTCTGCTTACTAGCTAGAAAAGCAAGGAAGAAAGAAAGAATCCTGATACTGTCGATTCAAAATAAAAAGCTGTGGAGGTGGAACAGGAATGATTTCAGTGATGATCTATAATTTCAGTTAGGTGTTATATGAAATACAAATGGCTGGGGGGAGAAGATGGAAATAGAGAAAAATCTATTATTTGATGCAGGGAGTTGGTCCCACAACAACAGATCAGTAGGGTTTGGTAAGACAGATGCTCAACAGACAGGCAAGACTATAGACCACATAAAAGGGAAAAAAACAAAAAAGAACAAAAAGATTTTGCCTGAAACCATGTTCTTCCGTCACCTGCAAAAAAAGCAACTAAATGAGCTGATCAAAATGGTGGCTTAAGGAGTGACCAACCACAGTGCAAGAAGCAGAGAAGCAGGGTTACTCTCATTTCCTTGTTTAGTTTTGCAGAAACCTATTTGAAAAATTATGGTTTTATTGTTTATGTCAGTCACTTTCCACTAAATCAGTCAGTTTGCCAGAGTGAATACATACAATATTCACTCATCTGAGTCAGCTTTTCTCTTATTTACCAATGTTTTGGAAAAACCTCTTGCTTTTCAGTTTGCTGAAATTCAGTCAATTAACCAGCAGTATTCTCCATTTCATGACAGACAGAATGAGCCAATTTCTTGGAGCTGCAGTCAGTAGACATTGAAAAGCAAACCATCTATGGTGGAGTTCATAATGCTTTAAAATGTAAAAAGGTACAAGCTGAATTTTATCTAGTTGATAATAACTTGTTTTTTCAAACACTAGCATCAAAGTAAAAGTGGTGGTATGTGGAAAAGAAGGTTACTACCATCAACTAGACAAATAGTTAAATTTGGATCTGAACTAAGCTCACGCCACCAGTATCTGTGTTTTAATTAATATAGAAATGGATCTGGTTATGTGCAACATAACACATGCAACTCAGAAACTACACAGCAGCTACTATTTTCTTATGTATAAAACCATAGTTTTCTATGATGATGATCTCTAAAAACTAGAAGCTTTAACTAAAAGGAAAAAACCCCACTACTCCACAAACAGATTTCATCCAAAAGGGGTTTAGTTGCAAAGAATGCAAAGAACTTCTCGGGCAACTACAAACAGTCCTGAATATGACCTGTGATTTTTTTTTTTTTTTTAAACACAGCTTATGTGACTGAATATCTAGTCCACATATACAAATCCACATCTGCTTGATTAAATTAGGCTGTCAGTCTCCTAAAGTAAAGCCATAGCTGAAAGGCCCAAAATTATGTAAACAACCTCCAGCAGGAGGTTGAAAATCTGGCTCTGTATTTTCTCTATAATTCAAATGATAGAATTAAAACCTCTAAGCAGCATGCCCTCAAACAGAGAGACATTCAGAGAATTTATATCATAATTGTCATTGCTACTTACAGATAAGCAGTAAACTTTCCCATAATATTTTACCTCTTGGAAGTCAGACACTTTAGAGAATGTCACCCTAGCCAGTGTCACCACTGAAAGTTGACCTTGAAAGTCTTCCTGTCCTATCAGTCCTTCTCAAAGCCACTACAAGAATTTACTAAGCAACAGATTTCCTCATATTGTTCTCTGTTCTTTCCATGACTTAATCTATCCATTAAACACTACCGAGATGAAGACACATGCATCTGTGGAAGCAAATACTTCAGCGAGGGCCTTTTCCACATGGAGACAAAAAGTTAAGGACTAGCATAGCTGAAGTGTATGAAGTTTCTTACTGGAGAAACCTGGCTGAGGAAAAGACCTCAACTGCTAGAATTATATCACTTTGCCTTCCTAACATGGAAAAGAAGTAATGAAGTAATGTTTGTAATGAAAGGATTGCAGATAGGTCAATAGACGCACCTTGCCTTGGTTGAATGCAGGAAAAATGCAGAGTATGTATTGCTCTAAAGAGTGCTAACAGGGGGTAAGGAAGAGCAGAGAGGAACTGCAGTCATTTTTCTTCTCCTGCATCTATATTTTAAAGAGTCTGAAAAAATACTGAAATATTTTTCAGCTACCTTGCTCACTGTATGTGGAAGCGTACAGATGAAATTTGTGGTTTAGTTTTTATAGCACTTTTGCTCTTACTTCTAGGCTTGGCAACTTTCTCGTGGACATGACTAAGCTTACTGTAAGATCAAACAGCACAACAATTACTATGTACTCTGAAGAGAAATAGTGAAGAGAAATACTTCAGTTTTATACATAATTTGCAATTTGCTGCACTGCTTCAGTGAAGAAAAACTATCCAGTATTCTTGCACAAGAACCCTAGGCCTTAAAAAAAAGAAAAACAGCATTTTGATTGTGAAAGCTAGGAATAAAGTGAAATATAAGAGCACACAGGAAGCTGCACTAACAGCATAAGCATAAGCAACATACAGCCCTGTGACCTTCTAGATTTACAAATTGCTCCAACATTTTTCAGAAACAGGAGACAGCTGTCTCAATGCTGCAGGTGGTGATCTCTTCAGTTTTGTCTGGACCCACCTATCTACCTTTAGTTAGTAACAACACACAAATACCAGCATGCTTTGAGGCACAGTTAACATCTCTGAATTCACAGAATCAATAAATCAATTCCACATGTCGAAAACTTATTTGGAAAATCCTATCAGGTTTACAGGAAATTGTTCTGTGAGCAGCAGAAAGAAGGAAACCTTGTTTTCTTTAGAATTCTGACCTTTAATACCATAAACTTCTGCAGCCACCAGCACATCCCAGAGTTAGTCCAGAACCAGGTATGCACTAAACTGTGCCCCAACTGCTGTCAAACAGTGTAGAAAACAGTACAGTTCTAGTTTCAGTATTTCTTCTCCACCAGCCACAGACTTTGACAAATTTTGTAAGAATTTTATTAACTTTGACAATTCTAACTATTTTTCAAATTGTACAATGGTTTCAGGGGAACTGGGAAGAATGATGCATGGATGGGAATAAGTCTCATTAGAAAGACTGTTACAAAAGCAGGCTAAAAATGCATTCCCCTTTTCATGACACTTGACATCAGTTCAAGACTTGCACGCCTGTGAGTTTGCTCTTGCTCTCCGACATCATCCAGTGATGTCGGATTTTAGAACTTCATTTCCAGCTCAGGATAACCCTAATTTGTAGATCCTAATGGCAGAGTTAAAGGTTTACCCATTTAATCAGCCTTTCTTCTTACCAAGAGGTGGAAAAACCACAGCGCAAGAATTTCAGAACCCCTAGTCTGTAGCCAAACAAGTCAATCTGCACATGGAGATCTGAAGTTCTCCCTGCACAGTTAACAGATGTAGACAGGCTCCACTATGGTACTCTAGTTGCACTTTGGAGTCTCCATTAACCATTTTGGGAGACTAGGTTCTTAATTCCAGGAAGCTGGTTGAAGTCACATCATATAAATACTCTGTTATATATATTGCTTAAAAATTGCAATAAATTTTTCAACATGTTGGATGAATTCAAACATTACAATAAATGGTAGTGTAGTATTTAAATATTTGTACCAACAGTTAAATACTAAATATACATACATTAGTGTTTCCTTATACTGGCAGGACAGGGAAATATCTTTTTTTTTTTTTTTTCCTGTGCAGCAGAAATAATTTTATCACTTTACTTTCTTTGAAGAAGCTGACTATTATACCTACTTATTAGCAACTGCAAGAGAAATTGAAGATTTTCTTTCACTGCTCCAGAAACATGGCCTGGAAATTAACAGGCACAGGGCATCTCAGTTTTCACTGTAACACTGTTTACCAAACCAATTTAATCAGTTATAATCCCTTTTTTTAATTGGTGGGCTTTTAGAAGCTGAACTTTCAGGAAGAAAGCTATTTTGCATACAGCTCTGCTTAGCTCCAGCTTTCAAATAAAAGTCATCTGCATAAATACTAGAATGTGTTATGCCCTTTTCTTATTTCTTTCTAATGCCCAAGACATATTTTTCTATTATTTTTAGACACACACTGGGAATTCCCCCAGTGCTTGTCCTTCCTATACTGCAAAAGATCTGATACAACAGATAAAGCAACTGGTCAGTCATCAGCTTTGCTATTTTTACTGCTCTCATGAGTGGTTCCAACCTCAGCAACTTACAGAGTATCCCTGTTTCACAAGTATTGTAGGTTAGTCAGATAGCATTCAAGAACACACAAGCATCCCTTAGTACTTTTAGGGTCCTGTCATTTCCTACTACAAAAGCTGTTCTTGATAATCAGGGGGATGGCTTCACCAAGTAAGAGATAAAATGAAAAACAACTGGCTTCTTCCTGGGTGACATCCCCTGTTAGTGTTGCTTTAATCATCACAAGAATCAGAAATGTGTTTAACAAATTGTCTCATTCCATCATAGCATCAAGCAAAATTCAGCATATGCTTTCAGAATCACTGAAAAAAAAATATATTGAAATGATTCCTTTGTATGTATTAAAATCTCTATTAACAACAATCAGTGAAAAGAGTGCAAATCTTTCTTAATTTCTGCATAAAGGGAAAGATCACTCTCACAAAATAAAATACCTCACCATAAAAATGTATCCAATCACACAACTTTTCAAGCAAGATATTTTAATAAGATAACCTTTTCGTCCCTGCCTATTTAATAAGACAAGACATTTTAGTTTATTACACCACCAGTGCACAATTCATTTTCATGATACAGCAACAATAAATAACTTAAGAACACAAATGAAACAGCCAAATCCCATAGCCTCCAGTGAAACAATACATGGAATGTAAGTAACTACATGCAGTATACATTTTGCAAAAGATTTTGACTCAGTTCCAAATTTAGCAAAATGTGACCAGGAAGTAAGTGTCTGGAACTTAACCACAGTATGCATTTGACCCTCTTCAGTCTTGAAACCTACTATTTGCCAAATGTCATTTCAGCTCATAAGAGCGTTAAAGATCCTCTAGTCCTCTGTAAAGAATTAACTGATCCATGAGGAGATTTTTTAGAATCTTACAGGTCTAATTTACACTGAAACTTACTTTAGTTACTCAAAAGGATTTTTTGCTCTCTAGATAAAGTTTCCAAAGACTTTTAACATCTGTGTGAAGGCAACAGCATCAGCCTTTCATGCTTGAAATATATGGAGGTAGTTCAAGAAGAAATGTGAAAGGAGATTATTTGCTTAGAAAGGAGTTACTCCCAGTCTTCTCTATCAATCTATCAACTGGCTCCTCCTTCTTTTAGCCATACAAACAGTACCAACTTCTCCATCTATATGTTCTCTGCCCATATACACATTAATAAAACTGAGAGATCACATATAAATAGTTTTTGTCTAATTTTACTGAAATTCTTTTTGTCTTCACCGGAGGGAATTCAAGTAATTCAAAACTATGCTAATTTACTTATAAGTATGTGAATCTGAATGAACTTAGGTTGGGCTACAGTTTGGTTCTGCAATCCTAAAAATTTATCACAGAGCCCATGCAGCATCTAGAACAGATGACATTTATTTTGAACTGTCCTGATTTTAAAGGTTTAATACATTAGAAACTGGGAGTTTCTAATCACTTTATCTAAAATAGTAATACTTTGAGAGAGACAAAGATCATATTTTCACCACATAGCCACGGTCTGCTAGCTTAGTCCATAGATGCTACATCAATATGCACATCATAATATTAACAGTAAAAACAATGGAATAGAAATTCTCATGGACTTCATGCTAAATAGCTACAAAAAGAGTGTTTAAATACTATAAGTCTTTATACTGTATGAAGTGTTCAAACAGTACCCTTCTACTTCTCTATATTGATTATTTTCATGTTACAATATATTAAGGCCTTTTTAGATTAAGACTGATTTCTTTAGAATGACAGACTCTTGCTCTAAACTGAACCAGTCAGTATTTTTTTCTTAAAAATACATCCTGATGATTGGACTATCCAGTGAGAACACTTTTTTTTTTTAAGTATACATTTATTTCTTTTCATCCAGGTCTAGGACTACCTACCTTGGAAAAACACAGCTTTACTGTGAAAAAGGAATTTTCAAGACAAACAGATTTCCTGGAATTCCAAGAGAACCTACCTTAGACAGAATTGACTAAGACATGAATTTTTGTTTGGATACACTGGCCTGAAAAGCTGTGTGAAGTTACTGCCTTGCAGGCACAGCTTCTTTCAGAGGTGACATGATTCATACAGTTTGTACAAAAGAGGATGAAACGAATTTCTCACTATGGAATAGGGCTTAGAATTATTTTACCCTACTCGTGGTAATTAGCAAAAGTATTTTGATTTCATGAGGACTAAGTAAATTAGTGCAGTTCACACTGATAAAATAAGTAATGAAACCTGTAAAGGCATATACCAGAGGTAAAGAGCATGAACTAGAATGTTTACGTTTTCTACATTTGAAAAAGCAAGGCTACATGTTTGCACTCACTGACAATATGTACCTCATACAATAATATTGTTGTTATGAAACAAAACTGCCTCATAAAAGACAGTTACTAAAATAGCCAATCCAAATAGCAAATAAATCTCAAAATGACAGAGCATTGCCTGTAATTAAAACATGCTTCTACTTCCACCCACGTTAGGCAGAGCAGCCCGAGTATCCTGATACAGCAGTTAGTCTTTATTAATTGTATCTTAATGAGGATTCCTAAGACAAATTCAATATTGAAATTCAGATAGACTACAATCAAATGGTACCTAGTCTTAAATTAGCCTACAATTATCAGTAGCTGCCAAATGACAAATTCAAGAGTAAGCTGCCTGTAGTGACAGGTAATGTGTCCCAGTTATTTGCCAAACCAAATGTCACTGCTCTATAATAAGTCAACATCTGTAAAAACACTACCACAGCAACAGCCAAGATGAAACTTAAATAAAATGGAGTAACATTTCTGTCTTATCACTCTGACTACAAGTTATATGAACTGCATTGGAAAATTAAAGTTGAGATTTGTTTTCTATTGATAACCACCTCCTCGTCACCAGAAAGTTCTGGGATATTGCTTACAGCCCAAAGAAGGCAGTTTCCTAAAAACTTTTAAGTGGTAGTTTGTTATGCTTTGTGTGATACCATCGCTAGCCCTGTCGAAAACAGCAGACACCTGATGCAGATGTGGAAAACAAACTAGAAGTTATCAGATTTCTTTGCAGAGGATGAGCCCAGAGCAGGCATTGGGAGGGAGGGTGAAACACACCTGGGCTTATTTACAAGCCAGAAAAACCCCTTGTCAGAGTAGACATTGAGCTTAGTAGGAACTGAAGGGCTTGCACAGTACAAGCTACAGCTTCAAGACAGCAACACAACAGCATCTGTGACTAAGCTTTAGCCATCTAAGCCAGGGTTTTCTTTTCCAAGTTGTGCATCAGGGAACACACAGATAAGAAAGTTCTGTGAAGTTGGCAAAAGGAGTATCCAAGAAGGATCTATTTTTCCAACAAATGACTAAATGCTTAGAAGTGAATTTTGCCATCAAAAGATTTTTACATTAGCAATGTAAGGTGGAATAATACATCATTTCATTTCCTCCTTTTTCTTCAGATCTGCAGGTTCCCTGGTCTACTCTAATTTCCTACTCTTCTAGTCCTTGAAAAGCAAAATCTAACAGAAGTATACTGTAGAATTATACTTCAGATACATAGATGAGAGACATCAGATAGATTTGATTTAGATTAGATACATAACAGCTAATAGCATATAGAGTGCTAACTGGTATTACCTGAAATCAAGGTTGAAGAAGGTAAACAACATGAGCCATGCAATGTTATGACTCCTGAGAACGAATTTTAGAATTTTTTTCAGTTCAATTAGGCACAAAATGTGGAAGGATTAGAGCCTAACTTGTTTTATGCAGGCACTGCTTATCTCTATTTGACGACTATCACTAGCAAGAGACTGGAATTGGCTGGAGTCACTGCCCCAAATAAAATAATCACTTTTAAAAGATTAAAGAAGCCATTAATGTAGATTGACTTTGCCCCAGTAGAAGAGCGCAATGCAATCTGTTCAGTGCTGGTGAACTGGCAAGGATAAATAAAATTAGTCTGACACCCAAGTACAAAAACAGGGACTTGTGGATGTCGAGTGCAGTGTCCAAACTCACAAGGACTTTTGAAGTGACAATGGTTCCAGAGTAAACATTCTATATGCAACACTTGGATACAGCTTTTTCTCCATCATCAGACTGGACACTTGTAAATTCTCAGCAAGAATCCCAAAGGTTTTACAAACACCATTCTTAATCCTCAACAGCTTAAATAAAAACCAGTTCCCACAGAGGAGGATGGAGTTCTGAAAAAATCTGTGCATCAACTATAGAGAGAACTTATGAGCTCAGCAATAGTTCAGGAGCCTTAAGATAGTTTGGTACATCAACTCCCCTTCTGAAAGGGAGAGACAGACAAAGAATCTATATTCAAGAAGAGACCTTTGGTAGCCAGGCACACAGAAAACCAGGATCTGGACACAGGCTTGAAAGTAGGAAAGAAAGATCTGTGCATTCTAACTTTGGTTCTTTGCTTGACTTCATCTACACACAATCCAGTCTGTTTACATGTGTTTGGTATGAAGGTTTGCTTGTAAGGAAACATTTTTGTCATCTCTCTTTTTCTAGACTGTATGACAATCTTATTACTCAGAATCTGTGTGGACAGAAAGAACACGCTTCAATATGGAACTGGTACCCAGGTCTGTGTTTATGTTCTTACTTCATACCCTGAAAGTATTGAAAAAAACTATTTTCTCTTGAAACTGTATCAGATAATGTTTGGATAATTACAACTCAACAAGGAAAGAAAACTGAAGAGCTAACAAAAATAATTTCAGGTCCCCAGATCAATACAGTATGTTCAACAAACTTCACAACTGTCCAGCTCTTTCTGAATGACTGCCTATTGACTTCATAAAACAGCATAGCAGACAAACAAGACCATGTATGCCAAAGCATAAGAAAGCACAACAGCAGAATGCACAACCAGTCTGTTCAGCTGTTACACTTAGGACAGAAAAATGAAAGCAGTATTGGTCAAGGGTACCTTTTTCATCTCCTTGAGAGACACTTCACAGTTGAGACCACTTCAAGCATTTACATTGGCTGTTGTTCTTGGATAAACAGGTCAGCTCACAAATACTCCTTTTTTTTGTAATATGTGCATTTTCTTGCTAGCGCCCAGCTCGCTCTTATTTCAGAACTCCATATTATAAGACAATGTTCTTTTGTGCCGTTGCTCTTCTGCCATTAAAAGAGAGCCCCGCCCCAAGCTTTTCTTTGTTTAATCACAAATGTATTTATCATTGCTTTGCAATGAATTTGAACAAATCAATGTTTCTCTCATTTCAAATGAGTTACAAAAGGACTTATAAAGGAGACAAAAAGAAAATACATGTCCTTCCAGCACACTGTTCTACAAAAGAGAAGCATACCTGCAGTACTGTAGTTTGTTATTTGATTACCTAAATATTTTTCCTTTACCCCAGACATATTGCTGAACTAATTTCAAAATTGAGGTATTTAAAATATTTCAAAATAATGAAATACTGAAGAATCCCCATCCTTTGTTTAAAAATGTTTAACCCAATTAAAATATTGATTCAAATTCATGCTGTTCCTCCCTGACGTTTGATGACGGTTACGATGACAAAATGTAAGCAAATCAAAAAGAAATACAATGTTGTATTATAATACCTTTACTCATTGTTCAGTGAATTCCACAAGAGTTTCCCTTGAAATTGCAATAGCATAACTTAATAAATACATTAGTGAAGAACTGTGCAGGCTTTATTTTTTAATGTCTGGAATTGAGAGACTCATTTTTTTTTTAATCCAAATAAAATCCATGTTTTCCATTATTTCTTCCTGATTTTTTTAAAGTTTCACACTACCTGCAAGTTAATGACATTTTTCCAATCATCTTATTTTCAAAGTCTGTTTTAAGGCTTGTCAGTGCGACGTTTATGAAAGCTCAGAACTCTGCTGACAATTGCTCCAATGAAGACTGTAATGCCAGCAGCAGAACAAGGTTATGGCTCAGGCTTTAAAAGCACGATCTCCAATTTAAACAGAAAAGTTTAGTAGAAAAATACACCATCTCAAAGGCAGCTAATACCAGCACCTGCAAGATTGCCACCCAATAGTCTGCCCTAAACTCTATGATCAATGATGACTATTCACCATCTTTGCTACACAAATTTCTTATATTTAGAACAGATTGGGAAATATTAAAAGTATTAAAAATAATTCTTCTGAGGTATGAGAAGATTAATTAAAGAGTTAGCTACCTTAGAGGTTTCTTCTGTTTGAATTTCACATTTTTTTTTTTCAATTCCTTTCTAATCGAAATACCATGAACTTGCCATCACATTCCCTAAGTTTTGCTAGAAGAGCTGTCTTGATATTTTTGAGCTCTGCCTCCCCCATTCATCCATTCCTCATGTTCAACTTACATCATGATACAAGCTCATGTAATTCTGAATAATAAAAAAATAGACATAGAAATAATTCAACAGAAAGATTTTTATTTTTTTTAATCACTGCAAGTGGCTAGGGTTTGTATCTCTCTATTATCCAATAATGAAAAGGCCCTTCTGTAAAGCAAACTGGAAAACAGATGCTATGAATTTAACCATGAGAAACACTGCTGAATTCTCTGACATCTATAGGTCTCAAGTTTCAATACTGACTGATGTAGAATAAATAGTTACTAAAAAACGCTCAATAAGGTATAGCATGAATCAAGACACCTACAAGAAACTTAAGTACATCTACTTTAAAGCTAAAAGGCCTAGTAAGAAAGAGCTTTATGTTCTGTCTGATCTTCCAAATTCTATTCCTGACACTGGAGTGCGCTAAAAACCTCCTCTCCTCATACTTGCACTTTCTATTAACAATCTATATCTACCAACACAAATAAAGTATTTATGCAAAAATCTGCATAGCACTTATTAAAGCCATTCTGAAGGCATTAACACACCTTGATCAGTCAGACAGACCATCACAAATCCATGCAACTCTTGAAGGAGGCTCTGCAGACCAGCCTTATGACCAGCCAGTCATCAGAGATACCAGGGTAATAAGCATTATTCCTCTGAGCGGTTTCATAATGCTTGCCTCCTACCACACTGTACATTTTAGCAAAAACTGAACTGCACACCTTTCCATAGATTTGGCAATCCGCCTTTTCTGCTCAATAATGTGTTTCCTTATTTTCAGAACAGCATCCCATTCCCATAATATTCCCAGCAGCTTTCTAGATCCTCATCACAACTAACCAGTTTATAAATAAAAACATTTAGATGCACTTAAAAATTGTTTCTCCTTCTTACACTCCAGGCCCAATTCCACCTGGTTCTAAATCACCTCATGTATTTCTTAATTTTCATCTGATTTAGGTGCTTGCACTAGAGCAGGAAGCATGCTTGAGTGCACTTAATATTAAATAAGGCTTTCCTCATTGCTCCAGCTCAAGGAATAATACATGGTTAAAAATATAGTCAAATCATCGTTTATATGAACACCTTTTGGAAGTTGATAGAGCTCACAAATACTGGATAGGTTTGGGTTTGCAATGGATCCAATACAGTTAGTAGGTCCTAAGTACAGTATCATCTTATAAGGTGCTATAGACTACTATAAAGTTGACATGTTTCATGAAGTTGGTCACACTAAAGTTATCAAATTTCACACTGAGAAAGGTTAAAAAGAATTTCCCTTACAGTTCCCAGAATCATTCTTAGAATTTACAACAATAGAAGATATTGTGTTTGCTTTTGTTTAAATTAATTCTGAATTAACTCAAAACTGTCATATTTGTAGATGCACAAGTGCTCACGCCTATCTCCATGTGCAATATGTGGGAAGCCTCTGCCCAGAAGCTTGACCTGGTGCATCCTTACAAGGCACTGAGAAGACATGTGTGAGAATTGGGATAATATAGAAATGGGAGTCTAGGAAAACCTGAAGAAATGAAGGCAACAAAGAAGGGAAGCCATGAGAGACAATTATTGTCATGAGGAGTGGGGACAAAGGCAATGCACCTATAGCAAACTGTAGGCTTCATTAGTCCCCATTGCTGTTGAAAAAGTTGTTTACAGTGAATTTCAAACCCAAGGTTAAGCTTCAAAATTAGAAACAAATTAAATCCATTAAATAAAGACACCAAGGTAGATACATTTCCCATGCTGCAGTGCTATAGACTGTTAGAAGTTCTGTTAGGACTCCCTCACAATCCCAGTGAACAATGACAGGAAACATACATTTGCAGTAATGGAAAATTGATCTCTACTAGGTATTTTGTTATCCTGACATCCTTAAGCATTGAACTTTCATTTTATGATCAAAAAATTATTAGGATTCATAGCAGTGAAAAAAAGCAAGACCCCAGCCTCCAACATGTAGGGGGTAGGGAAACTCACAATAGCATTACCACTACTGTCCTGAGTTCAGCTGGGATAGAGTTAATTTTCACAAGAAGCTGGGAGGGGGCACAGCCAGGACAGCTGACTGGAACTAGCCAAGGGGATATTCGACACCATATGACATCATGCTCAGTATATATCTGGGGGAGCTGGCTGGGGAAGGGTTATGGCTCAGGAACAGACAGAGCACTGGGTTCAGGGTGGTGAGCAATTGCATTATGCATCACTCATTTTATGCATTCTTTTATTAGTATTATTACTACTTCTTCTCTCCTTGTGCTGTCCTGTTAAGCTGTCGTTATCTCAACGCATGAGGTTTTACCTTTTTCTTCCAATTCTCCTCCCCGTTCCGCCAGGGTAGGGGGAGGAGTGAGTGAGCAGCCATGTTGTGCTTAGCTACCAGCTGGGCTGAAACCACAACAGTCCTTTCTGGCACCCAACAAGGGGCCTAAAGGGTTGAGATAACAACAGATCTGACCAGAGCATGTTAAAACAAATTTGTTATACGCATTCTTATATTAGTTAAATAGTCACTGGTCACAATGTTGGTTCATTTGTTGGTTCACATAGTAGTGTTATGTAAGTTCTTATACGCATTATGTATTCCCTACGGTGATGTTTATCACCTCGGGGAGAGGGCTCCGGACTATCACTTTGCTGTACTGGGTAATGTCGATTTATGATACGATTACATCACTGGTCATGAGGTTAAGCTGGTACTTGTAGGTGGCATTGTTGTCAAGTCTGTATCTCGGGCGCCCTCTCTTGGAATTTATTAGTAATCGCACCCAATTTATGGGGAAGACAGATGGGAATAAATCATGACAGCTGCTCTTTATGAAAACGTTATAGAACACTTCATGCATGTCAAATATAACAACATCACAAAAAAAAAATTAGAGCTTCTGAAGTTCAAAAATATGCGCAGAAGTCTTCTATATCTATATGAGGATATTATAACACATTGTGCATTCTAGCAAAAAAAGTAGACAGATCTAAAATTTTAACACTGCATGGCCTCCAGGCCATGATTACCCCAATGGTATGCACAGCCAAAGATGCTAGAAGAATATCCTGGCCATAACTCCCTGTAGGTCAAATATAGTAAATGCAAGAACACAGAATTTTCATTCAGTTCTCTTGCACGTAAGCATTATAATACAGTCTTTTTTATATCCTCAATCTGGTATTTTCATTCAAGATCCCTGCTTTTAAACATTTTGCAGAATCAACATGGCTCACTTAATCAGCAGTTTTTTCAAATGTTCAGCTGAACACAGCCATGCAAGTGTGGTGCCAGGAATTTGACTTGCTGTAACCTTTTGAACCTCTTGAAAGGAGATTCAGGATTTTTTTCTTTCCTTCTGTGCTCATTTGTTCAATACGTACATGTCTCTCAAAACATTAATGAGCTTAGTTAAGAATGTGCCTGTAAGGTGTGCAATTACTATACTATTAAAAAAAAAAAAACAACCAAGGAAGACAGATTAGTTTAAAAAGCATTATTAATTTTGAGTTCCTGCACTTTATTACAATTATTTAGAAGGTATTTAGCAACTCAAAATTAAAAATCTAGTTCCCATGTACTTAATTTTCAGCATAATGTTCAAGACAGACCCTGTGGTGTCAAATCAAGAATACAGACCACAGTTTCTCATATTTCTCTCATGTACATGGTAGAAAGTAATTATTTTCAGCTCCATTTAGTTTGCTGATTTAACTTATTGAGGGTCCCCTCAAGCAGTTCTGTTGACCTAATGTGGCAAGGAAGAAAAAAGCAGTAGGGAAGAACTTCTCAATCCAGCACTGCTGCCAAGGAAGTGTTAGGTGTAACATACTTCCAGGGAAGGAGAAACATCTGTGTGAAAAGTTTGGTTTAAGCAATGTATTTAGCATCACTGAGAAATCCTGTAGCAGAAGCAGGGACAAAATCCAACTCACCATGGTAGGTTCTACTTGCAGAAATGTCCCTTCTCTCCTGCATGCCCTATCTCATTTTGGTGAAGCAAATGAGGCAGGCATCCACACCACTAAACCCACTTTCTCCCTAGAAAAAGGGCAGAGAAGTCAGCAAGTAAATGGCAATCTACAGCAGCTGATAATCAGCTGAACACCACTTATTTAGCAAATGTATTGTTCAGTTTACTATCCTTATCAAGGTTATTACTATGGGGATCTTCCATTTAAGTCTCACAATGGGTTGCACCATGTTATTATAGAATGAACTGTTAAGAAATACAAAAGCAAAGAACTAAGCCCAAAACAGAGCTGCAGTGACAGATCAACTGCTACAGCAGTTTAACATGGCAATGATATGAATGGGTTTAGGAACTTTTTTAGCATCCAAGCTTTAGGAAGCACAGATAAAGATTCATTTAATGAGTAACACTGCATCACCCATCAGCTCTATGTTGCCACAGACAATAGGCATGCTGTTAGCTTGTTAATAATTTTAGTTGGTTTCTTTGGTTGGCTACACTTAATTGTTGTCAACCAGAAAACAAATTAAATTCTTGTTTTCTTTACAAGGCCCCTATGCTCAGCATTGCAAAACAACTAAATGACAGATGCTAATTTGGGGGGTGGAGGGGATGTTTATAGCTACTTACAGGAATGAGGGAGGTAGGCCCCTGTTTCTAATATGTTTACCTATTTAGGAAGGCAGGAGGCAACTGTCCAGCTGATTTTACTTCTGATTCTGAAGCTCTGCAGTATCATGTGCCTGCGAGAACAGAGAGAAGACCAGAATATGTTTTACTGTTTTACTCCAAAAGTGACACTGTAAAGTACTATTCTGCATCCATTTATCATTCCCACTACACACCCTGATCCTGGAATCTTTATCTGCAGCGCTATCGTGGAGAAATAATTTCTTCCTTTCTTCCAGCTTTGACCATTCCCAAGATGGTTATAAGCACTTCAGTATCTCACTGATGAGATCACAATAGTTTTTTCCATCAGGAACTTCAGCCAGAGCCCAATCCAATTCAGATTAGGCAACAGAAACATTCATTATCAGAGAGACAGAAAGCAAGCTTTTTGGAGGGAAACATTGCCTGACCACTGGCACACGTTAACCTAGACATAAGGATTCTAAAAGGTAACTTGATAAACCCAAATGGGTTTATCAAATGTTTACAAGATTGAGATCGCTTTGCCATCGCAGAGCTATATGTACATTAAATGACAGCTTCTTAGGACTGCAGCCCCCTTATTGTTTGGTTCAGAGAAACAAAGGCAATATACCTTAAAATCCAGTTTAGAGGGCTGGTTTTCCACCAGTTTGTACATTCCATGTCAATGACAGAACTGGGTAAATTATTCCAGCTGATCCAGTGTATGTAGTCCCTTTCTAGTTACAAAACATTCATTTGCAGATAGAGATCTACTGATTTTGTTCAACAACATGTCATACGATTTAAAAAACAAACAAACAAACAAAACCCCCAACAACCAACAACAATAAAGCATTGCAAATTGATCTACAAGAATCCTCAACATTAATTAAATTAACCATGAAGCATAGACCCAAGTGGTTTAAAGAGCTATATGATAACATTTTGCTTCCTGAATGGATATGTGAGTGTGTTGTAGTTTATCTAGCTTTTTATCTGGTTTACCTGTTAAGAGAGCAAAAATGATCAGCACATACTCTTCTTTTAAAGCTTGTTTAGTGATACTCTGCCCAAATATCATCCTTTCTGACCATGACTAAAGTTTGCTTCTCTATTAGTCTGAGTACCATTAATTAAGATCTTAAAACATTATATCTTCTGAAGTTTTTATGGCTATCATACTTGCTTTCTCCCAATTCTTTGAATTTTTTGTTCCTCCTAGTTATAACATATTACACTTTCTTCTCTATATACAATTTGTTTTTTCTTACAAATTCATATATATATTTATATTCACTTGTGTATTTATGTACACAAACCCACATATTTGTTAAATACATTTATTTTTATTAAAAGACAAACAAACTCTCTTTTCCACTTTCCTTCTCCACACCCTCAGCTATATTTTTCCTAGTATATGTTGTTGTACAAATTTATTTCAATATAATACACCTTCACTGGTCATTTTTAAAGCCATAAGACGCTATCTGCTTTTCAGGTTCAGTTGAATTTTCACCTGGTCAACTCGTGTCAGCCACCTAGAAGACTAAGTTCATTTTTCTGTGAAATTCCCCTGAAACGGGAAAATAGCTATGGTAACCTGACCAGAAAGAACTAAATATCCTCCATATTCATACATAGAGTATTTGGAACTGTTAGTGGTCACAAAAATAACATATTTAAGGTGTTTTACAGATGTCTACTGAAGTCCATAGGCAAAACTGTACTTGCATTTTTTACAAAATCACACCTTTGATTTCCAGCGTTACAAGAAACAATCCAAAATGCCAAATTAAGATAGGTTTTTAAAAGATTGTCCAAATACTTTTTTCACTCTTGCTGAGATCTTTATTTCAGACTTCTAGATTGAAACATAACCCACACTTCAATTTCACCGTAGTATTTATATTGTTATGTGCAGATTGTACAAGTACACATAATTATGCTAAAATTCTCGTAGCCAAAGAATGGTGCTCAAGATCTTTGAGTTTGTCTGATTCCTTTCCACCAGCAACATTTCATTCACAACACACATTACAGTCACACATACAAATCATTGAGAACAAGTGGTGCGTCAGTAATGCTGTTGGTGGAAACAAAAAGAGCGCCCAAGCCTGTTGTGCTGTTCTGATGCCCTCACATCCTGCTGAACTGCTTGACACTCACAAAACTCAATTAACACTTCTAGAAACAGCACACATGGAAGAACTACTCAGAGTATCACTGTCCACCAAAGTGTCTTATTTGTTCCTCTGAAGTGCCATTAAAAACAGCTGTTATAATTGCATAAGTTAAAAAATAGCCAGAACAGAGCTCTCTCTAGATAGCAAAAACATGAAGTTAAGGAATACATAAGAAACCGCAGAGAAAAGTCTTTCCTGGTTACTTTGCCTCCTGCTAAAATCATCCTGGACACTCGCATGCATCCATTGGGTAATAAAACAGATAGGAGAATGAGAGGAAGTATATTGGTCTCGTCTTAATTGGTGAAATACACTCAACAGCGCAAGCAATGGACAAGAAGACACAAAACTTGTCTTTCAATGCAGAGGCCATAGCAAAAGCCAAAGTTATCTATGATTGTGAACTACAGACTTAAATGAAATTCTAACTGCCAATATAAGCAATTAATTTGACCTTAGTATTCAATTCTATATTGTTATTTAATGAGTGTCAAAATTATTCACACATAATGAAAGAAAGACAAATTACACTGGATTGACACTGAAACAATCACAAGAAAGTTTTTATGGAAAGAACATCATGCATTTCCAGTAAGTTCCTATAAAGGTAATTAATGCTTTCAAAATTCAGTCTGTGTCTTGTTTATGGCATAACCAAAATGTGACAATCTGTCACTAATGAGTCATGGAGGTTTTGGTGTAGTAATACCTTAACATGATTACACTCTAATAAGTACTGTATGTTCTCACATTTGATTATGTGATACATATTATCAATATATTAATTATATTACTGTTTAAGCTCAGATTTATTATTCTATCTCTGAAAATAAAATAACAGACACTTCCAGTCGTGCAAGATGATAGTTACATGTGTTTTTTCATTAGCCCAAAGAAACATACCTACTGAAGATTTCCAACTTCAAAATGCAAACAAGGACCTTTGTGAACAATTTTATTCTGATCAGTTCCATCATGAAAGGCTGCAACTGGCCAGTACAGGAATACTGGAAGTGCCCACATTGGAGGTTTATGGCAGACCTCAGGTTTTGTCATATGTACTAAAGTAGTTTTTGCAAAAGCTACTGTATTCGAACGCTGACAGAAACAGTATCACCAAGATCTTGGAAAGTTTTCTATACATTCCCTTTAGCTCTCAATAGCGTGTGTCACTTTGAGGCAGCAGGTTTTTTGTCCAAAGCTCTAATTTAAGATATGATAAACCTCTTGGTTATGTTTATCGCTGCTGACTTTTAGCATTCATGGTAATAGCATGAAGTCATGGAAAACACAGCAATTGTTTGACTGCTCAAAAGCTAAAGACAACTTTTTACAATAGAAAATTCTCTTTTAATTAAAAGACCTTATATACAACACATACTTCTTTATCACATAAAGCAGCAGAGACACTTTTCCAGGCCCATGCTAGAAAGCTACCAAATCTAAACTCCCAAGTTTATCAATTAGCTACATTCATTTTCTGAAATAAAATAGCTAAAATATGAATTGAACAAACAATGGATGTTATCCCCAATCTCCACATATCTGCTTTATCCTACTTTCCCAGCAAAACAAGCCTGTACTGACTGAAAGATGATGCTACAACCTAGTAGCTTTAAAAGATGGATTCCTCTTCCTTCTCTGAGGCACTGGTTTGGGCCACTTGGTGCCATTTGCTCCGATACCCAAGTGGTCTGTGGGCCACTTCAACTCACTCAGCTGACAAAAAAAAACCTGCTATTTTTTTTTTTGTCTGGAACAATTTTGTGCTGGATTGAATCAGCTCACAGAAGGGTCTGTAAAAAAACCATGGCCAGAATAAAGTAGGCAACATGAAGGAAGTGGGGTAAAGAATCTCTTTTCTTCAGTGCCAGTGACCTTTCAGATTAGCTCTCCTCTTTTGTAGATCCACAGCTTCCACGTACTGCAGTGGAGGCTGGCCCACTGCAATTGTACTTAGAGCAGAAGTGAAGTCTGCTCTGCAGTGCTGGTGCTCTGCTGGCCCTAGGGAGCACACAGGTACCTTCTGACATGGTGACAGCTGGAAAACCAGCCTTCACCTTTAAAAGTATAAAAGTAACCTGGGTTGGAGCTTAGGTTTGAGGGCGTTAGCATCATGTTGTACACAGCTTGTGTTTCAAAGACATTTCCAAATACGTGTCTGCACATTTCTTGGCAATCTTACAAATAAAAGTCCATGGAAATAGCACCAACCCTACCTGTCCTAGAAAACTGGGGCAACAAAAGTGGATTGGAACATCCTCCTTTCCTTCAACAGCCAAGGAACATTCCACCAAGAGTAAGAAAGACTAAATTGTTTGATTGTCTAGCTACACATCATTAAATTAATCTGACTCCTCTGTGCTGTCAGAAATGCAGCCAACTACTCTCACTAAGTCTCTGTAAACAGGACTGAGAAATACAAGATCATAAAACTTGTTTTTATCTCCCCAATACTGTGAACACCTACACTTTATTGTACATATTCATTTTTTTAAAACACCATTGAATAAGTAGCTCTTTTCTTCCTAGCCGTTGAAAGCTCAAAATTCTCAATTAAATGACTTCTAAAGGTTTTTTGCAAGTTAAAAATGGTATGGGTCTAAATTGAACTCCAGAAGTAGATCTTGACTACATAACTATCTGTACACTTGCATTAAAACATCTTAAGAAACAGGAACCAGAGGAACTCCAATACTAGGAAAACACTTTGGAAAAAAGGGTTGTATTTTATACTTAAAGCACCTAGCCTAATGAACTCATACCACTTCTGTTTAACTTTATGAAGAAAATGGTTTTGGTTTTTAAATACAAAGTAGTCTGATTTCACCTATTAGCTCAATAAAAGCTCATTCTGTAGCCTCACTTTCATTAAAGAAGTAAGTTTCAGGGAACAAAAATTATGTCACATTTCCACACATACAAAAACCCTGAGACATGTAATTCAATTTTTAGTTATTTTTCTCTATGTAAACCAGTCATAGGACTTCCAAATTACTTTCTGAAAAATGCTCCTCACCCCCCCCCCTTTTACAGTCAGAAAATGGAAACAAAAACCACATAAAATGATCAAATTCAGATTACCTGTAAACTAAAATATTAATCTTGTAAAGAATATTTAGTATGGTATGTCCTGGCTTTTTGTTAGCACGTGAATTCACTTTTTTATTACAAGCTCTCAAGAATTGTACTGTACCCTAAATCACAAACATTAAATTCCAATTCTAAGGTGGTTTTTTTTTCCTCTCATATCACCATCAGTACTAACATACTATGTTAAAGTACAGTTTTCATTGTGAATAATACAAAGTCAGCAAGTGCATCGATGTAGGTTTCAAAATAATTATCATTTGGCTTAATATAGGAAAAGGTTACTTTTTAAATCAAGTTTTCATTTATTTTGTCCAGAATTTAGAAGAGTTTAAACCCATACAAATCTATGTGTATGATTAGTTGTACTAACGTCATTAGACTGCTAACATAAAAGCAAACACCTAGTCACCAACATGGCAATGTGTTTCTGAGATCTTTTGGAACACAGGAAGAAATCCTAACTTCAGTGAGGTCAGAGAAAGTTTTCCATGAACTTCACCTATAAACATCCTTTAAATACTGTGAACTCTGTTACTAAGCAAACAAAAATTTCAGGGGAAGATCAATCAATACATCTCATCTTTAAACAATGCTAACAGTAACTGACTTTTACCCGTGGATTCTCACTTTTCATGGTTTTAAAACTTTCATAGTAGAATGCGTTTCAGTTTAAAATATATACAAAACATATTTCTATATGTGTATGTATGTGCATATATATAAAAAATCTGCCTTGCTTGTTCATTACCCTTTCCCATGAGCCTCTCAGACTTTGGTACAAGATGACAGATCTTGAACTAGTGCCTAATCACTAGTTATTTTCACTAATCAAAGTCACTAATAAAAGTTTCTAATCATAACTCTTTTCTATCATACTCCATTATGGGAATACAAAGTTATACCTTTTACTTATCTAAAAGTATGTCCTTCATTCATTCCTAGGTAGAAGATGAATGGCTTTTATCTGAAATGTATCTTAATTTCTGATGATTTCTAATTAACTTCTCTGCATTAAGTTTCTGAGGAAAAGCTATTTTTAAATTTTACACACATGCAAAAAACCCACAACAGTAACTGAACAAAGCTACATTATGAACTTCCTCTGAAAGCTATCAGCAGAGTAATTTACAAGCATACACAGACACTTCAGTAGTGCACTGTTAGAAAAACCTGTTGCTAGAGAGCTGTACAAACTTTAGCAAATAAATGGAGTGCATTGTAATTGCAAACTGAGCTACCCTCTTCTAAAAGAATACAAAATGCAAGCAATTCAAGTTACTCTTGCACTTTACACCAACCACCCACTTTGCTGACTTTGCAGGAAAAAACACAGCCATAGTTTTACCCTTCAAGACTTCTTTACAACACTTCCATCAAGTTCATAGGGACAGCTTCACCTTTACAAACAATAAATGCAATTTCACTTTTAAAAGAATCATACTTTATTAACTATAAGCCACACCTCTAGATACAAAACCTGACAAGCTCCATAGCCCACTAATGAAGAGTAGTACTATACCATATTTCAGAGTATCTGATCAGGTGTGATAGGACCTTTCTGGTCACTACTGGATGAGGAAATATAATGCATAACTAGAGCACGCAGTACACGCTGATGCCTAAAGACTCATAGCATAAAGCTCAGCCTCCTATTGATTTTAGCTTAATCTCATGAGACCTATTTTCATTTAAATCCTACTTCACCAAATAAGGCCATTTTCCAGTTGCTACTCTCTTGACAATGCAAAAAAAAAAAAAAGATTGACTTGGAGGTTAGTGAGAGCTTACTGTAAAAACTGGGAACCTGCTACTGCTTTATATAATCATGGAAGCATTGTTTCTCTTCAATCAGCTTCTTAGAACTGAGGATTGAGCGAGAAGAAAGGCAACTAGGGCCTGCGTTGTCGACACTGTATGGCTGAGCCATGGTAATTTCAACAGACTGTATTCAGAGAGCTACTTGGTTTGCCACCCATCTGCACTTCTTACCAGCAGCTTCTCAAGGGTGAGGGGTGGGCGGGAAAAAGAATGGAGAGCATCAAAGACACTGAAACATGCAAAAGTCTGTGCTTTGCTACGTGATTACTTCTGCATCGTGAAATGCCAGCAGAGCAAATCTGACCTCTGTAAAAGAGAAGACGATTAAGGAAAAAGAAAAATGACTAGGGGAAATTCTCCATATGATTTAATGAGGTGGGGGAGGGATAATATATTTTGAACCATAGGCAATAACTTTTTGTCCTGGTTTCAGCTGGAATAAAGTTGATTTTCTTCCTAGTAGCTGGTATAGTGCTATGTTTTGGATTTAGCGTGAGAATAATGTTGATAACACACTGATGTTTTAGTTAGTATAAACACTGCTTAGCAACAAGTCAAGGACTTTTCAGCTTCTCATACTGTCCTGCCAGCGGAGACTGGGGATGCACAAGAAGCTTGGAGGGGACACAGCCAGGACAGCTGACCCAAGCTGGCCAAAGGGATATACCATACCATGAGACGTCATGCCCAGTATATAAACTGGGGAAGTTGGCCAGGGGACACCGCAGCTCAGGGATCGGCTGGGCTTCGGTCAGCAACTGTATTGTGCAGCACTTGTTTTGTATATTCTGTTATTATTATTATTATTATTATTATTATTATTTTCCCTTCCTTTTCTGTCCTATTAAACTGTCTTTATCTCAACCCATGAGTTGAGATAAAAACCCACTTTTTTTTTTTCTTATTCTCTCCCCCATCCCACTGGGGGTGGGGAGTGAGTGGCTGTGTGGTGCTTAGTTGCTGGCTGGGGTTAAACCATGACACTGTTCTATCACTCAAAATATGTATCTATAGCGCAAATGCCAAAGAAGGTTTTCCAAAAAATAATTACTAAAAATCTCTTGTTAGAGGAAGACAAAAAAGAATTAAACCATCTTTCTTGTTTTTCAGAGATGCTCCAAGTGGAAAACATGATGATTATATGATGAGCTGTCGCTCAGCTACAACCCACTCAGTTCTATTACTGCTCACTACAGCTGCTTTAACATTCAGTCAGCTCAGTTACCTTTTATATTCATTACATGTAGAATTCTCAAATGTCCCTTATCACACATGGCAATCCTTGCCCTCGGAGTCCAAACTGATTTGAGCTCTTTTTGCTTCTTTGGAATTTAGGACAGAATTGTGAAAGAGAGTAGGAACCCTGTTTCCATATCATTTGAATTCCTGCCCAACACACATTTTTCTCTGCTGTTCCTTTTGCTCTCTAGAAGACTGAGGTTATATGGTACAGTGCACCATTTGCATATCAAAAGCAACTGCACTTTACACAAAAATGAAAAGCAGCCACTTTTCTGGTTTCAGTGACTAAGAGCTTAAGACATGAAAACAATTTCCTTCCCCTGAATCTGTAACTCCAAATTCAGGTGTAACTCAGTTCATCAAGACTGGTTCAGATAAGTATCTTAAAAATGCAGAAGCTCCCCCACTGCCACTGCTACCTGATACTTATTTGCCAAAGACAGAGTTCATTTTCTTTCCAAACCCTTTCCTTCCAGAGCAGCGAGACTTCACTGTCTTACCTGAAAGAACATAATTAAGAAAAACATGCAAACAAGTTCAAAGATCATAAAGAAACAATTCTTATTTAACTCAAGTTGTATATAACTTGTCTGAATGGCACTACTCCACGTACTGGGGTATTTCAATGTCTTTTTTCAGCTGGCCACCATGGCCTCAGATGTGTCAGATTTTGTTATTAAAATAAGCAGGATGACTCCCTGCTCTACCGTATACAATCTAACAGAAGAACATATGTACAGAACACTATTCCAGGTTACTCTAACTTCATGCTAAGGTAGCAACCCGACCTTGCCTTAAGTTTCTACATGGAGATGCCTTTTCTGAAGCAAAATGTCCAATGCTTGTGTTAAGAACATACACACACACTATTAGTACACAATAGCTAGCACACCATCAACTCTAAGCTAACTTGTGACCTTCATCAGGCTCCAAGAGACACAGCCTGGATGCTACATTACTGCAACCTGTTTTTCTCAACAGGAGGCCGAAGTTATTCAAGCACAAGCATTATTACCTGCTAAAGTTCAACATGCCCCTAACTGTATCACACCTAACCTTTCTGCCCTGAATACATCAGATCAGCCTGCACTAACCTAAAACCAGCATCTACCCTCCAGAAAGCAGACAGGCAAATAAATACATAAATACAAAGAAATTCGTAGTTCTGTTTCTGGGAAAGACCCTTCCTGCACCTTCGTATGAGTCTGTAGCCTAGTGCCTGGCATACTAACAAACAGGTGAGACTAAAGATACAAGCTACAGTATACTTGTGAGGCACAATAACTGGCCATCTATATGTTGTTCCCCTACCTTCTTACTGATGGTCACATACCTCAGGTAGATGAGTGCATAAAGGCTTTAAATGGGGTAAGAGAGGGGTGCAACCATGACCCCTCTCCCCCATAACATGACTGTGATTTGTGACATCAATTTTAATGACTTCCCTGCCTAGAAATGTACCTGGCCACCCACACACCCTAGACAGAATGATGAGGTGGGAACAGTAGAATGAATGACTCAAATACCAGCTGTTTACCACAGCGCCTCACTACTCCCAATATCAACAGTAGTGGGTGGTGTTTGAGCTTGACCCTGCCAAATCCCTCTTCAACTACTTCCCACCATTAGAAATGGTGATGTGTTTCCAAGTTCTGCCATGAATGCATTACCGATTTCATGAAGAAGACCTGTCTGCTTGTCGTGGTTTAACCCCAGGCAGCAACTAAGCACCACACAGCTGCCCGCTCACTGCCCCCCGCCCCGGGATGGGGGAGAGAATCAGGGAAAAAAACAAAACTCTTCGGTTGAGATAAGAACAGTTTAATAGAACAGAAAGGAAGAAACTAATAATGATGATAATAACAATAACAAAATGACAATAATAATAATATAAAAGGATTGGAATATACAAAACAAGTGATGCACAATGCAACTGCTCACCACTTGCCTACTGATGCCCAGTTAGTTCCCGAGCAGCAATCCCCCCCAGGCCAACTCCCCCCAGTTTATACACTGGGCATGATGTCACATGGTATGGAATATCCCTTTGGCCAGTTTGGGTCAGGTGCCCTGGCTGCGTCCCCTCCCAACTGCTTGTGCCCCTCCAGCTTTCTCGCTGGCTGGGTATGAGAAGCTGAAAAACCCTTGACTTGGTATAAACACTACTTAGCAACAACTGAAAACATAACTGTATTATCAACATTCTTCTCATACTGAACCCAAAAGATAACACTATACCAGCTACTAGAAAGAAAATTAACTCTATCCCAGCTGAAACCAGGACACTGCTTCAGGTGGTTTAAAAGAAAAATAGCTAGCAGACAATTCTTACACTCAAGAGAACCATGCTGTATTATGAGTACACTGGATTACACACTAATTTGACTTGTACCAGCCAGTCAAGCTAGCTTATCATTCATGAGTCACCTAAAACCCTTCTTAAATCTGCCAAGATAGCTGATCTATACATCTTCAGTTAGAGTCAGATCATTTAAAGAAATTGCACTGGATCAGAAACAAGAACCAGTATTTAAAATCAGTCAGTCTCAGCAAACTTCCTTCCATTTTTCATCTATTTCTCATTTAATAAAGCACACAGTGCAATGGCATGCTCATTTAACATAACAAAAAAGTGTTTATGAGTACATTGCTATTTGCATAAGAATCTTAATGTTAACCCATTTTCATTTTAAAATAAACTTTATCAAATTCTCAAACATATTTCTATGCTAATGTTTTGTGCCTCACATGAAGCCAACAGTCATGCCACTACTATGTTTTTACAGAGAAGTAACAGGATAGTGGATCCATAGAAGACTGAGAACTCAAATGCAGATGTAATGGGTTTGTATAGTGGGGTTTTGGTAGCAGGGAAGGGGCTACAGGCGTGGCTCCTGTGAGAAGCTACTAGAAGCTTCCCTGGCTCCAAGTCAGACCCACCACTGGTCAAGGCCGAGCCCATCAGCGATGGTGGTCACACGTCTGTGAGAACATATTTAAGAAGGGAAAATCTGCAGCAGAGAGGGGAGTGGAATGTGAGAGAAACCCCTACGCAAACACCAAGGTCAGTGAAGAAGGAGGGGGAAGAAGTGCATCAGAGGAGGCGATTCCCCTGCAGCCTGTGCTGAGACAGCAGGCTGTCCCCCTGCAGCCCATGGAGATCCATGGTGGAGCAGATATCCACCTGCAGCCTGTGGAGGACCCCACACCAGAGCAGGTGGATGCTCCTGAAGGCCGTGACTCCATGGGAAAGCCCGGATTGAAGCAGTCAGTGCCTGAAGGACTGCAGCCCATGGGAAGGACTGACACTGGAGAAGTTCGTGGAGAACTGCCTCCCATAGGAGGGACTCCACACTGGAGCAGGGGAAGAGTGAGGAGTCCTCCCCCTGAGGAATAAGGAGCAGCAGAGACAACATGTGATAGACTGACCCCAACTACCATTCCCTGTCCCCCTGTGCCACTGGCGGGGAGGAGGTAGAGAAAACTGGGAGTGGAATTGAGCCCGGGAAGGAAGGAGGGGTGGGGGGAAGGTGTTTTAAGATTTGGTTTTACTTCTTATTATCCTGTTTTGATTGATAACAAATTAAATTGATTTGGGGTTTTATTCCCCAAGTTGAGTCTTTTTTGCCCATGACCATAGTTGGTGAGTGATCCCTCCCTGTCTTTGTCTCAACCCATGAGCTTTTTGTTACATTTTCTCCTCCCCATCCCACCGGGGCGGGAGAAGTGAGCAAGTGGCCACATGGTGCTTTGCTGCTGGCTGGGCTTAAACTACCACAGCAGAGTAACAATACTATTGTCACCACTGTCTGTAATCCTTATAGGATTATAACTCATCTGGAACACTATAGTCCTTTATTGCACTTTCAGGTGATAATAGGGAGAACCTCCTAAAAGTGTTAGATGGACTTAGCTGATGAAGTCATACATCTTCTGGTGAATAAACAGTTCTCTCATTAATGGTTGCCAAAGCAGACTTGAATTTCTTATTAATTATTTGGAGAAAACTACACCCATTTTTCTATGAGGACTTGCTTTTGTGTGTTCTAGATCTGTGCTGATTCTTCCAAGACACTGAAAAGCCTACATCCTACACACATGGAAAAAAAACCCCAAAACAAACCAAAACCAAAATCAGGTGCTTGAGAACCCGGCTTCCCCATAGTCTGACTGGACTTGTTTGGTTGGAAAGAAGTATGAGAAAAGTAGCCATGTTTCAGTACATGTAGTCCTACTCTCTGGCAGTCTACACCAGACACAAATGAAGGAACAGCATCTTTCTATAAAACTTCATAAACCGGTAAGAGATAAAAGGCACACAGAACATAAATAGGTATTGGCACCTGGCAAAGACCAGTGTGATCTAAGGTAGCTTAGCTAACCACTGACAGGTTCACAAGACTAGTCAAATTCAAATCAAGGCTGACTGGATAGGCATGTGTTTAGAAGTGAGCATTTTTCACAGCTCTGTTTCTCATGAAGCACGAAGAAGAGACTTAAAATTCCCAATTCAAACAGCATATACAAACCTCTTCAAAAAGATCACAAGTCAGCTGTCAAAACTATCTTTTATGTCCTGCACCATCTTCAGTCCAATCCTGCCTTCCTGCCTGATGTATTCAGAGGTTGTTGCTGGAGTCGCTTCCTCTTGTCTGTCCTATTTAACTAATGTAATTCAATAGAATAAAATAAACTATTTCTCCAATAGCAGGAAGGCACATAGTGAACTGTGGAATACCAAATATACCAATTCAGTTTATTCAGTGGATACAAATTTTACCCAGAATACCTCACTAACTGACTGACACTAAAACAGAACAAATAATTCAGTAATCACACCTGCACCCGGAACAGTCTGTCTTGTTCAGGACTGAGGTCATCCAGAGAGGGGAGTTTGCAGTGCAGCTGCTGTACTTTACATAAACACAGAGCTTCCACGGAAATTCAAATGCTTGCTTCTCGCCCCCCCCCCTTTTTTTTTAAATATAACTTTCCTATATACTTTGGAAAACTATAAATTTCTATCCCCCACTGGTTTTTGTAGGCAGCTGGTTTTTTTCTAATTTGAGAATTAACTACATCACAAAATTATTTCCTATTGTAAATGACAGAAATGTCTGATGATTTTAGTGTGATATTAACAGAAGGTTCTTAACTGTTTTTATAGCATAAGAAACAAAATTTTAAACTGCCTAACTCTACTTCTTCAAAAGCAGGCAAGGCAGAGTTTTAAAGGAGAAATGCCCAACAATTCACATAAGTGTGACAAACTCATGTTTTATGCTTACATGGCAAAATGACCCAGCGTGCACTCACTTCTTCATAATGCTAACTTCCTCTCCAAGACTGACCCTCCTCCACATATGTCATTATACTAAACCAATAGCTTGCAATAATGGAGAATAGTTACTGCCATTTCTCATGTGCTAAACATGTAATATTCTCTTTACAATAGCCTTAATGGTTCACTGTTTTTACAAGCATTACTCAGTATATACCTTCTCAGTACTTGCCAAAGCCACATTCTAAACATTTCCCAAACTATGCTGGTAAAGTATGAAATTCAGATCTAATCTACCTGATAACCAGTCTTACATTGATAGCTACCATTTGACAGAGACAGTCTAAAAATTTTGCAACACACATAAATGTTTAGTAAGCCCCAAGATAGCTTAATTATAATACATATATATATTCATGTATCATTAACCTACATCAAAACAAATTCAAGCTCTCATTTTGTAAACAGCTCTGCAAGAATACACCTTTTTTTTTACCTATGTTCCTGAAACAAGTTGCAAAAGATAAATAGCAGGTGTTTCAGTATTGACCAGTCTAGGTGTCCTAACTGAGCCAAAGCCCGTCACTGAAGAAAGCTGGAAATCCTGCTTCAATAAGCATTCTTAATGGAACCCATTCAAATTCTCATATACACTGGCAGAATAAGCAGGAAGTTCAACAACAAAAAAAAAGGAAATATATTTGCACATTTCAATGTATTAAAATAACGCAGGACTTCACTCTTCTCTATTCAAGTTCCTGTGTATGTAAAAGAGGATGAAGCAAATTTTTCCATTTTAACTATGGATTAAGCTAGAAGCAGCATCAAAAGATAGAACGTGCCTCTGCCAGTCCAGCTACTAAAGTTACTGAAACGAGCAGCAAAATCACCATTGCCTTCAATAACAAAGAATCCTCTATGAAGCTAATAAAATACAACATGGTTGTTTTGCACTTTTACTAAGTGTGCTTGCATTACATCAGCTTTTGCATCAAAACTGGTAGTGCAAAGAGGAAAGCAAAGCCAATTTTATGAACTGATGTAATCAAGCCTAGCATCTCTGTGGGATTTTTTTGTTCCTATGGTCACAATGACACCAGACTACTTCGCCTATTTAGTAGTGGGGAGCAATGACAGTTCTTCACCTCTGCTCACACGCTTCTCTATTCTTTTCCTCCTGCTTGTACATCCTGACACACTAGGAGTCATCTTGCATTTCAGTAGGACATGAAACAACACTTGCCACAAATCACTCCCTCTCTCTCTCCCTCCTCCTTTCCTTCAACGTTTCCACCTATTGCAGGCAAAGTCAAAACTTTACATAAGAAAGTGGAAGGGGGGGAAGGAGAAATCTCAGGAATTTAACAAAGCACATCTAAACACTGTGAAGTAGGTCATGAATTTACACACTGGAACACACACTGTTCAAATAACAGCTGTATTTTAAGCATAGCAGATATTTATCCATACACAGAGCTGACCTGAAAGGATTATGAAGCTGTTTGTCAGCCTCATGGCACAGGGAGATGCTTAATTAGTACTCCAGCCTCACAGACACCCACATTGCAGTTAAATTAATAGGTTTGGTACTCTTAGCTTTCTAGTTTGCATGGGTCCATATATGTGTTTCAAAAGGCTCCTACAAACTTATGTAAGTAACTTCACTTTTCTGTATCAGTTTCTACACCTGTAAAATGGGAATAATCATACTAATCTTAAAAAGAACACATCAACTGAGGAGAAGTTGATAGACTTTCTGTTCACATAATCCAGCCCTGGAATTCCCCATCTAATTAATTCTCTCATCTGAGTCACAACATCTAGGCCAGATACATCTACACTCTGCTCTGAAATAAGCTATAGCTATCTTAAGAATCCAAAACATACAAACATACTGTAAAACCTCTAAAAAGTATATTTTGCAGTTCTCATTTGTACTGTAGAGCACTTGTGAGCAACTTTCATACTCTACCATTAGGGAAAAGATGTTTTTTCCACAAAGTGAGTTCTTACACAGCCTTATTATCTAGAAACAAACTTCAACAGAATATATTAAAGATAATATATTTATACATGGAAAATACTGTAAAACTTACTGACAAATGTAATCTGTTACCAATATACACACAGTATATTTTGTAAGTTTTCCTACTAAGAGATTCTTGAATCTGCCTTGCTGTATAGCACACAAACATATCTGCACAGTAGTTGGTATTAAAACTCATTAAAAAAAAATCCACCATCAAACCAACCTATTAACCAAACAACTCCCCCATCCCCACCTCTTCCTTCATGTCTTAAACTATTGGGAGAAATTAATAAAGAGAAATAGCAGTATGTTAGATACTCCAATTTCTATATTTTTTTTTTGTCTTCACTGAATTATATCTGTTGCAAGGTTTAAGGCAGGCACCTGATGAAGCACCTAAACTACAATAAAAGTAACCTTGCCATAGACTAGAAAAAATTAAATGGCATGCTAAATGGTTATGTATATAAGATTATCACATCTTTATTTTGTTATCCACCTCATATATTCTTCAGCTGAAGTCAGATAAATATTTTCCATAGACATATTTTTTTATAAAATGTGGACAACAAAAAAAATTATTCTCTATAGCTGAATTGCCTACTTCAATCCCTAAAACTGATGATTTTTATTTGCCAGTTGTCCTTCCCATTAATAAAATCCCCCCACATCTGCTATTACTTTTGAGCAACTTACCAAGTAACATGCAAAGAAATGAGCCAACATTTTAATAACTAGAAGTCAAATGCATTAGAAAAGAGGTATTATAAATAAAAAAAATACAAGTATGTGTTTTTATGGACAGAAAATGCCATGTACATGTTGAAATATATATAGGTATTATATGTTTATATAATACATATGTAATATATAGGTACAGTATATCTGTACTGCATCTGTTATCTATATGTCCGTATATTATTGATATATTTATATAGATATAAATATATATACTTCTATATATAGATAACATAACTATCTTAACATCACTAACACCACTTTTTTTTTTTGTTCATTTGGGATAAGCTGTCAATTCAAAATACAGAACTTGATATACATCAGCCATAAACCCTACTGTAAGCCATACAGTTAGAGCCTAAAGGATTTATTTAATATTCTTCTTCCTAGCAGTTGACAGACATCTGACAACACAGAAATATAACATTTCATTTAACTTATCCATAGGCTTATACCACTGAGCACCACATGTTTTAGCAAAAGAGAGAGAAAAGAAATTCCGCAATTTTAGGGTGGAGGATGGGAAACTTGTTTATAGCAAATGGCTCTTGCTTTATTAATTTCTACCAAAAATTAAAAGGCATTAATTTTAAAAAACAAATAAAATTTATCTTAAGTAGTTAACCATTCTTGGTTCATTAGCTTGCTTGCCTCCTTTTTTTTTTTTTTTTTTTTTTTTTTTTAATATGTGTGTTAAGGTACCATATGTTGCAGAAACCAGTAAGAAATTTTCTAGAGGACATTCCATATTATCCATCAAGCCTTCTCGCCCTTAAACTTATCAATTCTTCTCTTCTTTCTCTGGCAGAAAGAAGTCAAATTACAACAGAAGACATCTATCTCTTTCTAGTTTTGTGTCACATGCATTAAGCAGTACATAATAAAATGCAACTAGAAAAAAATCATAATAATCCATGAAATATATTGTAAGGTAATTATGTACCATTTCATTTCAAAAGCCTTCCAGCACCATTGATTTCATGCCTTTATTTAACCTGCAAGATCTTGAGAAATTACTAACATCTTTTTTTTTCCCCCAGACAAAAAGACAAAGCATACTGTGATAGAGGTGGAGATGACAAAAGCCAAAGGTTTCTAACAAAGTCACACCTTCCCCAACTCTTCACAGTGGTTCAGATGAATCTGTAATGTCCCATTGGCAGTGTGGAGAAAGATAACTCTCTGCCAGGTATCTTGACCTTGATCCCACTCAGGTTTTCTCCTTTACACTCAAAATGTGTGTAATTACCATCAGGTGAACCAGACATTTACAGAAGCATTTTTGAAGTGCCTGAGATTGTATCAATGAAGTCTTTCAAATAACCAAATTCAACACTTCGAAATGCAGTCACCTGCTGTAGTGATAGACAAAGTAATGAGCTATGAACTGCTGTACAAAGGTCAAATTAGGGACCACAAGACCCCTGAAAACTGGTAGTACAGATCAAAGTGATTCAAAAACACTGAGAAGATATAATCAACATAATTTAAATAAGCTCAACTTTTCAACAAAACAACTTGGCCAATAGCAGAAATATATCAGAAACTAAATTGAGTATGATGGCATGTATTAGCTTGAAAGATAAGTATTTAAACGTTTTTTGCATTTCAGTTTGCTAAAGATTTAATTTTGTTTATCCTTTCTGTCTGAAATGCATAGTGCAAGCAAGAGAGTTGGAGACTGATGAGTTACAGTGGTGATATAAAACCACTATTGCCTGATAACATAGATATTACCATAATCTAGGGGGGGGGTGTGTGGAATCTTTAGCCTAAGTGACTGAATTCTGCTCAAGGACAAAATATTCCCAAGCTTACCTGGCAAAGTTTCACCAACTCTAGTTTTCTTTCAGTGAAAAGGTAATCTTGTACATTACTTATAAGACTAACCTTTTATGTTGTCTGCTGACTAATGAAGAATCACATATACAGCAACTTATATATAATTTGTAAACTTCAGCAAAATATATGATCCTTCCAGAAAAGACAAAGGTGTTCCATAATGATACTGGCAGAGGATCTTCATATATGAATAAAATGAAAATGCATCCAGAGCGCACACAGCTTAACATTCAATAGAAACACTGTCATCCTGCAGAAGTAAAAAGCCGTTCAAGTCAAGAATAGAACAGAGTCTCTGCCTAAAACCCCAACTGAGCAACTGTGTTACTGAATAGAAGGACACTGGGCAACACAGGAAAAAACAGACCTAATTTCATTAGTCAGAAAATATAAGGAGGCTTGCAACTGGAAATTAATTAAGCTATAGGCTGGAGTTAAAACAGTGCAACTGACTACCATAAACAGAGTTTCAAGTATTACTAAGTTACAGTATTATTATACCAAATAGCACAAAAGAGCCTGCAATGCTGTTTTAAAAAAAACTTCCCATATAACAAAACAATAACAGTGCCTGGCAAAATGAGCCCTGATCTTCAACTAGGTACATCTGTGACATAAGTTAATTGTATTATTTCCCACTGACACATGAACTGAAACAGAAAAACCCACCATAAGAAGAGGATGAGATGTCAAATACAGAAGATGAGAAAACAAAATCTAGTTATTGTCTTTCCCTCTCTCTTTTCAGATGTTCATCTATCAAAGGTGTCAAGCAGATAATATGCCAGGGCAGCAACAGCAGAAAAGGGATACCACATACTAACCTCCTGCTTTGTAACTCTGCTTCACATGTGGGAGATCCTAAGGATTAAATTACAGTTCAAACTTTAAACTGAACAGAAAAGTTTTTCATATACTACGCAAAACAATAAACCAATTAACACTCGAGCAGACTTCAGGGCACACTGTAGATCAGTGGGATAGCATCTACAAAAGTCATAAATAGCTTCAGCAAAGCTGTAGCAGGGATGTACTTTGTGTCAGTTACTCAGATTTTCCCGGTGGCTGGTACTGCTCAGTGCAGACCCAGTATTTCAGAATAAAGAACAAGAACAGGAATCCCAAACTGTGCACACAATTTGCACTGTGCTTCTCAAGAATCTGTGGAAGTTTTTCCAAATAAAACAGGTTTCTAGATTAACGTGTATTTTTTCCATCTCTGAAACTACATCTCTGCTATAATTCACAGGGTAAAGTAGCTTTTTTGAGGGGCAGAGAGGGAGTGTTTTGCGGGAGGGCTCATAACCAAATGATTTCACAAAATCAGCATCATGAAAGGTGGAGGCGGGCAGGGAACTCTGGAGGTCACCCTGTCCAGCCACCCTGCTCAAGTAGGGCCACCTAGAGCCCAGTTGCCCAGGTCCATGTCCAGCTTTTGAGTATCTCCAAGGATGGAGACTTCACAACCTCTCCAGGCAACCTGTGCCAGTGCTTGGTCACCCTCACAGTGAAAAAGTATTTCCTGATGTTCAGACAGCATCTCCTGTGTTTTGGTTTGTGCCCATTGCCTCATCAATTCCTAGTCACTATTACTTTTACAGAACACTGTCACACCTAAAGTTTTAAAAATCCCAAATAGACAAACATACAGATCTCCACACTTACAAAGCAGTTAAAGGAGGACAAGAATCATTATAAAAACTCAAGGAAGCAAATGAGGACAACGATTTTTAACCTCAGCCAGATGAGAATTCAAAGCCTAAAAAGCCACAACTCAAATAGAACCTTACAGACTAAAAGAAAGGAGTGTCGCTCTGAAAACAGACATTGGTCCAGGGCTGCATGTACAGATGGCCACCAATAATCATGTGGCTCTGCAAGCAGATACAGCTTCATTGCTGGCTTGCACATCCACACAACTACCTGATCATCTCCTTAACATTTGCTGTCCTATTCCAGCTGGCACCAAGCAGAAGACTGATTTTGTCCATATGCTGCCTACTGCAATATGGTCCCTTCTCCACCCCCATTATTTCTAGTCAGGTTCTCTAGAAGCTGCTGCATTGGAAATTGAATATGGGAAGAAACCTTTAATTATGTCTTACATTGCCATTTAGGATTTTCCTGATATAAAAATAAACCTAGTATTTAGGTCAGATGGGACGCAAAGTTCTCTGTCTCATGCAAGCTGGATTTATCAGCCATGTGCAAATCACTCCTATTGCACATACCTGGTACATCTGATCTGAACAACACATGCTGTCAAAACATCTAGGATTTTTGTGCATCTGTAGCTCCAGAGGAACTATGACTCTGACTGAATGTCCCATGGCCTGATTAGAGTCACTACAAGAATTCCCAGGCAACCATCCAAAGGCCTTACAAAGCACCCAGACAAGAACCAACCTCACACAACTGCCAGACACGCAAACCCACAGTATCCCGGAGAACAAATCACTGAAATAGCACACTAAGCCCTTTTTAGGTAGAAGCTGAACTTTATTAGAATTGGTCATTCTGACATTGGCTTCAGGAGGGAAGAACTGTCTCTGTAGGGACTTCGAAGTCTTCAGACCACAAATGGCATAATTTGATACATTAGAATGCTGCTTTTATTGGGTTTTAATTTACCTAAAACTTTAAAGCCTTTAAGTTTACCAATGAGCAGAAAACAACATCACTCTTCCTGCGTCGCTTCATCCTCAAAAATAAATGATGCAATGCAGTCAACATTCTCCTTATCCTTTGGAAATTCTCACTCTAGACAAATGTTTTTTTATTGCTGCAGCAGATATTAACCAATATATTCAAGAAAGAATGAGCTCCCTGCTCAGATTACCTCCATCTCCCTTATAAGAACATTTCTTAACCACAGAAAGGCACTTCTTGCCAGAGAAGGAGAAAAAAAAAAACCCCTACCATCTTTCACAAGGAATTTCTTGTATAGATTAGCTTTAGGGTTTTGTGTATATGTGTACCACGGACTTTACGAATACTGTCAATGTCACACTAAAAAGAAACCTCTGCTTCCACAATTGTGTGTTCCATCTGAGACATCAAAAAGAAAACACAATTCCAATTCTATGACATGTCCATAGGGGCAAAACAAACATCATGAATCATATTAGACAAGCAAAGACACCAAACCATCGACTCCCATTGTTGTAACCTGAACAGAGAAAGGGTCCTATCTTATGAACAAACATTGAAGAGATGTCTGGGGAGAAAGTTAACTAAACTGTAATCGGTTTTTCCCTAGACTATATGAATGTCTCCAGATGATCAGAAAGAAACTTTAAAAATCTAACCCAAATTTTTTGCTGAATTTTTGTGTGAATTCTTACAGACTTCCACCAGAGAAGCTGTTTAAGCAAGGCTTTTACAATCCACCCTAGCACATGCACCTTCATTGTTTTATGTAATTTAACATCTCAGTTTGCTTTCCTAACAAGTAAAGGTTTTAAAATAATTTCCAAACATGAAATAGCAGAGAATTGTCTGGCAGCTCAATGAAGACATTTGCCCCAAATGAATACAGATAGCAAATATTAATAACATAGATATTTGTACTCAGCAAAAGCCAGGATTTACTCCATTGGTAATCCTGTCCCCCATGGACTATTCCAAATGCACAGACAATCGGAGCCAAATAGAACAGCTTGCAGACTCAGAATCTACCTGAGCAATGCTTCTCTTGACCTTGCAGGCACTTGTCATACCCAGTTGAGGGCTGTACACAGTCATAACCAAAAATACTGCAGTGCTACCTGACTTGGACAGGTTGTCTAGCGCAAGTTACTGAAAATTGCTGATCAATCACTAGGTGGTTAAACTAAAGCCACTATTAAAGAAATTTATACACTGCAACAAGGCAAACGAGACATCTTGAACAACTAAGTAGAAAAGAATAGAAACAAAAAAATTAGAACTGAATTTCCCTCAACCCTGCATTTCCCTCCTCCTCTTGGCTTAGCGTACCACATGAAAACATAACAAGAAAGGATGGAATTCTTATGTAAATGGATAGTAAAGTTCCTCAGATAATGCAAATTGCAAAAAATCGCTGCTTGTGAGCACGTAAGATTTGCTGTGGAAGAGTCGTGCTGGAGCAAGGTTTTCAGCTATGACCTCAGTTGAACCCTTGAACTATTTTTTGAAGTCAGGTAATTAGCATAATATAGATGCTTTATATATAGCTATATATAACCTAATACATTCTCGACATTTTTATATTAATTTCTCAGATTTTCTTTATAGATTCTCTAGAATCTCTAGTTTCCTTAAATTCAGTTTAAAACCATGTTTAGTTATTGTAACAGATTTAAAGAACAGATTATCAAATGAAAAAAGGGTCAAAAGATCTTTAGCAAGTCTAGGAGCACCTGATGCTGTTCTATGGATCACAAAACCCTCATTTACTGCATGCTGTTCGTAGTTTACTGGAATTTTCCCCTATTATTATATCTATGCAGTGTGCCAGTGGACAGATGGTAGCAAGGTGCAAAATACGTAATGGACATAGATCAGCTGCATAATAGGGAACTTGAATATTTTTTCATTGTATCCAGATTTATGTCAAGAATTTAGGAACAGCCGCTCACATTACCCTAGAACCATGAGCTCTTACGAAAAGCAAGTATATTTACAAGCATGTATATATAAAACAAATATGTAGTAGTATATTCCCATATACTTTTCTAATTTAATTTTTTACACGCACAGAAGGGGAAGGGATTTTTCTTCTTCAATTACAGCCAAAATTGGCCACATTGAAAAAGGAAGGTGAAACACACAAGTGGTGAAACATATTTATACCATGCTATGCAAAAATGATGAAAAAAGAAAGGGGGTCAACAATTACCAGGGATGCACACAACAAAAGCCTGTAATATGTCCTGTAATAGACTTACAGTGGTCATAGGTTTTTATTCAGATGGACTGCCTTGAAGGACAGTACCTTATGATTACAACATGTATAAATTCATACTACAAAAGACTTCCTCTGAAAAAAAATGTCCACAAATTTCTTTATTCATCCAATTAGTCACACTGAATGATGCGAATACTGAGAAAGGTTTTGTTCTTAAGTAGTCTTATTTTTTCATTAAACGCAATGACCACAGCAATACTGAGTTTCTATAAAACAGCAAAACTGTTTTTTCAGTTGTCAAGATCTATAATGCTAAAAATCATAACTAGGGAGCTGAATGGAAAGCATACTGAAAACTTGGCAAATCATTGCTGTTTTAACCTGAACTGACAATGAATTGTTATTTGAAGTTTTGCTGAACGTGAACCAGAACGATTAAAGTTATAGCTGAACTCATCTAAAAAATAAACTGAAATATTTACTGTTTCTTCAGCTCCCTCCATTTACAAAAAGTGTAACAGAAAGGTGTTTACTGGTGTTTGGGTTTTGGGTTTTCTTCCTCCCCTTTCACTGGCTTTTTCTTACAACAACCGAGTAGTTTCTTTTATTTTTTGGACAAGCAAAAATATAGTTTTTCATTCTGACCATTTAAATTCCTTCAGAAAATTCCAAATTTTAGGAAAATTATTAATAAAAGATACATCACAGATTTGTAATGAATGAAAGGGGAAAATTAAACAAGGCATTTTTAAAGCCAGAGTTTCAACCAATTAAATTTCTCCTGACTATATCATCATTACAAAAATTGCTGTTGTATCCTCTTGTAAATTTCAGAAAAATTAAGTCATTCATAGAAGTAATTCAGAGGACAGTAGTGTAATTCAGGGGCTCTGATCGTCTAGCTGCTGTGTAAGACAAGCCAAAGAAACTCATTCTGTCATCTCTGTATCAAGCCCATGACTTTCATTTGAGCTACATAATTAATTTTAGGAAGACAATCAGCACTGATTTAAAGACTTCAGCTGATGGAAAACCAGTCAGATTCCAGATGGTTAATTAGACCTGCCACTGAAAATATGGGGAACTTGCTTCCAGTCTGCTTTATCTAGCTCCAGTTTCCAAGTCATGGATCTCATTATACCCTCCTGGTGCTAGGCTTAGAAATATACTCCTACTATCAGAAGTCTTTTTCTCTGTTCTGGTAATTTTAGATAATAACTAAATCTCCTCTTATCCTTCTTTTGCATAAAGTAAATAGTTTATTCTGAGTTTTGGAAAGCTTGTCTTGTAAGAGCGGATTATAGAAACTCATTTCAGTTCTTATCTCACATATATGGATATGGCTGCTCCTATAGCACTGAATACCTGCTCTCAAAAAACAAATAATAAAAGATTTAGCCTTAGGTTTTAAAAATGCACTTTTACAGCCTGATACAGTCATACCTTGGTGCTGCAAGCAGATGCAGGATTGTGCATGACAGCACAGAACATTTGGGCATTCAGAACAAGGACCCTGGCAGTCACACCTGACAGTCACTGCCATTTCTGTTTCCTTCTGAAGTGTTCAATGGCAGTCTGTACACTGACAGCTGAGGACACCATTAAATGGAGTTACATGTTCACCATGCCTATTTTAACCTGTGGACTGTCAGGCATGGTAATAGATTTTTATTTCAAGACATTTTCTTTGTTGGGAAGTAGTTAGTGCATCTCATAAGAAGGCACAATTTATTTTTTGTTCATAAAGGGCAGCCTGAGGCTGATCGGAAAACATTTCAGTTATAAATATGGACCTGTCCACACTGCAGAATATTGTCCCTCACACTTGCATGGGTGTTAGTAAGGGTGGGGCGTGAGCCTTCACAGATCTTGGATCTCACACATACCTTTCCAAAACAAACCTCACAGTTTTGTGAAGGGGCTTCCTATTTAAGCCAGTACAACAGACAAAACTTTCAAATAGGATCTGCAGAACAGAAACAACCACATCTACTGAAATGAAAGAGGAACTGATAAACAGAAAGTCAATTAATCTTCAAAAACACTGTTAGAAGAAACTTCTGGGGACACTCTTTTCAGAGATGTCAGAAATGCTCAAGTTATAACCTTGAAATTGGTACCTAATAAGTGACTTTATTACAAAAGGCTGCATTGTAATAAGTACACACAAGACACTGAGCTATAAAACTACAAATAAATATTGTTTTATCACTTCCTAACTTCTCAGTCCTTGGATTTCCAACCATAATCTTCTGCTAACATAGCTCCTGAAGTATGGATTTTTGTACCATTTGCTTATTGTAAAAATATATAAACTGCAGACTTTCATCTACGTATTACAGAACAACAGAACAGTTTTTACTGCATTGTGTGGATTACAGAGAATGCCTTTTTCAGTCAAACTTCTGGAAACGCAAGATGAATTTTCATGATCAAGTGTGTTCTGAAACTACATAAGCTAGTTTTCATGGTGTTATTGGAATAAACCCCAACAAACTGCATGAAAAATCCTTATCTTGATATTTAGGTCTCAAAAAGGATTCTACCAAGCCCCTAAAAAGTTTGTCTTATTTAGAATGACATATATAGGAACTATTGATAATAGCAGGTAACCCAATAGCGGGGTACAATTAATGGATTTAAATCCAAAAAGGATTGATATCTTCATTGGTGTGGCATCCAGCAAACAATGAAATGGATCCTAATATGGTCTTCTCTCTCTCTGAAGTCAAAATAGCACAATAAAACCCTGCTATATTCTAGTTGTTGTCATACTTCCATCCTAGTGGACATGCATCCTCCCATCTCACAAAATCAACCTAGATATTTTGACCATCATTTTCTGCAAAGAGGAGAATCACTGATTCCCTCTACAGAATCTACTATCTCCTGGCCACTTCTCTGAAGAATTTGAGAGCTCATTAGAAGAGTTACTTGAACATCAGAGGCAAAGGTCTTTAGGCAACTGTACCAGTGCTGTAACCCTGATCTTGCAAAGGAAATCTTTGGCACCTAGAAGGCATAAGTAAGATACCATGGCTCTGCAAGTTACTTGGCTTTCACATATTAACAAGTGACAAGAACAGAAGGAGAATTTCACTCACTGAAGACACTGACGCTGTATATACATCTAAAAGGGAGTCCCTATCACAGCCAGTCTGACTTCACTCCAAAACACCAGGCTGCAGCTATCAGGTATTCTTGGCTATCCTTTACAGCATCACCCCCATTTAAAAAAAAAAAAAAAAAAAAAAAAAAAAAAACACCAAAAAAACCCAACCAACCAAACAAACAAAACACCCAAAAAACCCACCACCAAGAACTAGTGAAACCAATTATCTCAACTTCAGCTAGAAACACTTTGACTTATCCCACTGATTTTCAAGATCTTTCTGACTGAAAAGAATGAGAAGCTCAAGACTGCTAGCAAACAAAACAAAACAAACAAAAAAGGACAAAAACAGAGATACAGGCTAGAGAGGAAAGAAAACCATAGTGCTCTGCATATTAACAAAATGTAAGGCATAGCAGCTTATGCCTCTTTTGCAGACGTCTTTCTTATTGAATGATTTTGATGGGGCAAATAACTGCTACTCTAAGTGATTTCACAGACACTGTAGAAGCAATGAGATTTTTTGCAAGTAGGCAACCTTCTAGTAAGCTGAGCACTTAAGTTCAACAGGATTTTTCCAGTATCTAAATAATATCAAAATATTTAGAGTATCATGGCCAAGGCTGTCTGGGAAAGCTGCAAAGTCAACTGTTACTAAGCCTGGAGGGAAACCTGTGTTTTAGTATTCCAAATTAAGTTTCATGATCATAGCTCATACAGGGGATTATTTAAATTCTTTTCCATTAAATGATAATTGGACCATGTGATAAATATTCCACAAATATGAATGTTAATGATTGCAAGGAAAACCAGCTCTGATGAAACTTGCATAGATAATAAGGTCCCTCTCCCCAGTAAAGAACAAGTGGACTGTACACTGAGAAGACTATGTATACAAACACATAGGATGGCAGGAGAGAAATTAATAAGGATTCATCTAGCTGCTCAAGTACCTAATTTGATCCTTTGTTCAAAACCTTGGAAATATACAGCATTAGTTATTTAACCCCTCAACAGAAGCCTTTTTTTCCTCCACTGCAGGAAGCAAACACGTCAAAACCTGTTTGGACTTTGATATTCCACAAAATAACGTACCGTGCTATAGCAATGTTCTTTGCCATGTTCTAATTTTTCCTGCTTTTTCATTTAGAGAGATATCAGCTGCCAAAATATGTTTCAAGCTTGCAGATAAGAAAACACCTTTTAAATTAACACTATAATAGCTAGACAAACAAATAAAGTTGCTGCCTTGGTGAACCAGTAATTCATATAGAATCAGTCAGCGAATCTATTGCCAGAATTGTAAATATTACTGGAAGATATGCTGGCAAACCAAGTTATCAACATACAGACCCAAAAGCCTCTTGGCCTTTGTTCAATCAATCAAATTATTGAGAAGACAGATAATCCTTCTGAGATACAGAAAACAAAAGAGCAGGGAAGGGGAGAAGAAAATGTCAAATTACATGAAAGTTATCAGAAATAACATTATTATTTATAGGAAATCCTCAATCCAATTCCTGGAAAGAGAAATAAATAGAAAAACTTCTTGAAACACAACAGCTACTACATCAATTTAATAACATAAATTAATAGCAACTGCAGTAATGTAAATATTTCATTAGGTAGTAAGTTGCTAATTTCCTTTCCCTGCTAAAAGATCACATTTTAGAGTCTCCAAAGCTCAGTATTTTTGCTTTTGTATTAGGTACATCTTTCACTGACCACTGCTGTAGCTTAGCTTTTGGAGAGAGACAATTACAAGTACAGATCCAGCAGTGGAAAGCTGTGTGTTTTTTCAACAACAGCTCCCCAGCAAAAGCAAACCCTATTGTCAGAGAGCAGGAGCACTCTGTGGGAGCAAAATCTCTCTCCGCCTCTCTCTTCAGGAACAGCAATTTCTAGAGTATTGCATCAATAATTATTTGCTTCAGAACTTGAAAAAACAGCTTAGCTCATCAATCAAAAAACCACAACCCCACACAAACCAAAAAACCCCACCATTCTCAGACACCCACATGCAAAACCACCCTCAAACACCGTAGGCAAAATGTGTATGTGTACCAAGAAAAAAATAAAATAATAATTTCTGACAGATGAGCCTCTTTTTTTTTGCAAAATAAGTCTGTTGTCATTTACTTATCAGATTTGCAAACCATCTTTATCTACCCAGTTGCATAGACTGCTGTACAGGCACTAGGTAGAATTTACTGGACTTTCAGTCTCAAACTCCCAGCCTAAACTGTCACATTACAATATGGTTCTTGTTTGAATAATAATTTTAAAATGAACTGGATGACATACTAAGCAAGAATTTATTTTCAAAACCTATGAAAGGTTTTGAAACCTATAGAAAAGGAGATGGAAAAGTATTCAATCATACGTTTACACCTCTAGATTTGAAGTATCTGTTTCCCATTGTTACGAATACATTTTACTACTGTTTTTGTATGGCATTCTTTCAGAAAGCTACAGTACAAAATATCATAGTGGGGTTCACATTTTGTACCTGCTTTGATTTAGAGATTTTTTTTCAGTAGATACCTGTTGAACGCAATTCTCGCTTTAGCCCACAGTATTTTAAACTCTGAGCGTTAACTCTATCAGATTTCATTCTCCATTACATGGAATCTCCTACATCAAAGCTGATTGTTTTTCAGAAAGACATCTCATCAAACTCAACAGCTCTTCCTAAAGTAAAAACACACAAAACAATTAAAAAATTGTATGTTCTCAGTATTTGTAATTCTTTCAGATTGTACAATCTGGCCTACTGAATTCAAACCTAGTCTTAATGTATCCACCCAAAATATGAAATAAATAAGAAATGTACGCCATTAACGTTTGTTTATTGTCCTAAACAATTTTCTACATAATCTATTTATTCTGTTATCTGGACTACAACCCAAATTGGATATTCCATCTGCCACCTAATACCTGTAGCTATTTATGGTATTTCTGATTAGACAGAAGTACATATTCATAGAATCACAGAATCATTTAGGTTGGAAAAGACCTTCAAGATCATCGAGTCCAACCATTAACCATGCCCACTAAACCATGTCCTGAAGTACCCTGTCCACTTGCTTTTTTAATATCTCCAGGGACGGTGACTCAACCACTTCCCTGGGCAGCCCATTCCAATGTTTGACAGCCCTCTCAGTAAAAAAATTTTTCCTAATGTCCAACCTAAACCTCCCTTGCCTCAACTTGAGGCCATTTCCTCTCGTCCTATCTCCAGCCACCTGACAGAAGAGACCAGCACCCACCTCACCACAACCCCCTTTCAGGTAGTTGTAGAGCGCGATAAGGTCTCCCCTCAGCCTCCTCCTTTCTAGACTAAACAGCCCCAGTTCCCTCAGCCGCTCCTCATAAGACTTGTGCTCCAGGCCCCTCACCAACTTGGTTGCCCCTCCTCTGAACATGCTCCAGCACCTCCATGTCTTTCCTGTAGTGAGGGGCCCAAAACTGAAACCAGTACTCAAGGTGCGGCCTCACCACTGCCAAGTACAGGGGGACAATCACCTCCCTGCTCCTGCTGGCCACACTATTTCTGATACAGGCCAGGATGCCGTTGGCCTTCTTGGCCACCTGGGCACACTGCTGGCTCATATTCAGCTGGCTGTCAACCAGCACCCCCAGGTCTTTCTCTGCCGGGCAGCTTTCCAGCCACTCTTCCCCAAGCCTGTAGCGCTGCATGGGGTTGCTGTGACCAAAGTGCAGGACCCGGCACTCAGCCTTGTTGAACTTCATATGATTGGCCTCAGCCCATCGATCCAGCCTGTCCAGATCAATTTGTAGAGCCTAAATTCCTCAGATTAGACAGAAGTACATATTCCTCAGATAAACAGTTATATCCAATCATGTAAGTCAAGCTCCTTTGGACTTTCTAAAAGGTAGAAAAGTGAAATATTTTTGCCAAAAAGAAAATACTCATCAGAACTATGATAAAATAAAAAATGGCGTGAGAGACAGCAAGCTGGAACTTTTAACAACTCTACTGCCTCTCATACTCTGGAACTGAAAATTATACCAGTGATTAAAAAAAAAAAAGCTTTTATTCCTCATGAACTGTGAGCATGTTTTCTGTTGTCTTACTTCTCTAAGGATTCAGGAAATGCATAGTGATTGTGTTCATCAGAATATGCCTGCAGGCCTATAGCAATATGCTTACTGACACTTTCATTTTTCTGATACAAGACTGCTGCTTCATTTTGGGGGCCTTGCCCAAGAGAAGGCTCGTGACTCATGAAACATCACATATTTTATCCTGTATTTTGTGCATTAATGGACTATGCAGAGTTGTTGTACAGCTTTTGATACATACAATAAAATAAATTTTAAAAAGACTGTATTAGTAACAGAAATTTCTGAGAGAACTGGGACTCCCGAGCTTGTTTATGGCTTTGGTGAGGTGGGGGATGACAGATTTTGCTGACATTTGCTCTTGGATAGCATTGAAACATGAAACAGAAACGGTTCCTAAAATGTGTATTACTTTCTCCGCAGCATTGGAAAATAACACTACCCTCTTCCCAAATTACACATAAAAATAAAAGAACGCTTCATGATAGCTGCTTTCTGCAAAGCTCTCATAAATGGTTTCTAGCCGTCACTGTCTGGCCCAAAGCTTAATTCCACTGAGCTGCTGAGAATAAAGGATAGTGATTAAAGGAATACAGTGCCACTTCAAACACAATTTTTGTGGTATACTAGGAACAATATCATAGATTAGCATCCCTAATGTATTTTGGAATTCCAGTATGTGTCTGCAGTATACCCCAATCCAGAAATCTGGCTGGTAGACTGTAGTCTACATTTGTCTATATAGTTGAAGACTACTGGTTTCATTTAAAGCTGCATTGATCTGATTTTAATACCTTCCAGCACAGAATGTGCTGAATCTGATTTCCAATGCTGAATTGCAGTAACAGGTTGAATATGCAATTGTGCTGAGCTATCAGGCAAAAGTAAGTATATAAAAGACAAGTATATGAATTTTCCCTTCCAAAACACAAGTATCTCTGTTGGTCAGTGTCTCCTCTGGAAAGATGTAGTTACTCCCTCTTTTATTTCAAGATGTTTTCTTGATTATGAAATCCAAAAGATTTACTACATACTGTAACTTTTACTTTACAATCCAGGCAATGATGGGAACATGCAAGTTAACTCCAAAACAAACCTGATGAGCAACTTTTCTTTGCATAATTTCAGAATTTTGGAGAATATCAGCAATAATGTATGTAATATTATATTTTTAATTTTTATTAACCATGATCCTTTCGATACAAAAATCTTCACATCTTGCTTCTATTGGACATTGCTCAGGCTTTTACCTCAAATAACCTTCAGTAACATCCAGCTTGATATATACCTAATAAACTGCCCCATCTAAAGAGATTTATCAGTTCAATTTTATAGCTTAGTTGATTTTTGAAGGCTTTAATGGCTTTTATGCAGTGTCCCCTCAGACCCAGTTGCAGCACTTTGACCAATTTCCCTCCAAGACTGTGCAATGGTCCTCACACAATTGTTAGTCATGACTTAGATTTCATAAACAAGTTCCAAAAAAGAGTATTTCACTTGGGAGAGTAACTTTTTAAAATAAAATAATCAAAGCAAAGAAATTGTTTTAGTTTGCCTGAACTAAAAGGAAGAATTCCAATGGATTTTCAGTTATACTCAAAATGTCCTGTTCATGTTTTCCCTTTCCCATTTACCCCACAAGCTTTATCTATTAATACATTTTATGATTGAAAATTTTGGCACAGCTAAATAAAAAGACTCACAGTAAGCTTCACCTACAGCAGCCAGTGGTAAATCTCTGATTATAAGAGAGGAAACTGATTCAGATTTTGCTTTTAATAACAGGAACTGCAACATACATACTTGCTGAAGCAAAATGCGTGAAAAATGAATAAAGCAATTTGAGAACATCTCAAGACAGAGAGAAGTGCTATGAATTTCAGTGGGAGGGAGAGGCTCAGAGAGATGACAGTAATGTAAGTAGGGACAGGGTGAAGCTCTTGGGTTCCAGTCCAAATCTTTCAAACCCAATGCTCTAAATGAGAGTCCAAAGTCTAAATTTAGGTGTCTAAAATTAAAATGGCCTATCTAAGGGGTCAGCCATCTGTATCTTCCATTTAATTTAAGAGACAGTATAGTTACTCAGTTGTGTGAAAAAACAAATCACTAAGAGTTTACATATAGTACTCATGTCCTAAATTTCAGTGCACAGGTTTAACATATAATCATTTTCTGGACTCCATGCCTCAATTTTCCCCAAAGTTAAAACTTTGGCCTCAGACACAGGGGTCTCCTTGCTCATAGTATTCTCAGTATTAAAAACCTTCTTCCAGAAATAACAGGGCATGCTTATTCAGGCTAATCAAGTTAGATTCTTCATTTATCATGGACAGTAATACAACTGATGAACGCATGTATTAAGCAGCTCTTCTCTTCCAGTTTTTATAAGTTTGGCAATTATCCCCTATACACTCCCTTACTCCCCAGTTAAGTGATCTATCAAGGGAAGAATAAGGTACACACAACTCAAAATCTGAGTGTTAATCCTCCAAATATTCAGTAACTTAGTTGAGAATGGTTTAAAGTTGTAGAATCACCGCTGCTGGAAGATGCAAAGACAGGTTAATAGGATGTGGACATTTACAAAACATCTAGTTCCAAAGGGTTGAAAAGCACTTGATTTTAAATAAGCTTTTTTTTTTTTTCCCTCCTCTTTTCAGTCTTTTGAGAAATTTTTAATAGCAATACAAAATAGAAAGCATTTTCTTGCCTGTCCCTGAGCAAGAAAGAAACAACCTCAGACACAGATTAGAAAGATGGCATCCATGATTAGGTGAGAAGTCTATTGGGGACTTAATTTCTATCCCATTTCTGCTACACATATCAAAACACAATCCACTGGCTCACCATGTGTTTTACCTGCTTTTAGAAGATGCAGAGCTATTACATATCCTGGCTACAGCACCTGACTAGCTCAAGCTGAGGTGAGACACAATGTTAGTATTCTATGTCTGTACTTCAGCACCTGATGTATCAGTCAAGATGGTGATTATCATAATATCATTTTACAAATATTCTTTATGAGGCAGGAAACATTTTAATAATATGAGATCTTAGATGATAGGCAAATAACCACATAGCCACTCAGCAAGAACCTAATTCCCCTTCCAGTGCCAGGTCTGCTACAAGAAACGTCATATACAAAACTATGTGACATTCACTGTCTTGTAGAAACAGAGACTATCTGTGACAGTTAAATCCCATCTTGCAATTGTGAGGTTATTTTCATCCCAGGTGACATACATGAACAAAATAATGAGGTAGATTTTTTTGGTCAATTAAATTGCCAATCCTTGCTGTTAATGATCTTTATATTGAACAACGTATTTCCTTATTCAAAAGAACACAAAATTCTCCTTTGTAAGAATACAGGTTCTGTAACTTCAACACCTTTCTTGCTTCTCAAGAAATTTCTTTCTCCCATAGGAAAAAAAAAAAAAAGAAAACCAACCCAAACCCTCAAGGAAGAAAAGAAAAACAAAAGGCAACTTGAGTGCACTGTGCTTGTATTATGCAAAGGCCCTTCCTCATCACCTTATGAAAAAGCTAGTAGTTTCACAGGAGAGAATAGTTAGATGTAGGTTAGTTTCTTTGTCTTTCCAGGGTGACAGAAGGAAACTTCTATTGAAAATGTAAAATTAAAACCAAGCATTTGGTTTAACGCACTAAATTATGCAAACCATCTAGAAAGCACTTAACTCACCATTAGTAAGTAGCTACCATAAAAAACATTCTCTCATTGTAGCTGAAGAAGTAGTCTAGACAAGCTACTACTATATCCCACAATTTTCAGTTTTCCTGTGATTGAACAGATAAATAAAACATTTTGGTACAGCTGTAACTTTCAATGGATGCTGACTATTTCTTTATTTCTAAGGTTGTACATGAATCCTAAGCAAAAAGTCATTGGCACCAAAATATTTAAAAAACCTAGCATTTAGATGCTTTACCACAATGAACATAAACTATGTACAATAGCTGCTAAAGCTGCATTTTGCTAACAGTAATGAGACTGTTTATTTGAAGCAATAAATAGCCCATATGTTGCTTGGCTGTCTGGTAATGCACAATGAAAATATCTCACATGAAAAATGGCTTGAGATTTTTGGGGGAAGCCGGAAGATGATTATGGCACTCATACCAGAACTCTGCAGCGGTTCTACAAGTGTATTATGCTTTTGGGATGGGCAAAACAAAAACACCACCATAAAAATGAAACACCCATGGTACAACACTAGAACAAACCCAAACAAATGCAAAGAAAACCCACACTGAAGAGCATAAAAAAAGCCCTGCATCATTCACTCCTAAAAATCTCATTGCGTCCCCAATCTTCTCCCTTGAGAAGTCAGCAGGGCCAGAACTTCACTATACACTACATTCCCACTGCACTCCCTGCTGCAAGCTTAGAACAGATAGCTGAAAGAGAAAGGAAGGGCCTATGGAAAAAGCTTATGCTGAACACCAGGAATGGCAAGCTGTCCTGTTCTAGATGTACATGCACACAAAGAGGTGTGTACATGTGGACATGAATGCATGCATAAACATATGTGTATATATATTTATTCTATCCTAACAGTGTATAAACCCCTGTGTGGCAAACATCCTTCTCCGCCAGAAATACAGAGAAGGCTTACCATCTAGAATGTGTGTTTTATCTTTGCATAAAAGGTGCTATTTTACTTCTCCAAGGGTTCCTGACCCCTTTTCTCCAATTGATTAAATTAAAAATAAAAAATATTAGGACATCTCTTTTGGTTCTGCCATGTAAGTAGAGCATAATGCCTGAGACTTACTTTGTGACTATCCTTCCAAATCGAACAGCAGAGGTGCTTTTGATCAGCACTGTGGTAAGCATACATTTTGCGACTATTCCTTTCATTTCAGTCAGCAGCACAGTTCTTGGAGCTGGCTAAAATGTTCTCAATAAAATTTGATACTCAGCAGCAGAAAAGATGCTAAACCAACAGAAGAAACAATCAGACTCCATATTGTTTTCTCTTGGGAACACTGGAGGTGCAGATAAACCACTGATTCAAATAAATCAGCAGAACCAAAAGCTGCGGAAACAGTGCAGGGAAAGAGCAAGATGAGTAGCTGCTCCTTGAAGGCCTATGGCATGAGAAAATGAAGAAGTTTCCTCATCTCTGAGGCTGTTCTTCATATTCCAAAAGTTTTCTCCTCTACATATCCTGAAATACAGAAATAATAACCAGATAAAGTACTGTATTGTTTCTACAATGCAATCTAAGGAAGTCCATTAATATTTATGTCAAATATACAAGCAATTTAATCAAAGTTTTGGAATGCTAACAGTGAGATGCACAAGCAATGCAGTTGGACCTTGAACCCCCCCTAAAATGCTTTCTGTTTCTGAGGTCAGTTACCTCCAGATACGATGTAACAGCCAGCTAGACTTCCAATTCTGAAAAGTGAGGGGAAACTTGACCCCTCCCAATGCAGCAAAGGGACACCCTCACATTAACCATGTAGGAAGCACCAAAGATAAGGTCATCAATAAAAAGTCAGACAAAAAGTTAAAAAGAAATAATCAAAATTCACAATAAAAACAAAGACATTTTCTTGCTACTATTAGGCCACCTTCCTTTTTTTGAATTTGACCTGTGTGTTTCTACCCATATAGTCAATAGGGGAGGCTTTTGCATGATTAAAGGACTGTAAAGCTACCTGAAATTTGTCATGTGAAGTACTGCAACATGTGAAAGTTCTCACATTATATAATTATATTATACTCCAAATAGAGTAAATGCTGAAATTGTCATATGAGATGTAAACTGACAGTCATATGCTGTCCCTCCTGTTTCAGCACCAACCCATGTTTGGATTCTTTCCCTACCAAGTAATCTTAGAAATTCAGTTCCTGTGAGAAAGATGCAAAAGCTAGATATTCACGTTACTCAAGATCAGAGACATTGACAAGGTGAATGAAGGTTTTCCTAGTGGCACCAAACATAGCTTTTAGCATAAGTATATTGGTTGCTGTCATAGTGAAAAAAATAGCTTCAATTGCAAATGCTAACAGGCAGCAGATAACTGGCCATATGTGTGCGTCTGTGGGTGAATGCCTGAAACTGAATTTTGAACTCTCAAGCAGAAGACTGGTACTTGCTCCCTGCAATCTGTACAGGCTTCTTGTAAACTTTAGTAACACCTGGGCTAAACAGAAGGGTCACATTCTGAATCCTCCAATTAACACAGAGGCAGAACATGCAATTAAAAGGCTACTCACACTGACTATTTAGATTGGGGAAAAATACAAGTTTGGGTGCCAAAAATATGGCTTCCCAGAAAGAAGTCGTAGTCTCGGAAAGAAGGGGCCAGGAAGGAAGGCAGCAAAGATCGTGACTGGAGAAGACTCTGGAAGCAAGGGAAAATCCTAGAGATCAGAGATGCATGGAGACTAATGAATGCCAGGGGATGCTCGGGGACCCTGGCCAGTGATGTCCAAGATTGGTAACTACAAGGAGATGCACAGCCAAACCAGCACAACTTTCTACCCAACCTTCCCAAACTAGCAGTGATCTCCCTGCTGGGAAGGCAAGTCAAGACCTAGTGAATGTAGTGCTGGCAGCAGAGAAGGTGAGTGAGTGTGCAAAATGAATCAAGTGTGATAAAAGCCTAAATTTTGATGGTTCTTAAATAAACCCCAGTATATAGCTCCACTACACATTGGTTTTAGCTCTGTCTCACCTTTAACAGCTGTTAGTTCTCCTCAGCATGCTGTGGTTTACCTTATGAAGAGTAGTACCTGTTTACAAAAGTTTAAGCACATTGTATTCACCATTTACAAAACAAAAACATAGAAAGAAAAGAAGAAATCAAACTCCCCCAAACCAGAAAACATTTACAAAATTCAACTTTATAACTGCAGGTCTCAAATTGAACTTTTGCATTACAAACACAAAACCATTTTGGTAGAAAACGGAACACACATTCTTTCAAAAGAAAAATGAATTTCATACTGCTAGTTCCTGCTACCTCATGGAAAAACATAGCCTACCAAATTAAAAAATGAAACACTAATCTAAAATTGAAGTTCACAATTAATAATAAAAAAGTTCTAAATCCATGGAAGGGTATCAAAGAAATACACTTTATTTCACAATTTCCATTTCAAGTATCATGAAAGGAAGCAGGCAGAGTATAAAAGCTTGGGAAAAAAAGAGCATCTTAGTCTCTTGGGTGTTCATTTTATGCTGTAATTGGTGAAAAGCCTCTCTAAAAAGGTTATAAATGCCATATTAATTTCATTAGGAAAGCTCCCATGGCATATTAATTTAGTCTCTGGCACTGTTACTGCATCTTTTCAGATACACAAAATCTTAGGAGGTAATTTCATTAACAGTAGAGATCTGAGAAAGGCAACTAAAATATTTTAAATAGATTGGTAACAATTCAGCTTGGAAGCATGCATGTTTATTAATATACTATCATTCTCTTCTGATTAACAACACACTGACACACAAGAGCTAGAAGGCTCTGCTACTGAAATTATGTTATCCTCAAGGGCTCTGTATTTGCAAAGATTGCATGAACAGCTCTCAAAAGATTAATGACCTACTCCTTTATTTAAGGCAGATACTCATCTTCAGTGATAGCATATAAACTCTGAAGCTGAGCATGAAATTTAACAACTGACTTAGCTTACAATGCTAAGAAAGAAGACTTTTTTTCCCCCAAACACTTGCTACTGAACACTGTAGGTAATTCTGGACATATAAAATACTTTAAGTGCCAGTTTGTACAACTGCATTAGCAGCTTCTCCATCCTGGCCTTGATTCTGCAACTTGACTCACACATGCAGGCCTCAAAGCTACCTATGGTCTCATTAGTTAGTAGAAGTCAATGTGAGCTTTTTATCATAGGATAAATTTATAAAACACAAGTAGATAGAAAGCAAGTTCTATCAAAATAAATATGTAGATACTTAGAAATCTCACAGTCTATGATCACTTTTACAAATATAGTATGTACATTTTGCATGGTTTAGGTCATGACAATTCTAAAACCTGCGTACACTTACTGGTTAATTGAGACATCCTGAGCTTAGCTATCATATAAAAGCAAATTCTTTCCTCTTAGTCATGTTTTAAACCCAGGCTGTTCATTCAACTTCACTCTTAGTCATGAGAAAGGGAATACCTGTGTGACCAAAGCTGCTACTTTTTATACATTCATTATATTCATCTAATGAATTAAGAGTCTATAAATCAGGAGTGAGTGTCTTTCTGAAAAGGATGTTCTAGTTCAACTAGACCTATAGTTTTTAAGCAGAAACTCCACCACCAAGTTCTAAAGCTTAAGTGGTATCAGGAGATCAGATCGTAAAACCTCATAAATGTCCCACTGGACTCAGAAATCTAATGAGTCACATGCTAGGCATCTCTTCATCAAAACACTAAATCCCCACTGCAGTCAACAACAGATACAAAGTCTCTGAAGAATTTACCCATTAGTACACAGAAAGTACATTCTGGAATAAAAAAAGATAACTTTTAAGCCCTACTTCCCTGAACACTAAAGCAAATTTTATTATTCTTCATACATTTGCCCATTCTTTGGGCAGTTTCATTTGAAATTTTTCTTGACAGGCAATGAAAATAAATTTGTTCAAAAATTTGTTTCATGACTGATCATTATTCACAAATCAGTGTAAACCCTATGACTGGTAAGCATGGGATTCATAAGACAACACATATTTAGAGCAGTTCCACAATATGTTTAGATCCCCAGCAGTAAGAATGAAGTGTAACTGGTTACCAATCAAGTACTTTTGTTATTTTCAGGAAAATAAGTAATCTGAAATTAAACTACTTTAATCTAGAATCAAAACTGGAAACAAACTTAATAAACAGCATAGGCATTACTAAACAGAAACACTTTTAAAACCAAAAGGGTGGGAACACACAGAAAATAAAGGCACTCAATATTTCTGAGTACACTGGATTCTTAGGCAAGCATGGATGGAAACATAGCATGAATGGTAGCTTTCTTTCAATACATACTCTTCTGCATGAAATTAAGAGCAGGGATGCCACAGTATCACATATGATCAACTAGCTCTCTCAGATTAGGAACCTGTCCAACTGACTAGTGCTCACAAACTTTGATTATTCCTACCAAAGTGTAATAATTATTGAATTACATGGTGCTTATTTTAGATTACATGTTCAGTTTGTCATGACCATGTTTCATTCTGTTCCTACCCTACAAAGTTATTGGAGTATCTCCTGGCTTTTTTTCACAGATAACACAGGTACTCTCATCCAAGACAGTAATGAAAATATTAGTTAATGCCGGATTCAGGACATATTTGGATTTCTACAGAACCCCAATTGTTTTTTCAAAGCTAATAAAGGCATACAGAATCATACCCAGAAAAAAAAAGCAGAAAGAGTGTGTTAGCTTTCAGTTAAAAAAAAAAGCTTGCTTTTTAGGCTATCATCTGAGCTGACATAAAATACTATCTTCCAACTTATGAATTCTCTCCAAAAATATGGTATTATCAACAGCAATGTTTGCTTGAATGCCCTAAAATTAACAAGTATTTTCTCACATATTCAAATCCTATTGTTACAGCAAAAAAAAGCAGTAGACGGAACACCTAGCAGAGACGTGACAGTACAAAATGTATTTGCCATAGGTTAGGAAGGACTACACAACTGCAGGTTCAGTTTTAAATAGACATGCCTAAGGGCTAAGAAACTGTTTATTTTTCCAAATTACAGAAGAACAGAGAAAACACAAGGGTTTGGGGCTGATACGCAGCTCCACTTCTTCAGATATAGAATCAATGTTTTGAACTGGGGTTTTACATCTTGACTATTAATGAAGTTACAACTTTATCTGGCAGTTTAATCATCAGGACAAGAATAAACTTTTAAAAAAATACTTCATATGACCTAGAAGCCCAAATCCCTATAAGAAGTTATGGGATCTCTTAAGGACCTGTCATCAGCTTTTCAAGTGAGTCAAAGAGCTTTGGAAACTTTTAAAACAATTCTATCTGCATAGGCTCCTGATATTATAAAATAATTCATTTCAGTCTCTCTCTCTGTCTCTCAAAAAAAGTAGAATTATCTCAACTATTAACACACAAAATTTAAATGTTCTGTTGCAAAACACTAATCAAAGATCTACCAAGCCATTGAACCTCAGAGCTACAGTCTGCTTTCTCTTACATTTAGTCAACTTTATCAAATCCTGTGACATTTACATACACAGGAAGATGTATACCAGAACACCACATTACTTTGTGAACTACTATTAATGTATTTAAAGGAAACGTGCTTATTTTTAACCGTAATACGTTTCCTGTAAAACTATGAAATCCTGCTACTAACTTTTCCTGTAAATACAAAAAACTCTCTTGTCTTATTTAACATGCATTATATGCAGTGACCCAATTTAACAGTGCAAGGCTTGAAGAAAAGAAGAGCTGTTAGATCTACAAATATATAACATCACTACATTCCAGCCAAAGAAACAGTGGGAACATGAGCACCCCAGAACACTGTATATTATTAACAGCTCCCTCCATCCAAATATTTTATTAAATGGGTAATAAGCTTTTATCTTACCTGGCTGCTCAGGAATTTATAAAAGTAAAAAAAAAAAAATAAAATTTTTTTTAAAAGGCAACTTTTCTGGCAAAGTACTGTAGGATTGGCTACTTTCCTACTTCAAAATAATTGTACAAGGTTTAAACACTTCTACAGGATTTTAGTAAATATTTTTGCTAACTGTCAATAACTCATTCTTCCAGAACACGTGCTCGTAAATCTTAAGCTACACTTTCAACAGCCTCTTCCTTTTCTTTCAAAAACACTGGTAGCCCCTTATAACTATATACATACATGTAGTTTTATATATACAGCTACTGCATTTCATTTGCTTTGTAACTTCAGCTGGAAGATCAAATACAGGTCACATTTTGCATGAACATCTGTACAGAAAGTTAAGTCCTGCTTTGGCATTTTTACCTTCATAACACTAGCAAACCCCATTCTTAACTGTTGCATTTAAAGAAAAAAATGAAACAGATTGGCGTAGTGCTCATTGTCTCAAATTATACAATTATAATTAACACTACATTAAATTTCTCATGGTATGGTGATAAAAACAAATAAGATAACCACAAGCTACCATAATTAGAGTTTCACTTATTAGAGATTTTCTCATCTAGATCTCAGTATTTTACTGCACAGCACTGAATCAGTTATAAAATTAGCACCTCTTAAGACCATGAAATATACTGTACAATACTGGGAGGGTACAGGGTTCCTGGAAATTTATTTTTTTTTCCTTTCTCTAAACATAACATCTTTTCCATAGCCATATCCAAGAATTATATGGCTTGCAGATAAAACATCACCAATAAATCACACCTATATGGCAAATTTTTGTACAGTTACATTTTGCCCCACTTTAAAAGTGAATATATTGACAAGGCATCATTTCAAGCAGCACAAAATATATTTTTTCCATAGATATCAGTCATGAAAAGCATTTTGAAACATCAAGGATTTAATCTGAAGCTCTCCGACAGCAAAAGATTTTGTTTTCCAAATGTGAACAGAGTAATGGTAACAGTAGTGAGCTAAATCCACTTGTTGGCCATTCACTGTTTTAGCATTTCAGCTTAAAATGTATTTTACTGCCACAACCATTCCCTCTGAGGTCACCTTTTGCCAAAGAGACTCAAAACTCCACAACTCAAAGGCTATTTTCTGGCATTATTTTACTAGGAAAGAAGGTCCTTTTCAGTGGTTTGGGGGAGGTGGACTGTTTGGTTTTGTATTTCTAAAGCTCCAGACCTCTTTTTCTCCAGTTCCCAGGGACCGTGGCAGCATGACTCTCAAGGAATTTGTTACAGACAAAATAATTTTCTCCTCCACTGATAAGTCTCGGATTTCTATAAGAAAAATGGTTCACAGAAAACATACATATTCATGTTATTATAACTTCTATAAGATAATAATTGGGGTACAATTAGTCATAGGGTTATTTCTACCCACAATGACATACAGTATGCAGACTAAAATTATGTGCTCTTCCAACCTTTTCCTCACAAAAATAAAGCATCTTTTTATGGATGTAAACTTTATTAAGAAATTCAAAGAAGGGTATTTCATATTTTTCTTTGATAGCTGTAAATACACATTTAATGACAACCAATTGGCTTCAGAGATACCTTCTCTCCTGAGTACATATCCCTCTATTTATACTGGGTAGGAAAATATTTTATATTAAATGAGAGGCATGTGGAATGAAAGCTAACAACTGAATAGCTCTTGAAGGAACCATTTTTCCCATTTTCATGTAAAGCATATTTTAGGAGACAAAACTGGAGGAAGGAAAATTATAATGGCTCTGTTTCTCAAATTCTTTATCAAAGAAAGTCAAGAGATTATCAGCTAGATGCAACCATCTCATCAACTCCAGATACTTACAATTGAGCTGCTCAGGCATGAATATTCATCTCCTGTGGTAGCAAAAGGCAGTGATTTATATTTCCATGTTAATTGAGGTCTGCACTTCACTAGTGCAACATTTTGTGCTCCTAAGAGCTTATATCTCAAGCACCTGATCTGCATTAGCACGCTGAGGGAGAGCAGCCAAGCTAGCAATACCTCAACTGGATGCACATTCATCAGGTTTTCCAGTACGACTACATATTGCTTATCTGCTGAAATGAGCATATCATCTTTTTGCGGTCAGAGTGCTACCAGGCCTGCAGATAAGCAATACATCATTATCAGTAAGGTGCATGTCCCAGTAAATCAGTGCCTTCAGGCTTGCTTTAAAGAAGATTCCCCCATGTGTAATAAGTAATAAATAGTTTGTAGCATCTGTTTACAATCACAAAAAAAAGCCAGTTCAAACAGACTTGGACCCCGTTGCAAAGTTGTTAATTTCTCCAGTTGCAAGTCCTGAGATTCAATTTCCAACCTACTAGCCTCTATTTGACCCATCCTCCTTTGCCAATTACAGGGATTCTCCCTTTGATGGGTAAAGGAACTGAGAAAAGTATTTGGGATGGATGAAGTGATAGAAAACGGGTATCTCCTGTTACAAAGATGATGTAGCCCAGAGAGAGACAACATAAAAATGATTACTGTTACAAACAACACAGCTCTAGACTTTATGGTGCTAATCTTTCTTCTACACATGCTTTTATCTATCAATGTCAGAAGAAATTTTGAACAATGCAGAACAATAAAAATGTAAACTGTGTTGCCCAGGAGACATTACAGAACTCTACATAGCACTTCTTCAAGAGAACCTTCTTTATTGAAGGAGGAGAAAAAAACTGTGTAACCTTCATAGAACATGTTTTTTTCACAGTCTTTACCTTCCTCCTATTCTTGCCAAGAATAGGCATCCTTTTATCACTCCTGATTAAATTTGCTTTGAGCATTTGTAGTCTGCCTATACAGTAATTAATATCTGTCTTCGTATTTCCTGCTCAAGACTGTTATACAGTCCTTATCTTTTAAGCATCTTCAGTTTGGAATATTAGAACAAAGTGATACAAGTATGATTATAGACAGAAAAGAATACAAGAGAAAGAAAATCAGTAAAGCACTTCTGGGTGCCTCCCAGAAAATGATTACTTATGTGAGTGCAAACAACTTTTCCTAGCTTATTTGAAACCCTGCCTCCAAGTATTTAGCAATGTACAGAACAGAGAAACTCTACCATAACACAAACATGCAAGAAAACTTCCATTATAAACAGATAGATATAAGTTCTGTATATCTGAGGTCCTAAAATATTGCATTCATATCAAGAAGCCGGAAGAAACAAACTGTCTATTGCTAAAAAACACTTAGCTTCTACAGGACATGTCATTCCAAGTGTTCCTCATCCACTAAAAGTCATCCCCAACTACATAGCTCAAAAATTCATTCCTTCATACAGGTCTTTCAACATAGAAAGACATTGTATAAAGCCGAATATTTGGATATCTGATTTCCCCCCTGCCTCCCGGCATATTAAGACTATACATCATAAGAAGCTGTGAGAATAACTCATAGGACCTCAAATCCTTGTGGCAAACTGCCACTCAGACCTGGACCTTCCCCTAAATGCCTTGGCATTGACATGCCCTCCCATGGTTTTATTTCAAGACTTGCTTTTATGATTATTGAAAAACCAAATATGAAACACTGACAAAAAAATTAAATTGATATAAAGCATCTCAGCTGTTGTGATTTTTGTTTTAAACCAAATTTTCAGGTTAACCTCACAATCTCTGAATTTAATCCTCAGCTTGTAAATGCTTGGGCATCCCAGTACTCACAGCTAATTAAAAGGTTATTACTTTTCAATGGCAATTTCTTAACAGCAAACAGCCTCAACTCATCAAACTCCAGACACTGTATCAACCTAACTTTATTTAATGTTACCCTGCTGGCCTTCTCCGGGAGACTACTGTTAATTTGTGCTGAAAGGAAGTTTCCTCCAGCTCTTACTCAGCTGTTCTTGTAGAACTGATGAACACATGATACCCCTTGAATCTTTCCCACATATGAACTTTTATCTATAGGTTGTATATTCTGTCATTATTTCTGTTGGAATTACATAAATCTGCCTTTCCTTTATACTCTACCTCTCCTTTAATTCACCTGTACTCTTCCTGAGACAAAGATGTAAAGTTAGAGAGACATGGGAGGTGATTTCATTGCTTCACACTTAATTATAGTTTGCTAAATCAATGCTTTCTTCACACTAAAATAATCTTTTCCCATTACTACAATGTTATTTAATACAACTATACGTCCTCCTTTTCTCTGGAATTGACACTGTAACAGGTCTCAGACTTAAAATAGAAGCAACTGGGATATTAAATATTCTCAGGTGAGAGACGGGCAGGTTTCTGGTAAGGGATGGTAGATCCGAGTCTAAGTGTTCCTGACATAACCATCTGCAACACTTTGGTCTGGGTTCTGTTCTCAGATAAGTATGTTATTCTGATTAGAGCAAGTGTGCTGTCATATCTGTATCCAAGTGTAGAGTTTGATAGCCTGTGTTTTACTTCTACTGTTTGCTGCTTAGTACAGACTGAATCTAACTAATAACCTCAGGTCTACCATCATCAAGAATCTCTCCTTTACACTGATCTCAGTGCTAACAGGGGAAAAACTATATAACACAGGATAAAAGCTCCTTTGCAGTATCTCGGAAACTTTGAAGGCAATATAAGTGTTTGCACAGAAATTTAATGAGTATATACCTAGACAGATATATCTGTCCTTGCTTAGCAATTTCCAGTAGGGTGTAAGTACCTGACAGAGTCACTTCCCAGTAATAGAAAAATGACTCATTCCAACCAGAGACAGAGCAATCCAAGTCAGGGACTGTTTCTCACACTTTGTTTCTTGCTGCAATGGATCTCAAAAGAGACAGAAAAAGCTAATCAAGTAAAGATATTATCTGCTGTATGATCTCATTTGGCATTCTTGTATTCATGATTTGCATAGTTCAAGACAGACAAAACCTTTTACAATGTCAGGCTCCCAAATTAAAGTTCTGTCATTACTGTGCTTTGAGAGTCTATGTAGGCGCTGCCTATGGGACACAGCCGTAGCCCTTCTTTGCTGGAATAGTGCTTTTGAAGAAAATTATACTTACCAGAGTATTTAGAAAGTAATTACAGTAGAAGAGAGTAAAGTGACTTACCAACAAAGATCAATGCTGTAAGAAAGGCCTCTACTCCAATGCCCTTGTTCTTGAGACTAGAAGTAGTCTGTGGAATGACTGAACTGTCAGTCACTCACGCATTTTATGTTTTGACAGTACCAATACAATAACCTTAGCCTGGTCTGCTGTGTAACACAGAGCAAAGGAATTTGTTCAATAATTTCTTCTATCAGGAATATAACATCAGCAGAGTTTCATTCCAGCTAAGCTGCTGAAACATAAAATATAGAAAAACAGAGAGGAATTTTTTCATTCAGATTTCCTAATAGGCAATGATTATTTTACCAGTTTCTATGGTACTATCACCATGGCAGCTAGCCATTTTAATCACAGGCATTAGAACACATTTCTGATAACATCACAGCAATAGCTTAGAAATATATTACATCTCCTGGTCATATGCAGCAGTAACAACTTTGTAAATTTCCATATGACAGAGATCACTAATGGCATCAGCCGACATCAGGATTAGAAACGTGATACTTCAAGCATCTAATTAAAGAACAGGTTCTCAGTGTTCCTTACTCTAATTCTGAAAACAATAGTGGAAATATAACCATTGTGACAAAAACAAGAATCAAAATTCTTTCACAGCTTGCTCAGTTTCTACATGGGTTTTGCCCCAACTAGTCAATGCATATGATTACTCAGCAGATCCTAAGAGAATGTGCAAGTGAAAAAAAATTCACTGTAGAGCACTGCATATCTGAGAAACAGACAGATAAAAATGGCTACTTTACCCTTGTATTTAAAAAAACATACTTTGTTCTCTGTACAGTTTAAATGGTATTGAAGCATCACATACAAGATTTAAATCATGGTCAGAGAGCATAACTCACTGTTCTGACTGACGAAATTTTCATAGTGTGAAACATACTAATTTTACTAAATGTATCATGAAGTATTTACAGATATGCTCATTCTGAAAAAAACTGGAAGTATTCAAAAATACTTTCAGTAATAGCAATCCTCCATTTCTTCTATAATTACATAAGAAATTACATTTTCAAACTATACATAAGAAATTACATTTTCAAACTATCTTAGAGTAAATTCATACTCTTGTCCTGGAATTTCTGGGTTTTTTCAAATTAAAGTTTATTTCAAAAGGCTGACTCTAAAATATTAAATGAATTTATAAATCCTTTTAATAAAAGCTAATAAGCAAGTTCAACAGTTTCTCTATTTCAAGCCTAAAGCTTTGCCAAGGGTCCACCCAAGAGATGTTAAATAAGATAAGTACAGATAATGTCAATAATATTCTGCAGTAAAACACTACGGCAATGCACTATGACTAAAAATCACTGGTATAACCGTATCCTAAAATAGACAGCATTGGCCTCAAATAGAACAAAAATCTGAAGTAAACTGAGAATGAGACTTGAAATACCTCACAATTAGCTTTGTCTCTTCAAACTACTTAAAATCAGAAATACTCATCACAGAAGCAGTTATGCTAGGAGAACAACATAAAAACAGAACTGAAAGTCAAGTCTTTCAGATCTCCAGTATCTCCATGCTTGTTAGATTTACAATTTTTCCTCCCTTAGGTCAGTAATTGGGGAAGGACAGCTAAACAAAGACTAGAAAATATTTGATGGTGAAATAGTTGTATTGTTACATTTACATGCATATACTAATTAATCTGCCTTTAAAATAAAACCAACTACTATCAAGGATTTGAGGACAGTTCTGCCATCTTATCTGGGGACACTCAAGTTCCTCAGTTTTGTGTCATGCTTTGTCTTAGGAAACCAACAACAAAGAAATATAGGAAGATGCAGTGTAACATCTATGCAACATTTATATCACACTTGAACTGGTAAACTTCTACTCTTGCATAAGACTACACTGCTGAATTTTCAGACCATCTAAGCAGTCAGGTTAGTCTCCCAGTTTTTTCATTAGAGCAACACTGATTAATTTGTTCAGAAGGTCCACATACCATTTAGCTCTATGCTTTGGTCTAAATACCTATGAATGCATTTGCATGGCTGTGCAGTGCATATCAACTATAAATGAACTGGTAGACTACAAAACCTTCAACAACAACAAAGCCTTTTCTACTTCTTTCAGTCCTCAATTTAATAACAGTTGCACTTCACATTTTAAAGGCTTGCCATTTCCTTAATTAAAAGTTTATGTTTAATTTTTGCTTAATATGAGTCCCAAGATATTTTATGAAATTCAAGTCAAAAGGAGATTCAGATTTCATGATGTTTTGGAGAATGCAGAATATATTAAACAGAAGGAGACCTCATTGAACACTGTAAGATCTGAGGTCTGGACTATCTGGTGACAAATATTCTGCTAGTTCCCTTAGTCCTTTCCCTCTTTCAGCTTCAGCTTTCTCTCCAGCAATACATAACTACGTGGGAACACCTTGCCAGTGGTGTTCTCCTCCTATTAAGACTATAGAAGTTACTATGCCTAAAGGCAATAATGAGCTAAACAACAATATGTGACAAGTTGATATATACAGTTTGTATCCGTCTATGCAGTAAATAAAAAATTTTACAAAATACGATTTTTCCCTAAATAACACAGGTACGATACCAATGAACTCATACAAGACTAAATGACATGAAAACATCATGGTGAATAGATTTTAAAATATATAGTTTTAAATAAAAATTAGATGTTCTACATATAGAGTACTTTGGCTACTTAAAACAGAGATTCTCTAATTTTTTAGTAAGTAACACAAAGGGCAACTATGGCAATGATTAGCAAAATGGTTGCATTGGTAAGATTTGAGTCAATGTTCACACACCTGCATGTATACAGCTCTACAAAATTCCTGACCTGAAGTCCCATTCACTCAAAGCCTCTTCAGTCCCTGGCCTTTTTGCTGAGTCCACCAACATGCCAATAAGGGACATGTACCAGGGGCAATGAAAGATGCAGAGGCAGGCTTACTATGAAATTACTAAATACCTTCCCACCTGGTAATTCCATGCTTACTTGGAGCCTATAACATCCAGGCATTATCACCCTTATTTGAACTTGTATTGGTAAACCAAGACCAAAACCCTCTAGATTCCATTTGCAAAAAATGACCTTTTTCAAAAATAGATACATTATGATTAAGCAAACAATCAGTTATTTTTGCACTATACATATAGCAAATTATTAGTCTATTAGACCTGACCCCTACCCAGCCTCATACTCTTAACAGTTATTATGTTATACATGAATTAAGCTGTCCTGCAAATGACTGAGCTTCTTGTAAACTACAAACATAAACACATAATATCACAAAAGAGCAAGATTCACAAAAAGGTCATTTCTATTCCCCATCATGCCATTGTTTCTGCTGCATGAGCATACATAGTCCACATTGGTTCTACACTCCACACCACAACCAATGTTACAGATTTATCAAAAGCATACAGGCTTGTAATAGAAAGTATCCCAGAGGATATTCAGCTACATTCCTGATTCAAATGGGGAAACTCCAGCTTGCCCCTGTGTGAGGAGCACATGCACACCTGGGCCAAATCTGGCCTTCATCCATAGAAGGGAGACCATTTAGTCAATTCACATCAAGAGCAGAAAACAGATCCAGATAACAGATTATAAATAACAAATCAAAGCTTTTCCTACCAACAGCAGTTTCAATTCCAAAAACTTAATATACTTTGCTTTAAATCTGTGCCATAGCAACCTTTTTTAAAGTCAATGTCATCTGTAAGGACTGAGTTAAAATAAAATGTGGGCCAAATTTATCAGACATTAGTTTCCTTTGGATATAGAGCTCAGAACACTGACTGTGTGTCATCCTAGATATGACTGGAGTTGTATATATTGCATCCAGCAACATATTTTAAACCAGTGCATTGCAAAATACCTGCCCTGATCATCAGTTTCAAGTATTTGTCCGAGACGCTGAAGGTCAAATGAAAATTGTGAAAGGTTTCTTTCCGTTTACATTAAATTTATATCTGTATGCTAGATATTGTAGCACTATTCAGGCCTAAGCAGAGAAGCCTCAAGAGTTTGTTAAAATATGACAGCATTACAGTTGGTCAATTTAAAGGCGCATCTGAGGGACAACAGAAGAGACCATTCCCTATTGCAGTGTGGAGCTATGTATGCCCACATAGCCATGAGTATCACTGTGAATGCGTGACACTGACCAGCGATGAGGAACTTACTGTGACAGAACTACAGCAAAAGTAGTCAAGAATTTATTCTTTTATTTTCAGCACTGGCTCCCGAGGGGCTCTGCATCTTTCTGTCAGATAGATACTTAACAAGCCTCCAGAAAGAGCTTAGAACAGACATATTCCTACAATCTCCAGGGTAGGCATAGGGGTAGCGAGCTTTTTAAATTTAGATTATGTAAGGTCGTGTACCTCACTGCATTACGTTTTATATGCACATTATATCTCACTGCACTATATGGCACCCTGTGAACTCCAAATGATCATTATTCACACAGATCCTGACAGATTGCCTTTTGTAGCTCTTTCAGAGAGAGAGAACAAATATCATATGTACCTCTAATATTTATCGGAATGAGGTCAGTCCCCCAGATGTCCTGACAGGGTCCAGGAACCACAGGAGATACCACCTGCCCAAATCGGCCTCTTGCCCGAGCAGCACCGGACCACCCGGCCAGGGAGCAGGCTCCGTTTATCAGACACAGCCGCGAACGCAGAAGCGAAGCTAGGGCGAGAGTCTGCAATGCAGAAGCCCTTCCCGGAGCTCGTCGATGAGCTGGGGGAGACGGGGCGGGGGCAAAGCCGGCAGACCTGCCCGCATCCCCACCACAAAAACCCGAGGCACGGGGCGGGAGGTGTTTCTAAACGCCAGCCTTTACCCTCACCAGCTACGGCCGAGGGCTTTGCCCTCCCACCGTCTGCAGCTCCGCACAGCGGGAACTTCTGCAGCCGAGGCGGAGCGGGCAGCCCGCAGGCAAGGACACCGCTGCGGGCCGGGCCGGGCCGGGCCCACCTGTGCCACCTGCCTGCCGCTGAATGACACCGGCCCGTCCGCCGCACTGACCTGCCCCTGCCACGCTCCCAGCCAGGGGAGAGGAGGAGGAGGAGGAGGAGGGAGAAGCAGCTCTTACCTGCTCCCGCCGCTCCTCCCGCAAGCCCTTACTAACCGAGCTCCATCTTCCTCCGGCCGGGGAGGCGGGGGGGGGGGTGGGGGGGGGGGCGAGTCAGCCCAGCGCTGCCGCTGCCGTCCCCCCCAGCTGCCGCTTTCCGTCACTGCTGTCCCCCCGCCCGCGCTGCCCGGCGGAGCGGCCGCCTCTCGCCCGCCCTGCAGACGGCACCGGGAGACGGAAAGCGAGACCCACCTCCCGCCACCGCCCCCTTCCCATGAAGTCACCGGCCGCAGGGCCCTCCCCTCGGCTGCCCGCAACGGCCCGGAGAGCCGCGCTCCGCCCCGCCCCGCGCCCGCCCCCGCGGCAGCGGGCTCCGCCGCGCCGAGCCTGCCGGCAGAGCCGCCCCGCACCTTCCTCCGCCGCCTGCCCTTCTTGCAAGCTCGGCCTCGCTGTCCCCAGGCGGAGACAGTGACGGCAGAAGCAGGCGGCAGCGCACGGCCCGGGAAGAGGGGCCGGGGCCGCGGCCGCCCCTGCGCACCAGCGCTCCTCCGCCCCAGGATGGTCCCACCGGAGCGGGAGACGAAGAGTTGCTTCCCTCCCGTACCCATCGTAGCTCTGGAAATGACCATGCCTAGTTTTGCCCTCTACAAAGAGGGTATGTTATTCTACGTTACTGCTTTTCATGTGCCTTCTATTTCAATACTTTCATGGGATTTGCTCAAGGGATGACAGTAAAGTTTTCTTCAGCCTCCAGCAACTTCTCAAATAATCTGGTTCCAGCTGCTCCAGTACACACACAGGTGTCTTCTCTCTCACTTAGTTAAAGCTACCTCCCACACACCGAAGCAGTCTTTCACTTCCACTCTTCCAGTAACACTAGAGTTGGAAAGGAAATGGATTAAGAAACACACCTCTAGAGCTGAGCATTCCCTTTTTCCACTTACTGTGACAAAAATAGAAAAGTGCAAGACCAAGAACTAGGCAAAATATGTGAAATAGAAGGAAAAAAACAAAGTCACAGGTACAGGAGTACCTGTTCAAGAAAAGCCTCCTTACACACTTAAACACTAATTTTCACTTGAAATCAGCCAACTAGAGACAACACACGATCAATGACAGATAGAGCAACACTAAAGCTTTAAGGAAACACCGGATGTAAACAAAATGTCATAATACATTTTGTACCAGCACAGCACATCTGGAGAAGTACATCTGGTGACGTGAAAACAGTTTTGCAGAAATGCATTTACATATCATAAGCAAGTGAGGTTTGATGGTTGGGGAAGATAAACAGATCAGTTACATTCTAGTTCTCTGCTAGAACCCCAACATCAGTTTAGAATATTGTTGAAACCCCCAGAAGAATCCCACCTTACCTTTGAAAAATATTTCCTTTTGTAGCTAATGAGGAAGACAGAAATGAAAATATTTGAAAAAGCTCCCAACTGTTCCATGCATAACCTTTTGCTGCAAATGCAATGAGCTACTAGCTTTTGACATACAAACCATGACAAGCAAAAAACCACAACAGTTTGGTCCAATGCAATTTTAGGCCTGTGTCAAATGAACTCTCATTGTCTGCCTCGCCCATCCTCTATTCTCGTTAGAAAAATTCTTTATGCTCATGATTGAAGATTACTTAGGCAAGCAGAGTTCTCTGCTGTGCTCTCAAGTTCCTCCCAAAAGCAAAAGTCATGAGCAGAACAGTTCCTTGGTTTCTTCACCAATGCAAAGTCCAGCATTCTTTAAGTGTGGCAAAGAAAAATAAATTGTGAAGTGTATGGATAACACACTCAAAAAGAACCGTAATTACAGAAGGAGACACTTTTTTGTTTTCCTTGATGCAACTGTCTGTACGGATTGTCCTACAGGTGATTCCCAGATAGTGAGAGTTCTATAAAAGATAGAACAGTTTGGCAGACTTTTGCCAAAAGATCTCTAGTCTATTTGCCTTGTGAAGGAAATCCATTTGTGAACATGTGAAGAGACCCTCAGGTGGCTACTCCAGAGGTCTCAGGACTAAAGATACTCTAAAACTAGTCACAGAAGCTTATAGGGCCAGGGGATCAAACCACGGTTTGCTCAGAGGGCTCTGGGTTGGCCAACTGGTGATACAGAGTCAGAGATTCATTTAGATGGCTGCTGCAAAAGAAGTGGCCAGTTCTCTTTCTTTCAGGCAAAGCCAGATACCATCTTAGCAAAAGTCTGAAGGACTTAGCAAAGTAAAGTGTACAGACCCATGCAGGGAGAACCTCTCCTATTGAGGCTTGAAGTTTCCTCATTCTTCATCTTTTCATGCCACTAGCAAAACTTTCTTTTAAGCCACTATTAATGGGAAAACAAACATGTCTAACAGTCAAAGACTCAGAGGAAGCACGAAAATGCAGAGACGCTGAATCTAGGTGAAGTCTTGGCATACTTTGGGCACATTATGTTCTGCATCCACAGAAGTGGTAGTATCTCCAATAACAGCAGTCTTAACAGATTCAAGAACCAAAATTCTTTAGTCCAAAGAGATGCAATGAATGCTGCAATCTCTCATCTGTACATCTTCCACCTCTTTAAATTAGAAAGCAGGTATGCAGTAGTCCACAAAGATCAGGAACCCAGAGGTCATAAAGTCATTCAGAGATCTTAAGTTTGCAGGTTTTTAGAGAAGGGAAGCATGCATATGACTGACATTCCCTGCAAAATCTATTGTACTTTTTCTGTGACCATATATGGATGCAGGGGGAAGAAAAGAAAGAAAAGAAGTATCTTCACAACTGATGTTCTACACTGTTCATTAATCCTGGCAGTTGGGTGGCTGTCAGCATAACATGACTCCATAAATAGACAGGTTCCTGTCATTGTGAAAATGATGCGCTTTCTCCCTGCCTATTCACATAAAGCATTGCCACTGTGTTGTCTCTCATCACCTGTCTTGCATTGCTCTGGCTCAGAGGCAGAACGGATCAGAAATTAAGCAAATTCTTTGAGCTCAAAAATATTCTGGTAAGATCAAACTCGTTTCTTGACTACCACCAAACCAAAACATTGCCTTGGGTGTTCTCACCCGCCAAGGACGGAAGCAGGTATCTTCTTTGTCTTTATTGGTAGGCCAGGACAGAAACAGAACATGTCTGCAAGTATGGTGGCAATTCTTCTTATGCTTACTTAATGCTGACAAAATGTCACAGCAGAACATCATCAGTATGAACACTTTTCAGTATTTGCTTGGAAAAAGATGGGATTTGCCTTCAGCTGCCAGCTAGGTATGCAACGGAGTGCTGTATTGATCTACGCAGCCTTTAAATTACTTACACCACTATCGCAATCTCATGTGATATGACCAAGTATGGGTTTGTACACTTCAGAAATGTCTTCAAAAGCCCTGTCTTCAGGGATGGTGTGAAAGAGGGTCTTTGTTTAACTATCCTGAGCCCCAGTTAAATGAAGGCATAAAAAGGGTACAAGAGCTGTTGCCCATAATCTGATAAAGAACAAAACCCTAAATAAGCTTGTTGTATCAGCTTGATTCCTTAAGAACTTTGCTGTAATCAGAAGACAGATGATAAAGGCTTTTGTTGTGATTGACAACTCTAATGAAAATGTCCATACTGGAAATATCATAACCCTAGTAAGCATTCTGGATATGTCCTGTGAACTGGACATGTGGAGGTACCCATACAGACAGTTGAAAGGCACAAAGCAGTCTCATGGATCTAAGGTAAATTTACTAGATTCCGCACTCTCACCGTGCACATACATTAAAAGCTATGCTGAAAGCTATTGCAAGTTAAATAAGAATTTATAACAAAACCCCTCTCAGGGTAAGCAGGTAGAGATGAAGCAACAAGCAGCTTTTTGTGGTTAATAAATAAAAGGAGGAAAGCAAGAGGGAAGGCTGGCTCCTCCCTTCCCTTTTCTGTTCTATGTAGGAAGGAAAACCAAAACTGTAGACCAAAGGTCCATCGCCTATGAAATATTTATACATATCAAAGGAAGTTTGTAAACTTATTAAATTCGAAGACAACAAAGAAACAATTCGCATTCAAACTGAGCAGACTAACCTGTGCTCTTCAAGCAAAGTAATGGTATTCCTAATAATACAGATTTTGATTTAAATTCTGTCAAAAGAAAGCATGCTGCAATAGTAATGGAATGAGGGAGAACACCCAGATACAGTTCTACAAAACGTGTGTTACTAAAATATATATAAAGTTCATTTGAGTCCACATGAGTTTAGAAAGAGCACTGAACTTTCCAAGTATATACTAAAATTGAACACTTGGCTAAACAGAGACAGAAATAAGAGCAAAAGCAATGTGATTTGGTTAGTTGAATCTAAGCAGAAGACAAATTCTGTGGGTACTGAACTTTGTAATCCAAAAAAAAATGGTGAGGTATGACTGCCATCATTACAACTTTTCCAGTTAGTAATAAAATACTAAAATGTCAACCTTGCACAGATACAAATATCCAAAACAATGAAAAATCATGTCTCTTGTTGTTTTCACTCTCTCGTGGTAGTTTATAGTAATTGTGGATATGAGCCTGACAGTCCCAAACATGTTCACAGGGTTTGAGATATACTTAAGTTACCATTAAGAGTTGGACTGCAGCATTTGCAAATTAGCTTTAATCTGACTAACACAGGTAGCCATAGCAGAACAGCAGTATCAATATGCTCTTACTTAAATTCTGTGCTATGCTCCTGAGGACCCTGGACTTTGAAGAGCTAGTATATAGAATTACAGTTTCTTCTCAAGAGATGTATGGAGTTTACACAGATATGCCATTTCGGTATAATATCCTCTAAAGCACAGAAACCACACATCCAATTTCCATTAATGTTAAGGCAGTAGAACTCCATTTTCTTTCATGGAAAGAATATTTGGGTTGCACGTTTAGTTTACTTTTCAGTTTCATTGCCAGTGGCATTATGGGAAAATTAAACAAGTTTACAGTTCAATAATGGCTTGTATTTACCATTGATCAAAATTACTGCTAAAGAGATTTTTGTTAATCATTAAAGTGATATGAGAATCTATATTTCTAATAGGCACACACACACTAAAATAATGGCAGTGCAGTAACTGAAGGACAAATAATTTAAAAGGAGCAGCTTCTATATAATAGCAAATTTTTACTACACAAATGTGTTGACATCAATCATTGCAAACCATTTGAGAACATTTTATATATTCCAATTCACAAACTTGGATTTATTATTAAGTATATTGCAGTCTATGAACCCTGTATTTTTCATTTTTCCTAAGTTTGCATTTTTCTTTTTATAGTATATATTTTTTCTTTTTATCATATATATACTTTTAAATATATATTCTGAACTTAAATATTATATATACATGGTAATGGCACTGGTTTTACCTCCACCCCCCAAAAAAACCAACAAAAAGTTTGGGGACAAAAAAATTAATAATTACTCAGGAATTATGCATATGCTTAAAGAGAAGAAAGAGTCTGGGGGACATTTAAAATAGAAACAGGGCTGAAGTCACTGATTGTCAGGTATAAAGAAAGTTCATTTTACTAGTTTAGTTCCAGATTCTCTTGCCTTGCTTTATTTCCTTGTTCAAGGCATAGTTGTTTTATCTTGGCTACATAACTTTGGCTCTCAAAATGCAGAGTTTCTTAGAGAGGGAGAGATGCTTGTTTCCCCTTGTAGGATGTCACTGAACAAGCCTCCAGGTTGCTTTTTCTCAGCAGGGCTTCTTTATAGTGCAGCATTTTGCTTTCCCACAGTACTGCAACAGTAACAGGAACCATACGTATGCAGACTGTATCCCACAGAGCACTGTAATTCCCATTTTATAAATGCAGCAATTACACAGAGTTTAAATAATTTGAACCAGAGGAGATTCATTACCAGTCTATGTAAAGAAGACATGGAATCCAAGTGCAGGCCTGCTTATGATTCTTAAGAAGTTTTTGGACAATATCTTGAAAACATAAGCATTTAAATGTAAACATGTAAATATCATTATCTACCATGAGCACTTCATGACCTTTAAGACATTCTGTTGTTGGTACCAACAGACAAAAAGGTCTCTGTCACAGTTAGTGCAATCTGTCAAGAATTTTTCAAAAAAGTCAGCAAGTAACGTTAACAACTGCTTCAGTCACCTACTACCTTATAGCAATTACAGACATCAGCTGCATAAATCCATCAAGTCTCCTTGCCAAGATCCCCAGCCTCTTTGGGGATTTCTCCTCAGCCTCACAGCCCCACTCAAGTCCTTCTTTCCTTCTCTCCTACCATCTCTCATGCTTCTGCCTTCCTGTGGCACAAAGCTATTTATAAAGAGAAACCAACACATATTGTAGCCTTCTACAATGCATATTATCCTCTCTAATTTCAGTTCTACCACTGCCACACATTCTGAGCCTGCAATAAGTTACAGAGATTTCAGAAGGGACATTAGGTGAGTTCTGGATGGAAAGCTTATAGAAAATAAAAGTAAGCTTGCAGTTATATTCCCCAAAAGATAAGAACATTAGGTTTTATCCTTCTGAACCTTTTTGAAGAGTTCTGGATAAACAACTTTGGCAGATGAAACACTAATAATTTCTCTCTCCTATACAGTAAATAAGCAGAAAATTCTCTTCTGTGAGACTCCATAGAAGACCGTCACACTATAGTGGGTTGGGTGTTTTTCTGTTGGTTTGGGCTTTTATTTTGGTTTGGGGGAGGGGGGTGGTTGTTTTTGGGTTTTTTTTAACGCTTTGATGAAAAGATTCATGTAAGTATAATGTGACAACTATGACTTTGTAGAGATACCTAAAGTTCCCAAACTTAGTTTGGTCCTCAAAGCTCTACAAGAGAAAGCTTGTAGGAGACAACTACATTTAAACAGCAAATAAATTCTACAAGACAGTCTGCAGTTCAAGTCATCCTTAGGAAGCTCATGAAGGGTGCAAGAACTTGATGCAGTTAATTAGCAGTTAAATGAATGATGTACCAAAGTCTAACAAACTCCCAAGCCTACCATTTTCATTCTAATTGTATGAAGAACTAGTGATAGATTACTGAATAAAAGAAGGCTCTAGGTTCAACTTCTACTGAACATTCACCACACACTCCATCAATTTTTTCTGATGTTTTGTGTAGTATCTCTTTATGGGTGCTATATGCAGAATAACACAGTTCTGTCTCATGTCTGGTCACTTAAATCCAGCCCAAAAAACATACTTCCAACTTTTGATGGAAAAGAGCTATTTTGTAGAGAATGATCAAAACACAGAATTCATACAATTTAGTGGACAAAAGGAGCTTAAATGAATATCTGCTGAATCCTTCACTTTGGGAATGAATAGTATGTACATCTCCTTGACTTAACTTCATGTTTTCTTCATCTGTCATACTTTTTCCTTCAGCCTATCCCCATTTCTACAATTCACTGATTGCAGGAAGTTCCTTAGAGAACCACAGGCATCCTGAAGCTAACAAGCAGATAGATAGATATAGATACAGGTATGATAAAACAAATTGTGAAATGAGGTATCTGATCAGGCTTCATTGGTCTATATTAGATATATCACCTTTATAAAACAACTTTATTTTTATTCCATGTCTTTTTTCTTTAATATAATGAAGCATCCACATCAAACTCCCACTTCAGAAAACATGGAAATTGGGGCAAAGCTGTTAAAGACAAGTTATATAGCACAATTTAAATGATACAACAGAAATGCAAATTGGATTCCTTCTAATAAATGTCATTTAGAAAAAAAAAAACCAACAAATTAAATTATGACTGATCTTGAATGTAAGTGGTAAGCACAACTTTCAGTGTTCTTATTACTGCTAACACCAGTCTGCAAGATCATTAGAGACTAGATACAAATGGACAGACAACAGAGTTGTATCTTGCATACAATGAGACATTTATGCTTATAGATCAATAGAAAGTTTTTCAGAAACTCTATCTTTGTCTAGTAAAGTAAGTGAAGACACAGTCAATTGTCCCTAAGAAGAAAAACTCCTCTAGTCATCTTTTAAGATTGCTACATGAGCAATAGCCCTTAATGAGACTTTGATGGTAGCTCTGTGGCACCTGGAAGAGTTTCTAATTAAAAACATCTTTTTGTTATTCTATTTGGAAAAAGTAACTTAACATACAGTATCCACAGAAAAAGATTTCCTCAAAGGCCTAGGAAAAACCTTCTTTATCTCTAAATGTAAATGAAAGTCTAAAATAAATAAATAAAACCACACACACACAGAGGCCAGTTGAAAAGGCAAGAAGGATATACTTGAGTTATTAATACCTCGGAAGATTTAACTTGAACTAGAAATGAGGGGAAATAACTTTTTTTTTTTAAACTGTTTTCGAGTAATTGTAGCTAATAGTACTTAAAATTAGGGTTCCTGTGAGTTACTGCTTCCCCCCCTTATGTTTATACAGATCAAATCATCAGCATTTTCACTGCTGAATTCTACACTGTTTGAAGCACATACACTGCAGTCCAGGCCAGAACAGCGGCAGAGGAAGAAATCAGGCTGGTTACCTCCTCCTCCTCCTGACCTGTGAGACTGGGAGCCAGAAGAGGTTAGCTGTTTCCTAATTAATTTGATTTTTAAAGCTGTTGTTATTATTAAATGTCACTGAAATTAGCAGCATTTCTTGCCAGCCAATTGCTTTTATTACTTGTTAACTCTGGAAATATCTACTCAACAAGAACACATTTTTCTATCAAGTCAGCTGGGAAGTTTATTTCCTCTGTCATTACATCAGATTATTATTTTACAGTTACAGACAGATTGTCATCAGCCTTCAGAGGCTTTAAAAATAATGCAATATGGTTCCTGGCATTCCCAAGCAGACTGAGAAATGCCACCCACACAATTAGCAACACATTTTTTTACACAGCAAGCAAGAATATTTGTTCTACAGATGTTTTGGAGATAATACTGCAGTAAAATCTGGCACAGAACAGAACCACTAATGCACTAAGGCATGACACTTCTAAACTGAAACTTACAGCAAATCTGCCATGCCTTTGCTGCTCACTGGTAAGAAATAGGATCACTTCAAATATCCCTCAGGATATCTGACACTTCACTAGTACATGACTATAACCGTACTTCACTAACAAAATGCTCTTAGTATTAACAAGGTTAGGCATTACAGAATATTGCAAAGGTATACCCTGCTGATGAAAAGCCTGGACCTATAAGCACACAGTGTTACTGATACAGTTGCACATGCTTCATAGATCTCTATTTACAGAGCTGTGGGGAGGAGCATACCTATCCCACTTCTAAATAATCCTCCTGACATGTACAGAGGCTCTGGAAGTTGTTTGTGACAGGTGAAGGTGACATGACTTTCCAATTTAAAAAATTTAATTATTTTTTTTTTAAGTCAACTTGAATGGCTAAAGAGTCAGCACTATTATACCTAAGAGACACAGATTTATAAATACTCAGGATTCCTAAAGGGAAAGTTTTGCTTTTTGTCAGTGACATGTTTGGCTGACATTTGAGAAGCTGTCTGATTAGCAGAGTAAACATTTTTTTAAAAATGCCAAGGCAAACCTTCCTAATCCATGGGATCTCAATGAACAGAGAAAAGTACAAATTTAGGACTTGTGGAAGAAGATAACTGCCTATATGCAATGATAGTGAGCACCTGGAACAGTCAGTTCTGGACACGGGCAATAATCTTGTAGTAAGGGTCATCTCAGCTTTCTTTAAGAGGGAATTACCCTTGCATTATCATCATTACTGTGAGACATGGGACTTGTTCATTTACCAGATGAACCAACAGTAGTGAAAGAATACCTGTCTGCATTCCTGACTTCTGCTGATCTGTAAGCTGCTAATATATTTTTCACACTATGCAAAGGCATAACAATACTGTTCCAAAAACCACAGAATCAATCAGCAGACTTGGGACATTTCAATTGTTTTGAATAGAAATAAACTACTACTTTTAATAACTAAAAGCTTTTACAAAGTCATAAGAATTAAAAGCGGGAGAGACATTCTGCTCAGTTTGTAGAAGCCTTTGAAATAGCAAACAAAGCATTGTCTTTCAAAGGTGGTGGTGATCTCAAATATTTTACTACTGAAAGGTAAATTTTCTTCTGGATTATTGTGTTCAGCCTAAGAATGCCATCTAAGGGCAGAAGCTGAAGAGATGCAGAAACATGTAAAAACATGAAAAGGCTTCTTGGTGAGGAGACACTACAAGATATGTAGTTAGTAAGAAAACGGTTGTGGGCTTCTATTATTATCCTTACAGTGGAAATCCAAATGAAGTCCAGTGACTGAAATTACAATACTTCCCCCTCCCTTTCAATGCATTAACTTCCACTGGAACTCAAATTCACAACACATCTGAGACCAAGAGATTAAAACAAAGACTGGACAGCCAGAGAGCTCTGTAATTCTCAAAATTGCCTCATGACATTAGGTACCCAATTCTCACCAAAATGTATATAGATAGAAAATTATTAAGGAATATTTTCACCTATTGGCTCATAAGAGAATTTATTTTACTCATCCATAAAGGAAAAACACTATGAACTGTTAAAAGACTAGTTATGGTAATTCTTGCCAAGAAAAAGTTTCCTACTCCCATCTCGCCAGCACACCAAAGTTAAGTGTCTAATAAAAGGTGCTGCCTTCTCTATGATACAACTTTGAACAAAGATCTAAGTTTTCAATGCTAAGAATTCTTTAAAGATCTCCAACAGCCTTTAGTCAAAAAAGCTAGAAATTTTGATCAATCTTTAGTTGTTTTAGTTAAGATTAATATACTCGGTTCACATATTCAATAGTAGCAAATGGAACATGAATCTGAACAGTTCATTACTACCATCTTAATTTTTTAAATTCTCAATCAACTTAAATGCAATCCTGCTAAAATCCCTACATAATTATTTGAATTTGCAGCAAAGTAATTCCTGAATATGGCTGTAAGACTAACTTAATGGTCCAAAGACTGCTTCAGGCTTGAAGCAGAAATTAGACATCGGTCACACTGAATTAGCAGTTGTCATAGGGATGTTGGAGACCATTATTCCCTGTGTGCACATGTAACTCCTACTAACATTAATGGGGTTACCAAACACACTGAGAGGAAAACTGGCCCCATTATGTGAGCATTGTGGCAAAAGATTAACTGATTTCTCATGGTAGATGGATGGAATGGAAGTTTTCAACACTGATTCTTTGAAGAATATAAGAGCACATGCTGCTATTAAATGAATGCATGACATAGAAAAGGATTGAAAGTCTGCTTTTGGAAACAAGGGGCTACAAAGATCAATACCATACCCTAAAAATCCTTTCCTTCAGAATTTGGACAAACTACAGGTCTGGGAATGAGGCTATGTGGACTTCATCCAGGTTTCTGCCATGGATGCATGCATGATGAACCACACACACAAATTAATCTCTTCAGGGAACATTAGTGCCATCTAATACAGGTGTCCAAATTAGAAGCCTGCACTCCTCAGTCAGAGCCTTCAGAGGGCTCACAACCTAACTCTACCACTCTCCATTGAATACTAAAGAAGGCCAGACTGCTGCTGCAGATGCTTAAATATAAATGGTTACACTTCCACTAGCAGTAAAATACAGTCTATTTTTTCAAGTCTACAGGAGGAAAAAACACTGAGGAAGTGAGAAATGAAAACTATGGAATACCTCTCATTTGAGTAATGGTACAACAGCGCACTACACACAGATGTCAAGGCTACTCAGGGTCACCCTTCCTCATGAATAAAACTGAAAATGAAAGAACAGTTCCCTGAAAAATTATTACCTGCAGGTATATCTCACCACCAGGTTTTGTAGCAAAGAGTTAAAGCAAGGTCATAAGATTGAGAAGTCTGAATGACTGAATGCCTGAAGACATACACATATGCACTCTCCCCTCCTGGAGCATCTGACACGTATCTCATCAACATCAATGGGCACATTTAAGAGGCAGAATGCAACCATTGAGAAGCATTGCAGTCACATGGTGGGGCAGAAGAACCCAAGAAGTATAGTACACTGTGTGTGATACAAGTAGGTCAGTGGAGCATGGAAGAGGATGGTATTTCTGAAAGAGCCTTCTAAGGAACAGCTGAGGAACAGCATAGAAAACCTGTCCTATGCAGGTTTGTAACAACTCAAGTGACTGAGAATTTCTAACTTGTGTGCATTCAACAGCAATGAAGTATCACAGTCCCATGTTACATGAACAGTAGTGACTTTTACAGGAACTATAAAAATGAGAGGATAGAAAAACACATTTTAAATACAATTTTCCCCATTAAATAATTTTGGCTTATCTTGTCATAAGGGAGAAAAAGAGAAAAAAAAAAACCAAAAACCCCCATCCCAGTCAAGTTCCTTTGTGAGCTTTAGCTTTTTTGACACCTTGTCTTCCCTTCCCTCTATCTAAGACTAGAAAAGTGATACCACCTCTGATTTTTCTTTGACAATTGCTTGGTTACCTTCTGGATTACTATTGCCTACTAATAGAGTAGAAATTTTGCTGAAGAATAATAAGAGATGTGATATTGACTAGATGAGATTTCATTTTCACTGTCATAAAAGCTCCTTTTCCGATCCAAATGGGCAATCCTATTTGGATCATCAAATGCTTGAACCGCCTCTGTTAATCTTGAGGAACACACCATTAGTGAATATCATGAATGAGCAAACACTGAAAAGATATGCAAAAAGAGTGGACCATCATTGTGTTACACTACTTTTAAGACAGTCATTAATTTCACCGTGCATGATGCATTTTGCATATATATTCATTTAATAGGACTATAATCCACCTTTTGATACAGCATTTAGATATCTGAAAAAGGGCAGTAACAGTACTTCTTATTCCTGGATTCATGATATTGCTGTAAAATAAAGATTGGAGTGTGTTTCAAAATGTGCATAACAGAAGTGCTCTAAAAACAAAATTGTTTTCTTTGGTTAAGAGCTTCTTCATATAAATGCATACAATAAAAAGTAAGAGCACACGAATAGCTGATAAGAGGCAAAAAAGTCTATGTAATGATACAGGATTTTTGACTCACATGAAGAACTTCTATCCATGTGAACTTGGAAAGAGAAAATCCATGAGTTTAAATATGCAGTATTTTTCAGAGGGTTTCCACTTTCCTGGGGGGAAATTTTCCATATCCACAGAGGGATAAACAAGTTCCTTACTGAGCATACAAATCAGAAATTCATCTACCGCAATAGTGGACTTGCTCTTCTTCCCATCAGTTGGAGAAGAAATGATGGTAACCTGACAAAGAAGGGCAAAATTAGGAGTACATAGAGCTAGTTTTGCAACTGATAGCTCAAGGGCCAGGAACACTGCAGGGCGCTACACATTTCAAGACCAGTTGATAAAGGTAGTATGTTTCTTCCTTTACATTCCCTGCCTCCTCCAAAAGGCAATTAAAGGTAGCAACTCAAAACCACAAAAAAGAATATTTCTCTAATTCAGATAAGAGATGCTGTAAAACCACTGTTCAATGGTAATCAGTCCCTCAATCAGTCCTTATCTTCATTATTTAGTTTTAATAGTTCATCTAGTCTGATATAATAATGAATTGGTTAATAAGCACCTAACCAAGTTTGTAATCCTACTACAATAATTAAAAGGGCTAATTAACACACACGAGACTATCTGCAAAAAATCTGACTCCTAAATACAATGTTTTAGGCATTAAGAGACAATTTAAGCCTGGGATTCAAAATCTGAGGGTCTTCAAGCAAATTATTCTTCATGTTTTCAGATTTTACTATACCTCAGCTCACAAAGGCTGCCAATTAACCAGACTGAAAAAACCAAAACACATTCAACCCAAACTAGCTACTAGGGCTACATAATCCTATCTGTTCAACATCAGTGCCAGCTTGATGAATCTCTGTAGACAACAGTTAAGTCATAATCATGACCTTTAGCACTTTGATTTAAACCAATGAGTTATGTTTGTCAAAGCAAGATCAGACCATACTATGGTAACTACAGATGCAATAAAAATAGATCAAATTTTGAATATTAAACTCCTTATTAGTGACTCACAGAAGAGACCAGGTATTACTTGATAAACAATTTGGCTATGTTGAACTAACAGACTATGTAAAGATATTTTCCTGATTCTGTCTTTATTTTTTATTCAGGGCAAGCTACAACTCAAGAACTAGAGAAAGCTTTACCATTAAATCTAGTTATAAAACATGCAGCATTGTTGAAAGGTTAAATCATCCAGTAATTTGTGATCAAGAAACAATTAATGTCAAAGTTGTTGGGGGGGGGACACACCAAACCAAGAAAACGCCCAATTGCCAAAGCAGCAAAAAGGAACAAATAGCTACTATTGTTTTTATCCAAGGATTAATGCTCTAAGCTTAGTGACAGTGAAGTATTTCTTTTCAAGTTTAACTTTCTTTGGAAATGGCTGGATTTGGTTAAATTGCGTGTATCTAATAAGAAAACATTTTCAAAGCAAGGATGCTGTACCTGTTCTTCATTTAACCTGCTGTCCTGTACCACATCCAGCTGCTATCTAGAACAGGAATATTTGTACCTTCAGCAGGATATGGAACTAAAGAGCAGTGGGACTTTCCTTTCTGGTTCCCTCTGTCTTTTTCCTCTTCACAGTTTGACAGAAAACAATAGATCAACTTGGTTTATTTCCTGAATTAGAAATAAAGTGTTTCTCTGGTCACTTGTTTTGCTTCTTTGTTCCCTTTTATGATCACATTGAGCTGAAATACCCTGACAACCAAAAATCATCACTAAAAAGAACCTGTAAGAAGTTTATCACCTCCCTGGTGTGCAGAGAACCAGTGGCATGAGAACTACCATTCGGCAATGCATAACCTGATGTTTTGGGTGCTTTAGCTTGTCTTTTTGTCCAGTTATAGGCTATTGGAAGGGTCACTGTCCCAACCCAAATTCCTGCTCAATTCCTACCCCCAATGTAGAAGAGAAAATAAAAATTATCACTTCCTTGCTGCTCCCAGACATTTAAAAAAGAATAAAATTTACAAACAAACAAGTTCTTACTAACTGGCAGTTAATACACCAATATTTAATTACTGACAGCTTCTTGATTAGAATTCTATGCTTTACCAAACAACACATTCCCCTTTGACTCAGCACAGGGCTATTACTTGTCCCTGGAGAGGAAAGGAAGAATTTAAGGACAGAAACAGCAAGCAGGAAGTTCTTTGTATCAAAGGAGGCAAAACTGTTTTTCAAAAAACACTGGCATGCATCTCAAAACACAAAGGGGCAGGATGCTTCCTAATGCCAGTCTTTACTGTAGGGTTTACTCAAAGCTGAAAAATTAACTACTCATGTATCCAGTTATCTGCCTGAGTTCCAAAACTGGGCTGTAAGTGGGAAAATCCTTAGTCTTTATTGCTTTATTACATTTCTCAGTTCCTAATCCCTTCTCAAGCAGGAACAGGCTGACTAAAAGCAACCCCAGAGTACATTTAAGCTAAAGATTCTACAGCATTGGCTGCATCCCTTGTGTCAGGCTGGTTTCCCATACTGTCCAATACAACCAAATCCAGCAGAACTCAGCCCCCACTTATAGACTATGAAAAGAGGGCAACTTTTGCCAATAGAATTTACTGGAAGTGTTACCTAGACAAAAATCTCAGAAAAAAATTCCAGCTTTGGCTGACATTACAGAAGACCTAATTAAATAGTTGATTTTTATTTTTTTTCCTCTCCAGGCAAAGAGCTGAGTTAGGTCCCATCAGAGGTTGCTGATAGAGAGAATGTTTAATGATAACACCATAAAATTCATCTAGTTTGCTCTTATACATAATGCAGACATTCTTAACTAAGAGCACTAGAGGGTCTGTGAATCTGAGATAAGATTTTATCCTCTAAAGCCTCTGAAGAAGTGACTTTTCAACAGTTACCCATTTATGTAGCTGATTTTGGGTTAATTTGAAGGGAGCACAGGGTACACTGTAGGGCTTGAAGTTACCCCTGGACACTTAGCTGGGACTCATCATAGTAATTTTGCTACACTGTTACTTCCGAGCAAACAAGTACTGCCTGGGCAGATGGGTAAATGCCACACCTCAGTCAAAGGATTTAAGGACAGGAAGAAAAGCTCACATGCAGCAGTTTAAGTGTTTGCAATGTATGGGACTTTCCCAAGCACATATTAAGTAGGCTAGATGCTTCTTGAAGCCACTGCTCTCAAAGCCATAGGTCTTACTTGCACATGCACACTTCATATGTATGATACTCCTAGATGTGTCACAGCCCAGGCTCCAGCTCCAATCAGGCTGCTCCAGTAGTCTGAAAATCTGGACAAACGTACTAAGTCTTCACATTTCACTACTCAAATTTCTGGGAGAAACACAGGATGTATTCAGGCTGGCTGAGAGTCAGAGAGACAAAGGGAAAGGCAGATGGACAGCAACTGATCCAAGTTTCTCTCCTCCTGCAGCAGTTCAGCTTAAGCTCAAAGACTACATCTCATCTTCCCACAGCAGCCACTAAAAACTTCTCTATGCCAAAACCAAAAATCAATACTCATCTCTCTGCTGATGGTGGAACAGAAAAGTGAGTAACCCATGGAGGAAAAGCAAATAAAGAGACATAATAAAAAACTAATTTCATAAAACATGGCATTAAAAGTGGATTGCCCTTAGGCACAGGGTAGGACCTTAAAGACAGGAGTGGCAATTATATGTGTGACTACGTGCAGACAATGACACATGGATAGGTCTGATCCTGACTGTGATGAAGTCAACAGGAAAAGCCTCCTTTGACTTCTATGACACAGGATTAAGCTCTCAAATGAATGGGCTTCCTGTACATATAAATTTAGAGATCTTTAATTATTACAGAAAAATCACACTTTGTCCCTCTATAGGTTTTCATGAATATGATTCTTGCATGATTCAAGGGTTTTTTGTATGAGACATCTCCAGACTTACATTGCCTGAATAGATGACACTTCCATGAAAAGTAACTGGACATGCATTCTTTTTAGTGATTTCAGTCTGTCAACATCTGTTTAGATTGACTTCATAAAATAAATGTTTCTTTTGGCAAATATATTTTTGCCATCAGCTAGAGTTCTTTCATATAATCGCAGCCAAAACTTGGACTTCCAAGCCTGAAAATTTTATAATTAACCCAAAATATGTATACACACACACATGCAGAATAGACAGTGACAGCACAGCCTGTTTTGTGCTTGTTTGGGTGGGGGTTTTTTCCCCCCCTCCATTATCCTGCAAGGATGTTACTTTCTGACATACATACACAGCAATCCACAGCTGTGATCAGCTCTGCCCCTGGACATGCATTCTGGACAACAGTTGTGAGAAATGAAAGTTTCCCAGTGGCAAGAAGGAAAAGAGAACTCCAGAGCTCTACACTGATTCATTAGAAAATTGTTTCTCCATGATGCTGGATTCTGCAGTTGAATATCCTCAAAATGAGTTTGGGTAGCACCAGTCTTTCCCCCCCCCCCCCCCCCCCCCATATTAAATTCTATAACCCAAAATAAAACAAGACTAAGCCAACTTGCTCTGTCAACATCTGTGGTGGACACAGTCCCCAGTGCTCTATTTCATGCAGCATGATTGTTTGCACCACCTCCAGGCTATCCTGGAAGTAAGCCAGAAGTAATTTTTATTGCTCACTCCATTATTTTCTTCAGTCCACAATAAAACATGAAGATGAGACCCATTTTCACCAATTTTAAATAGAGAAGAATTACAATAAGCAAATACTAAACATTTCACATTACAAATATGTTGTTTTGCCCCTGTTTTCTCACATGTACCAACACTTTCACTTACCACTAGAGCAGCCTGCTGGATATCCTGCTAACTCGATGCAAAGCATACTACAAACTTGAGCTCCGCCATGAGGAATGGCATTTAGTTCATGCTCACTGTCTGAGGTGGCTGCAGTTCTGAGCCTATTACAGGATGGTTGGGCTAAGGTTATGCCTCTCAGTTTCACTCCAGTGAAACTGCAGCTTCCACATGCACACATCCAGGTTTCTAGAGTGAATCCATGAAAGATAAATCACAGATTTTTAAAAGGCTTCACCCTGGACCCTAAAATTCTATTGCCTTACAGATACTGCCACAGAAATCCCAAAACACATATGGCACAACACTGAACTCAGCCACAATGCTGCACATATAACTATCATGTACACAGATATGGAGATGTAGGTCATAGCTGTCCACAGGGACACAATTATTTTCTGAGAGCATTATTCTGCTACAGTTAGAATAGAATGAAATCAACTTGCTACATAGTTTGCTTTTCCTGAACCTGGCTTTTCTGGTTCTAGGATTGCTACCATCACTCCTCTGAGAATTACTAGCACATTGCTCATAGCCTGAAGGGCAATAAACACATGGCACAGGAGAAACAACCAAACATACTACACATTATTCTAGTAGACTGGTCAAAGGCACTCTCATCTTGCTTTTAAACAAAGGAAAATAAAACAGTGGGGCTTACAGCTAGTTTTTAATCACAATGTGTCTTTCATAACAAGTGGAAAGCCTGCAGGAAGTCTGACGTCAGCCCATGAGATGCAGTCATTACACACTACTACCTTCAACAAGAGTTTTATTTCTGAACCAGCATCCTTTCTTCCCCTGCACTCAGCAAAAAGATTACAAACAAGACTTTAAGGCTTTCTTGTAAGGAAAGAAAAAATAACCTATAAAATTATAATGTTCTCTAATTCTCACAAAAATCTACAGAAAGTGTTCCACTGGCCTTAGGGACTGAGAAATGTGACCCACAATAACAGGTTCTTTTCTCACTCTGCTCCAAAGTGCTTCAGATGGCCTAATTAAACATATGCAGTAAGTGTCATAAGGTCTTTTTAACTGTTGCACCTCAGAGAGGAAAAAGAAAGCATGAACATCAAATTCTACTGAAGGCATGCAAGCAATCTGTTCCATAGAGCTGATGCACTGGACAGAAACATTCCATATTTCATCGCTTTGATGCTGACTATTAAGTGCAAATTACTTCTCACTAAAACAGAAATCTCTTAAGACTACTGAGGTTAAGAACACCAGAATATTAAAAAAAAATTATTTTGATCCATTTTGCTTACATTTTGATGTTTATAGCAGCAGCAACAAAAATACTGTTCATGTATATGTAACAGGTTTAGAATAATTATTTCCCTAAGTAAGAGAAAGTTATTTGGCTTCGGTGAACCATCTCTGTTAAAATGACACTCCTTAACCCTTCCAACTCAAACACTCCTTAGAGTTGACTCCTACTGATTCTCCATCCTCCTGCCTCTAAGAAAGCATTCAAAAATCACACTAATTTGCCTCTAAATTTATAAATGTTGTAATATCAAAGGTGAATGTGCACTTTGCTCCAATTTGTTAAAACTGTGTGCTGGTAATAGCCAAAAAAAAAAAAAAAAAAAAAAAAAAAAAATCTGTATTTGACCATCGTACTTTTAGCCTGTGGAAAGTTAAAGAAGGTGCTTCTAGGCACCTCTCAGGCCTCCACTATGGAGTAAAAGCCATTCAGTAATGCAAAGACTAATGGTAGAGTAAAATCTCTTTTCAATATTTTTACATGAGTGCTTGATTTGAGTTTCCTTTAGGAGAGGAGGCATATCTTACCAGAAGAAGTGGCCCACAGCTTCAGATAAGCATTGGTCCTTCTAACAGCAGTTTCACAACAACCATCTTTGCCAAAACTTATGTTCCTCTGTAACACTAAAATTAAAAACTAACTGGAAATAAATACAGATAACTACTTCTATCATCCTTAGTCCATTTTACACATGCCAACTCACAGACAATGTTTAGAAATCACAGAAAAAATCAGGTTGGAAGGAAGGTTGCTAGTCCAGCTTACTGATCAAAGCAGGTCTAATTTTAAAGTTACCACAACATATCTTTATTTTATAATAAAGTTACCAGAAACCCTAAGGCAACTAAAGGATGTGCTTACATCCATGCTTTTAATTTCTTGCACAAAACCATGAAGTGAGATGTTTTCATTGGTAGTAATTCCTATGGAAGTTTATAAGGTAACTTCAAGGGTGGGGAAAGGTCTTACATACTTCTCCCTTCCTTCCCAGACCAAAACATTCCCTGATGATAGCTGTGGGTTCTGACTTTAAGCCATCTCAGTCTCCAGTCAATACTAAGAGCTGAAATTATGCTCATGGATGCACCATTGACTTAGTGCATTTTAGCCTTGGTCGTGCCAGATGATACACCTTGGTTTTCTTGGCTGAAAATGCTAGAAACCAGTCTAGCTGATAGAGACCCCAAATGCTACCTTTACCCTTTGCCTCCTGGCAAAATGTTGCCAAGAAGTAAATTAACAGAATAGAAAATAGCTGAAACATCTTCAAGTTGTTTCTTTGAAACCAGCTGGCAATGAGAACCTTACAAATGAAATAAATGATACTCACTTTCAGGAATGCCACAATCAAGATAGAATCAAAACCAAGCTTTATTTACAAAAGGAGGAGTAATTTATGATAGGCATCCAAGGGAATGCCCTCTCAAAGAAGAGAGGCTTAAAGAGCATGTTCTTTGGGAGGGGAAATACAACTACAAGCTTTCCCTATCCTGATAATAAATGCAGTACTAAACCATCAACAGTTTTTCTAAAACTACATTTAAAATTTATTTAAAACAGTGGGTAAAGCTTTAACTGACCCAACTTAGTTCTCTACGATTTAATGATACTGAGAAGAATGGAAAATTGGAATGGCTGTAAAACACTTACCAGATGACTGTAGAGGTCAAACCAGTACATTTCACTATCAGTTTTCATTGGTATTATGTAACTCATCTGAAATTCTACTCTAAAGCAAGAACACTACAATGGTGGTTTATAGTGTGCTCCTCCTCCCCCTCTCTGACAGGTACTAAAGGAGCAAGGGAGAAATTAGACTTGCATGGAATTAATTCTGACTCATTAAATGAAGCTTTTTAAGAGTCAGTGAAACAGTATTCAACTATTACAGCTCATAATCTTGAAAAAATGCAACGTCCTGGGTATGGCAGCTGCACTGTTTCTCAAAAACCTCCCTCTGCATTCACAGGGATCATCACTGCTAACTCCATCTCACACATTTTATAAGCCTTCATTCAAAGCGAAGCATTAGGAAGCAATAATACTTTATAGCAATCTGTTTCCTACTATCCACATTACATTTCTCTATGTAACATGAATTTACCTTTCTGAATGAGAAAGACTGAACTTTTCATTAGTCAAATAACCTACCTCACTTACAAATATCAAGCAAAATAGAATCATCAACTAGTTTTGTACCACAGATGTACTTGGGAAGAGAAAACAGATGCACTAATTACCTCCAGCAGATCCCCTGCGAGCTTCCTATAGGACACTTCCATTCTCTGTGTATCTCATTCCCATAAACCAGAAGCAGTGCAATATCCCTACAGGGAGTTTGTTTTCCACAGTTAATCATGAAAGAGTAGAATTTAGATAATAGGTCTTTTCATCACTCTTCCAATCTGAAATAGATCCTAATAATGAATTTATTGCAGCAATTTATGGTATTTTTATATTTTTAGACACAACTTCCTAGCAAGATATTTGAATTATGTTAAGATTAACATTTACTTCAGCAGGCCTACCTTTGCACTGTGTGGACTGCTAAAAACTACAGATCATACTGAGGTAAGCGTTAGGCCTTAACATGCTGCAATTCCTTTCTTTTTTTACTACAGCAAAGATTCAAATGGAAAAGAAACCTCATAAATCTACGTATGTATATATGGTACACAATAAACCTACTGTTAAACCAAAGGTAATAATTTTGCTAGAATTGTAGAGAAGAAAAAGTCAAGATGAAAAATGAATAATTTGGATATATATCCATGTGACTCAGTGATCTTAATATAGGGAAGAAACACCAGCTCAGAACGTATTTAGCCTATTCCACATTATCGTCAAGGTTGGCCATCTCCCGTGTTTAAACTAGAGATGCATAGAACAAATCATAAAGATACTTCAACCAAAGTGAGGTTTGAGTTTTAAAGCAGGTAATTAGACCCATATATATGATCATTAGAAAGACAGAACTCTGCCAATACCAGGCAATTCAGATCACATTTCAAAGCAACTGCTTCAGGGTAAACCTTATTATAAATATCACCAGGAGGAAAGATATACAATAGCATGAAAACCCTTGTAAACATCCTAGAAGAAATACATGCTCTGGTAAAGCCAAATGAATTGAACTGCCTGAAACTCATTTTAAAAGCATCAGACTTCCCCACCCCCCCACCCCCCCTTTTTTTTTTCCTAGTTGAAAATTTTAAAATAGTTACCTTCAGATGCATATTCGCAGCTCTGCTTTGGACAAGTAGCACTTCATTGTCTCTTCAACCTCTTTACTAAGATATTAATACAAACAAATTACCTCATCATCAATAGCAAAGCTCCCTACTCTTCCCAGAAGATAGTTTTCTGCTGTTTATGTTTTTCTTTTTGCCCCCTGGAGGAGGGGACATCTAGGTCTCTTGACCTGAACAGCCCTGAGCTTTGCTGGTTGGGTCTTTGCAGAAGACCTGAATTTGATATGGTCAAGCTCTTTCCCTGACCCTCTACCACTACAACTCCAACCCAACCTTATCAGACCTGCAGATTATCACAGTCTCAACCTAGTATTACATAGGCTTCTAGCAGATTTGTTAGAACTACCATGCATTTCATGAGGCAATGACACTGATAAACAATAATTTCCTTTTTAATACAGAAAAAAGAAAACTGTTTCCATGATTCCTGTGTGTTTGAGAAAAGGGGCAATCTTTCACCTCAATCCCATTCTCAGTCAAAGCCTCAATACATGCCAAGTTGTTTCGCTTGCCTCAGTGAAAAAAAAACCCAGCAGGGTGAGCAGCCTCACAGGTGTGCTGGAGCACAGGCTGGGCAAGGTTGCATGCTGCCCTTCCAAGGCCCACCACTGCCAGAAGTTACTGCAGAGCACAGCTGTCCAGGCTCTGAAGCAGCACTAAATGCAATGTGAATAGCAAGGAGAGCAAGATAATGTTTACAGTTACATACCTGTTAAGAAGACACACATACTCCAAAAAGCAAACTCTCCAAAACATCAGCTGTCATCCACTGAATAATTACAAATTTTGTTAACGCTTCAATTCTGTGATTAAGTAATACTGCCTCCTTAAGGCCTCTAATGGATAGATTTTTTTTGCTGAAATTTTCAAGGAATGCACTATGAGGCACCTCACAAAAATGGAATGTTTCAGCCCAAAGTGTGTCAAAGTCATAAGGAAATGGGGAGCTGCTTTACAGTGCAAAGCACCTGACAACTATAACAACCTAATCTGTAATGCACACAAGTACTACAGCACACTACTCCGTCTCAGTTGCCTCTTTTTTCAGAGCCCAATTCCACTGTCAACTGTAATGTGTTTTCTCCCAGTGGCAATCCCAACAGCCAAATGCAAGGTGCTTCCTGTTCCATGGGTTGCAGTGCTGGGTTTGTGCCAATTGCCACCAGCCCTGTCAGTGATTAGTGAAAAGGGAAGTAATTCAAAGACTTTACTGAAGTGACCAGTGGTAAAGCTCTGATTGGAGAGGACCATAATAAATGTGTATTTCTGAAAGGAAGACAGGCTATTTTGTAGGGCTGTGCAATGGAAGAAAACTGTACTGGGCCATAAAGAAGAGACTTTTACCTGCTTCTACCCAGAAAACACCAAAAAGGAACAGAGACTGCTCCCTTTATCATCTGTCTTTCCTATTTCATCTATTCCAACTGTATTCCTTCTTTCAGCATTAAATGGGCTAAGTTTCAGCCACTTGAAAATAGCTGTAAGAACATTAGCTCTTATTAGTTTATTTTACTATGTTAATCCACTGTTTTCTGGCATATCTGATTTTTTTTGCTCTGCCCATAAGAGCTTGTGTCATTCTTTGGTTTATTCTGAATTTACTTTTCTGTAAATCTAGACAAGAGTTAAAAAGTAAAGGAAATCATACAGATTACTCTAAGTCTCCATTCAATCATTTCTGTTCAGTGATGTGCCTGCAATCCCTTAGCATATCCATTATTCTAGCTTGAAATACGTTTCCCACCAGTTTTTTAAGCTGCTGGTACCTTGCATAGGATAATACAAAGGTGGCATTAACCCATAACAAGAAAAACTTTAGGAAAAAAATTATTCATATGCAGATAACTAACTGGATAGGGACCATCATTGCATACCTACCAATATATTCTCAGTACCATAGGCAAACACCTCATAAGTCAAAACAGTAGTTAGGCAGCCAACAACATTGCAGCTGAGGAAAGGAAGAAAAGGTATGTATGTAATGCACTGAGAAGGAAGTTCACATAGTTGATTTTGTTTAATATGCAACAATGTCCAGGACATTTCATGCTCACCAAGGGCAGCCGCTAGAGCTTTGAGAATGAGTGATCAGAATTACAGCTCTCTGACAGGATCAAGGACTTCCATGAAGCAGAAGAAAAGTAGAGAGGTGTTCTGCCAGTTCAGATTGCTTCAGGCACATGCTGTTCTGTAACAAGCCAACAACTGCATATTCATCTGGGGGGGAGAGTCCTGTGTCATCTCTAAGGATGGTTCAGCTGAAAACACTATGAGGGAACCTATTACTAGCAAATAAGAAACCAAAGAGCCACTGGTGTTGACGAGAAATATTTTAAAAGGTACATGGTTTGTGACTATTTTTGCAATGAAGGATCATGATTGCTGCGTTTTGTAGAACTAAAAGATTACAGCTAGTGTTGGTATGAACTGACTGAGGATCCTGGCAGATGCTAAATGTGCTACTTTTGAGGCCCCAAATATGCTTCCCAAACAAAAGTTTTTCTTCAGGCCTCCACATTTGTGGATATGTCAGAAAACCTGTTCTGCTTCATGTGCACAGCACTACATGGAGTAAAATCTGCTTTCCTTGGAAAAAGGGGGACCTCTGTTATCCAGATATTTATCTTCTTTTTTTAAAGCATAAAATAATTGTATTTTATCCTAAAGAAAAAAGCTTTAAGGAATTTACAATATAGACCTTTATTGGATACTATGCTAGCTTCTTAAGCATGTTTTTCAAGAGAACAACGAACAACTGGCTAGAGCAACTGCATTTGAAAAAAAGAAGATGGAAGAGAGATCTTTATCCAGAGGAAGTTACTAAAATGGTATTTTCCTTATTTCATGTGAAAAGCTCGTGTTACAACTTGCAAGGACAGGCTGAAGTGCTAGCTGAAATTTAACTCAATCTGACACAATCCACAATAGAACTTTTTCATTTTTTTCTTTTCTTTTTTCTTGTAGCCCAAAACAGCAAAAAAAGAGCTGAAGCTTTAATATCAACTATTTCAACATTGGGGAAAAAAGAATAAAATAGAATGGCGTTTCTCAATTAAAAAGAAAGTTTACAGAATTTTTTCCAGTCTTATTTCCCACACAGATGCAAACACACAATTCTAGTTCTAATATTTTCTAGAGTTGTTAACGAATAGATAGTTGCTTATTGAACAGCATGATCAGAGAGTCCATCTCATCATGACTGCATGACTGCATAGCACTTAACCTTCTTGTATACATACCAGACATATTTCTCCCATAAGAACTTTTCTGTAAGAACTTAAAATTGTATTATTCTATTTAAATCAGAGGCATAAAAATGTGATATAAAATGTGAAACAGTATTAGGAAGTGGCTGGAGAACATTTGCTTTGCTCTGTATCTTATACCTTCAAAATGGAAATCTGAAGCAGATAAAGATTGACTCATAATAGCAGTTAATGAATATATATGTAGGCTGCAATTAATTAAGCAGATATGTTGCTTTTTTAAACTTCCCTTCTGTGTTATAGTCTTCCTTTTTATCTCATTCTGCTCAGTCCAACTCTTCTGACAGCTATTGACAGCAATTGCCAAAAATACCACAGGTTTTCCTACAGAAAACCTTACTGATAGTGACTGCTAAATCCAGTGGTGCATGTCAATTTGATGACTCACATCTCTTATTTCATTTTAATCTCCTTTCCTTCCATGTTGAGGACCTGAAGTTTTACAGTTTCATTACAGCCTGCTCCTTTGCCTTTGCTCATATACCTAGGACTAAGTAGGACAAGTACGAAAAGCCCACACTGGCTGTCACTAGCAGCATTTGCGCTGTTGCGATAGCAGGCTTTAACAATTTACAATTTCTCTAGAGCTTAAATAAAAGGAACAGAAACAGGAACAACTTTCAGTAATGCCACTCTGCTTGCCACAGAGTAGTAAGGTTTAAGAAGGAAATATCCTGTTTCCTCTTTCCTCTTGCTTCCTTCCCTACAATGCTGAAGTCTAGAAATTAGAGGAATAGCCAGATTCCTGTTTTAAGCTGTGCATTAAACAGAACCAAAACAGACATTTAAATCTAAGACTTAAGTGGTTGATATTGTGGTTTTTTACTTTCCTGCTCAAACAGAATGACTACACTTACTTGAGGCTGTGATTAAGGCTGCTCTGTCATTTATATTATTTAAGATAACCATAACAGGTTTTTTTTTCATTAGTTCTTTAAAGGTCAGAACAGTTTATCTTGTCATGTGTTTTGGTAGAGACTGGAACTCAACGTGGACAGATAAAAGATGTTTCTATTATACATTTCCATTAAACATCTGCAGCTGCCTCCGACTTAGATTGGGTTTGGATACTTAAACACAGGCATATGAACTCCAGCATGGAGGCAGGCCTCCAAAACATCTAGTCTTCTTAAAAAAACAAACAAACAAACAAACAAAACCAAAACGTACAAAAAATCCCCACCAAAATGTCATGGTTTAACCCCAGCCAGCACCACACAGCTGCTCACTCAGTCCCTGCCCCCCCCATGCAGTGGGATGCGGGACAGAACCAGAAAAAAAAGTAAAACTCCTGGGTTGAGATAAGAACAGTTTAATAGGACAGAAAGGAAGAAAATAATAATAATAATATGACAATAATAATAATAAAAGGATTGGAATATACAAGTGATGCACAATGCAATTGCTCACCACCTGCCAATGGATGTCCAGTTAGCTCCCAAGCAGCGATTCCCCCCCAAACCCACTCCCCCCAGTTCATATACTGGGCATGACGTCACATGGTATGGAATATCCCTTTGGCCAGTTTGGGTCAGCTGGCCTGGCTGTGTCCTGTGCCAACTGCTTCTGCCCCTCCAGCCTTCTTGCTGGCTGGGCATGAGAAGCTGAAAAATCCTTGACTTGGTATAGACATTACTGAGCAACAACTGAAAAACATCAGTCTTATCAACATTCTTCTCATACTGAACCCAAAACATAGCACTATACCAGCTACTAAAAAGAAAATTAACTCTATCCCAGTTGAAACCAGGACACAAAACAAAATCAGAAAGCTCCTAGAAATTATGGTACTTCTTTCAGGACCAGTAGTGCTAAATCAACTACAACGCACAGTTACAGTTTAAGAGATGGTGGGATCTAAAAATTCACTCTCATGCTGGTCGATATTCTTAGACATTTGTGGACTTACACCTACAAATGTGCAAGTCTACAGTTGTAACATGAACCCAGTTCTCATTCATCCAAATAAACATGAGAGGGGAAAACTGAGTACATGATATACTAGCGTATGGTATGTGCTTTCCAAAAGCAAACCAAAGCTAGTTGTTCTAGGCACTTTGACATGTATGAATATAGTATACTTCCTACTCTAAGTCCTTAACTCAAGGATCTGTATCATACAGCCACCTACAGTAACCAGGTCATCAGTGAACTTGAGAGGTAAAAGCAGCATTTCTTCATAGAAAATCGGGGGTTTGGGTTTTGCAAAAGATTATTTACAATATAATTAGCTTCTGACAGTCAAATTAATTCCAGTTTTGTTTTTTATATGTTGCAATGAAAAACGTCAGGTAACTGTCAAGCTAAATTTAAATACCACGTTTCACTTATGAGGAAACATCATCTGAATAAACAGATGGTGTTGCTATGGGGTTGCCATCATTAGTAGAAGGTGTAGAAGCACATATTTGACTCTGAAAATGGCAGATACAAAGGACAAGAATATGATATGTTATATTGGGCATTTCCGGAAGCAAAACCATGGTTACACTAAATCTTAGTTTGCTTCATTCCTCCACTCAATAACATAGTTTTACTGTGAGCATTGCTTGAATTCCTGAGAACTAAATAAGAATTGAATCTTGCTAACTGATTCTCAAATAATTTCATGAGTATTTGCATTCCTAGCTCCTTTGCTTCCTCCCCTGAAATCCCTGGAAAAGTGAATGTACAATTTTGGTTACTTCAGCAAACCATTTGTGTAGCTGGGAATCTATTGAAAAGAGACTGTCATGCTATTTCAGGAATATGAATGCCACTAGCCAGCTAATGTATTTAGCCAATGTTATTTAGATGTTATTTAAACAGCTAGTATGGAATAATAATAATAATAAAAAAGCTATGAAAATAAAGAAACAGAGTATTCCAGTTCATCCAAAGATGCGCAAATAGGACTGTAAAGATGTTTATGATACATCATTACTTGTATTAGGAGTTGAACATGACTAAAAATGGACATCACACTAAGAGAGAGGCACTGTCTTACTTCCAAGAATTGCTTTAAAACTGCAACAGCTAGAAATTTTCCAAACCAAAACAAAATTTTCATCTGCTTAAGCACTCAAACAAATAACATTTCAAGTTCCAAATCAGTATCAAGAGGGCATGAAAATGTACTCATGGACAATGTTTCATCAGCTGGTTATATAAGTTAATCATAATTCAAGAACACTGAATATAATTTTGACACTATACTTGTGGATTACTTTGAGATTTAAAAAGTGATTGGTTAGATTTCATTTTGACCTTGCTTGTATTTCACTCATGTACATGTAGAAAAATAACAACCATTACCAATCAGTTCAGCAACACTTAAAAGAGCATTTCTGAGCAAAACTAATTCTGATATGCAGAAAGGACTGTGAGTATTACTTACTTCAGAATTTCTCAGTGTACTAATACAAGGATGGACCTGCAGGAAAAGGCTTAAGCTCCCTTGAAAACCTTACCACTAACATGCCACTGCACTACAAAGTCTAGCAAAGTCAGATCAGTTGCTAGGAAAGATTAAAATACAGCAAACAGGAAAATCCCATTACTGACATAATGTTCATATAGGATTTTATGTACAAACATCACTGAGGCAACGGGAGTATGGAAGTACTCAGCAAAACGAGGGCACAAAAGAAGAACCGTAACAAGTTAAACTCAATAAAAAACAGACCATAAAAATATCAATACGAACCATCTCCCAAGTGTAATACAGTAAAATAAGAATATGAAAGGTCATGTATTACATTGGACAAAGGTGAATATGCTTTCTTTGTTAACAACAAATATATATAGTAAGGAAACTTACCTACCTTCCTATAGACATCACACAAATTACTCTTCAAAAACTTAAATTCTGAGATTTTTTTGCTGTCGTGACAAGTCTGGTTTTGATCTGGAGCAGAAGTTTCTATGCATTACAACTGGAGAACTTTCTTTCTGTGTTTACTAAACATCTGGCACTAATGGCAAAGCATATTAGATGTTTTTGTTTCAGTACCCAGTATCATAACCTTTGGAACAGCTATTTCCACTTTCAAGGGTATTTCCTTTATAAGGCACAACTGTTAGATTTACATGCACTATCCATTCACCTGAGGTAGAAGGTATCATAATAAAACATTCCAATTTGGAAGTAAAAAGGACTTGGCTTAGTTCTTAGCCTCACACATCTAAGGTCCCTGGGTGGAACAAATCCCCAAACCAAGTTGCTGGCCAAATCTGTTTCCATATCTTCTTTCACATTGTTTTGTAGAATTATGAGCACCCCCGTACCCTCCTTCCTTCAAAGTGAGATGTAACTGCATTTTATTTGCATTATACCTGGCAGTGATCATAAAGCTTTTACACTTTAATGATAATGAAAAGAGTGCAAGCATAGATAGCTGCATGTACATAGAACCTTCTTGCCAGATATAAAGCCAGTATTCTCTATACAGAAGCACTATTATAGCATCTTTTGAAGCCATAGGTATTACAACGGAGACCAAGTAGCACAATCATTAATTTCAATTATATCATTGTGCCTAGCATGCAGATATCTTTCCAACACCTCCAGATCATTACCACTAACCACAGATTAGGACCCATGACATTTTATCCTAAAAATTAAGCACACAAACAGCTTCAGTCTACCTGCAAAAACAAAGCCATCCAGAAAATTATAAATAATCTGAATGAAATGTTAGATCTGTAATAATGAATTGTAAATAGCAAGTTATTGTAATGGTTATAAACTACCTCAGAGCATTCAGACAGGAGTTGGTTTGTGAACAGTTTTTATAATTCTTTCAGCAATGAAAGAAGCGGCACCCTAGAAAAAGCAGCTTAACTTCAGAAGCCAAATTAATGAATGCATACAAATTGAGATTCCTCCCCACTCCTCTCAGAGGCAACACTTCCTGCTCTCACAATTTTATCATGACTCACTATTTTTAGTGCTTTTCTTAAGAGTCTCTGCTGCTGGAATCACGCCTGAGAGTCTTAGCATTAATTTTAAAAGAAAAGATTTCCACTCCCCTGCATCCTGAGAAAAGCTTTAAAGTGTGAAACCAGTGCAGCCTACAGGCTAAAAAACTAGAAAGAATACAAGAAAATCAGGGTGGGTTTGGTTTTGTTTTAAAGAAACCTCATGATTTCTGAGCTGATTCCTTGAGTGGGAGGAGCTAGATAATGCATCGACTCCTCATAGCTTACTGTCCACTGGAATCTCTCCAGAACAGATGTAAGGCACATCAGCAGTTTTACGTGGAAAAAAATATACAATGCCACTTTCACTGCTCTTTCTATGTAGTGGATATTCTTCAAAGTGCTAATCCAGCTTCTCTTAAAAATCATACTGTTAAAGAGAACATTTAACCTTTTGAACTAAGAATGAATATTATTTTGTGCACAAACTACTTTTTGTTTACAACAAGATAATTTTCTTTTTCTTCTCTGACAAGCTAACTCTTCTGCAACTAAGAGCACCTTCTGTGAGAAGATAAAACTAGGAGTTATGTTACCTGCAAGAAAGGTGTAAACACATGTTAAGAAGGAATATAACATCAGGCTTCCTTAGAGGAAAGATGATGCTTTTACATTCACCTTAACATAGCTACTTGCTTTTAATTATACATGCAGTTGGAATTTGAAAGAGAAAATTAAATAGATTACCTGCTTTTATCATATTCTATGATTGAGCAGCTTTTTAAAAAAGCTACCACTAGATGGTGCAACAGCTTAAATAATTCATAAATCTACAGCCCTTTCCCCTGCTACTTCCTTCCCTGCCCCCAACAAAGTGCGCTCAGCAACAGCAAGAGACAACACACAACTGGGAAACAAACTTATCTTCTATAATTTGTATTTGTCAAAGTAGCAGTCAAAACTAGCTTTCCCCTTGACATAATAATTCGCTCCCTTCTTTGGCATTTCTTTTAAACAGGAAGGAACAACAGTTGCTCATCTGAGGGAAAACTGAACGGTAACGAAATCGCTATGACTCCCTATGGCTCTCTGACTAAGAGCTACAGGAGGAGGGAAGTGAGCGACCACTGCAGATCAGGGTAGACAGAATGCTATTCTTAGATTTGAGAAACACAAATTCAGCTCCCTCTTCTGCTGGACAGACTAACTCAGCAAACCCAAAAGCAAGTCTCTTAACCTCACTGCACCTCCATTCTCACCTGGAAGTAAAAATTATGGAGCTGTTTGTTAGTACTTGCAACCTCAGATAGACGCTGAAAGGACAAATACACTTTAAAATTATGCCATATTCCAGAACCGTGAAGTATTTATTTAATGTATGAGAGGCATGTAACAGCTTTGCCATTCACTTTCCCTTGGCCTACAGTACTCCAAACAGATGCATTTTGATTAGTTTTAAAATGAGCTATGATGACTTTCAGAAGTCTCTTACCTGCTACTGCAGGAGATCAGACGCAGTTACTCAGGAAATGCTTCTACTGTGCCCTTTCCTCTTCTTTTAGGGCCTATGATTTCGTCTCCTGAAGCTCTGGATTTTGAAGAAAGCCTGGTCGGTCAAGTGTATTACTATGCAGCTAAAATGGTTAGTTATGCCTATCCTGGTGGTCAAGTATATCTGGATTTTTATTTCAGTAATTTAAACATTTATCAAGAGTGCCAGGAACCATTTATTACAAATGAAGTTAAACTGATAAATAAAACAAAATGTCTTCTGCAGTTCTAGATGCATAGCATAAGAAGTTCTGAGTTTACTTTGTTCACAACCAGCAGAACTAGAAGCCTGAAGTGTATGTTATCCCAAACCACGTTTTTTAATGATCATCAGTAAACAGATTATAACCAAAGTTCTAAGTAATGTACATTTAAGCCTGTAAGAAAAAGGAAAGTGCTCGGTAGGTAACATTAGAAGTAAGTCATGTAGACAAGGTAAATTTTCTATCAGCTAGTAGACGTCAAACAGACTATTTAATTAATCAGGTATGTGAGATAACACAGAGAAAGCACACGCCTTCATTTTACAGTGACGAAACCTCCACCCAGCCATAGCCACCCTCCACATGAACATTAGGGGAAAAAAAAGGGGAAAAAAAATGCTGACTAACACATACACCTATGAAATAGACCAGGAACTGCTACAGGAACTATGCGAAATCCCTCACAGCACATGCAACTGGGAAGAAGAACACTAGGTTAGAAAACAGGTTTGAAAAAGAAAGGAGACTGCGCCTAATACATTAACAACTAAAACCTGAAAACCAAGATAACTGAGGAGACTCTTCCCACTTTGGATGCATCATGGGATAAAAATTCCCCCAGTGGATGACAGGACCTCCCATAAGCTAAGCTAAAACTTTGGTGGAAGTATCATCAGGGTGCTCACATGGGGTGGAAGAGATTCAAGTTGTGGCTTTCACTACAGGAAAGAACATTTCTTGGATATACGCAATACATTTAGCTGTTAAGCCTTTTACTGCTCTGAACACATTTACTCTGCTTTAAAAAAAAAAAAATCAATCATCAGGTCTATAACTCTTTGCCAGATTGTCAAAGGGAAATGGAACTGGCAACCTCAGAAAGGTACCACAGGATTTATCAGGAATTAAACTACTCAAAAGGGATAGCAAGTATGCCCTTTTCCCCCTGTGCTGCACTAAACAGAAGTGTGTAATAAATATGTCAACAATATAAACAACATACATGAATTTAGCTGCAAAGAGATAGAATGAAGTCCAACAATAATCCAGTAGCTTGATTATTGATGGGGGAAAATGAATAATAATAATTCAGTTACAGTCAATTCCTTTTTCATACCATATAAATTCTTTATACAATGGAGTAATGCAGCTATATAGTTACCAAATAGCTTTACTGTATAAAATTTAGAAATAGTGATGTAGCCTCTTTTAGTCGGTACTCTTCCCATAGGAAGCAGAACAAAATCTCTTTTTCATTTAAGGATGACCAGAAAACAATACAAATAAATATTGAGGGCACATCTACACTACAAGGCCTTTACTAGCATAGCAAGTGATCTATGTCACTACTATGATATAAAGAATGGTCTATATCACTACATCAGAATAGCTGTTGGCCAACCCCTGTACTGAGAGGCAGTTTATCCCAAAATGAACTATTATGCCACCTCCTTAAGTACCATAAGGAGAGCTGATCTAATCAAATACTTCTATGCTGGCAAAATTATGTTTACATTGGCAGGTTTGCTAAGACGGGGACTTTGCCAGGCCAAGCCTAAACTTAAGTTCACACAAATGCAACTACTCACTATGGTTCACAAAGTGCCACCTTCAATATCTTCATCCCAAAGTACTGCTAGGGCACCTCCCTAGCTCAGTACACTTCACTTCCTCTGAGATGGAGGATGAAGCCGTTTCAGCAAGATCTGTCCTTTGTAAGATGGTATATACTCCTAACATCTAAATTGGATGACAATCCCATTCTAATTACTCCCTTTTCCCTTCCTAACAAAGCTCCTGCCACTTGGTTGCTGAATTTGGCCTCCATCCTTAGTTCTAATGCTGCTGCACACATGGCAATATATTCTCACTGCAGACAGGGCTACTACACAGAGCAGGGGACCATTTGAAGAGAAACAAGGAACAGGGGGCTCCAGACCACTCTGAATTGCAGCCTCAGCTAACCCCTACATCTGCTGTGAGAAAGTTGTCTTTGTTGCCCCGTGAGCATGACTGCTGGCAGTTCTCTTTTGAGACCAGGTGGTTAGTTTCAAGATCAGCCTCCAACTGACAGAATTTTAGCTTAACTGCCCCACCACAGGCAGGATGACACTTATGGCCATTCTGGACAGCAGCAGGGATCCAGGTGTGACCCAGTCTTGCAACCTAAGTGAAGCTGTATCAGAAAGCATTTCATGACCCACACCCCAGGGTCAACCCACGAGGAATTCCATACAGCACATTGGAACAAATAGACATCAGCACTTGGCTTCTAGTGGAGGAAGACACACACCCACCCCCCATCCTCGCAGCACGCATAGGATAGCAGGAAAAATAGGTGTCAGCTTCATTTTAAACAAGCCACTCCTGAGAAATCTGCTGGCTGATATGCAGCTGTCACAAAAGCAAACAAGGAAACTGGATGAGAGATGCAATTTCCATGGGAGTCTGTGCTTTGCATAAGACTGAAAAGAATGAAGAGGGGTCATAATAGAGACGACAAGGGGTTCTGAAGGAGACAGAATTTGAAAGCCTGTATTGTATACCTAGTGTTCTGATTAAGGTCATAGGTCCTAGTCAGGGAAGATACTACTGCACATTTTTCAACAGATCTCTTACATTTGCAGACCTGATCCCTCTGGGTGCCCAAGAATATTCATGAGCCAAAATGCCAATTAAATGAGGAAGATTATCTTTATGATTAAGACTTAGGTACTCACACAGAACCTCATACTGTAAAAGAGATTACATAGTGAAAATATTTAACTTCAGAAAAGCCCTGTGAGACATGGAAGATCAGTTCCACAAAAGGAATATAAAAATGTATCAAAAAATTAAATTGCATTGCTTTTCACCGTGGCAAAGTCTGCCACTAAACGTGAAATTGAATCTTGCTCTCCAAAGTCCCAGGCTAGCACTCTGAACATCCTTGTCTTCTCTGAGGCAGAAATAGTCTCTTTTCTTTTTGCTTACCTTATCTCTTTATTGTTAGAGAGAGTAATAGCATTGGAAGAATACCAAAATATATGTACAGATTGTACCCAGGCTGCACCTTTTCTCGAAATATTAGCTTCCAGATTAGTATTCTGCGAAATCTGTAGGATACCTAACTGAAAGATGGCATGACCAAAATTTATGTCAGTCATTAATTAGGATAGAGCAAGGTCAGACAATATAGCTATAAAAAGAAATCTAAACAGCTTTTTCTCTATTACCTGAAAAATATACAACTTTTAGACTGTTAGAAGTTCAGACTTTAGCCCAGTATATGTGCACACTTGTGTTTTACTGGTCATAAATGTGGACTTGTAACTGCTATCTAGACAGACATCAGAAGAGGTAACTGAAAAGCTTCCCTTATGTCTCCCCACACACACACTTTTTTTTTTTCCTTTTTAATCCAGAGCTTTCTATTTTCTAATAAGAAGCACCACAAAGTATAAGAAAAGATGGAAAGAACTGAAGGAAAGTGTAATCTGTCTGAAAAATAACTTCATTTTAGTTATTCTAATAACTTTAAAAGTGAGATTTTCTAAGTAAGTATAAGCATGAACTTATGCGCTTATATGAAAGAAAGCATTTCTAGTGTATTTCTTTCTGGAGTTCAGTTAAATACTTGTGAGAGAAAGCATGCGGAATGCAGAGAAAAAACAGTCTGTTGTTCCTGTCCCTCCCCTGCAAAAAATGCTTATGTGACTGTGACTTCCAGGCCACTGAAATAATCTGATACAGATAAGTGAGTATATGAAGAATATAGTCTGCAGCTGCTGGCTGGCTTGTTCATCAAGTTGAAATCTTGACTCCTTTTCTGGTATGACTGCCATCATTACAGTCATCCCTTCCACTGCTAGCATAGACAAGAGAACATGGAACAAGCAGGTCTACCCTTACTTTAACCAACAGGTTCATGGGCTTATTTCATCCAGATAAGTGCTATGCTAAAAGCTATGGCATTCTTGGGGGGAGGGGGGGGGGGGGGGCAGGGAAAGAGAGAGAGACATTAAGTTATTCTTGCATTACTAAGCAGGCACTTGCCCAAGAACATTGTATTCCTATATTTTAAAAACACAAAACTCGTTCTGTAGTAATTTGTGATTCTGAAAGGTGTCAAAAACTAATTAACTTTGTCCACTCATTTCACAGAATGAATTGGAAATCTGCAAGAGAAAATACACCTGGTTTTGCTTGAACCACATGTATACGACCAACAATAGTTTTTAACTTAAAAAGATAAAGTTAGTCAGACTACTTTGTGATTCAATTCAAAAACAGTGCCGCACAAAGCAAATAAATCCACCCAGAACCTGTAATGTTTGAGAAGAGTTTTGACACAAAGTTGTTCTTCCTTTCTAACCAGCAGTACTGGTCTTGGTGATTATTTTAGTGAGGGATTATTTATTTTTCCCCTCAAAGAAAATAACATCCTTTTCCTTTTGTCTCCATTAGAACTAACTCATAAACTCAGAAATTACCCCACACTAAAAGGAATCTAGAGTCCTGTGTCTCAGTAGGATAGAGATTTGGACAGACAGGAGTCTGTGTATACAGAAAACAGTCATACCTAGCTGAGGAAGAATATTCAAGGATATAGACTGAGAACACAAAAGTTAACAGGCAATGCGCTATACATAACTTCAGTGTTAGAGGCAGTGTCTAGTTCAAGTATTCACTGCGAGACAGAATGGGATTTGTTGGCTGTGGATGAAAGTTCTCTCTCATAATACTTTTGTGCTGACGCTACTCAACAGCATATTGGAAGCCCCTTACAGGCTACAAAGGAACATAGGGAATAACTAGATTACATTTATATTAACTAATAAGACACATACAGCTCTTTCACCATAAAAGAGTGTAATACTATCAACTATCACATCTGACACTGCTCAGAAGAGGTGTATTATCTTTATGTTAAGTATATTTACATGTACACAATATAAAAATTGTTTAATTGAAGTTCAGAATTAGCCACTTGCAGAATGTCTCACACTCATTATTTGAATCATCTGCTGGAAACAATAGAAGAATTTAAACTACAGTTGAACTCTTCACCTACAATTGAAGAACAGAGCTAGTCGAGGGAACGTAGCCAGTTCCCTGAGCTGTAAACTAATCAGTTTAGTTAGAAATACGAGTTGACAGTGGAACAGTATTAGAGCCAGATCCTGCAATATATACTGGATTTGCCAGATCCCCTAACTCAGCTGGCAGACAGAAGCTCTTGATGATACAGCTAGTTAACTGGAAATGCTACACCTACATCAAATGGGCCTTTGTCTAATTTAGTCCCACGATTTAGCCCATCCACTTGGTGTTGAGGGTTGCAGAGATATCCACCATCACTGGAACTCTGCCAATTTTTCATGGATCCTGAAGTTGAAAGGAAAAGCAAACAATGCTACGATGACTCAGAAATACACAGAAATTGCTTGTTGACTAACAAGTATGACATGCTTCAAGTGTACTTTCAGGGGGGATTTGAAAACAAAACTTTTTTTTTTTTTTTTTTTGGAAGATTTGTATCTTCCCCTCAGCTTCATCCACCTGGCACTAAAAATGCTAGAGAAACAGTTGTAAAGTGGGGCACATGCACTTTGTTATTTGTATCTACATCCGTAACTTGGCACTTCATCTAAAAGTCTTTTGACCACATGTGCAGTTTTAAACATGTGCAAAAATTTAGTAGCAAACAGAAAACTGATGGCATACAGATAATCCCAAAGTAATCACTAATGGAAGCTCCAAACACAACTAGAAACCAAAGAGTTGGACAAACAATTTACATGAATCCACTTATGAAAAGAGGAAAGAAAAATGGACTTCTGCTGTTAGCCTTAAAAAGAATATCTCCTGCTCAGTTTTACTGAGAAAACTCTATATATTCCTGACTATCCAGTATTTGTTGTGGGTTATTTTAGTACCTTGTTTTGAAAAATAACCCATTTTTCTAACCCAGCATGCAGCTCACCACACCTGTTATGGAGGTAACAGACAACTAATATCTGCTCATCTCTCCACATGCAGCACTGTTGCCTTCCTCTCATGTATATTCTCTAATTAATGCCTCTCCATATCTTAATTTCTGAATGTACATAAGAATTTTGAAGCTTACAATTCTGACTATACCAGAAATAGCAGTCAGGCCCAGAGAGTTTGAGTAGAATCACTACATTTACACACAAAGTCCAACAAGACTACCCACCCAAAAACAGTGTTCAGATTCTCAGAGAACATACATAGCTGTGGGTCGTCCAGCCCTATTCTACCTCACCTCCATACCCATCGAATCAAATGCCTCATTGAATATTAAGCACACAGATTTCTCTCCCTACTAGGAAATCCAGAGCAACTCTGTAATTGTGATTTACCAGTAGCTAGGGGGTTCTCTTGTCTCTATGTCTATGAAGGCACTTCTACCCCCCTCGAAAAAAAAACCACCACCAAAAACCCAAATCCCCAAAACCCCACAAAACCAAAAAAAAAAAACCAAACCCAAAACACCAGGAAAAAAAAACCAAACACAAAAAAACCCAAAAAAAACAAAACCCCACCAACCCAAACCCACCAACTAACAAACAAACAAAAAAACCCCAGATGAGAAAGTATGGTGTAGTCCCTGAATTCCAGTGCTGTATTCTTGATATGTTATATTTACCTGTTCCTTCAGAAGAAGAGAGTCACTAATATCTAATGAAAAATCTCATGCCTGAGGCTGTTACTGACAAACTAGAGGTTAAAGAAGAGAGCATGCAGGCCTATTGAACTTTTCTCTTGCAGGTGAAAGACACTCACTGTCCTAGTTTGGGCTGGAGTAAAGTTAGTTTTCTTCTTAGTACCTGGTATAGTGCTGTGGTTTGGATTTATGATGAGAATAATGTTGATAACACACTGCTGTTTTAGTTGTTGCTAGGCAGTGTTTATACTAAGTCAAGGACTTTTCAGCTTTTCATACTGCCCTGCCAGCAGAGGCTGGGAATGCACAAGAAACTGGGAGGGGACACAGAGAGGACAGCTGACTCAAACAAGCCAAAGCGGTATTCCATACCATATGATGTCATGCCCAGAATATAAACTGGGGGGAGCTGGCCAGGGAGCACTGCGGCTCGGGGATTCGCTGGGCATCAGTCAGCAAGTGGTAAGCAATTGTATTGTGCATCACTTGTTTTGTATATTCTAGTAGTAGTAGTATTTTCCCTTCCTTTTCTGTCCTATTAAACTATCTTTACCTCAACCCATGAGTTCTACTTCTTTTTTTCCCCCTGATTCTCTCCCACATCCCACTGGGGGTGGGGGGGAAGGGGGGGGAATGAGCAAGCAGCTGCGTGATGCTTAATTGTCAACTGGGGTTAAACCACGACGCTCAGTTGTTTAAAAAAATAAACTACCAAATCATTCTCCATAAATTAACCATAAGCCTGATTGAGATCACAGAGATTTTTGGAAAGCTGCACTTGGACATTTTTACCATTTGGTTTCTGAAAAGATATCTTCCATTCCTGTGCTAGTATAAAAGTCTGATGCAACTCAAATATTCAAAGATACTGGTCACAATCCAGACTCACTTGACACTTCTGCTTCTTTTCCTGCACTTCATTAGCCATTTCATTTCTCTAAGACAATGACACTTAGAACATGATTTAAAAGGCAGGGTAAAAATAAACAGTCACAACAGATGACAAACATCAAGAACATTACAAATTTTGGTGTCTGCATTGATTAAAAACTGAATTGATGCAATACACTCAAATACATTTCTCACAGAAACACGACCTTTCTGAGAAGCAGTCAAACACGTAGCTTTTCTTTTTCCCACGACTTTGCATAGTCACAATGGTTTTTATTCTTCACTTCTTCAGCTGCACCCCTCTTGTACATAAAGCATACATGAAGGCATATATGTACAAGCTAGTTCAGGGCTTTTCTGTGATTCATTCCTTCATTCATGACTGAAGTTTTTTCAATGAATAAATGTTTGTCACTTAAACTTCCCATCTCATAGAGAAATGGTTTTGCTTGATTAAGCAAGTTAGTGCTGCTCCTAAAGTTTAGAGAATGGCAGACTTTCCTCTAGTCTAGCTTGCATATGAAAACTCTGTTATCAAATCCAGTGGTAGAATATTAGTGAAGTTTAACTCAGAAGGGTGGGGGGTGAGATTACACTACCAGACTGCACTGCAATCACAAAGACACTACATGCGTTTCAACAAACAAAAAGCAGGACTTCCTTCGTCTCTGACATACATGTAGTTGTATACTGCAAGCAAACACTGATGAAGTCTGTATTATCCACAGAAACCGTGTAAAGGGGAAGCTGGACAAGACTACAGAACTGGAACAGTGCTGCAAACTCACTGTGAGTCAGGTATTCCCTTCCAAAAGCTCAGCTGTTTGTTGCATATTGCCCATACACTTTTGGTGGTTTTCTGCAGTCACTAATGCAAGTTTTCCTGAGTACTGCTAGCCTAGAGATTGAGCACTGTCTCCTCTATGAAAGGACACAGGGTTCTCAAGTGTCATTAGCAGATGACAAATTCAAAACTAAGAAAATACAACATCCCATACATGCTCAGCTGTGAAACTCTGCACACAAGCCCAGCCAGCTTCCATGGTCCATTTTCTCACACACCTCCACCATTCACAACTCTAAAAACAGTATAAATATGGCAATCACAAAGGAGAAAGTGCATCACCATCACCTATTGTTCTTTACCAATCTGAGGTGAGATCACACATATCAAAAACATGTAATTCCTTAAGGCCTAGAGGCACGAACCATCATTTTCTAGCTAAAACCTTTTCATTCAGGCACACAAAAGGTTTTCTGAACCCTGTGTGTTATTTTGCTGCATTTTTATCTCATACATTGGCAAGCATTTGCTTTAACATTACATTTGGTCACTTCTGGTACTTCAGAAAACAGGAGAGTCAGCTCTCACTGACTGATAAAAAACTGTGTCATTTTAGTTCCCGTTAGAGTCTATATTTTCAACATGCTCCAGGCAGAAGATGATGAAGTAATGGCAAAACTACCCAGATACAAAGACTGTAGTTCATATCCTCCTGTGTGCAAAAGACAGTTTTTCGTGTTCTTTGGTGAAGAGAGTTTAGTCTGTGATGTATATTTTTTATTCAAATGAACACAACCACAAACACCACATTTACAGATCCAATTTTCTGTTACGTGCTAAATATTCATGCTAGTAAGTACAAATACGCCTGTCAGGTCTCAGCAGTAAAACCATGAGAGTATCACTAGTCAGACTTATGGTTTCAATTACAGTAACACCCTTACAAGAAGCAATATAAAGGTGTATTTAAAAAAAACAAACAACCACCAAACTATTGACTACAGATACCCTCCATTTCCTCTTGTCCATTAGCTTTAGCAGTAATGGCTAACACTGTGTGTCAGCAGCAGATGGACAATGCTATCAGAATTTTAGCAATTCTGTCCTGCAGTGGGATGGCAGAGGGCATCATACCATAGCATCAGTCAGTATTTATACATCAGTGCTAGGATCTCACCATTTTAAACGCAGAACACTGTAGACCTTTTTGCTGTATTATTTTCAAGTAGTTTCTAGAAGATCATGAACCATAACCTTCCTGAAATAAAGGAACATTAGTACTCTTAAAGAACACATTGTTTCAGTATGTAATCTATTGTTCGCTAAACTATATACCCTTGCAAAGTGTGGTAGGGGTTTTTTTTTGTTGTTGATTTTGTAAGTCTAACTGGCAAAGTGGGGGGAAGGAACAGTTCGAACTTACCACCTTGGTTGAACCCAGCCTTTATTGCCCAAGAATTGCTCTACAATTAGTCAAACACACATTTTCCAAACATTCTCATCTTTTATGTGCTTACATACAGCAAAATTTTTCTAACCTAAACTTTTTTACATATATACCTCAGGAATCTTGATGGAGGAAGAGGGGGGCGGTATTGGTTTAGTGATGATTCCAGCAGCTCTTCTCTGAAACAACCTGAAAAATTTCATCTCAGTTGTGACTAAGAAAATGGTCTTATAAGCTAGCTCAGTTAACACATGTGAATCAATTTTTAACTGAAAATATATTTTATAGTACCATCTCACTCTTCTGCAAGCTGCCTAATAACCAGAGATGCAAATACCTATTGGAATATATATTTTTATTCCATAACCTTTAAGACTTTGGCTTTATGACTTCCAGTTGCTGTGACACAGTCCAGAGATAAAGTGATTAATTGCTACTCATGACAACAGCACAACTGTTTTAAATAGGTGGATGAAATGATCTGGAAATACTGTTCATTGCTGGCATTAGATAATATTAAAGTCATCTAAAAAACAGCAGAAATGGCTAATCACTTAAACACTCTCTCATTCAGGTATATGGACTATTCCAACAAGAGGAGTTAAGACACTGCACATTTTTTAGCTAACTAATGACTGAGCAAGCTAGAACTAAGAGGTTCAGGTATAAACTACTGAAATTCTCCCTGTCTGAAGTAAAACACAAACCAACTTCTCTGTTCTTCCTCTCCCCTTTCTGCCTGTCTTCAATGAAAAAGAGTTCTTAAGTTCATGTATCTTAGTTCAGATTTATTGTCACTGCTTTACATATTGGACTCTAACACCATCACTGCTGAACACAGAACCAAAAAAGACTTCATTCAAGTTTAGAATTGAAATTGAAAATAACAAGAAGATAGGGGCATGCCAGCATTGTATCTTTTAAAGAATGAACTACTACTCTGCTCCCCACCCTTGAATTTGCAATTAAGGTGTTTCCCATAGGCCTACAGTTTGGTGCTCCTGCAGGGCTAACTATTGACCTAAATCAAGTGCCAAAATCATAAAGAATGGTGTTTTCTTATAAGCAGAAAATAAATGTTAGAATCTTAGAAGTTGTTGAGTTTGGTTTGGTTTTGGGTTGTTTTTTTTTTCAAATAAGCTTACTAAGTAAAAATACATATGCTATTCTTTGATTTATGAATTAGGACATACTGATACCTAGCACTACCATAAACTACTTTGTTCACATGAAGATATGTTCATTCATGCTTACCTGCAAGTACAGACAAACACAACTTTCAGTAAGCAGCCATCAACATTTCAGTCTTTCAACAGTAAGTGCTCCTCAAAAACCAGTTTCACCTTTGGCCCCTTCTGTAGGGGCAGGACACAATAGCACATAATAGATGCCAGAAGAAAGACGAAATTGCTGTCTGTCTCATTAGCACTACTGGTACAGAACCGTTACACAATCCAGGTCCACCTATTCAGGCACTTCTCGTTATTTTCAAGTGGGATGCTCTAATACCTTAGTGGTTCTAAACCTCCATTGCTTACCTACTGTACAAAAAATTTATCTTATGCTATTGCTCTTTTTCCCTGGAGTTAGTTCACAGCAGTGTGGAACAATGTCCATGGACAGAGAAATACTATGGAGACATGCTATGAACTGGAAGGAATGAAATAATAACCAGTAAAAACCTTAAGGATTTTCTCTGACATGAAGTAAGCGCAGCTAATATTTCTTCTAGGTTTGCATGAGAGGAAGCAAAAATGTCAAGTGTATAGGCAATTTTTAAAGGGTGAAAAATAGGAAGCAAATAGATCACCTGAAATAAGTAAAAAGTAGTAAAACACTCCCACACAACCGCTTTTTTGCCCCCCCTACAAAGCAATTTTGTATTTGACCATTGCTGTGTAGCAGCATGTATGGTAGAGTAGGCAGGGGCACTCAAACTACTATGAAATACTTGGCTTTCTTTGCAGAATAGCAGCCAAAACAGGACAGCACACTGCAGGAACCTCAGATGAAACTGAACAGCCCACAACAACAGTTCACCTTTCCCCTGCTGATTCCTCTTATGGCTTTGCTTATATTGCATTTTGTAAGTGTGAAGGTAAGAAGTGCTCTGCATGAATCCTACAGGTATTGAAGGAAAATTTACTGGACTCACTAAGCCCAGGACACGCCTATTCAGCAATTGGATAAACTCCCTGCCCGAAGTATCCTTGTGCAGCTGTGGGACATTCAAAGGCACTCAGAATAACTGTAGCTCTAAACATATACAGATATGTTTCTGGGCAGCCACAAAAACATAAAAAACCCACATTACACAGAAGCTTTGGAAACAATCTGTATGTTATCCTTCACTCTGTGCATAGATATGATGGCAGACTATTTATGACCAAAACAAACTGCACAGAACATTGATAAATTAATACAGTTCTACCACAGAAGAGGAACACCTGAAGTTCAGAATACTATTTAGACAGCTGCCAACAAGGCAAGAAACAACACTAACAGGCTTCTAAGGTTTTTTGTTCAGATAAAAACTCTCTCAGTAACACTTCTGTCTATTTCAGGAAGTTCTTTATCTGTTAAGAAATAATCTCTTCAATAGGTTAGTTATCATGTGTTCTCCATTGTGAGAAATGTACAAAATTAATTTCATTCTTTTTCGTTCTTTATTCCCATGGCCCTGAACTCCTCTATTGTGTATCTAAAAGAGTTTTGTTTGCTGTTTTGTTTATATTTCCCATGCTGTATGAAGTAATCCTTTTCTAGAAACAGTGAGGCATGAGCTAATGTATTTATTATCCCCAGTATCACTGTGTTTTCTTTGTGTTACATCCTTCAAGAAAAATCAGGTTATTTTCTCTCCCCAGGACACAGTCCAATTTCCAGTGTTGGGCAACACAGTCAGAAACAGTGCCAGTTTTAAGAGTGGTTTAAAGGAAATTTTTTTAAACACCTTTACCAGCATCGTGCCGTTTATTTGCCTGTCTCTTCAGCAATCTGCATAAGGTGAGTAACGCCTTATACTTTATACCCCTATTTTGCTGTACTATACAAAATGTGATTTAGGAAATGCATTATACCTTATCAGCTGAGTTCAGCTTTTGTGTAAAACACCAGGTAATAAATAACATCCTGCTGACTGTATGTCAATTATGACCATCTGCTTAAGCTTTCTTCAAAGCCATACTCACTGTTACCCCGCACAGTCCAGCTATTTTGCCTTGGATAAAAGCAGAAATCCTTCCACCCTCCAGTAAGATTTCCATAGAGGTCCAGAAACAGCAGAGCAATGAGCCTGCAACTGCAAGGTGATTAGCATCAAGCAGTGCTCAGTTACAAAACAGGAGCTGGTATGCATGCTACAAAAATGATTGTGTTTTGATTTTTTACTTACTGTATGCTGCCTTTTCATGTTCTTTCTGAACCTTGTCCACGTAGTGGCAGACCCAGAGGTATTGCATATAGTGCTTTCAAACCATTTGTCACAAACCACCAATGAAGTAGAACTCTAAAAAGAAAATTGACATCCAACAGTTTTCTCAAAGATTGACTTAATCTCTAATTAGTCATCAAAATGACCAAAGATGATGCTAGTGTGGTTGCAATATTAGTAGCTTCTAAAGATACCAGGACTGAGCCACATAATTCAGTTGAAATTCAATGGAAAGAAAACCAAAGCTGAAGTCTGTAAGTGGACAGTTTTCAACTTCAAAAAGCAAAACCTGCATAAGACCACATTCATCATGTTAAAGTTTTAGAGATAAAGCGTACACATAGAATACATACATATTTGTATAAGGTTTATTATATTTATTTTGAAAACCCAAGACTTCCTTGTTCACTCCCCCGCCCCCCCGCCACAAAAAAGCAAGATGTGCCAAAAACTCCATACAAAAAGAACACCAAACTTTTGGTCTCTGAAGATATACAACAGGAAAGTTATCATGTTTTCCAAATGTTTGTCAGTAATTTTAACGCTATAAATCTTAAAATCATAAGCCAAATATGATTCTGTGATTTTGTAGGTCAGTATCACAATACCAGCACAATCACTAAAAAAGAAGGTTTGAACAGCCAAGAAGATAGGAATCTAATTTCTTGTCAGCATAGTTCAAAGGAAGTATTGATTAACAAAAGAACAGTTCTTTTGGAAAATATCCACTTCTACTTGGCAAAAATAAGAAAATTGCCTATATGAACACACATGAAAAAAGTGGAATGCAGCTCTTCACAACAGAGTACTATATTTTAACACAAGGCTCGTGCTTAACAGCAAATTATGTATAGAGTGTATTTAGGAACAATTTTGCTTAAGTAGCAGTCAGTGAGAGTATCACTAATTTTGTTTAATGATACTTTATTACATAACCAAAAATTACAGGAAGATCAGAGCCAACCCTAAGTATTTTTAGGTGCAGGCCTACAAAATAATTTTACAGGCCTCATGCCAGTAGGTACTTCTCACATAACTAATCCATATAACTTTGTAGAGAACCAGCAAGCTGATTCTCCATGGTTTTAGGTTACCTGTTATCTGTAAACCTGGATATTCATCTACATGTCTTATGATATAGTTAACATGTCAAAAATCATCTTACAGCTGTAAAATATACTAGTGGACACTGAGAAGACTAGAGCCATCAACCTCTCTATGCAAATATGTGGGAGAGGGAATAATAGAATGACAAAAGCAAGAAAAAAAAAATCACATACAACCTTTTTGTTATTTAATTCACATACTTACTACTCATCTCTGCACACTCTCTCCCTGCTATTAGTATAAAAGGATCCATTTACAAACAAAGGTTCATCTGCTGGGTTAACATGGCAGTGATTTTGTAAGGAGGCAGAGGGGGCCTCTGTGATGAGGCCAGAAGCTGGCCCAAGCCAGACATAAAAAGCTGAGCCAATCAGTGAAATTGGAAGCTAGTAAGTGCCTCTGTGAAAATATGTTTCAGAAAGGGTTTAAAAAAAAAAAAAAAAAAAAAAAAGGCTGCTCAGCAGTTGGCAGCATGGAGAAAGTATGAGAAACAATCTTGCAGACACCAAGGCCAGTGAAGAAGGTAGAGGGGTGGGGTGTGTGCCCTGAAGGAAGCTGCCACCAGCAGAGAGAAGGCCACACAGGAGCAGGCTTTCTGACAGAAACTGCTGCCTGTGGAGGACCCACACTGGTGCAGGTTTATCCTGAAGGACTGTAGCCTGTGGAGAGGACCCACACTGGAACGGTTTGCGAAGGAAAGTGCATCGCTTTCCAGTTACAATTATGCTTCATGCACATACTTCCTTCTATTTAAGGCTTTACTATCCAGATGACACACAAAAACCAAACAACCATCAGACACAAAGGTTAAATGAGAGTCACTGTGCTGTGAATATAAAATTCCTCCTGTTGAAACAAACATCCCGGAGAACATAGAAGTTAGCTGTGAGCTAGTAATGCCTACAAAGCAGTTAGCCAACATTGCAGAAACCACATCACAATGCATGCTATGCCCCCAAACAAATCAGCAGGAAATACAGCTCTCTTCTGAAAACTGAGATGATACTAAATACAAAAGCAGCAGAATGATAAAGAAAACAATGCCCTGATAGCTTAAAAGTGGTATTATAGCTTAGAGGTTGAGTCCTTCAAAATCCCTACAGGCTGGTCTGTAACAGACTGCACAGATTTTAACTTAAAAAAAAAAAAAGTACTATCAAACTATTTGTGACCAAGAAGCTAAAACCAAAATTCTCGGCCCACACAAACAATGGAGTATAGCACACAAGATTTTTCTGTAGCATGTACAAGCCTGGTGTCAGATATCTCTCTGAACAGGTTAACAAAACTTACTACTTCCATATATTTCCTAAGAGTCATTCTAAAGAAGCTGATCCATCTATATGAAAATCCTTTCCTTACACATTTTAGTAACTACCACTTCAAGTTGATTCCTCCAAGTGAGTTCTGTTTGTTCCTCTTTATTAATATTGCTTTCCCAGGGAAACATCTGTTCCTTGTACAAGCTAACTGTATACACGTAAACCCACTGAGACTATGAGCCTTGACATCACAATCTAAATTTCTACCAAGTGCTTCACCAGGTGTGGCACCATCAGCAAACAATCACATAGGATTTTTTTTCCCCTTGGGGAAGCAAGCAGAATAGGTGGGTTTTTTTCCTACTCTCCAATGCATTTATCTGAACCACAACCTAAAAATTGTGCAATTAGGCAAGTAGGTAACAGGTAACCTTGTGATGATTCTTTTCATCCCTTAACAGGAAAGCTAAAAAAGCAGGAACTTCTGACTTGATATAGCTTATTAAAATGGAAGCAGGTACAAAAAGGCACTAGAAAGATGTGACACCCAGACTTATCAAAATTGTCTTAACTGAGAGTCTTCACACTGATGAAGAGCTCTCCATTCTCTGATATCAACAAGGGAATTCTGAAAATTAATAGAAACACCAGTCTGTCTTATGACAGCACAGTGATCTTTAAGACATGGCAACCACTGCCAAACACCTGAACTCTTCTCTACGCCACTCCTTCGCCATTTCAAATATAAACAACTTTAGAGGGTTGTGGCCTGTTGTACGTTTCTGCAAAAAGCATACTACAAGAATCTTACATTATGTAACTTCTCACAGATAGTGTTCTGCAAGATTATTATCTAAATATGATTAAATCCTCCTCCTCTTACATTGTAATTTACTGTCATATCTCCAGGCTACTGATCTCTTTATGTAAGTGACCAAGTGGCTGCTGGTCACCCTGTAGACAGCACTTGTACTCTAGTATTCTTAGCATAGGACAGTTGTTTTACACTCACTTTTAAACAGGGTCAGTCACTTTTGTATTCATTGAGACATGTATCATCATTAAACAAAGTCAAAGTCAATGATCTGAGCCCACAGTTTAAAGTGAAGTATTCTGAAAGTTAGCTATACATAAGAACATCAATATTAACAATTTTTAATCCCTCTTTAGTATGAAAACAAGTTCTCAAGTCTTGGACTTTACCAACAAAATATTATTTTGTGTAGGCTAACATTTCTCTCATGGAAAAAAAGCAGCTTTGCAGAAAGCATGCTGTTAATTAAGTTTCATTTAATTCAATTTTCATGTGTCTTAAAGATTAAGTTACTTCATCATGAATACGCAACAGAAGAAAAACAGCTTTGGTGAGATGTTAGCATCTGTATTCTGTTACATAACTGAAATATCAACTATTTATCTAAGCTGTCACCAAGGACACAAATTCACTTTCATAAAGATCTTTAGATGTACGTATCTTGTCTGTAATACATACTATTCATATCAGACAAGTTAGATACCAAGCTTCACAGAAACTGTAAAGTTTGCAATCATAACCACAGCTCATCTGATGTGGTTATACAGCAGACCTGCTTAGCAGAGAACAAAGATGTTGACCTGTGTTGATCATGTGGATTACTACTTGCTCTTAAGAGAATGCATAAAGAATAATACCAAATCACAGGAAAAACTGGTGTGCCAAATAACAAAAAAGTCATTCAGAGAGGGTTGGTCACTACATATAGTGTGATCAACTTAGTGATCAACTGATAACTATTATGGAAGTTTTTCAGATTTTCAGCTAAGTGTTTAGCTGGACATTTACATTTCATACTCTCCAAAGGAGACAGTTTTAAAAATTCACCCTGAAAGTAGGCAAGGAAGATACTTTAATCAGTAGAGATATAAGCACTTCAGACTACTTGGGTTTGCTGCACTTTTTAAAACTTGAGATAAGAGCCTATACATGAAGAGCTACATACCACAGAGTAGACGAACTGTGGCCTATGGCCACGCTGCTAACCACAGAAATCTTCAAAAGTTTCAAGTTTCTTGCACTGAACAAGTTCAAGATGTTAATGCTAAGCTACAAATTTCTTCCAAAGAAGTTTCATATTGATGAACCTGTGACTAAATTTACAGAATGTTGACAAATTAATCCAAAGTAATCTCTTTCCTTACCCAGTATTGGGCTTTCCTTGAAAAAACATTTACTATCAGATGAAGTTATCAACAAAGATAACTTTTCCAAAAATAATTTTCCATGTGCCTGATATTCGTCAATGTGTATGACAGCATTTTCAAGCGATGTATTACTCTTACAACCTATTCTCTATCTGTCCATGCATGTGACTTCAGCCATTGGCCAGCATAAAATGAAATACAGCAGCAATTTGCTGTCATTTCACACATTGTTTTGGGGTGATTTGGGGGGGGGTTCAGGGTTTTTTTTTAGCTTTTGGCACTGTTCAGAGACAGAATACACTGTTGGCTTTAAGAGTATAGCTGAGAACTCTGAAAATACATTTTTCAAGTCTCAGGTTAGACTTAGAAATTGTTGACTCTTAGCAAAGAATTATGGATGGTAAAAATATGATTAAAGAGTTACAGTTTCTTTCCAATTTCCTGAAAAACACTTTTGGGAAAAATACCACTGCATTTCTGAATCACACCACCATAATTTTTGAAAAAGTACTCAAAAATGCACATAACTGGAAATAACTATAGCCCATTTAAGAACTCTCATGTGGAGTCATCATGTTCTCAGCATTTCCTGTGGGATTAAGAATCTGAGGATCTCTTCCACCACACTGTTATGAGGCCCAACACATACAGAACACCTAGAACCTTGAAGTAGAAATGATTGTTTATGATGCTATACAATATGTAAAATATACTCTTGTTTTCCTAGTCCACAAGCAGTGGCTGAATGAAAGAGGGTATCTGTGTACTGAAATCAGAGTAGAGGATCAATATAAAGACATTGCTTTAGAAAAAGAAAATCCCAAGACTACAAGAACTTGCCATCCCCCCATACAATACTGCAAAGATACAGTCTAGCAGAGGTGACCTGAATGGGAGGAGCTGCTTGAAAGTGCAGCAGATGCACTGAGAGGACTATCATTGTCCTATTCCAAGAGTTTCTTGGAAAGTACCTTTCCTCAGGTGCTTTGAAATTGTTCAGGTGAACAAACTCTCTAGTGCAAGCTGAACATACCTTAGAAATAAATTTCAGGAGCGAAGTACACATATAAATGGGATTAATGTCTTCCTTGCACTAAGAAAGCAGCTGGCCCATCTAGCATCTTGTTTACATTCCCAAGCCATTTTTCCCCATGTTTCTCCCAAGCACATTCACTTTGGTACTCAGCACAGGCAAACTGACATCTGTGCATATGGGAAATACTGTATGTATCACATCATTGCCTTTCATAATGCCCATTAGAATTTCTGGACCACAGATGTCCAAGACAATTATTTACCAAATTGGGTAAAGCTAATAATTCAACAAATAATCTTAAGTTTTGAAATTGGGGAAGTAACTGCTGCTGTTTTCTAGAACCCGTGCAGAGCTACACTTACATCAACTGTCCTCAGTCCAGCTACACGTTCTATGAGTTTGGTTCCTTGATGCATCTGGAGAAAGAAAAAAAAAAAAATTAAAAGAAATACACCTTGGCTTGCATCATCTTAGAAATTTTGACTCATCATTGAAACTGGCCCTTTTTTACAAACATGGTACCAAATACCATGTTTTGTTCAAACTACAAAGTGGCTTGGGATGACTGCAAAACCCTGGGGACATTATTTTGTTCATCACAGCACAAAGTGTATTTTAGTCACTCGCAGTTATCCCTCTTTAAGTGATACTTACTCAGCCAGGATGTCCTTATAGGGGCATGCAGGAGTACCTGACGCTCTCCACCAATATTCTCTCACTCCTTGCTTTAAGCGGACACTTTGTGGCAAATTATTTCTAAACCACAGCCTCTATCTTCACCTGCTGCTTGGACTGTAGAAGCAGAGATTCCACTTCGCCCAGCTGTCCAACATCTTTTGTAATAATCCTTCACTAAAGCTCAAAATGCTCCAGGCCAGGAGAAAGCTTGTTGCGGCTGGGCTTCTAGGCTACAGCACTACCGCCTCCACTCCCTTGACCTGTAAGTTGGAATGATCAGAACACTGGAAAAGCAGGTTAGATCCCAAAGTCATCTAGTAAAGTCTTTTTTTAAAAGCGTGTTTCAACTTTTTTTTTTTTAAAGTTGGAATGATCTGAACACTGGAAAAGCAGGTTAGATCCCAAAGTCATATAGTAAAGTCTTTTTTTAAAAGCGTGTTTCACGGGGTTGGCATTCTAAAGGAATTTTCCTTGCGTTACGCACTGGACAGGGGTAAGATAAAACACCTTCTTTTAAACAGACATACAAGATACACAACCACCTCCAGCGTTGATAAAACCAAACGCAATCACGCCACGGGGAAGGAGGAGACTTCCTTTTATTCACCTATTATTCACCTGCGGCTAAGCAGAGATCGCCCTGCCACTCTTTCACCACTACCCAGGAAGCAGGCACCCAGGCTGTCAGGTTACTCTTCGCTCGGCACCGGCTCCGGCGCCCTCAATAAAGTCCACCTAAGAGGCAAGACCAGAGCCACCGAGGCAAGGCAGCCGCGGGCGGGCGGGGGGCGGCGGCGGCGGGTGGGGGGGGTTGGTGGTCGGGCAGCGCTTCGCCCCCGAGCGGCGGGGGAGGGCGGGCCGCACGTGGCGGCGCGGCGCGCGAGGGAGCCGGCCGCGCCCGCCGCCGCCGCCGCCGCCGCCGCCGCCGCCGCCGCCGCGGGGGCATGCGGCTGTGCGACAGGACCCCCCTGCAGGCGCGGCGGCGCTGCGCGGTGCTGCTCAGCTCCCTGCTGCTGGCCGCCGCCGTGGCGCTGCGCAGCGCCACCCGGCCCTGCCCCGCCGCCCACCCGGACGCCGCCGCCCACCCCCGCTGCCGCGAGCGCCTCTACCAGGCGCTGGAGCTCTCCCCCGGCAGGAGGATCAACTGCTCGGGGATCGTCCGCGGCGATGAGAAAGCCATCCGGGAGGCCCAGCTCAGCAACCTGGAGGTTGCGAACAGAAGGGCTTCCCTGACGCCCGGCGAGTACCTGAACATGACTAAGGACTGCAGCAACTTCAAGGAGACCCGGCGATTCATCGAGTTCCCGCTGAGCCAGGAGGAGGCGGAGTTCCCCATCGCCTACTCCATGGTCATCCACAACAAAATCGAGATGTTTGAGCGGCTCCTGCGCTCCCTCTACGCCCCCCAGAATGTCTACTGCGTCCACATTGACAGCAAGTCCCCGTCTGCCTTCCAAGAGGCCGTGCAGGCCATAGCAGCCTGCTTCCCCAACGTCTTTGTGGCGAGCCGCTTGGAAGACGTGGTGTATGCCTCCTGGTCCCGGCTGCAGGCTGACCTCAACTGCATGCAGGACCTGCTGCGGAGCCCCATGCCGTGGCGCTACGTTCTCAACACCTGCGGCACCGATTTCCCCATCAAGACCAACGTCGAGATCGTCCGTGCCCTGAAGGTGCTGCAGGGGCGGAACAGCATGGAGTCAGAGAAGGCCTCGGGCCCCAAGCGGGATCGCTGGCGGTACCACCACGAAGTGGGGAAATTCATCTTCCGGACAGCCACAGAGAAACCGCCGCCACCCCACAACTATCCCATGTTCACGGGCAACGCGTACATTGTGGTCACGCGGGCCTTCGTGCAGTACATCTTTGAGAACCCCACGGCGCAGCAGTTCCTCGAGTGGGCCAAGGACACCTACAGCCCCGACGAACACGTCTGGGCCACCCTCAACCGCATGCCCGGCGTGCCGGGCGCCACGCCCCAGAATGACAAGTTCCAGCTCTCGGACATGAACGCCCTGCCCCGCCTGGTCAAGTGGCAGTACCTGGAGGGCGACACCAGCAAGGGCGCGCCCTACCCGCCCTGCGCCGGCCAGCACCAGCGCGCCGTCTGCATCTACGGGGCGGGCGACGTGCCCTGGTTGCTCCAGCAGCACCACCTCTTGGCCAACAAGTTCGACCCCCTCGTGGACAACGCCGCCATCCAGTGTCTCGAGGAGCACCTGCGCCACAAGGCCCTCTACGGCCGGGGGCTCTGAGGGGAAGCCGCCGAGACCCTCGCCACCACCTGCCTCCTCCCGTAGGCGAGTCGCAGCCGGCAGCGCCTCAGGGACGGCGGGAGACCCCTGTCGTGAGGCGGCACGCGCGCCTCCGCGTTACCCGCGCCGGCGGAGGGATCTCGCCGCGCGGCAGGAGGGCGCGGGAGCCTCGGCGGTCCCCTGAGGAAAAGTCGGCCGCGCGCGGCAGGCGGTGCCGCGCGCGCTCGGAGCCGGCGGGCGCGCGAGGTAGCTAACGGTCGGAAGAGCTGCGCTGCCCCCTGCGGCCGTGAGGGAGGGGGGGATACGGACGGGGCGCCCCGGGGGCCGCCTCGGCGGAGGGAATGCCCGGTGTCGAAGGGCGGGAGGGCTCAGCCTCCCCTGCCCTGCCTCCTCCCCTCCACTGTCCCCCGACGCGCGGGCTTCTCAGAGACGCCGTGCGGGGTGCGGTCTCCCGCCCGGCACCCCAGGCAGGTTTCTGACAGACCGTCTTAAAGAAACGGGGGTAGTGTGTTTTTCCATTCTCCTACAGCCTGTTGGCAAAAGTAGACAGGCAGGGCCAGGTCATGGACCACGGTGACTCCACGTCCTGCTACAAGCAGAGCTGAAACTACAATTAATTTGTTTTTCTACAAAGCACTCCCAGGCCACAGACTCCTGGCACCTGCTGCACTGCTCAGCTTAGCATCTGGCTGCTGCTTTTGCATCGGTTTAAATTCTGTCAATAGCTATTAGCCATTAAAAAAAAAATCCTTCAATAAAATCAAATATACTAAAATGGATGGCTCTTTGGTATTCTGTAGTCCTCTGAGAAGGACTGGTTGTGCTCCTAGGCAGAGCCATTAAACCAATTAACCCCTCTGCACCCTACTTCTCCATCTGTAATACAGGGAGAGGGATGCTTATGTAGTTAATGGTGTGCAAACCTACATTTCTGCAACATCCTCTCTCTTGCCCTCCCCCTGGAAAAGAGATTTTTGTGAGGAGTGCTCTTGGTAATATATTTGCTGTATCCAGTAGTGTATCTGGCCTTTTAGATGAACAAAGCAATCATCCAACACGTTGTTTTCTTAAGTTTCTAGAAGCTGAAAGATTTGTGAACTTCTGTATTTCACCCACATGTATTTTTCCCACCTTCTCCCATTAAAGCCAGCCACTTTCCATGGATCCAACAGCTTTTCATTACCTATAATGCTGAGGGACTAATTCATTTGTCTTTGTACTACCAAAAAATCTTCAAGTAATTTTTTTGTCAGTAAACACTCTCACCTTCATAAATTCAAGGTCTCCAGTGGAGAATTATCATTATACAAAGAACATCTGAAGCAATTCCATAGCACTCGGCTACATTTAGAGGAAGTTAAGACTGCAATCACACAGATCTTGAAAACACTAATTTAAATAGGATGAGAAGATGAAATAACTGACTTGAAAAGGTGCGTCATTGCAATTTTGTTAGACATTTTAAAATGAACTTGGTTTTAAAATGCTGATTTTTAAAATGCCATGGTGATTTCACAGCAAACATTATAGGCAAAAACCCCAACTACTGGCAAGAAAAGCTCTTGAATGTAATCACCCAATGTGTGTCAAATATCATTGGACATTTGTTTATTCAAAAGGAGCAAATAAAGTGATAGGATTGCTGGTCCCAGTGGGAAACTTTTTTCCAACTTCCATAAAGAGACATTTGCTACAACAGAGATTAAAGCTTTATGTGAACTTGATAGTAACACAGAGAATTTTAAAATGGCTTCAGCAGCAAATTCAAGATTAAATAGCAAACATCTCCATGTCCAGTACATTGGTTTAGAACAAAACTTCTCTGCAGACTCAGGGTAAAAACTCAAGTCTCCCAACACAGAAGACTGCATCTAACCACTGCTGCCTAATCTGATTTTCCTTGTTGGAGCCCTTCCATTTACTTGAAGTTAATGCATATTAGCCCCAAATGGTGAACTACTGCCAGTGGTTCAGTGGGGGACTAGGGTAGTTGTTCAAGTTTCCGGACTAAATCAGGCAGAGCAGGGACAGTGTGTTTCTGACTATGGCAAGGTGTTGTCTTTTTTCCTTGGAAAATAGAGAAAAAAGGTTCATATTCATGGAGGGAAAAACAAAACAAAACAAAACAAAACCAAAAACAAACCCCATACTTCTCTATTCTAAGGAGTTGCATCAAAACCAAACTCATCTATTAAATGGACATCTGTAAGAAGATCTAAATATTTTTTTTCCTCAACCTTCTGAGCACCTACAAAAAGTGAAAAGGTATTTGGGGGGTGGAAGGAACCCCAGCCTGAAATAGTGAAAGATTGTTGAGAGAGGAACCTCTCTATTATTTTGCAAATGTACCTGTAAAGAAAGATATATATATTTACAGGTTACTTACAGATTTGTTAACAGTAATTTTTATCCCCTTCACTCTGTAAATATGTTTAACTTCTTCAGCTGTTTCTTCTCTGAGAAATATGGAGTATTGCTTGTACATACTATTTAAATAACAGTGTTTCATCTACTATTGACAGACACTGCCCTGACAAAAAAATGTTACAGATGGAGAGACAGTGACAAGTATGTAGATCTGGAGGGTGGAAAAAAAAGCACCACTTCAAATCTATTCCATGGTAAGTCTTTTAGCAAAGTCAAAATAATTTTTCTTTTAATGTTACTTGTTACAGTCTCTGCTCTTCCAGGTTAGACCCGGAGACAGAGAATCTAAGCATTTATCCACATTTGAAAGAGCTTGCCCATAGAATATGAAGGCCTCAGGTGAAACCAGCATACCAAAAAACCAGCTTGGCGACACACTTAAGAGGGACAGCAGTTACCTAACAACATAGCTGACACAGCCTTCTCCATTCAAAGAGATCATGGATTTGTACGAAAACACATGTTCTGGCATTAGTATCTGGAGATGCAAACAACTTGTGAACTTCCAACATCCAATTTTCTTGATTCAAAGAAAATTTTCAGTTTCTGTTGGTGTTACTACTCACAAGTTATCTCAGATGATTTGCTTCCAAAACCAAAGGCATATCTTGTGCAAATTTATTTTCAGCTCACCCTCTCCTTTTAGTAGTAACTTAATTCCTTCTGAAAGAACAAGACTACTCCCAAATTCAGAAGGTGACTAAGACAAAAAGATTCTTACAAAGGAACGTTCTCAGCATTTCCGCTTCCAAAGGCATTAGAAATATCAGATTTATGAGTGCAGTCACATGTCAAATCAGTGATACAGAAAAGAAAAAGAAAAAACAAAAAGATTAATGTCTCCTTACCATTACAAATGACAGTAAAAAATATCACTCAACCCTAATATATAACTTAGTATTCCAGAGATCTAAAAGTGTCTTTGAAATAAGGTAGCTAGCATCTTAGAAAACTGGCAACAGGGCACAAAGAAAGGTTGTAACTTGCCAAGGTTAGCTGCAGAACTGAAAAAAGAATAAACTTCAAATAGAGTAGGACAAGCTGTAGCCCAAAGTAGCATTTGCATATCAGAATATAGTATCACTTCTAAAAAATAGGCTAAACCCCATATGAACTTCATCAGTAAAATCTTCGGCTATCCACATTTGAAATACAGTCATATCAGAAATATTAGTGTTAACTTTGTCCAGTGAGAGGATGAAAGTTTACTTCTGACACTTCAGTTTACAGTCAATTGTTAACTAACCACCTGAACTTTAAATAAACCACCAGTGTTTAAGGAGGAAATATGTTGCAAATTGCCACTTAGCTTTCAAGATATGCACATAAGAAAGACGAAACTATAATTCTGAAATCTAATAACTTTTTTTTAAGCACCTGGTTTTAATTTATACTTTATTTCCAAGTAGTTTTCACTTTATTTTTACAAGAACAACCTAATGTGAGCTGAAACTGGCATAATACCTATTTACACAGCAGGTCCATGAACAGCTCTTCTTGACTCTAGTTAGGAGGGGCTATTTCCTTCTTGCTTTGCATTTCTTTCATGTTCTATATGATCATATGACCCATAAAGACATGGGTCAATTGAAATAAATTCAGAGGAAACCGGGTAATAAATTCTGAACAAACTAGAAGCAAACATGACCTGTGGGAACAAAATACCAGTAAAGTATTTGCAGTCATGAGTAAAATTGATTCAGGGAACTGGGTTAGGATGTCCTTTTTCTTTTGACTGCAACAGCAGTGACCATGAAACATTAACTAGACTCTCAGTGAACTATTTTCCTATTTTCCACTTCCTTGGAGGGTGCAGGCTCTTTTAGCACAAGGTGAAAAGCAAAATATTAATGTATCTGTGACTTACTACCTACTAAGCCATAATGGCTAATTTATACAGTAAATTTATCTTTGAGAAAAGCTATTTTCCTAACAAATGTTACCCTTCAAGTTACAGTGAAGGAAAAGTCTGCATCTCCCAGTACAGTCTTATTAAAGTTAAAATGCTTTTTACCATGCTCCTACTTTTCTCCCCTGCAGCCCGGAACTTTTAGAATACAAAAAAGCAAACCCAAGTCACTAGTACCTTAACTGAAATACTACCTCCTAAGCTGCTGAGATCCTTAAAACCAAATATCTGTATTTTGAGTAACTCTCATCTACCTTATTGTACCTAGTCATGATGTAAAAGTACATAATGATCCTGATAAACTTGTCTTCTAGGAATTAATCATAAATTCTTCCTGCTCTGCACTTTTCCTTTAATTTGTGTCTCTCTGATAACATTTAAAGTCAGGTATTGGCATCTCTGACTGAGCAAACAGCTTACTTCAGATAACCTCCTGTTTTGTGCACTTATGGAACTCACAAAATCCTTTTTCTTGGAAGCCGTGTTTAAACACAGGCAGTCATGCACAGACACTTCTGTGTTGGTGTTTATTCTTTCCTTTTCTTCACTTCTAGTTTACTTACTTTCTAAATAGAAACATCCATTCCAACTCAAGGCCAGGGTGCAAAGGTATCTTTTACTTTCTCTCTGCTACTGATAGGCAGAAGCAACTGTGACCTTTCTGAAGAAAATCAACAAAAAACCCAAATAAATTAATTGGTCCATAACACTATAGGCAAGGAAGAACCAAATAGGCATCAGCAAGTATGCTGATGCTGTAGCAAGTGAGATGGTTTGTCTTCCACTGGATATTAAAATAGCATAGTATAACAAAAGTGCAGTTAGCACTTCTAGGTGCAAGTCCAACAAATCTTCCAAGACCATGAAAGCATGTTAATCATATGAACACGGAGCTGAAATTCAAACACAAAAAATAACAGGTGGCAAGAAAGTTATGGAGACTAAAGCAATAAAAAGCAGGAAGAATATTGGCACCAGATCCCCCTACCTTTTTTTTTGCTCCCCTCTCCTTCAGTGAACTGAAACAGTCTCCACAGCAGTAGCAGATCCAGAGCCTGGACAAACACCATCCCAGAAACATGGTTAAAGTCAAAAAGAATGTATGCTGCCAAGCTAGTGTAAGAGCTTGTGTTGACAGCTGTGAGGTTTGCAGGAATTAATTCCTCCAGAAGCATAGGCAAACTTCTCTTCTGCAGGGAGCAGGCAGCAGTCTTCATCCCATAGGTAGATACTTCCCGAGGCATCACTGGAACAATTCTAGACATCAAAAAGGTTATTCCCAAGAATTATTTACACTTCAGTATGCCTAAAGAGCCATTTTCTAAAGAGATGGCGGAGTCAACAGGGTAAATACTTTATGCTGAATGAGGAGTTTTAAGAAAAAAGGATAGTTTAGAAACGAGAGAGACAGACAGACAGACTAGAGGTGAGCTAGGAACAGAGAGTATTAGAGTATTTCCAAACAAAATACAGGGAAAAAGACAGATCAGGTTGGAACACCAGACTTATGTGAAGTTTACTTTAGAAACTTTAAACCATAAAGCAACCCTTATGCATGTTGTTTCTTCACATACACAAAACCAACACTAACTTCTGCAGTTTTCAACAGTATATTCAGTGAACATATAAACACTAAAGAAGTGGTACCTAGAGCTTCTGCACTGTAACATAACTGTGCAAGGAACAAGGGTGCCAAATGCTTCTCTGTTGCATATGCACAGATTGTCCTTTGGCTTTCACGGACAACAGACCACAAGAACAAAGAATAGCATTGATCACAGAAGTTCAAGTATTCTTTGTGTACCCAGATAAACTCAGTAGTCTATATGCCTCCAAATTTGAATTCCATGTCCTAGAAACATCCCACAGATGCAAAAATACCAGGTACCTGCATTGCCTAACACTGCACTGTCATGGAGGAGACAGAAGATGCATATGTAAGCTAATTTTAGGGGAAAAAAAATAGTCAAACTTATAACAAAATATGTATTTTGTAAATTACATAGAGTACATAGAAGACAAGGATTCTGCCATGAGTGGAAAACAACTGGTTTGCAGAACAACAGCTTGATGCATTTGCCATAACCAAATGGAGCTACCCTACGTTACCAGAAAATTTTAAACAGTGATATTAAAACACTAACCAGATGTGAAATAAAGCTTTTAATACCACCAATAATTAGCCAGGCAGCAGCAATCCAAAAGATTCAGGGTACATGTTTGCCTTTCTTTCCTTCAGTTTTTGTTTGGTAACTTCTCTCTTCTTGTTTTGTATTAAAGGCCTTCTCAGACTTTTAGCTTGAGAGAGAAATGTCTAGATTACAGAAATGTATGTTATGCCTGCCCACTTGTTCCTACTCATTTGTTTGCCATTTCATCTAAAATATTCCCTTACTCCCCATTCGTGCATGCTTTGTAGCGTTTCACACAGACTAAATTACACGGATTTCCACAGCATGCAGCCCCTTTGTTATCACTGTGCCCAGGAACAGATTGCTTCCTGTCCCCAACCATTCCAGTTGCTCCAAAAATCTTTAAAGGCTGTTGTGCATTTCTTTTAAGACTACATTATTATTAGCAAAAGGAAAAATCTTAGAACAGTTCAGAAGCATCCATAACATTTAATATATATTTCATGTGTGTCACTTTTTGCCACTCACCTAACTCGGCGTAAACAAGGTAATCAAGAACATCAGCGTCACTTAAGCATTTGCCCATTTTTTCAGTACAGCAAGACTTGGGTACAGAGCATTTAAATTCATTTCAGAATGTCCATCTCCTTTTCAAATGCTTCCTTACAAGGCAAGGCAATATTCAAATCTCAGTTTTTAAGCCAAATAGGAACCACCAGATAAGCAGGGTATACAATTCCAAGAATTACTATTATGCATCAGCACAGGGAGTATCCCATCACCTTCTCCTTCCAATGGGCCAAGTCTAGAGCTTCAATGGGACTAATCTTTTTTTAAAAAAGTCAGTAAAGTTGTCCTGAATTATGAATGTAGTAATTTCTGGTTCCTGCCCACATTGATTTGAATTTCACTGATGACTAAGTAGCAGACATCTTTGTCAACACAATTTCTCCCTTCATTTGTAATTTTTCTTAGTATATATATATTCATTACATTATTTTCTTTTTCAGTTAAAATTTCTTTTCCTTTCAATTAACAGCTAAGGTAGCAGTAAGCCTGGGAGTGCTACAGTTGTAGTATGCAACTGTTGAAACACAAATCTGATAAAGGAGTATCAATGAAATGCAAACGTTAATCCATTCCACACAGTAACCTCACATCATCAGTACAACTGTGCTTCTCTATTAAATATTTTTAATGGAAAAATTCTATAGTAAATATGCTAATGCACACTTAATTGGAACAAAATCAGATATATAATTATTTGCATTAGGAGGGAGTCCAAAGGCTACAGAGAACTGGAGATTGAGAAGTTTCTGTCCAGAGACAGGAAGAGACTGCAAAGAGTTGGAGGTAGGAACAGCAAACTTTTATACTTGTAAGGGCTGAAATTCAGTTTACCACATGACTATTAGGAATAAAAAAGTGTTTAAAACTACAAGATTGAGTCTGATGTAGAAAAAAAGAAAACCATGGTACAGATACACATTTGCAATGACCTCAACAGATACTTACTGTGCTGTTCAAATGAGAGCAATAGTCTGTTCTTCTGGTTTCAAAAATGGTTACTTACCGATCTGCAGTTTGCAGCAAAGGACATTTAGCATAGATACAAGACAAAAAAAATCAATGGTAAACATAATACTTGGAACAGTCTAGCAAGCAAGTCTGTGAACTCCTTTCTCACTTGAAGTGAGGGAAGCAGAAGTTAACCAAAACCTAAATATATATCTTTTGATGTCCAAAGGTAGGATTTAGAGAACCATAACCTATCAGCCTGGAAAGGTATTAGAAGAGATACTAACGCTTTATTACTTTAATAGACTGGGCCACTGACATGTAAAGGTTTCAACATGTAAATTATGCTCCAGTTTCAGCACAAACTAAAGATTTAGACTGATCTGAAAACTGTTACCCCCGACTTTTCTTCTGTATGGTTTCCAGTTTCTAGTGGTCTATAAGTAGCCTACTGTCAAAAATAAATGAATTTGACACTGATAAGGCAGCTAGCATTCCTATGACCACACTGGAACAGTCACTGCTGTAAAGTCGGACAAATGAGCTGTCAGTATATTATATTCACACGCAGAGTGAAGAAAATATTTTTAAGGGTTTCTTGATTGGAGTTATTCAGTGGAATGTATATATCTAAAAAGAACAAAGTTATCTATTTGATATCTCAAAATTCATAGCTCAACTCTTTCACTGAAATCTTCTTGGCCAGGTGCCCAATTAAATGTATTCCACATAAATACAAAAAACAATTAGCAAGACACTAAAACAAGCAGCTCTAACATTTGTTGAGAATATAGTGCAATCTTATGAGACTCAATTTCATTATTTCAATTTGATTAGCTGTGCAATAACTTTAACACTTGGGTTAGTGTTATTATTAGCAGAGGGTACCAAATGGACAAATTTATAGACAGAAAGATGCAGCAACAAAATAGACAAATATACTGGCCAGCATGAGCTGCTAAGCTTTTGTTGATGTCCTCCTCCATCATTCTGAAACAGCCATTTCTTGCTATACTAATCAGTGCAACCATACTCAGAACCCTGTAACTGAAAGACCTTTGCATTTGCAACATTACTCTAAACACACTTAGACAATAGTGGGAGAATATATTATATTAATGATTGTTTTTAAACAAAGTTTTCCAACGATCACTCATTCACAAGTTTTTAAATAAAAGTTTATTACAGAAGTTATTCTGAACAAAAAAGGCAACAGTATCAGTTGTAATTAAAAAAAAAAAAAAAAAGTAACATTGTATTCATGCCCTATAAGGTGAACTGAAGAAATGCTACAGGTATTTCTTCCACTGTCATTCTGTGACGCTTTCTAGTATGGATTAACACATCTGCATCACAAGAATTAAGTATGAACACAGTCCCTTTCCATGCTTCTCTCCAGAAAGTGCTGCGTATCAACAGAAAATATTGCAGACAAACCACAATTCTATTCATTCTGCAGTATTGGAACCAGTATCTAGGAAAGAAAAAAGAAAGTGAGTAACACATACCCCCACTACAGTTGAATATAAATTAAAGAGAACCAATACCATTCTCTAACACCTTCCACAAACTCAAAAGCATTCCCCAAGCATTTTAGAACATGTTCTATACCTACCCAGTTCCCTCCACTGCTATCAATGCGATGCATGAACTGCTTGTGCTGTTTCACTTCAGTTAGCAACATTGAAAATGGCCAGCACAAAACTTCAAGGTTGTGCACACACATCATTTGCTATTAAGGCATTAAGAATACAAGGAGCTGTGCTCTAACTTGTGATACACACACACTTCACTGCAGTCAGCCACAAGCACATCTGGCTAAATCACATGATCTGAGAAAGGGGTTTGCACATCCAGTAGCATAAACTCCTATGGAGTGTGGGCTATAGTTCATTATGCATTTTGAAACAGATGCAAGAATGAGCATGATCTTCATAAAATAACTGAGAGGAAGTCTCTGTTCTGAACTTGTGGCAGACACACCAATTAAGACCAGTGCAGCTTCTGGTATTACTACCATTACTGCTTTCTTGTTCTTAGACCTATGGAAAAAATAGGTAACTTGGATATGCAGAAAGACAGGTCAGTGTTTACTACATCCCTTTAGCAAGTCAAATTCTGGTGGGAAAAAAAGGCCATAATGTTAATAGCAACTTTAAGTCACCTAGTTCTTTAAATCTTATCTGCATACTTTATCATGAGTGAAAACGATCAGTACTCTGAAAGTAAGGTTTCTTCTACTAGCTACAATAAGCACACAAAAAATAAACAGAGTAAGATTATATGCTTGGCTAATACCAGAAGTTGAGCAAACAATAAATTCTGTCAACTGTTTAGAACTACAAGTCACTTGAAGTGACTACTCTAATCACACCTGGATCAGGAAGCCATGAAGAACCCGTTTCAGAGGTCTAGGGTATATTTAAATAAAGCCTTTTCCATTCTCAGTTCTTCCTCTTAGCATCACTCCCCGGGAATGAAAAAAGTGGCACCATTTCACACATCTTTAGCAATCTTCTGCCACATCAATGGTCTTAAAAGTTATAAACCAGCTTGCCACAAAAGTCACTCAATGACTTTTTCCAGTAAAGAATTTCAAGGAACATTGACAAAAGTAATCCAGTCAAGCAGATATGGAACATAAACTCCCATAAGCAGTGTACATACAGTGGGCCTGTTGAACAATATATAAATCTTACAATATGATTTGCAAATGCTAGCACAAGCTTTTCATGTGCTTGGGTCCTCTACTATCAAATCCAGCAAACAACTGCTTAGACAGTTTTCTCAGACAATTGCTTGCTCAGGCTGATGAAGCGCTCCTTGAATTCAATAAAACATGGTGCTGTTCTAACAAACAGGTTAATCCTAGAAAAATCACCACAGAGAAATTCAGTTAAGATTACTTCCAGCTTTCTAATTGCTCTACTAGTATGTACTTCCCAACGACACTGGGAACTCTAACACATTCCTATTTCAGTGCTTATGAGTTAGGGAAGCATTCAGCTTACTTTTGTTTCATTTCTCATCATATGTTAAAGGGAGTGCAGAGCCCTACTTTTGTCTGAATAATACAATTAATCTAGCTTTAATCAGACATTTGGTCAAAGCTTTCTATAAATTATCAAGTCTTGTGTTTCAGCTTATTTATATTATATTCCATACTTACTTTTTCCATCACATGCTACAATTTTCACTTTATCCACTTTCACAAGTTCAGTGACCTCCCTAAATTCAACATCATTGAGTACAAATGTCCATACGTTGTCACAGAACCTGTACGTATTCAGAGACCCCTTTAAAAAGACAAGAGACATTTTCTATAGGATGCATCCCAAAAGTAACAGAAAATATGACATTTACTATCTACTGAACTTCTAGAACTAGGTTTGCCATAAAGCCAACTGTGAACCTGAATACATACAAACTTGTCAAGCAAGCAGTTCTGAGGAGAACTGTAGTTTAAATGCCCTCCAGTGGCTGAAATTTTCAAGACCATGTAGGGACGTTATAGTCTATCCAAGGGGAAGCTTCACAGGTACGCTAAGAAGTTTTATAACTTTTCTAATGTGTATAAAGAATCAGTATCAGAAAAGATTTCTTAAAGCATGGGCTATAAGAAAAATCAGTTACAGCAGTGATCATAACAAGACGTGAATTCTGCAACTGTTTAAATAAAGCGATAGTTTAAATACAAAATCATGACAAAACTGACCTATGTGACATAAAGGGGTATCCCTCATCTTTGATATTATTACTGAGGATGTTGATATGTAAACCTTTTGGCCTTCACCTTCACGTATTTTAAACTGATACTCTTGAATTTAAGCTCCAAGTAACATTTTTTTAATTTATCCGGTAAACACATTCTGAACAGTTTTCTATACCACATTACATAGACAAAGCAAATTAAGCGTGTTCAAGAAAAGTTATGCTCTTTTTAACGCATCTATATGGTTTAAAATCTTAAGTCGTCACTTCATTAATGCGTTCTGCATAGACTGTAGAGGAAGTAATAGGACATAAGTTAACAGGACAACTGTTTTGGTTTTGTTTTTTTCTCAAAATTACAACCAAGTTGACATTTAACAATTTGCTGGCTATCTGACGTTAATTAGGGTGGCTGGCTGGGCAAAACCCCCAAACCTATTTTTCTATGATATCTACAGAAAATAGCTACAAAATGATCCAGTGACTTGCATACAGGTAGATCTACAACTCTGTAGTCTCTCTTCACGTTACAGATGTGGCTGAAATTCTGGCCTCATCTCACTTCTGCTAGGTATAAATAAGAGAAGCAGAAGTCTCTCTCCCCATCTGCAAGACACTGAGGATGGCAATGCTACCCATCAGAGCATTTCCCTCTTGCCCCTCCCCTGTTTTCATCCACCCAGCAAATCTGTTTCTGATTTTTGCATTCCTTCAAAAGATCCCTGGCAAAATAAGATTAACAAGCCTTACAACTGCATACAGATTATAAATATAAATGTAAAAAGTCATTATTGCAAAGTCAAAATGGACCTTCGTAAGTTTTTGTTTAGAGCACACAGCTTTTAACAATGTTCTGCATCAAGGCTTAGTTGGTGTACCTCATGAAGAACTTTTATATATTGTTATCTTACCCTGAAATTGACTCTGTTCCTGACTCGTTGTGCCAGTGCTGAATTTATAGCTTTATCAAACTGAAGTAGCACCTGGAGGGCCAGCTGAGGCGTGATTTGCTGTGACTAGTTTAAAAAAAAAACCCAACAGTTTTGAGTTGGTTCAAAGTAAACTCAAAAATGCAGTAAAAATCAAAAACATCAAAACAAAGTTAACATAAAGCAGATCTCTAGAAGAACAACTTACAGAAGTATTATGTTCCTGTGTTTACTTCCTTTTTCCTATTTTAACTCTGAGAGAAGAAACAATGTGCTAATATGATTTTTTTGTGCTACACAAAGATTTCTTCTGATAAATATTCATTGGAAACAATCAGAAGAGCAGGAACTCAATTACAGCATTGCAGATTAATCTGACAGTTCATTGACTGGGCCACACAACAGGGGATTATGCCACCTACATAAAACATTTTCCTTCATCTGAAACGTTAAGAAAAAGCCTCCCCATGTGAACGGAGCACCAATAGCTTTTAATTTCAATCGGCAAGTTTTCCAAACGTTGCCCATAGGTACCCCGATACAGCAACCACAAAGCCGTTTTAATAACTAGCCTTTTTATCAAGCTAATTGCCCAGACCATAAACCCTACACGCACCTGTATGAGCTCATCCAGGCTCTCCTGAAGACTGTTCCCCAGCGTGGTGTTTCTATACAGCTGATACGCCATGGCTTACCGAGACGGGCTGGACACCTTCCTGATCATCCACGGCAATGGACGCCCGTTATGTCCTCGCTCTCATTTAAAAAAAAAAAAAAAAAAAAAAAAAAGGAAAAAATCTAAAAAAAACCACAACGGAGCCCTTAATGAACAACGCATAGCAGAGGCAAACAGAATTAAAAAAAAAAAAATTCCTCAGACACTGACCAACAATTAAGAGCGCTCAAGAGCACGGGGCATTAACGACCAGCAGGAAAACCGGGCCGCCGGGGAAGGCAGGAGGGACGGAGCCGCGTCGCTGCCCTGCCGAACACCGACAGGCCTTTGTGCCTCACGGGCACGGAAGCGGCGCGCCGGAACGGGGCCGTCTTTGTCCGCCGCCCGTTCGGCTTCCAAACCCATCCCCGTCCCCCGCGCGGCGCCGGCCGGCGCGCTTCGGAAAGCCGCGACGGGAATTTCAGGCGAGCGCTGGGCACTGAGCGGCCTTACGCCCCGCCCGCGCCGGGCCCCCTCGGCCTCATCCCCCCACCCCCATCCCCCAAGGCCGCCCGCGGCCCCAGCGAACGCGGGGGAAGGCGCCGGCGGCCGCACCGCAGCGAACAGGCGGCCAGCCCCGCCGGCGCCGCAGGAAGAGGGAGCCACGCAGGGCCGCGCCGCCCTGCCGGGCCCAGCCCCGGGGCTCCCGCCCTCCCAGCCCCCTCCCGCGGCCCCAGCCTCACCCGCTCCGAGCGGCCGGAAGAGGTCGGCTGCCCTCCTCGGCCGCCCCGCGGCCCGGAACCGGAACGGCGAGGGCGGCGGCGGGGCCCGGCCTCAGCCCGCCCCTCCCCCGGAGGCGGGAGGGAGGTCGCGCTGTGCGGTGGCCCCCGCCTCACACACGGGAGGGCGGCGGAGCGGAGCGCCTAGGCCGGGGGCAGAGCCGCCTGCCACCGGGGGCAAGGGCGCGGGGCCCCCGAAACCGCGCCTGGCGCCCCCGAAACCGCGCCTGGCGCCCAGGGAAGCGGCGGCCGCAGGCCGAGCTGCGCGGCTTTCCCTGGCGCGGCCCCCGCCACAGGCATTCAAGAGCGAGGTCGTGCTGCAGCGGGCTAGGGTCGACTTTAAAAAGTTATGCAATAACGAAGACTTAAAAGGGGTGTAGTTGCGGGCTTAGGTTTATTTTACCTGTTCAAGCGACTGAAAGCCTTGGCCTCCTTATGCTACGAGCTGAACCCATTTTCCTCTAGCGTTGTATTCCCAACCTGTACCAACTGTCAAAAACCTTCTAAATACTCAACTCCAAAACTATCGTCAAAATAATTGTTGAATTTCACTGAGACTAGCGAACTGGCACCTACAGTGTTTAAATTTCACATTTTTAGGAGGGAGTGGGTGGTGCATACAATCATAAAAGACACTCACATTATCAATATATTCCTATGCAGTAAAATAAAACATTCAGACCTTTTCCAAAGGTGTTTATTGCATATAGCATTTATTTTTTTCCTAATTGAAAAGTTTCCCACAAGTAGTAACAGCTAGCACATTCAGAAATGTGTTTATCACCTTACTCTATGACACTGTGAAACACAAACAGAAAAGGGAAGCTCATTTAAAAAAAAGGATCATAACATTCTTAAGAGGTAGGTGAAGAGTCTTGCACTTACATAGTTTTATATTAAAGGGGCAAAGGAAAATAGTGACATCTGTGAAGAACATTAATAGTCAATTTAAGCCAGTTATACCACCTACAAGTCACAACCTATGTTTTTGCATGACTAGTGCAGCTTTGTTTTGTTAAACACTGCACATTTCCCATATCACCCATAACTTTATTGATACCAATAGGCAGTGTCTTAACCCTTGTATCTGCCATTCAACTGGTAGAGCACCCTACTACTTGGGCTTTTCCTGTTAATAAAAGAAACACTGCAGAACTGCAGAGCCACTGGGAACGTAAGCATCTGTCTTCCATGAATATTTTTTGTAATTATTAACCTGGAATTCCATGTCATAAATACTAACTGGAGCTAGCTAGAGTAAGGAGCATGGTAACATAAGGACTTGACTTTTTGAAAACACTCCAGTAGCTTCTCCTTGGATCATTTGCAATACTGGGGAAAAAAAACAAACAACAAACCTATGTTTAAATCAGATTAATCTGGGCAGTCCAAATTGCAAAACTGAAAAAACATCTAGTTGAGCAAAGAATGGCTTTAATTTCACTGATCTCAGTCCTGCTTGAAGGGAATGATGAAAAACTGTAACACAACTGCACCCTCTTCACAAATGCCCTTTTTTCCTGTTAGCTCAATATACGGAACAACATGTGATAAAGGAAACCATGTAGTTCAACTTAAAATTTTGAAGCTAGGAAAGCTGCCAAATCTGTCTTTCAGTATATGAATATTTAAATATTCCTTGTATTTCAGAGTGCTACTCTGACTAAAACCAGATATCCTTAAAAAGTATAATTAAAGCACTTATTTCAAGCATCTCCGACAACCAGTCGGTGAAACAAATCCTCTGGAGAATGACCTGCATCCACAAGGACTGAATAAGAATTTTTACTGAAAGCTTTATAAGACTTCTGCGGTTACAAAAAGCACGCAAGCTATTATCCCTCTCCCCTCTGTTCCTTGTACAAGACTTTTCTGAGGGAGACTGGAATGACTTGAGAATTAAAGTCATCTCCAAAGACAACAGCTTTTGATACAAATGCATTTAAGCCATCTTTCTATGTAATAAATACTGTATAAATCTGTAAGATACACAGACAAAAATTTGACACTGAAAGAAATACACTTTTCACCAAGAAACTTATTTCTTTGTGACAGATTTAGTTTAGAAAGTGCCCATTCACAATGTAGTTCCATTATTTTCAGTTAACTACAGACATTTCAGTAGATGACATCAGTGAAGCTGACATGACTAGGCACCAATGCCACCCTCTCCTCCCTATGACACACTTCGAGGTCATTTCATAAAAGATTCCATTACCACCAGCATGTAATCTGATCTTGAAGTCTGACACAAATTAGCTGTTGAAAGGTTTTAAGCTGTCATTAAAGCATTTAAGCATATTATGCAACAAAATTGCTGAAACATGCTAACAGACTATATACCAATTGTGTGCAATTCAGAATATAACTACTGTTTCTCAGTACAAAGTTCCTCACAGCAAGAAATACTACTCTTCACTTGTTCACTGAAAATAAAGGAAAAAAATGCTAAACTGTATTGTTATGAACAAGATTACATATTATTCTAACTAGTTCTAAGCTTTTTGGAACCAAAAATTCTCCATTTTAACATCCCAGAACCTCAAAGACTTCAATCTGCTTCAGCACTAAATCCTTATACATCCCTCTCCATTACTTTCCAACAGAACATGGCTTTGCCATACTACACAGAACATCAAGAACATTCAAGCAATCTACAGTGTACTTGCATCAGTTTTTAAATGACACTTTCTCCAAAATCTTTGCCACTTCTGAACACTTACCCTATTGCAGAAACCAATTTACAAAATGTCACATCCACACAGAGAGGCCACTGGCCCAAACCACTATTTCAGCTGCGCACAGTAATAACAAAAGATAACCAATGACTTATTACCACAAATATATATATAAACAAACTAATGAGACTTCCAAATCAAAGGTAAGTTAGTACTCATGAAATTATCTTTTCTTGACAGGACTTAAACTGTATTCTGGGAACATGAGTTTTAGAAGGAAGTGCCATTGAATGGTGAATTCCCTGAAATATTGTATCTTATCACAAAGTGATTCAGGTTTTGAAATAACTTTAATAAAAGTATGAAATTCCAACTTTTCATGTTTTTAAATATTAAAATATATTAAACTATTTTATAATTTTTAAAAAGGTAAATTTGACAAAAATTTACCCATCTGTGTTCAAAGTAACCTTGGGACCTCGTCACTTTTTGTAAACAACCACCTCACCATTTTAAATGATGAGCTGCAAAAGATCAGAGGGGAATAATTCTTTAGTACACCTGTTTCTCAGGCTGCATATCTTTAAGGACAGAACTGTTGTGCTCTATATTCATTCATGAAAACTTATACTAGAGAAATAAACCATTCAGTAAGCACATACACATTTCCAAAAGAAATTGTACTGCTGTAGCATGAAACTGTAAAATCACTCAGCCACCAGGAAAGACAACAGTAAAAGTGCCATCATTTGATAATATGGTCTATACAGAGGACTGCCTACTCTATACTGCACTATACACATAAGAAGCAACAGGACATGTAGGACTACAATCCTCCCACCAAGAATATGATTTTACTGAGAAGAATACTTTTTTAAATCAGGAAAAATTTGAAATGAGATGATCAGAATGCTTAGTATCTAGCTTAGGACCCACACAGAATCAGTAAAAATCAAGGTTTACAGGTTTGCATGTTCATACACTGCACTGTGAAAGTATCAAAAGGAAACAGGCTCTAAGTGTCCAATTTACTGACTGGAACTTTACATTAATCTGGGTCAACACTGAAACTGGAGCAGGAGATAAAACAGCCCAAAGAAACTGTTCACATTTGTGTTCTGCTTTCAGAGCAAGATCCAGACCTGATGAAATGGATGCAAGGCAACTTGAAAGAGAACAGCCTACATATTAATCTCTTTGAAACTGTGATACAGAAGCTGCTATAACAAAAGTACCTAGATCTTGAGATGAAAGTCCCTGAATTGCAGAATTAAAACTCCCAGAGACATGGGTAATTTGCCCTCACCTGACATGAATATGCTCTCAGAGTCTATACATGCATCATTAGAGAGATTAGATTTATTGTTAATTGGTAATAAGTCGTGACTGCTATTTATCAGTGTCACATAGTAATCTGGTTGAACACAACTTTTTTTTTTAAATAAGGGAACTGTGTAACACTAACTTTTAATATAATTAAGAACTGATATTTTCGACATTAAGACAAAATTGTGAGCACAATAAAAACCAAAAGTGAAGATTTAATATTTGCTACAATATTATATTGCTCAACTCCTGAATGGATTTATTTGCATGCACCTGTCCTTACAGGGAAGTAGCAATGATTATCAAGAGATGTTACAAACTTCTACAATGTATCAACCAGTGCATTACTGTTGCCCTGATAAACCTATAAACACTAGTTATGTGTCCAAGAACATCTCTTACAGACACAAGTTTACTACCATTGTGGGGAGGAAAAAAACCCACCAACCTTTAAATCACCTTTTTTTTTTTTTTGTTAAGTGAAATTAGTGCTGGCATCATGTGCCAAACTAAGAGCTTTAGAAATGGATGTTTCATCTACAGGGATGACACAGGTAGCATAAGATTCCCCATACCTCTGCAAACAACTGATATTATGGTGAGAACATCTATGTAACTCCCAAGCTCTAAGTACGACCACAGTTCCTACAACCAATATTTATCCAAGAAGAATTGCAATGAACTCATTTCCTACTGGTAGCTGCGATAGCCTTGATTTACTGAAGCAGAATCTAAATTCACAACTACATTGAGAAAGGTCTGATATCTTACTAGTCATTCAAACAGTTCAGCTTCTGCTGTGGCTTAGGCTTAAACCGTTTGGCCAACAGACTGAAGTTCACAGAACTGCAGTTCTGCATTCTCAAAAATGGACTAAAAGACACCAAAGCTCAAGCTCACTCTAGTGAGGTAAATGAGTACTGCTTGTATTAGATATGTGAACAAAAACAAGGATCTCTGCACTTGTGAAAGACTACATTATGTGATTGTTAATATCCAAACAAATTAAGGTTTCTGTGACAACAAAGAAATGCACTTGACCATTTACAGCAAAACAGATTTATACAATAACAACAAGTAACTTATGGCCTTGTCTACCTGCAGATGAATTCCTTCAGCAGGTACACACAATATATTGCTCAGTCATAAAAATATATATTATCTCTTTCCTTTAACATTTAGGTATATAAATATTTTACTGAAGAACATGCATCATTTAGATAAACAACTGCAAGAACACCTTCTGAAAACATAGGGTTCTTTGACATTTAGCAGTATGAAATGATTACATAAACATAGCTATTAAAGTCAAGACAAACCAATACAGCAGTAAGCAGTCCATTGTGTGCTAGTCCAAAGAAATTTGGCACCTTTTGCAACAGGTTATATAATATGTACACACACAGAACACATTATAAATGGAGCAAAAATAGCATCATTCCATCTGCATATTCTTCAGTCTTGTTTGGACTCCAAACTTACTGTTCACTTTTCTGCTCTTGTTTTCCATTCAGCTCTTGGTCAACTCTGCTTAAAGAAAGCAGTAAAATTAAAACCATGTTAAGAAGTAGTTTAGTTTGATAGCTCACATATTAAGCAAAAACTATTAACAGGAAAACACAAAGCTTTTACATGGAAAAAGTTTTAGTAAATAAATATTAAGATTTTTATTGAATGCCATCACAACACTTTGCCTTTTTTTTTTAAAATTTTTTCCTACCTCCCCCTAGAAATTAATTAAAACTGTTAAGAAACCATTTAAATAACTATAGCATTCAAAAGGAAGCATTTGAAAAGTGCAAGTGAAGTTTAACTACAAAAGGAAAAAAGCAGGTTCTGTGCTTTTATTAATGAATGCAAGCAGGAATATAAATTTACAGGTAACATGACAACACTGTCAAGCACTGTGCTTGGATGAATTCACACACTGCAGAATAAGCACAGAATTACCATTAACGTTATAGTAATTAAGCCAAGAAGGTAACAGCACTAGTTGGATCAACAAAAGTTAAGTGGCTCCTTAACTGCAATACTTCTTCTATGAAGTTCTAGGACTCTTGTAATTACCCAGGAAAAATTCACCATCATTCTGCTAAAACTGTTTGTTTTGTGGGGTTTTTTGGTTGGTTTTTTGGTTTTTGTTTTTGGGGTTTGTTTTTTTTTTAATCCACCTTAGGACTTGCAAACAAAATGTTGCTTTGCAGAAACCAGTGGATGGCTGACAGTCCTGCATGAGATGTACTTTTCCTCTTCACAGTAAGAACAAGCTACAGTCTTAACTATATCTTCTAGAAAATAAATTGTGCATGGAGGTAAGTTAATTTTAAAACCAACAGCAGTTCCAAAGTGAGAGAGGCTAAGGCCAAGTTTGTCTTCTAACAACCTAATTGTCTAACCTACCCGTCCAGTCTCTCAAACTATAACCAGCTAGTTTTTCAAAATGGTAAAAGTGACAGCTCTTCTAGGCCATAAACCCATATAAAGGGGAGGCATTGGGGTTTTTTGTTGGTTGGTTGGTTTTTGGGGGGTTGTTTTTTGTTGCCTTTTATTTTTGCAGCTGTAAAAACTGAACCTACTACATAAGGATCTAATAGGTCTGGAGCAGTCGTGTCTAGAAGCAACAGTCCTAGTCAAATACCTCTTTGCCTGCACAGTACGCAGATGCAAGTCATCCCTGTCCTCACTGCAGTATTTTAGAAAAGCACATTTTGACATAGCTTACAGGACTAACAGAAAGTGTAAAAAAATACGGTAAGCTAATGCAAACAAGCTATGCATAAACATAGAGCTGACAATATAAATCCATAGAGGTATATCATATGCTAGCTCCCAAACCAACTCATACACATAGCCAAGGAATTCCTACTGCCATCCTCAAATTTAGTAACTAAACTTCAACACATCTCCTTTCTCCCTATTATAATAAATAATACCTACAACTGCTTTCAACCTGATTAAAGTCTCAGTATCAAATAGTGCCTGTGATCTCTCCTCTACATATAAGTTTCACTTAGGAACATACTACTTTTTACAAAAGTGATGGCAGTATAAGCGGTATCAACAGGGACACCAAGAAGTGCTTGCTGTACTGGAGACTTTAAAAAGTTTTTACATTACTGTTTGAATGTCTCAGGTTTGCATCCTGAATACAATGGGCTTTGCAATGGAATTGGGCATATAGAATTATGCATGCTGGTGGGGCGTGGGAGGGAGGCAGAAATCAAGCAGAACTGTTCTTAAATATGTACTGGAAGGGTTTCTTAAATTTGACAGGCTTAGTACTTCAGGTTACACACTGCAAAATTATCACTTAATTTGAATAATTCCTGGAGAATGTTCAACACTTATCACTAGCTTTACCTGCTAGCTTTCAGAAAGAATTTAAATTACTTTTATTTTAATCTCTCAGTGTTCCTCTTAGACAATAAGTCTCCCTCAATAGTTATGCACACACAGGAAGAGTAATTAAAAAAAGCCAAGTTAGTAGCAAAACCTTTCAGTACATGTGTTAATGAGAGCAAAAAAGTAACATATCCATTCAAAAATTTTCATCATCTGCTAGAATAGATTGAATAGTTAGCAGGAGACTGAAAATTAACAAAATGAAAATCCAGTGTTTATTAGCAAGGAACATGGGCACTGCAAATACAAACAGCACTAAAAATACTAATTTAGATTGCATCTGTTCAAGTTAATAACTGAAAAGGTAGTGAATACCAAAAGTACAAAATACAAAATTCAATATTAGAGCTTCTTCCAGAGTTCCATCTCTGCTGATGCATAGCTACAGCTTAGCACCTAAAAACAGCTCTTCCTTCAGGCATCACTTTTTGTTAGAAAGATGCACTACTTTTGTCTCTTGAAGATTCAGTTGAGAAACATGTATCCCCTTAGAAGTGAGCATCTCATGTAGTAGAGACTATTCACAAATATCTGTTTGAACATCCAGGGTGAGTTCTTTCAGATGATATATTGTACTTGCAGGCAGTATAGTTACTTTCATGCATAAAAACTTAGTCACTAGTGCATGTTTATATTTACAAATGCTTATTCCTTTATGCAAGCCAATCAACTGGGAGTTAGTTGCAGTGCAAATTGTCTTATCTAGATGCAACCCTAATCAAAATATGAAGATACCTTTTCTGTTTCTTTCTAAACTTTTCTTCTTCATACCTTGGTGAGGAAAAGTTTGATTTCAGTAAATATAACATATGAAGGCCAAATTCAACAGAAGCTGCAAACTGGTATTAGTGTCAATACAGTTTGTAGAAACATACCAAGTTTTGAAAATGATATAATTAAGAAAAAATATATTGTACCTCCAAAATTTATAAGCAAGAAGCATTAAGATTTAGTTACTATGGCATAACATATGAATTCAATACTTCTTGTACAGTATTAACGTCCATCACTGAAATTTAAAGTCTGTATTCGTAATAGTTTGAAGCCAGATGTAATCCTCCACAGAAGTCTGAGAATTAACTCCATAAGTCAACCAAGTTCAACCTTTGCAGAACAGTTAAAAGGTTTATCAATACAGAAAGGAGTCTTTCTCTCCTTAGAAAGACAGTCTGAGTATTTATAACACATCCTTCAAAAGCCCCAGTAAAAAAATATTCTAAAGATAGCACAAGGCTGCTTCAGCACTGTCATGTCTTTCCTCTCCACCCCAAGAAAACTGTGTTTTCTCTATTTTATAAAAAGTTAAACTCTGCAACTGATACCAGCTGAATGCTTACTGCAATAACCAGCCATATGCAGGAGCGTGGGGGACCAATTTGTGGATCTGTCCAATATGGATGTGCCCTTCTGTCCACACAGTGAGACTATGCCACCTTTCCTTATGGAGTTCCCAGTTTGCAATCACCTATTGTGATGCATTCTCTATAGGTTTTGTATGTTATACCCTCTAATAGGCTGATTGATTTGTCATCAAAATTGTTAGTATTTTCATCTGGCTTTTTTAAGACCCAAGTTTGTGATTTCTACTCTATTACTGCACCCACAAATGCTATTGATAAAAGTATCGTCATCATCGTATTTGAGAGCAAAGTTGTGCTGACGTTAAAATGGATATTTGTATCTGGAGGGAAGGAAGAGGAGAAAACCAAGGACATTGATGCTGCCTTCACCTCTTCAAAGTAGTTTTAGAACTATTATGGGTAGGGATTCATCATTTTTCCACCACAGCTGCTCTTTTAAATGAAATCCCAACCCAAGTGGTATTTCACCACTTAATTTGTTCCACATTTTAGCATGAACACCAAAGATACTATAAATATCTTCAGTATCAACACGTCCAGAATTTCTCACTCACAAGCCAGTTTAGCATACTGAAGGGTATAACAACTGGAATGAGACCTTGCCTCTAGAATACTTAATTCACGCACACCATAATTTGGTAATTACGCAAGGCACTATTTGTGAAAATCCCTATACATTAACAATTTCACTATCCATGCTACTGCATACCAAACTGTAGTTAGCACTGTGGTCAAACATGGATACTCCTCCTAAATACAGCGATGATCTGAGTTAAATTAAATTTTATTAAATGCAAATTATTACATTCAAACCAATCATTGAATACAATATATACTGGTTCTAAAACATGATCAGTGTAGAACATGTTTGAATAATAAAACGTACTGTTTTATGCATTCTGGGATGCCAACGTATTCCATGGGGATGAGTTCAGCTAGTTCTGCCAGGGTAAAGACATACCTAATTTTTTGGCTGAATTTTGAGCTGTGGAAGAACAAATGCAGGGTACAGTTACAACTTAAAAAGTTTTCAATAGGTCAATATTAAAACAGTTTTTGAAGTTTAAAGTAAACAGTTGTTAGGATTTTTTTTTTTTCAAAGAAATAGCTTCCAGAGTATTACCTAATAAAAGGTTTTGTGATGGCCAGAAGTGTTCTGATGAACCAAGAAGGATGAACTATGATTAATGATTTCAGATTTTTCCTTAACCTAAAGAATTCAAACAGAGGACATAATTACTAGAACAAAAAGGCAGCATGACAACAAAGGTTTTTTTTTTTTTAATATATAAGTATGTTTTTGCAAGCACAACTGTCACATAAATCTAGTATTCTGACATTCCATTATTAGGCATTACCATCTGCCAGAAGAAAAAAAAAAACAAAACACACAACCATATAGTCAAAAATTAAGATATAGTATCATTTTGACAATAATGATAAGGAAATAACATTCCAAAGAGAAGTTTCTTTGAATCTTTTTACACAACTAATGATGAAGTCCTTCACGAAGGACCCCCCCTTATTACCTTATCATGTATTAATACAAGAAGTTTTAAGGATATTCTATGTGGTAAGAGTATTCAGTATTCTAACGCTACTATTTTCACTTAAAACAAACAAAAAACCACCCTGCAACAAAAAAGCCAGGCATGCCTGTAGCATTATTTCACATTGTCCAGCTTAGGAAGAGGTTTTCAATATACCAAGCAATTTGCTTAAATCTTATCCAGTAGGTACCAGATACCACATTAAACAGCAGTTTTTCCTAAACAAGTATATCACTGAGCATGTGAATATTGTAAGAAAACACTGCAGAGTTTCTTACCTTCTATCAATTTGCTGGTAACATTTCCTAAGCCAGCCTAAACTTGGCATTTTTCTCCTTGTTGTTGCACCATTCAGGTAAACTATCATATAGTTCTCTGCTACTAACAGCTCTAAAGTGCCAATTACATACCTGCAGAGACAAACAACAAAAAATTTCAAGTAAAGATCTTTGGATATTACAGTAATTCCTAGTAGTGCTCAAATATATTTAAAAAAACAAAGCTGGTAAAAGTGTTGAGCAACATCTAATAATTTTTCTTCCCTCTCCTGGAAGCAGATGTAGTTGCTTTTCTATTTGTTACTTTTCCCTCATCTGAAATATAAAAAGCTTCATTAAAAAGATGAGAGAGAAGTAGGCCTTACATTAAAATACTAATTTTCACAATGTGAAATTAAGATAGTATTCAGAGGCAGATGATGACTTACTTAAATAGATTGTCCATTAGATATCTGTAGTTAGGCTGACTGCTTTCAGGCATAAAGCAAACAGCAAACACAACAATGGCATTTAATCCATCACCATAATAACCTAAAAACAAAGGAAAAAGCAACAGTGGTAACAAAGGTGACTATACAATAACTACGTTTACACAGAGTCAAACATATTCAGTAAGCTTTCTCATTATTTACCTTGAAGAGACTTACAAACATCTGTTCTATATAGGCAGATTCATAGTTACAGAAAAACTGAAGATTTCTTTTTCAAGTTCATCTACATCTAAAGAAATAGCTGAAGTTGATGTAAATCAAATTCTGTACCTACAAATCAACATCTCAGTATAGAATCTCAATATATTTAATAAAGTTTTTATATAGCCAACTTTTCTTCCAAACTAAACTCCACAGACTGTTGGGAAGAGTCATTAAATTGACTTATGCCTTAGTAAATCTACAATTAATGCTTTCAACACTCTTAAAACAAAAAAATTATACTGGTAGCACTGACACTGTAGAACAGCTAAGTACATCTTATTATATATAAGCATGTTAGTAGCTTCATTTGAACATGTGCACATTTTGGAACTTTAGTTTAATAGGGAAAAAATATTAAATCAACCATATGCCTTAATACTGCAACAAATGAATTATCACATGAGTCTTTATACCCAAAGCTCTTTCTGTGCCACCCCAACTTAGCTTAAAGTAGTAAGTTTCTCAACAGTTCCCCTCAGCACAGCACTAATCCTTACCACCATGACTGATAACTTTTTTATATGGTTCAATTGCCTTCATGTCCACCCTATGGTCCTGTTCTCCAATCCTAAACATTCGCCAGCGTCGACCATCATCTTTCTCCTCTGCTGCAGTGTATTCAGTAAGTGATCCTTTCCTAATTACATCAGTAGTTTTTGGTTTTGGAAGATCATCTGCCAAAGTTAAAACATGTTCAAGATCCATTATGAATACTATGTATAGTGACAATCAATTACAATACAGGTTAACCACTTTGCTATCTGATCTATTTTAATGTTCTTTAGCCAGTCAGACATATCAGCTGACTTAGTTCCTTCAGTCATTACAAAATAGGATCTCATGGGTGTCATACATATTTTAGTAAAATACTCCATGTTGGCAGTTATCCATTGACTGTAGTTTTCTATGTTAAAGTACATGACAAATTTCAATTCACATAGAAAGCCTATTTAATTGTAGGCTTTCAGAATACAGACCTTGATGAATCTCACCAAAACAGACAAAGTGGTTAACTCTGATGATAATTACACAGGTTGCTTGATCACAGATTTACATAAAAGCATGATTTAAAACATTGACAGTACCTTGCAAGCAGACATGCAGGCAAATCTATTTAGAAATTAAATCTATGAATGTGTGCAATCAATATATATGAAATTTATGCTGACAGCAATCTGTAAAACAATTTGCTCCAATTAAATTATGATTCTTGACTTTGTTGCATAGACCTTACCCAAAGCGAGAAAAACCTACTGCAAGTTAGTTGTCTGCTCCCAAGACAAAGCTGTTAATTGAAACTATCCTTCCAGGAAAATGAAGGCAGCAGCATTAAAGGAAGAAAAGACAGAAATCCTTTTCAGCCACTTTTAAAAACAAGGCACAAACATCCGGAACATTTCCTTTGCATCATTGCAAAACTAACCCTAAATACCAATTCTTCTTCACCAAAATGATGAAAATCCTTTTACACAGGTAAACCCACAGGCTCTGTTACAAAAACTTCACCTGCAATATGTCTTTAGCTATTTTAAACCCCCCCTTATTCTAAAGAGTGTTTCTTTCTCCATTTACAAGCTATCTTGGAATGAAGAACAGGTAGTGTTTCATACATAACAGTGAAAAGAGAGCTTCCTGTTTACTCAGGAATTAGAAGTATTTTTTTTCCAGAACAAAAAAAAATTATAATTGAGTTTACATGTTTAGAGACATTAAGTCATGAAGTTTACAGAAGTTAGACTCCAACTGTTTGACCAACACAACAGTTCTTGGCTTACATAAAAGGGCCTTAAAACATAATTAAAACTGAAAGTATAAAACTTGTGCTTTAACTCCTACACAGAACTTCTTTACCTCCAATAAAATTTGTTAGAATCTCCAGGTTTTGCCTGTAAGAATAGGATGAAGCATCTACTCATTTCTTAAATTTCAGATCATTACTAGTGAGGCTATAGCTATGTTAACTTCCTATCAAGTCATTTCAGAATTCCTTGACACAAAATAGAGGCTCTTCTACCACTTCCAGTCAACCTAGAAAGCACGCAAACTCTAAGGCTACTGACCTTTTGCCATTCTCACCACAGTAAGATATGAGATCAGGTGTTAGTATTTTTAAAAATAACATTCAGTCTTCCTTCAATACAAAGGCTTGCAATTCATCAATTTCCAGCTAGCTAATCTACATCACTTTATATGGTTCACCTCTATTTAAAACTCATCTATAATACATGTAAAACACCTTTGGTATTTTTTTTTTCCCAGGTTGGTTCTTAAAAACATACCGCAACAAAGAGGATTTTCCGTAACTTTTGAGTCTTACAGGTGTTTAATGACATTCACCTAAGTTTATCTGGAGGTACAGCTATTATTATGTTGTCTGTGTACTAATCAGTCAAGGTCTGATTTGCTCTTTAAAAATCCATTCCATATATTCCCAATTTCTAATCATTCCCTTTTTATTTTTCCTCTTGTAATATTGAGCCATAGTTATTTCCCACCTGAAAAACTACTGACCTGCACATAAGAAAATAGAAATATTTACAGGCATCAGACAAAAGCAACAGAATACTTACCTTCCCATTCAAACTCATTGCTATTTTCTGAAGGAGTATCCAAGTCATCCAAATCAATCTCTCCACTCTCATCCAAGTCATCAGACAAAACAGATTCTTCACTGTGATCCAAAGTTAAGCTAATATCTGGAGCTGTTAGTTTCTTCCTCACTTTGGTTCCATTAACCTCTGTATTTAAAAAAGCAAATTGTTTCTTTTCAAAGCTAAAGTGAGTTTAGACAGGCATATTAACAAGACAGAAGACCCAATGCTTTCTCAGAATGCATTGTAAATTAATTCCCATAATTTAAACAAGGTATCTTTGGAATAAGAATTAAACACAGGGTGAAAAGAACAGCACTTGGAGGTCAAAGTTCTCAAGTCCTCAAGACCGTAAGTTTACCCAATTGCATACACACTGTGATCACAGTGGTAGACCACCATACTCCCTACAGAAGAAAAACCTGAGGTGCTGCCACCACCTAAGCAACTATTACCCATGCTAGCTATACCAAAGCATTCTGTGAGTTGTTCTAGATATTATACTAAGCAAGACTTGCAAATAATGCAATAAGTTCATGTCCCTAGCCCTTGTTTTTGTTAGATATTGGTAACATCATAACCATCTTTGATGAGATAAAAAAATAATATACAAGCTGCAAAAACCCAGAAGGCTGGCAGACAACAGTGAGGACAGAAAATTAAAGAAACTATTAGGGGAACACCCAGCATGCTTTGAGACGTAAGGCAAGTACTTGTGTGATTCCGACAGTAGTTGAAAGCAGGGAATAAAATAAAATGACTGATGTAGCACTGAAAATGCCACAACTAAAGCAGACTGACAAGATACAAAAAATTAAAAGTGTAAAAAAAAAAGGCATCTGTATTATTACCCCTCTGACCATTTGGATGGGCAACATTCTTAAAAGGCCACAAAGGTCTGACATTTGGAGAGAAACTAAGGTAGGCCCTAACTGATGCACAGAAGCCAAATAATGAACCAAGATTTTAAGACAGGTCAGGAAGTGAGTGCAGTTATTCATTTTTGTCCAGTATTACCTGGATAGCTCTGTTCACAGAGAGGATGAAGAGTCTCATATTTTATTCCCAAACCCTTTTCTTTCTAGACAAGATGTTTACAATACCCTTCACAAACAAAAATGTCATTTAGAATGCTGTTTCCTCAAGCCTGACTCAGAAACCACCCCCACTCCCCAAAACACCCTAAACCAAAAATAGAGTTTTAAAACAGCCATCTAAGTAGGAAGCGGTCAGCTTGACTGGAGTGGAATGTTCTTACCAGCTTCACTTTCTGTTCCAGCTGCAGCCAATATATCTGACTCAACAGGATCATCCTCTGGCAGGGGCCTGGTGCACAAAGTAGAAACTACTGTTACAAAACTTTTTTTTTCTTTTTTAAATAGCCAGCTAAATGCCAAATATTTAGGCTTACGTGCTGCTAAAAACCCCACTGTGGGATAGTACTGAACTAAATTTACTTATAGCCTAAGTTCAAGCTTTCAGTAAACAAAGCAAAGTAGCAGAAAATTCCTTTACAGCATGCAGGTGACCATCTGTTGATGTGACAAATGCCAAAATACTGGTTGCTACAAGTGTGTGTCATCCTTAAGAAAACTTATATTCTCGCTTAAGAAAATTTGACATTAAATACATTACAGAAGTAGTTTAGCCATGTTATTACAGAAAGCCTCTGAAGTCAGCTCTTTTAGTTTCTTTGTAGGCCTAAGCATCACTAGCAGTCCAAACTTAAAAATTTTGCTCAAAAATGTTGCTTAATGAAATATTTGGGCCTTCAGACACTGGTAGTAACATGCAAACAATGTAGTTGCAAAAGAGTACCACAGAAAACTAAGCCCAACTTCCAAATTTTCACTTTAGTAACACTGGAAACTTCAAAAGTGGCATGCCTGCTTTACTTAACTTACCCACGAACATGAAGTGATCCCTTTCCAGACCATAAAGAAACATGCCACAAAACCTTTTCAAGATGACTATATTAATGGAAATCACTTCAAGATTATTGAGTGTTAGTTCACCAGGAAGATAAAGAGGTAAGCTTATTCTGGATGTTATGCGTTTGATTTTAATTACTATTAAAAAAAAATTAAAAACCTTGGGAAATCTTCATCTTGCCATTCTTCCTTAAACTCAACACCTTCCATTCTCCAGCCAACTTGAACTGCTAATAGAGACTCCTGATCACCCAGAACCTCTTGTCTTCAGGACAGTGGGCTAAAGAGGAGCTGCAGGAACATAACAGAAGATGCTAGTTCAATACTATTGTAATGCCCATACTTGCAACACATCCTTTCACTTATCACCAAGTTGAGGTATTATGCAGAAAAAAAACCACAAAAAAACACAGGGAAAAGTTTATGATTTGTCTCCTTTTTTTTTTCATACAAAATTGCTTATGGCATGGTTTATCATACAATAATTTAGGTTGGAAGGGATCTCATGTAGTCCAATACCCGACTCAAGCAGGATCAACATCTCAGCTAAAAACCAAGGCCTTGAGCAACCTGATCTATCACTTAGGATTACACCAGTTCACTCCAAACTGTAAGAAACCTGACAGCTGTCTAGATTCTATGAGAGGTATTGAATAAGTGTGTATTTTGAGAAGCCCCCCCCAGATGGTCAGATCTAAAACACAACCCAGTTCTTAAAAAAAAATAATCACACTCTTTAAAGATAACTATTTCAGAAAGTGTTTTCAGAAAACTCACCCTGTGATGTGCAAGTCAAGCTGTGTTTTTTCAGGCTCACCCATCACCAGCAACAAGGAATCCCCAATAATGGAACATAATAAACCATTCTGCTGACATAAAAGTCCAAGCCAGTTGAAGGTCTTGGCTGCGTTGGCTCTAAAAATTGGCAGGAGCAGGTAAGCTTATCAATGCAGATATTAAGAAAAATCTACACTAATCAAAACAGGAAACAATTATATTTTTGAATGCAAAGAAGCAATCACCACAGAACACTACTACATACAAAGTTTGAATGCAATCATACTGCTAATTAAGCAGAGAAACAAATTTTTTTTATGTGGCTAAAAAGAAATGTTACACTTACTGTTCTGTATGACCACCTTTCACAACAAATCTCAATTTCTCTCCTCCTGACCCAATTACAGTCACAGACTGTTTTTAAAACGTCCTGCAATGCTTAAAGCTACACTACACAAGCCAATTAACAAAAAATTTAAAAGACTGATTTTTGTAAAACTCCAGTACCAGCAACAAATTAAACACCAATGACTAAAATTTAAGCTTATTTTACCAACATTTCCCTGCTTCCCTCACCCAGAAAACTGAAATAAAATTCCTGTAAGGTAGCAGCCTAGTTCCTCTTAAGGGTCAGACTCTCCTGTTCGAATTGTTCAGCCCCTGCACTGCTCAGTTGCTGTGAGTATGTGCCAGTACACACAATCTCCAAAAAGTTGCCCCAGCAATTGTCCTCCTAGCTCTCCCTCTTTCTCTTTGTTATTTTTGACTTACACGCTCTTTGGAGTAGTTTCTTGCTGCTCGAATCATATGACTTTCCTTGTGAAACATGTCCTGTTTTTCATCAAGATGATGATATTCTCAGCATACAGTTTCTCCTGAGTACTAACCTGCTAAGTGTTTGCAACAATAAATTTTAAATATTTGCTTGGAGATCTGATCATATTTTGATCAGTAGTAACAGTGAATATGTGCATAGTTCTTTATGCATTTGTTTCAGGACACTGAGATGAAGCAGGAGAAGTTTCACAAAGTACTCTATGCAGTCAAGAGAATACAGTGGTTACAATCAGTATGGAACAGACTATCTGATGCAAATACACAGTTCACTGCAAACAGACACTAAACTTAAGAGAAAATCTAAACTGATGACTTCATTCTTAAGGGACAGATGAAGAAATGAATAAAACTGACAGTAAAAAAAAAACCACAACAAAAACACACCACCACAAACCAACCCTACCACTGTGCTGGTGGCTATAAGATGCTACTCTTGAGCTCGCCTGCACTGCATTCACAAGACAGTTTAAAGTAGGGTTTTGCTTCAAGACTTGAATAGTTTCCTCACTACACTTTTGAAGAATACCAAACACCAAGTAACATCTATTAATTTCAGATGTACAGCATTTCAGTGCAGAAGCAATTCCTACCTGCTGCATGTATTCCATTACATTAAGATAAACTTGATACACTAAAGACAGGCACAGAGTTTAAAAGTTACTCATGCTGTAACCAAAGTTTAAGACACTTTTACAAAACACTTCTCACGTTACTTACAGAATTCTCATCAGCAACTTCTCATTAAGGTAGACTTGAAAGCAATCATTCACTAAATACCGCATAGTACAACTGCAAACAACTTAGAAGGCAAGTTTCAAGTTTAACATCAGATAAACTTGAATTTAGGTTTTCAGCATCCTACTTAACATGCAGACTAAGTAGTTGTTTTGGATGTTTCAACTTAAAGTCTTATGTACAAAAGCACTATCACCTGTCAACTAGAAGAATGAGAAATTAAGGAGGAAGGGCAATCCCAAGAAAGTTAGAAAAGTGCTGACTTTAAAGTTAACTACTGAATACTTTTACATCACTAATATAAACACTTACAAAGCAAGGGAAAAAATCTACTACTTCTGCTTATACAAACTAAAGCATAGTTTAGAAATAGTCTTCCTACAGCTGCTGTGACGGTGCTGACATCTTCTGTTTTTACTATGCCAAAGTCTCTTTTTAATTCAGCTGTAAATCAAAGATAAAAGCTTAACTTGAAAAATGTAATATATTGTAATAATGCAAGTATTTATTAGTCACATAGAATAAAAGCAATTAAATTTCTACCTGATCCTAGCACTCTTCATGGACAACTCAAAAAGCTGTGGTTTCTGAGAACAGCAAGCCTGATCATTTTTACTCTCCATTGCTCATTATTTTCCATTTTACTTAAATGGAGTTGGAAGATTGGGAGCTATCTAAAGGTCAGAAACTTCAACACATCAAAGAACATCTGGATGCAGGATTGCCATGTGGTTCTGCTCTCTTACTGGAACCACGGGACTTTGGTTCTCAACAACACCTTTCATATTTCTAAGTATCTCAACAGGCAAGTTATAATACTACCAAAAAAAAATATCACAAGGGAACACATCACTGAAGCGCACTACTCTTCCACTGCAGCTAATGAACAGATTTCCATTTCCAGAACACCAGGTTAAACCTATTCAAGTTTGCATGTGAAGAGTATTACTGCTTGCACTAGAAGTCAAACATCAGTGTTCTCATGATTTTTCCTGGAAGAAGGGATAGTTTTCAGAGTTCTCTCGTTAATACCAAGCTGGCTTAGTTGGTAGGTGCTGGAATACCAAATACAAGAATATTTAAGAAGCCTATTATAAACTGCCATTTTTAAGAATTTAGTTTGCAGCTAAACAGAGACTCTAATCTGTCCCAGATACTTAGGGAAAAAAAGAAAAAAGAGACAGCAGAATGCATGAGATCATTTTATTCATGAAGTTAAAGACTCCTTGCAAAAATTATTTTTTAGGTTTTCACTCTTGAGTTCTCAGAATAATACATAAATAAATAGAAGTCATGCATTTACATGGGCATATCTGCCTATCCAATACAGAGACCTATATTCAGTCTCTGACCAGCACCTCAGCATTTGAAGTAGAATAAATATAAGGCTTATTTTGCAACACAACTGCAATGACGAGCACACTATTGAACTAGGTACCTGATCAGTAAAGAATAGTGTGCTGTTTCCATCTCAGAAAGTGGAAATCAACTTAAAAAAAAAAAAAAAGTTAGCCTACTTTTTCTACATTTCACCTTCACCATTTCAACAGAAACATTAACTGTTACTCAAGTGAATTCCAGGTTCCAGGCATTAAAGAGGTGCCTCTAAGAGTATTTTTCACATTTGATTTTACAGCAAGTGAAATCTATGGAACAGGTATATTTTTCTGGTACACACATCCACACAGTACAGCTCACTATAATTTCTAAATGTTTTTATAACCCCATTGGCTTTTAGAATGTGGCCACACTAGCCGTGACCCCAGAAAACACTTCCCAGACCTGAAGACGGACAGCCAAACTTTCTCACTTGCAAGTCTGCATAATGAGGTGATGCAAAGACTTTCATTAATAACAGGTCAATTCTTTGTCTCCTTTTACTCCCTTCTCTCAGCATCAAAGCGTGGAGAAATCAGTCCATTAAAAGAGAAAACTTTGAAAACACTCTTGCTGTCATCTCCAAGGATACTACTTTAAATTCCACATCGAGGGCAATAGAAGAATCTGCATTTCTGAATCACCAAGGCTCAATTAAAGGCAAGTACTACCTTGTCTGACAACAGTCAAAAAGAATTTATACCCTGCCTAAAGGCAATCAATATTCCTATGTAAGATTTAGATACGCACACACACTAACCAGAAATAGTCAATTACTACTTAGCGTATTGCATTAGTAGCTGGAGGAACCCAAAGAAAAGGCGCTCGAAAGCAACTTCTGCGACACAGCTCCATACTGCGAACTTCCTAAACCTGCATCGGAAAAAGTTACTCCACTCGCGCTCCCCGCTCCTTATTCAGCCGCACAAGAGAAAGGCGGAGGAAGAAAAAAAAAAAAAAAATCTCCGTAATTGAAGGCAACCTCATTAGCGGGCATAAGGCTGCAGTTCGCGCTGCTCCGGTGCGACCACCCTACCGGGGCGGGGGGAAGGAGGGATTGCCAGGGCGAACCCCCCGCGCCCAGAGCCCTTCCCCCGACCACTCCCCGCAGCGGCCGCACGGGAGCGACGCGACGCCGCGGCCCGCTCTGCGGAGGAGCCGTACGCCCGAGGCGCAGGCCAGGACGGCTCCGCACTCAGCCCCGCCGCCCCTGGCGCACCGGCGGGCGGGCCGCGGCCCCGCCCTGCCGCCCGCACAGCGCGGCCGGGCCGCGGCGCAAGGCTCCCGGCTCGCCCTTATCGGCCCCTCCGCGGACGTACCTGGCGGGACACAGACAGGGCAGGGCAGGGCAGGGCGGAGCGGGACGGGACGGGACGGGACGGGACGGGCCGCGGCGTCACCCGGGCCGCCGCCGCGGAAAGGGCCCCCGCCGCCGCGCTGCCCCTGCTCACCCGGAAGCGCATACGCCGCTGGACTCACGTGACGGCCCCTCTCCGGGGCGGGGTGAGGCGGGGGGGGGGGGGGGGGAAGGTTTTGAGCACTCACGCGCATGCGTCAAATAACGCCGCTGCCACCCCGCCCCGGGCAGTTGGCGCGTGCGCACTCTCTCCTCGCACGCGCGCGGGGCGGGTCTCGTGCCGCTCTGAGGGGAGATGGCGGGCCCGGGTTAGCGTCCGTCCTCTCATCCGTCCTCTCATCCGTCCTCTCATCCGTCCTCTCATCCGTCCTCTCGTCCCCGGGGCTGAGGAGCGCTGCCCAACCCCCGGCAGCGCGGTGAGGATCAGTCCTGCGGCCCGGGCAGCCCTCAGGTGCGGGTGATTAATGGCGCCGCTGCTGTCCCTGGGCACCCACAGCTCCCTCCCCCGCTGCCCGTCCGGCCAGGGCAGCCGCTTGTCACAGGAACGGTAACTGAGGGGCCGAGTCGTGGGCCGCGATAAACGGGACACAGAATGGAAAATGTGAAGTCCGCTCGCAGGGTTCTGTGTACTGACCAGCGTGCTGTGCCTGGAACGTCAGGTGCTTGGGAAAGTATGGGACAAATGTCAGAAACAAGAGTGGAACCTTCTCCGTGAGGAAAAAGGGAACATGTAGTATCAATATTACATACTGGCAAGGCAGTGGTAGCAGAGTTATCAAGCAAAAAACCTGAATCTCTGCATCAGTCGAAACTACAACTTCAGCCATATATATATAGCATCCAAAATACAGTCCTTCTTCATAACATAATGCTGTGATATTACATATGCCCAATAGAAGCACAGGAAGTTAGATAAATCTCATTTTCATCTTTTTCACATACTTAAGAATGGCAATGGTAGTCAATTTTACTAGGAGGAGGAGATCAAGATGGAAGGAAGGTTTTGGCTAAGGTTTAGAACTTGCCACTGACACGTTGTTGTAATATACAGACAGCTACTAACTTGATCACAGCTAATCTATTGCCCAAAGGTGAACAATGCAACAATAGCAACAAAGTTTGTTTTATTGTAGGGTGCTGAAGGAACTTGGAATAAACGTGACAGATGTGGAGAAGTGTGGAAAGAATTAAAAACTGATATAAGGGGGCACAAATTGAATGGGGGAAAACATGAGAAGGAAAAATACCACTAAAGAAGAACAGAAAGCACAGCCACCCCCAACCAGCAAAGATAAAATCTACGAAAAACAGGGAAAAAAACAATTATTAAGGTAAATTAATTAGACCATTGAAAATCTATTTTAAAGAGTTAGTATCGTGCACAGGAAACAGCCTGAGGCCTGTAGGTGTTATTGTAACATAAGTTGATCCGATAATAGTACAAATGTAAAGCAAGAGCTAGCTTAAGTATAAAGAAAGGGTGTGTAACAACTGGTAGGAGAAATGCAGTAAAACATTGAGGGGAAATGGCAAAAGGGAAAAAAATTGTATCCTGTCACCTTTGTTCTATCACTGTTGTTTGTGGAAGTAAGAATGCAACAGAGGATGACAAAATACTCTATATTAAGGACATTATATTTTTCTATCTGCTCCCAGCCACACACCAAAATTAATGTTACTAGTGTACCTACTTTGGAACTTCCTATGCCTGTAGCACCCCAGCTTTTAATAGCGAAGATCCGATTATGTGACTTTTGTGATCAGTTTGTAAGGTACTTGCCTAGGTATTGAAGACTGAATGGCAAGAGGCCTCAGCCTGCTGGTTCGGAGTATCTGTGATCAGTTGGAATTATTATAGAATGAGCTGGGTCTAACTGAGGTCTAAAGATCAAGGGTGTCTGTGATTTCTAGAGGGGCACATTGCATTACAGAAAAGAGAGGTTCCCTTTTATGAGCTGCTCAGTTAACATGGATCAAAACTTGCCTATTAGTTTAATGCCTGAACACCCTTTATTTTATCAGCAAACTTAAGTTTGCAAAGTGTCAGAGTACAGATTTTGAATCAGTACTGTTCTATCCTGGTTTAGATAAAGTAGAAAATTACATTAAATTATGCTGTAGAGAATCATTTTATTACCCAATAGATAATCTTCCTTGTCTTTCAACAGAGCAATAGGAAGTAAAGGGCCACCATGACTTAACTTATTAAGTCAAAAGGTTGAAAGTTTTCCAGCAAATTAATGTTTTAAGAAAAATTGGGTCTCATACTAAATACTTCTAATGCTTTTCTAAGTGTGCTTCAGTCGTTGATAAACTCAAAACTGCCTTCAAAATGCACCAATGTCATCTGCAGGACACCAGCGCCAAACTTGTGTCATGATGGTCAGCAAAGTTGTGCAATTTCCCATCTCTTACACCGGGTGGCACAATATAGCTGGAAATCGATCGAATGTTCAAATGTAACCTAGAAAACAAGCAAACAAGAGGTCAGAGCCAACTGCTAGGGAATGTTGAATAATTCTATTTTGAAACATCAGACAATTGCAAATATAAGCAGTTTCTCACATGAAAGCTTTACCAAAGAGAACAGGCTTGGAGGAATAATGCTCTGTTGCATGAATTTTGTCCTGTACATGGGAAAAATCAACTGTTACACAATTTCAGGTCTCACATAATTCACAATTAACCTTTAAATAGAAAGCAGTCATCAAAAGCAACAGAATACAAAACATTCACCTTTTTCATGGTCTTTTCCCATTTTACCTATTAGAAAAATATTTTCTAGTAATCTAAAAAAACCCAAAACCCAACAACTAGATTAAAAATGCCTCCCCCTTTCAAGTGGTTCAAGCAACAGCTCAGAAATGTTGGAATTTTAAAACATTCATTTGAAAGTCTGTCTCTGTGGGGTTGGATGTAGAGACTGCATTTGTATAGAATTCCTCCTTGCCATTTTCCCTATACAGAAAGTATGAACACTGGTTTTTTCCCAACTTTATCTTGCCCTTTTTTGATGATACAGGCTTTGGACTGTAGTTTACCTCTGCTTTTGTAATCCATACACATAATTTGGCTCCTGTCTTAGACACCTGTGATACAAAATGACAAGAGCAACACATGCAGTAGTAGCTTTCAGATATGCGGACAGGAAGTAGGTAGCGCATAAGGTTTTGCCTCACTTCTGATATTCCTGCTGGGTGCATCATCACCTCTTTAAAGCCATTCTATTGTAATCAGTTGTCATGCTACTGTAGCTAGCTGAGTTTCATAGTTGCATCCTCTTTGCATATCATGGGGTAAATTATTGATCAGAAAGTGACCCTCACCACAGTCCTATGTCCCTGTGTACTTTCTCCTAAACCTCCCTGAGCTACTTCAGATACAACCCATGATGCTGTAGTGGACTAGTTCTTCTTAAGCAGATTTGCACTTCACATCTGCTAGCACTTCTCCCTGAAGTTTTGCCTTTTTCTATCTCTGAACGATACCTTGTTGAAAAGAAGTCAAGGTCTAACTCAGGTCTAAGTGAAGATCTTGTGTTTGGAATTCAGCTAGAAACATTCAAAAACACAAAGAATGCACATCTTTCATAATAGTCAAACCAAACCCCAGACCTTTGCCATTTCAAGGAAATGGCTATTACCTACATACAAAAGAGAATCTATTCATCCTCTGTGTATGTGATTTTCAGTTTTTCTAATATATTTTTCCTGTCAGAGAGCATCACAGTTTGTTGGGTACAAACAGCCATATCGGTATGAGAGAAAGCAAGAGCCAACTTGCTAGCCATGAGAATCTTCATGTCTCCCTTGTGGGGAGGGGGGATATAATGATTATCTTGTTTACAGAAGCTATTGATGTTCTTCATTAGTATTTAAATAAGATTTCTGTATCTGCAAGTGAAAGGTACTAAATACATTGCTATTAATACTGTATTTGCTAACTACTATGCCCTCAAGAAAAATAGATATTAATCCTAAGTTTCACTTTGGTTGAAAACTGAGGGACCCATTAACTGTGGGAATAACATGGAGAAATAAAACAATAGGAGATCTCTTGCATCTGCCTCTTCCAGATAAATATCATTAGACAATTTCAGTGCACCAGCAGAATTGCAGACAAACGAGTGGCTGTATACCGTTCACTCACATTCCTTAATATGTGCTAGAAAGTCTGCCTATCTCAGAAAAAGCAGATAGTTACACATAGGTACAGATAACTTCTGTTTTCTGAGGTTATTTTCTGCATAGGTATTTTTGACATGGTAAACAGTCTTATATTACTGTGCCTCATAAAAAATGTCTGATCTTTGCCATTTGCAGTATCAGCTTGATGTCTACCATAATGCTGTGTTAGTAATATCATTTTTATCTTAACTGTGTCCGAATCCAATATCAAGTGTGGATGAATCATACCAGGAAAATATTTATGCATAATCAAAAAATCTGGAACTTCCTTCATATGAAACTGTTGAGTTCTCAGTTTGCATTTCTGTGTGTTCTGATGGTCACGTTGTTATTCATACTTGCATGCAGTATGAATTCAGTGATACTTGGTTCAGCTCACTTCTTATAGTTTCTGAAAAAAACATGAAGTACCCTGTTACATGGACAGAAGATATCTTTGCTGGTTGAGCTTGAGGGGAAAACTGGGTACAATTATATATTCTTTTAATTATTCATGACTTGGGTCTGAAGTGAATGTGTATACGTTTTTCACTTATTCACTTTATAAAATTCAAAACTAAGCCCAGAAGCAGTTTTATTCTTGGCAGCATGACAAGTTTCCCTTCCTCAACAAACCAGTCAAAGGAATTGTTCCTCAGAGAATTTGTCATCTTCACGTATCCCAGCGAGTCGGGAGGGGAGCTGGCATTCATTACACCCCCCCCATCACACATATGTGTGTGCACAGTCCCTCCCTCTCTCTCTCTCTGACTGTGACAACAAGCCCATCTCAGAGGACTGTGTTTATATCTAGCATGTAGTTTCATTTGTGTAGCTGATTTGCAGTTCATTAATCTAGAAAGCATTGCCCAGTTCTGGTAAGGACAATGTATCCACCCATATTCTGCTTATTCTGCCTCCTATCCCTGATGCAACACACAGTTCAGAGAGAGGGAATTTGCTCTGTTTTGTGGAACAACTAGAGCAAAAGCAGCTCAGGAGCCAAAGCTGATGTAAACATACATTAGGAAATTGTTTTGATCTGGCCTATCAGGCTGCTGGCAATGCACTGTGCTTCCTTGGGAGACATGCAAATTTATGGGACACAACTTGACATGATTAAGGCAATGCATACAGAAGAGGTAGTTGCCCTTCGGCAAGAGAATGGTGTCAAGAACCAATGATTCTTTAAGTTCTTGGCAGCGCAGGTAGGATCATGAAATTAGGGGTCTCTTGCAGATTCATTATAATTTAAGGGTTGGGTTGGATATTTTTTAAACTGTTTTTCCAGCTTCTATGGTTGTATTCCTATTAGTTGTTTGTCTTGCAGGGGAACCTAAGGACAACAGTCAATTTGTAGTCTTCAAAACTTAAATCTGTATCTGCTGATATTATGATAGCTTATGATAGCTTGTTGAGTCTGGAGACAACAACAACAACAACAAGAATTAAAATAATGCCACAGGGAGGCATCAACTTCTGCTATTCACTCACAGCAGTGGGGTTCTTCACTTTGAAATTTAATTATCAGAGACACTGACACTCCTTGTTGACAGACATGTGCTCAGAACTCATCCACATGCCTGAGTGGAGTCAGATTCATCTTGTGCCAGGGTTAATGAGAAATTACTGATCACTGCCTGGGAATTTGGGGGTAAGAATGGCTGAACTTAAGGTGAAAGACTCCATATCCTATTACTACTCCCTTGAGTCAGCCTAGCAAATAGCTAACTGTAATATCTTAATTAACCATGTGTTAGAATCAACCTTATTCCCCCTTGCAAGCTGTACTCATTGCTAATTACATTCGGTAAGCACAAAAGAGCACAAGGGAAGCAGGCATTAGTGCTGTGGTGGGGCAGTTAGATTTCCCACTGTACGGTGTAGCAAGGCAAGTCTGGTGGCACTGTGGTGATGTTGTTGAAATGACACCCTTTAATTTAATGCAAACATAAAGATAAGGGAAACCATACTCTTTGTATGTTGAAGAACATTACCCTTCCAACCTCCTGGATGAAACAGGCACAATAGACAAAGGAGGCTGTCTTTGCGTTAAGTTTGGCAAAGGAAGAGACTAGTAGGAAGAGCACAAAGTGTGTAGCTCTGGAAGCTGTCATCTTTCACATGCCTACTATACAGCGAGCCTCCGACACACGTTCTGCTGCTTTGAATGCTCATGAGCCCACGTGTCAATATAGCCTCGCTGTGCTGGGAGCACAGTGAGAGTGAGAGAAAAGAGGAAGTGTGGTTGGAGTATGTTGTATTCTGGCTGTGCACAGCTGGCATACAATTCATCAGGGACTTGTACCATCTGGTACAGATGAGAGTCTATCATGTTACACAGTGTCTTTATCAGAAATAGGGACTTGGAAGAACATCACAAAGCTATGATTAGTTTGCTGGTGCAAATTTAACTTTTGAAATACAAACCTCATATGGAGAGGATGACCACTTCTAAAACTCACATTCTCCAGTTTGTCCCATGCATAGTTGATAAATACTTGATTTTCTAGGTTCTGCTAGTTAGATAAAACTTTTAAAAGTGTGTAATTTCTTGTGGTTTTTTTAGATCTAACAAAATACAGTCCCAAAGTCCTTTTTAGAGCTAACATGTTTCAAATTTGGTTTTTCCATCCCTCTCCATCAGTACACAATTTCTTTGACATTTCCTCCACTGGTACCTGTCATGTTCTTCTTTAAATTCATTTTTGGTTCTATGTTGTTTTATGTATTAAATGCAATTTTTTTGAGGTAATTCCCATCTAAGCTTTCTCTGTCAGTCCCTGGCCCTTCATCTCTAAGCTTTTATTCAGTTAGAATACCTAGATTTTATCCTAGCCATTAATTTTAATTTTCAAACAGTATTTTTTGAAGATCAGCTAAATTGAATCATTTTTGCAATTAGTGACAAATTAATCCACAATGGAAGGTAGATAACAGCAGAGATGGAGTCTTTCAGATTTTGACAGATACCCTCATTGGGTTTAATGTTTTGTATAATATGTCCTTAAGTAAGCAAAGAGCTCGCTTTGATGACTTCCTTCCTTCACACCTAGGCTGCTGGTCACATAGTAATAATATATTTGATTATGGGGAAAAACTAATTCTTTTTTTACATGTCTGAATTCTGAGAAGGAGTGTTGTTAACCCTGATTATATTAAAAACCATTTTTTTGCCATTTTCAGACCTAATCTCTGGCACTTGATAGCTGATGGTTGCTGAACCTCCATGGATTGACACACAAAGCCTACCACACACACACAAAAAAAACCCCAAAACAAACCAAAACCAAAAAAAACCCCAAACAAACTTGATTTCATAGACATTGGTAAAAAAGAAGCCAAATGATCAGTTTAACTAGTGGAAGTCAAGGAATAGTAATCTCCAGCACACGGACTAGTGGAGAGAAGGAGGCTGGAAATGGGATAACAAGACCAGTCATCTCAGGATCAATTCCTGGATCAAGAAGACTTGGGTCTGACCATGCCTCAGTATCTTAGGTCTTTGTCATTCAGACTGATTAAAATAAAAGGAAGCAAACACAATAGTACCTGTGTTAGGGTCATTTGTGTGTTTAGCTATAGACACATCTGTGCCCAAAGTGCTTTAATCTGAGGTACCTGATTCTGAGCAGACCTTCAGCTCTGACCTGTGATTGAAGTCAGCTTGACTTTCTCAGATTACTAAATGCTTACTCTTGTCTGCTCAGGGGTCCTCAGACACTTTCATTTTCTCCAACAACTTTTTTTTTTTTTTTTTTTTTAAATAAGCGGGGACATGGGTGTAATGGTTCATTTATTCTGGCATCATATGGCATCACTTAAAATTAAGTGATTGGTATAAGCCGAAACTTTTTGTGCCTAATCTGGCCTACCTGACTTCAGTGACAGTTTTGTTTAAAGTAGTAGCGTGTTCAGAATTACTGTGATTCAGGAATAGATGAAGAATTTATAAAAATTCTCTCTGAAGTTTGAGAAGACAAGTAAGCAGTTCTGCTTGGGTAAAATTAATTATTTATTTTTTTTTACTGGTTTTAGATGAGCTTTCCTTGTGTACTCTGTAAACATACTTTGGGCTTGGTCATATCCTACTAGTCTAGCAAAACTCTCACAGAATACTATACTAGTATAGGTATGGTGGTGAACAAAACCAAACCCAAGAAACCAAACACCAAAACAACCCCCAAGCTCCAAACATTAGCTATTGTCATCACAAGTAAACACATAAACTTGGAGATCCTAGGATTAAACACAGAGGATATGCATGGGTAAAATTAAAGAACTGAAGTCTTTAAAGTAGGAGTAGTGAGAACTTTAGCAATCAAGTAAGATTTTACGTTTCTGCATGTATAAGGGCCCCAATTTATGATGCTTCTTGGCTGTTGCTGCATTGGCCATTGAAGTTACCAAGCCTAGCTCTGCTTTTCTGGCAGAGGATGCCATGCTATGACACAGGCTGCAGAACAAAAGGTTAACTCTTTCTTTTCTACTACAGTTTAGAGCCTGTCTTACCAGCACAAGTTGAAAGCTGTGGCAATTAAACTAAATTATTACATAATTAGGTTAATGAGTTAAGCTAATTAATTAAGTTAATTAAGCTCTCTTTGCTGGCTCTACCATAGAAGCAGTAACAGAACAAGTGGTCCTGATAACCACTCCTGAATTAAAGATAATGAATCAAAACCTTTTGGATGCCTTTGAAATTAAGACTGACATATAGAAAATTTGTGTGTAATTTTCAGTTCTGCTCTTTTCATTACCTTGGCCAAGGAAGATCACAGTCTAAGGTGTGGTTCCTTATTATGCCAATTCATAAACAAACTGTAGACTATATAAATTCTTCTGGGCAAGGATGATATTAAGCTGTTAGTTTTGCACAATGAGGCCTTGGCTTTATCTGGAGCTACTTAATGTTACTGTAGTAGAAATCAACAATACCAAACTATTGATTTAGGGATCATTTAAATTCAGTGTTAATGATATTTGTTCAGCTATAGTCCATGTATGAACCTCACAAATGAGGAATACTGCTAAGTCATTGAAACTCCTTCTATGAATATCCTCTGTAATGTTTAAGCCTTTCAATTTACTTAATGTTGAGCTGAATGTGTGAGCTCTGCAATGATTAATGAGATCTCCGAGAATGGGGATGTCTCCCTCAAATACTGTTGCTGTCCAAAGTTTGCACCTAAATGCTTCCAGAGACATCATTATCATTTGTGGGTATCGGTCTGTTCTCCCACTGACATACTGTGGATCTCAAGTTCAACAGAAATAGGGGAGATAAGGACTGGAGATATAAGCACAGCATTTTGCAGCCAAGTGGTCACACCAAGTGGTCACATATGAAATTAAATCAGTCCTATTTGTCGGCTAGAACCTTAGGAAGGAGGAGATTTTTCCTGAAAACTGAACTCCAAATCCTTTGCATCACTACTATTCACTCTAGGTAAGCAAAAATCAATACAGATTTGGCTAGAGGTGGATTTTGTTAGATTCATGGTCAAATAAAATGTGAAAAGCAATCTCACACATGATAATGTGGGGCCATCATAGGCATCATAAGAAAATGAAAAGGCAGTATGAGACGTGTCTGTTGCATCCCATGATCTTCAGTTTATCCCCCAAGCATGCAAAAAAATTGAGCAAGCCAGAAAGAGCTTTCTACAATGGAACAATCTAGAATATTGCCCTCAATTTCCAGCACATTAACAAACTGCTATTACTAAATATGACTCATCAAGATTAAAAAAGAAAAACAATTTAGTCAGAGGTGTTGTCAAGTCACTATTTAATGTTACTTTTGTATTTGCTGTGATAAGCACTAAAATTTGCACACTCTTTGATAAATCATTGTTTAAGCAATGTCTAGAGGGTCCAGTAAATGGTTTGAAATTGCTGCAATGTAATAAATGGTTATTTGATAATGAATGAAATTGTTTGAAAATACTGTTAAAATGTCAAGTTTTAACATATAGAACATTAGTCAAAAGGAGTGCAAACATGGAAACCATAGTGACACTATAAATATACTGCAACAAATGCATTTATTTGTACAGGGCAAATAGTAGGTGCTGTATACAAACCAGTATAAATTGATATATGAAGTTAATTTCAATCTGTAAAAGTAATTGCATTGGTTTAACTTATTTAACTCTCCTTACAATAATATTTATAGCAGAGCAAGAAAGTAAAGAAATAAATGATGATAAATAGATAAAATACATAGGAAATGGGAATTGTTTTCCAGTTTAATTACGCTGTCACATAAAATTATCACAGAAATACACTATGCCGACAAGAAGAATACATTAAAATCCCATTATGCTGTGCAGAGTTGGCTAGCTTTTGTTGCTGTTTATTCCATAAATAGCTTTCCATCTTTTCAGCTATCATGAAAAGTTAAACTTTGTAAAAAAATACAGTGGTGCAAAAAGGACAACATAGGCTGTGCCAGTTCATGGTTAGCCTGTAGCACAAAGCTGGAAAGCAAGAATGTCATACCTTTCTTTTCAAGAATAAGTCTGACCACACAGTAAAATTTGAAGGAAAAAAATGCCCACTCAAAAGAAGCAATTTTCATTCTTTTTTTTTTCTCAGATACAACTCATAACTGGAGAGTTTTTGCATGGCTGTAGTCTCTATATAACATGCTCACATATTGTGGTGACAGGACTCTATTATAACTACAGTAAGAGCAGGACCAATAAGCAGGCAAAACATTATAATAAAAGAACAATTGTTTTCTTCTTCTAAGCCAGATATTTGTGGTTTCAAACTGACGTTTATCTTATCATTTCTTTTCATGATGAACAGCGTTAATGTGTGTGATATTTTTTATCCTTCTATTTTCTATGTCTTGGTCTGAACACAAAATGACAGCCTCACCAGAGGCAGAAAGATGCATGGATTTCTCTGAAGGAGACTTGATTTTAATTTTCTATATTTTTTTTGGAACAGTTGAAGCTTAGTTTGCTTGAAAATAGTTATCTGCTTAGAATATAGGTAAAGAACACTATAATGCTTATAATAGTTAGTGCTTATAATATGGCTGCATCATTTTGACCTCTCAACTATATCATAAATCTTACTTTAAATTTGCAACTTCCAAAAGTGTGTGACAAAGTAGGAGTTGGTGCTTTACTTAATTAAAAAAATATTTAAATATTACTCTTTAGGGTTCCAATAAAAATCTGGAAAATACGATTCTTCAGAGACTTCAAATTCAGAGGAAAATTTTTAGTATAGACTTCATTAATTTTAAAAATCTTATTATTTTTAAACCTATTTTATAAATCTTTAGCATCTGATTGATGAGATTTGATCAATAAGGATAAGCAATACTCTGAGTAGAAAAAATCTCTAGAATATGAAATACCTGTGAAGAGAATACTATGTGCAAACTGAAACCCTAAAAGATAAGGCAGTTTCCTGTGTAAGATGAGATTTAGGTCATCAAAGATATTCGTAGTACTTGTCATACTTGTATAAATTAAATGAATGGACTTGCTCCAAAACTTTATTCCAGCTCTTTAAAATTATGTGTATGCTGCAAGAATGATTTTTTAAAGCTGTCTATTGCTATAAAAGAACGGCTATAACTAAAGTAAGCTATCATTAGATTTTGGAAGGGATCGTTTATTATACTCCAAAATGGCCTGTTATTTACAGTTCTTATTAAAAAAATTGAACGTGGAATGCATTCAAATTTCACCAAAGTTGTAATACTGTTAACTTGCCTTCTAAGAGTAGCAAATGATATTTTGGCTCACAAGGATGATTTATAGCCTTTATATTACCACATGAGCATTTCAAAAGGACAAAAATTGAAAACATCTTCTGAATGTTTATGCAAATCACAGACAAGCACCTTAATTCTCTTCTTGTTATTTTCTGATCTTAACCCATAGTATGTTTGGTGACATATGTACAGTTACATTTTTGGGGTTATTTTAAAGGGGCTTCTGATTTTAGCAGTCCTAAAATTAGATAAAACCTAAATTTTAGATATATATATATATATATATATATATATATAATTTAAACTCTACTGAAAGCTAGTGCTCATCTTCAGTAGCCCCAGGTATCCACCTCAAAGTATTTTCAGAACTGGAGACACAAAACACAACAGCCATGACTATTTATCATTAAAGATCTTGCGAATCAACTACTGTAATTGTTGGAGTTTAGAGACTATCATTACGAAGACATATAAAGAGCTATGTAAATTAAATACACCTACTCCTAAGGAACATTTCTTTTAGGTTTTGCCCTTTATAAATTGAGCCACTATAATTTTTGCTTGGAGAGTTGGATTTGCACAAATTCAAAATGAAACTTTAACAGAATCAAATCTCATCTATTTTCAGCAAGAACCATGAACTTGGCTTCAATGGCTTTAATTTAGAGGTTCTCTGTGAGATTTGCATTGTTGTAAACATTTCACGCAACAGTAAAGGTAATACCCATTTAAAGCTGGGGGGAAGCTAACTGATACTGAATTCTGAAAGGACACCCCAGAACTGAGTGATGTCATCAATTGCTATCTTCATCCTATTCGTTAAAGTTATTTAAAATCTTTCGAATTTTATCTTTGTATGAGAGGGAGGAAATTCAGAATCTTTGCATCAATGTTTTCAGGTTTAAGATAGATGCACACTTCTACACACCTTTTTGGGATGAAGTACTGTTCAAGCTAATAATTAACATTAGAAGCATCACAGCAATAAACAAGTTACAGTGTTTGTTACAAATACACACACACACCCCCCGCAGTAAAAAGAGAACTAATTACGTCCATCAGATGGAGTTATTACTATTTTGCTTCATGCAGGACAGCAATTATCATCAAAACTGTGCAGAAATACTCCACGATAATGTCTTAAATTCAGTCATCCTGTAGGGTCATTTGCACTTCCTTTCTCCTTAATTACAGCTTCTTGGACTCCAGTCAGTTCTCAGTGGGGTCAGCAGGAACACAACAGGAGCAGAATTCAGGCCCTTTGGCCACAGATGAGGTTCTGAAGATCACTAACTTCTAGGAGTAATTTGAGGTTTCACTTGAAATTCCAGTAGTGGTGGTTTTGTGCCTCTTCAATTGAGCAAGTGTCTTGGCATAACAAAAATAACACTTATCTTTAAAAGCATTTTTTAAGGTCTGCATTTGTCACCCTTGTATGGCAGGGTATTAATGCTTCTCTCTGTCATACTTCACATGTTCATACCTTTGGTAAGAGCATAAAGACCCTCGTATCTCTGAACGTACACCTGAAAACACAAAGAACTAAACAGAGGTAAAAATATATTTCTCTTATTAGTTTTTTCATTTTCTAGAATATTAAACTACATATGTACAGAATCAAGAATTGCTTAAAAGAAAGGAAAGGCACTGTGAGGGTTGGGGTTTTTTTGTTTTGAAAAATCAGTAAATTCTTAAATGACAAGTATCAACAACAACAAAAAACCCTATCTTGTTACCTTCAGAAGTCAGATACAGAACTGAGTCTCTAAAATTGAGGAACTTGTTCCTAAAACGGTCCCTCCACACTGTCATTGAAGCAGAACATGGAATTCTGTGTGTTTTCCCAGCATATTTCAAAGGTTGTACTCAAATCTCTCACCTCGTCTGTCCTGGACTTGAAGTGTTTTTACCAAACCTAGGAGAAAGTAAAAGAGCCAAGTGAGTCAGAATGTTTGTCAGTTAATGTGTTGTAAAATTGAGGGGTTTTTAACACTGTTGCCTGCTAATAATCTGGGCCATCTGTTTGGTAAGTGGGACCCAAAGTAGTCCCATACAAAGGCCTCAACTCAGTATAATACTGAATTGAGTAATCCAGCCAGAAGCAGAAGGGCTATTGCTGTGCTTTAATCTCACTGGCTGCGAGTACCTTGCTGAATGAAGGCCAATGCAGTGACATAAATTTACATGTGATGTTGTGAAGCCAGTACAGGTTATGTCAATTGTGCTATGGCTGAGCATTTCCAGTCTTCATTTTCTGCAAAGTCTATGGCTTTCCCTTTGCCACAGGCTGGCAAGGTATATTGTGCCTATAATATTGTCTTCTGATTTGTCAACTGTGCGTTGATTAAGATACAGATGAGCCATATGCTAGTGAACTAAGCAGTTAAATAGATTTTGGGGGAAGTTCAGCTGTGAGGTATTTTACAAGTGCCAGCTCAGATTTTCCTTTGAACTGCATTAACCATAAATATGGATTTTTCCTGTAGGTCCTGTATATGGAGAATTAGATCTGCTTTAAAGGTTCAGCAGGAAAATATGAACATAATTATTTCCCAGCCAGATAAATGAGTCATTTTAGTAGGGACATTTTGATCATGTGACTTAGTCAAAGTGCAGAAAAATGTAAATATTTCCATCCCTGTCCACTTGAAACTTTTACCATTATACAAATATATACATACATGTACATTTACATAATATACACATACAAAGTATTGCAAATTTTGACAGCTTCACTAAGTCACTTTGTTTGAATAGCAAAGCAGCAAACAGATTCCTAAACAAAAGAGTAATCCAATTTCACTGCTAAAATCTAAAGTGAATTTAGTGTTTCTTACTATTTCTGAATAACTGCTATCTGAAAATATTAATTTATGAATATTATTGAGCAGGTGACTACTCAGTGCTTAATAGGAACTAGCAATTAGTGTATGTAAATCAACTAAGACAGCAGCATCTCAATTACTGTTCTGCATAGAGGAATAGTTAATTTGTAGGAATACATGTTTTCAGCCCAGATTTTAAAAAGTCACGTTTTCCACTGCTGAAAACCTCAATACCTATAATATTTGTTGTGCATTTTATGATTATTCTTAATGCCCTTGCAAACACATGTAATAAAATGCTAACAAACTGTCAGCCATTACTTAATTATGTTTATCTAGATGGATAAAGTTGGGGTGGGGGGGAGCCTGTGGTGAAAAATATTGTTTCCCATTTGGCAAACACAGACTAAATTTACAGCTTAATTATTCCTTGTAGTGCTGTAGAGAGATTTTCCTGTTAATCATACTCAGGTCCAGAGTTGATTTAAAAAAAAAGTTGTGGATTTTTTTTTTTTTTGGTAGTGAGGTTTAAAAAGTATTTTGACTCTCAATTAAATCAACTTCCCCTCTAGTAGGGGATTTAAATCTTTGTGAGGCTTCATTGGGAACTACACAGGGAGCTTTTCTGACAGTGATGAAACACCTGCTATAAGGCAAGACAAATATCTTGGAAAATAATGTTATAGTTGCATTCAGAAACTTTGCTTATGGAAAATATCAGAATAATTCATCTTAATTAATAAAAATACCTCTATGTTTCAGCAATCAAGTGCAAGAAAAATAGAGGTCAGTTCCAGAAACCTTTATTCATGAGAGTATCCCACTAAATTCCAAAAGATCACTTGTGTGCACAATGATGCCCATGTGATTAAAGACTGCAGTTTATCTCTGGATGTGTTTTTTAATGAGATCTTTTTAATTTGAAATCTTTAAATAGTGGTTTTTCAAAGCCAAATCTGTGCCAATCACCACAGGACCACTAGACATTAAAAGCAAAATCAGAAATTGCGTCTTGTAAGACACTTGATTTTTCTTGCAAAGATAGCCTAGGAAGTGCTTACTGAGAAGAATCATCAACCAATCTTCATAGTATATTCTTCAGCAGTAACTGGGCAAAAGTATTCATTGCAGGGAATACTTTATATCAAAACCAGTCACAGTGAACTTGTACAGTAATCCATGAAAATATCTCCTTTTAATGCTGAAGCTTACCACCTTCATAGTTGTAAGATAAATTTGTACACCAGTTAGCTGTATTTGAAATGGACAGGTTGGCAAAAGTTTGTTTGGCATATGTGTCTTGGCTCTAGCCAGCTGTGATTTGGTTAACTTCTATGTTAAGTAGTTAATAAATTGCTTTCTGCTAAGTATTTAGAAGTACATACTATGAAGAGTTACTAAGTTCCATTCTTCCCAGAGTACTTTCCAAACTTGACACAAAGCCTGCCTTTGTTGCATGAACACAAAAAAACCACATAAACATTTTAAAGGGTGTCTGAATTCCGGATATATATTAAAGAAGTATTTTTCCTGATTTTTTTTCCTGATATTTTAATACTTTTTTCCTGACATGGGAATAAGCTGTAAGTTGTTAAGCACCAGTAAGAAAAATAGGAAAAAGATACTTTACTTACAAGGGTTGAAAATCTGTTCGGTGACGACAGAAGTAGAAAAAGCTTAATCTAAAAACCCATACACAGATATTGCTAAGATCTCATTTATCAGCCTCAGTAAAATGCTGAATTAATCATTTTTGCATAGATTTGAACCTATACTACCAGATCATTTATGTAAACTTAGAAATTTACTACTTGACTATTTGCCTTCTATTTTCTGGACATTGGTGTAGTTCTTGGGTAGCCTATTACGAAATGTTAAAAAATTACCTATATTAGTAGTTCTTGAAGACATCTTTGCATTGGAACAGTTTATACTTTCAGAAAAACAGCTGGAAAAGGTTTTATTTTCTTCTTCAAAAATAAGCTGTAAGAAACAAAGCAAATATATATTTCCATGGTTTTCTGCAGATCATCATGTTGCAATGAAGAATTTATAACAGCACAGAAGTAATAATCAATACTGAACAGTCACACCAATGTAGTTACAGGAAAAGGTGTGACTTGTGTGACTTGGTTTTTTTCTGATGTTATCATGCCAGCAAAAATTTTGGCATACAGGAAGGTACAGTGCTTTAAAAGGTGCTTTAAAAAACTTTTAAAAAAAAAAACTTGTGTTAAAAAACTTGTGTTTCCTTCATGGGAATTAGCTGTGTCAGTGTAAAAATATCATGCTGATCCCTATCCATGTTAAGGGAACTTTTTTTACTTTTCATTAAATCATTATAAAGCAGCAGGAGCTTTTTTTAATTATTTTTTTTTAAGCTAGAGACATGCCCTAAATGAGACCTGCTTTTTACATCAGAATTGTTTTAATGTGTTTTCGTTAAATCAACAGAAAAAAATAGGAAAAAACCATTTCTTTTTAAATCTGAAAATGTGCTTCTAGGAGAACTGCTTATAATACTGGATGATAGCATACATGTAATTAAGAAAAGGTAAAAAAAAAGATAAGGAAACATTGACATTAGGGATACCACGTATGGACTTAAAGCTTTTGAAACTCAATACAAGGTACATTACTGCAAAACACAGAAGCAATTTCATAGCCTTAAAAGCATTGCTAAAAGATAGCCAACTTTCAACATGACAAAAAATATCAAAGTCATTACTGATCATATGTTCCCTTCAGATGAAAGCCTTTCCAGACACTGATCAAATATTAAACAGAAAAGTCAGAATTGGCTGATAGTAAAATCTGTAATAGAAAATTCAGGAACTTATAACTTAATGCTTTTTAAACCTGACGAGGAGGGGAAGAGGAGTTAAAAAACAGCAGTCCTTGACAAACTCTTCAAAAACAGTTAAAAAATGTTTCTCCTGCTCTGAAGGAAGGAACTTAATATATTAAATGAGGAAAATACAAACCTTTAGTATGTTAATTTAAAAAGCTGAATCTTTGTTCCCTAAGTTAAGTAGGTGTGCAGACATAGCCAACCTTATTTAAGTCATAAGAATGATAATTAGGGTCACTCTTCAGGAAAGCCCTTAATCACATGCTTACAGAAGTCGATAGCTTGAAATACCTGTCTAAGCGCTTTCCTGAAACAGGCCTTACTAGGTGAAAGTTAACACATGATGATCACATGGAAAGTATCCGAATAATTTCATGCCTATTTATAGTCCAGACAAACAGTCTAATTTCTTACTCAGTTTTCACACGTAAAGGATTTCATTTAACGATGAGGTTCCTGGTAATAGTTGGAATTTTTCAGCTGATAACATTTGCATCAAAAAGCTTATGAAATATCAGTCACTACATGTGATGTCTTAGAAAACCTGTTTTAAAAGTGCTGTACAAGCCCAGAATATTAGAGCATCTTCTTTGAATGAAAATTAGCTATTAAGAAAAAAATTAAAAATCCTATTGTAGTGAATATAGACTAGTTAATACCTTCTAAGATAAAAAAAAAGCATCTTCAACATTTCAGAGTATCATAAAAATTCTCCTGGCAGATTTAAAAGGTAAAATCTGTTATGTTTATATTGATGATATGATCATTTTCTCTTAGGATCTGGATCAGCATTTAGCGAATATAACAGCTGTACTGTGAATATTACAGTCTCTGAGCTTAACTCTAAATCTTAGAAATGTAAATGCTATAGAATATAGATTAAATAATCTGTAGCATATTTTGTCAAAACCAAATTGGCTGTAGACCAGGTAAGTTGTTTTTGTTTGCATGTTTCCCATACCCTGAAATACGAAGCAAATTCAGCAGTCTTGGTTTTACAAATGGGTATCATCTATATACTGCAGTTGTCTACCTTTGAAGAGCCTCTTAATAACACTATGGGGCAGGGAGAGAAAAAACATCAGATAGATAGATGAGCATAGAACATTTCTAAAAACTCTTTAAAACTGTCAAATTAATAATCTTGTGAATAAGGCCTGCTTCTTAAATGCCTACTTGTATAAATGCTACCTAAAGGCAAATTTATCAGACTAGTGAAAATTTTGTTTCAATATCCCGATATTGATGACAAAATATTTGTTCCCCATACTGATCTGATAACATTACAGAACACAATTACACCATAAATAAAATCCATCAAGAAATTTCTGAAAGAAAAGGTGGTCATGCATTTATAGAATCAAACCACTGTTGTATAAATTACATTCATCACTGGTAAATAAAAACCCAAGCAAACAAAGGAACTTCCTTTAATAAAAATATCAGAGTCAATAATTATACAATCAGTTTGGGGTTTCCAAAACTGTTCAGTGTTAGCCTGGCTTCTCTCCTACTGAAGTCAATAACTGGCTCAAGGGAGAGAAAGGTGCTAGGCTAGGTGCTAGTATGGAGTTTGGACCAGTCTGTCAAAAGTTTTTAGAAGGGGCATTATTCCATGAGGAAATGTCAGCTTAGTGAAACCACAGTGTTACATGCAGGCCAGCTCCTGCTCTCAGAGTGCAACTACAAACTCCAAATCCTCCAACAGGCTATTTCAAATGCCAGTGATCCAGACACAGATGCTGAGGTGCAGCCAGAAAGTAAGGATACCAGATGAGAGTTCACGACCAGTATGTCCACAAAATGTAAAAGTATGAAGCACATTTAAAAATATTCTCCAACAGTTCAGTTTGTTCTTAATTGAGATTTAAAAGGACACCAACCAGGAGTAGTAGATCCATAATATCCGTAATATTATCTGCAGCCACAAAATATAGTCTCTCTTCTGACCTGCAGGTCGAGACTGGTATGAAGCTTCTACTCAGATTGCGATGCTCACAAGAATCCAAGCTACTGAGGAGGGTACATATTTGATGTTCTGGATCTGATGGTGGAGTACATGTTTTTATTATGGTTTAGGATAAGACTATGTGCATAGACCCAGAGGTTCATCAAGTGCTCTAGGTATCATTAAGTTTACCAGGTAACTCTACCTGAGTAAACCTCCTATACTGCAGTATTGTTTTTCCATAAGAAATTTTGGTGAGGTGGCTAAAGCTGGATTCATTGGTTGTATTGTGTAAGCCTCCTGTAGGAATTTATTGGGAGTGCCTTTCAGCAAGTATGAAAACATGACTTGTACTCAGTTCCTGAAGAAATTCAAGATTCCTGAAGAAATTTCTTCAGGAACTGAAGTCCTTTACACTCAAAGGTACAATTTTGCTATTTTAAGGGGCTGTGTTGGAAGAGAGAACAGCCTATAAGTGGAAAGTGACAGGGAATAAGGACCCTCCTATCCTTCTTTACTGCCTGTTTTATCTGGTGTCGTGGTTTAACCCCAGCCAGCAACTAAGCACCACGCAGCCGCTCACTCACTCGCCCCCACCCAGTGGGATGGGGGAGAAAATCAGGAAAAGAAGTAAATCTCGTGGGTTGCGATAAGAATGGTTTAATAGAACAGAAAAGAAGAAATGAATAATGATAATGATAACACTAATAAAGTGATAGCAGTAATGATAAAAGGATTGGAATGTACAAATGATGCACAGTACAACTGCTCACCACCTGCTGATCGACACCCAGTTAATCCCTGAGCGGCGATCCCCCCACCCCCACTCTCCCCAGTTCATATACTAGAAGTGACGTCACACGGTATGGAATACCCCCTTGGCCACTTTGGGTCAGCTGCCCTGGCTGTGTTCCGTGCCAACTTCTTGTGCCCCTCCAGCTTTCTCGCTGGCTGGGCACGAGAAGCTGAAAAATCCTTGACTTTAGACTAAACATTACTTAGCAGTAACTGAAAACATCAGTGTTATCAACATTCTTCTCATACCTAGCTCAAAAACATAGCACTATGCCAGCTCCTAGGAAGACAATTAACTCTATCCCAGCTGAAACCAGGACATCTGGTTAAGATAACAGATGATGAAAGCAGATTAAAAAATAAAAAACAAAACAAAAAGCCAAACCAATCCACAATCCCAGGGTGGTGTCAGGAGTGGAAACTGTTAGCAGCAGCTGCATGGGCCACTGCTTTTCCTTTCTCCCACCAGCAGTCAGTCAGATAACAGATTCATGATGTGTTTGAAACGTGTTACCTAAAGAGCAACGAATACAGCTCCAGCTGTCACAGGAAATAAAAACAGAAGAACGTTTTCTTTCCTAACAACTGTTTCTACTGGAATCCCTCTGAGAAAAAGGCAGGCCAAAGTCCTCCCTGAGCTGGCAACCATGGTGCCAAGGAACCAGTGATTCCTGGAATCTATTAATAACTGCCCTTCCAATCCCCGACCAAGGTTAGGTGATAAATTGTGCAGATTTAGAATGAGGAGGCAGAAATAAAACTGAGCAGTAGATGTAGGAGCTTCCAAATTCTGTCCCTAGTAAGATTTGTAATCAGGAATTAATGGAAAGACACAGGTATCAAGATCACTTTTAGTGTGTCTGTTTTCAAAATGTGTATGATACGAGATTCAGGAAGTACAGTGTATGTTTTTGGGGGTAGCTGGAGTCAGACTAAGTCAAGTTATTTAATCTGTTCAATTTGTATGCTAATACAAATGCAACACAACAGGAATACCTGTTTCATAGCCATATTGCCAGTTATCAAAAGAACTCATTGTAGGGGTCGGCGTTCGGAAGATCTCGCGTTGTCACGGAAAGTTAGAGGGTTAGTCGCAGCTTTGTGATGTACCTGTAACCCCACCTCCCCTTGTTAGTATAAAAGGAATTAACTGCGCAATAAAAGCCGGAAGTTGGCGCTCACACTGTGTGTGTTATCTGTCTCTTTCCCTGGTCCGGGCCGACCAGTGACCTAAGCGTGGCACCTTGATATGTAGCGAATGCTACACTCATTTGTAAATAAAATGGAGGACATGATAGCAAAACATTATATACCAACTTGAAACACATTTTTAATAAAAATTCCATTAGGGAAGAAATACATCTTTTCGTACTCTTCTGAATGAATTTTTGCCCCTCACCCATAAAGGTCAGTATTTCTAAGGGGGAAAAAACTGCTATGCGGTACTAATATGAATGCTTTGGAAAAAAATGGCATCTGTCCTTTACCAGTTGAGAGAACCACGATGTAGCATGGATCAAAGCTTAATATCCATTTATTGTATCTACAAATTAGATCACAAATAAAAATCTATCTTTGTACATCCAGTAAAGATTATTGCCTTTCAAGCATGATTAATAAAATGGGAAACTTCTTTCTTAAAGATAGAGGCAATGAACAACCTTTTTTCATCTTTCAGTAGTGCTGCATGTGATAAAATACAAGTAGTATGTTTCATGGACCATTGGAAAGCTGTATTTTTGCCTAAGATGTAGACGTATTTCCTTTAAAAATCTTAACATGATCCAGAATTTTTTATAAATCATATTATTTGGTATTTTAAACTTATCACTATATGTGCAGGGAAACATGTCTTAGGAAGCCAACATACTGACCACATACATTTTAAATACAACTGGATAGCTGTGGTAGCTTTTATTTTAATGGCCATTTTAAAAGACATGACAAGGTAGTATGAAGTATTTTAAGGAGCAGCAAATGCACCAAAAATTCACAACCTGCAGATGTTCATAAATAAGTGAATAAGTTAGTGTCTACTACAAAACCACCGTGACCATTTCCTTAAATTTTTGGACCACTGTTTTTTCTCAGGGAAATCAAGTGAACATGGGTCTTTCCAACGTGGGTCTTTCCAACATGCAATAATACTTCTTCTGATGCATATTTTATAATCAAAGAATGCGATATTTTAATTTAATTTAAATTCTGATAAAATAGTGAACATTGGGGAGTGGGCAATAACATCTGTCTTAAGTTTAATGGGATGTTCCTCATATCAAATCACCTGATCTATCATAGAGCTGATTTGTTGGTCCATTTAAGGCAGTCTGAAACTATTAGAATAAAACACTTCTAACTCAACTTATACGACATAAAAGGAGGACAACAAAGAAAAGGCCAGGTAACTACTCTTCATGAAATCCTGTAGCCTGCCTTCATTTTACATAACCATTTCAGTGGAATTACAGTTATGCTTGAAGACACACTTAGCCATGTACATCTTTCTATCAGGCCAGAACCATTATTCTTCACTGGTATTGACTTCACAGGTATTGTCATCATCTTTTCACCCTGTCATGGTTTAACCCCAGCCAGCAACTAAGCACCACGCAGCCACTCACTCACTTCCCCCCCACCCAGTGGGATGGGGGAGAAAATCAGTGTCCTGGTTTCAGTTGGGATAGAGTTAATTGTCTTCCTAGGAGCTGGCATAGTGCTATGTTTTTGAGTTAGGTATGAGAAGAATGTTGATAACACTGATGTTTTCACTTGTTGCTAAGTAATGTTTAGTCTAAAGTCAAGGATTTTTCAGCCTCCGATGCCCAGCCAGTGGGAAGGCTGGAGGGGCACAAGAAGTTGGCACAGGACACAGCCAGGGCAGCTGACCCAAAGTGGCCAAGGGGGTATTCCATACCGTGTGACGTCCCATCTAGTATAGGAACTGAGGGGAGTGTGGGCGGGGGGATCGCCACTCAGGGATTAACTGAGTGTTGATGGGCAGGTGGTGAGCAATTGCACTGTGCATCACTTGTATATTCCAATTCTATTATTATTACTATTATCATTTTATTAGTGTTATCATTATCATTATTCGTTTCTTCTTTTCTGTTCTATTAAACCATTCTTATCTCAACCCACGAGTTTTACTTTTCCTGATTGTTGTGGTTTAACCCCAGCCAGCAACTAAGCACCACGCAGCCGCTCACTCACTCGCCCCCACCCAGTGGGATGGGGGAGAAAATCAGGAAAAGAAGTAAATCTCGTGGGTTGCGATAAGAATGGTTTAATAGAACAGAAAAGAAGAAATGAATAATGATAATGATAACACTAATAAAGTGATAGCAGTAATGATAAAAGGATTGGAATGTACAAATGATGCACAGTACAACTGCTCACCACCTGCTGATCGACACCCAGTTAATCCCTGAGCGGCGATCCCCCCACCCCCACTCTCCCCAGTTCATATACTAGAAGTGACGTCACACGGTATGGAATACCCCCTTGGCCACTTTGGGTCAGCTGCCCTGGCTGTGTTCCGTGCCAACTTCTTGTACCCCTCCAGTCTTCTCACTGGCTGGGCATGAGAAGCTGAAAAATCCTTGACTATAGACTAAACATTACTTAGCAACAACTGAAAACATCAGTGTGTTATCATCATTCTTCTCATACCTAGCTCAAAAACATAGCACTATGCCAGACAATTAACTCTATCCCAGCTGAAACCAGGATACATCCTTTTTCAGTTGCAGGAGATTTGAAAGATCTGAGGTCTTGGTAGTAGGAAAGGTAGGTAGGTTATTGGCTGAGTTATCCGAAGCAATTTTAAAGAATTCTGCATTGTGTTTAGAAGGCAAATAATCCAAGATATTTTAGTGCATGCAGAACATGAAGTTCTTTCTTAATGGAATTTTAAGCCATATTTCAATGGACCCCATTGGAAATGCTTATATAAGGACATGGTGGAACTCAGAGTGCAATGCCTTCCACACCATCTGCTTGGGAGCTTAAAGCAGGAAGCTTTCAGGTGTTAGAATGCATGAGATGGAATGCATAAGAAAAACAGCACTGTGAAAGCTGTGGAGCTTGTCTCAATCACAGAAAAAAATGTTCCTTCAGAAGATAATGATATTAGACAAATTTCTACCCTTTAGGTAGTAAGTCTTCCAGTGAAATTGGCTGGACCATAGACCGCAGGCTGGGGGTCTCAGAGAAGCAATCCAGAAATTAAGTTATAGAAAAACAAACATTTTAACACTTACTTAATTAAACATTGTGACCAGTACATGCATGCTTATAAATCAGCCATCCAGAAGTATTATAAAGACTAAATTCAGCATCACATATAAATTGAATTCACAGCCGCCTTCTAAATTTCCATCCGTCTTAAACATAGAAACAATGCTTGTGCCATGTTCTCACTGGTAGTAAACTTGGGCTTACCTGGATCTCTGGAGGTGTTTGGTTTTTTTCATTGTCAAAGGACTGTTCATAGACTACAGTAACTTTTAAAAAAAAGCACAAAACAACATCAACAAAGCTTAACATTGAAAGCCTGATATATAATCAACTTATAAACAATTTGTACCTCAAGTCCTGGACACTACTTGTTGTTTTTCCACTCTTGGTCTTTATCCAGACAAATTCACCATTAATTCGATGGATATTTGACAATTAAATTTGACATTTTGACAAACTAAAACTTTAGGATTAAGCCGTTGCTCTAATAAATCCTACTAAATGAAACTAAAACAGTTTTGTTATTCTAGATCTGGATTAAAGGCTGCTACATCATAGGGCACCTTGGTGCTTTAGTTTAACCCTAGACTTACAGCCACATTTTTGCTGAAGTAAAAATGAACACTACATTATACACTAAGACCCAAAGCAAGTTTTACTTATGGAATAAATACCACATATGGCTTCATCAAATTCCAGTCTAATTGTATTGGTGTTACATGAAATGCATGTAGGATGTATTTCTACATATTCTTACTCTGTGGAATGGTAATACTGGATACTAGTAAGAGCAGAGACTGGCATAATAGGACCTTCTGCTTTTTATAACAACGCAATGTATGTTATTAAAAAAGTGGAGTGGTGCATCTTAACTCTCAAATGCTATTGAGACACTTAGTGGACTTTAATGACTAATGTCAATCTACAGTAATGGAAGGCATGATCTATTGCAAATAGACACAAATTCCTTAGCAGTAAGCCTAAGTGAAAGACTTTATTATTATCAGAAAAAATATGGTAAAAAATATTTGTCTAAGTCTACAGTGAGATTTTAATTCATAGTGCTGTAAGTCTAGATATCTGTTTTGGTGTGGTCTTGTCTCAGTCCCTTGCTCCTGAGACAGAGTTCACACTATCACTCGCACATGGAAGAGATGACATTTAGATTTTCCAGTACTTGGCAGAACTTGGAGTTCCGAGGTCTCCTTACCTTTGAATTTGATTCATATGTTCCTGTGAGCAGGGTGGGTGAACAGAATATAGCTCACAGTGGTGTTTATAAGCTGGAATTTGGAATTTTTAACTTGCCAAGGCTCTTCACTAAAGACTCAATGTAATTGGTCAGTTCAGGTAGAGATAAGTTTAGAATCAAAACAGGGAAAAAAATCATCTGCATTCGACTGATTTGCACAAAACCTAACAGAGAAAAAATGCCCCATCACCGTCGATGGAATGAATATTCTATCAAAACTGCAGTCATATTCTGTTCTATTGAGATTAACTTTACCTGCTGAATGTTGTGAAATTTATTTCAGTGGCCTATGACCACCATATATCAGCATCCGACCCCTATCTATATAAAACAATAAGCATGATCTTAAGGCTGTCTTAAAGGCTGTCTGAGAGATGTATATTTACTGACATATAACCTGACTAAAGCCAAACATCATTACCCCTGTGACTGATTGGAGGGCAGCCATAACTTAACAGTTTTATTTCCCTTCTACAGCTGAGCTCCTTGACCATGCTAGCTGAACTGACACGGCATTTCAAGTCTTGTTACCAGCTCAATGGTTCTCTTATTTAAAAAAAAAAAAAAGGGGGGGGGGAACGGGGAGTGGAGGAGAAAAAGAAAAGGCACCTCTTCATTTAGTCTCTCCATCTTGATCATTGCTGATGGGCTATCAATAATTTCAACTTGGTTAAGCAGCTAGCTGAAGGTTAAATAAATTCTGCTTGGTTGTTTGCATGATCATACCTGAATTCAAGAATTTCAATTTGAAGCAGATTTCTTTTTGGCTGCTCCTTGGGAAGTTCTTATAGAGTCAAAGATAGGCTAGAAAATAAGTTATTTTTGTGGAGAAGCACAAGAACAAAATTAAAGTCAACAGGGCAAAGCAACCACACTTTGAAATTTCTGAAAGGAAATCTAAATGGATAGTAAAGGCTTCATATATGTATATACACACACATATGCCAATTTAGATGAGGACAACAGGAACAGAGGTCATCAGTAATCCTCCAGTCTGAAGGATTTTGCCCAACTGCTTTAATAGATTGTTAAAATCTGAGAACAGCTATCCACTGATTCATGAATGAATCATGATTTTAAAAGAAAATAAAATGGGTCGTGCCATTTTGCCTGCAATGTGTTCAATTATCTTGCGCACTACTATTTTGACACCCAGAGAATTATTTACAGCATGCACAACTACCTATGCATCTCAGCCAATGTGTATGCTAATATGCCGTTAATAATGCATTCTGTGGACTCAGTGTTCTTCTAACTTGTATCAGCTTTATTGTTATTTAAGTATTTACTTCTTGGGAGTATTCCTGTTTTATTTCAGTACAAGAAACTCCAAGCTCAATATGAATACACATGCTTTCACATTTAGCTGTAGTAGGGTGATTTTGGAACACACTCCTCGTTACTGAGACACAAGGAAAATGCACACTGAAATTTGTCTAAAATAATCAGAATAGTTAGTGACTTAAATCGCAGGTGGTGTCCTGTTAAAGGAGGAAGAGAATTATGGTTATGTTTTGAAGACTCATATAGCTACATTGCCTCATACAGGTTTAAGTGTATAGTCTACTTTTACACAGCAGTTGATTTTTCATAATCAGGTTACCTGCATTTTCAGTAGTTTGCTACTGAAAGGCAGTGAACTAGTTTAGAGAGAGAAGTCAGTTTCAGGTCACAAATCTTGAGTGCAAGAGCATGCACATCTATAGTTACCCCACACAGCAAGTGCCTTGACTTGCTTACTTCAGCTTTCACTGTTCGACATAGAGAATTCCCAATACCTACAAATAAAACACGTGAAGTTTGAGAGAAGTAATACAAACATGTGAAAGGGTGGGAGAGGAAGATTCAGGAAATTCCTCAGAGGTTTTCAAGTCAAAGCTGGATAAAGCCCTGAGTAACCTGGTCTGATCTCACAGCTGATCCTACTTCAGTTAGGAGACTGGACTACAGACCTCCAGGGAGTCATTCCAGCCTGACTTATCTTATGACAGTATGACTCCAAATCATTGTTTAGACAGTAAAAGCCCCGGACATGAAGACCCATCCACACTCTGGAGCACTGCTGTTCAATGTTCCAAGAAAATGAACAGTCCCTTGCGGAACATACGTTGATGCCCAAACCTCCTTTTTGTTCTCTATATATTTACGTTGTCATACACATTGACATTTTGGCTGTATTTTAACAATACTTTATTTTTTAATACAGAAGAAACTATGTGTTTCACTGTAGTATGGTGCACAGTGTAATAATGGTGCATGGTGTAATTACAAAGAACATACAATTTGGTCCTTTGCAGGTTATTCACAGTTCCATACTTTCAAACACAATGAAAGGTGAAAATACTTTCACTCCTCTGAACTACCACTTCTAACTGTACAAGTTGCAGCATACATGAAACTGTCTTTTCCAGCCTACATATGCAGATGTTCCGTACTTACTCACCGAAGTCCAAAATTACATCATTTCTGCAATTTGATTATCCTTACAGCAAGAGAACAAAGATGAGATTGAGCCTTCTCTGTAAACTTTCTTCATGGCTTCTCAAACCACAGTCTAGATTGTTTACCCCCCTTTTTTTCTTCAAAGGGCAGCATCCACCTGTCATACCAGAGGAGCTAGGAGTTACTTGCTCCTGTAAGACAGTCTTTGACCTTAACGTGAAGGACTTGCAGACATAATAGCATGATCTCCAGATTGCTACCAGTTCAGGTTTTTTCCCACTCACTGGTATGTGCTGCATGGCATTTCTCCACAGGCACTGCATCTTACTTAAAAGCCTTGTTGACACAGTCTCTTGTTCATGCCTTTGCCCTCTCCCTATTACAGAAACTAGAAGGGACAGAACCTGTTGCTGGGCTGCAGAAAGCCATGTGAATAGCCGCCAGAATTCAGATGCAGACTGCCTCCACAACAGTATTTCATAGCATAGCTTCCCCCTCAGCTTAATGTTTTGTGGACTCCTGTTTCCCAATCCAAATCCTGCATAACGAAAAACCTCAGGGATTGCCGACTGCATAGCTTGAGTGTGTTTCAGCAGTTTTAAGACAAGGACACTTCTTGGCTCTGTGTCTTTCCGTCACACTTCTGGGAGTTTTAGGAAAGCGAAGGAGGAGGATGCCCCTCCTCAAAGAGCTGTGCCAGTTAAATGAACAGAAGTCCCCCAGTATTTATCTTATTCCTCCCTCTTTCACAGAAAGCATGACATGGCTATCTTCATTCAAATTAATCAACGGTGAGTTGGAATCACAGAATGGTTTGGGTTGGAAGGGACCTTTAAAGGTCATCTAGTCCAACCCCCCTGCAATGAGCAGGGCCATCTTCAACTAGATTAGGTTGCTCAGAGCCCCGTCCAACCTGACCCTGAACGTTTCCAGGGATGGGGCATCTACCACCTCTCTGGGCAACCTGTTCCTGTGTTTCACCACCTTCATTGTAAAAAAATTTCTTTCTTATATCTAGTCTGAATCTACCCTCTTTTATTTTAAAACCATTACCCCTTGTCCTATGGGCTAACAAACTTTTTACTGTGAAAAAAATGAATTTCCTCTACAAATAGAATTCCTAACTTCAGTCTAAAACTGCTAGTTTATTCATCAGCCAGTGTCATTAATGTATCTGTCAATAGCTTAGAAAATACTGTCCTAATAAAACAGTAGGCTGTGATCAGCTATTAATATAACTCAATAACTTGGCAAAGGCCATGCAAGTTGCTCATCAGCTCACATATTTTTACAAGTTACAGACCCATGGCAGAAACCTCTGCACAACAAGAATATTAACTGGAGTAAAGTGATCATTTTATGAAACATTTTATGGAAGCAAAAAGTACACACAATTATGTTTTATTAACAAACTCTTGACCTTACAAATTTCAGTGTCCATATTCAAAATGCTACTGTTCAGCTAAACCCAGAGCTGGCCTCATTCCTTCTCTAAGTCCAGTGGACTTGTGCCAGTGTTGTGGTTTAACCCCAGCCAGCAACTAAGCACCGTGCAGCCACTCACTCACTCCCCCGCCACCCAGTGGGATGGGGGAGAGAATCAGTGAAAAAAGTAACACTCTTGGGTTGAGATAAGAACAGTTTAATAGGACAGAAAGGAAGAAAATAATAATAATGATAATAATAATAAGTTGACAATAATAATAATAGGATTGGAATATACAAAACAAGTGACGCACAATGCAATTGCTCACCGCTCACCACTCACCGACTGATGCCCAGTTAGTTCCCAAGCAGTGATCCGCACCCCCAGGCCAACTCCCCCCAGTTTATATACTGGGCATGACGTCACATGGTATGGAATATCCCTTTGGCCAGTTTGGGTCAGCTGTCCTGGCTGTGTCCCCTCCCGACTGCTTGTGCCCCTTCAGCCTTCTTGCTGGCTGGGCATGAGAAGCTGAAAAATCCTTGACTTGGTATAAACACTACTTAGCAACAACTGAAAACATCAGTGTTATCAACATTCTTCTCATACTGAACCCAAAACATAGCACTATATCAGCTACTAGAAAGAAAATTAACTCTATCCCAGCCAAAACCAGGACAGCCAGGAATGATTAAAGCAGAAGGATACTCAAAACAGTTGAAAATTTGGAATATGAAGTGGATATATTACCAATTACCTCTGTTGTTTGTCATTAAGGGAGGAAAAAAAAAATAAAAGAAGTGTCACAGTCTTCGAAGTTTCTTAAAAACATAGCTTTGAGTTCTCAGTTCTTTGCAGAGCTTCTGCAGAAGCATCAGGTATATTTTTAAAAAAAGCTTTTAAAGAATTAAAAGCCAAATATCAGAGTATCATATGTCGGTTCCATACTGACTAAGCATAAATTCATTGTACATGTTGTAGGGATGTTGGAATTTCTGCCAGTTTAGGACATTGTGTGTGTGTAAATATATATACACTATATATATAAATACACACACGCACAGAAATTGGCAGTATCAGTATTGTCACACGTAAGCTATGTAAATAGTGCATGACTAGAAAAACTACCACTTCCAAAGACAGCCACTTCCAAAACAAACCAACACTGAGCAATGGAACACAAAGGGGACACCTCACCACAATTGCATGGCTTATTTGGGTTTTTGTTTTTTTTTTCTTTAAACTCTTTTGGGAAGACTGCTATGGAGCATTCATGGGTTTCCAACAAAACCAACCTCTATCTTGAACTTTCTTACACTATATTACATGCTGAGTTGTTTTCTTTCAGGAAATCTTGTTGATCTCCTGGAGACATTCAGAGAGATTAGACTAAATTAGAAAAATATATTCCTCTAATATGTTGCCCACTTTGAAATCAAATTGTATAACATGATAGTTTTCAAAATTCTTGATTTATTAGAGTTTACAGATGTGACCCACAATTTTCATTTTAGCTTTTTTCTTTTTTTTTTTAATATAAAGTTTAAAAGCTATTTAGTGATACAATCTATTAATATATCCATAGGCAGTTTCTCTTTTCTGACTGAATGCCGTCTCTCTGGGTGTTGACACCAGATGAAAAGTTGTATAGGTTATTAGCAAGAAAAAAAAAAGGTGCATGAAACACTTCTCTTTCTTCCACTGCCCAAAGGTCCTTTGCCAGGGAAGATGCTCTAATTCTCACATACCTTAAAATCAGCAATGCATCCTGCAAAATCTCTACATGTAAAGAAAACTGCTAACCTAGGAGGCATAAGTCAGATTTACTGCAAGAAAGAAGAAACACTGTTTCTTCATTAAATTCCATTTTTCTTTAACAGTCTCTCAGCTGTCAATTTGATAATGGCTGCTTGATTCTGCACTCACATAGCTGGGGACAATTCCTATTCCAATCTACGTTATGTTCATCTGTTAATCTGATGACAGAATTTGTCTCCTTAGGCAACAAATTTGGGGACCAGAATTTATCCACCAGTACGTTTCATTCCACTGAAGGGTAAATTAAGGTGGATTTGTAATGTCTTTGTTTATCTGAAAAAATTAAATATATTGAAAGAACTTGAAAGCAGATTTAATTTAAGAGAAAAGTAAGGCCATTTTATAAACAGCAGCACATCTCATCCAGAATATGTCACATAAATATCATACTATCAAACAAGAAATGTAAATTATCATACATACTCTATAATTGAAAAGTGTATTATACATTAGTGAAGTCACCCATTTATCTAATCATAATCAGTTCCAATAAAATCTCATTTAGGAAAGTTGAATGTAGTTCAGGGTGGATGGTTATGAGGATATCAGTCATGTGAGTATGCACTGAAACAGTTTTGAAAGACAGTTCTTCTATGTAGAAATCCAATTATTGCATACCTCATATGAAAGAAACTTACACTGATATGAGCTAAAACTGAGGCATTCAGAACTAGAAAAAAAGTAAAGCAAGAATACTGGATAACTATTTTAAATAATGTTTTAAGGAAATTTCTACTCAAACAAGATTTTACATTTGCAAGAAGTCATTACAAGAATGACATGGTGTTTAATGCTAATAAGAGATGGTTCAAAAGCAGAGGAAAAATCCTGATATATCATTTGAAGGTTCTGATGATATGCAGCTTGGATCCAAATCTCCCATACTTGGTTTTATAAATCCAGCCTTTCAGTAAGAGAAACTCTGGTTGACCAAACATATGCAAGTCTGTTACAAAGGGAGGTAAAGTGCAACCATTTTCTATCACTGCTGCCCTTCTACTGTAGCATTTTAGATAAAATAGCCTCCAGACATGAACAGTAAGTGGTTTTGTTGTGCTTGTTGACATAAAAAGACATGAAATAGCCTAGTTTTGCCATTCATACAGTACATCATTCCACATGAATTGCAGGAACATTTGCTATCTTGTTTTCAAGAAAAACGTCAGTGACACAGTCCAACAGTAAGGTAATATGAATAAAATGTATATCATGACTACAGCTGAAGAAGCAGTTCATGATGAATACTTAATTTGGTACCATTAGCCTCTTCTGAAATGATCATTAATGATTTTTTTCTTCTGTTCCTCCATTTATTGTGCACAGCTGCTCACCTAATCACTTGCATAAACTTATCTGAACCTATGGATTATTTATTATACATCCATCACTCTTCCAACATTGGTAACCTAAGCTATACTGATTTTCTGTCTTCTACATGTTCCAAAATTTAAGCTTTCTATATAGCTAGTCCCCATTCCATTGTGAATATTCACATACATACATACTGATGGCAATATTTACATGCAGATGTATTCGAGTCACTTTTGAATCCATCAATAGCATGGAGAATAACAACTCAAATGTCTAAACACTCTTCATTAAAATGGGGTACAAGAAGTTAGAAAACATAAGCTTGACAAAAAGAATATCCAAATATCCCCTTTAATTTTTTTGGTATTTAGTAAACTCCAGGTATAATCCTCCATCAAATACTGCAATTCCTTATTTCTTATATTGTGATATGTTTGTTTCTTCACAAAATCCAGTGGATTCTGAACAAAGGGCCTTCTTCAGAAACTCATGGGAAAAAAATTAACCATTTTGACTATCCTGTTCTTGCAGCTGTATAGAATCATAGAATCATTTATGTTGGAAAACACCTTCAAGACCATCGAGTCCAACCATCATCCATGCCCACTAAACCATGTTATGGAGTATCCCGTCTACACAATTTTGAATATCTGCAGGGATGGTGACTAGCCCTCATTTGCTCTGCTTTGCCTGGCTAGATGTACAACCATTTATACATGCAATTTATCAAATTTTAATAATGTACGAGTAGACTAGGGCACTTGGAAAATAACCATGATGATCCACAGGAGTGATCAGTATACCTTATTCCCAGTTATATGTTCCATTGCAATATCTGAAAGTATGAGAACTAATTTACAAGCATATAGGCTGTTTTTAAGAGGAAATTACAAAGCAGTTGTCAACCACATGTAGATGGAAACCAGCTGGCCAGACTAAATGAACATTATATTTGCAAACTTATGTTAGAAGTGACTCTTGGCTAGACACAGGCCCTCTTCCCACTTCACTTGCTTCTAAGCCTTTCTGATGTCATATGTGCCAAGTTAAATATCATTCCCTTGTTCTGGAAAACATATCTTATGGGCTACATGCAGAGAAGCCACCAGATCTAGACCACAAAGGACACACAAGACGACTAGAAAAGCATCTTTAGGAAGTGAGGAGACACATTAAGAGGGACCTGAACTATCCCCATGTACCAGCACAGATACCCTGAACATTCCTTACTTCATGAGGACAGCTGGCCTATTTCTCCAATTTAGACAGTTCCAAAGGTCCATATGCAGCTCTGTAAGAAGCCAGTGTGCAATCATTCATTTCAATTTCTAGGTAGGCTTGTATGTGACTGAATTGCCCTTATCAAAATTATCTGCTGTTCTCACACTCCAGCCTTGAGAATAGCTACATTGTTTGACACTTCTGGGAGATGTTCTTCACGCCTGTAAGTTTGCAATCAAACCAAAGTAAAGCTAAGAAATGCCATATGCCTTTCTATATCTGACTTCAGAGATCCCTCTTCTACTTCTCTTATGATATGCTGGTTGTTCTACTTGCTATTTTCCTTTTCAAACTATAGGAACACAGACCATGGGTGGAGGATTGACATGATCAGCATTTACTAATACTGCCTGTAAAACCTCTGAATTAACATGAACCACAGGGTGTTAGTTTCTAAGCCACAACATACCGTGCTGCTAGAGTTAGCTCAGCGAAGTAAGATGCCCTCAAAAGACAGGTACACCTAGCAAAACTAGTCTTCATCAGTTCCACTGCACAGGAAAGCATTTAAACATCTCAACCACAATCACATAATTCTAGTCACAAAATGCACAGTACAAAAAGGAGATCTAACTGATCTCCATAGAAGAAGATACACTACTGTTACAGAAAGGCCTAATAGCATGAAGAGCTGGATGGGCTCATGGCAAGAATTTAAGAGATCAAATACTGCAAGCACAAAGACTTTCACTGCTGGAGAACCATGTCTTCAGAGATCAAGAGGTGACAAGATGCAGGAGGAATGCTACACCCAATATTCTGTACCTAGTATTTAATTCCATTCTCTCTGACTGTCCCAACAGCTTTAAGAGATTTTCTTCTTCTTCATCTCAGCCTGTAAAAATAGGATTACTAATATACTGGTGTGAGGATCAACTCTTCTAACAATATTCTGAAAACCCACTGTTTAATATTTTGGTCTTGATTCTGGAAGATTCAGCTTGACAAAGAGTATGAAAGACCTCATGTAAAATCTGTGGATATTATTCACTATGAGAACTCCAATATCCTCACACTCCCTAGAGAACATTTCTTTGCAATCCCAGCAGAATGTATGAACTTAAAGTGTTTCATTTAAGAAAAATAATTCTACCATAGAAAAACTTTCTGTGAAGTTACGCAGAATGCTAAAACGTGCTTACTGTTCTCCTTCCCAGTTCATAGCATTTAGCTTAAACCAGCAGTGAACAATTTTGAAATATGCTGGGTTTTAGCCAGCAGTTTAAATGAGTATATGTGATTTAGTTCATATTTTCAGGCCTCTTTATTAAATACCTCCCAGTTCCATCTTGCCTAATATTTGATCCAGCAAGTTTAATGACCATTCCTTCATTAAACATTACAAGCTTTTTAAGACCTTGGCAGTGCAGCATTTCATTCAATAACCTAGCGCTGCTACAAAGTCAACACTGAGTGCCAAGTTAATCCCTCGTGTCCACTAATTATGTCCAGTGCTGCAGCTTCTTGGGTGAGCCTGAATCGCTGGGGAAGTGCAGGATTTCCAGGCCAATGGATTCAGCACTCCAGCTATATCTCATGTCTTGACACTAGATGTCAGCGAAGGGTAATTGTTGTCTCAATTTAAAGGCCAGCCCAGGTAGCTACTAGCAACCTCTGTTAATGTTTTATAGCAAAGGTGAAGTATAGCTTAATACAAGCATCTGACATATATTACAATAAAAAAGGATATAGTTGTCTAGTGTTTTTAAAGTCAGTCGTAAAAGATGAATAATGACGCAGTTTAAAGCTAAAAGACAGCTGCCAAGCTGAATGGCCATGATGGATGTCTAAACACCCAGTGTAGAGAAAACCTGTTCCCTAGAGACCACCATCCAAAAAATTAATTACTACGATTCAGCATCTTTAAATGTGCCACTTAATATACTGCCACCATAATTAAATTTCCAGCCCTGTGACCTTGAGACCATTTCCTGAGATAATAAATGAGATCAAGGTTTAATCGATGCAGATGCAAGTAGAAACTGTCCGAGGAAGCACAAAACCATCACAATGTAGTCAAGGTCAGGAAACAAAACCCAAGTGAAGCTGCGAATCAACACTAATTGCTTTCTTATGATAAAAGATGTTTATTTTAATTTGCTTTATTTGCAAACAACAGTTCCATTGTATACACTCTGACAGCAGCTTTTAAGCTCTAGCCACAGATGAAGTCAGTAGAGGGCATATTTGCCTCCTTGTAAATAGCACTTTTTGTAGCAAATGAAGCCATATTCAGTAGCACACTGAGATCTGATAACCAAGCTCATCACACATCAAACAATACAAAGACAAGAAACGACTGACTGCTTCAGGTAGACTCCTTCCTCTCTAATGCAAGAAACCAAACAAAAAGGAGAAACTTGGGGTAGAGATACAGAGATGTGAAGGCTATTTTATGTCCTTTTGAAGTCTGACTTCCACTGTTGGACTTTACTAAGGGCTAAATGAGACACCATATATATACAGTGTCTGATAAATATATAAATGTCTAAATATGTAACAGCACCTAGTAGAGGACCTATTATTTTAACAGAAGTAACTATTATTGGGGTTGTCATGCACTTAATGAGTTGAAGTGAAAGAGTCTCTGCAGCTGAGTTGAGTCTCCTTAATCATATACTGTTAGAGAAACCAGAACTAGGTGGTGGTAGGGGGAGCATATGTTCAAAAAAAAAAAAAAAAAGATTTTCTAACTTTTTGAGACCAACCTTGTGTAGAGGTAGGCTTCCTTTCATTCCAAGAAGTCTGGAGGAAAAAAAAAGCATGTGTTCTGACACCTAAAACCTCAGAACTTTAAAAAGCATAGAAGCCATCAGTAGGAGGACAGAGACAAAACTGTGAAACAATGTAGACAATAGATCTTTAAATAATAGTACTTGGATGCATTGTTTTGCAAAATAGGTATTAAACAACAATTTCTATCAATCCTGTCAACATCAAATAGATTAAATTATGAACCACTATAAATTCCAAGGTTAAATGCAACTGATATATAGAAAAAACATCTATAAATATCTCAAGCAAATCAAAGGGGCTGGGGTGATATACAGAACCCCAGTGGTGTCAGAAACAAAGATTGTAGAGAGCTCTGAAATCTCTCCATACCAGTAAGACCAATGTACAAAAATTTGTACCAAAACCGGACAAAACAGAACAGTCCACTAACCATCAGGGATTAGAGACTTTTGGTTACAAAAGAGCTCAGAAGACATGGGGGCAGGGGAAAATAACGCATAGGCTGCTGCGATATAACATTAACTTCACTGAAAGTTTCCAGAGATAACTATCATCAGGGTGTGTTTTCTGAGCATGAGAGTCACAGGACTGTGCCATGTACATATTTAACATTCATGTTAATCCTGCGAGTCTGGGTGTGCATGTGTAAAACCTGAAGACACACAGAGGATGATTAAGACAATTATTTCTTGGTCAAAAAACTACCAACTACCCTTGAAAAAGGGAAAGTAATTGTAAAACAGCTATCATGTCTACAAAATGATGCAACAAAATCACCTTCAGGACTCAATCCAGCTGTAGCTCTGAAAGATAGGTAGTAGTAGCCTGGAAAAAGAAACAAACCAACCAAAACCCCAAGGTATTACTGTCTCAGAACAAAGTCTTCTGGGGGATGGAGATAAACAGGAGAATTTTATTTCATTTAGGCTGAGACAATACTATACTGGAAATTAAAACCAACATTTGTTTAAACTTGTAGTTGATCTGCCTTCAGTCTACTGCAGTTAAAGTTGGATTCAAAAAAATCTTCTGAAGTTAACACTTTCAAAACTTCCATGGACTTTTGGCTATATTCTTGTTTGTAGGTAAGTTGTGAAATCCACTCTGCCTGACATGAAACTTTTCCTCCTGTCATTCTGTATGTACCAGTAAGACCTTTAAAGAATGAAAGTAAGGGGGAAAAGTCTTTACTCTTATCTGACAGGCTAGTCCTGTAAATAATGCACTGTTCTAACACCTTTCTCAGGAAGTCTCATTGCATGACAAATGCCACAGACTGCCAATACTGGTAGTTCCCATCTTTTCTTATTGAAAGATCCATTCAGATGCATCAAGACAACCTGAAGGCTACTTCTGATAAGAACAACGGGCAGTTTCAAAGGAGAACAGGCAACATTTCAATTACAAATTTTTATTTTACATTTTTAGCCTAATTTGGTCTCTTTGTGATAAACAAGATGTTTTACATATGCCTAGTAGGAATAATTGATAGTTCATGCTTCTGTGTGTTATACTTGTTAAAATATTTGCATTTAAAAGCAAATTTGGACTTCTAGCTCTAGGCTATGTGTGTGTCTTTCCTAAGGAGTCTCAACTAGAAGAAGCATTTTGAATTATAATTGTCTTCCAAATCTCAAATTAAGAGAGACAGAACACTGTTAACCCTTCACTTAGGTCACTTACCCATGCGAAAACAAATTGTGATTTAGGAAAGTTGAGTAGAGACCTAGCAGATAGGCTGGGGTCACTTGACTCCTCCTGTATTCAATCAGTAAGATTAGACAGATGAATAAAGCTTACTTACGCTGCCAAGGGTTGGAAGATCAGGCCTCAGGTAATTACAGCATTAGAACACATGTACTTTATGAGGAGATCAATTTTAGAGTTAAAAGCTTTATAGCTTGATTCAGAAAAGCAAATTACTTGAAACTTTGCAGAAAATAGTAATAGATTATGAAAGAAGAGGTCCTGTGTTCCAAACACTTGCTGACCTCCTCACACAAGCATTTCTTACTTAAAAAAGATGTGTTGTATAGGATGCTTCCTATGTTGGACTTATGGAACTTTACAACAACTACACTAGAGAAATACAGAATACAGAGATGCAAATCAAGTGTTTTTAACTGAGGCAGCTGTAGGAAAGAATGCAACATTTGAAGGCTAAGATTTTCAAAAGTGACTTGTTACTTTTCCATGTCTGTCTTTGGTGATATGCATGTGGAAGCATCAAGAATACTTCTCAAGAGGCTGAGAAGACAGAAACAATCAGAGCTTTCCTACTCACAAACTCTTCTAAAATACTCGGAGCTCAGCACCACAGAACTGTAGTGTAAAATTATTAGTTGCTTTTCAACACACAACCGATTGTTTTTTTCATTTGAGCTTCTTGATAGCAATGAATGAACATGCAAAGTATCAGAATAAACACACAGCTTAACTCATCATTTACATAGCTTTTAAAATCTGAGTATTATAATGCCTATGCTCATTGTATATAAGGTCACATCTTACTGTAACAACCTTCATTTTAAGCATACATATGTGGGCATGTAGGACAGAAGATGACTCTGTGTACAATGGGTTGTGAACTGTTGAGAAGGCTGTACAGTGCTAAGCATGACTTGCCATCCCCAGCTCTGTGGCAGCTGGCTCCATTCCTCACAGCTGCATTCCAACATAGCAGTATTTGCTTGTGGTGGGTTGACCTTGGCTGGACACCAGGTGCCCACCAAAGCTGCTCTATCACTCCCCCCCCCTCAGCTGGACAGGGGAGAGAAAATATAACAAAAGGCTCACGGGTCAAGATGAGAATAGGGAGAGATCACTCGCCAATTACCATCACAGGCCAAACAGACTCAGCTTGGGGAAAATTAATTTATTACCAATCAACCAGAGTAGGGTAATGAGAAATAAAACCAAATCTTAAAACACCTTCCCCCCACCCCTCCCTTCTTCCTGGGCACAACTTCACTCCCAAATTCTCTACCTCCTCCCCCCCGAGCAGCACAGGGGGACAGGGAATGAGGGTTCCAGTCAGTTTATCACATGCTGTCTCTGCCGCTCCTTCCTCCTCAGGAGCAGGGCTCCTCACACTCTTCCCCTGCTCCAGCGTGGGTCCCTCCCACAGGAGACAGTCCTCCATAAGCTTCTCCAACGTGAGTCCTTCCCATGGGCTGCAGTTCTTCATGAACTGCTCCAGCATGGGTCCCTTCCACGGCGTGCAGTCCTTCAGGAACAGACTGCTCCAGCGTGGGCCCCCCACAGGGTCACAAGTCTTGCCAGCAAATCTGCTCCAGCATAGGCTCCTCTCCCCATGGGCCCGCAGGTCCTGCCAGGAGCCTGCTCCAGCGTGGGCTTCCTACAGCCTCCTTCGGGCATCCACCTGCTCCCATGTGGGGTCCTCCCCAGGCTGCAGGTGGATATCTGCTCCACTGTGGACCTCCATGGACTGCAGGGGGACAGCCTGCCTCACCATGGTCTTCACCACAGGCTGCAGGGAAATCTCTGCTCTGGCACCTGGAGCATCTCCTCCCCCTCCTTCTTCACTGACCTTGGGGTCTGAAGGGCTCTTTCTCCCACATACTGTCACTCCTTTCTTCTCCGGCTGCAACTGCTGTTGTGCAGATTTCTTTTCCCTCTTCTTAAACACGTTCTCCCACTGTCACTGATGGGCTCAGCCTTGGCCAGCAGCGGGTCCATCCTGGAGCCAGCTGGCATTGGCTCTATCAGACACAGGGGAAGCTTCTAGCAAGTTCTCACATAAGCCACCCCTGTGGCTGCCCTGCTACCAAAACCTTGCCACACAAACCCAATATATTGCTAAATCTGACAGCTTTGCAGCTGCAGCAGAGTTGGTTCTCCCAATTCCTTCCCACACTTACACATTTTCACAACAGATTTTGTGCCAAATCCCGCCTATTTTTATCCCTCCTGTTTGTTGTCTCTTGCTCTAGTAAAAAATAAAAAAGTGAGGAAGGCAGGGAAACTGATTGGGGTGTTGCCTTCTTCCTAAGGGAAGAGAGACATAGCAGAGGTAAGCCGTTGTCATATCTGTTGCAGTTCTGGAGTAGTAGATACATTGGGTTGTGGACTGAGCATATTCAGCTTCACTGTCAGCTGCATATGAGTATTTATGTCAATCTAGACAGAGCCTACAACCAGCCTTAGTGTTAGAGAAAGTGCATCTAAAGTCCAGGAAAGACAGAGACTTTGTATTCATGCACTGATGTCATTCTGTCCTGTCATTTTTACTCCAAATGCAGAGGGATTTGCCTTATGTATTCATATTTTTGTTTTGACTTGAACTTTACTATTATTACTGTTAGATGGCAAATGAAGCCTGTGATGTTAAAAATAACATAAAGGAGGAGCAGAGTCCAATACAGTTAGTAATTACATCACCTAGAGAAAGAAATGAGAATGAAGTAACAGCTTGACAGTAGCAAGGTGTCAATTCCTTAATTCTGTAGCCACAGAAAGACATATTATTTTGTAGGATCATTTTGGGGTACACTGGGGGAAAATTAGAGTATACTAAATAGTCTATAATATTATTCTTTGGTCATGCAAAAGGATATCAATACATATACCAGGTACTATATCCAGCTAAGGGGCTTGCCTGCAGCATCCCAATCAAAAAATGAAGCTTTAATTAGCTCTGAAATACTTAACTGTCCTTGGCAAATATGGGCACCAACATGTTTTGCTGGAATGAGAGACGTTTTATTAATAGATTCCTGCTCCACGTTCTACATTGAAGATGAGAGAACTAAGTGCTTACAGTGAAACAGTAGGGAGGCTTATTAAATCAATACACATCTGTTAGATAATGGGCTCTAAGTCAAGAATGTTATTCTGAAAACCTCTCAGCAAAATGTTACTTGTTTGGCACTGTTTTCCTACAGCTTTTCCCTCATTGAAGGATCCCCTCCAGAGCTGACCATCTATTTTGTAGTGTTCAGTTCCTAACAAGCGTATCCAAACATCTCTGCCAAATGGAAAGGATTCTCCAAAAATCTCCGACAATATTCTCAAGTATGCCAGCAAGCGACAGCAAGATGCTGTGAAGTTTAAATCTCTTCATCCCATAACAGAAGGTTAAGGCCTTAAGAACACTAAGCTAATTGGAGCCAAAAAAAATCCCCTATACTAGTTGCAATGTACTAGTAACAATTTCTAATGACATCTTGAAATACCCGCAAAATTATACACAGATATAGATCAATACATTAATATAAAATATATTAATGTATTAAATATGTGTTATATTTTATGACACTGTATAAGACTGTTGGGAAGTGTAGCACTTTCTTGTCTAAGATACCATGATCTCACAGCTCAGTCAGCAGACATGGTGCTACTCTGCGTTCTACCTCTCCCTTATATAGTCACTCTAAGCCAGTCACTTCCCAGTCTGTATGCACTCTGTAGTCTGCCTTGCTTATTTTTGCTACAAATTGTGTGAGGCAAAAGTTGCCCCTTGCAGTATCTATGAAATGTTCAGAAATTTCATTCAGAGCCCCTGTAATAAACATGAATAATATTTACCCAGTTAGAGACGAATAATTATTTTACCTTTATCATCTTGAAGTAAACACACAGCTCAATTCTTAACTAATGTGTCTATATTCACTCAGAATGTAACAGTAAAGAAACTTAAAAAATGAACATATATTTAACAGATGTAATTGTAATGAATAGGAGCCTATACAAATAAAGATCCTCTGAAAAATGGTAGGGAATGCAGAGAGATCAGCTTATGTTTATGAAACTTCAATCACCCATATTATTTCCATGATATGCATAAACTTGGCTACGTCTGTAATACTTGAATTCATGTTTTACAGACATGCAAATGTTTTTTCTGCAGTGGAAAACATAAATGAGAAATATACATACAAGGCTGTCATCTACTGACTCACCATGGTAATTCCTGAAACAGTGGTTTCAATGATAGCACTGAGCATGTGCAGAAAAAAATAAAGGATGGCTGATGTTTGCACACTAAACAGTGTGAATCATAACATGTTATCAATATTAATCTATCCCTTATAAAATCCTAAAACCTTTTCATTTAATGAATAAGATGCTGCACAACAATATAATCTGTACTTTTCCAAATTAGCCACAAACCATCTGGTTTCTCTCCAATTACTTGATTTTTTTTCTATATCTCTAAATGTTACTGACCTAAAAAAGATTTCATCAAAGGCTGTTGGAATCCTAACCCCTCCAGCAACTATTAAATTGGTCCACTCTTTGTCCTGTGCTGACAAATCATTATACTCCAGAGCCTTACAATCCATGGTAGTATCTCAATTAGAGATAAAGATGAAGCAACAGTGTTCCAAATTAATCCATCCATCTAAATATTATTTTATTCTTAAATAAAATAGAAAATCTATATACAGTGATCCCTAGTCAGTCATTGCTAAGTTCACTGATGACAGAATACTGTTTTCTGCAGTAAGCTAATCAAGTGGTTTCAAATCAACAGTTTAAAGTTATGCTAAGTGTCCTGCCTAAGTTAAATGACACTGAAAAGAGCATAGTCTTCCTTCTTTCCTGTGTTTTCTTCCAATTTGCATTAAGCAAACTGGATTTGTGCATAGCCTTTAACTTAGAGTTTGCCTTGACAAGTACTCTGCTTAATCAGTGAAGACTGGCTGAGATTCAGGGTATCCAGAAAATAATAGCAAACTGACTGAATTTCTTCAGTTTTATTAACTGATCATCCTAGTAGAGACAAGAGCCCAGCTCAGCCCTTCTGTCTCCAATGCTAAAGCTATTCCCAAACATGTCATAAGGACCACAGAATTTATTACCTTTGGCACTAAAACACCCATATCATGCACCAGCAGTTCAAGAGATTTCAAGTAAGCTTGGAAGTGAAATGAGATTTTTTTTTTCTTTTAATAGGCAAATATTATACATATGACTGAGCCACACTGTCTAAAGATGAACAAGAATGACCCAAACAATAGTAACTATTCTCCTTTTGGTGGATCTTTTAAACTCTAAATTTCAGTATGCTGAAAGTAGGCTCTCTTGTCAGTAAAAGCAATTCTTAAGGAACGGAACACTGTTTATGCCATTTCTGTAATGCCACTTTTTAAAATTTATAAATCCAGTCTATTAGAAGCAACATCCACTAAATGGCAGGAATTACTTTAGTCTCAATTAAGAAAAATAAGCAAGGCAATTTCTTCTTACAACAGCACTTGAGTTGAATCTTTAATTAAAAAAAAAAAAAAAAAAAAAAAGGCAGCTATTTCTTGCAGTGGGACATGTGCCATTTGACCAAGTAATCTCTGTGGAGTTATAATGATCACTTCCAACCTACTATAGATTTTCTGGTATGATGTGTCACTGGTACAATAACTCTTTTTTTCCTTGTGGAACAATCTAGAGGATGTTAAATACAGCCATATTTCACTACTGCATCATTTGGCACCTACTGGAACCTCAGGAAACTCTTTGGTGGTCTTTTTGTACTCCTTTTTATTAAAGCATGAGAACTTAACAGTACAAGAACTTCTCCTTTAGGCAACAAACAGATTCTAATTTGTCTCTGTATTTGGGATACTGTAAGCCAATCAATGGAAAGCTATCTTGCAATGACAGCTTTTCCACATTGCTCTGGCATCATCATCCCCTACTTGACTAGTATAAAATAATCATGATTTTAAACAGAAAGCGGCTCCCTGGATAGGTTCCATAGGCAACTAGATCCCATAACTCTAAGGGTACTTTGAACTTGTTGAGATGCTCAATATATTTTGCCAGACTTAGATTCTGTTTTAGTGAATCATGAGATAATGCTGAAGGTGTCGTAAAGACTTTACATCTTCTTGAGATCAAATGCTTATAATAAAGTCTTTAATTCATCTATTTCTTCTTATCTTACAGATACCTCAATGAAAGTATGTCTATTACAAATAAAATTTGAGTCAGTCAATAGTCTGTCATCCCATAGTGAGAGTTTACTGCTTATGTTTTACCAGTATCTTCAATTTGGTAGTCATTTTTTTGTTTCAAAGAACTTAGTGGATGTCATGCACACTAACTTCACTAGCAAAGTGCTGATCCAATTACTGATCTAATTACTGACAAGCTGCCAATCTAGGAAGGTTAGTTAACTGTAGTTTAGCTATTTTCACTGGTTCTATCCTTTTGAAATACAACAGATGTTGACAGAAAACATTCTCTTTAGATCAGATTTCAATATCAGAATGTAACTAGTTGCCTACAAAATCCATCCAGTGGGCCATTTCATGCATTTCAAGTCATGATTAGTTTTATCCACCACACATGGACCACTCTATTGGCTTGTCACACATAAAAAGGAACCAATAAAATGTATTTGCCATAGTTGGCAAGGAAGGAAATTTTTTAACTTCAGCAAAGGAGTACTCCAGCTGCTAGACAAACATTAATTAATTAATCTTGCTGTTTCAAAGTACAAGCCAGATACATATATGAATGCTGACAATTCACCCAGTTTGGGACAGTGTAGCTTTAATGGCTTACCTCCACCTTTACAGTTATCTTAAGATGAGGTTGCTGTCTATGATCTTTACTTGTTCTCTTAAAAGGAAAACTATAGTTTTAATACTGGAATTCTTATTTTATTCTGAATAGGCTTTTCTGAATCAATGCAACGTCCTATGTATCACTGGGTCAAATTTTATACTGAATTTTAAGTTATCTTCCTAATAGATATGTACAATGAAATGCTACATTCTATTCCAGTGCTATGTAACAGGAAGTCTTAGAAGACAGCTGTTCTTCTTTGGACATGTTTTTCTGATTGTAAGACCATTAAGCTATTTTTTTTCCCCTCTGGAGTTCAGAACCAATTCTAATAGTAACACAGCATTTTGCTGCTATCGATATGGGAGTGGATCTTTACATTGTAGGTGTAAAGTTTTATCATAAACACACTTATCAGGTATAACAACTCTCATCAACTTCAAAGGCCTTTGGAACAAGCCCTGATTCTGACTACAAAATTCATTTGAATTACATCACTGTCTGTAAGGGAACAGCATGATACCTACTGTGAAATGAATATTCCTATCATATCAATCTTTTTAAAATTTAGTATCTTAATATGACCCATGACTTAAGTCACCTTTTATACTGCTTTCTGTTTGATAATAATTTTATCTATTAATCATGTTAATCCAATAGACTCTGCCTTAATCAAATGCAAGTCAATTACCCACTTCATCAAATTATATTTTTAATGAAAGACATTTTTTAAGATTGAATACCAATTAGGGACATGTTTAGAGAAGTGTGGCTAGCTTTAGACCATAGGAACACTTGGCTCTCCACTGAAAAGGTGGGTTTTGTATCCACTTCCAGGTCAGGTAGTTTGAACAACACTTGTGAATAGACACTGAACTCACAGCAGACAGTTGTTGCCTATGCATATAGGCACTGTCCCACCTAAATAAACATCTACATGCCTGCTGCTGTCTGATCACAGAGAGAGATTAGGCTAGGTAGACTTTAAAGGACAGATCACGACTTGCCACATGAGAATTAAAATGAAGGCTACACTGGCCAATGGTTGTAAACCTGGGATATGACAATCAAATGTACCAGCCCCAAAGATACCTGGATATTCAGATCCCTGACCCACAAAGGCTTACTCAGAAAAGCTTCCCTGACCGTAACAGCAAATTTTCTATCCCTTTCATTCCCCTGCAGTTAAAACTTGGAAAAGCAACCTCTGTATTTCATGAGTTCATTTCTGTCCTCATTTGACCAACTTCCATTAAATCCTAAATCAAAATTCAAGCTATGGAACATTATGCAAAAATTAGTCATGTTTTCTTTTTGTTTTGCCATATGATCACACCTGAAAAGAGTGATTGATCTGATAGAGGAAGAATGCTAACTGATCAACATTGCAAATCCAACCTTCTAAATCCAATATGTGTAAAGATCTTCTTCGCTTCTCTTTGCTTTTTATTCCTACCTCTTCAGTTCTGATTTGCCTGGGTGTCCTGCAGCCTCTCATTCCAGACTTGCTTCCCTGACAGCTCCAAGGAATCTTTCCGAGAGTAATGGCTTAATCTGCAGGCAGGTCCACAAACTAGCCCTTTCAGTAGGCCAGAATCTGGTCATGCACCCCAATATCTCTTTCCTTGGTATTTACAGAGTACAAAATAGTCTGTCTACTAAATAAGACACCTCTATTTTAAGTTATAATACACCAAGTCCTAATGGTACCACTATACAAGGGTTCTGCAGGGAAGAAGGGATAATTGATGTTAAAAGACAGACATAAACGCAGTGTGCGCACACAAATATTTCACTGGCAGTAACATCACAGATTCAGAAGCTCATTAAAACAAAGACCAAGTAAGACAAGCTGCCTCAAGTACCTTTGCTCAGTCTAGTTGAAAGGACAGTAGCATGAAAGTGTAAAAAACTAGGCAACTTAGGGATAAAATATCCTGACTTAATTGAAGGCAAGGTATTTAGCTCCTACCATTGCTTTTATTTAGCAATCCATTACAGACTTTCTTCTGAAAACTAATCAGTTTTCTGCCTTTTTTTCCTTTTTTTGTTGGTTTATATTTTCCAGGTGGAGGCACTTGATCAACTTCACTAGACCTCAAATTAGCCAATGGCCATGATCCAACCTTTTAGGCTCTAAGAAAAATAACATGGCTGATTGCAGGAGAACCAGGGTTTGCAGAAAGGAAAGACCATCTTCACAGTTGTTCCTCTCTCCTATAAGCCTTCTTCCTTCTTACTGGGACATGTCAACCTGATCCTTGGTCCCGTCTTAAAATATTCTGGTTTTCAATGCAAACATTTCATATGTGATGCAATTATTCTGTTGTCTAAATGGAGGATGTCACTTAACTAAGGTCATTCAACACAGTGAGCTTTTAAAAGACATTTGATAAGTCCTAAGACAGTAGTGCTTTCTGTCTAGAATGAATTTTAAATCTTCAATATTTATGCTACACAGCTGACCAGGAAGGAGCCTTATTGGAGAGTGAAGCTGCTTATATCCCTTTAATTATATACAGAGAACTTGGAAGGCAACAGCTTTTCAAACTTTGAATTTACATAGCAAAGCAAACACTGAGAATGTAGAAGACAGTCTAGTATTGTAGATGCCAAATAAGATAAAGCATAAAATACATTTTGTCTGCAGATACACTGCAAACACAGAGAGGAATATTTCAAAAGAAACTAACTTTTATAAATAAAATTTCATGTGATAAATACCTTACTGAAGAAGTCATCTCCAGCTTGAATTAAATTAAAAATGCTATCCACAGTCATTGGGTATGGCTTTCCTGCACTGACTTTTCTGTACAGTCTTTTTTTTAATCATCACATCAATTTAATTACTACGATTAGAATTAAAACAACATGAATTTTAAAACTGTTCTAATGTTCTAAATTCTTTCACATTAAAAAAACCTAATAGTTTTAATTTGCTCTTAATTTAAACTAAATAAATATTAAGCAACAAAGATACTTGGACTTTTGAGAGAAATTATACCAGTCAGCCAGAGCTCAAGTTTACTCACTAAACTGATTGATGGCATGTAACATAGTAAATCTATTTTCTAGCTCAATACAACTATATGATGTCCTTGTTTCTTATAGTAACTGGATTGCCAATACAATATTGACAAAGCATCACTAGGCTGGAGCCAAGCTGACCTCATATCACCATTTTTCTTTCTGGACACGTAACACTGCGCTGCACTGCTCTGAGTAACAGCATGCCCAGATCTGCAGTTTTCAGAAAGGCAAAGCTCTCAGAGTACTTTAGTAGACCAGACTTGCATTGACAAAAGCCACTTAAAAAGGAGACTGTTTTGTCTTGTTGTTTAGATGCCAGAAAGACTGTGAAAGCCAGGTATTTTCTTCATATCTATATACACTTTCTGGATTTGGATAGAGCTGTGCAAGATGTTGGTTACCCAAGCACTCCCAGGCACCATTTGCCTTTTGTTGGGCATCGTGGGAGGAACCATAAAACTTTGCAAGCTTTCCAGAATTTCTGAACAAAAATATTTGTTTTCTCAAAGTTCCAAACAATCAAAAAACTCTTTATGGCCTAGGACTGAATGCCAAACCTAGTTAACACAAAGCAGGATAAAATAAAACTATCTTAAACCAACTGCAATTATCTTCAGGATCCTGTAGAATCTAAATATTCTGAATGTCTTTTGTTGAGGTTACATGAACTCATACTCTGAAAATATGCAGATGAAAAGAAATGAAGTAAAAAATGCAGTATATACATTAAGTCACTGAATTATGCTGTGTTTTCGAGAAAGGTGTTCTGTACAGCAAAGCCTCACAGAGCTTCCCTTCAGAGGAAGCTGAATCTGTAAATATTCTTCAGCTCAGTATCACAGCAATTTTTGTTTATTTTTCAAGTGTACATTACACTTCAGTGGTTTAGTCCTTTATCAGAACTACTGACTGTTCAACCAGAATAACATGCTTTTTGAAGCAGTAACCACTGATTTAACTGAAGATCAGCATGCACTTATATTTTTACATCATAAAAGATATGGAACAGATTTATAGAGAAAATAAAGGCTATTACAGTATATAATTAACACAGAAATATTCTCCAGGCTTAACTGTCCAATACAGTGACAAAGCAATAAATTTATGTTTTAATGAGCCATGTTAGTGCTGGTAGAATTAGGCACAAATTTTTGTGGGATTATCACACACCAAACCAACACCAAATTCCAATTTTCTTAAATCAGTTTTTAATTTCTGACCAATATTCCCCCCGACTCCTGGTCCCACCCTGCAAGTTCTTGACAACTATATTCTTCCTTCTGAAAGCCTTTTTCTCAGTCAGTTACAATCAGTGAAGAGTGTTGGCATCTGTCTGTGCTCTTGCAATTTATTAGCAGGTTTAAGATAAAGCAACTTTGTTGCTCAGTGCTGCAAAACTTATAGCCGTATTTTTTTAATCCTTCTGCTCACCTATTATCCTGAATTTTTCACAGGATCCAGTTCTAACTTTGTTCTAGTCTATACAGCTCTAGGATTCTTCCCACCTTCCCCTCTTTCCACCACCTCTTTGTTTTGGGGATGTGCAGCCAGTTCATATTACAGATGATTGGTACACATGAAAAATGAGAAGTCTACTTAAATCTTACCTATTAGTACTGCAGTACTCAAAGTCTCCCCAAATGATTCCTACTCTCATTTACATGACCTAGTTAATTTTCCCCTCAACACTTACAAACAGAAAGACATCTCTAAATTTGAATGAACAATCTTAACCTCATCCTAAGCTGATTACCTTGGGCTTGCATTAATATCCTGAAGTAGTTTGCCTTCACAAGTAACTGCCATGCAACAAAACCTCACCTATGCTTGCTCCCCGAGTTGGTCGTTCCTGCCATTGCAAATGACGGAATGGATGAATTTCTCTGGCACAAAAGGATATTTCCATCCCTCTTTAACCCTGGTTGAAGATAATTAAACTGCACGATTCTCTTGAGCCCGTGGCGATTTAGCAGAAGAGTTTTGCATTTCCATCCGGCCCTACTGGAGAAGCCAAGTGCCTGACTAATTTTGTGCATGTGAGTACATGAGTGTCTGAGCAGTTCCATTTACATCAGTGAGACTACTTACATGCTTAGGATTAATTACACATTTAAAGCAGATTTGCCAGTGATTACCATTAATTGCAACTGCAGTCATTTAGGTCCTTCCGTGAGAGTTAGCATAAGTGCATACACCTTCTTCTTCATTACTTTTTTCCTTTTTATTTAAACCAAATGACCTCCTTGAATTCATAGTTTCCAAAAAAGCTAACAAAACCCCTAATGTCTCAAGACACAGCTGCGCTACTGCAGTCAGATCTTATGAATTCCAGAGATGTATTTATGCACTGTTCAGATTGGCAATACTGGTGATGCTCTCTGGGCTCTGTTACCTTATCATGAAATAAGCAGATTTTATAAATTTCTGAACTACATTAGAGATACATAGTAGCACTTAGAAGCCTTCTACCTGGAGGGGCTAAAAAAGTGCTATGAGCTGATTTCACAGGTGTATCATCATTTCAGTCCACACGAAGCAGGTACGGTGTACAGCAGCTGTTTTAGGGAATTAATAGCTTGGCTGTGGAGCCATATTACTATAGAGACAGACACAAATCAGAGATCTGCTGTGACACAGCTGTGTGCATTCCTACATCATCCTCCCCAAAGATCAGAGAGGGGAAAAAAATGGCAAAAAAATAACTGCGGAGAGAAGATACCATTATACTCCAAAAGGGAGAGGAGACCACAGTCTGGCTATGCTGGCACCTAACAACTGCTAGTGTTAGCTCCAGCCTAGCAGTATTTTAAGGAAAAATTGTTATTACAGTTGACAGACTTTTGCTGCTACTTGTTTTTCTGATTCTCATGCATTATCATGACAATGCAACACTAATTTTACAAGAAGGACTATCAACTCCAAACATAATGGAAAATGACAAATTAAAACAATAATATTTTTTTGTAATGTACCTTCTATACTAAATCCAATTTAGGACTGTTAGCAATATGACATTTTCCTTTAATTTCTGCAAAGGGCTATCTTTATCCAGCAAATGCATGTGACGGAGGCAGACTGAGAGGGAGGGACAAGGAAGAAAATGCACAGCTAATGATATAAAGAGATCGAGACTTTAAGGAGTCAAGTCAATTTTCATCCTGATTGATCATAATCAAATACAATAATTGCCAGTTAAAATACCACTCTAAGAGGGCTCAGTGCTGTAAACCAGCATCAGAAAAGCTCAGCTTCAGCCATCATCCCAACTGATGTTAACAGGGCTACTTTCACAAGCTAAGGCTTTGCATGAAATGGTCCTAAATCATGGGCAAACAAACATGGAAACAGGGAATTACTTGGTTGGAACAATCCTACATATTACAGCCTGACGCTGTTCTGATAATACCATCACCGAAGGCACCGTGCCTTCTGAGACGTAACAAGAAAAAATACTGAGTAAGCCCTTATTAAAAGGTGCTAGTATTTCTTGACTCTTCCTGTGAGCCTGATTTCCTGTCACAAGACAGCCTCTTTTAACGTGACGAAATGTTATTGGCTGCACATCAATTGCTATTCTGGCAGTTCTTATACTGGCACTCAAAAATGATCAAATAAGTGGTTCAAGGAAAGAAGGAGAAAGTTGCACCTGTTTCTTTCAGATTCTTCCCTCCTCCTTTTTTTGCCAGTAATAAAAAATGTATAGCTGGAAATTCAGAACATTTCAGATCTTCACTTCAGATATAGTGACATAGACTTTAGGCATGTTTTGGTGTAACCAGCAAAGAAATTATAGTTATTGATTGCTGCCATTAAAATTCAACATTTGGCCACTAATCTACTACACCAAAGCCATATAAAATGGTTTGAGTTAGTAATCGTTCATCAGGAAAAAGAAAACCCTCTCCGGTGCCTTATCCAAACTTAACAAGTAGAAATATTTTAGAACAGCAATGAAAATTATCAGTTCAGCACACACGGTACCTGAATGATGAAGATATGTGTTTATATTATGACTTATTTACATCTATGCAATAAATACTGTCATAACTAGTGTCTGATACTTAGTAATTATCTAAAACATCCTTATCTTCAGAATCACAATTTCTAAAATAAATTCCAATCAATTTTTTATTTGCCTAATTTATATTCAACTTGCCATATTATCAATTAGAATGCTTTAAAAAAAATTTCTATTTTTACACTTTGACAATGAAAGAGCATGCCTTTCTAATAATTATATGAAAACATAAAAATAATTAGATATTCATTTATAGCTATGTAGCCATAATTATACCTATATCTAAGTGTCTCTGTGTATAGCTAAAAGACATAAGAAAGTGAGAAATGTATAGTTTATATATACACATAATAAAGGCAAAATAAATACAGGGTAGTCATTTTATATTATCCTTTTGATCTATAGGCTACCCAGTGTAAGACATAATCTTTTATTTATATTATGTGAGGTAAAATTTTGAAACAGGATTTTCTGTGTCTATCTTCCTGCTCACTTCATAATTAAGCCTGTAGGGCTGCATGGTTTATTTTTTAATGCTGTACTTGTCAATTTCTGTTATCACTAATTTAAAGTTCACAGCTCCATATATCATAAAAATATGAGGGTAAAACAATTTATATTAAAAAAATGTTTTGAGTTGAGGAGGTGGCTAAGTTTTCCGGTGTGTTCTCTTGAAGATTTCATTTCAAACAGTGCTGATTTACAGAGCTGGAAAGAGAGTACAAAGCTCTAGTGACATGCACTTCCCTCCACACCTCCCCATTTTTCCCCCGCTCCATCTTTCTCCCTTATATATATATATATATATGCATGATATAAAATTTTTGCCTTCATTAGTATGTTAGCTTTTTTAATTTAGCTCCAAACTTGCTAACACAATCAGTCCTACCAAGACTAACTATGACACTCACTATGAAGAGAAAGCATCTCTTATTTTACACAAAACATTACAAGGTCACATCAGTGTCTTTCATCTCTTCCCACCTTCACCAGACTGAACAATAGGCAGCAATAATCCTGTGATATCCACAACTAATTTATCCAACAAGAAGACAGGTAGCACTCTGAACCGCACTGCTGCTTGAATAGGTGCAGTAAATAAGCAGCTTAATGGTAGCCTTTCAGGCAGGAGGGCAACATATCACAGCATGGCATTTTTATAATCTTCTTGGCATGCCTACAGCCAAGAGCACATAGCTGAGCGTATGTTCCCTCTTCTGTCGGGCTTAGGATGCATGTAATCGTTAGATTGTGACACATTGTGCCTTTAAGCAAGTTTAACTGTTTTATATCCCCTCTGATCTACAGCTTTGTACATCTGTTAAGTTGCCTCTTAAACTTCAGTCAGCACATCTGTGGATCTGATCTTTCTGAAGCTCATTGCGTGGCTTAGGTTTTGCACAGTGTTTCTTTGTATCTGTCCAGTGTTTATTTGCAAGGAATACCTTTTGTATTAGTGTTCTTGCTGAGCTAGAGCAAAAGACCAGAGTTAAATCTATATGGGACGTCTTCATCTGGCAAAGAATTGAATGGGGCACTAGGAACTTATTCCAATAACTTGAATTATAAATTAGTGAAGTGAATAGGTCCCTTTTCTTTATGTGTTTGAGCAGAGGGAATGTCTTCTCCCCACCCAAAAGACGTTTTGCTCTAGAGGCACAAAGGAGCCAGTTACTGTGCTTCTCCCACAAAGTTCCCTAGGAATACTGATGAAATAACCCCAATTACGGGTAGATGCACTAATTTGCAGGTGCACTGACTACCCTCTTAACCTCCCGCTGACGTTGGCCAGATTTCAGATACTTATTACGTGTTGACTAGTCTCTCAGCATTTTGTCCTCTGGCACAAAGCAGCTCTGTACCAGCCAGCATTGCCCAAAACTATTACACAGAGCATGATTCAAGTAGTGCTGGGTAGAGGATTGAGCCAGCAAAGGAGAAACCCCTTTGACTCCTAGAAATACTTGCAGAGGTCCTCCACAAAGGAGTATATATCAGCCATAATGGCAGCCTGAAGATCTCTGCAGAAAGGCTGACACTAAATTTATTTTACACCACTTTTTCGTTGTGTTACACTATGCATTGAAAGCCTTCAGAGAAATTGCAGGCATATGCGAAGAACATCTGAAGGGTCCCTAGTATAGCAGGACTGACTAACGCAGAGACTGGGTAATGACATTTAAAGATCCCTGTAAGCATGAATTCAAAGTCAGAAGGGCCTCACAGCTTCTACCATGCAGCCACCAAGATGCAAAGATGCTACAGTAAACCTTAGGCTAAAATAGTTATGTCAGCACATGCTTGTCAGCTAGCTTTCTATGTTTGGTTGGTTTTTTTTCCTTGGCAAGCTTTCGCAAGCACTGGAGAAAATACTGGAAATAAATAAAGTAGAAAGTTTTGAATCTTTAGATTTATTCCTACCTTGTATTGAAAGCTATGAACTATTATTTTGTCAGTGAAAAGTTATAAACTGCCCCCTATAAAGTGCTAATTAAATAGAAGCCTATGTTCACCCAACAATAGCGTATGTCTGAAAGTAGTTCTTGTCCTACCCCAATGGTGAGTACAGCTCAGTCTACCTAGACAGTTAAAGAGAGCAGAGGAAAGCTCTCACACCAGTGGAGCGGTGGCTTTCCCAGCCAAAATTACTGTGGGCAAAATCTTGCCTGCACTGACGCCAGTGACAGAATTCCCCATTACCTTTTTAATAAGTAAGAGAAACTCAGGCATTAAATATCTACTTTACTGCAGGATAGTTTCTTTTGAGATACTACCCAGACATGGCTACAATTTTTAGTTACTGTTCTGCCAAGATATCAGTAGACATCACATAAATATTCACTTTAAAAAAAAAACAAACAACAACTGCAGAAAATAATATTAGGCTACAGAAATTGCTTTTTGATTATTCTCACAGTTGGGATTTCATCCACTCTCATAAAAACACCTCCAAACCTAGAGGCCCGAGAATTGAAATAGAAGCCTTCAGGTTAGGCAAGATCAAATGAGACCAAAAGCAAGTCTATGAGGAAGTGTGTGTTTCTTAGAATTACTCTGATACAACAGTTCGTTATTTAAAGGTAAAGTATGCTGCTGGACAGACTGATAAAGGAAAGGAAAGGCTTCTGCCAAGGTTTCCTCACCAGATCCTTTCATATACTTTGGCATCCTGATGAATATGAACATTTGATTTATCAGTGTTGCAGGATACTAAGAGATGTCATGACTACCTTTTCCCAACATAGACATTCAGCTGCCAAGTTTGTCTCTTTAAGTAACTCTTACGCAGTTTAATACTTTGTTGCCCAGGTGACTTTCCTCTCTTTCTTCCCCGTGACACCTTTCATGCTCTCCCCAAAATGATCCCCTATGTTTATATATGATGAATTTTCCAGAACAGTGAGAACAGACTTCCTAGTGCAGCATCATTACCCCTTTGCTTAGCAGAGAAGTAGAAAAGAGCTTGTCTGAGCTGGCAACCATCAAGCTTTACAGTCTAACAAGTTCCACTACTATAATGAAAATCCAAAGACCTGGAAACAATATACAGAGCTTCCCTGACTAATTTTATTACACAGACACACTTAATAGCTCCTGTTACAATCACATTTATAGCAGGAAAACAGTATTGGATTGTGACTATCACACTAAATCGACATGGATTATCAGTCATTAAAAAGGAACAAAATTAGCAGCAAGCAGTAATATTTTACACTTATCAAATCTACAGCTGGTCAAGGTTCATTACAATACTGTGCAATAAAGTCAGGAAGCATTGGCTCATTCTACAGAACATTTAAATCTCTATTGTATTTGTGTAGGATATAATTTCTGATAGCAATAAAGCCTAATAAAAGTTACACCCCGATGAATAAAGTGTTAATAAATTGACCCAAGACATTTAAATGGCTAATTATATTTGAGATAAAGGAGAATTCACTTGTTTCTGTAGATTGTTTGAAGCTGTACTCTAACCAGCTAACTAGCCAACTACAAAATTATTTTATATAAATATATCTGTGATATAAAATATTAATATTTCTAGCTCCTTTTTCAGTAGATTAATAATTAATCAGAATTTCCTAATGCATTTCCTATTCATCAAAAGACTCATACCTCTCTTTAAAATGTCCAAGCTTTGCATAACTTAACTATTCCCTAGATTTTATTTTATTTAAAAGTATTTACACCAACTATGCTTAGCTTTTCCATAGGCCCTTTCAGTAATAAAGGGTACTTTATTATAAAATAATAGTACCCTATTACAATACTAATAACGGTATTATGAAATGCATGTAAAAAGACAGACCAAACAAGCACACTGACCAGGTCAGGGTATTTATGCAGGATAATTACTGTGATGGGCCTCCCAAGATCCTGGGCCTGAGTCCAAAAAGCTGTCATCCTTTAAGGCTGAATCAAGAGTTACACTAGACAATACATACTTCCTTCAACTCATTCCTTATAAAAAAATACTATACAAATTCAGGAGAACCTCCCTCATCTCCCACCATCACATATGCAAATGCTCACATACATCTAAGCCCCACTCCCCAGTTTTTGGGAGGGTTCAGATCCTAGCTCCACAGATGACACCTGCTTGCACAGGCATCCAGAGCAGTGTGGGGATCAAGAATTAACTATATAGCATTTAAGTCCACCCAAAAGTTTTATGAACAGAAATTAATGAGCATTAAGGACCTAGCTGATTCTTGACCTGGTTTACTGCACAACTGCACAAAAAAACATGAGGGACAAAAGACAATCAGAAGCAGCAGCTTCACAGGACAAGTTATTTTGGTAGCATTGATCGCTTAAAGTCCCAAACTACACCATAGAGTTTTGGAAATCTTTGGTGGTTTGCTTCTCCAAACCACATCAGAGGCAACAGTTAAAATTGTAACAGGCCTCTGACGTGAACAAATTGCCCAGCAACATTGCTGTTTTTCCAGGTGCTGAGTTCTAGATGCTGGAGGAATAGTGATTCATGTATGGAAAATGACTGGGGTGGTACAAAGGGAGACAAAAATAACAAAGAATCAGTCTCTTAAAAAAAGGGGGGGAGAACCCAAAAAACCCAGAAATTACTAAAATTGATGTGTCAGGGTTTGTTGGGTTTGGCGGGGTTTTTTTTAATATAAGTTGAGGGGAATTTTACATGGGAAAGTGAAATAAAAGCATCTTGAAACAGAAAGTGTTCTCCACATTGCAAATCAAAAATTTCTAGCCATGACTCAATAATCTACTTATTGCTAATATGTACTTAGTCTTTTTGTGCCATTTGGAAGACAGGTGCACAAGAACTAGAATTCCCTATGAGATAGTAATTTCTATTTTTGAGCAGCTTAGTGTTATTTTGTGTTGGGTTTAGAACTGAAATCTACTACTGCTAATCAGATCACCTAAAAAAGGAGAGAAGGGGACATGTTCCTCCCAACAGCTTTTTAGTTTCTTCTCTAGGATTGCTGAAGGGAGTCTCTTTACCTAGTCAACCCATACATTTTACAGATCAGATTATGTGTAGACAGAATCTGTGCTTGGCTAGACAATCTTTGGCTAGAAGACTACTTTAATTAGGACCATATTGGACACATTGAGTTAAGCCACTGCAGTTTACAACTTTTGCCCATCTCCTGTCACACTTATCTTCCAGCATAAGCTATAAAATTATAAAGTGTTCTGGTTTCGGGAACATTATCAAGCTTGAATAATTTTTTATAACTGGTCCCAGGTCAATGAAGCATTTACAAACAGGCAGATGTTCCATTACCATCCTGGGACTTCAAGATATCTTGAAATCTTCTTTGATTTGTTTGTTGCAATCTTATTTTCATAGCAAGATGGCCAGCACTGATAAAGGAGGAAAAAAAGTTTTTAAAAAGTTACTCTCTTTTCAACTGCCTGTGCTTTTGGAGCTTTCATGTTTGCATCAGACAACCATACATGCCTGCATTATAACAACTGTGTATATATGTGTGTATTTTCTATAGACATGGTTTTAGCATACCACAAATATCACTGTTGTTTGATCTGTTTTGTCAAAATAGCTGTTCAAATCACAGCTATTTCCTGAAGTGCCCACAAAACTCCCCTCCTATAAGCCCCACTCTCCTGGGCACTGCATCATCTATGCTAAGCAGGGTGGGCAGTTCTTCCTCTTTCTTTTCTTCCTGTTGCTCTAGCCCAGACTAACAACGCTTAGCCCAGAGGGATGGAGAAGGGGCAACTCTGATGGGTTCCAGCTTCTCTTCCCTTCTTTCAATTCCCTAGTGCCTAGGATTGAACCAGCTTAAAGCTGAAAGGCACTCCAAGGCACCTGGAAGATAGGAAAAAAATTACTAATCACATATTTTGAAATATTACAATTAAGTCTTTATACTTTGTGTGACATCATAACTATTAGACATCAAATGAAATCAAAATATTTGAGTCAAATTGTAAAAAAATTTCTTCATGGGGATTCCTTACTGAGCTGGTAAATTCTCTAAATGTACTGCAGTGGTATGAAAGCCCATCTTTGTGACTCCATTAATGTTCTACACACAGTATTAGATGGAATACCATCTGTCTGTATACTACATTTTCTAATGCATGGAAAAATCAGCCTATGCCCTTTAATGGAAGCATTCATATATTGAAGGAAAATGACATTAGTAAACCCACTATGACCCAAATAGGGTGCTTACCTAGAGAAAATGCTTTCTTCATTGAAAATCTGTAAAAATCCTACATTATTAACCTTGTCAAATTCTGTTAGCAGATACATAAAATATTTTATTAGCAATCAGGATGAAAAATAGCTGATAATATTTACCACAAAAAAATTCTGCATATTTTTAAAAGGTGAATATGTAAATCACAAGCAGCTGAAGTTTCACTTGTTACCTTGCACTTATACAAACATGCAGAAGTATAAAAACTGCACAAAAAGATGTAAGGCACTCTAAGCCTAAGTCAACTTACTAGCTAACAATTGCAGTATCTTGAGTTCGTAGGTCATACATTTCTCGTGTAACTGAAGGTTTAAATCAGGTACCATAAAGGCAAACATTCTGGAGCTATAGTTACTGCTACTGAAATAAGACCAACTTTCCTATTTTCTGCAATTCGGTGCAAAAAGTCTGATTCTACGTTCAAGAGCAAATGCTTATCTTGCTAAGGAAATCACACTGTGTGAAACATCCAATTGATATTGCTGTTGTTAAATGGAATTTGAAGCGTCAATAGCTGCAAAACCAGTATTTATTTTTCCCCCTTTGATGTTTTTTCAAAATTCCGTACTAAAATCCCAAAAGCCTAAGGGTGTTTGTTCTTATTCAAAATAGCTTCAGTCTCATCAATGTGCTACCTTAATTCTTTGCATGCTCAGTTTCCTTCTTAAAAGATAGCAGCATTGTGTGTTTTTGAAATGGATTACCAAGCAGGTGTTAGATCTGAAATCCAGTACAAAGCAGAAACCAGCAAGTGAGCTCCCTGGTAACATCCTGTCTGCTGGGAATGCCTTGGCAGGCAGAGGAGTGGGTTCCATGCTGGAAGCTGCAGGGATGTCTCAGATTACTCTTCCTCAGTGCTGGACACAAATAGTATGTTTTAACATAGTTGCCATTACTCTGCTTCCCCTTGACTGTCTGCCTCTGGACCTCAGTATCCCCCATCTGTTTTGTGAGTGTATAAATCCTTAAGGAAAGGAATTTGGGGTGGTCACTAAGAGGGTTTGGGACTTTCTAAGTTATATGTAACTATGGTCTATACATAGAGCAGAAAAATATTTCCACTTTCCCTCAGGGCATGTAGACATGAAAATTGCACTGTGCCAAGTACCCTGAAGTACCCAGCTCCTATGGGAAGCCTGGGGCGGAGGGGTTAGACATCTGTCTTCTCTACCTTTTGGGAAGTATCTCTAACTACTCCAGCAGTATTAAACTGTTTGACTTATAAACTGCATTACAGACATTCGATATTGTCCAGGTTCATCCCAGCTTCACATTAAGTATCTCCATTTTCTCACAGGAGCCTCTGTAAATAAGCAGCGTGAAAGCTTATCATGATGTATTTCAAATATAGTGTCTTTCCCTCCGTTTTCCTTCATCAATGGTAGAGTTCCACAGGTTAGTCCACTTCCCTACTCATTCAGGAAAGGTATTCTATAAAGGTTTATTTTTTTCTGTCACATTGACCTAGCTCAAAACAGCATAATTCTAGGACTATAACCAGCAGTTAAAACTTAGAAACTCTTGAACAAGCAACTAATTGAAAGTCACTGGGACTGTTCATAATGTTTGCAAAAAATGGCTGTACAACCTGTCCTTTCTTAAACGTGCCATTAACAGCCATCAGACTACAGTGTTATAGTAAAAAAAAATTCATGTTCTAGAAGCACAACCCACGAACACGAGGAGAGAGTCCCATGGGAGGTGGAGGAATCATCTCTGGGAAGACAGATCAGTTTAGTCCCTGAAAGGCAAAATGCAGTAACATTTATTGAAACAAGACTTTGATCTTTTTGGCTGAAGTGTTGCGAAGTTTTCAATTTTTTCCCTGAATATAAAAATATTTTCATTACAGACTGGTTCCTTGAACATGGAGACTACTGAGAACTCCAGCTTACAAAGACCTGTGGGTACTGGAATTTCAAACCATCCATTTGCACTTAAGTCACTCCCTGGCAAAATCTGGGAGTTCTGCATGCTCAATTTATCCTTAGCTTTATTTATTTATTTATTGTAGCTAGCTTTTCTCAGCAAGTATACTACATATCCATCCTGAAAATATAAATTAACGATGAATATTTATGGTCTGAATTAATTATCTAGGCATTTTCTTAGGTAACCATAGGGAGGAAAAAAGAAAAAAGCATCTTCAAAACTATGGCAGCAATACTACATGAAAAGCAGAGAGAAGCACAATTAGATGTGAGGAAGCTGCTGTCAATGGAAAGGAGAAGACAGCTTGAACTTTCTTCAGACTTAACCTCCTTGCAAGCATCTGACTAATCTTCACTGTCTTCTGATGCCATCTTGGCAGAAAGCAGAAATACTCTGTCTCATTGGAAAGCATCTTAATGCAATCAGTAGTCAAATTTTTGCATCTGCAACTGGGCTTGTGTAGCTTTTTCTATTTGTTGCTAGTCCACACCCACGGACATGCATTCATGACTATTCTTGAAGACAAAGGCAGTTGTAGGTGAATGTCAAATGGAAGAAAGGGGCTAGCTGCTAGCTTAGAAAAGTGTGCTCAAACATGCAAGGGTTTTGCATAAATTGTCAAAGAAAGAGTACTGACAGCTCTCAAAACTGAAATCCAACAAAAGGAAAGAGATTATTTCTTCATGTGGAAATACTGGTCTGCAGTAGAGCAGTCATCAGGAAGATGGACCATTTATAGAACCAATGTACTGCAGCAAAGGGCACCACAAATTTATACAGTATTCTTAAGCAAAAAATCCTTGGTTGTGGCCAGGTTGAATCAATAACTTCACTGTTGAAAAGAACTTATTTCCAGAGTTTCTTGCAGAAAACTCCTAAAACAATACTGATTAACTTCAGAGGGGGCAGTTTATAGTAACAAAGATCCATGTGTTTTAGTGCTACACAGCTGTACCATCAGCATCAAGTATGTTCTTTTTTAAAAGCAGATATATTACACACAGCACACTGTATAATACTACGATGTACCTTGCTGCATGAACAGTAGTAAAATCATAAAGACACCTAGAACTACTTATGAGCCTTTGAACTACAGGATGTTAGGGATTGCCATTAAGAATAATATGATGCCAGCTGGGGCTGAAGACACATGCCTTATTTCTGACTTGCTTCAACTCTGGGGAATCATAAACTGTAGCTGAGAAATATAGACTAGAAAACAAAACAGCAACAAACAGATCAGTGGAAAACAAAACTAAAGGATCACAAATCAGAAAAACACATAACACCTAAATGGGCAAACACTGGCATCCTGGTAAGGAATAAAATGAGAGCAGATAAAGAAAGATCATTAAGCAAACATGTACTAGCTAGGCAAAAATCTCCTTCAAATTATAATGGAGTTAGAGGAGAAAATGGGTAGGGGACAAAGTAAAGCTTTAAATGGAGAAATGTTTGTGCGGATGAACTACTGCAACAGCCAGTTTCCATCAGTTCCACCCATCCCATCTCTCCCACGTTCCATCACATGTTATTGGGATTAAAACACTAACTTGCACAGTTCTGTCATGGATATAATGGAGGTACACACTGTGAGAATATATCAAACTCTAGTGGCAGTTTCAAGAGACATTATTCCTGCAGGTCACTGCTGTGAAATGGAAAAAAGTTTGGAAATTATTATAATAGTTGCAGAGTATTTGGAAGAGCAGAATGTCTAGCTGAGAAGGGGTTATTCTGCATTGGAAAGTTTGTTGTTTCTGACACAGTCTTCTGGTAAGGAAGTTAAAATTGACATTTTCTAGGGCACACACCATATGGATATTTGCCCTCATGTGGTCTGGCCTCTAGGTATAACTAACAAAACAAAACTATCTAAAAGCATGCACAAGGAAATGGCAGAACACTATTGGCACTCCTTACCATGCTACTTTGCAAATATTGAAACAATTAGTTGGAAATACACACAATATTTCATCAGCAAGTTTCCGAGTAATTGTTCAAATACTTTCTTCCCTAATTAATCTAAACCTCAGTAAAAGAAAGACTGTTGCTCAGAGTCTCTTTGGCATCCTTACTTGCAGTTTTCCCTGGGCCTCTGAGCAGGAATCAGACTGTGCAGAGACACAGAGGTGGTTTACTGAATTCTCAAGGACAGACGATTCTCCCAGATTAAACAATATTCACTCTCTGTCAAAAGCTCAGCTTCAAAACTGCCAAAGCATGAGGAGAATGACGTGCTGCTTAGACCTTTCTGTGCATGACAGGATAAAATGCAAGACTTCTCCGCCTAAAGGAATCCAGATAATGAAATAATCTTTAATCTTTGTCCCTTCAAGGCACTCTCAACACCTGTTATCCTTGATACTGTCACAGGCAAAAGAGTGTGTGAATTCATCTCAGGGCTGGTAATTATTTCAGCTAATTACTCATTTGGCTGTGGGGTGATTACCAGTGCTCCTTCAGGTGCAACACTGGCCACTTTTATTCTAGCTGATATTTCACAAAGCAGGAGAGTTGCTCTTCCTCCCTTCTCTGTTCTTACAAAAAGATGAACTCCCATGCTATTTAAAAATCTGTACTACAGTGAAACAGCCTGGCCAAGTGGTTAAAACCAAATCTTCAGCAATTCATTTTACAGTCAAACATTACTGACTTCATTCGACCTTAATACATGCAGCAGTATCTCAGCATTCAGTATCTTTCTGGATAAGTATTTTTATTGTACCACATTCCCAAACCACCCTTTTCTCAAGCCAGAATCACCTTTACCTCTATAAATATGAGCCAGATCTCTAACTAATATTCTTCCTAAATCACTGGTGGTTGCAAATCACAAATACTCGTGATGAACAGACAGCAAATACGTGCTGGAATCAGGCATCTTGGTGCAGCTCTGCTAAGGCACAAAACATGGCAAGTTCAGTTTTATGAGCACAAAGGTGCCAAGACAGTGTCTTTTCTTTGTAACTTCAAAACTCTTTCAGACAAAACCTCCTTTCCAGGCCCTTCTTGGGACCGCATGCTAAAACCAGCCCAAGTTGTTTTCTTGGTCTGATGAAGAGCTCAGACTGCTTCTTCTCTACTACAAGCTATGTCTTGAGTAAGTGCTTTACCTCTATCCACCCAGGCAAATACCAAGCAAATGTTTCTCAGCCTTCAGTCAGGGTGAAAGTATATAGCTATGTTTTAGTGTGGAGACTGCTCATTTGTCTCAGCTACAAATTTCCAATTCGCAGCAGTTCAGATGAGTTGGTCGTTGTCATACCCACACCCAAATGGAATTCAGTCCAACCACAGAAGTATTTGTGAATACTACTCCTCATTTCTAAAAGATGGTGTTTGGTACTGGTCTTGAGGGAAGATTTTCTTTTTCCAAGTTCTTAAATTCTGGTAGATACAACATTGAATCCAGACTCTGAAATGAGGGCTCATGTAAGAAAGCAGAAAAGCACAAGAGTTTCCCCTATTATCAGACTTTCTGATACTGCAGGAAAATTCACAGATCCATCCAATGCAACCACAGCAAAAGGGGATCCTTTTCCCTCACCTCATTGCCATGGAACAAGGAATCCTCTCTCTCCCCTCTTTCTGTGCCAGAGGAGGTCTGTGGAGTCTCCAACTTTAGAAATATTCAAAACTTGACTGGACAAGGCCATGAGCAACCCTATCAAGCTCTGAAACCAACCCTGCTTCCAAAGGTTCCTCTCAACTTGAATTATTCTGTGGTCTTTTGTCTTTATTGGAGGTATTGGTATTATTGGAGGTACACCTGCCTTTTTGTGAGGTATGGGTATAAATAAGCCAGTCAGTTGAAGGTCACCAGGCTCTTTTTCCAGAGTGTAACTGCTGGGGGCAGGAAGGGGTGGGCAGGAATACCCAGGGCCCAGGCAGGGAAACTACTCAACAACCAGCTATTATTCGATCAGCACACATTCAACGAAGAAAGGCAGCAGCAAAAGTGGTTCTGCTCAGCTTGATTTTCCATTCATGTGTCTGTACAAACAGCAGCATAGGTCCTTCAGCACTGCTTTTCTCCACAGTAGGCCAAGCTTTTTAAAATTTATATCTCATAACAGGAAAAAAAAAGGAATAGTGTATTCCCCATTTGAGAGAAATCTCCTTAAAGATTTGTTCAAAATAATAATCAAAATATTTTTTACTTGGAAATAGGAGAAAACAGATTATTTTTATTTATTTAATTGTCTTTAGTTTTCTAAATGTTAAATTACATAAAAACACAGTACCATAAACCCATCATTTTAATGCACAATATAGCACATTGCTTTGATTTTCCTTTTTAATACTCACCACTCAGAGACTGCTTCAGGTTCTTAAATAATTGGGAAGACAACTGTAGCCCTCAGAATCCAGTGGTCATTAGCAGCTAAAGATCCTAAAGAGCTGCACTGCTCCAAGCAGCAGAGTGGTTTTATACTCTTAAAGAGGCAATTAATACTTCTGTATTGTTTTGTTCTCATCAGTTTGAGAATTGTCTGTGCTTTGGCAGAGGGCATTATTTATGGTCTAGTTTGCTATCAAGCGGGATTCTTTGCTGGCTGATTGATGTCTTCTGGCATGTCTTATACAGAAGGGATACAATATGGGAAAAAGAAAAGTAGCAAACAGTCCATAGGCTCTAGTTCTGCTCCCTCCAAAATAAAAAAGTCCTTTGAGAGTCACCAATCAGTAGCACATTCCCTCATCATTAGCGTCAGTACTACATTCTCTACAGCACCTACTTTTGCCTGGAAGATAAGTGTGCAAGGGTGGGATTCTTTATACTATATTTAGGCAATTAATATTATATCACCACATATGTCTCTTCAGGACATAATCTAAAAAATTATCTCTGCTCTCCCTGTACTTCCAGCTCACAGTCTGACAACACCACAGGAATTCCTCTTTTTTTCTGCTTACTTTCTACAGTATAGATTCACTGCTGTTTGATCCTCTAGCTATTCTTCCCATAATACTAAACACATTCATCTCACTGTTTCTAATGGTTCTGAGCTTGTTCTTCATCTGTTAGCTGGTCAAACTGGAGTGAATTGTGGCCACTGCTACCAATATCTGATCCTTTCATCAGGAAATTCTCTCCAATCTACTAGTGCTTACAGTATTCCTAGGGACCCTCCATCTCTTCCTTTAATTGTTATCCTTATTCTATTCCACTTTCTGTTCGCCTGCCCCCTGAAGAAGTATCTTGAGACATACAAAGGAAAGGCCTATTTATTCCTTGCCAGGAAACCTGCTTTCTCTTTTCTGATCTCACAACTACAGACATCACAGGCTTTCAGTTGCAGTGCCTCACTCCCCTGTTCCTTGCTTTTAATTTTTATTAATCAGCTGGGAGGATTTTCTGGAATCCAATCTCCCAGTAAAAAGCCTGCATTTTCTCTGTATCTCACCTCGGAAATTGTCCCTTTTGTCTTCTCAGCTATCAAAGATTTGGTTGGTGTCCTCAGCATTATTTAACCTGGTCGGTCTTTGGATTTCTTACTCTTATTTGGTCAGAGTATTAATCAGATAGTACACTTACCAAAAAAAGCTTTGTTTAACAATGAGTAACTTGCCATGGGGGACAGCTCAAACATAAGGGTAAACTGAAGTGGGGCCACCTGCTTATGGAAGATACGGTAACACCTTCCTTGTGTAATATGAAGACAAGGCTAAAGTGAGTCCTGTGGGACACCAGGAAGATGGAAGCAACTGTACAATGCTAATCTATAGGATGTCTCAACCGGAGAAACAGTCAGTTGTCTGCTCTATAATCAACAGAAGGTCCCAACTGCTTTGTGCTGAAGCACTTCAGCATTGTAGTTCAGCTGGAAATATCCCAGTTTTCAAATTAATATTCTTTACTGAGTGAACTGAGTGACTGAGTTCTTACTACATCATTTCTGTGACTGCATGGTCACAGCTCCTTATACATCACACAGAAAGGTGTCAAGCAAAGTATAAACAGGGGATGAGCCAGATGTGGAAAATGCATATGGGCAACTGAAGACGTTCTTCTATGTATTAAAATCTGGAAAGTATGTATACACGAACATATTTTCCTTAGTTTGCCGAATAAACATGAAATTCTGCTTAGGGTTTCTTTTCTGAATAAAAGAAGCCAATCTTAAAGAGGGGAAAAAAAAAAAAAAAATCACACAAAAACCTCATTCTAGATTACTACACAAGATCTCAAATGAAGACTGTAATATTCAACCTGCTAAATAATATTCTTTGTGCTGTGGGTTTAAAATTATGAGATTACACAGAACTGCTTTACTGACTTCTAAATTATTACTGTAGCAGAAAAGAACACAAGATCAAGCTGGTACATTAAAAATATTTTTAGCTTCTGCTATTCGCTTTTACCATCAAAGAAATTATATGACATCTATAAAAGTCCTACCATAAAAGTTATAATCCCACAGTCTCTTGCGATGACCTATAACATGCAGGTGCGTGACACTACTCTTACCAGATGCTACCTGTATGACACTACTCTTATCAGGTGCTACCTGCAATCAGTTGACTTCAGTACACAGAAAATACTGCGGCAAGATTGCCTGAATAGCTGAAGAGAACTTAACAAAAGTAGATATTCTCCATTTCTTGAGCCTAGTGACAACATGTTCCTTTTCTACCTACAGTGCTGCTCCTCAGAAGCACTCTGCGTCCTTTAACATCAATTGAGCACACCCCTCAGGATATTACCTTTAGCACTTAAGTCAAATTTTACTTTTTCTTTCCAGAATTGTGTTCTTGGCGCACCTTTTCATTACAAAGTCTTACTCCATTTCAACTGCAGCTCAAAGTGGATGGATGAGAAAAATTTGGGGTTTTAATAAAAGAACAATTTTCAGCTTCCTGCTTAGCACTCAAAATTATTGATTTCAGTCCAATTGGTTTGAGCCTACAACCCAAACTAAAATCCCAAGCAAGGCATAGGAGGATCTACAGTCCAAATGGCCCCATACTGCCAGATGAGGAAAGCCAAAAAATCATCAGGTGAAAGAAGAGTTTAAGAAAAATAATCTAGGGGAAAAAGACCCCTAGAAAAACATCTAGAAATTACCTAGAAAAGAGCTGAAGTGCTCTCTGATACCTGGTGAGGAAGAGCAGCAGTTTACTAAACAGCATTTGTGGGAAGGCGTCTATGTATTTTGCTGCGGACAGTCTTCATAACAGAGCATCTCCCCCTCCCCTCCCCTCTTTGACAGCTTTAATGTGTCCTTTTCCAGTGTAATGGCTTGGTGCATAAAAATGAATGTTTTTCTCCAACATGATCCCTCAGCTCCTTACTGAAGATTTCAACTCATTTTACGACACATGATGAAGCATTTTCCTTGTTATAATGTGACAATGGCACTACTGAGCACAACAATTTGAGTCTGAATGTGCCACTGCAAGACAGAAAAAAAATCTGAAGAGGCAATTCCACCTAGAACTATACAGCAAATGCATAAGAAAGAGGAAGAAGAATGATTAAAGATGCATTAGCACAGTCTGAAAAACAATGCTCTTGACAAAAGAACCCTTGGTACATCTGGTAAAAGGGGAACAGCACAGAGATTAGCTGAATGAGAGAAAGATGAAGAATATGAGCGATTCTGATGGAGTCTCTTTGAAATACTTGAGATGTGAATGTCTCTGTTCAGACAAAGTCAATTTTAAAACAAACAATCTCACTATTAAAAAAAACATTTTCAGAGATTATTTATAAGTCTAGGAAAAAAAACCCTTTTCCTAATTAACCAGCTCAGGTATTAAATTTGGCATGTGGAATAACAAAAATATAGTAAGTATGACCCAGATTCTTTTCTTTCAAGTAAATTAACATACAACACACTGTACATCCCACACACACTACTGCTTTTTTTTCCCCTACAGTGTGGTTGCTCTGAAAGTTTAGAGTGCAGTTTTGTAACCTGTGCTGAAATTATTCATTGCCTCATACCACCTCACAACACATCATTTCTCCTGCAGCTTGTATGTTTTGTCTCAATTCCTGATCAGAAAAAATCCCAACCACAAAAATCAGCAGCTAGTGAGATTTTGATTCAATCCAGGTCACACCCCTAATAATTAGCATGTCTTCAGAAAGAAGCAGCTGTTTGGATCTTTTGTTTTAGTATGGACCAATTTTGGCTTAAAGTACCTTTAGAGAGATTGCCCTGAAGAAAATATAAGTAGAGCCATATCTCTATTTGACACATTAAACCCTGTATTATCCCCCCCCTCAGTTCTCACATCCACTATTTTCAAAAAATAAACACCACATTGAATCTCCCCTGCTAAACATACTAACCCATTTTCTGTATTGCAAAACCACAGGAGAACGCATATGTGGCCTCATAAAAAGACCAATCCTGTAACCTTTATTCATACATTTGACAGGAGCTAACCATCACAATCACTTGTACACTGGTTCCTAACATATTTGGTAGCAGCCTTATTACTGTTTGGCAGCCTTCATTTAAGTCTTTGGACTTTCAGAAAGGAGTACATTACTGACTGCTGAACGAAGTTAACTATTTCTTCACAGTCTCAAAATGATATTAAGAATTTTCAAAAGATTCAAATTGTAAGAGATACCTGCTTTAATAACATACTCTAATGAGTCTCTACAAAGATCTAAAATACAAAATTTTTATAAAAGCACACATTTTAGACCTGGTTTGAGGTTTGCAAATTGCCCACATTAAGACATCACTTGGTTTTGCATGGTATATGGACCCTTTAGAATATTACAAAGCACTCGTATACACAACGAGGGAATCATTCTTTTTTAAACAGAACCCAGTATTCTTTCAGCCTTTGTAAACCTGAAAATCTTATTGCCACTCGAAATCTGTACTGTACTTTGCACAGAGCCACACTGAATGCCCCCCTCAGTACAGGGAAGCAGAACCATGCAGATTCCCAGCCCAACTCATTAGTAAGTTCTGCATCGTTTACTCGTGTTTTCTACAGAATTAACTTGCAAAAAGCGTGGGAGATTTCAGGAGTGATGAAACACCACAGCTATCCTGGTTCTGCTGCAATGTATGAATGCCCAGCACCCTGGTGTGTCTCACAGGGATGCATAGCCCAAAGAAGGCAATCTGAACTGATCAAGATACTCCTGAGGGAACTCTTCATTAAATCCTAGCCATTTATAACACTAACTCATTACAAGAAATAATTACCATAGCAACCACTGCACACCATGCATTTGCTAGCACAAACAACAGTGTCTTCTTGGGGGAGGAAGTGGGAGGAGAACAAGTCAAACCAAAAACTTCTAGAGAGGTTTAGCAGTCAGTCACACAATTAGATTATTTTTACTTGTATTTTCTATTATTTTCATCAAAAGAACGTTTCCTATGTTAAGTATACTGTTTCAAAGAAACAGCAAACATTTCAGAATTTATAAGTATGACAAAGCGTGTCAACATTTCGCAAGTCTTTGTACCAAAGACCTTTGGTGCTTATACTTAAAATAGCACTTTACATACTCCAATCCATCTGATTTCACTTAGAATGCAAAGGCAAGCTAGGGTCCTAGCTGAAGACTTGAGGAACCTGGCTTTGTTGTTGGTTTTTTTTTTTTTATTATTTCCATCTCTGTATCAGAGCTCCTATGTAACTCCCATTTTAACCTAGGCGCTCAACAGACATTTAGATTCCTAAGTCCCAGTACCTTAGAGGACCCAAACACAAAAAAACAAAATGCAATTTCTCACCCACAAAAATGGAAATGGCACTGCCCTAACTGCTTTATTGCAAACATACTATAGACTGTGCCATGCTTAGATGCTCGGAGCAGTGGAATCACACAACGGCATGATAAAAATTGACGCAGAACCAGGGCCAAGAGAGTTGTACAGAAGACAGATTGGGGGAGTTCAGATCTGGACAAGACATCTTCATCAATGTGAAAAAAAGAAGTAGAGATACACTGGTAATAGCCTGGTTGCCTTAAGCTACCTTAGCCATCATCACCAAAGATCCCTATATGCTCCCATGGAACTCACCGAGAGCTTTTTTTATGACCTCCCAAGGACCAAATCTGTTTCCACTGGCCAGGATTTCAAAGGCTGCAAGACCAACTGTGAAAGGCCAAGCTCTAATACCTTGTGAGATGTTTAAAGTGTGCAAAGAAACCTAGACAATTCTAGGAAGCCTGTTAAGCTTCCATCTGCTATTTTTAATACCTAGTTATCTCAGAATTGGTCACAAGACCCAGGAATTGTGAGGATGGTGCTTATCATCTGCACAGAGGAGTGGAACTGCTCGACTGAAGGATGCTCAGCCAGTTCTAGCACATTCTTATATTTGACAATTATGAGGCTTGCCTAGGAAGAAATGTTAGCAAAAATAACTTCGGAGGTTCTGGCCTCTGAATCCCTGGAAGAGCGTGTTTCATCAGAGAGTTTTATAAAATCAATTACAGATTTCAAAAAGCAATAAAGCAAAAGGTTCTGCCCCCTTCTGAGCTCCTCCTACTTGTCAAGCTTTCCCTTCCTTTCTTTAGAGAAAAATCACTATTATTTTACTTTACAGGATTAAAAAAAAAGCAAGAAAGTGAAACCCTGGGGGCTGGGAGACTCGGACTTTAAAGGACTCTGTAATGAACTGTTTCATGGTAGTTAATCACTTTAATCGTGCTTCCTTTCCTCAATAAAAGTTTCCCTGTCTGTACTCTCCAAGTGCTCTCCAATCCTTCTCTAATACAATGCCCAGAGGGTTAGAGTGTGTTCCAGCACTGGAACATTGGCCTGGGCAAAGGGCAAAAATACCTTACTCTTCTGGCTGATTTTCTTCCAAATGCGTTCCAGGATTACCACCACATTTTAACTCCAGCACCATGCAGAACATGCTTTTGCTAACAATTACAACAGGATCTTATTGTATCGCTTTTCAGTTATTAGCCTTCCATTTTGTATCTGGGTATTTCAGTTAAATTTCACAAATGTAATATTTTTTTTAAAACTTTGGATAAAATCCTGGACTTCTTTCATGGCTGTAACTCTATTTTGGAAAAATAAGCGTGGGATAAAGAGGCAGAAATATGGATTTGAGACCCACTCCAATGGTTTGGGCAAAGGGGAGAAAGAAAGAACAAAATGTCTTACGAGCTTTGAACTATCTCACTGAAAAAGGAGATGAGATTCCTAGTTAGATGCTATATGCACTTACCCAAATTTGATCATCAGCGCACTTCTGTAATGGGAAGGAAGGATTCCCGACAATAGTGGAGGCTCATTGGCCTGGTTCAGGATCTTCCTGACCTCCCCTTCTGAAGTGCTTGGTTTGTACACAGTTACAAAGCATGAGCTTTCAAGCATTTCTCTGTATTAACAAATGATTAACAGTGCATCTATTTTTGAAAAATTTGTTTCTTTTAAACTCTGCCTGTCTTCAGTCCTATTTTGAATTTGACTTTTAGCTTGTTTTCACATTGGAGTAAGTGCATCCATTCACAGCATTGAAAAGAAGCCATTTCCCTCCAAATGCTGTAAAATAACCGTTTGCATAGAAATAAACACTGAAATTTAGACCAATGTCTTATGCCTCCACAACCCCTTCCTCCCCCCGCCTCTGCTTCTTGCCATCTACTAACAATAAATGTAAAAGTAATCCTAGTTTTTATTTGAAGCTATCTCAGCTTTAAAAGAACCTTCCAAAAATGATTGATGCTATGATTTAAACCCACAGGTAACCCCTGAAATCTGCTTTGAATAGCAACAAATGCCTAACAATATCTTGAGCGCTTGTAGCAAAGAAATCTAATCTCTGAACTCCTAAAGGTCAAGATTTACTGCCTGGTAACATGGCTCAAGTGTAAATGCTCTGTAATGCTACACTAGGTGATTGCTTTGCTCTCTAGACAATGTCAATTTTGTCCAAGTAGCGGCAGATGTGTCTAGCATTAAGTCAGAATGGTGTCAAGGGCCCTTCTTGAACAGTACCGCTTCTCAGAGAAACTGGTCCTAAAGCCCTAGTCTATTAAGACCATACCCAAAAGACAGACATTTAAAACTTAAAGGAGGCTGGAGAATCAAGGTGCATTAAAGCCCTAATGTTTCACAGTCAGAAAGCCCAGGAGAAGAAATTCTCTTGTGATACAAATGCACGTCTTCAAAATGCACAAGCCTTCCTAGCTTCTCCATAACCAGTGGAGCTAAAGTAACTTACACCAGAAAAGTATTTGGCTCTGAATATTCTTCTCTCCAAACTTCTTCCTCCTGAATTTCCTCAGTAAGGTGCTGCCATGGTGTTGCAGTTCATAGTCTCCTCCCACACAGGGTACCCCACATCCCCTGGCTCCTTTACTCAAGCCATTTATGCCCAATACCCACAGCAGCTGTGGAATCCTACCCTAAAACTACTTTTTGAAACTATTTGTCATTGCTCTGACCTCTCCAAGCTACAGACACATAACAGTCAAAGACTTCATTAAATTAAATACTACCTATTTTATTATGATATGTTCTACATCCAAGAATAAGAAGATAGCGAAAGCATATCCCATTTGCAAATAAATAGCTGTGATCAGTCTGCAGAGCATCCAGTGCCCTTTAGTTCTACTTCTGTAAAAGATGCAACACAAAATGGTTCCAAAAACAGTGGAAGTTCCTCACACACTTTCCCATTTCATACTGCCAACACTTGTAGTTGTGTAGCAAAGCAGGCTGAACCCTGTTCCCAGCACAGCTTTTATACATCTGATGATAGCCCTTCCCACACTGGTGTTGCAGAGCAGAGCAGCAACTAGCAAGATACCCAGAAGGTGTCAGGAAACACAAAAGAGACCTACAGTATTTTTCATGTCTGCAGCGTCTAAAGAATATTCATGGAGAAGCCTAGGGCAGCTTGAAGGCTAGCACTGGCTAGCTAAAAAACCAAGGTTAGCATTTCCCAAGAGTCTGAATTTCAGTGAAGACTGAAGTATCCTAGTTTGATGTCAGTCCCTTGGCCTGTAGTTATTTTCTACTTATTTTTCCCCAATGCTTATTAACTGTAACAGAAGGATTCAACCAACAGTTTCCACTTTACAGGTGCATTGTTTTTATGATGGCAGGTGTAGAGTAGAATGTTAACAATAAGCATGTTAAGCCTTTCCCTTTTCCCACTGCTTTCCAAAATAATTTCTCTAAGGATTTATCTAGCACCCACCTTATTATGCTGTACTAGAGCTAGGCTTTCATTGATCACAAGCATTGCTAAAACCACACCAGTTTCTCAGCACCAGCAGACAGAGGTCCCTCTATCTGCTCCCTGAACACATTCTTCTAGTGATCATCAAGCACCAAGTCTCCAAGAAGAAAAAGAATAACAAAAAAATGCAGAGAGTCAATTTGGAGGAGAAGGGAAAATAGAAAACCAAAGTCAAAGTCAATTCCTTCACCGCATTGTGCACCCATCATTCTGATTGCCCAGCATAAAGGACACTTGCTGACTGGGCTGTTTACCACAGCCAGATGATTTCAGCACTCCACTGAGTGTTGTGACACAAGCAGAAAAGCAGTATAATCAATCTAATAGGACAGGTGGCAAAGCAGGAAGCCAGCTGAATTCAGAGAAAAGAAGAAACCTCTCTGAAATGTCTGAAGGGGTCAAACCATGGGTCAGTCAGTCAAGTGGCCCAGTGTAGCTCTGTGTCTCTAGCTAAACCAGCATGTTTGGGAAATCAGGTATACATTATCTTAGTATAGGCAGAGCCTCCAGACACAAATGATCAAACTGCTCCAAGGAAAGATAACTTTTATGTGCTGGAACACATAACAGTGAATTTGGCCTTCCTTGCATTTCAGAACAGGTCAGTGAAGATAAAGAGGGAACGTAGGTATGATTCTCAGATGTTGCTGAGGTCAAGTTTTCCTTCCATGTCTTGATGTGGACAGATGATTATACTTGCAAAAGAGATGATACTAAATGCCGGTACCTGGGTTGAACAACACAAACAAATTGGCTGCCAAAATAGAGCTTAGCCTGTTGAGTAGGAATTTGAGTGGAATATTCTCTGCTTGTTACAGAGATTAAGTTGCCCTGGATAACTTGAGTTTTTCATTTTTTCCTCCAAGAATATTTAGAGAAAGTTTTCTAAGGATTCATACATGATTAATAAATATTTTGACAGCTGTATAAGTACACAATATATAGTCCAGTGAATCATTTAGCTCACCTCTTATTTCACTCAACTGAGAATTCTTTGAACTTCACCATAACACAGTTTCCCAGATGAGGCTTCTTTGTGCTGCAATTCCTGTCTGGGGTGCTTTGTGCTGACTTAGCATACACACACTTCACATCTGTAACATATTTAAGATATCTAGTAAGCTTTTCCACACCAGTTATACATGCAATTCACTATTACAGTGAGTGGGGTCTGTACAGAAACATTGTTTCAGCAAGTCTGATGCTTGTATTTCAGGCTTCCCCAGGAGCAGAAAGTATTCTCTCCCTCAAATTAAACTTTTCATGGAGGGCAGCAAGCAGCCTTTCGAAAAAGCTCTGACAGAATCAGACTGCTTATGTGCAGAAGTCATACTGAGGTAACAAAAAAAAAAAAAAAAAAAAGAATCAATGTAAAATCCTAGTGCAAACAACAGAGTTTAAAATTAATTACATTGGGTGAGTTTCTGGCTTTAAATCATACGAGTAATTTCACCAGTGCTACTAGAGCAGGCATTCCTGCCAGACCTCATTGTGAGCTTACTCACCTATATCATTTGAAGTAATCCTTTTGAAGTCTTATTTATGGATGCGTGAAAAGCACGATGCCATATAGCCTCATGCTGGGCATGCTGTCATTAAGCTCTGAATGGCAGCAAATGTAATTTAACTTCTCTGAACAGCATCATTTGGAATAGGCCCAGGAAAACCTAGTATAAAACTCATTTCTAGCAGCATCAGATATGTAAGTATTTACAGAGCTCTTTGTAAACACACTGCAATTAAAAACATTTAATAGAGAGCAAACCCACTTTACCATATGGCAAATCATCTTCAGTTAAGGCAAGAGAGCCTTAGTGTCTGACAAAGAGGGCAAGGGAGACGGACTGTAAATTCCAAAGACCTGACAGAGAAGAGGCCCCCAAAATAGCTTATCTGTGTTGGAATTACGACAACGACGTAGAAAAAGTAGCCCCAGGCCTCAAATCTTTGCCATGGGATACAAAGACACCTGTAAAAATCCCTGTGTAGGACCAACGCATCTTACATGAAAAATAATTGCTTCAAGCAGCAGGAAGTATGAGGTGCAGCATTATCCCAGAACATCACAGCCTGTTAGTGCTGTCAAGAACTGCATCAGGAGATTAATCTCCATCTATGCAAGGCTTCCTCTTGAGTTAAAATTTCACATGCGAAGTCAGTATGGAGGGGAAAGGCTAACAGTGGAATGGAAAATACAGCCAATCCCTACAGCAAAACTCTTGGAATCCTCCTTCAGGATCCATTTGGTACAAGGTGAAGAAAAGGGGATGCAGCAGATTTAACAGAACTCTTGAAACTGCTCAGAAATACAGATTTTTCCAAACCAAGCATATATTTGATTTTTTTTTTTAATAGAATTTTGATATGGTGGCTTAAAGAAAATAAATATTCCTCTTTCTTTATTACCAAGTTGTTTGCTGGAGTCCTGCCTGCAGAGCCCCTGAGTGACCCTAACTTTTCAAATTGGGCCTCACAGAAGTTAAATACAGAAAAGGTTTTCAGCGATAAACTTAACATTCCCTGAAAACTACTAATGAACAGAAACTTCTAGAATTATAGTAATCCCCACAATTAATGGGACAAGTAATCCCATCCTTCATCCCAACAATACAAGGCAGCTCGTGAACCAGGGCAGCTGCACCTCGAGCTGCCCAGTGCTGGAATAGCTCTCTCCTTGTGCAACGCAAAGCAAATATCTGCTGCACAGGAAGATATCACCAAGAGTAACACACGATACAGTCAAGCTCTGGAACTCCCCACAGCAAAAATTCAGATGATGACCTCAGTAAGATTCAAGTATGGACTGACATTGCAGATGGGGAAAGTACTGTAAATACAACAGAGAGAACAATAAGATCCACCAGTCTTCTTGGCACAGGCAGGTCATAAGCCAACGAAGGAAGAAGCTGCCCCATTTCATGCAAATACTGGCCCACTATTATGGAACTTTTGCATTGGCGGGGAAGCACATCTGCACACACACTGAGTGAGGCTTGGCACAGCAAAGAAAATACCACCAGAAGCCCAGTTTAGAATCTGCAGTGATCCTGGTGATCAGAAGCGTCTGTACAGAGTCTATTTTTTACATAGCTTTTACAAGATGTCAGACACCAGAGTTGTCAAATGGCTCAGAAACAACTGAGTAGTCTTCAGTGGGTTAAATGCTTTCATAACAGGTCAAAGTTGAGTGACATTTTTAAGCTTCAATTTGTCCTAAGTGAACCAATATGCAAAACTAATGAGATCATAAATTTTTCCTCCAGTTAATGTGCTAGGTGGAGGATGGAGAACACAGAGAGACAGGAAGATGAGAGGCTGCCCAAACTCATGAACTTGATTAAACTCATTTAATCTGCAACAAAGAATAAGACCCATAAAAGCAGAGACATTATTCACTGGGATATGATATTCACACAGACGATGGCTTCAGCTGCTCTGCCTGCCCAGGATTCAGACTAACCTAGCCATTTTAAAGTTACAGGAAGAAACTAAAACACAAGGTTGTTTAACAAGAAAGTCACATGGGTTTACAATTTTTTTTTTTTTTTTTAAGGCTCAGTACAATAATGTGCTCTCCTCACAGCCCAAGAACTCTAACTTTCTCAATGTATCATCTTTTTAAAACCATAGGGATGGTCTAGCAACAGCTGTAACTGCATGAAGTCGGACAAGTTACACACGTATACATTGACTGAATTGCTACTTCTACAACCACTGCAAATACAAAACATAGAAAGCATCATCCTGCATTAAAGCAAGATAATCTCATATCTTATCTCTATTAGCAGATACCATGCACCAACAGATACAGAGGAAGATTGAAGAAACAGCAGGTAGATACGGAAGAAACCCATTCAGAGAGCAATGCTTCAGCTTACCGTATGAGTTACAGTCATCACATATACTGAAGCATGAGACTGTCTCTCTGCCAAAATTCGAGGTTTTTATTTTTTTCAATCCTTACAACTCTCATTTGAGATTAATCTGATTGGCATTTTCCAACCAGAAAGTATCGTTTTGATTATATGTACAGACACACACACCAATATAGCAAAATTAAACCTATGCACATTAAATTGCTTATTTTGCAAATTTTTTTTTTAGAAAAAAGTACCTTATCTTAATAAAAAAACTAGCTACTTGTAAACTAACTGCTTATTTCAAAATTCAAGTTCGTTATATTAGCAAACAGTTGTGAAAATCAAAATTATATCTAATTAGATTTTTTTGTAAACCAAATTCCTACTTCCTTTTGCTTGAATTTGAGAGTTGATAATAAACATGTCAAATGTATACAGACTCAAAACTGGATAGCAGGAATATTAATCTAAACTTAGGAGTGTTGCTACAGTAAGCCCAAATCTTGTCACATTTGTGATAACACTGTATGTCCCTCCAGCATCCACCAAAATTCTTCCTTGTCTTCAGGGCAGAAGTACCAAGCACTACCACAAGACTCAAAGCCTGATAGCACAGGGAATAGACTGGCTTTGCACAAGGTACATGGGAGCTGCTGTGAGACAGGCATATGCAGACTCTTAATGATCTATCTGCCTGGTATTTCAGCTTGGAAACACAACATGTTTCCCCTAGAAACTTGGGGTGTCCAAGTTGGGACTGACTTTACCTGTTTAGGGGTTTCTCCAGTCTGACCAGTCATGGAAGAGAATAATCTTAAGCATGGTGTAATTCTGGTGTTATTCATATGGTATCTGGGAAGGATGATCAGTTTGTGGGTTCATCAGGACTTCAGGCACGTGTAAGATAAATACAAGATGAACACATTCCTTGTTAGTTTGAAAGTTAATTCAGTTTCCCCAAATACTCCAGTATGGGCTCATGCCCATTAATGTGGAAACAGGCACATTTACTCACTGTAACCTCTTCTTTTTACACTTTTTCCTTAGGGACAGCCAAGGTAACAAGTCACAAGGAAGCTGGAATTCCCAACCAGCCTGAACTGATACTTAGGTAAGTCTGATCACAAGAATTGCTTTTCTGAATCCCCTTCAGCAGATTTATGTTTCTTATATTTCCTTACTAATTTCTTACTTACTTTTCACAGTTCAGGACTGGAAGAGCATTAAGCAGCACTCTCTTTATCTGCTGCTTCTTTCCCTGTTAGTTAATACTGGTTTGAGCTTCCTTCCACAACAAGGTTTGCGTGCCTCAAATTTATGATAAAGACAGAGAAAGGAAAGTCCACTAGCTGGCATGCAACCTCAGAGCATGAGAAACCAGATCAGTCCCAGATTCTTTCATGAATTCTGGTAAATTGGATACGGCAAGATTCTCAGCCTTTAGCAATGTGGGCAAAGTACTTAAGAGACAAAGTTAAGGCAATAAGACCTTCCAGGGGGTAAAGCTAGAATATATATACTGCCAGTTGATGAATGGTATTTGTTAGCCTTCACTTCCCCCATCACCCAGCACATATGATTTCACATTCTTCACATTGACCCAAATCTTACCTTAAACATACCTTTTCCCTGGTAAATTCTTACATTGCCCACCTGCAAATCATTTATTTGCTTTGTGCTGTGCACCACTGGCTATTAAGGATTGAAAGGAGACCAACCTATTTCCCTTATATCCTTGGATTGGAATCACCAAAGTGTTACAACTCCCAGCATGTGATCACAACTGAAATGAGCTAGTCCTTAATTAAACAGAGGTTGAAGCTCATTGTTTAATTAAACAGATGTAAGTGCCTAATCATTCAACTATTCCAAGCATACACTGCATATCATTTAATCTCACCACCCACATGATGAAGGCACAGCTCTAAGACTTCGCTGCAATCAAACTATTTAAAATAAGCCGGCCTATGCTTTTAACAGAATTTTTCAGAAGAATTTTTCCAATGACTGGATAAGTAGGTAGAAGAAGAGTGAATGTGAATTTATAAAAGCGAGCTGTTTCCAGTAAAGTGTGTGTGAAATGAGAATCTCTGTATGGAGCAGGAAATGGCCTTGCAGCACACCCACACCCCTTACTTTTTCTGACATACAGAGGCCACACTGTAAAAAGCTTTATAACACCATGTATGCCTTTCAAACAACACTCCTGCAATGTGTAGGATACTGCATAGATCCTTGTTTGGGCAAAGAGAGTAGATTTTCCTTAGAACACTTTAAGAAAGCCTGAGCTGTATGTTCATACATACAGTCAATTCAAAGATAGAAGATGAACCTCCCTGCAATGCCCGGCAGACTCTTTCTTAGATGTTCAAAGCAAGATGCCTGACATCAGAGGCGGCAAATATTTTTCTATATATCCTTTTTGTGTAGCAGTCATAAGATAGCTACTTTCTGGAGCAAAAGAGTTTACCTGAAAGGATTTTGCTGCATGAAGGGAAAATAAAGACTGATAGGTTAGGCAGTCAGCTTTTCACCCATGCCTGACATATCCAATTGTTCATGGGAGCAGGGGGAAAGAGACTGACAGATTTCTCCAGATTCCTCAAGCCACCTGGCAAAACAGGATGGATTCCAGCATGGATTATAAAACATGGACAGAGTCTGAATTATAATTAGCAGTGAAAGGAGCTTAAGACATGGACAGAGAAGCTGTAGGTGCACTTCCATGTTTGACAGGATAGTCACCACAAAAGGACCCTGCTGACTTTCTGCCTCCAACCACTTGTTTCCATCCCTTGTGACAGTGGCCACAGTTCTCAGATTGCACTACAGCATACACTGAAGATGGCAGCGTGACAGGAAGAGTAGCCCCTTGTCTCCCTCATCAGACAATTTCAATGTTAAACCTGTGTTGCCAGCTGATATCCCATCACAAGAGCATTTGTTAGCTGAATCAGGAGAAGGTTTGGCTGAAAATAACTCACTCAGCCAGAAATAAAGGTCCCTGGCCTTGTCTGCAGAAATGCCTATACTGGTAAAGCACAGGGAAGGCGTGAAGATGAGGAAGGTGTTGGGGATTGGTTTGGTTTCTTGTTTTTGTAAGATACATCCATGCAGACTTAAGAATACACATCAAATTGTGGACTCAGTTTTGTCCATTCCACTGCTTGTAAGCTGCAGCTACACAATAAAAAAATATTTTTATTGCTGTTATTATTTTAAACAACAGTTAATTTTAAGTGATGTAAAAGAAAAGTGAACAGTCAAGTTAATTTCCACAATGTGGTTCAGAGGACAGAGGAGATAGCAGCCTCGCCACAGCAAGAACAAGAGACAAGGGTAGGAGAGCAAGAACTTCTCAGTTTAGCTTTCCCAGAGGCTTCATAATGCAGAATTGCCTGTGCCTACCACAGGCTAACACCTTGACATGAAGGCTCAGGTACCTGCGGCCAGAGAAACTTGGTTATGTTTTTAAAATGAGATCGACATATGGACTGTTTGCTGTTTTCTTACAGGGGGGGCTGGATCATACCTTTTCAAGGGAACAGAAGTCGCTTACTTAGCAAGTATCAAGCTAGCAGCCTAACGTACAGCCTGGTGGTGCTTAGACAATCCAGTAGTGAGCAAAGCACACAATCCTACGTAGAAGAGAATGTGCAAGGATTAATCGCTCCAGGAGGGAGTGGGTCCTTTATGCTCTTATTGCCCAGCTAAGCAGCCCAGGCTTTAGCCCTTACAAATGTCTACAAATTGTCTAAACTTTTATGGATACCCAGCTATGAAGCCGATTACTGAAAAAGCACAAGACACACTTGCAGCAATTAGTTTTCTGAAACCACACACCAGGTGGAAAATAAAAATATGGGAACTGTTACAAGGGGGCAAAACAAAGACATTTGGAAATGAATTTATCTAGCTCAGCTTTTCTGTTCCTCATGACAGCAATGTTACACTTGCTGGCATGAGTCTTTCCACAATAGTCCAAATTATTTTGAATAGGTTTCAAAGTGAATACCACAATGCAATCATATAGGTTTTTTTCCACATATGTATAGCCTTCATAGAGAAAAAAAAGTGCCAGTTAAGAATTATTCCACAATGGTAAATTTAGAGCGGTTTTGTTGGGTTTTTTGCAAACCGTAAAGTAAGAAGTAAAACAGAAATTTAAACCTCACATCAGCCACTGCTAACAGATTACCTTGTGCTGCCAGTAACGTTACAAAGTGACAGGATTTCTGTTGTTAAACTTGATGATCAGCAGCATCGCAAAGGAACACGTAACAACCAGTAAACTTTCCACAAAGACAGTTTGCTTCCCATAGATCTCCATACATAACCTTTACTGGTCTCAGTAGGATTATTACATCCATTAGACTGTGGACTCAGCACTGCTTTAGCTCTTAAGTTAATACAACTGAGACTTTTTTTTTTTTTTACTTTCCTATTGGGAAGTAGCATGTGCAATTTTAGTGATTTCTTAGATCATTCCATAAGTAAATCAAATATTCTTTCAAGCCTAGTTATCAAAATTGTGTCCTTTGATACTACATCCTCCATCAAACTGCAGTAATCCAGATCAACACATTTTAAACCTCCACTATCTCTCCTAATATCATCCTAGCAGATAGAGTAATTAAATTTGTACTTTTTTTTTAAGTCCTACTCAATAAATCTGAATAAATTAACAACGCATTACTAAGGCTGCTACATTAAATTTGCATAGTGCATTTAATGAATATGCAACTGCAAGTGAAAAGGTCTGCTACTGTGAACCTTCCACATTAGCATAACTACTTCCAGCATGTTTCTTAAATAATGCACTCATTTGCACATCACTGACTTGGCTAATTCTGACTTCAGTCAGGGTAGCCTTGTAATTAAGACTCTTGCTTTAATTTTTAATGAAGTTTATGTTACATCAATCCTGACAGTAATGAGGGGACATGGAAACAAAAAGGCTGCTAATAATTAAATTCACAAACCAGTTTGAGGGATAATAATTCCTGAGGAGAAATTACATGACTAATTATTAATTAAATATTCATACTATTGCAGGGCCATCTCCCTTAACTGCTCCTTCTTGTTGGTAATAATGCTGAGATGTGGATGCCTTCCTGCAACCATTCTGATTTTAAGGTCTTTGGTTAATTTTAGTGCACCATTAATCAATATGACACAAAAAATAAAATTGCTTTAATTGGTATCATTTTATTGTTTCTAAATATTACTACAGTTGGTTTAGTTGTGTAGAATTAATCTAGTTAGTCAGAGCCCATTTTATGGGAACATAAATCCAGTTTATATCCATAAACTTCTAATGGCAGGACAACTTGACCTTTTTTTGTAACATTACTGTTTACAGATAATTACACCAACTCTTTAAAAGGTTGTTTAATAGCTTTGCATTCATCATAGTAAAATGAAAAACATGCAATATTATTTAACTCCAGACTATTCTAAGAAGGTCTCAAAGACCCTAATTTACCCCTGCTGAAAAGTAAGCAATATTAATTTGTGTGTTTTTAAGAAATCTATGAGAGCTTTTCCTCAAATGCATACAAACAGATTGAAAGTGTTTTTATATGGACCTCTATTCATCTTTTACACAATTTAGATTACATATGTAACAAAAATAACAGCACTGCAATGACATCTTTCACAGAAAGAAAGATGTCAGTGTGTGGCTTTCTGAATGACACAGGTCCTTGAATTGATAGTTTTCCAATCTCTTGTATACAAATACCATAAATTCACAGAGGGATTAGCCTGATTAATTCTAATTTATGTCAACATTTATATCGGCCAGGATTCTGCCTACTGAAAGTGTCATGATAAACTTTTAGTATTACATGTTTATTAAAAGAAGTCCAGTTTGTAGGGAAGTTTAGCAAGAGGAAAGAAATTATTTAAATGAAGCTTATTAGTCACCAAACTCAGTTGCACTATGAATTTGTTTTAAAATTTATGTTAGTGCTTTAAAGACAGAACATTTTGCATAGCATAAAATTGATTCTCAAATTATTAAAAAGACATAATGCATGTCCTTTTATCCTGAAGGGGCATTTGGAAATTCTGAACCAGGGCAAACATTTCATTTTTCTAATAATTCAAACCAGTTGATTCATCAAAGTGAAACAAGTCCATCACCATACATGGGGCAATGATTCCCTTTAGCTAGCGCTTGTCACATTACTACAATCTGACAGGTTTGTAGGGCATTATTACTAGGTCTGATTTGTACCACTCTATCCTTTTACTAAATCTTAAAAATCTTTTTAACTTTTCTTTTTTCCTCTACTCTCTTAAACTAACACCTGAAGGCAATTTAAATATACCACTCCATAATGAAATACCACTTTCATTCTCTCTAGAATTAAGATGTCGTTATCAGCCATCTGTTCCTGGGCCTGCTCTCTACTTCTTCCATCAAAGAAATAATTCCAGGCATGAAACACCTCATTGGAGCAACAATCACCTGAAACCGCCAGAGTGCTGCAATACAAGGGTGGGCCCGGCTGGCTGGCGAACAGCAACTGAAGAAACTTTTTCAGATAACTTGGTGTCCCTGTATGCAGGAGGTGAGGAGACATCCTCCTTTTTCTTTCTTCCCTCCTCCCTGTTTCTAGTAGTATCTCTTCATTGCCCTACTTGTGGTCCCTAAAGTACATCATCTGGTATACAGGACAGAAGGTGTCTGAAGTGTTCTCGGGATAAGAATCAAAGTATCACTTTAAGGGCCAAAGATATAGGGCCCATACTGAAGCATCTGGATGAAGTTCAGCAGATGCTGAACTAGGATTTGATACTAGCAGCCAGAAAAGCACAATTCCAGCTGTGCTACTCTGAACATCACCAGTTTTACACACACTCAAGGCATAGCAACAGCACACAGGCTTTGATTCTTAACCACATTTCTACAAGCTATACAGAGCTTGTTCTGATCAGAATTTCAAAAGGGGAAAGGGTTAGGGGGTGAGGAAATACAGAATGTTATTGCAGAGCCCATAGATGACTACCCAAGTGGGACTCTTCCCTCAGAAGTTAGCCACCAGGCATCATATGACTGGAGGTGCTAGGCCTCCAAGGTTTTGACCAGGAATTTTTCAGACAGGTGCATGAGCACGTATATTGTGTGAGCTTACGCAGCAAAATCGGATGCACCTGACTTACAAAATACATCAGAGCTACTTGTCTACTTAAATGATCTGTACCTAGGCAGTAAGATGTGTTATGCCCCCCACTGCAGTAGGTATAATACAGGGCATGAACAAAGCAATGCTTGTATGGTGGATCTGATGCAGTGGACACACCAGACGTGTGCAAACCTGCTAGATGTCCAGTCCAGGACATTGCAGAACCTAGTCTGAATTATACTGTTGTCCTAGATGGATATAAAGACATCTAGAAATCCTAAAATAAAGTTTCCAAATTCCTTAAATTCTACCAGCATAAGATTGCCAGGAAGGCAAACAGGGTTTGTCTGGTAAAACCTGGCCGAAAGCCAGCCCTATTAAATAATACCCACTAGATTAAACTAAAAACAAACTTACTGGAAAGTTAACTTCTTGTTTTCTCTCAGATGTGTTGGCATTTTATGCATATTTTCACTTCCCTTGCTTTACAAGTTACACAGCCACACCACACCATTAGTTTCCATTCACTCCTCCCTATTATAACTAACATTGCCCACCTAATATTTATTTTCAGTTTGGGAAATCTCCTGACAGACCTTTTGGCTATATCACTATACCTATTTAATGATTCCCAGTCCCCATTTTTCCATGAAATTACTGACAATGGCTAGCATCACTGCTGATTTTTACTTGTCTTCAAATGCAATCATTAAAAAAAAAAAAAGTTAATGGAACATTAGAAACTACCCCATCAAAGCCTAAAGTTATGATAAAGGAGAAGGGGTGAGCACATACAGCTATTGTATTAAACAGGACGGGCCTGGGAATGATAGACCAGTGCGCCTCACTTCACTGCTTAAAAAATAAGGCAACAGATAAGCACCAGAAGGTAACAGAGTAACAGTAATACCAATTTGACATGATTTGTCTTTCACAAATCTAACGTCTTTCTACAACAGGATAATCAGTCTTGCAGGTAGAGGAAAGGCAGTGGATGTCTTAAGTCTCAACTTTGGTAAGGTACATCATCTCTTACGGCATTCTCATCAGTGAAATAGAAAAAATACCCATTAGAGTGTGAACTCAAAAATGAGTAGAAAACTACCCTAGCAATTACTAGTGTTCCAGTGTCAAACTGGAAAGTTGTCAGACTGGGTTCTGCATGGTTCAATCCTGCATTAGTGTTAATGAGTCCTTTCACTACTGACCTGGAGGACAGAAGACAGCATGCCTGTAAATCTACTGCAAGGTGGGAAGGATTATGAAAATTCTCAAGGATAAGAATAGAATTCAAAGTAATCTTGTCAGATGAGGAAAATGTAGACTAAATGGAGATAAGCCCAGAGGAAGACAACCAGAGAGAACATAACATTAGAGCAATGAATTCCCATTAGGGAAAACCAAAGAAACTGGGGTTGTGTTTGTTCCATAGAAGAGGTTTCTGATAGGAGAGAAATAAAGGCTGCTACTAAGGAAATTATTTTTCCCCACATCCATGATGATGGTAAGAAGAAAAAGTAGTAAGGTACTACAGCAGGGAAGTTAAACATTAGCATTAGCACTGGAATATGTTGTGCATCTTAATTATCTAGGTTTAAGAACTCTGTAGACAAAAATCAGTCAGGAATGACTTCTGTATTGCTGATCCAGACTTAGGAGAGAAGATAAGACTACATGACAAGCTCTTGGGGTTATTCCAGTCCTGATTCTAGAATGAATTCAATTTTATGCAAAAGCTGTGTATGTACCCGTACATTACACATACAAAGGACTCACTGCAACTAAATAACAATTAGTTGAAACTTGAGGTCAATTTTTGAGATTCAGAGGAATTACAATGTTTGAATGGGACATTCAGCCCCTTAAGAAGAAAAAATCATAGGTGCTGAGTAGAAGGATGTAGGTGATCCCCATTAGACATGGAAGTGAAAAGGGTGTGAAGTGAATTGGAATTGAAGGAAGGGACTGAGGGGGGCTAGGAAGCAAAAGCTTCCTTGTGAACAGGACACAAAGAGGGCTAAGGATTGCTTGGATTCTCCATTCCTTCTTCTTTCTTTTTGTGCTGTTGCCCTCAGAAAGTGCACCTCTTATCAAGTTGATGAGAAAGTAAAAATCTGAGGACCTCCCACCTTGCATTCCTGAAGCTTAGGTGTAGGTTCTAGTGGCTCAGTCCTCCCTGTGATAGAAAGCATTACTGCACAGGCACAGAGATAGATATTTAAATCCAGTCTTGAACTACATACTGTAGCTCATGTTTCCAAGAATTGGAGTCTGGCCTTCTTACTGAGTTTGCCAACAGAAATAGTGACTGAGATGGTATTGTTGAAATTCACCAGCACTCCCCACTGCCCCCTCCCCGGTCATAAGACAACAACATTTCTGCAGCATTTAACTGGAAGAGATTTGAGCCACATCTGAAAAGCCCTGAGCCAATGAATCTAAGCTACCTTTCCTGACAATGTTTATTTTAGTTATTACTGTAGTCTACCCTAGTAAAAGCTCAACTCAGCTGCTTAGCACTTGTACACAAAGTACATCAACAAATATAGCTGGGTCTGGGTGAGGTTTTTGAAGCTACAGTTTGAGTTTGGAATTGCAATTATTCAAACTCTAGTAAACGGGGCGAAAACTGCCATTTCTACTTTGGGATTATTGTACAAATTTCAAAGTAGATGCTCGTTCCCAAGAGGAACAAAATACATATGTTTTCAAATATTCTTGTGAATTATTTTTTTTTAAAACAGGTCTGACTCAAAGTGTTTTGCTTAATTAATGTAAAAAGGAATGTTTCAATGGACAATTCTCAAGCTTATATTTTGTTTACATGAAAGGAAATATTTTTAAATAAAAAACTTAAATATTCCATCTTGACAAGGTTTGGGGTTTTGTCTTTTAATCAGAGCTCTTTTTTGCCCAAGCATACCTTCATTAAAAAGAACACACTTTTCAAGAAGACATTTCCACAAAAATATCTTCCAACACATGGAACATTTACTAGAAGAAGTTTTTCTACTACCTTGCACTAAGATCAGTAACACTTCATTTTGCACAAAAAAAATACTGTAACTGAAATCTATCTATTCTTAATTTCATAATGAATTCATTCATAGATCTGGAGCCACAATGAGTTCTCCCAGTGTGAGAAGATACTGGCCTGATCCTATGTGAAAGCAACAGCAAGAATCAAGACAGCAGATATGATCCTTTAAAAACTCTTTGGCAAGTGAATAATTATTTTATTGTACTTCTTTTAAACAATTCAGTAAGAATGATAGGCTGAAAATATTTTAGTAGCAGGATGTTTTTTAAATTGGAAGATAGTCTCTAACTAGATGGTTTTATGCACAAATCTGTGTAGCTTTCATAAAAGGCAGAAAATATACTAGCGCTGGGGTGCATAACTGGCGCGTTAACAGTATGAACTGCAGAGTGATGGAGTAGGATAATCATGTTACAGTAAATCTGATGAAAGAAATGGCACATGGTACAGAAAATCAGCATCCAAACAATGCCACTCAGCTACAATAACCAGCAATCAGTCCCTCCAAACACTGCCCTTCCATGAAATAATTCCATGTAAAAGAACTTTTTTATATGCTCATTTTTCTGCAGCTGCCATGTCAGTTAAGCTACCATATTAGTGTTCAATCCTGCAAGCTGTCAATATTTCCTAGACTAATAGCATCAGGCACTTTGCTAACCATCAGCAGCTACAGCATTCTGACCAATCTGGAAGCAAGGGCTCCAAGTCAGTGAGCCCAAGAGTGCCTGGAACAAGAAATCAATTTTAATCTGAGGGAACCCTAATACACCTCCCTTCTAAAGCCTCTCAATTTTGAATGTGCCATAAAAAGTGTAAGAGGATGCGAGGGAACAACATACTTGAAAACTTGTGCACAGCTTTTTTAGGAATGTACAGACTCAAATTTAACATAGGCACAAAACAGTCTGAAAAAGTGAGATGGCTTTTTAGCACACAGAATTCAGATTAGTGTGACCTATCAATTCCTAATTCCATGTATACTGCAGTGCCTAAATAGTGCTTCATTATCCTGGACACCACACCTGCAAAAGCCCACAAAGTTCATCAGACTGAGCATGCTGCTCAATTTGTTTATTTTTTTTAATACATGAGTCATTCTGGAGATGCTTGGACTACTCTATCAATGCACATTGATTAGTCAATGTCTTATCTGTATGAAGAATATGTAAGCCACCTACTAAAATGTAAATTTTAAGGCAAAAATCCCTGTGCTGATTTTCCTCCACTGCTCAGCAAAAGTTGGGTGCATTCTGTATAGGCACATACATTTAACACAGATTTCAAGTTAACCCTCTGTTCTGCTTTTAAGCAGGAGTTAAGTGAGATAATATTTCTAAAGCTATGCTAGGGCTTCATTTAGCAGTACTGAGTGAGCCTTATCAAAAATAATTTCCTCCATGACCGTTTCTCAGCCATAAACAATAGGCAATGCAAAGGGCAGTACTGACCATATCCCCAGATCCCAGTTGTACTGGTTTTGGCTGGGATAGAGTTCATTTTCTTCATAGCAGCCCATATGATGCTGTTCTGGATTTGTGACCAGAACAGTGTTGATAACACAGAGACATTTTAGCACTTACACAGCATCAAGGCTTCCTCTGTTTCCCACTCTGCCCCCACAGTGAGGAGGCTGGGAGTGGGCAAGAGGCTGGGAGGGGACACAGCCAGGACAGCTGACCCCAGCTGACTGAAGGGATATTCCATACCACATAACATCGTGCTCAGTAACAAAATCTGGGGGGAAAGGAGGAGGCAGGGCTGACCTTCAGAATGATGGCATCTGTCTTCCCAGGTAACAGTTACATGTGACGGAAGCCCGCTTTCCTGGAAGCGGCTAAACACCTGCCCACCGATGGGAAGTACCAAATGAATTCCTTATTTTTCTTTGTTCACATGCGCAGTGTCACAGAGGCACGCACAATCAAATCCAATAGGTGTTAAAAGTCAGATTTATTCTTCAGTAAAAAGTCAGTTAGTTAGAATCCAATAACATTAGTAAACCACAGGCTCAATGACATAAGGGGAATTAGTACTACACAGCCAACTTAAGAATCCTTACGATTTAAAGGGGTGACTCAAAATGCGCATATCGCTCACCTAAAAGATGAGGACTCTCTCCCTTGAGGGGTTACCTCGGGCAGTGCCCCAACCCAAGGGGGAGTCCCTGACTGCAGACCCACTGCTCTGAGGAGGACCGATTCCAACATGTACTCCAGCATGACCCCATTTATACCCTTGTCGAATCTGATCTGTGGTCATTTAATCACTATTGGCCATAGAAGGTCACCTCAGTGTACCTGGCACATCTCAATCGGTCTGTTCAACTTTCAACCTGTGGCCTCTAGGGTTTGGGTTGTTTTTTTTTTTTACCTCTTCTCCCTGCCTGGACAAGTTCTGTTTCCTGCTGGGGGGAGTGTACTGCCACACGCAGATTTTGCTTTACCCATTAAACTGTCTTTATTGTCAACCCATGAGTTTTCTCACTTTTGCCCTTCCCATTTTCTCCCCCACTCTGCTGGGGAGGGTGCAGCAAGTCAGCGGCTGTTGGGAGCTGCCTACTGGGGCTAAACCACAACACCAGCCAGTACAAAAACAGTAGGTGCATATTTGGATTTTTGGTCATGCACAAGCCTACCTTTAGCCTGTCCAGTTTTGCTAGCTGTGCAGTGTAGAGCTGGTTGATGAAGCTTTTGAGTATGCATTTACAAGAACTACAGTCCATCCCTCCATGCAAAACTGCCCAGACTTGTAACCCCAAATACACCAAACTCAGATGCCACTGCCCATTCCTCCCACTTACTAACAGACGCATCCCAATCTCATAGCGGTTCAGTTTCTCACCCTACAAAACAGTGTGGAAGGCACAGTATGTCCCAAACTCTTCTGCCAGGATTTGGGTCCTTTGTAAGAATAAATTAATATTCTCTGACTGTCTCTTCTTCTCCGCTCACCTCAGACTCTGGTAATGTTGAATTTCAGAAGCTTTCTACGATCTTAAGGGGAACAAGTAATAACTTTCCAGCATTTTATAACCACCATTTCCAATAGCTCTGTGCCCAGTGATGCCAAAGTCCTAGCTGGCTGTTCAAATTATAGAGAGAATTTCCCCATATAGGGAAACCTTGATTATCCAAGTTCAGTTCTGGAGTTACGGCAAATGCCCTACTTAAAAACTTGCTAACAACTGACCCCATTTGTTTCTGTAAAGCCCAGAAATTTCATAATGTTCTCAAAACAAAAACTGAAGAAATATCTTCCCAAATGGTGGCAAGATTGAGCAGACAAATGTCAGTGCCAATCATTGTGCATCAATATCTAATACTTAGTCTCATCTACAATGAGCCATTCAAAAGCAGGTTATCAGAGGTACTTCTGAGGAACTAGAAAGAACAAAAGGAAATCAGAGCTACTGTAAAGTCATCCTGAATTCTCAGTGGAGTCACAAAGGGTTAAAAATGGCACTTTTAAATCTCTTTAAGCCTGAATTCAAATATAAAGGTAATTCAGCAAATTACTAAGTGCAACATGCATCTGACTAAACTATAGAAGGAGCTCAAATGCCCAGGTATCTCAACAGAATCTGGAAGGTGCCTCAGGGAACACCTGCTGTTTCATACAAGGAGATTCACTCTGAAGACAGGAACAAAACACCAAACCCCGTACAGAATTTGTTGCCTATTGAACTGAAGTCTCACAAAGGCAAAGTGATCCACAACTCGTGACTCCATGTTCAGTTTATCCTACTTGCTCTGAAACTACAGCAAGCAGAGTACAAGCAAAATAAGCTGTTTCGGCTATGTTCTGGGCTGCAGTTGGAAAAATCCGGTTTAGATGCTGTACCGCTCTGTAGGAATTAGTTGTTTCTCTTGATATTAAGTCTGGGCCAAAGCCATGCCTCTGTAGCAAAACTCCACTTTTAAGAAGATAGCCACATGGAAAATACACAACTGATTGACAGATGGATGCATCACTGCATACACCATTGCACCGCTTCACAAGCAAGAGGAGAGTCTCAAAGGCACCCTCCAGAAAATTACCAAGCTACTCACGTTCAGCTCCAAGGCCCAAGAAATGGCAGCTCTTTCTCTCTGCTGGCCAGCCTCACACCAGCAGGTACGAACAATCCCCAATATACTGGGGAACTGGATTGTTGGCAAAACATTGCATTTGCCCCACTTCAGCTTTAATCACAGCTCATAATCTGTACAAATGATCATAAGGAATATTATTGATCCGGAACAACTAGACAGAAATTTGTCTGTTCAATGTACAAGAATTATTTTTTTAAATTGTAAATTTCAGACAGAACTAGAAACAACAAGGATTGGTTTGTTGTTTGGTGGATTTTGTTCTCCCCCCCCCCCCCCCCCTTAAGATTTTTATTGAAAAGGAATGAGAAAATTGCCAGCTTCTGGCTAAAAAAATTTTAACCAAAAGCTTACTGAAGGTTGAGTTTCAGACTTAAGAAAAAATTTCTTCTTTTTTAAAGCAGAAGAGAAGTAGCACAAGAGATGCATACCATATACCTATAGTTGAAAGCCTATGTTTCCTAATGATGAAAATTGTGATGAGTCACTCAGATCTATTTGTGTTTCTCCACCCAAGTTTTCAAGCCTGGTGTTTACTTGGAATGAACTAGGAACAGAGGGCATTTGTTATCGATTTATTGAACTTTTTCTCTATGTCAGTGCTGTACTGATTATAGGTTACCTATATTTCATTCATATTTCATTCCCTATATTTCATTCATTCATTCAACTGGTCACAGGAAGACTGGTTATTTTATTGGCAAGGCACGCTGAAGGAATCAAGACTTTGTGTATTCCATAGAGTTAGCTGTATAATTAGTAAGGGAAAAGAAGTTAAATGAATGTTGCTCTCTATTTCACATCGTCTATGTAGTTTCCGCTAACAACTAACTCCACAGCACTTTTTTGCCACAATTCAATAATCAAACACTGGAAATTTGGGCCATTTTGACAGGACATTTTAATTACACTACGATTTTTTTATTTTTTTTTTTAAGCAGGTGAAGGCAAGACTCCGTCAACTGTTAAGTTGAAACACCTAATGACAATGAATGCAGATTTACTCACATAATCTCTTGCCATTGTTCAAAACCTGCAATTTCAGTGAGCATTCCTGCTATTTAATTTATCTCCCAAAAAAGGAACAAACAAAAGATCCCAGGGTCAAGTGCAATGAGACCTCTAAATCCACACAAGGAACTCCTGGTTTCCAAGGGGATCTACATTAGTACAGAAACCTGTTTGTAGCCTGCAAGATGCAGATACTAACAAATATATTATTTTATAAATATAGTGTTATTTTTACTTTTTCCATCAGTAAAGCAGAATTTCCATCATATTTTATATGAACTTAATCTCTGGTTTTGTTTTTTTATAATTACACTAACAAAGCAATAATGGGAGTTTCTTTTACCCTTCAACATCATGAGCTAGTCAGATGAGAACTTTGTATTGCATAATACATGATGCCCTGCTTTACATGTGATATGCTTTACAAAAATCTTAGTCTAATTGTGAAAGACTACTGTTACAAAACATTCTCATCACTGGCGTGTTTAATTGAGCTCCTGAGAGGCAGTATCAGTAAGACTTAGGGATAAATAACCAGTAGTCCCATTGGTCTCACCAAGAATCCATTGATGTTTCATAAATCCTAGTCAGTACAAATCTAATTGAGTTACCATGCTGAATTAGCTTACATCTAAATGGCATTCATGTCTACAAATGGAATAATTAGAGTCTAGAAAATGGGATATATCAAGTGCTATCCCAAGTGACAACAGCAAGACATTTGTATTCATTCAATCAACTGCTTTAAAAAAGCAGATGTAATACTTGATTTGGGGTTGATGATGAGACAGTGTTATTGAGTCTAGCAATGATATTAGACAGAGAATGTTAACTATTTCTTCATATCAATCTATTTATATTTATTCTAAGAGATTCTTCACTTTGATTCTTCCAGATTTTGCTTTAGGATACAAAGTCATTACATGACTACACACTCCCTATTTTATATCTAGGGTAATGAAATCAGCTACACTCATTAGCGCTCTTCTTTCCACTACTAGAATTCTAAGATGAATAGCAAATAAATCAATAAATAAGAGGGTTTGCAACAGCACTTTCAAAGCTACTAACATTTTCAGCCACAGTACCAAAGGAGTCTTTTTAGATAGAATAAAGCAAATAGGACTGTTCATTTTGTCACCTTGCTTAACCACTTTCTTCTATGTACTGAATTAAGTAAGGTACCATTACAGTCTTGCCAGAATGCAGCATCACCCTGCCAGTGACATCCTGCACTACAAACTGAAATTTATCAGATGCCACTAGTTGGCTGGTCCAGGTTTAGTTAAATACCATCTGTTTTTTTCAGGACAAATATAAAACACGGCTATCTCAGACTGTATATAAACCCACTATTAAATTAGGATGAATCTTTGCAATGCTGGATAACAGATTCCTTTAATTCAGAAAGTAGTCTAATTTGCATGCATATTTTATTTATTACACCAATTAAGTTTTGCAAATAGTTTGCAATGAGGTCCCTATGACCTAATAATTCACAATTACTCCTGGGATATCCTGCCCACTTTAGCACGTTTTGAATAATATTGCTATCTCCTTGAGAAAAATAATGCATTTTTTACATGATGGATTTATTAGGAGTGTGCACACCTCTTTCTTAACCAATTTTACTCTAGGCAGGGTTACTGGAACTACTTCATAGGCCTTTGTCATGTTGGTTAATGAATGCTTTCCTTCAGCTTCCTGTCTTTTCAGATACTTGTCTTCTAAGCTCTTGTGGAAATCCCATGTATATACAATCTAGATGAGCCCTCTGGGTGGTAACACAATATAAATGAATAATAACCATTTGAAACTGCCAGAATGATATTCTGTTTCTGCTATAGCGTTAGATAATGGAGCACAGCTGAAAATGGACATTGTGGAGCAAACTTATCACAGTCAAACCTACGCAAGTCTGGTAAACTTGCTTCAGATTCATACTGCAGAATTTAACTTCCAAAAAACTGCATCAGAAAAAATTTAATTTGAGAGTAACTTGGATCTATTCAAATAATGACAAGTTATATTGAGTTATTTTATAAGAACAAACTAGCATATAGTTTGCTCTGCTTTTATCAGCTTTATAAGGAATTCTAAATGAGCTCAGAGTATGAAAAACTGCTTTATTTTGGTAGTGCTCAAGCAAGACTGGCATTTCCTTATACTTCATATGTATAGCTTCCTCCCTTAAAGCGTTCAGCTAGTAATCTGCATTTCTAAATTTATTTTTTCATTCCATTACAAACTAACAAAACTTCCTCTTTATAAGAAAGAAAATTTCTAGGTTGCAAAGACAGTTAGGGAAGACAAGCTATTTGCTCAAAAAAAAAATCAGACATCATATATTTTGCCTGTGACTTTCACATAAAGACTTGAATATCTGCCTATGCTTTTGGAGAAGGTGATTCCTGTGGGAATAGAAACCTGCTCAAGAAATGAGTACCCTGCAACATAATGTACTTTTCTTTTTAAACTATCTATACATAGTGGTATGAAGCATCTTGGTATTCCTACATCTTTTCTTAGAAAACATACTTGGCCACACTCAGATAAAGCCCTAAAACGGGTATGTCAAGGTGAAAAATCCACCTTCCTGTGTCCTTTCAGTGCTTTTGCTACCAGGTGTGTTTTCCAACACTGGGCTAGAGCATAGGGGGAGCACTAAAGGCCCTGGCTTCCCAATGCCCCCCACCAGAAAAGCTGGCAGCTGCCTGCACAGCCTCCCTGCCTGCCCGCAGGTTCCATCACTGCCCAAGAGGCCCTTTGCTGAGAAAGCCTCTCTGGATATTCCCTTTTCTTTGGTGTGCTCTGCTATTTCACTCTGCTGAAGTACAACACTGAGTAAGCGCTCTTTTTTTCTCAGTGCTAACAGCTGCTAAATATTTGTGAACACATCTCAGCTTCAGTCTTCATTTTGTCAAAGTTGACACACCTCATCCCTTTCATTGTAGGTCATAGTTCTCCCCTTGCAGCCGTCTCTGAGTTTTGTCTCCCTCTACTGCTTTCTCATTTTACACTGTCTTTTGATAATGAAGTGCTGAGCACTATACTCCACGTAGAGCCAGATCCTGCCTTCATCCAGAGAAAATAGCTTGGTGCACTTTGCACACAGATGGCAACATCTGCCCACTTTAACACACCAGATCCTACCCCAAAAGCAACTGAAATCCTTCCTACTGCTGACTTCAAGCTACTACTTCGTGCTAAGCCTTTGCAATGACCTACCAAGTTTCCTGTCCCATCACCCACCCGTGGCTTTTCACCTCAGTCATTCCTATAAGTAAATCTCATTTCAGATCATTTTCCCCAGATGATTTGATCTGATCCTATTTTGCCCAGCAAAATGGATTCATTGGTACTTTCTACCTGTTCTAACACCTTTAGATTCTTTTCTTGTCTGCCTGAAGCTCCTCTTGCTAAAATGCACCTAGCAATGTAAAAAATAAAATAAAACGGGCAATTCCCAAACAGGCAACTACAGAGAACATGACTGCTTTAAATGAATAAAAAAAAAAGGAAAAGTAGCTGTTTCCTCATCACCAGCAAACTGTTTCAGAAGGGAATGCTCCAAAAGGCCTACATCATGCCTTTGTTTATAGCGGTACACATGCTTTGTTGATAGCAAAATGAAGTAATGAGTTCTGCATTTTGGTCTACTGAAATTTGGGGTTAAGCAAGCGGGAGCTGTACTCACATGTGAGAAAATAACCCAAACCAGCAAAAATGTGCAGAATAAAAGGCTGTTATACAATGTAAATCTCAAGTGGCTACATCCTCTGGAGCAATGAGGACTGAAACCAAACCCCTTGCTGAATGAGGTATGTAATGAAAGATCTTACAAAATGAGCTTAAAACAAAGCATGTTTACAATATTCATAAGCATGGTATGAAATAGTCACAAACTACATAATATTCCAGTTCTTTGAGGTTTTTCTAGTTTAATTCTGTGCGATTTCATTAACACCCTTGCAAGGAGAAGTGCTTGAAAGAACTCCATAATATAGGTCATTTTTAGTAGACATTTATATTCCGTTGTTAATTGGTGATGCAAGGAGGAATGAAATAGCCTAGGAAGTATACTACAGGGAATAGCTTGCATTGGCAAACAAAATGAGCGAGTAACCTAGCAGATCTGTTTCCTTTTCTAAAATCCTTCTATGGCACTGCATTTCCAAGTATGACTGTGAAAAGCAACAAATTAGAATTAGTACAAATCATTTTGTGTTATGCCAACAGTTAAGTGACATGCAGGGCAAATGAACCAAACCCCCATTTTTTCTGTGCACCAAGCTAACAATCTGAGATGGCAAACACAGATTAAGACACCAACCCAGAAAACGCTGTAGTGACCACACAAAACTAGAACACTTTGTTTCATTATGATGGAGATATATTTAGTTGGACTACATTTCCCATCATGCAATGTGCAGGAACTTGATTGACAGTTTTAGTAACTACATTTTCATAAAATAGAATTGTGACTCAGCTACAAGAAAAAAATACTGTGTGAAATTGCTTGGTGTTATTTAAAAGGACACAGACTAAATGATTGTTTATCAGTATACAAAATACTGAGTGAAATTTTCCCACAGGAGTAGCAGCCTGAATAGTATTAACAGTGCTTTAAACTGTAATGAATTCCCAGTCTAATTCACTATGAGGTTTCAATTTATACCACATTTAGAGTACTCCAGGTTCAAGTAATCACTGCAGTAATTAGCTTACTTCCAGTCCTCCAAAATAAACCCACTAATTTTTGCAATCAGCCTTCATTTGGTTAATCACCAGTTTAATTGATTTAATTAGTTTGATCTGCAAAATTAGTCAAGTGTAAATACTGTTTTGTAAACAGAGTTTAGCTCCAAGCTGTAATATAGGGAATTCTAATTCAAAGCTACAGTTAATAATAAAAACCAACACACACATGATTTTGTTGCAGTATCCAGCGGTTTTAAGTCTGCAAGACACAAATTTACACTTTTAATAGATAATGCTATTTAATATTAGTGACAAAACTAAGGACATTGCCTCTCAAAGTTTTATTCTTGACTAATGCTTTTTACACTGTGACAACTGACACTAGAAAGGTGTTTTGGCTTTCTCTAGGTTAAGAGCAGAATATTTCCTTTTTTATTTTGCTTTTGGTTTCAAAAGATGCTAAAAGGCATTTATTAATGAGCTAGGCCAAAGGAAAAAAAATATATAAGGAGAACTCTGGTTACTCCTAAACAAACATTATTTTGGAACGTTTTAGAAGGCATGGGAAAATGAAACAAGCCAAGCTGCAAACCTGAGTGGTAACATACAAGGCAGAGGGGATGTCTAAACAGAAATAGCACCCTGAAATTACAAGTTGAATATGATTTGGAATAGCACTGGAATCAAAGATTTGTCATCCTAGCACAGCTCCATCAGTTATTGATACTAATCATCATAAAAGTACATTTGATCCTCAAAAAAAAGGCTATGTATTTCATGACAAATACCCAAATTCACCCATGTACACATTAAACTCTTTAAAGTTATCCAGAAGATACAGAGCATGTGTTCAGAACAAGGCAAGTGTCTTCATGGTAGGCAGCCTAGCGGATACCTAGAAGGCCAGAAAAACTGGCAAACAGAAACCAGCCTTCCATTGAATAGTATTCAGAGAAAAGAAGTGACTGGGATGTACCACATAAATGAGAAAGACGGGGGGTAGAATAAAAGAAAAAGAAAAAATGGCCAAGTTTATATGAAAATTTTCTTTCCAAAGAATGTAAGCTAATAAAAGCACAAGTCTAGGATGCAGATAAGGGATCCATTCTTAGCTCTGCTGGGCTGCCTTTGCCATTATGGTCAAGTCATTTAGATTTTCTGAATCTCACTTCAAACTGTAAATGTAAATAGTGTTAGTTCCTAAGTCATACAGGCAGTGCATCAATCCATTAAAGAAAAGGGGGGGGGGGGGGACGGATACGACCCTTCTATTGAAAAATAAGATTCTAGCAACAAAACATCCAAAAGTTCTCAGATTATTTTTCTCCCTAAAAAAATTATTTCTATTTCAAATTGTTTTAAATGAAATTTTTATTCTATTTTAGTTTATTTAAAGATTTTCCTTTTTTTTTTTTTTTTTGGTACCAAGTATTTGTACCCATCTCCCACCTAAATCTTGTCCCTGAATATAAAAGTATCTATAAAACTCCTTTTCCTCCTATTTTCCCCCACCCCTTTTTCCAGGTGAACCTTTCAAAATTATTTCAATTTGAAGTAATTTAACCACCATACCCAAACATTTCAAGATTTCTTTCACTGTCTGAAAATTGTTTCCTGACAGCAGGACATTTTCCTAACTCCAGAGATATTACAGTTGCAGAGATATTGCAAGTTCAGAGAAGAAAAAGGAAAGAGGGAAGAAGGAAAAAAAAAAAAGATAAATCCAACTATAATTTTTTTCAGTTCTCTTCACTGTAAGAAATGGAAAACATCCAAGAAAAGACACATTTAGGAAAAAACTAAAAAGTGAAATCAATTTTCTGTTCATTCTGATTTGAATTTCTCTCTAACAAAACATTTCCAACTTCCTATCAAATATTTTGTTCAAAGTATTTCACAGGAAAGGTTTTTTGTTTCTTTGATTAGCCACTTGGGTGAAAAACATAAACAACAATGAAACAAGAGCAACTCATCTGAGCCTTTCAAGCTTTAGAAAAGTATTCATACAACTCTGGAGAAGGCCAGAAGCCAGCCAAGAGAGCTGCAGGGCAGAAGCCTGCAGCCAGCCACATGCCTAAGCTCAGTGACAGTCTTTATTCCACCCATTGCATCGCCGCTCAGTCCATGTTCCATCACAGAAAGACTGAAAACTTGCAAGATCTAAACTAAGAAGGAACTGCAACATCTGCACCACTTCTTTCCTATCATTTTAAAGCCTTGTTTTTCATATCGTATGATGTATTAATTTGTGCATTTGCAAAAACAACTGTGAATTCTGTTTTGTACATGCGGTGTGGTTACCACTAAGGAGGATTTGGGGGATTCGCATTAAACTGAGTCCCAGATGGTTTTGTCCCTGTGATTTGCATTGATCTGTTCTTTGTCAGTTCTAATTATCAATCAAAATGACTGAATTAAGTCAACCACTCTGCAGAAGACCTATTTATGCATATGATCAAAAGCACAGCTATGATACAAAGCCTGAAGAGTTTCCCCAGTGCTCCATGTAACTTCAGTGATAGGTCTCTTCATAGAAGACGCAACCCTACCCCTGCCCCATCTCCTGAGCTAACACAGTCTGTTTAAGTCTCAGTCTCTCTGCAGGACTTTTGTGTGAATAAATAACATTTGCTGGATGAAAATAAAACCTCTAATCACCAAGCCCTTGAAGGAGAGCACCCTGTGGAATAGATTACAATATTTTAGCATGTTCATTTCATTTGGTGTTTCCACTAGTGCTCTTTTAACAATGATACAAACTGCACATTGGGTACTCATTACACCAGACTGGAGAGAGTAGGATATCTTGTAAATATGCATTAAACAGTGGCTAGATTTTCCTTCACTACATGCTGTGTCTGAGCTGAGGCACAAACATGTATACTTGAGAGCAGTAGTTGGGGTATATTCCTGGCATGCTGCCATTGTCAGTGAAATATGTCCTTTTTACAGATGTTTCTTATACTATTGGGAACAAATTGCTCATCCATATACACAAAGACATACACAGATAGACATAAGGTACTATGAAGAAAAAATTTATGTTTATATAGCCAGCAAAAAATGGGTTTAAATAAATTCAGTTTGGAGAGTACTAAGTGTGTGCATCTTAATGCAACAGACAGCTTCCATTTTCTTAAACACAAGTCAGAGATTAAAAAAAAGCATGTTGCATTTCATAGGTGGGCTTAGAAATGCAGATCATTAAGTTTAACCAAATGCAAAGCATAATTGAAGCTTATTAGCTTTGTTGGTATATATAAGCAACATATTAACTAGTTTTACAAATAAACTGCAATTTATACTTTCGCATTCTGTTGCTTTGAAACAGATCTGTCATACGACTATGAACACTGGGACAATTCCAGAGTTCCTGAAGCCAATTCGTGCAGAAGCTACAGCACATTTCATTCTTCTGAGAAGTGAAAGGTGTCCCCAGATTGCTCAGATATGGAAAGATCTGTTTGATGAATGAGCTGGACAAGAACTTCAGATTGCTCAGATGACTTGACATCAGAGCCCTGCAGGTAGGAGTCCTTATTAGCAGGGACCTTTAAGACTTTTTAAAGGGTTGTAGCTTTTACACGCATATAATAGGAACACTTCTGAAAGTTTAGAGGCTGGGAATCTCTATTTGATTTCAGAGTCCCAATTCCACTATCACCAGGGCTGGATCTATGCACTTGAATGTGAGGATCTCCATCACCACATTTCTATCAAAGGTGGCAGAATATATGAGAAGACATTTAGACCAGATTCACACTCTTAGTTTTATGCTGTTTATGGGAAGATCCTGCAGAAGCCTGGAGCAGTGTGGATGTATGATATCTGGTCCAGAATAAACATTACTAGTACCAAGTTGTATCATCAATATTCTTAACAAATTCAGACCAGTGGAATGAGCTCAATACCTGTTGCTAATCCAACATTATGTGGAAGCAATTTTTTTGCTTTCATAATTAGAAACCCTAAAAGAGCATTTACTTCATCATTGAACTGTGGCTCCAAAATCCTATATACCCTGACCACATTTTAACTAACTTGCAATTTTTTTATTTATTTTATTTTTATAGCAAGCCCTGTTAGCTTTGCTCTCATAGGAACAAGAAATCAAGAGACTGAAATACATTCTGTATTCTTATTTATATGCATTATTCATATTCATGTTTTGTAAGAGACTGATGGATTTTCTAATTTGTAAGATTTCTTAGGCAATCAAGAGTAACTCTGAAACAACAATGAATGGATAATGATCATACTTGCTATGTTTGATTTAATGCATTTGGCTAGGGTTAACCTATTTGTGTTTGCTTCCTTCAACCGTACATTTGTAAAGTTTCATTAAAATGAAAAAGGGTTGTACATATTCCTGCAAAGCATCCTGCATGTTCTTCAGTAGCTTTTAGACCAGATCATTTCCTGTTTTGAAGGAGCAAACAAGCCTCAGCAGAAGCTTCAAAGCTTTTTTGATTTTTAACAATCACATTAGCTTACATTACACAGCTCTAATCATGAATGCTCTAAGAACTGCTTGAGATTTTTCCTGTTTAAATGTTATATTTTTGGACTAAATAAAGCCAAACTTAGTAAGTAATTATTGTTAAAGTCACAGCAAAGATCCCCCCCCGCCTTCCATATAGCCTGTGGCTTGTGATCAGAGGGAATGAGAACAAGTTACAGAAAATATACAGCATTACAGGCCACATGTATAAAGGAATAAGCAACAGTTACTTCCTACGTATTCTGGCAGCTCTCAGAATTTCTGGCAGAGCTAGCAGAATTTAAGTGATTTCAGGCACAACATGGTCACATACGATCGCTTAATGACCACTAAAAAAAATTCATACAGCCACTGGCATAGGCGCACTCTCAGATACACACCCTAGTTTCAATCATATTAATTCCAAAATGAAGTTACTCACCCTCTGCCTTTGATCGAGGCCTCAAAGTTCTCACAAAAGAAGTCTCTCCTTGGAAATGAGGACTGTATCAATACAAACATTTCCTTCCAGATGCTAGCTGCTTTCCTCATGAACCGAGTATGTTTTACTCCTAGACCACACCCTTTCTGTATGTCACATAGATGCTTTCTCTAGGAAGGCTAGCAAACTCCTGTTACAGCAGCACATTAACTTCAGAGTGCCTACAGACTCACATCTGCCACACAAACCTATGTAGTCTCCCACCAGCTGTATCCTACAAAGGTGATTGCACATTAATACAATCTTCTTTCTTTCCCCTTATCACCCTCACTAAAGAGAAGACTGTTCCAAGTCACTGCACTGCTTAAGTGGATGGCTCCAGGGGTTGAGAAAAGTTTTTTAAAAATAATTTAAAAATGGGTGGGAAGAAGAATAGTGAAAAGAGAAAGACTTATTTGTAAGTGTCCTAGAATTTTTTTGAATGACTGCTAATTAAGACCACCTTAATCTTCTGAATGCCTTTGAGGTCACACTTCCACAGGAGCTTCCACAAATGCTGACAATTACTTGCAAAAGCAATCAGCAGCCTTCTGCATGGGCATCCCCTTGAGTACCCTGAGCATCAGGTGCCAGTCCTTATTTTTGAGATAGTAAGGACACAGCAGGAACCTGCACAGAACTTTTCCTTGGCATTTAAAAAGGTTTTTAAACAAGTGAACATCACTTCAATTTTTGTGATCTATAGCATCCCTATACTTATACCTTATTGTCCTGACTTATTCCTCCTATATCATATGTCATCCTTCACTGATCTATTTCTGTGACTATAAGACTGTTAATTTGCCATGCAGCACGTGGCTATATTGGGTAGCAAAACAGCCAAAATGAACAAAAAAACACTTCTGAGGATACTGTACAATACTTTGTATTACAGACTTTAGCAAGAACACACTGTTTTTAATGATTAATCTATTCCTGAATCCCTTCCCATCAGGATTTTTTAATAACCAGGTAATATCACATGACTGTCATCATCTTCAAATGGAAATCATTATGCTGAGACCAATAAGCCACAAGGAGCAAATACTGATATTTTTAAGATTATTAATGGAATCAAGGCCTGAAAATTGCAAGAATCAGATGAACACTTGTAGGAATAATGTAATCCCAATTAACAGCAACAGGTTTATATAACTGTATCTGAAGACAGCAAATGTCACTCGTGAAGGAAAACGTTGTCAGAATAAATTTGTAAAAAGTAATGAGAATAAATTAAGATATAAAAGCTACCTGGAGGGTAGCACTTTGCCTATTCCTCCACCTTCAGTCTGCACCATACAATGCAAGTCAGCTGAGCAGAGGTATAGTTAATAACACCTCTTCATGCAGTTCTGTGCTTTCATACGATGTTTATTTATTTGGCTATATTCCACCAACCTTAAGAAATTATGTTTTCATAAACTCCTAGAATTTACTTCCCTTTTGTGAGTTCCCTTATTCCCCTTCTACGAATACTAAAAATCTAACCATTTAATGTGACCAACTGACCAAAAAGAAGCTAAAATGCATACAGCATTACTCCAGATCTGTAACCAGAATTAAGGGATTAATTCACAAGAAAAAACTGTAATAAACTCCATTACAGTTTTTAATGTAATGTACCTTGGGACGCAACAGTATTTTTAAAACAACACTGCAGATACTTAAGCAATTGTCATACTTTTATAATTGTCAGCTTCACTCTATTTTCATTGCACAACAGTGGCATGTGCATTGAGTTTCATAGCTTCATGATGGGCTATTTGTCACATTTTCTTTAAACTGCTCTACAGACCTTAGAAGCCCAAGTCCTATTTTCAAAGGCAACTTTACCTCAAATACCCTAAGCTGCATAGCTTTGAATGAGGCTGCAGGTGCCAACCTGATGGACAGGCAGACAGACAGAACGGTCCATGGTTGTAAATAAACACCAAAGTGGTATTTAAGGAAAGCAATTAAGACCCTAATTCCTACTGAAATCAAAGGCACTGAGCTCCTAAGTGGACTGAAAAACCTTTCTTGAAGCATATCAACACTTTAAGGCATAGCCACACCTCTAAAAAAAACAGACTGAAAACACAGACCTGGAAAATATTAGCTCTTTTCAGAAGGGACAATCTGATATTCCACATACTATAAGTAGCATGTGTATGCATTTGTGTGTATACACACATGTATACCTGCATAGTGCATTGGTTACACATGAAAGAAGCTGTAAGACATTTCATGGATCTTGGCCCTCCCTATCAATCCCTCATCTTCCTGCAACACAGTCCCAGGATAACTTGACAGATGCTTTCTCACTCACTTCCTCCAACAGCTGCAGCTTTAGATCACCTGTGAGCCCCGCTGCAGAGTGTATGGTCAGCCCAGATATGAAAAAATACTATTAAACTGATCACAAATCACTGATGGTCACCCCTGCCCTGTTTGTACACACCACAGTACACACTTCATCACCCCTTGGCTGGGTGGCTCTCCTGTTCTTGCTGCTGCTTAACCTTCAGGAACTTTCCTGGTCACAGAAGTCTTCATACTCTCTGGAAATAGTTTTGCCCGTTCTAGGGTCTAGCTCCTTAATCTCTCTAGTGAAGCAGCTACGTCAAATAAACATGTTTTACAAACACTAGTGTTCATTTAATGCTGAGGTACCACAACCACTTGAAACGCTAAACTCCAGTCAACCTTTATAATGCCTGTTCTTTTTTTTTTTTTTTTGGCTGGCAATATTACACATCCTTGTATAGCTACTGTGAATATTCAAATACTGTAATTGGAAATGATTTACTTTGTTTTGAATTAACTAAAATTCCATTGTTAAGCACAAATACTGCTTCACTAAATCATCAAGCTTTTAATAGGTCCACATGAGCAGGTTACCGAGCGTGTTAGGATTTATAATACTCCTGGGGAGCTGACCACTGTATTATGCTTCCTGCTGCTAGGTAATATGCATGACACATTTCTGGACACTAATTCATTTATTTAATAGTAACAGTATGCAAAAACAGAGTTCAAAATGAGGCTGACAAAGAAGGTATAAAAGTTTTATTAATCCATAGCTAATCAAAGGCCAGAGGAAGGCATATAATGGTGGCATTTACAGACCATATCGAATGTGAATAAATTAAATTTTTGTTTCCTAAAATCTTACTAATAGGATGTATTCAGCTTGAAACATTTATACTTTTAATTACAGTGGCAGCCAATTTAGAGCGGGTATCTGGTTGTATTGTACTTAAAACTTTGCATCAAGGATCTCTACAAATCCTCTCATCAGCTATTTTTTGAATCTGATTTGTTACTGTGTGCACTGTGTCCATGCTCAGAAATAATAACATTATTTACTTTCTCATTTAATTATACAGTGACAGATTACTTGTAGGGGGAAAGGGCACTGAGGGAAAGTATTTTCTTCCTGTGAGAGAAATTCCCCTGAAAGGCTCAGCATCATGTACATACAATATAACTTTATAGCTCTATCCTTCAAATGTTTGTATACATGAATAAATCGATAGAACTACTCATATGGAAACAGTCATTTCTCCAGGCAAAAGTTTTCATAGGATCATACCCTCATTTCTAACAAGTTATCAAACATTTGGGATTACATTGCAAATTTTGTTCAGAAAAAAACTAACAGTCAATTACTCATAAACATAAGTAACAGCTGACTCAAATATATAAAGAAAAGAAAGAAAATTAAAAGGAAAAGGAAAACTGGCAGCCATACCAATTTGATGTCTGTTTTGAAATACCCTTAAAATTTTTTATTTGACTTCAATTCCATTCTTCCAGAAAGCGAGCCAGAGATTCCATACTCTAATTTAGAAAGGACAGAAAAAAATTAGAGTCACAATGCTTCTATAAAATCTTTTAGATATCAAGACAAATTTCAATAACATTGTCATTTCTTCCTGTTCCCCCCCCCAACAATCTGGAGTTGGGAAAAGATGACATTTTGCTGAAAATACAAAATTATCCTTTTTAGTTTACTTGGGAAGCAAATGCACATGTGAAGTTTGTAGTTCTATGCCACTGATGAGCCCTTACCCACCAAAGAACTAAAGCATTTCCAAAACAAGATAGCAATCTGGGACTCAGAGAAAAAAAAGAGAGTTTGCCATCTTTGGAAGAAAGGGCAGGCAACTCAGGAAGACTACAGGGATCTTGACAGGTCATGCAGAGAGAAAATTAGAAAGGCAAAAGCTCAGCTAGAACTCAATCTCGCCACTGTGCTAAGAGACGACAAAAAATGTTTTTACAAATAAGTTAACAACAAAAAGAGAGCCAAGGAGAATATCCATCCTTTATTGGATGCAGAGGGGGACATTGCCACCAAAGATGAGGAAAAGGCTGAGGTACTTAATGCCTTCTTTGCTTCAGTCTTTAATAGTGAGACCAGTTATCCTCAGGGTACTCAGTCCCCTGAGCTGGAAGACAGGGACGGAGAGCAGAATATACCCCCCATAATCCAGGAGGAAGTAGTTAATGACCTGCTACACCACCTGGACACTCACAAGTTTATGGGACCAGAAGGGATCCATCCGGAGAGAGCTGGTGGATGAGCTTGCCAAACCACTCTCCATCATTTATCAGCAGTCCTGGTCAACAGAGAAGGTCCCAGACGACTGGAGGCTTGCCAATGTGATGCCCGTTTACAAGAAGGGTTGGAAGGAGGATCCAGGGAACTACAGGCCTGTCAGCCTGACCTCGGTACCGGGGAGGATTACGGAGCGGTTCATCTTGAGTGCGCTCACACGGCATGTGCAGGACAACCAGGGGATCAGGCCCAGCCAGCACGGGTTCATGAAAGGCAGGTCCTGCTTGACCAACCTGATCTCCTTCTATGACCAGGTGACCCACCTAGTGGATGAGGGGAAGGCTGTGGATGTTGTCTACCTGGACTTTAGTAAGGCCTTTGACACTGTCTCTCACAGCATACTCCTTGAGAAGCTGGTGGCTCATGGCTTGGACAGGTGTACTCTTTGCTGGGCAAAAAGCTGGCTGGATGGACAAGCCCAGAGAGTTGTGGTGAAAGGAGTTAAATCCAGTTGGCGGCTGGTAACAAGTGGTGTTCCCCAGGGCTCAGTTTTGGGGCCAGTTCTCTTTAATATTTTTATCAATGATCCAGATGAGGGGATTGAGTGCACCCTCAGTAAGTTTGCTGATGACATCAAGTCGGGAGGGAGGGTTGATCTGCTTGAGGGTAGGAAGGCTCTACAGAGGGATCTGGACAGGCTGGATCGATGGGCTGAGGCCAGTTGTATGAGGTTCAACAAGGCCGAGTGCCGGGTCCTGCACTTCAGTCACAGCAACCCCATGCAGCGCTACAGGCTTGGGGAAGAGTGGCTGGAAAGCTGCCTGGTAGAAAAAGACCTGGGGGTGCTGGTCGACAGCCGGCTGAATACGAGCCAGCAGTGTGCCCAGGTGGCCAAGAAGGCCAACGGCATCCTGGCCTGCATCAGAAATAGTGTGGCCAGCAGGAGCAGGGAGGTGATTGTTCCCCTGTACTCAGCACTGGTGAGGCCACACCTTGTGTTCAGTTTTGGGCCCCTCACAACAAGAAAGACATTGAGGTGCTGGAGCATGTCCAGAGGAGGTCAACCAAGTTGGTGAGGGGCCTGGAGCATAAGTCTTATGAGGAGCGGCTGAGGGAACTGGGGTTGTTTAGTCTGGAGAAAAGGAGGCTGAGGCAAGACCTTATCACTCTACAACTACCTGAAAGAGGGTTGTAGTGAGGTAGATACTGGTCTCTTCTATCAAGTAACTAGTGACAGGATGAGAGGAAATGGCCTCAAGTTGCACCAGGGAAGGTTTAGATTGGATATTAGAAAAAATTTCTTTACTGAAAGGGTTGTCAGGTGTTGGAACAGGCTGCCCAGGGAAGTGGTGGAGTCACCATCCCTGGAGGTGTTCAAAAACACATAGATGTGGCACTTCAGGACATGGTTTAGTGGGCATGGTGGTGTTGGGTTGACAGTTGGACTCGATGATCTTAAAGGTCTTTTCCAACCTAAACAATTCCATGATTCTGTGATTCTAATTCTATGGAAATCAAGGTGGCTACTTGCTGCTTAAGTGAAGGCAGATGCTTCAGTGCTCTACTGAATCACAGACTTCGAGTCTTTGCCACACACAACCTTCTTGTAGAGCTGGAAACAGAACTTGCAGTCTATTGACTACGAGCTCTATACTTTAACTATGGCTCTCCTGTAAGAAAGACCTAAAGACTTCCCAGAGAAGTAAAAGTCTACAAAATTATGACATTTATTCTTCACTATTAGCAGCATGGTACATTTGGCTACTGCAACAGAATAGACACAATATTCAGAGCAAGATGTATCAGCTGGAGCTTAGCACAGCATTAAAATTCCTGTCGGTTTTGCATGGCTTGCTGCTCAGGTAGAAGAGCACAGATATGCAGAATGTGTCCTACATACCAGCCACAAAGGGCACACCTAAGGGATGGATTATCAGTCCATCTAGTTAGGGCCAGACTCAAAGGTGTTTGAATGCCTGAATCGGTTATTCTCCTTAAACACATCTGTCAATCAGTGTCTTGTTCTTTTCCTTTCTGGTCAAGTCACCAACTCATTTCATACTATGCTTCCATCCACCTCTTCCCTCCTTTGCTCTACTTTACTGCTTCCATTTGTTCTCTGTTTTGACTCTTGAAGGGGCTTCTCTCATTATGAGTTTGTAGGGCACCTCATACAGAATACCCTGATACTACTTTGTAATTTCACCACATTTCAATAACACAAACAAAACGATGTAATGGCTATGGACAGCAACCTCTGACCATGCACAGTGTAAAGTTGAAGCTGCGAAGACACAATATTCAGAAGCCTAAACTCCCAATGAGCTTTGCTTAGGTCAGGCAGAGTGAGAGAACAAGTAGATTCAGAGAGATGACCATGGTCCAACTCAGCTTTAGATTACATAAGATTGCCTTAAGACTGTCATTTATACTAGCTACATTAGCTCTTCATCAGTACCTGCATCAGCTGAAAAAGGACTAGCATGTTAGACATATAAATTCTACCTCTCTAGAGGATGGACACATTCACATACATTCCTCCCAACTTCTGTCAATGTCTTCCCTCAGGAGGAGGGGGACCTCCTGGATAGGAATATGCCACGCACATCCAACAGAAAGGGTCCAAACCTGGAAAATCTAAGTGAAGCTTGAAGGGGACTCTAAGCTTATCTGTTTCCCTTCTTCAGCCTCTGCTTTGTAGACCACAAGCAGCAGCGACTATACCCGACACATAACCTTTTATTGGCTGTTGCTGTAGCACAAGTCGCAAAGTGTGAAAGGAATGACTGATGTGTCTGTGATGATGGGTGACAGTCAAGTACCATAACTGCAAAAGTAGCTGCCTGGAAACTGACACAATTAATGATTTCAGACATTGTACTGGGGGGGGGGATAATTTACTAAAACAATGGAAAGATTTGTAAGCCTCTTGAATTTGCTTTTAAGAACCCTAAAAGAATTGTCAAAAATATCAAAGACAGTATTCCACAATATCAAGAAAACAACGCAGAAATAAGACACATTTAACACACAAGATCTCATATTTTAGTAACTATGGGTAACTTTAATTAAGCTACATAAGTATATTCTAGAAGGTAGGTTCATATGACATGTACAAACTATTTCAGCTTTGCTCTTGCTATTCATACTACTGTAGAAACCTCAAGCAAAAATAGTCTTATATCAGCAAAAAACCTGCACCCAGTGGAAATTATGCGAGTCAGTCTGGGTCATGTGAGCTATGCATGACTAGGGATGCTGCCTAAGCAGGGCCCTGACATACTCATAGAAAAGGTTGGTTTCCTATACACACACTTTTTATATATATATATATATATACACGTGTATATAAAGTCATGTACTGAGAAACAGAGACAGTACACTCATTTTGCATATGCCTACTGTAGCCAACTGGCTGCACTTCCTTCTGTCTCTGATATTTGCCACCAAGACAGTTACAGGCTGGGGATAAGCTCTTATGAAGTTCTGAAGAAACCTGAAGGATTACAAGATGAGTTCTCAGGAGTTACAGCTCTTGAGCAAAGGCTTCAGCTCTACATCACTGTACTGCAGTTTCAAGACCTACGGTAATCGTGCATGTTTGCATTCTTTGCTTGTGGTGACACTGAGGTAAGATCTGTCATGGGAGCATAAATGAATATTTAAGCAAACAAGTTTTACCTTGCATTAGTAACAGATAAAAAGAGTAGAAAAACTTGTTACCTTGCCTCCACAGCTGAACAGTTGCTTATGAAGCTGCAGTAACTCAGCTGTGGGTCTAAGTCTCAAAGTAGTAAGTCTACACATCTATTTGTGGAGGAAGGGGAGGAAGTAATGTGAAGGACACTTACAATTTGCTCATTTGTGATAGTGGATGAGAGCTCTAAACAGTACCACACTTCATCTCCTGTAATTTCAAGGGACAGTAACAGTAAGAATAAGTGTCTGATGGGTCTCCTCTCCTGAAGCAAAATCTAAACTGAAGTCAGCTTTGAAGAAATTGCACTTTATATATTTAGATATTGCACTTGATATATTTACCTTATGAAGGCAGGTAAGAACCACCCATATTGTAACTGCAGGAACATACTAAAAGTCAGAGCATACCCTAAATTTATTTGCATGAGTACTGCTAATACACTGGGATACCTCATTTAGTGAAGCTTCCACAAGGACAGGCATAATCTTGCTGCATAAAATCAGATTAAACTTTTTTCAGTCTGCTTCAGAGGGACAGTAATTCTTTGAAATGGGACACAAGGTTCTCATTTGCACACCAAGGCTGAATAAAGGTCTAATTTTAGCTTTCATATAAGAAAGGCTAATTTCAATTGCCAATTAAATGATTTAATTTAGACTTTAGTGTCTAATATGGATCACTTCATAAAAAACTTCAGTATTCTCTTAACTGAGGTATGCTTACTGCTAACTGAAGTTCTGCCTTTCTTATTTGATTTTGTTCTTTAAAACAAATTAATCATTATTTGTGCCACCAAATAAGGACGAGTCCGCTTACAAAGGCTGAAGGACAGAACAGGTTATTTTGATTTTCATATCCACTAATGGAGTTAAAGTAAAACCAGAGTAAAATAGTGATCCTACTGTTCACATTATAAATGCTATTGACTTGTATTCAGAGCAGCCTGGCTGTGTATGAGGAACAGCAGTCGCTGCAGGCTGTACTGGGAAAACCTAGGCAGTATTCACGATGGATTTGTTCAACATCTACGTGCAACAGCAGTGAATGTTTGAGAGATCAAGTTATCACTGCCTTAAATCCCTAATCATGTTAACATACACTTCATAAACCAACTGGACAAGCAGACAACATGGAAAGCCTAAAGGTTAAGTACACATTATTGACCTCAAGGAAGCTGTGTTCTACAGATCATTAAATATGTTGTGCTCTTCTGTTTCAGCTGGTCACACTGAAAAGTGCCCTAGGAACATTATTTAATGCTTAGATGTTCTACCTACGTTTGTGTGACATAAAATCAATACCTTTCCCCTAACCTTACTTGCTTAGATTATTCTCAGCTATTAGCTGCTTTTTAAACCACAATGAGTTCTACCATTTGCATGCATGTGTATGTGTCCTTTCATATATTTTCATGACATATAGACACGGATAGGGAACTCATTTTCCCTACATTGGGGTACAGCCTACTTAACACATGAAACAGACATGTTGGAACAAGGGGGGGGGAGTTGTTTGTTGTTTTTCAGAGGCGACTAATGTTTTTCAGTGGTGGGGATCCCGCTCATTGAGGACCTCCATGTAGGTGCAGCACATCTCCTAACAAATGCACTGTCTGTGCTTACCACAGGCGGGAAGCAAGACTCAAAATGAGATTATAGAGTTCTTCTTGGGCTGGACCTCATGGCCCCCTTGTTAAGAGTCAACCCCTGCCTAACTCCTAATGGATGTACTGACCCCCCAGATTACAGACATCTCGCGGTAGAAGACTAACAGCTGCTCTTCCTGCACCGCACTCTTACTGCGCATCCCAGGTTTCTTGTCCTATGAGCCTCAACCCAATGCTGGGACATGCTGAATCCTCAGCCTAAGAGCTGCTTGGGGAGGACTCCAGCTACAGCCATCACACTGCTTTCACAACTCCAACTTGAGCTCTACTCCAACTTCTACTGCCGCTCCAACTTCTCTTTCTTGGAATTCTAATCCTAGGCTGAGACTTATGCCATGGGACACTCCTGGTACCCAGGCTAAGGAGTGATGGGGGCAAAATACTAAATAGCAGCCCTCCCTTTTCTTTGGTAACTCCTTCTGAGTCTTACTTAATGTCTAAGACATTTCACTCTCAGAGCCTCAGTCTTAATCTTATCCTTAACTGCTGACTGAATACTAGGCCAGGAATGTGGCCACATGCCCACGTTACCTCATGTTGAGGGGAATATCCCACCAGTAGTTCTCAGATTACCTTGGCAGCTCCTTCTCAGTGCCATTCTTACCCATTTCTCAGTTTACTCTTTCTTGGAAGCCTGACCCTAATCCTATCTCTAACCCCTAGATTAAGATTTATGCAGTGGTATTCACTGAGCTCCCAGGTTAAGGACTGCTTAAGGGGAGGGTGGTTCTCACTTCATTTTAGCATTCACTTCTGAGCTCTCCTGTTGCTGTCATCTGTCCCAGTTGTCTATTTCCTGGAGCTGTATGACTCTTTGGGACCATGACTCTCCTATTCAAAAGCAGACCAGAAGAGAACAGCCTGTCTCAAACAACTGCCAGTCTCATCAAAACACAAGAAGTGATAAACAGGGGAACTATAAAACACTGCTGACTATGGTACACACTTGGGATACTCACCTACTGTTGGTTTTCTCTTTTTTCTGTTTAAGCAAAGCAGCAGTGGGCCATATTTGTGGCCCATAAAGTGCAAAAACTGCTCTGTGAACAGTGCCTGAGAATATATTTGGACATTTTTAGCAGTAGCATTGTTTTTTCTTGTGAGAATGACTTTCTCACAAAAAGCTTTTGCTTAAACCTCCACTTCTCAAGAACAAACTTTTTCTTACAGAAGTCAAAAAGCTTTGTTGCATTTAATTTACGTAACAAATTTAGGAATAACCAACTAGAGAAAATCAATGTACAAATGCCTCAGAAGCATGAATATTTAAAAAGCATAAAATCCCAGATACGACAAGACACACATGCTGAAAGGCTTGATCTACCTACTGAAATCTGAAAACCTCAGATACCGTACCTAATCCAATGATTACACTTGTATACTAATGTCATGGTTTAACCCCAGCCAGCAACTAAGCACCATGCAGGTGCTCACTCACCCCTCCACACACCCAGTGGGATGGGGAGAAAATTGGGAAAAAAAGTAAAACTTGTGGGTTGAGATAAGAATGGTTTAATAGAACAGAAAAGAAGAAACTAATAATTATAATGATAACACTAATAAAATGACAACAGCAATAATAAAAGGATTGGAATGTACAAATGATGCGCAGGGCAACTGCTCACCACCCGCCGACCGACACCCAGCCAGTCCCCGAGTGGCGATTCCCCGCCCCCACTTCCCAGTTCCTATACTAGAAGTGATGTCACACGGTATGGAATACCCTGTTGGCCACTTTGGGTCAGGTGCCCTGGCTGTGTCCTGTGCCAACTTCTTGTGCCCCTCCAGCTTTCTCGCTGGCTGGGCATGAGAAGCTGAAAAATCCTTGATTTTAGTCTAAACATTACTCAGCAACAACTGAAAACGTAAGTGTGTTATCAACATTCTTCGCATACTGAACTCAAAACATAGCACCGTACCAGCTACTAGGAAGACAGTTAACTCTATCCCAGCTGAAACTAGGACAACTAACCATTTCTACTATGGGAAACAGTAACTAAACACAGAGTTGTGGCTACACATTTCTGGGACAAGTCCAGGTAAACAAGGCGGGGGGAAATGGTGATGCTGGCTTTACTAACTAGTTAATAACACCATGCTGTTGACCAACCAATGGCCTGGGAAGCATAAGGATGTCAGGGTAAGCTTAACACAGGCTCAGCAAATTACTACATTTAAATGCCCAATAACCAAACCCAAAGTATTGCAAATCTAGTTCTGCTCTTGTGGGATTAACTGTACTTTCCTTAAGATGTATCATTTTGATGTCTTCAGAGTCTTTAAATACTCAGGGAGATTTTCATTTATATTTTAAAAATAAGTTGAAGCCGTTTATTCCTCAAATCCCTTCAGTTTCTAACTATCAGAGAGAAAATTGACAACACTGATTTGATGTCAAAAACAGGAAGACGTTGGGATTAGCACTGAAACTACCTTGAGTCAGTACATTGCTCTGGAGATTAACACATGAAATCAAAAGCTCCTCATGCAACTAACTGTATGAATGCAATTGCCTGAATTCGTACTTTCAGATACATACAGAACTGTTTTTGGAAAACAGCACTTGGTCTCCTGGTGAAGGCAGGGCAGAGGGAGATGAGAAGTCAAAGCAAAGCAAACCTGAATAATATTCAGCGCATCAGAGATATACGCGTACTTCTGACTGTTGAAAGCCTCTGCACTGTGAATCATTTCTCAATTGCAGGAAAGTCCTAATTACCAGTTCCACTTCTCACCTGAAAAGTTATGATTTATTTAAAGATTTCTCTGAATACCAGCAAAGTTATGTCATACTTTTAGTCCTCACGCCTGTTGTCATTGTCAACTTGCATTTGTTCATAGATGTTCTTCTGTGCATGGTAGGCAGACCTCAAACAGCGATAGCATTAAACGTATGAACATATTTCAAAGTACAGACCTTGTCTTAGATCTTGAGGGAGGATCAAGATGACCAACAATCTTGAACTTTAGAGCATCTGTCACTTCCAGTGACCCATGGTTGAGCTGGAGTGAAGATATTGTTGTAACACTTGGGAAAAAATGCTCAAGGACAGTTTTCTCTGTAACAGTTTGCCTACAGACTGCATATTTGAGGCCTCTTAAGGGGTCTATGTATACCATAGCAACTTTCATGCCAATCCATGAAAGTCCATCACCATTAGTGCAGCACCAATTTTTCATAAATGTATGAAGGCATAAAATCTTCTCATGGAGGTTCAATAGAAAAAAAAAAAAAATCCTCTAACCTACAAACAGTGTGCATCATTTCTTCTTTGTAACCTTCCTGCATGTTGTATCTTCACACTTCTCATTTTTTGCCCTTACATTCACTCCCTCCTCATTTTCTTTCTTTTTTAACTTCTAGGTACTGTATTTATTCCTTGTTATTTTTCATGGTCATCCTTATTATCCTTCTTTGGAAATTTACACACATTGTGTAACCACTCTTTCACCCTTCACATTAAAATATCTCTTTTCCACATTCTTTCTTTGCTTCTCACAGAAATCAGTTTTTCCTTTGTTCAGTTTGTATTCCAAATTCCCTTTTGCAGTTCTCTCCTCAACTTTTCTCCCACTTGACATTGAACAGCACCTTGGTATTTCATGGGAGCTACAGTTCAGCTATCTCATGGTCCAACAGGCTAGTTTCTGAACATGTGGTCTAGTGTCAGTCATCCACCATTAACTGGGGGTCCCCCATCCCTCAAAGCACTGTTATGAGCCAAACAAAAAAGAGACTCTGCTACACATTGTGGGAGAAAGTCACATCCAATGAAGCACTGGACATGTTGTGGTCAGTCACAGCACCACTGTCATACCAAGACAATACTACCCTACCTTTTTACAGGTTATATCTGAAATCCCACTGCTGGAAAAACTGAAAATATTTTTCTCCTGTGCATGGAAAATGTCAAAATATTAGAAAGCTTATGGCAAAAATTGCCTTTTCAACCAATTCAACAAATAATCAATGAGTCCAGAAACTATCTGTGCATGACATGGAAAGTTGTTTCCCTCTATTAACAATGAGCTCAGAAATAACAGAAAATCTAGTAATTGTCTATAGGGACTGCTTATATTCCTACTGTTTTTAAGATTCACTAAATAAAACCTAAAAGCCCATAGAATAGTGGTCCAAGAATGATTATAAATGACACTTGATGATCCATGGCCATTTACCCAAAGATATTCTATCAGTATTGACAGCAAGATGATAAATCATTTGATATGTCTACTCAAAGAGATTGCACTTCAAATTAATTAGAAGTCTATTACTTTATAAGAAGGTGTATTCTGTTGCTCAGCTCCAGGTGCAGACCTCTGCTAGGTGTCCAGTATAATTTTAAATTTCCAAAAGAAAATTGTTTCTTACAGCTACTGACAGAGTCTTGCTTTTAGTTAAAGTGTTAGATACAGTGCTACCAGATACACTGTACAAGGTCATGTTTTGTTCCACAGAACTGTGCAATTGGATACATTTTGCAACAAATAAACCACTAAGTCTCTATCTGTTACTGTTTAATAAAATCAGAGCATCTATACTTGGTGTCCTATGTTTCAGTATCAGACTCCAGGAATAACCACTGGAAACCTATTACCAAATACAATAGTTTCCAAATTATGAATATTAGACTTTAAATGCACTTAAATACATGACACAGGTCAAATACAGAGACATTTGTAAAATATTGGTGAGGGCCAAGACCCTATGTAAGACAAGTCTGTACACATGCCAACAACAACGAATGTACATGCCCGAAGATTCCCCTCTTTTTAATTTCGTGACTGATTACTTTGCAGAATTAGTGCCTTCCCACAGGTTCTGTGGGTGCATTTCTAAGGCTTGTGAGACCACATCCTGAATCCTAAGACTTCCATTTGATGATGGGTATCACTAGTAACAGAAACTGCAATCATGAAAATACCATTTCACTGAATATTCATTTCTCATAGTAGTCATCAACTTTCAAAAGTGCACTGTGTCACACAGCCAAGAAAACACAGCCCTCGCTAAGGACTTTGGCATCTGAACAGCGACATGACAAAATGAAAAAAGACAAAACAGAGGGACGAAGTGATGTGCAAAGTGCAAGATATAAAGACAAGATTTTTGAGTTCTCTTAAAGGCATTATATTGGTCTTGTTTCCATATCCATTTCTGCCATTGTTTCTGTCTAAATAAGCATGGTGTGGAGCTGTGACATTTGATGTTACATCAGTCACTCTGTGGACATCTTGGTAGCTCTATTTCATATACATTATTATATTTAAGTGTATAGAATCCTGTGCACACCTATATACACACACACACACAAGTGCATATATTGATATTACCAGAGGATCTAGTAAATAACTTTTCTATCTGGGTTGCTTAATACTTTCAATTTTAGAGGACGTTTGTGACCTGGCCTTTGAAAAGTTCTCACACCTCCATTGTGTGCAGAAGGCCTTTGATATGCAGCCCTTCAGGCGGAGAAGTGCTTTTTCTTTGTCTCATGAAATTACATTCAGGTTTGGCAAGGATATAAAGTGTAGAATCACAGTTTCCCCTTCCTTACTGCTTCTGCAAAAAGAGTTTGGCAGCTTGCCCAAACTCCTGAAGCTCCCAACACAGGCTTCTTATCACCAAAGGAACTGCAGCAGTTGGTGCTGTACTGAATATACCTCTGAGCCACAAAGCAGAAAGAAACCACTGCTCCCTATTCCCTCAACACAGCACTGACTTCTAGTATCTACCGCTCCCTTACTCAAGGCAGCATACAATGGCAATAGGATCCTCAACTTGTTTGGTAAGAGGGAGGAAGGTAAGCAGAGAAAAACGTGGTCCCATCACCTCGCCTCCCCAAGTATCCATCACTCACTCCTCTTCCACTGCCATGCACTCCTTCTTCCCATCTCTGCATTCTCTTTTCTCCCTTCACCCCTTCTCCCTTCTCTTCTTTGGGCTCAGCTGCACATAGGAGGAATAGTTTGCTGCATCTCAGTGACAGTCTGTTAGCAGGACACCAAGGGCAGGTAAAGTTCTGTTCAGCCCCATGCTCATTGCATGGTCTCTGGAAGATGACCAAGATTTCCAGATTGTTTCCAGATTTATTGTGCAGGAATTCCAACTAGGCTGCCAGCTCCAGAAAGCAAAGACAAATGAAAAGGCCATCTTGGGGAAGTCTGCAAACAGAAAGTGATGGTATAGCCAAGAAAATCCAGAGGCACAGCACTGCTAGCAAAAGGGCTGGTAGACTTTGGAGAACACCTCTGCACAGCATCTGCAATTCAGATGAGGAGTCCTCAGTCTCCATGTTCCTTTGCTGCAAACAATTGTGAAATCCAGAGACAGTAGTAATAATAAAGTTTCTCTTTCTATTCTGCTAGCTGGTTCACATGCAAGATAAAAGACAACCATTGTTTTGCTAGTCTGAAAACTCAAGGTGTGCAGATCTGTACAATAAATTTAAAAGAATTGCTACTACACAAATGAGTATCGATTTAGTTTCACATGATTTCACTTTTTATTGTGGCTTATTTATTGGCATTTTAATTGGGAAATCTTTTAAAGCAACTTAATTGCAAAGTTAAGCACAGAAAAGGTGCCTAGACAACCTTAATTTGGCCCCTTGTGGCTATACACTACAATGTAAAGAAATGAGAGAGAGAACTGCAGAAACCACTACAACTGCATTTCTGTTCTGAAACTTTGATTTCAGTAGATGTAACATTAGTGACAACAAAGCAAAGCAAAAATCAAGTGAGTTGCCTTTTCTCAACCTAACTCCAAACATACTGTCTGCGCCCACAAACGTCTGATCTACTTTGTCAGGGCTGCTTAAATTAGACCTGCAACTTCAGGAGCATCCCTGCCTGCCGACCCGGGGCCAAGTCAGGGGTGAGGACGAGCACATCCTCAGAACTTTGTGCAGAGGGTCAGACTGCTGTAGTATTCATAGCCTGTAGGTGAGAAGCCTTTATCTTCCTCTTTCCTTCTATCACAAGCAAGACGAACATCACTCAAGTATAAGGTTATTGCACATACTTCTGTGCACTGATTTCTGCAGTGTAGCAAGCTTTAGCTACCGAGGATGAAAAACAAAGTGCGTGTTAATTTCTTAACTGTTTTTTAGTCTCATTTCAGCCACTGCCTATACAGATACTTAGATTTCACTTGCTACTTGACTCTGTGGACTTAACTTCAGGCACCTTCTTAAAAGCCTTTTAGCAAAGAGATTTGATGTGGTTTTTTGAATGGGGACCATGGAGAAGAATTATTTCACCTCTTGAATAAAAGCTACAGTTTAATGATATGAAACATTTCTGGGGAAATAGCCACCATATCACAGCTGGTGCACTGTTAACACCACAAAAGAACAGGAGACAAATATCAATCTGTACCTCTTAACTTCAAAAGGACTTTGGATCAGTCTGATATTTGTAACCCTCTACAGAAACACTACCTAATTCATCTTTATAACCCCATGGAGTGGCAAGAGGTTAAACAGGAGACTGTGAAACAATTGCACATCTACTACAGAGTGAAAGTGGACAAATATCAAGTGATTGTGTGCCCTGTACATTCTTATATAAATATGATCTATGACGTTACTTTTGCTTTTATACCGTAAAAGCACAGGGACACCAGCTCCATGAAAGAAGTGTTCATATTCACGAGGAATCTAGCTCCCTTTTCACCCTATGTTTCCACCACTCACCTCACTCTGTTCATCATCAAAGCCTATCACCTACTCCCCTTGCACTACCTCCAACCTACGCAGAGATCTACTCAACTCCATCTCCCCAGGCACCACCCTCATATCTCAGACCACAATAATTTCTGCCAGGGTCTCTCACAGAAACCTGCTAAAACACTCTTTGTTTCTCTTCTCAGTTCCTCTTTCCCTCTTCTTAGCGGCTTCTCATGGATATTCCTGACCTTTCAAAAAATCTGCGTTTTTGCTCTTCTTACACATACAACCACCTGGCTCTAATCTCTCTCTCAGCAGAACCTTGGGCTGCTGCCTTAAGGATTACAGCTAAGTCTACCAAGAACGTCTCATGGAGTTCAGAGATACTGGTTAGTAGGTCAGATACTCTTTCACACAAACATGCAAACACTCAACCTCAGTTTTGAAAAAACTGTCAGTAAAAATGCACCAGGAAATGTCTGGCTGAAGAACATTCCCAAAAGCAATAGCACTAAACAGAAAATGTTACTATCCAGACATGGCCTTCCTCAGGCATCCTTCCCTTTCTGGGCAAATTCCACGGAAGTCTAAGCTCAGCAAGGTCACTGAAATGATCTGCCTGGCTACTCTAAGAGGGTCAGTGAAGCAATAACTGTTCCATGATGCTGGATTGAAATATGTGCCTGCAGCACTATACCTGGATGATTCAGAGACCTGCAATGCATGAATCCCCACAAAGGTCCATCCTTAAGCATAACCTCTAAATTGTAATTTTAAACCAGCTTCTTCTCCACCTGTTTTCTGTTTGCACTGAAATTCCTCCCCCTCAACTGCGAGCAGTGAATCTTCCTTTAGAACATGGCAATATTTATTGACTGTATTCTTTGTTCACATCTGTCAGACATGGGAAGTCACCACTGCTTTACAAGACTATCAGTTTTAAGTAATGCCATTCATCACAAAATGGAATAGTGTGAGCAACATTTCCTCAACTGCAATGAATTATACAAGGGTCAGCAAGCTGGAGTCGCGGTTGGCAACACAAACATTGGCCTCAGGTAGCAAACCCATCTTTCCAGCTGTTCTCATCCATATGGGTTCAATGAACTGCAGAGAGTACAGGCCTTTGCTTATTGAGAGTATCTGCTGGAACTATTTCATCTAACCAGCATCATAAAACAACTATGAAGTAAGGTGAATGCTATTCATCTAAAGCTCATCTGGTAGCCAACTGCTGACAGAGGGGAAAATAGAGGTGGCAAAGCAGCAGACAGATGTGATCGGGAAATGCAGGTGTTCCTGAATTTCAAAACTCAAAGATTAAAACCACAAGAAGTTGAAACAATACACCTGTGGTTCACAAGCATCTGGCCACCCCAACAGCACTATACTTCCTGACAAGCAATTTTCAGGATTCCTTAGTGCGTTTCCTCGCTAGCATAATGCCCTTTTAATGTACATGCTGTCAAGCAGATTTGTTTGGCAGCAACACAATTAGCCCTATTTTTGCTCTGAAACAGAAGATTTTGTTTATGCACATGGTTTTGCAAGTAAGACTATTCTATGATTAAACACAGACATTTTACCAGAAGCCTCATCACTTGTACACAGCACACACAAGGCTCTAATTCTCTCTGTCTTTCAATTTATCTTGGGATTCTCTAAGATTTTTCTTCTATTAATAGGTCCTGCAATAAATTAGTTTTTCTAGAAGACATTGTTAACACCATATTGCTTTCCTCAGCCTAGTTTTACTCCTCACTTCCATTAGTGTAATCAGACTCTTAGCAGTTTTCCACTTAAAAGTGATTGTGCAAACAATTGACCAAGAATGTCAGAAGTCCTTATTGAATTGATACCTGTTAATTGGAGAAATACTACAGATCTGGCTCAAACTAAAAAAAGCAATCGATTTCAGAGATGAGACCTTCAATGGAGATTGCTCCTATACATGAGAAGCACAAAGGAGCTTCGTTTTTCTTATCTCAATGGCATTCAACCTAACAAAATTAATTCCAAGTTAAGCACTCCCAAGAAAAGAAGAAAAGAAGCAAAGAAGCTTGTAACAGAAATATCAAAGACTTAAATGTCAGTTACTAACACAGCAATCATTTTTGAGTAACACCATTGACCCAGTTTGCTTAGCCCACTAGCTGTAACATTTTAAACTGTTCACTGAAAAAAAGGATCTTTCAGACATACTTTCTTTCCAGTTCAGGGTTGGGCTAATGGAGCCAGCTAACTATCCCATCTAATGGCATTTCCCCTGGAAAAAATAAGTTGTCTTGTTATTACATAAAATAAGCCAATCCCCTCAAATATGGAGCTACTGTACTGATGGATTGTAGCAGTGAAATGATGAAATTAAAGGGTGGCTTCATGACTGCAGGTATATAAAATTTCATTCTTTAAGATGTTTCCTGGGATGAATTAAATTATGTAAATATATGTTAACAATAATTCATAATATTTTAATAAAATCTTTTTATTTCTCTTGGCTTCTTAGAAGTGCAGTCCCAGGTGTCCTTAGGGTGATGGGTGTTTTGTTTTTACACTTTAAGGACACACAAGGTTATACACTTGATCAGCAAGGAAGCACAACTATTGATATATAATGCAGATAATGATGCCGGGCATCCTTTGTCTGGTATCATTCCCAGTTTTGCTGGGAGCACTGTTCATCAACAAAGTGACTTGGTATCAAGAAGGGGATTCACATTTTTCAAGTTTTCTGCTAGCTAGCTATTCTGGGAAAGAAAAAAAGTATTTTGATTTTTTTTTTTTCTCTCTAGTGGAAGATTAAACAGTGAAGGTGTTTTTACTGTTGTCAAATTTTGCATTAGTAAATGGAATCAAACCTACCCAAGACTTGTGCTTCAAGTGAACTTACTCCCTGAAAACTACATCCCCAGAGACATTTTCCCTCCACATGGTCCTCCTGATTGTTCAGGCTGTGAAAGTTCGTCAAGTTTAAGGTGACCCTATTTTCAAAATAAAAAAAAACAGGACATTTTTTTAACAAAGGAGCAGCATTTCATAGCAGTTATAGAAGAGAGACATTTTTCAATGCTGGCAGTTTCATCAGTGGCAGGATTCTGGCACAAGTGGGAGGCAATCGTGGTTCCTGGAATGCAAAAAGTTTTCCCACAGCAAAGCAGTTCAAATAAGTTCATATGTAATACAGCACTTCAGCTTTTATGCTGAGCAGAAGAGCAGCCTAGCTAGAGCATTTGGACTTTTATCCCCCAGTGCTGAACATGCATGCCACGACTTGCTTTCAGAGATCATAGAACAAGTTCCCACCTTGAGATCAGACTTCAGATTTCTTTTCATTTTGGTATTTTTCCTACACACTGGCTCACTCTCTGTGACAACGCACAGAGTGGATTGCTCACTCTACTCCTGAGCAGGTGTCTATAACGGTAACTTGAACACGTAGTGAGAGGGACAGAACAGCATACATTAGAACAGAAAAGAGAAATATCCATGGTCACAAAGGTTAAGATGATAAACACTACCCTACATGGTCAGACTACACATCACTTTCAGTTCCTTTTTTCCACATCCTATAACCAGAAGCAGATAATTAAGGTTCAATCTTCAACACGTTCTGTCCAATCATCTGAATTTAGAGACGTGGACCCAAGCATCAGAAGTAGCCTATATTTTCAGTTTTCTTCTGACCTCATTCTTTGCTTCATCAGAACTCTCCAGGAAACATTTGGAAATTATATACCTACTTGGATCCATCTCTGCCCTTTGGGAAGGGCAAATACTCTATTTTTAATATTTTTTTTTCCTCTTTTAAGATCCACCCCAAACCAAAAAAATATTGACACTTAAGGATTTGCCTACTGGTAAAGCTAACTGTCAGCTTGAAAGAGGTGCTAATTTTACTGAACACTCACATTTTGTTCTTTCTTCTTCTTCTGTTAAGCAAATGTCTCAAAACAGTAACATCTGTAGTAACCATAAAAAAAAAAAACAACAAAACACAAAACAACCAGCAAACTTTTAAATAGGCATTATGTGCTTTCTGTTTTTTGGGGGTTGGTTTTTTTTTTGCAGCTCATAAAAACACGCTTATTACAGCTGCTACATGCATAAAGTTTGCTTACAAAAATCCCATAAATTAATGTTCAGTGTGCTCTATTCAACAGCGTGCATGTGCCTATTGAATCTGCACAGCAGGATCAGGGTCCAAAACAGTACTAGATTGGCAGCATGTTCATTGAAAAAAACACCCAAAGCACAAAACATGCACACATTTCCTCAAGCCACACTCTGTGTCACAAACTTCAAGGGCCATTCTACCCTCACTTTCTGCAAGGAGCTCTCATTGAAGTCAGTAGGAGCGCTGCATGTAGTGCTGCTGTCAGACCTGTCCCTGAGCATAAATGTCGCCTTGAAATATGCCCTGGAGTTGAACTCTAAGCTCCATGAGACAAACAGACAGGGAATTAATCCCAGAGCCAAGCATCCCTTTCCTCACTGCAACTGTCTTATCCCCAGCCTCCTTTCAAGAAAAGGGGTGATAGTCAGCAGCGCTGCCTGCTATCGTGGCATGTGAAAGCATCAAGCACAACCAAATAATTTTCCTACCAATACAAAACCTAGATACAAAATCCAATCACAAATTACACAGGGAGGGTCACTGAATCCTGTATGGTATGAAACATCCACCAAGTCCCACTAAACCAGCAAATACTGGTGTCCCTAAAACCTGTATTAGGGCTGAAAGTTTCATTGCTTAAAGCATGCAGGATCAGCTTGCATTAGGAAACAATACCACTTTTCTCTTCTTTTCAAACTCTTTGGACCACTTGACACTGGACCGTTTTAGAGGAACTGACTCTTCCTCAACGTGAAGACTTTCCAAAGCTTCTGTAATGTGAGCAATATTATTTTCCAACAGTGTTGATGCTTGGGTGAGAATAGGCTTTGCTAACATGCTGAGTACAGAAAAACAAAAAGACCATATAATTTACAGAGGAATTCTTGTGGGTCTAAAAAGTTATCTAATTTTTCCATTGATACCAAATAGTCTAATTAAGTTACAAACCCCACCTACAAACCTTGTTCTGCCACAGTCCTCAGATCACCACAGTTACAGCCAAACTTCTGTTTCTGGTTATATTTTTATTATTTCTCCCTTACTGCAGAAAAAGGAAACTCCTAAACAATATGAAAATGCACAAAGGCCATTTGGGAACATAACTCCACTTAGGACAGCATTTACCAAATGTTTTCATCTCTAGGATTAAATTTAAGCACGTGTTTGCAAGTCATTTGACAGATGAACTGACTAAGCCCAAATCAAGTTCCTTTTGTGACCTGGGGCTCAAATAAGCAGTCACACTTCATGAAAATCTGTTTACATATTTCCATCCCTCTCTTTCAATGTCCAATTTGGATTATTTCTCTTGCAAAGAGTGGTGATCTACATGTGGCCATCTGACAAATGCCAAGATGAAGACCATTCGCATGATAGGTTTGTAAAACAACTGAATCTGTTCAAGTGGTAAAATGATCTGGGTAGTTTCCCCAGAATGTGTCAGACTAGCTCTACCTTGTGTTCTTAAGAGCTTGGTGTGGACCTTCTGGTGAGCATCGATGCACAGGCTCCATCATAACTTAGATATTTTGTCTGTATTCAGGAGTGTTACTTTAGCATCAGACTAAATTGTCTCCATACTCCATCTCATTAACAAAGGATCCTTTGAGCACCAGAGGGCTCGAAGATAGGCTTAAACAGCTTTATGCTACTTTCAATCCCTTGGCTTTTTAGGGCTACATTAACTTCTGTCCGAACATGATGGTGTCCCAACTCCAGCCCCCTTGCTGGATGAACCAGCCACATGCTGAAGCAAGGCCTCACAGCTCTCTAGATAACAGGAAGCAGAACAGGAGGTAGATGGTTGAGGTGAAGGGCTAGAAGAGGAGGATACACAGCTTTTCCTGTGCCATGAAACCCAGGCCACACATGCCAGTCTACAAAATACCAATGGAAAGACTGCAGACTCTTCAGCCTACTCAGCTAATCAACTCCTGCCATTCAGGGCCCTTGGGATTGCACTACTGATACAAAGGGGGCTGAAGAATCAAGGATTCTGGCCAGCTGAACAACCCCAGCAGCCACAAAGCTTTGCATAGTACAATCCCCAAATAACTGCTTCCACACCCACAAGTGAAAAATCAGCACTCAAAACCTGACAATGGAGAAAATACACTTGATTAGCATAATTCCCTAATATCAAATCAGACACGATTAACACAATTCATTTTAGTGTTGCTAAATGTTAATACATCCCAAGGTCCCTTCTTTTCCTGTTTACTCTGTCCTCCTCTCTTTTGCTAGAGGTTCTCATGGTAAAGCACTTTTCACTCTAACAAGGTCTCTCTTTGGAATAGCATCTTTAAATTATTTAAATACTCATCTAGCAAACAATGCAGTATTTTTAGCAAGAAGGTAAAAATCATGCCATTTTCTGAACTAATCCCAAAGGAAATGTTGAATTATATGAACTGGTTTATTTCTTAATTGATAACAAGGCGTGCTCAAGGAACTCCGTGCATCATGACATTATGATTAAATCCAAACTGTTAAATATCTAATTCTGTGGAAAAAGAAATACCTGCAAAAGCCCCCTGCAGTAACTGTTACATATACACAAAGATGCTTTTTCCATAGACTAAATGTGATAAAAAACCACAAAAAGCCCTTGCCAAAAACAAGACCATACCTTAAGCATCTGCATAATATTCCTTTACATTCCATGGAAAAAGAAAAAAAAAAAAAGCCTAACCCCTTAGAAAAGCAACCGAGAACCATACCCATTTTTACCAGCGTTACCAAGGCAAAAACTATGAATGTTCAGCTGACACGTACTCCATCTCAGTAGTGGGATGCACCTCCTAGAGGTTCCTGGGATGCCACAGCATAGCATCCTATGAAACAGGGACAGTGAAGAAGCATCCCCACCACAAGTATCAGCCCAATAAATGTAAGGCAGTCATTATAAGGAAAAGGGGAAGAAACAAAATAATGTGCCTGTGCGTACATCCTTGCTAAAGGACTTTGCTTGTAAATTATTAACATGACATTACAGTAGTGACCCTACTGCAGTCATGCGATCCCTGAACTGGATGCCGTGGTTCATTTCAAGTGAGACAGTGAGTCAGTGTCAAAGCTAGGCGGCACTGAGGCTTCCTGCCTGACTGTTCTTATGGCTTCTGACACCGTCTGCCTGCTTCTGCCCATCTGTCCATACTCAAAACTCTCATTCCCTGCCTTCCTGTCTCATTACAGCCTGCAGGAAACTTTTGCGTGATGAAGAGTAGTTTTACCTCCTTTCCCCAACAGTTATATTCTAATTGGAAACAGGATGTTACAAAAGTTGCAGAAATTTGACAAGGGAGGGCAGGTACACCTGAAGAGATGGAAGGGCTCTTTACCAGTTGAAAATCACAAAGACTTTATTTCTGTAGGAAAAGGAACCAGTTACTGCTCTCAGAGTCAGTAGCCTCTGTGTAGGCATAAGTTCACTTCTGACGTAGTTGATTTATAACCTTCTGCTGTGATAGCAGTGTTGGTAAAAGCTTTAACCATAGTTTTTATGATGCTATTAAGTTTTAGTCATTTGTGGGTTTTGCAGTATATGAATACTATAGATGCCACCTTAATTAAAAGGTCTTGTCATCTTATGCAATTAAAAAGAGAAAATGTACTCTCCTATGAATAGCCAGGAACAAATTGAGCAAGCTGCATTATACACGCTAAGTACACAGCAATTTTGTGCCCCTTCCTGTATCACATATATTCTCAAGCATTCAATACTTTCTAATAATCCTGTTACAATGTTTTATGTATAATTGACTTGTAAAGTACTAGTGCCCTGGCATCTCTGACCGTTAATGACAACTAAGTTAAACAAAGTTCTACTTTGCAAATACATATAAACTTTACATACACAGAGTGCAGAAGGAAAACTGTGCTATCTCTCTCAGGATTTTCATGTACAAACACCTCTTAGAAGAGGCGTTCTTTTTTGCAGAAGAAAATATCTAATGGATAATAAGACAGTCTCTTCCCAAAGAGTACATAATCAGATAAACACCACTTAAACAGACTTTAATACCTGTGCACCCATTTAATTGGACAGCATATGCATATAAAGTAGATCATGCACATAGCATTCATGGTCTACACATGAAAATGTACTTCCACAGCTACCTGCAATGAATCCCAGCAGATGGTTACCAGCATGTGTCCGCACTTGTCAGCTGCAAACACATTCACCTTCACGAGCCCGGCTCATTCTTTCCATTTTGACTCCAACTCAAGGTCTTTCCAGATAATGAAGCAGCAGATGATTGGTTGCCTCGAGGTTTGTGCCCAGAGAAGGGACTGCCTTCAGGATCCACTAGTGACTGTTGCCCATGAGAAAAGGATACCCTACATCCATCTGCTGTTTATGCCCTTAATGCCCTGGGGCAGTACATTGACAGGACAGCAAGAAAGCCAAGCACATCTCCCTGGGCCAGTTAGACTGAAGCATCCAGTTCACACCATCTTGTCAGTCCAACACAGCTGCCAGGCCACAGCAGCTGAAAAACTCTATAAAAAGTAGAAGGGCATGAGATTGCACATCATCTTCTCCAATGAGGCCTGGACTTCTGTTTGGACCTTTTGGCATTGCTACAATATATCACAGTCATTTAGACTTCTCAGGATTTGCTATAGACTACACAGTCAGTAAGATTTATGGCAATTTTTGAAAGACATTCCTGCAGGTCCAAGCAGCATAGGGTCATAAAGAAACTGAACATACCCTCACTCAGAAGTCACATACAATTCACACACGAATGAAGTAGATCATTACCATTTGTAAAATACACCAAGTCCACTGATGTCAGCTGAAGCAGAACCTCCTGCCATTGGGCCTGTTTTTTAAGTTATATGGCCCCATTAGAGAACTTATCTTTTAAAGGTGCTAGGTAAGTTTGGCTCATAGGCATGGTCAAAGGGATTTTATCTCAGAAGTCTGTTCCATCTGATAGCTCTTGACCAGACATTTGAGTGAAAGTGCAAAGTTGACATATGTATGGAAAACAGGTTTTTTCCTTCTGTCTTGCAAATAAGTAGGGCCTTCTGTTTGGAGAGCTGACACCTACCACCATCCAAACAAGTAACACAGTGTACTTAAGGGTAGTATAAGACAGCAGTAACCTGGGGGCTGGAAAGATTACCAGCAGCAGAACAGAAAATGCTCTCATCTTTCCACAAGGGAAACTCCCTGCCCCCCCCCCCCCCCCCCCAGTTGGTGCTTTGACTCACCCAGGAGTCCCCCACACAGCTGCTCTAGCTTCTGGGAAGATCTTCACAACCTGGATAGAGGATCCTGGCTTGCTGCCTTGTCCCTGAAGTGCCCAGTGCTCCCCTACAGAAGGAAACTCCAAAGCTGCTCCTTGAAAGGAGCTTTTCCTCTTACATCCATGCCAGCAGCCACCTTTGGGGCTTAGAGCACAGCAAGTGCCTGTTTTCTGGCTGCTGTGAGCCTACAGCATCTCCTTTGAAGTGCTACAGCCTTTGGGGAGCATCCTGGGGCACTTCGGAGCTGCACAGGCAAGCAATAACTGCTGCAGCTTACACAAGCATATGCTCCAGAGGAATTGACACATTCTAGATGAGGGATGAGCAAAGTTGTATTCACAGATAAAGTGGAGGGGAAAGGTTTGGGAAGGAACTGGAGAAATGCTAAGGATACAGAAAACTTCAAAGCAAAAACCAGCAATCATATTGGCTGTTATGGTGTAAACTATCTAAGTGTAAGTTAATTAATAATGCTACTGACAAGCTATTGACCAATTAGAATGCATATCGTTAGGCATGGCTCTGAGATCCATAGTCCCACTTGGACAGGAGCCCAGCAGCCAGTGAGCAGCAGAAGCAATGCTAGAAACATCAGGTCCGTTGTGCATGGGTGATGGAGCCACATCACAGCAACACACTGTACTAGCAGCACCCTCAGTGCTAATGATATCCATGGATAGGAGGCTGGTGGCATGACTGGCCTTCAGAGCGCAAAATAATAACTGAACATTACTTGTACGTTGAAAAGACAGACAAATGCAGCCTCTTACGAATTCCTGTCAGTCTTCCCCTCTCTCAAAGTGGATACGGCTGCAATAGACCCGTAGGGCCCAACCACTCCTCAAGGACCCTTCGTAACATAGCCACCAGGAACCACACCCTCAAACTGTGGGCCTGAGACTGAAGGATATTCTCATACAGGCATTCTTTGGAAGCTTGCACAGACTGGTGTCACCAGACCCTTTCCAGCCAAGGTCAGTGACAGTAGGATAGAGTTAGTACAAAAAAAAGAAAAAACCTGCATACTGCAGTAAACTGATTCAACAAGAAATACACAACAGTCATCCATAAGAGAGCTTACCTCTCCTTCAGTACTGATAGAGCAAGCATGCATCTCATTTACAGGCTGTGAGCAGCTGCAATCCTCTTACAGTCACTTGAATGCCCACTGGCAACAGGCATACACATGGATATGCTATTCTTAAACTACTAGCCACCCAAGGACAGGACCAAAGCAGGAAGTTTGAATACAGATTGACAGGCTCATAACTTCGCTTAAAAGTGTGCTACACACTGGGGATGCTAAGCCAGCTGCTACAACAGTCTATTAGTAGGGCTCCTGTCCATTAAAGACAGAATAATTCACAGAAGTGGCTTCAGAGTGGATCAAAGCATCAAAGGAGACAGGGGAAATTACAATTTTGAGAAAGTTATGCACAAAACCCCACATTTGGGCAATTCTGGACAGGTAAGCGCTATTTCCATGCATACCCCCCTCCCAATTGAGCTGCAGCATCTGTCTAGCCTGAGCAGCATAAGTATCACTTCGATACTATGCCACCTTCTGTACAACTCTGAGTAAATATACGCTGCTACACAAGATACAAATAGAAATATATCTTGATTTACAAAAAAAAACTGTAGAGCACACCTGAGGTTTACTGACCATCAGCACTCATCTGTTCTGCTCACTACTTTTATAAAGCATGAAATATTCTGTAATAACCTTAAGTTACAATGTGGGAAGGAAGATTCCTGCATCGCTTAATATTCCACTGATGAAGTTGATGAAGTATCCTAGACCACTTCTGTCCCCTCATTTTACCTGAGCATGTCAACTGTGTCCAGTATTCAGATGCACAACTTCTTCTTTTAAATTAATGTGTGATCCACAATCTTTTGCGATCCAGTCACGTAAACCAAAACGAAAGAAAAAAAAAAGAAACCAGCAGAGAGAAAAAGCAAGCAGGCAGCCACGTGGCTTGAAACCTAGAGGCTGGTGCCCCATGCTACACCATGTGTTCTAATTATCTAGCTCCCTTACTGACCCCTGCATACGAGCCCTTCCTTGAAAACAATGGCAGGTTCAGTGCCTTCCTTTCTGGAGTATGCTGCCTGGTTTTGAACTTGAGCTGCTGAGAGAGTTTATGAACAGAGCTGCTGTTTTATTTACTCTCAATTAATCATGCTCAACTGTAAACAAAGTGTCTGTTTTAGTTCTGCTGACAATTATCCACTTGTCAACATCTCCCTCAAGTACCTTCAGCATCTGGCAAGAGCACAAAACTGCTACATCAAAATGAACATTTTGTCTCAATAAAAAGATAGACATGTGGCAGGTTTTCATCTGTTTTCTAGCCCATCAGCAGTCAGGGTATATTGTTACTAATACAAGCAGAGCACTTCCTATGGAATATTTATTTACGAAGGGGGAGGGAAGCCAAATTTTATTTACATTAGTAAGGCAAACTCACAGAAGAAACTAGTGGAGACCCCCAAAGAGCCCCCACACCTCCCCACAAAGGCAGAAGTGAGCCCTCCCTGCAGCCTGCCTTGTGCCTGCCATGGGCCTTCTGTTCTACCTTGGCAGGCCCTGTCCCAGCTTCACTAGTCACCTTGCCAAAAGCTGCAGAGTAGGGCTTGTTTCTCTACTTCGTGGGGTTCAGCAAATCCCAATACAAATGCAAACCACTTACCGGTCTCTCCCCAAGTACTTTTAGTATGAAAATCTTTCCACTCCTTGCTCCACGGCCTGGGCCTTTCTTTGGTCCCTGGAGCTCCCTTACTGGTTTGAATGTTGCCATTTTAAGCTTTTAAGATGTGGTTATTCCCATTAGCTCAAAATCCTTCCCACATTTTAACACAACCACCCTCGTGCTTAAATTGTTAGCTACAAGGCAAACTGCAGAGAGCCTGGCACCTTTTTGGGTACAGTCGGGTGAAACCGGACCCTCCTTTTCCTCTGAGGGGGCGAAGGCAGCATTGCCAGGCGGCTCCTCAGCTTGCAGGTGGCCTCCCTAACAGGCAAGGACATTTCAGGGTGCTGGGCCTATGGAGAGCGTCACTTCATACCTTGGAGGCACAGAAACCGTGCGCCATGACTCTGGTTACCTCAAGTTTTTAATACTATTTGAAACTTAATCCTGCTCTTGCAAAATAAGGGGAAAATCTGACTAACTTCACTGGAAGGTGCCCCAACCCTGCACCTTTTCTCCACAGAACTGAGTCTTTTTCCCAGAATAAAACACTTGGGAGTGCGGGGGGGGCGGGGGGAGGGCCGGGGCTCAATCGTAAGGGACCCCCAATCGGAGCGGGCAGGGACGGAGCGGAGAGAGCGCATCCCCGCCCCGGGCCATACCGTGCACTGGGCGGCAGCGGGCTCCGACGCTCTCGGCTCCGGGCGGCGGGGCGGGGCGGGGCGGGGCGGGGCGGGGCGGGGCTCGGCTCGCGGCGGCCCCCGCCCGGGAGGGGCGGCTCCGCGCGCCCGTGCGGAGGGGCAGGCGGCGGGACGCCGCGCCCTGACACGAGCTAATCAATCTTCAGCTGTGTAATTGATTCTAATGAACTCGGCTTTCTGTCTCCGCGCGCTAATGACCGCCCGAAGTCAGCGGCGGGCTCCGGCCGCGGCTCCCCGGCCGCCGCTCGCAGTGCCCGCCCCGGCCGGAGCGCCAGCCTCCCCTTTAACCTTCTCCTGGCTGCACAATTAATTGAGATATCTTTTATACTTGATGCGTTGTAAAATTAATGCCTAATTTATGTAATTAGTCAATTAACTATAATTCTAGCATATGGTGCCAAATGCCCAGAAGGTGTTCTTGTTTCCCAGGTACTTATTTTGATGTCATGAAATGCAGCTAATTAATTTTACATGCATATTAATTTCGGATCTATTTAGCGGCTCCCTTTGTGAAGGCAGATTTAATATTTGTCTTTCTAACCTTTCTGGGCAAATTCCGCGCTCGGTGCTGAAACGGAGGTGACTTTTTAAACACATTTCTATCGGTGTCCCTCTCCTCCGCGGAGCCTCTGCTGACACCGGGTCGATCCCTCCCGTGCGAGGACGCACAAGGGCTGATTATCTATAGTTTCCCGCACATCTACCACTGTCGCAAGATACGGCTATTGAATTTAAATCCGATTAATATTTAATATTAAACATTTCTGAGGGAATTTTTGTTTGTTTTTTGCAAAGCACAATATCCCACGGACATTTTTTTTAATAGCTGCTCTTAATACAATGCTCCTCGGAAAAAATTATGAGAATTGAAGTATTGCCTAATTAGAAAATGAGCGCAGTCCTGCTCGCTGCCTTCTGATGCTCGCAGCTCTCCTGTCTGCGGTGAGGACCTGCGAGCTCCCTGCCGGCGCGCCCCGCGCCGCACTGCTCCGGGCGCTGGGGAAGCGCTGCCCGCTCCTCCCCTGCCAAACAGCTCGGGTTACACCTCCGTCTCGCTCGGAGGGAGACCGCATTTGATTTCGTCCGGGTTACTAGGAAAGAGGAGCTTAGTCCTCTTCTTTCTGCAGTTTGTGCAGAGGTTAAGGGGTTAACCGCGTCGTGGTCCTTCCCGCTCCCCAGATGTCGAGAAGAAGTTTAAGTAGAAAAAAAGATGAAACCCGGAGTCTACGCTTCGAATTCCCAGCGATACCCTTTTTCCCTTCGCTGCAGCAGCACTAATTGCCGCATTACCCTTATCTCTGGGGTGAGGGGAGATAAAAGCGCAGCTGGCTGAGGGGTGCCGGACTGCGCGCGGCCGGGCGGGCGGTGGCGGCGGGCAGCGCGTGCGGCCGGCGGGTGCGCTCCCGCGGCCGCCGCCCGGCCTCCCGCCAACCCCGGCGAGTCGCTTTCCCGCGGAGCGGCAGGGCAGGGCAGGAGCTGGCTTTTTAAGATGTCTACGCGCGTGCTGTGGCGTCATAAAACTTTTATCCCCCTTTCCGGATAAATTAATGAGCAATTTAATTAATAAAACCGGAGAGCAGCGTAAGTGCTATGATAATGAAGTTAAATGAGCGCGCAGTAAAATATTCACTAATCCAGCACATTGGCAAATGCCCCCTTAATTCTGCTTAGCACTAAAAGGGTTTTGAGCACCATAATGAGATTCCTCTGTCTGCTAATTAATTGACACTCTCCTGAATATTCATATGTGCTAGCACCAATACGTTCCTAATTGCACCGTGGAATGGATCTCAGAGGAAAGTAAATCGCCATAGACTTAATTAAAATAATGTATGCCAGATCCAGCTCGCTGAAGATGAGACATTTGCCATCAAGCGGCGTAAGGAAGTGGCACCTGGTTTGCAGCGAAAAATGAGGAGAAAATCTTTATCCCTCCCAAGGTGAAGTCAGCGGGGGCTGCGAAGCGCCAGCTTTTCAGCCTGAAGATCTGGAAGGGAAAGAGAGCTTCGCCTTCCAGGGCCCGTGTCGGTGCGCGCCCCGCCCGGGGGGCGCGGGAGCCCGTCTACAGACGGCGGTGCTGCGCCCGGAATAACCGAGCTCCGCAGTTCAAAGCGCGGGGAGCGGGCTTCACACGGCGAGGCGGAGGAAATCTGGTCAGGGATGCCCTCTACAGAAGCGTTCAGGGAAAACCGGTTGCCTCCGACGCGGGAGAGGAGGAGGGGGAGGCAGGGAAGGAGGGAGGGAGCAGCCACATTTGTCAACTTTTCCTGGAGGGGAAGCCGGCGCCTTTGAAGCTCAGTCTCCGAACGGATTGTTCTTTACACCTCCAGACTAATACTGTGAGCTAATATTGTACATTTAAATTGTTCTGCCGTTAAAAGCGTGGCAAGTTGCGCTGCGAAATGAGCGCCTGCCGCTGCCTGGCCGCGGCCTTCGCCTCCCGCGCCGGGGGAGCGGGCGGTGGCCGTACCCGCCGCGCCCCGGGGCCGGCTGCGGCGGGCGGCCCGCGCCCAGGCCCGCGCATGCCCCTCCGTCGCCGAAAAGCCGACGCAAAGCGCTTTGCTAGGTCTCTTCCTTCCCTACTAGCTCAGGAAACGAAAAGGAAAATTGGTTTCTTGGAAAAGACAGCTTTTAAAAAAATCACCACAGGTTAGAAACTAAAAAGAGTTTATTTGAAGACATACAAATGCATATTTATTATACACATGTAGGCATTAACAATGTAAATTACACCGCCAGCACTTGCTGGTTGTTTATTCATTAGATCTTTAGAAAATCTACATTGCCTGCAGATAGCGGGATGATAATGTGAAATACACAAGCAGTTTACCCAGGCAGCTCCGCCCAGCTCCGCGCAGCTCCGCGCGGGGCTACCGCCAGCTCCGCGGGGCCGGGCGGCTGCGCGCCGCCGGCAGGGAGCGGCGGGCCGGGCTCAAGGCCGGCCCCGGCTCCCTTCCGCTACCGGGGGGCCGGGGGGGTTGCTTCTTAAACGTGTAATTCGGCCTCGACGAGAAAACGGCCGAGCCGACTGGAACTGCCGCCACCCAAAATACAGGGCAAGGGCTTTACAGGTCGCGGCCCAAGAGAGAGCAAACTTCGAGGGAAAGGCTTCCTAGCAGAAGCAATACAAGGGGGCTCTCCCCGAACGACAGAGCAGACATCTCGCGCTCGGAGCTCAGAAACTCCTGCCCATTCGCAATGTCTTTTAGTCCCATGTAAAATCTTTCCTCGCCAAAGGAAAAAAACCTCTATCAAATTCCTTCCTCTTTCGCTGATTGAATGCTCTATGACTACAGCATCTCTAGATAATAAAGACGGAGAAAAAAATGTAAGGGAAGAAAGCGCTGCAGGGAAATCTTTTCTAAAGTTAGATCCAAAGAACCTCTTCCAGGAATGAAATATTAAAGAAGGTTAATATGTTTTTTTGTTGCAGAGCTGAGGGTTGATGGGAAGACGGGAGCTTTGCTCGCGTCGTGAGGGTGGCAGCCGTGGAGCTGAGGCAGGCGGAGGATGTCAACAAATGTAAGGAAGCGCTGGAAGCCGCTAGACTCGGAAGACGCAGCCAGCGCTTCGCCTGTAACTGCCAGGCTGCCCTTCCTTCCCTTCCTTTCCCGGGCGCCGTGCGCTCCACCGCGCCCTGCCCCGCGGAGAGCGCAGCCCAGCACCGAGCCGCCGCCTGCGGCGCTGGCAGCCGCGCCAGAGGTGCCCCGAGCCGAACCCGCCCGGTGCCGCTGGCCCCGGGGTGCTCGCCGGGCCCGGCCCCGCGGCCCCCCAGCGCAGGGAGGGGGCAGGCAGCCCCTCTAGCTTTTCTGGCGGTACGGCGTGGCCGGGGAAGGCGCTGCCCCCGTCCCGGCGGCCGCCCTCCCCGTGAGACGGGCCCGGGCTTCGCATGTGTGCAAGCGCCGGGGGTGTGTGGGGGGGGGGCTCTGGCGGGCGGTGCCGTGCCGCCCCGCCCCGCAGCGGAGCGGAGCGGGGCCCGGCCGGGCCGCGGGGGCGGGGAGCCCCACGCTCAGGAATTGTCTTCCCTGTCCCCGGGCAGCTCGGTGGGTGGCAGCCGGGCGGGGGGCGGGCGGCGCGGGGAGGGGGCGCCGCGGCAGGAAGGGGCAGCGCGGGGCCCCGGCGCCCACACACTCACACCGCGCCACCCTCCCCGCCGCGCCGCGGCTTCACGGCCGTAACTTACGGATCTGTTTGCAAACATGCCCCCTGCCAATAGGGAGAAAACCGTAAGCATTCAAAGTTCTGACCCTAATTAAATCCCGGCTCGTTAAAGACTTCCCACAATGGAGGAAAACGCTTCTCTTAAAGTTTGCCTGAGCCTGAATTCCGCTAGCGGTTATTACCTTTGCTTTTAAAGGGGGGGAAATAACCATAACGTGCGCGCCATTATTCTCGTGGCTATGCAATTTAAAATCATCGTCAATTGTCATAAAAACCATTTCACAATGTTTGGCTAAGTAATAACTTAGTAATTTAAAGGTGGTTTTGCCCGGCGTCACAGACGTGCAATTCAGGGAAGATTTACATCGCTTATGGATTTTGCACCGCAGTTCTGACCGCAGCGGGAAGGGGACTCAGCCCTATTTTTTGTCTTTCTGGTTTTGTACAGAACGCCAAGACAAGAGCAGACTGTGGGAGAAGGCGTGAGCGAGATGAGCATGGCTTGGAAAAAAGGTGGTGATTAAAAATAAAGTTTATGAAACAGACTGATTTGGAAAGAAGAGTCTTTAAAAAAAAAAAGAAAAAGAAAAAGAAAGAAAAAGAAAGGAAAATCAAGTTTGCTCCACCCAGCTATTAACCAAAACACAATACCTTTTTCTGGGTGGTACTGCACAGAAGTTGATTCAGTTTTGACAATGTTGTTTAGCTATCATTTGCTATTTTGAATGAATGGGAGCAATCCCCCTTTTTACAACAGTTGTTTCCTATTATGGAGAGGTGCAGCAGTTGAGGGCAGACATGTGAAAGTGGCTGTTTGATTCCCTTTTTCATCCCCCTGACCCTGCCTTTGTCCCTCCTCACCCTGGGAATGTCACGCCTCACTACTTCACTTTGAGATGCTCTAGAAAGTGGCTTTGTTATTCCCTTTTAGACATACACGAAATTGTTCTCATTCCCCCTGCTGTAAAAGATACTTCAAATTGGGACTCGGTTCACAAGTGCAATGCAATTTGGCTTAGCTCAACCTTTGTTCTGCTTGTACAAATGACCAAACAGTGCACACATTATACAGTTGATCTACTGCTCCCTTTACACCAGAGTTAGGGGCTGGGAGAAAAGCAAGTTAATCCCTTCAATACTAAGGTGGCATTTTCAATATTTCCTACAATGCAAAAAAGAGAAGAGAGGGCAGCTTGAAATGCGACATTTATTTAAAAGAGAAGATTAAAAAGAAAAAGTTTGCGAGGCCTCCCCTGATACTTCTCCAAACAAATAAATAAACAAACCAACAAGTCCCAAACGCGTAGATAAATGCTCCGGCGCCGCCGGGAAGGGAAGTTTACCACAAAGACAGGCTCTCGGGGCAATAACGTCGAGATCCGAGCTGGAACCCGCGCTAACGGCACACTACTTAACAAAACGCTGGGGGAGAGCCGCTGAGGCGGTGGCCGAGCCCGCGGCCCCGGCCGCACACCTGCGCACCCCCGCGGAGGCGGGCAGCGGGCGGACGGCCGAGGCGGGGGGAGACGAGGACGCAGGTGCGGGCAAGGAGGGGCGCGGAAAGCGGGCACCGGCGGTGGGCTCACGCACTCGCCGTGTCGGACCCGCGAAACGCTGGCACCCCCCGGAGCCGTGCCGGGGCGGGCCCTGCGGTGCCGCGCTTCCCCGCGCCTGGATTTACCGCCGGCGGCAGGTGGAGCGCAGCGGGAAAAGGGCTCTCCTGGGAAACCGGGTCCGGTCAGGAACCGGGTGCCTGGGACAGCCCCAGGAGCGATGAGGGGGAACAGCAGGCTCCTCCCGGGGTTACGGAAGGCGGCTAGTCCCAGCGCGGGCTCTCAGCGCGCTGGGCAGGGCCGAAACGGCTGCCCGAGGCCCGAGAGAGAGGAGCCCCGGGCGCGCTCGGACCCGCTCGTCCCGGCAAAGGCGGCGGGTCCGGGGCGCGGCCCCGCGGCAGCCGGCAGAGGCCTCGGAGGTTCGGCAAACTTTCGGCGCCGCGCTCACGCGTGCCCCAGGGCTCCGCCCGTCCGCGGCTAGGCGCCACGCGCGACACACCCGCCCGCGCCCCCGCGTGCAGGCGGGCCCCGGGCCGGGCGGCGAGGCGGGCACGGGGGTGCTCGGACGCCCCGGCCCGTCTCCCTCGGGGCCGCCGGACAGGGCCGCAGCGGCCCCCGGGAAGAGAGAGGACGGGCGGTGCCAGGGCTGCCTCCTCCCTGGATCCGACGGGGACCAGGGTCCGCCGTCCCTCCGGCCCCGAGGAGGGGAGGGTGGCCTGGGACACGGGGACCGGCCGTCCTCCGATCCGCCCCCGGCGGCGCAGCGGGGCCGGGCGCCCGGCCGGGCCGCTGGCGCTCGAAGTCCCCGACGGGACGGGCGAGAACGGCGCACACCGGGAGCCGGCATTAAGTAGCGCGACAGCGACGAGGAGCCAGCGGGCGGCGGCAGGGCAGGGGCGGCGGAGCGCGCTGCCCGACGCCGGGAGCGCCGAGCCCCGCGGGGCGCAGCCGTGCCCGAGCCCGGCCCCCCGGGCCCAAAGGGCACCGCAAATCCCGAGCGGTCAGTTCTGTTGCTCTCAGGGATACAGGTTTGCGGAGCGGTTCTCAGTCCGGCCTTGACAGGCAGGGGGAGTTTGTTTAGTGCTCGTTGCGACAGGAACAAAATCCTTTTGAAAGGGCGCTAAGTAGTTTCACGCCAAAGTGGCAGATTTGGTGAAGAATGTGGGGTGGGACAAAGCCCCGCCGTTCCCAGAGCGGCCGGAGCGCTTCGGGAAACCGCACCGGGAATTCAAGCACACAGAAAAGCGGGAGAGCCCAAATCAATCCGCTTCCTTCTCCCTCCCGCCCCCCCAGAAGCAAAGAGAAGCAGAACCATTACAAAAAAGAGAGTGAGGCTTAGCCGAAATGCAGCCACGACCAGCAGCCTGGAGTTGACTTTCCAAAACGGGGGAAGCTTGCTCACAGCCTGGCATTGTGTTTTGCAGCCTAGGAAACCCTAAGAAGCTGGTACTTCCCCCCTCCCTTCTCTTTTCTCCCAACTGGTTTGTAAATATTAACAAGGTTGTGAGCTATTCTCTCACACAGAGTGGATTTTTTTCTTTTTTTTTTTTTTTCATCCTTGGAAAACTTCTTGGCTTCTCCCCACAGCCCCTCTCCCACTCCTCCCCTCTGCAAAGCTACACACCTGCTTGCAGCCACAAGGATTCAAAATCAATATTGTAGTTGTCACTTTTCTCTCCCCTTTTCCTCTCTCAACAGCCCCGCTTGCCACTGAGGCGAATTGTGGATTTATGGAGGAAAATTAGCATAAATTATTACCAAATCTGTAAACGTGTGTGGTCTTGCTTGTGGGAAAGGGGGCTATTGCGAACCTTCCATGCAGAAAGGTGGTCCATGATGAGCTCCATGCAAGGGCTGAATGGCTATTGCATGAAATAGATTTCCATTGGGTTTGCACATTGATATAATTGACTTATGTGTATTTTATACAGTTTTCCCAACACTTCCCCTGAGCTGCTTATTTGAATTAGGCTTCAGAAAAACGTCTATTTGTTTTGGGTTTTTTGCACAATGGATTTGGATTCACTTGCCACCTCCCCTCCTCCCTAATGTTGGCTTTCAGAGTAAAAGGCAAATGCTACAAGTTACATTTAAATCCTACATCGCCCAAGTCTGTCATCTGTTGCGTGCTTAACACGAGGTGAAACTTTGGGTATCAATTACCGGGATGGCTTCGCATGCCCTACCCCTCTGCTCACACATTCCTTTGCACTGGGGGGGGGGGGGGGGCGGAATCGGGCGCCTTACAGCCATACCTCGTTCGCGCTCGGAGTAGCAAATGAGAACGGAAGTCGACTTTTCTTTAACTTTACAGCTTGCGGGTTCCCATTTGCGCCAGAGGTTGTTTTTTTTCTTTCTTCGAAAAGAAAAGGTACCGGCAAAAAGAGGAAGAAAAGAATTTGTCAGTCTGTGAATTTTATTTACTCCCGTGCTGTTTCTAAGCTCTCTTTTGGACAGGCATCCCAGGAGCGAACTTGGGCTGAGAGACAAAACCCGAACTGAGGAGTGTTAGAAGTTGGGGGGGGGGGGCCGGAGGTGTCCATTAAACCCACATATTTGGGGGCTCTCAATACAAAAATAAAAGTCTTCTGCCCGGTGTCCTAGGGGACGCTGGGAGGAATCTGTCCTCATTTCAGAGTATTGTCTTTCCTACCCTCTAACAAACGTCCACCGGCTCATCACCTTTCCTCCCCCCCCCCCCCAAAAAAAAAAAGTTTGGAGGCTGCCTTCCTGCCCTGCCCGGCCGGCACGAAGCATCTCGGAGCCGGTTAATGAGCAAGGCAGCTCCCGGGCACGAACGCCCCCGGGCCCCTCTCTGCAAGGGGGGGTGACATGCGGCAGGTCTCCCCCCAAAAGGGCTCGTTAGCTCGGCAACGCGGGGCCGAGGTCGGCTTCTCGGATTCCTAGAAACACAATTATTTGCCCATTATTCTCTAAACGACATCCTGCCCCGAGAGAGAGGGATTAGATGGGACCGAGGGCAGCCGGGTTGGAACGAGGGGAACGCAGTTTAACACACACGACGTCGGAGCTAGTTGCAGCGTGAAATGCGTTTTCAAGCTGGTGCCAGGGCGCAGGGAGCCCTGCTTGATGGGGACTGTCCCTCCGAGAAGACTTCTACGCGCCCGCGGAGCCGGTCTCGCAGCAGCCCGCACCGCACAGACGGCCGGCGCAGCGCTCCCTCCCCCACCCCAGCTATTTTTGCTGAATTAAGAAGGTGACATTATTCTTTTCTTCAAGTACTTCTGTTAATATTGAAAAACGTGCGCTTGCATTTCAAGCGGGCGCGCTTAGCCTCAGCAGCCATTTCAATATTAATGAAATTGTTTAATCTCCTAAATTCATCGTGTTTAAGTTACGTTTTGGTGAGTTATTGACCGATTCCGAAAATATTGTTAATGGAGTGGATGTGTATTCACCGCAAAGGCTCTTCCTCCCAGGGCTCGCGGCTCCCGAGCCAATCTTTTATTCTGGCTCTAGGGTGACAGGATGCACCGCAGCCTCGGGAATACACATCATACAAACTTCCCTCCTGTGCCAGGGCAAGCCTGGGACCTTCCGGGCCTGATCCTCCCCGCAGGACACACGGCTGGCAGCGGGGCTGCTCGTCTGGGCAGCGGTTCCAGGATCGGGCCTCGGTTCCCGGGGAGGAGGCGGTACAGTGAGGCAGGGAGAGCCGCAACTCGGGTGTTACACAGCCTGCCTGCTCCTACACGCACAAATGTGCACGGAGAAGCACGCAGGCACGCGAACAGCCTGAGACACATCACGGGAATCCCGCAGAAGGCGTCGGCTTGACGGTATTCAGCACAGTAACCGGTGACACGGACCGGTTACCCCAGATCAGCTCTGCGGGACCGCCCCCCCCCCCCCCCCCGCCCCGATGCCGGCCGGCTGGCGCGCAAGCTGCCCCCCGGCGCTGCCCGCCGCGGCCCCCGGCCCCGGGAGCAGGACAGCGGCGCGGAGGGCAGCTCAGCACCGAGCACAGCGGGGGCTGTGCCCCGGCCGCGGACCCGGGAGCCCGGCCGCTGCGATGTCTTTTAAGGCGACTCCCACGGCTTCGCACCAACAGGTCCGCGGAACTAGAGCAACGGTCCTGCCTGGGCTGGGGAGGGGGGAGTAAACTTCCCGGGGCGGCTACGGAGGAGCCCCGATCTTTTCTCTCCTCGAAAGAACCTTCGCTCGGGGAGAGAGGATTTGGCAAAGAGAAAGTCTCTCGTTACAGGGAAAAAGGCTCGCCTTAAGTTAGCCAACAATACAAATCAGATAACAATGCAGAACAAACAGAATACCACAGCCAAGCAATTTCCATGTCAAACATCCCACTGCTCAGTACCTCCATTTGTAAGTGTGAATTGCAGACTAAGCTTCCTGCAAAGTCCACAGAGAGGTTAGTGCATACCTTCCCCCCCCACGCCCCCCCCAGCCACCGGGTACCATCGCACTGCAATTCCGCTGGCGGAGCCTTTTCACCCCTCGCCTTGTCTTCAAATGGAAATGATTCCCATTGGCCCAAGGTGTCCATGTAAATAGGTGTAAATGAAACCAGATTATGCCTTTCTCTCCAGCCCCCTCCTCCCCGCTCCCCTCCCCCTGCTCCCAAGGCGATTGTCATATGATAGCAAAGAAGTGGCACATTAATGAAGCGCCTCTACAGGGGTCTTTTCTGCTCATGTCACCACATAAAACTATCAGATGGTTAGAGGAAGGACATGGAGGCAACTACTTAGCTCATCGCGGCTGCAGAGAAGCAAACAAGCCTCTGCTACAGTCCAGCTGCCAGTGGTGTAAAAGAAGCTGATTCAGCCCGCGGAGGAGAAGGGAGGGGTGTACAAGAAGATTCCCAAACCCGAGCCAGCTCACTGCCTCCTCAGGACTAAACCGGAGCAGAGTGGCCGGGAAAGGAGCGAGAGACACGCCGGAGGAGCGGGGTGGGAAAGAGCCCGGACTCCCAGCTGCGTCCCGGATGCGGACTGTCAACTTCCAGCAACTTTAAGGTGGGCATATGCCCGGCTGGCACGGAGTGGGGTGGGAGACGAGACGAGACGAGACGAGGGGAGGGGATGGGATGGGAGGGGGTGCCCTTCTCCTCCTCGCCGAGACCAGAAGGCAGAGCTACCACGAGAGTAACTTTACGGGCGCGGGCTGCTGCGGGGAGGCCAGGCTGAGCGGGGCCGGAGCTGGGAGAAAGGCACGTTGCTTTTCCCCCGCCGGCGGCGCAGAGCTCCGGGTCGGTTTCCCCTGCCCCCATCCCGCTCCCCCCCCTCCCCCCCGGCCCCGAGGGCTGAGGACCGCCGTGCCCCTTCCCCGTGCCCTTCTTTCTGCAGCCCGGCCCCACACCCACCCGCTGCCCCGGCCGGGTGTCGGTGCAAATCCTCTCGGACTCACTCTCTCCCGCCACCCCCGACCCCCCCCCCCCCCCCTTGTCGCTGCCCTTCTGCAGATCTCCGCGGGTTCCCTAGCGAAGATGCCTCGCCCGGGCAGAAACACTTACAGCGACCAGAAGCCTCCCTACTCCTACATCTCGCTGACCGCCATGGCGATCCAGAGCTCCCCGGAGAAGATGCTGCCCCTGAGCGAGATCTACAAGTTCATCATGGACCGCTTCCCGTACTACCGGGAGAACACGCAGCGCTGGCAGAACTCCCTCCGCCACAACCTCTCCTTCAACGACTGCTTCATCAAGATCCCGCGCCGCCCCGACCAGCCGGGCAAGGGCAGCTTCTGGGCGCTGCACCCCAGCTGCGGGGACATGTTCGAGAACGGCAGCTTCCTGCGCCGCCGCAAGCGCTTCAAGGTGGTCAAGTCGGACCACCTGGCCCCCAGCAAGCCGGCGGACGCGGCGCAGTACCTGCAGCAGCAGGCGAAGCTGCGGCTCAGCGCCCTGGCGGCCACCGGCACCCACCTGCCCCAGATGTCCACGTACAACCTCGGCGTGTCCCAGCCCTCCAGCTTCAAGCACCCCTTCGCCATCGAGAACATCATCGCCAGAGAGTACAAGATGCCCGGCGGCCTCGCCTTTTCCACGATGCAGCCCGTGCCGGCCGCCTACCCCCTCCCCAACCAGTTGACTACGGTGGGCAGCTCCATTGGCACGGGCTGGCCCCACATGTACAGCTCCGGCATGATCGACACCGCCACCCCCATCTCCGTGGCCAGCAGCGAGTACGGCGCCTACGGCGTGCCCATTAAGCCGCTCTGCCATGGGGGGCAGACTTTGCCGGCCATCCCCGTCCCCATCAAGCCTACCCCCGCCGCGGTGCCGGCCCTGCCGGCCCTGCCCGCGCCCATCCCCACCATCCTCTCGAACTCGCCGCCCTCCCTCAGCCCCACGTCCTCGCAGACGGCCACCAGCCAAAGCAGCCCGGCCACCCCCAGCGAGACTCTCACCAGCCCGGCGCCCGCCCTGCACTCCGTGGCGGTGCACTGACCCGGGCCGCCCGCGCGGACTCCGCCGTCCCCCTTCTCCCGAAGTTTCCTCGGAACTCTCCTCCCTCCCCTTCGCCCTCCTTCCGTCTCTTCCCTCCCTCCTCTCTCCTCTTTTCCTCGAAAGCAGAGACAACTCCCCGCGGGAAACTGAGGTTTGCCGTTCGCGCGAGCTGCCTTTCCGCTTCGCCCCTTCGCCTTCGCCCTCCTTGGCCTCTTCGGCTTCTTCCCCGGTTCCGAACTTGGTTTTCCACCCTGCCGAGGCAAAACGAACCGACCCGGCCCGCCCCCCCTCCCCGCCCGGTAGGAACTGCCATATGCATCACTAGTTTGCCAAAAGTACTTCAGGCATCTTCGGTGCGCCGGGGACCCGGCAAGCCCGGCCCGGCGATGCCTCTTGCCCTTCCTTTGTCCGGGGAAGAGCAGGGGTTTGTATAGGACCGATCTTGAAAACCATAAGCAGTGCGAAACGGCTGCGGTCTCGCTGCGTGAGAGCAGCGACGTTTCCAGCCTCCAAGCAGCAAACGCTTGGATCTTGGAAACGCCGGGCAGCGCTCGTCTCCTTTGTGTGGGTGTGGGTGCGTGTGCGTGTCCGCCCGCGCGTGTCCCGTCGGTACGCGAAGGGCAGGATTTCCGCGGGGTAAGGCCGCGGACTCCGTCGCCCCCGAGAAGGAGCGGTGCGCTGGCAGCCAGGGCCCCGCAGGTAAGGGAGGCGGCGGGCGAGCGGGAGGGCGGCGGGCGGCCCTGCCGGCTGCGGGCGGCCCTGCCGGCCGCGGGTCCCCGCCTGCGGCCGGCGGGGGACGGGCGTGGGGAGCGCCGGCGGAGCAGGACGCCGTCCGACGGAAAGGCACCCGGTCACTCACTCCATAGCTATATTGTTTACAAAGCGCCTGTCGTAATGTAAATACTGAACTTGCAGCTGTACTGTAAATCAGATGGGGTCCCCTTTGCAGTACCTGTTGTAACGTGGATGCTTACTGCAGTTTGCGGGTGGAAGAGAAAGAGAAGTTGATTTGGCTGTTAACTTCCGATTAACCTGAAGGTTTGGGGAGCTGAGGGTTTCTTTGTTTTCTACAGTTTTTAGCTATTTATCTCGTAGCTTAAAAACAAACAAACGATAAAAATAAACCTCTTACTGAGCACACAACCCGGCACAGCTTCAGAAAAGCTGCCGAAGTCACTGGTAAAACGTGGAGAAGTAACACAACAGCAGGTACAAACTGTGGAGGTCATCCTGATTTCTGTTGGAGCTTTGCAGACAAGAGAGAGGGGGCTAGGGAAACTGTAAATGTTTGTGCATAGGAATGATTATAAAATGTGTAAAATGCACTTTTGTTTGATATTCTCCTTCCTAGTTTTAGGTAGTTTGCTGGAAACCGAACTGTCGTTCTGCTGTGAACTGCTTAAGTTAAAAAAAAAAAAAAAAAAAAAAAAAAAAAAGACACCTCCCCCCAAACGGCATTAGTGTCTATTGAAACTGTAAAGACATTTCTTTTTAACTTTTTTTTCTTGTACAGAATAAGCATGGAATTTTAAATATTGGTGTTCTTGTTCCCAGCATGTGTGTTTAAGACAAAAGTTAAAAAAGTGTCTACGTTAAATTATGAACCTAGTCGTCCAAATAATATTTTCTCATTAAAATATGTAAATGCAGATTTAGTTTCTTATTTGTCTTTTTAAAGAGTTTACACGAGAAAAGTAAAAGCATTAGTTCACAAAAAAGGAATGACGTTATTCCAATATTTAGATAATCTAAACAGCCTTTTCACAGGAGGTTACTATAAATGTAGTTATTAACATACCATAACCTGTTAGATGAAATTGTCATTATTGCCGGTTTACCAAAGAAAAAACATACTAAGTGCGTTCTGCAGTTTTTATATCTATATATCTATACATATCTGCACACACACACATATATGCATTTGTGTCCTATACACTTATACCAAATATAAACACGTATTATGCCTATGTGTATGTATACTTACCACCTACATACTCCCGGTTAAATTTTCTCTAATAAGTGAGCTTGTCCAATACAGAGCAAACATAAAAATCTTTAAAGAATTAGTTAGTTTTTAAGACTGAATTTTTGTCACTTGTGGTTTTTCTTACAAGTGGCATCTCAAAATCTTTTTCGAGTACAAGTGAGCTATTGTACCCTTTTACCTGTCATTTAAACCTCCTCAAGCATTGCAGTTACTCCAACCACTGCTATAATTTCTCCATCTCTATTGATCACACTTCCCAAAACCGGTAGGTTGCAAACTGTAACACTTAAAATTGTACCCGCTTTTCTGTAAGCCAATACACAGTCCCTTTTAAAAAGTAAGGGCAAAGTAGTTACAATGAAAACTGGATTCCGTGCACCTTCCAGTGTGGCTTTCCAGTTCTTTTAGGGCTTTTACAAGGATTCTGCAATTGTCGAAAATGATAGAAGCAATCTAGTGAAATTAGTAAATAAGCGTCTCGGAGATGAGGCAGTGTGCACCAAGAGCGCAGTTACGAGACAACTGAATACTTAACGGCTTATTAGCAAGAAAACGACATTGTATTCTAATGAACCGACAGGATTCACTAATTCTACGGCAACGATGTTACAGAGGTTTTGCCTGTGCCTGATGTCTCTCTGAATTTCTGGACCATAAACAGCGCAAGTGACATCCCCATTTCCTTATTACATACCGCGAGGTCCTTGCAAAAGTTTTAAGATTAATGTAGAGGGTAATTAATCCAGTTGCGACCATTTTTTAAAAAGAGAACGGATCCCACACACAGAAAAAAGGTGGAAAATACATGAATCATCGGGCTGATTAAAATGCATGAAGCTGCTAAAGCTTGTCAGATGGGGGACAACTGAACTCATTCATCAAGTCCAACCCACGATTATATCAACACGATCAGCTAAAGAAAGCATTCAAAACTTATCACCAGATCAATGGACACATAACTCGACAAACTTTTCCTAAACAAGCGATGACCTACATTTTTGACGACGAGGACTCTTTTTCTCCTTCCTTTCTTTTTTTCTTTTAAGATCTAGCAGTCAGAACAAATCCTCAAAGATGAAATCCGAGCTCAGCTAAGAAGATGAAGCTGCACTTCCAGGGTCTTTTTTAAACTATATAGTAATCAGCGGAGATAATGATCTGAAAAGATCATGCCCCAAAGCAAAATATTTTCCAAAGGTGCAATAGCTTCCCCGCCACATAATCCGACAGTACGACTCGCAACCGAACTTTTACAGTGCCGTTTTCCTCTATCTCTGCGACTGGCCAAGCCCGAGGACCCCCCTCGCCACCCGCGCCCGCCGGCGCGCAGCCCGCGGGGCCGGCGCCGCGCTCCTCCGCGCATCTCCGCCCGCGCCCCGCTCCCCCAAATGTCGCCGCGCTTATTTCAAACAAACACGCAGCTCGGCGCGTCGCTTGAATTTACTGCTTTGACTTGTTAAATCTCCCTAATGGCTCAAGTCCAATGTCAATAAACACAGATCTGAAATAGAACAGCGAGAGACAACAGCGCGCAGGGAATGGGCGAAGGGGGGCGAGTGAATCAGCCACGGCCGAGCTCGCCGTCGTGTTTAGATATTTCGCGGGGGTCGGGGCGGGGGGGGGGATTTCTTTATTTTTTATTTTATTTGCCAGCGAGACATTATAAACTAGGCGGACTTGATGCAAAGAGACCGTTCATTCTAGGCAAAAGCTCTTTTCTTCCGGAGGAGGAGTTTGAGCCCGGCTGTGCAAGGTAAGCCCGGGAACCCAGTCGTGCTTGGCGACTCGGGTTTTTGCTTCATGTCAGTGCATGGTATGTGAATCCTTTCTCGTCGGGATACTTCTTTTCCTTTTTCTTTTTCTGCCTCCCCCCCCCTTTTTTTTGTTTTCTTTCCCCTCGACGTGTGACAAGACACCACCCCACAAGACTGAATCCTCTATTGAAGAAAGCCAGCTCTTTCTCACCCAGAATATTTATTTTCTCTCGGACCGCGCCTTGCGGGGAAGGGCGGTCTGTGCCAGGTAGGGAGAAAAGAACTCCCCGGCGACCCCTGAGAGGGAGTTTTATGAGCCAGCCTTTCTTCAAGTGGTCCTTGGGAAAGGGAGAAAAAACTTAGCAGCTTCATCAACTTCAGTGCCGAATTATCTCGGAATCTTAATAGAAATGTCACTTTGTGGGTTGTTTTGGTTCGGGTTTTTTTTTCTTGTTTGTTTTGTTTTGTTTTGTTTTTATTAACAAAAAGAAACCGAGGCTGTGAAGCCTTGGAGGGGCTGTATTTGTTTCTTTTAAACTAACAACAAATTATCTAATTAATATGTTTCAATTACAGCATGAAAAAGAGAGGCTTTGGACCGCCTGCAGTGGGTTTACAATAGCCCCAGAGCCCACTATAAGAATTTACAATAACTTCACATCTGTTTCTTTATTTCCCACTTTTCGAGTCTAAAACTCCTCTCGAAATCACTTCAAACCGTGGCCCAAGTTATGAAATATGGTCTCTCTGCCAGGAAAAAAAAAAAGGTGGAAAGAAAAAAAGGACAAAACTTTGCAGATCGAGGCTTCATTTGCAAGCTAGAAAGTGAAAGCCCCATTGAAGAGCATTAAACAAATATATTAGAATTCTGTCACTTTATGCAATTGAGTAGATCAAATAAAGGGTCCCAGGCCACTTCATTCACTCTCATTCACTTGAATAGAAAATGCAAAGAATAGCAAACCTAGACTGGGCCACCGATGTAGATTTAGCCCTTTTTTTCTAAGAGACAAAAAGGCTGAATTTTCACAAACACATTGCTGACTCGGGGACTAGGAAACCAGCACTGAAACCCCTTTGGAATTTAAATTCATTTTATCTTCCTCTCTGTTTCTGGGTCCCTTTGCCTTACAGGGCGAGTTGCACTGGCACCCTTGCCTGGAAAAAATACAATACACTACAATACCACAACAACAAAAAATAAAGGCTCCAGGTTTAGCAAGCCGAGCCACGGTACAGTTTGGAAGGTAACGTTTTTATTTACAAAGAGAAAATGAGGACTCATCCGCCCTTTGCCCGAGCTGCCCCGAGAATCGCGGCCCCTTCGCGGGACGCCCGGGCAAAGCGCTCCTGCCCGGCTGCGCTCCGCGGCCTGCCGGCCCGCCGCGCTAAGGACGCTGCGCACACGCGGAGGGCTGCCGCGCTGCGCGGGGCCGGGGCCGCGCCTGCGGGCGGAGGGAGAGCGGGGGAGCCCCACCGCCTCACCCCGCGCCCCTCGACGCCGGGGCCCGCGCCGGCCTCGCCCCGGCGACGCCCGCAGGCGAGGCCGGGCTCCGCGGCCCGCTGCGGGGCTCAGCCCGAGGCGCGGTGGGCGCGGGGGCTCCCCCGAGCTTTTGGGAGAGACCCCCGAAACTGCGACCCGGCTCCGCCCTCTGCCCCACGGCACTCGGACCCTCCGACGCCCGGAGCCAGTCAGCGTTTCCATCCCGTTCACCTGTGCCGGTGCCTAACTGGGGAGCGAGCGACCGAGACACGGCTGCTCTTTCCAGAGGAGGTCAGCCCGGAGGAGTGCTGCATACGGACTAGGTGACCCTGCCCTTCCTTGGGCAGCATTTCTGTGTGAAGGCACCTTTTCTGCCACCTGTCCTCTGCTGGGGGCCTTAGCACTGAGGCAGCCGGAGTAGGGCAAAGCACCCTGGCGCCCAGGGAGGGCCTCGCCTTCTGCTCCCTCGTGTGTCCCTAACGTGGCCACTGCCAGGAAGCACTGAAGCGTTTGAAAGGTTAACTCGTACCTCAACTGCAGGCACTACTAAATAAAGGCTCTTAATTTTGCGCTATTTAGAAAGGCCTTGGTATTTATTAAGTAGTAACTAGAGTATTTTGCATTAATTAGAGCAGCTCCTTAGAGAGATATTACAGCCAAGACTAATCTTACACCACAGGAAAACGCTCAGCATTTCCACTCCCTCAACCACCACAGCCACAGACGACACAGACCACCTGCACGTACTGGGCCTATTGGTAAACATTAGCCCATAGGCATTTTTCCCAAAGACAAAATCAAGGCACTTTGGGGGGCTGCAGCTTCCATCCTCCTTGCTTGCTTTAATGGCAACTGGATAGACAATAGACAAGTAAAGAGGGATTGAGCCCAAAAACTTGGGCCTGGTTCTACTCCTAGCTGTGCCCAGCTGCCCTGGCCTTGGCAGCGTGTGGTGCCTGCTCAGCCTTTAAAAACTGCTAGTATGCTTAGTGCCTGCCAGAGGATTCGGGAACTCTTGGTCCCGAGGCTGCTCCCCTGAGCAGGCCCACATGTTAGTTCCATGTTCTAAGAGTCTAAGCTACTAATTATGGGGTACTTTTATTCCTACCATCAGCAGTGCCACTGCACTACCAATTAAACATGAAACATATAAACTCAAATGAAACAAGCAAAAAGACACCAAAGCCTCCATTTTGGAATGCCTGAACATGAAAGCACACCATGTCATTCAGCTCTGGGGAAAAATAGCTGCTTTAAGGGTTAGGTCAATGTTAGGCCAGACAGGAAACTCTGCCACAGGATATCAAGGTGGACGAAGCACCCATTTCGGAGCAGGGAAGACAATGCTCCATCACCAGCCACAGATGGCAACCATCTCTTCAAACAATTGCAAGCCCACTTCTTCCGCACCACAGATGTGCAATTTTCTACCAACTAGAGCAATATCACCATCTGATTCTCTTCCATCTCTTCCTGCATTTCTCTCCTGTGTAGTCTTTGGGGCTCTGGCTGGCACATCTCACTTCTAACTCCTCAGTTTAATGATGTGTGCTCCTGGCAGCAGAGTACTGAGAAGCTAAAAGGTGCAGTCAGCATCCCTGGGGGCCTTTAAACAATGTTATTGCCTTGTCCCCTGGAGGCACCCCTCCCCTCGGGCTAATGGGGGGGGGGACGGGGACGGATAGTTCCCTGGGCCTTTCACACTGGAGTGCTGGACCCATGGAAACATGGCTTGCGTCATCTCTCCCTGTGCTCTTGCCTCTCCTTAGCTTTTCACAGGGTCGGGCTATTTAGACAAGTGATGGGACTGCTCACGTAGAGCAGGATGGGATTATGCCTGGATGGACTTGCTGAAGGAGACCACGAACGCGCAAATAGTTTGTGTTTCCTCTCATTTTGTGCTTGATATACTTGAGCCCTGGCTGAAGATAATTTCATAATTAACCCTCATAATTTCCAGGTTAAGGAAGTTCTCTGTAGAATAGGGAAGAGGATCAAGAAAGGGTTGATCCCTGTTGCATGTAATTGGGCTCCAAATTGCTATTTTGTTGGTGGCTAGGAGAAGTCGAACAGAGTTAGAGTGGAATTCTGAGAGACACAAAAGCAGACATTTATGATTTCTACACCTGTAGAAAGTTGTTAATAGTCATGTTCATTTCTTTATTGAGCTACAGCTTCCTCATCTTAGCTAGACCTAGAAGGGTCAGGTATATCTGGAGCCTCTGAGAAGCAGACATACTCCTGAATGTACAGGTACAAGCTGGACCACACCGAGCTGCCTCCCCTGCTAGCCAAAGGACGTGTTTTTTAAGTAATTTTCAACCATTCACGATTTGCAAGACTGGCACCAGTATTTACTCCTGGAAAATGACAGGTACCATGTATGTCAGACACACAACTCTTGTAAGAGACAATTCTACAAGGAGGGAAGAGCTTGTCCCTTCTTGCTTGCCTTACCACTGCTGAGTATTCTGATCTATCAGTCACGCAGCCCTCCAGTTACAGCACGGCTCGCCTGAGTCATAATTGCAAATGCCTTATACAGTAGGTGTGGGTTTCAGGCTAAAATTTTAATTGCATCAAAATCCACAGAAACTTCCTACTGAATTAAACAGAGCAATGGTTTCACCATCACGGTTTTTCTGAACATTCAGATGGTTTCCTAAGTAGGTAAGTAATTTACCTTTCTCTCAGTTTGGGGTCACTATCAGTGATCAGTGGATATAGTAGGTCATATACAGTGTGCACACAGGTGCCTTAATGCCGCGCGGTCATGGGCAACTCTGAAAACTTTGGAAACTGTCTACATTCTTTTTAATTTTTACCTCAATTGTTAGTCTAGCGCTTTCAGACCATAAGCCAGAAACTAGTTTTTTCCCCAGCCACAAAGGAACTAGCCAAGGTGATGTGCGGAAAACTTTTGACTCCCCTTGTCTCAAAGGAAGGACCGAACCCAGAATATTGGGTCCTGTGCTCCTCTCTGCCTTCAACAAAGCTTTGTTGTTTGTTTGGGTTTTGTGTGTTTTGGTTTGGTTTGTTGGTTGGGTTTTTTGTTTTGTTTTGGTTTTTTTTTTTGAGTGCTTAGAGGAAAAAAGAACATCTCAGCATCCATTTTAAGGACTGCTACAGTACTTTTTTCCAAGCTGTGGACTAATTTATCTGAACATTAACAAAATCACAGTCCTAAATCACTTTTGAGATAAAACTAGAAAGTTTTGAGAAATTCTCTTTTCTGTGCTTTGACTCCACTTTCTCAATGGTGAGGAATTTTTCAATTCCTTTTGCATCAAAACCACATTATCCAGTTTTCATCTCATCAGTAAGACCTCAAACACACTCCCTCCCAGTATTCAGTTCTGCAGGATTGTTAAGTAAAGCATCAGGTGCTGTGAGACTTTTGATGAAACCATCAGAGTTACTGATACTGGATTTTCTTCTGAAAGCAGCACTAAAAGAGTTGGTAGATGAATTCCCATGGTAGAATTTCACTATGACACCAAACCTGACAGGATTAGGTCATGTCTGCATCATAGCAATGTTTGTTAGATTGGATGTAACGGGGTGAAGGATTTGTTAATTTTCTGTAGCATTTCTATACAGGCAAAATCCCAAGAAGCACAGTTACACTAGTATTAAAGCTGTTGGTGTCTTCACAGGGAACTTACACCACAAGTCATATCAATGAAAGGCCATTTTGTTAGCGCAATCTGTTTCAGTAGGAAGAGGCTTACTGGCCCAGCTGCCATGGAGAACATACACACAGACACTTTTTTCCCAGTCGCTGCCCTGATGATGGTGTAGGCATTCAACCATGGATGCCAGCAGCCCCAGACAATCCAGAGAAGATTTAGCTACATCAGAGCCACAGGACTGGTTATGCCCCCATAGGACAGGTTATACCCCCATAGGACAGACAGCAAGTAAGTCCAGAGAGGAGCAGCAGAGCACAAGAGGGCTGAAGCTCCTGCTCTGCCCCCATATAGCCAGCACTGGCCAGCACAATCCAGAGAATGGACACCATCAGCTGGCATCAGGCAGCGGTTGACTACTGTATTGGCTTTGTGTGGCAAGGTTTTGGTAGCAGCGGGGGGTTACGGGGGTGGCTTCTGTAAGAAGCTGCTGGAAGTTTCCCCTGTGTTCGCGAGAGAGAGAGCCCATACCAGCCGGCTCTAAGACGGACCTGCTGCCGGCCAAGGCCGAGCCCATCAACGATAGTGGTAGCACCTCTGTGATAACATGTTTAAGAAGGAAAAAAGTTAGGACAGATGGAAACAGCCGCTGGAGAGAGGAATGAGAATATGTAAGAGAAACAACCCTGTGGACACCAAGGTCAGTGAAGAAGGAGGGGGAGGAGATGCTCCAGGCGCCAGAGCAGAGATTCCCCTGCAGCCTGTGGGGAAGACCATGGTGAGGCAGGCTGTCCCCTGCAGTTCATGGAGGTCCATGGTGGAGCAGATATCCACCTGCAGCCCGGGGAGGACCCCACGCCAGAGCAGGATGTATCCAAAGGAGGCTGTTACCCCATGGGAAGCCCGCGCTGGAGCAGGTTCCTGGCAGGACCTGCGGATCTGTGGAGAGAGGAGCCCACGCTGGAGCAGGTTTTCTGGCAGGACTTGTGACCCTGCAAGGGACCCACACTGGAGCAGTGTGCTCCTGAAGGACTGCACACTGTGGAAAGGACCCACGCTGGAGCAGTTCGTGAAGAACTGCAGCCCATGGGAAGGACCCACATTGGAGAAGTTCGTGGAGGACTGTCTGCCATGGGTGGGACCCCACGCTGGAGCAGGGGAAGAGTGTGATGAGTCCTCCCCCTGAGGAGGATGAAGCGGCAGAAAATAACGTGTGATGAAATGACCGTAAACCCCATCCCCATCCCCCTGTGCTGCTGGCGGGGGCTTGGTAGAGAATCCGGGAGTGAAGTTGTGCCCAGGAAGAAGGGAGGGGTGGAGGGAAGGTGTTTTGAGATTTGGTTTTATTTCTCATTACCTTACTCTGGTTGATTTGTAATAAATTGAGTTAATTGTCCCCAAGCTGAGTCCGTTTTGCCCATGACAGTAATTGGCGAGTGATCTCTCCTGTCCTTATCTCGACCCACAAACTCTTTGTTATATTTTCTCTCCCCTGTGCAGCTGAGGAGGGGGAGTGATAGAATGGCTTTAGTGGGCACCTGGCGTCCAGCCAGGGTTAACCCATCACAACTACTCTGGAAATTACCTTATTGTCTTCCTCACCCATTCAGTGAACTCAGTGAGGGACAATTAACAGTTAACTCCATTGTCTATGTGTAGTTACACATTACAAATTCTGTTACTGCCTATATATAATTACATATTATAAATCCCATTACTGTAAGATGGTTTGGGACATGCCTTTTGAAACCACTGGCTCATCTTCCAGAGCCTTGCTTTTGAGGAATTTGGGGTAGTGTTTTTTCTTTTTTCTTTTTTTTTTCCAGTCAGAAGATAGACAAAGATCTGCTGCTTTTTTATCAGCTTGGCATTACTCTGAGATTTTTCCATGAGCTCAAGATGAGGCTGATTTGAAGTCATCGCACAGGAATCACCAAGGGCACCTACTGCATGTTCAGATGAAGGTGCTCCAATGGAAAATAAACCAGTTCTGCCTGTAGCACTCAAATTCTATCAAACTGGTCCAGTTTCTCCATCTGTGATTGATGTGTTCAAGCTGTATATGGCAGAACAATGTTTTTCTCCTAACTGGTCACAGGCGTAAATTATAAAGCAAAATGCATTTCTCAAGTGAAGTAAAGCCTTGTCAGACCACAGAGTCTCCAACTGAGACATCAGATCATATAGCCACCCAGGACATTAGAAAAGAAGAAAACACTTGAGACATCTAGCACTCTCAAGCATTCATTAGCCCCCCCTTTGCAGTAAGGGCTGTATATATCTAAGTGCTGCTTTTCCTTTTGTTCAAAATATTGAAAGTCCCTCGACATTCTTCGGTTTTCCCGAGCATTCTCCTTTGTCAGTTCCTACAACTAAATAAAGCAACCCCAAACCCCAAACTGCTTCTCCATGATCAAGCTCTGGGTGATTTTTTTTTTCTTTCGAAGTAAAGAGATACTGCTTAAAAGGACAGTTTTGGGGTCAAATGCCACTGCAAAGAAACTCAATGGGATGAATTTGGGTCAGTAACAATGCGTTCCTTAGTTCTCAATGCAAGTCAGGGAGGTTATGGTTCTGTGAATGTGCATGTGGCACAGTTGGGTAGGAGGTCAACAGCACAGAGTTAAGTACTATTTTCAGCATTGTCTTCTCCTTCAGCTTTTGAGGATACAAAGCAGAAGCTGTCAGTATTCATCCACTTTAGCTCTGGAAATACCTATTAGGAAGGCTGGGAACTGATCTTGTAGAAAACCAGTAAGCATCATTATATAAGCCTGGATCCTTGGAGTATCCTGACATGAGGTAGAATTCCTTGTATCTCTCAAAGGAGCAATGGTAAAAGCCTTTCTCCTGGGAGTGGGAGATACAAATCATGCCTGTCCACTTCTTCACAGCATCAGCTGAGAGGAAAGCCTGAGCTGCCCCTTGCGCTGCAGACCTTGGAGCAGTGTTTTGGTCACTTGTTTTGTGTTAGCTCAGGTAATTCATGCACCAGAAAAGCCTGTGCTGTAGCAGCACAAGACTTCAGAGAGGCTAATTTATCTCACAGAAGCTCCAGACCCTGGCCTCTCTCTGGGCCTTAGAAAATGTTCCACTCTTCCAAGCATGCTACACCATACACCCTACCCTTTCTCTGTTTGCAATAGTAAATAGTAATTGTAAATCTGAAAAGAGAAAACTTCTTTCTTACAAATATTTATTCATTCTGCCTGAATCTTCTCTTGACTCTGAAGGAGTTATGATTGACTCATATTGTCTGTATGGAGGGAAAACCTGCCAAATTATTGCTTTAACTGTAATAAATTGACTGAACAAACACTAATCTCTCTAGCAACCTACCAAAATCTCTTCTGTGTGCTCCTTATTTCAGCCTCGCCAAATTGGCCTCATTTTAGTCATGCGGAGCAAGACCATCAAACAGAAGTTCATATACAAAGTTCCTGTGCTGCTGAATTATGTATGCAAGTATCTACTATGTGCACAGAAAGCATCATGCACATTAGGCCCAAGCAAATGGGCATGAAAATGTGACAAATTTTATTTTGAAAAGAAAATGAAATCACATTTCTCAGTCTCTGTGGACAAGTCAAACCTCTAGGCAATAAGGTGCCATCTACTTATCTGTTCCTTGGAAGTCACCAAGCAATGCAAAGCAGCATATACAATTGTGTAAAACAAATGATTCAGACTATTCTTGGATGTTTCATTTTCAACTTTTATTTGCTGAAACTGTGTAATTAACATACAATCACTGGAAAATCAACAGCCAGATGAGGATCTGCCAAAACATTGCTATTAAGTGTTTTCTCAAATAGTGCAGCATCCAGACCCTGACACAATGAAAACTTTAATCTGTTCTTATAAGCCCTTGCCATGACCTTGTTGGGAACAGTACTAGGATTTCATTCTGTAAGTTCTGTAAGGAGCTATTAGTGCTAGCACTCAGGGAGCTCTCTCTGGACATGGAAGCTTTTCAAGATTGTACATCACTGTTCCTTATGCTGTTATCCTTTCAGTCCACAATACAACTCCCATTGATCTCAGTGGGGATGGCTAACACAGAACAGTACTGAAAAGCATACTGTAGTGTAAGCACTGGAATAAATTTACCTGATTCCCTACAGATAATATCCTTTGTTCCCTAAATTATACCTGCCTGAACAGCCCTCCCTTTCTATTTCCCGTATGATAGCCTACCCAACAAGAGCAGATGAAATAGCGAGCTGCCTGCTGACTTGTCAGAGGATACACCCACTGACTGACTGGTTTGCTGCTGCCACACAAAATGAACAGTGCTTGAGTTCAGACTGCCTTTCCCTCAAGAAGGGGCTAGTTTGAGTGTGTCTTTTCTATTCAGCCAACACTTTAAGAATATATTTAAGAAAACATTTTAAAAAATAAGGAACTTGGTTAGTAGAAAGAGGACTTCCACTCCTCTCAAGTTTGACTGAAGCTGGCCAAAACATTCAACCTCGCTTGGGTTGATTGAGTGAAGACGAGCACAAAACATGGTCTTGTAAGCCTCATTTCCTTAGCAAACCAGGATAAAACATTCCAAATTTAGTTAATGCCACCAAAACCCTGTTAGTCACTAGGACTGCCTAGACAATATTCTCTACCTCCAAAATTATCTAAAACCTCAAGCAAATACATCAGTCTCCTCGCTAAACTGAAGCAATTCTGTTCAACCTCTAAATTCTTGCTCTGAATGGTGGGATTTTCAAATGTGTTTTGTCTCCTTGTCCTACTCTTTGTCCTAACTTCTTTAAACTCCTCATTTAATAACAGCAGATTAATAATGCATCTTACAAAGAGGAATTAGGATGGATTTCATTAATGCTAACAACTTGGCTATATTCTCACCATATGACTATACCATAAGTAAAACATTTTTGATGCCAGATCTTGGGCTTATGACACACTGAATTATTTTGTTCAAAGTCCTTCTCAACTTTCTATTAGCTACTGATAAATCAAACATGCTAAAATGATGCAGCAAATAACCTCCCATTTGGAACATGTGTGCTCTCTTTGGGACTGGCCTATTTACAACAGCTATGATGTTCCACAGGCTTGGAAAGAACATGGGATTTCTTTCCTTCATGCTCTGAAAGCATTCAGAGATATTTTTTTTTAGGTATGGGTTTTTTTTTTTTAACTTACTGTTTTCCTATATTTCCCATCACAGGCTTGCATCTATTTTTTCCTTTGATCTGAGTATAGACTGAGCCTTTCAAGATTTATCTGGTGACAAAAGAAGAGCTTCTATAGGAATTGCTTTTCCTGTGTTGATGGCAACTCAGTTAATATAAAGCTAACCTTCTGGATGTGAAATCTCTTTCTTAGCCCCCTTTGTATTTTCTCTGCATGTTCACTTTTAGGGCAAGCTCTGTAAACTCAACAGCTCGGCAAATGCAGATTTCAGCCTTGTCCTCTTCCTTGGCTACAGCTCTCTTGAAGGCAAATGACTACTGGACAGAGTCTCTCAGCCCCAAAGCTGTCTTCATCCTACCCAACTCTTAGTACCAAAAAATGTTTGTATCTAGAAATAAGGACTTGTGTGACTGGTGTACAAAGCAGACTGGCTGCCCGGGGGATCTGGACTTTGTGGTTACTTTTGTTTAACTGATCTGCTGCCTCCCTCAATGACATGAATGACCAATGGTATGAAGAGGGAGAGCTGCCAAGGGAAGAGGCTGCTTTAGGAGATGACAAAGAGAACCTGGAGCTAGAGAGGAAAGAAGGCAGGGTTACTACGCCTAGCCATCAAAAGTCTGACTACTCCACAGACAGTACAGAAATCTATTACAGCAGCAAGAGGAGGGACTGGTTATAAGAACTGTGTCAGTATCACACTGTGCTTGAGCTCGATCACTTCTAAATGTACCTTAAAAAAAGGACTGAAATACGTCACCAGCAGAGACTGCAATATGGTCACCATATTTTATTGCTGCAATAGTCAGCAAGTTATTGGTTATTGCTAGGATTACTTAAGAACAAAGATTCTAAGGCAAAAGCAGAGTGCGATGTCGCATTTGTAGAGAATTTTTCTATAATCATAGTATATTAAAAAAAAAGATGAAAGAAATAAATTCCCTAGAAACAAACATGCACAAATACAGGGAACGACTTGTAAGTCTTGGAGGAATAATTCTGCCGATTATGTTAATCTGTCATATTGGCACATCCCCTATCCTATATTTAACCCTCCATAGACAAAGAATCCTCTCTCCTCCACATGTAGATGGATATTTTATCTTGACTTCCAATTATTATAAACATATCAGGTTCAGATATCTAATCTCTAGAAAACTCTGTTCTCTGCATCAACAGTCATTCAACGGATAAACTTATTATTTATTTATAGGACATTAAAATTTGAGCTTGTGGCCTAAACATGAGTCCGTACATTTGTGAGAAGATACAGAACTATTCTGCTGAGAAAGAGGAACTTCCTGCTTTTAAGGAACAACAAACATTAATTTATAGTTACCAATACCACTCATGTTGGGCAACACCAGTTTTTGTTCAGTACCTGTAGAGAATTAGCCAAGAAATTGGATGTCAAATGACAGATTATGCTGTGTGTTGTGCCCACAGAAAACGTGGTCTGTTAAATGTTTCTAGGTAAAGGCCTGCCTCTTTCAATCCCTTCTGTTCTCCCCATCATATATACATTTCTATCACGTGACACTAACTGCTAATTTTGCCTGGGTGTGCAGATTTAGCCATGTAAAATACATTGAACAACATCTTAATTCAAATAGTTTGAGAAGAGGCTTCAAAAGATTAAATAATGCTGCAGAACTTGATAGATTTTTCACAGAAAAATTGGGGAAAATTTCTTCTACCAGTTCAATGTGAAAAAATAAATAGAGTGAATCAAAACAAAAATGTTTGGAATTGATTCTAAAGTATCTAAAGACATGAAAGTCATTAATATTTATGACATCAAATATTAGTTATATTTGATGTCTAACAAAGACTTGTCTGTTTCATTGGAAATAGCTTTCTTATTTTGTCATGAATATAGAGGCAGCCTTATTAATAAAACAAAATACCATAAAGGAAAACAAGCAGGGACTGAAGATTCTGCTGTTTTTTTAAGGGTTTGTATTCTGCTATGTTATGTACTTATTTTTGATGGTTTTCCCCTTAAATTATGAGCTTGGGGAAAGAGAAGAAAATAACTTGAGTGTAAAGTTTAAACTGCTTATAAATAAGACAGACATGTTTGAAGCTGAATTGCCTTGTCTGGGGAAAAAAAAGAGCTACTACACAACACACTTGAGAATCATAAATCAGCCCACATACACAATCCCTGAAGTCACCAACTGGAGCATTGCCCCAGCTGTGGACACAGTCCTGCATATTTTACCACGTGCGATCACAGAGCCTAAACAGGACCGGCTGCTGGGGAGCCCGAGGCCCAGCTGTGTTGGCCAGAATGTAAGTCTGCCCTTAGCTACCATATCTCTGGCCTTTGTCTTTAATAGACAGGACGGTCCAAACATTAGTGCGCTTGCTTACAACTCAGGAGAACTAGGCTGATATTTCGACTCATTCATAGACTCCCAAAGTGCCCTTAAGGTCTTGCAGAAAAAAAAAAGCAGATGGGATCTCTGGAGATCACAGAATCATAGAATTGGTTAGGTTGGAAAAGACCTTTAAGATCATCGAGTCCAACCATAAACCTAACACCGTCAAGTCCACCACTAAACCATGTCCCTAAGCACCACATCTACATATCTTTTAAATACCTCCAGGAATAGAGACTCAACCACTTCCCTGGGCAGTCTGTTCCAATGCTTGACAACCCTTTCAGTGAAGAAATTTTTCCTAATACCCAATGTAAACCTCCCGTGGTGCAACTTGAGGCCTTTTCCTCTTGTCCTATTGCTTGTTACTTGGGAGAAGAGACCAACACCCACCTCACTACAACCTCCTTTCAGGTAGTTGTAGAGAGCAATAAGGTCTCCCCTGAGCCTCCTTTTCTCCAGGCTAAACAACCCCAGTTCCCTCAGTCCTGCTGGCCACACTATTTCTGATGCAGGCCAGGATGCCCTTGGCCCTCTTGGCCACCTGGGCACACTGCTGGCTCACATTCAGCTGGCTGTCAACCAGCACCCCCAGGTCTTTTTCTGCCAGGCAGCTTTCCAGCCACTCTTCCCCAAGCCTGTAGCGCTGCGTGGGGTTGTTGTGACCCAAGTGCAGGACCCAGCACTTGGTCTTGTTGAACCTCATACAATTGGCATCAGCCCATTGATCCAGCCTGTCCATACGATCATCTTCCTGTACCCGGACAGTATGAAATAGGCGTAGACTGCCTTGAAAGTGCTTGTATACCCTCTTCTCTAAACTTGCAAAGGGTTTCATAACAACCCACAATGCTCCAGCATCTAAGTATCTTTATAGCCAGTATTTCTGAGACCTGACCTATATATTCTTTGCTGCAAACATGGCATGTTGGGCCCCTTCATGCCTGCTCCTCATAAAGAAACCGTTTGCCAAACTCACACTGATATTGTGCAATTGTGTGCACAACTGCTTGTGAAGAATTAGAATCCTGTGGTAGGAGGAATCACAGGAGTATCTAAAACTGTGAAAATAACTAACCTCTGGGAAATGTGAACCTTAGTTGTAGGAAGTCTGCAGGCTCAGAACAGCACAGAACTGAGAAGCTTTGGATGGAATTCTCTTACTGTAGAGGGCCTGTACAAAGACCAGCGCCTGGAAGCAGTGCAATAAAAGGGGAGAACCTTGCTCTGTGTACCTGATTGTACCCTAGAAAGCTAAGCTAAAGAAGCTGGGAGTAAAGAGACTATAAAAGCCCTGTGCAGGACAGTTTCAATACCTCAGAAAAGAAGACAAGAAAACCCACCGGCAATACTCAAGTTTGGTTCAGCCCTGACTACCGCTGCTTACCAGAGACCACCCAGGGCCAGACTCCAAGCTACAGCAACAGTGCCCTCACCAGCCCAAACTGTTCATACTGTGCTGTGGCTGACATTTAGATTTATCTTTCTATGTATTTTATGTCTTTTGTCTGGGTGAGCAGAGTGGTTTTTTGGGTTGGTAGCCTATGTAAATTAGAATACATGAATAAATTGGAAAGCTTATTTAATTATCCATGGATAAAGGAAGCATGACAGTTGTTTTGAATAGAAAAATCATTTTGTGAATGAATCAAACTCCAGTAAGAAAAGATGCTGCACCTGCAGTACACTTAGCCTGATGACTTCACCAAGTTTGCTACCCATTATCTATATTATAATCTTTAAAATATAATTAATTGGTCAGTTACATAATTCCAGCAGCACAGTAGGAGCAAAATGCATCTTGTTTCTGAGGTCAAATGCAGCAAGCTGGAATTTTGCCAGGGCAGGGAATGTCATGTTGCTAGATGAAAATAGTCTGTGCTTTAAGGCTTGAATTTGACTCTATGCTTTGTAAATATGTGCTGGACCTGCATGACTAAGGAAAAAGAACCCACAAAATGCCTGTTTATCAGTTACAGCATGAGGGATTATGAGGAACTGAACTGGGACACAGTCCAGATGTCACTCCACAGCATAAGACATTTCACCAGCAGGTGAATAACTAGGCCAAAATCTGGTCCCATTTCTTTTTTGTGGTTAAATGGTTTCTGGATACAACACTGATGGCTGTGCATGATGAAAGCTCTTCTTATGTTGTCTGTGATGACAGAAATGCTGATAGATACTTTAAATTCACAGAAAATCCATGGAAAATCCTGCATTATTTCTTAATACTGTGACTATGCCCTGGTGAAGAAACAGGGTCAGAAATCTACCACTATATAAATGGTATGGAGGAACCATTAGGAAATATATGTCCTTCTGTAAATAAAATCATGTATGTACTAGCAGAGCTGCAATACAGTAGCTCTGTAAGTTTCTTTAGCAAGTTTTCATCTCTATTGCTGAGGTTAGCTGATGGCTGTAAACGATTTTAGGACACATCTAAGTCATTCATATCTGCCAGGCTTGCTTATTTCTTTACCATTTTTTTAAAGTGTGGGGATTTCTTGCACACACGTAGACACACACACACAGAGAAAAAAAGAAAGGCAGAGACAAGCCAGCCCCTCTGTTTAACCAGCAGATGCTGTACTCAGTTGTTTGCAGTTGAGTTGCTAGTGCTTCGTAGGTCTGAACCCGGGCCCCGTGTAAGTAAGGTTTTTCAGTTGTTTGCACAGCAAGAACTCCCACCGCAGACACCAGGAGTGCGAGGTGCAAGGAACACAGGACCCTGCCCTCTCAAAACATGGGGGAAGCAAACATCTGTGGGAAGACTTGGGAGACGACCGAGAGATGCAAGAACAGAGCAAAAAGCAAGAACAAGATGACATAACTGCAGAATTTAGAGGGCTCAGGATTAAACCAGACCAACAACGGGAGCTGGAGACCTGCATACCACAAGATACTAATCTTGAAGCTTGGGCTTACACGTCTTCCTGTCCAGATGACATGGTCAAGTGCAGAAACCAGTTAATTATGTTCAAATAAAACAAAATAAAATACAGCCTTTTTTTTTTTTCCTAGAAAGAAAACAAAACTCTGATCCCATCCTTATCAATAGAACTCTAAAACAAAAAGGTCTGGAATGAATTAAAAAAGGGATTAGTTTAACTGTGACAACTAGCTTTCTAACCGAGAACAAGTTTTAACCTACACATGGATTTTGGCAATATTGCTAGTCATCTCCTAGCAATGATAGCAGCGACAGAGATGTTGCTTCAGTGCTGCCAGCAGCACCCTTATATGCAACTATAAGAAATTTGTCAGTGACTTCAATAGGCATGGTATTTCCCCCCCCTTCAAAACTGCACCAAAACGGTACTAGATTTCAGACTCTTTTGAGATGTGTAGACTAACATTTCGTCCATGAAAATCAGCATGGATAGACTTTAGGTTTCTTTCCACTGTGAATACAGTGAGAAATTCACCTATCCACCCCACCATTCGTGACTGACCCCAAAGCCTCCTTTGTTTTGACCTGTTCTGGTATGGAACAAGGTCCTGCTGTGAGCTGAAAGGCTCCCTTGCATGTGTTTCTGTGAGCCTTCTGCAAGGCAAGAAAGAAGATGTTCACTGAAAATGACCCTAATTCTAACCTAACTTGCATGAAAAAGAGCCTGCAGCTTGCACACAATGTTTCTGCTGTGCATAAGTAATTGTGAGACCAGGTATTGGCTATATATTTTGTGTGTGTATATGTGTGTAAGTGAATGCCTGTATGTGTGTGTATGTGTGTGGGGTTATTCCTAGAATTTGTTTTGTTTTTAAAATGTCCTGGAAATTTAACTGAACTCTTACATGGAGTCAATTTAAAATAAAAGACTTGGCATGGCTTTACTTGTATATCTTTCTTATGCATTTGTCCAATCAAAATGATAATGTAGACAAACTGGACTGCAAAGTGTATTATTCAGCAATATCTCATTATTATGCAAAAAATCAGATATTCACAGCAACTGTCTCATCTATTTATTGTTTGGTTACTCATCTGGAAATTTTAATACTTTCTTCAGGGGCAGGGGCTGGCAATAAAAAAATAGATCTATATATCAAACCTTTAACTTCCAGCCATCATTGTGTGCCATAATACAGATGGAGTAGCTATCAGCTCTCTTTACCGTGTTGGTTTATTTACTTCAACTAAGAATAAAGATTTAAAGAGAATACAGTAACAAAGTCCACTGAGAGCTAAATTTTCATGTTCCAAAGTGGGAAAAACCTTGACACACAATAAAAAAAAAAACCAAAATAATGTAATCAATATGCAGCTATATGACTAATTAATTAAAACTATACACCCAACCTTAATAACCCTAAAACTTCTGTTTTTTCTGAGTACATTAGTGCATCTACTAAAACACATCAACAGGCCTGCACCTCTGTATGTGCAGGTCATATCATAGCTACAACAGTATTATCCAGAGATTTTGCTCCTTAGCTTAGTGAAACACTGAAGCACATGGCTCACTTCAAGCATCTGACTAGTCCTGTTGAAATCTCCAGTAGGGCTACATATTATCTTTAAAAGGGTCACAGCCCCAAAACAGAGTTTGACACACAAGAATACAAAACTCTTGGGAGGCATCCATGTAACTTTCAGTCTTGTCACCAAATTCAGCATCTGCAATTGCAGCAATAAGAAAGCGGCTTTTGTAGACTGAGCTTAGGAAAGCATTTTAACTGCCATCATGCCACTGCAGCTTCATATACCACATAGAATTCTCTCCTGATATTATTAGTATCTTCTGAAAATGAATAGAGCTCAATCTTAAGGGTACAGCAAGTCTTTCTCCAGCCATATATACTTACATCCTGCCATGACTCTCTTCTCTGGTATCCTATTACAATATTCTTTTGTTGCTACAGCGATTGAGACTTTTCAAAGCACACAGTGGAACTCAGAAGCTCCAAGTTATTTCTCTAACTCTGTCAATGTATTAGCAAATCATTTTTATCATACTGTTACTCATGTTCCTGAACTGCATACTTCCTTCCTGAGTGTAGTGCCTCAGTGCTGTATTCGGCTCTGTGGGGACTGAATCCCCTCATCCCAACTGAACTGATTGCAGCAGGAGCTCTGTGCACTTGGAGCTCTTTGTAAGACTGGGATTTTATTGGGGGGGGGGGGAGGTGGGGAGAGCACACAACAGCTAGTGTACTTTGACAATACACAAGTTTCCTACAGCTATGTGCAGTTTCTGCTCTCAGCCGCTTTGCCACCACCACAAGAAGATAAGCCAGTCCTGCACAGACCCCACTTGCCTCTTGGGCTGCAACTGGTGGTTCTTGCTTGGTTCCAGACCAACAGGCTCCGGATGCCAACCTCCACCCACGCACTCAGCTCTAGCAATTGCCTCTGGTTTGCTCACTTGAACAGCAAGTCAACTAAATGAAGATGCATATTTATCAAATCACACACGCGCTTTTCCTCACAAAAGGTTACTTCTAGGATATGCATCAGCTTTCAATATCCCAGCCACATCGGTGGAATGGTTGTTAAAAATAGACAAGCATCCACTGAGTGAGACGTGTTTCTTACAAGAAAGGAGAATGTACCTCCTGGCTGGCATATACACAATTTTCACATTTTAGTTCAAATTTTCATTATTTGAATTATAATTTGTTTATAAAAATCATATTTTGAGAAAAATCACATAAAGAAAACTTAATAAAAGAGATGTATGATTCAGGAAGAACTGCCAGATTAAAACAGAAAGTTAGATGGGAAACTGCTGCCACACACACTGCTTTTTAGCCACCTTGCCACAAAGAATCTGTTTCACCTGCAGTGGGACAACTCTGAATGAAAGCAATAAAACTGCTTAAGTAATTCCCCTAGCTACATGCATATAGTTAAGATGATTGTCATCTCACATCCACATACCAGGCTTTATTGTGATAGCTGACTTGGAATGACCATATACCTACAGAAGAATTAAAATTCTAGGATGAGGCATAGAACAGTTTCAAGAAATGAGTCTGCATGAATACTAACCTATTTCAATGTAATTCAGATTTTCCCTGTTTATGTATTTGGAGCAAAAGAAAATTTAGTTTCTACTTACTGCTTTGTTTTGAGAATTAATTACTGTAGAATTTAGAACCTGAATAAAATCATAGTGAACACCTAAGTACTTACTCCCTGCACCTCTAAGTAATATGAAATGAAGTGACCCCTATGCCTTTACAGATCCCCACTGAAATCAAACTCCTTGTTGCTACAGGCATTTGAACACATTGAATAATTTACAGGTTCCTAACTTTACTTTTTAAAATGAGACATGATCCATACATTCCTTTCTCTTTGGAAAGCTGCTAACAGATTTGGCATGCTGGTAGAACCTAAACAAACCATACAATGTCACAGAGTATTACAGCCTCTGTTAACATCACCAATTGCACACACTTTTGGCTGCTAAGCACTGCATTATTTTTTTAAAAATCTTCATTTTCTGTAGATTTCAATAAAATACCAAAGGATTTTTCATTTCCATATACTATTTCTGGTTGGAGTGAGAAAACAGTAATCACTGAAATGTAACAATTAAAAGCCAGTTCTTCCAAGCTAATTCACAGCTGCCTTATTTGTTTGTTCTTGATGTTCTTCAATAGAAGTGATCAGTCAAGAAAGGATGCGCTTGCCTTTGGGAGTTACTTAGCTTGGCAGATGAGGGCTCTGGAAAACTTGTTGTACATCTTTAAAAAGAATCTAACGGCATTGCTTGAAACTGGTTGTGAAACACCAAATGATTGATGGGGTTATTATAATCTACTGCTTCTGTTTACCCCAAATTAATCTGAGTTACTTGTAAATGATTTAGCTGTTGGTGTTCACTACCCTGTCTCTACAGATGTGCCTGAGGTTGAGAATAAGTAGATCTCTTTTAACCTAGCTCCAAATAGGAAAAATCGACTGTCCTGATAGTAAGTTAATAATTTCTGCTCAGCACACCATATCCGAATTGTCAAATTTAGCCTGTCCTGTGATTATTACCTTTCATGAAAGAAGAGGTGCAGTCCATTCAAAAGTATAACATTATCTCATTTGTGATGTCCTTCAAGAGCAATTCTTGATCTTTCAATAATGAATCCAGCTGAATTTGAGACTAATTGAAGCCCCATTCAAACAAGTGCATAAGTGTTCTGTTAAATCAATCCTGTAATTAGGAAACAACTTGTATTGGGTTTGTGAGGCAAGGTTTTGGTAGTGGTGGGGCTACAGGGGTAGCTTCCATGAGAAGCTGCTAGAAGCTTCCCCTATGTCTGAGAGAGCCAATGCCAGCCGGCTCCAAGATGGACCCACTGCTGGCCAAGACTGAGCCCATTGGTGATGGTGGTAGCGCATCTGTGATAACTTATTTAAGAAGGGGGAAAACCTGCTGTGCAACAGCAGCTGAGGAGAGGACTGAGAATATGTGAGAGAAACAACTCTGCAGACACCAAGGTCAGCGAGGGAGAAGGGGGAGGAAGTGCTCCAGGCACCAGAGCAGATTCCTCTGCAGCCCATGGGGAAGACCATGGTGAGGCAGGCTGTCCCCCTGCAGCCCATGGAGGTCCATGGTGGTGCAGATATCCACCTGCAGCCCAGGGAGGACCCCACGCCAGAGCAGCTGGTTGCGCCCAAAGGAGGCTGTGACCCCGTGGGAAGCCCGCGCTGGAGCAGACTCCTGGCAGGACCTGCGGATCTGTGGAGAGGAGCCCACGCTGGAGCAGGTTTTCTGGCAGGACTTGTGACCCCGCCAGGGACCCACGCTGGAGCAGTGTGCTCCTGAAGGACTGCACACCGTGGAAAGGACCCACGCTGGAGCAGTGAAGAACTGCAGCCCATGGGAAGGACTCATGTTGGAGAAGTTCATGGAGGACTGTCTGCCATGGGTGGGACCCCATGCTGGAGCAGGGGAAGAGAGCAAGGAGGAAGGAGCAGCAGAGATGACGTGTGATGAACTGACTGCAACTCCCATTCCCCATCCCCCTGTGCTGCTCAGAGGGAGGAGGTAGAGAATTCAGGAGTGAAGTTGAGCCTGGGAAGAAGGGAGGAGTGGGGGGAAGGTGTTTTAAGATTTAGTTTTATGTCTCATTATCCTACTCTGATTTGACTGGCAATAAATTAAATTAATTTCCCCAAGTTGAGTCTGTTTTGTCCATGACGGTAATTGGTGAGTGATCTCTCCCTGTCCTTGTCTTGACCCAGAAGCCTTTTGCTATATTTTCTCTCCTCTGTCCAGCTGAGGAAGGGAGTGATAGAGCAGCTTGGTGGGCACCTGATGACCAGCCAAGGTCAACCCACCATACCACTTCACTACCACGTGTCATTTTCAGCATTAATACAAGACACAAAAGGAAAAAAGTAGTTATTTGGGGGACTGCAGATGCCTATCACATGTGCATATTTCTGCCGATCACAGAAAGCTTGGGATTAACTATTTTTGACATTCCAGACTTGTCAGAAGGCAGTCTGCTTACTTATGTTTGTTTGGTATGAGAGAAGCAGTTTACAAGCACATAGAGTTTACAATATCTTTACTTTCAAACAAATGAGGTCATTTCTAGAGAATTCTTAAAATAGCTCTTTCATCCCTTGCTAAAGGGCTAAAGATTCCAAAAGAGGAACTCTTTGATTTACAACCTGAATCCAAAGTGGAAAGAACATAGCAAATTGCCTCGTTTGAAGTGATGGTAGCCAAACTGATCTTGAATTTTGCCACTGATGAATGAACTACTGTTGAAAAAGCAACAAAAAATTTAACCTTTTCTACAGGAATTTGGGAGTGAGCTTTCCACAGCAGGTAATACATCATCCTGGGACTCTGACACCTGGAGAAGCTACGTTATAAAGCTTCTGATGTGTCAATTTTTTCAGGGAGCAAACTGAAACAAGAGGCATGAAGCTGTCACCAATAAATGCCGGTAGATAAAAGCTGTATATTAATTGAAAGAATTCCATCAATTATATTGATACAGAAACCAAACTATTATGTAAGGCTTGAACCATAATTTCAAAGACAATTCTAAAGCTTTAGTCTTAGATTTCAATTCCTAGGAGGTAACTCTCATCTCCAGTTCTCAGGTTCTCTCCAAAAAGGTATCCTGTTACAGGCTTTGTCCATCTCCCCATTACTGCCTTAATTAGAGTTCAATTTTACAGCTGAGGTTTATAACCAAATGGACAGACAGCTCCTTTGATCCCAAATTAGATTTTTGAGGCTAATTTTAGAATTACTAGTGTGATTGGTTCCAGAGCTGAAAAGTCCATCAAGAAACTGTGAAGGGCTGCTCTCTCAGAACTAGAAGATTATCAGTCCAGAAGCCAAAGCACCGGATTTGGCTAACCTATTCTCTGTCTACCCTGCATGAAGGTGAACTAACTACTGAGCCTAGCATAGGTACTCTCTGTCACAGAACTGGCAAAGCAGAAATCATTTGTTTGATACAACAATTGGTCTCATTTTTACATGTATCTTCTTTCTATATCATTGCAAGTCAAAGAATAGGACAACTAATTTCTGGCCAGCAGAGGTTTAGAAATTTGAAAGTTTAAAGAAGAAGAATGCACATGCATCTCTTTCATGCATATGATATGCCCAAGTGCATATTCAGTGTGAATATTCATTTTAGAATACGTTGCAACAGGGAGGTGTGAGTAGTATTTCTATGCTAGCTTTCAACCAGCTCAAGAGTACCAGGAATAGTGTAATTTCACTATGTTGCAACAGAGAAAGCAGAGAGGAAAATTCCCCCAGTACTATTCTCCCATTCAAACTGCTGAAGATATGCAATAACTGCTGAAATTAACCTTTTATTAATTCTAAATAACTTGGTATGTAACCATACTTTTTTGTTTATTTCTGCTTATAGATTCTGATCTGCTTGGTACCCATTTTGTAACCTAGCAGTACAACTTTCTAGCTGATTCTCCATGACAATTTGCAGAAAGGAAAACATTTGGGTTGCAATTTTCTTCATTCTGCTAACTCTTCTCTTTTGTGAGGGTTAAAAAAGCTGCAGGAGTCATGACCAACTTCTCTGATGATTAGATGTGCAAGTGTAAGATATGCCACTGTTGAATTAGCCCCTTGGAGCAATGCTGTCTTCAAATACCTTTGATATACATGCTGTAAATGGGTTCTTGGTTGCTGGTGCCGAGAACCTTATGTTAGGATGGCATTGTGCCCAGATAGAAGGCAGGCTAAACCCATTTCATTCACCCGTATATGTCAGGGGGACTCAGGGGAACTGTGCTGACTCCTTTGGTTTCAATCCCTTTCCTCATACCAGTAATGTCCCATTGGTTCCATAAGCTGCTTCATCACATGTGTTAACACTTCCATGCTAAAATAAGAATCTCTGACCCACGAAGAAAGCCAGACAGAGGGTTTGTAGGCACTGGTGGCTGCCAAAAAGACAGGTTGCAAGAAGGCGGACACTTGGGAAACCTATTGAAACCAGATGGCTTGTCAAAACATATGCTATATAAGAGCACAGCCTGCAGGCACCGTGAGGAAGACAAGCCCATGGCAAATAACGGCATCAAGGAATGACTGAAGTCACACAGGAATCATTGCAACGAAGAGCAAAGCCTAAACTGTAGATTCACCCAAGGAAGTGCAGATGAGATTAATTTTGTTCCAAAGTGCATATTAAAATGAATTCCCCAAACAGGAGATAGAGAGAGATGCAACATTTGCATGCTAGCAAATAAATATTTTTCAACTTTCTAAAATCTGGCTCTGTCTATGTGGAATAAAACTGGTCACATATTGTGAGCACAAGCATTTTAACTCATTTTCACAGTAACTGAAGACTTTGCTTTCTATTACAAAATGTTAAATTCAGCTGTTGCCACAGAAGACCTCAGAGAAAACTAAGAACAGAGTCCAGCACAAAATATTTAAACAAATCTTAAAAGTTAGATTGATGTCACATATACAGTATATTGGCCATTTCTTTTCATATCACACCTCAGATTAAATAGTGCGTAAACATGTAAAAATAGTTTGGATGCACTGAATGCATAGGGGCATGACTATTCTTCTCTTCACAGAATCATAGAATGGTTTGGGTTGGAAGGGCCTTTCACCAAGTTGCTTCCCATACATATCACTGGAATTGGTTTCTGTGGTAGGAGATAACTACACAAATAAGTGTATAGGACAGATATTCCTTTCAGAGGAAGCAACAATGAAGAAACAACACCAAATAAACAGTGATGGTGGGACCAAAGGACAAGCATGAGCTAGATGTAACTACCTGCAAACAGTAAATTTAAAATAGAAAATTCCCATTTACTTCTGGCGAAGTACACCTTGGCTGGTGCACAAGTAGCAAACAACCAAACAGTGAGCTTGAAGGGAAGGACACAATATCATATTAGATCTACAGGGAAAGAGGACACAAATGTACCAGTGTGACTGACCAGGAACACACCCTGCAGTTACGTTTTATATGGACCCTGGAGGAAGATGACCTGGACAGATGGAATAGAACAGATGTCAAGACCAGCAACCTTTGCTATTTTCCTTCATAAATCCACTATCAACAGCCACCATGCTTCTTTTTAACCGAGCGGTTAGCTTGTCTGACAGTTGATGCACATCCAATGACCATTTTTATTCCTTGGACTCTGGGAAGCCACAGAAGCCTCAAAACTGCCAAGAACAGGTAAATAACAAGAACAAAATAATAAACTCCAGCAGAAGGCAAAAGAGAAAGGGCACATACATTTCCAGATTTCACATGTGGGGGCAAGGACAAAGTAATTGAGAGGGGGCAATTACCATGCTTTGCTTTTAAGAATCAGAGTCAAATGAATCATTTAGTCTCTACTGCTACTCCTGCTAGTAAGCTACTAGTGCTGCCACTACAGACAAATTCTATCCAGGTAATAGTGTAACTGTAACGCTGAGTTGTTGTGACCTGGCCATTTTTAAGAAGCCAAAGCCACTTCAAAAGAACACACTAGGGACCCAGATAATTCTGCTCCTTTACCACTAACATAAAATGCCAAGTAAGTGAGATGTCCTGGGAAATGATCTACTTGTGTTTGTTTTGGAAATTACCAATACTACGCCATCCTTTAACTTCATTCTTTCAAGACTGTCTTTCTTTTTCCTGTATGTTGGTCCTTGCCTTCCTGCCAGAAACATAACTTCAACAGAACACAAACATTTTTCAAATTTCCCAGTGATAGCAAGGGTAGGTTGCTCTTTGTGTATAATACTTAAATGAATTAAACCAACTCAAATGTGTGATCTCTCCAGACAAAGATGAAGGTTACATAGTTTAAGGATGAAATATAGACCATCCTCTACAAAACCACTGTGTTGCAGTTTAATTAAAAGAATTCATTAAAGTCATGCCCCATCCAAGGTAATTAGTATGCATAATTTATGCTTTGCCTAATACACAAGGGCAGTAGCCTGAATAATAAACTCAAGTTAACCTAAAGTGAAAGAGATTGAATGGTCAGATGTTTATTTAGCTCAGGTTTGCTCAAGAGCTAAGGTTAAAGAGGTGAAATTCTGTTATAGTTAATTAATTTCTTAAATTTTCTTCATAAAATGCTGCCTACCCAGTAGGATAAAAGCTTGGGGTTTTGTTTTTTGTTTTTTTTTGTTTTTTTTTTTTTTCTTTTCTTAAGGAAGGATACAAGTAAATGTCCCTTGTCCTCTTCAGTTACTGGAACACAGAATCTGTTATGACATATGTGCAGTTTGCAGCAAGGATTTGGCTTGAAGGAAGGTTCCCCTGAAAATTTTCACCAAGTAGCAAATGTAGAAAAAGCCTCCAAAACAACAAGCCTCAAAGGTATAGCTTCACAATCCAAAGTCAGCAACTTCCACAGCACCCTGACCTATTGCTTTCCCACTACCTACTTCGTCCAGTTCCTGCCTCTTTCTCCAGACTGGTATCTCATCAGTTGCATGACCTCACTGCAAACGGTATCAGGAATCTGACGCAACCAAGAAAGAACAAAACAACACAAGACACCTTATTTTGATGCACTGCTTTCAGTAGGATTCAGTTCATAGTGTGCCTACATATGCCATCATGCCAGCATTACTGTGGGTGTCCACAAAAGGATCAATAGTCCCTTGAGCTGCTATTACTACTGAAGACTTTACTAACCTTGTTACAATCCATTGAGCATTAAGCAGCTGTAAGCATCTGTTCCACAGAGCAAAGTGAATCAGCTCCTTTATATACAAATTGTTAAATTGGAGCTATACTGCTATGCTCCTTCATGAGTGACACCCCTGCTAAGCCCCAGGGGACCTGCAGTTCAAGTCCTGAACAACACTACAGTGTCCTTGTGACACAGAGTTCTGCTCTCGTGTGCATATGTCAAAGCCAGGCCTGTGACTTGTGGATCCTGTGAAAAGACACAGGGATGTCAGGCAGATTTGTGATAATAGGATCTCAGTGTTTGGGGATAGAGATATAACACTGGCAAGACAGACAGATCCTTAGATCCTTAGAAAGGATTTGTCATTCTGGCAGAGGAATTGTAAAGTTTTGTGCCAGAAGACAAGACCCCAAAGTCTTCTGGTAAGAGCAAGAAGACAGGTTTGACCAAAGACCTTTTTAGCTCCAGATCCTCTTTCAGACAGCAGTCAGTTAAGTATACTTAAGAAAAGCTATAGAACACAGGCAGGTAGTTATTGATATGTGGAGTAAGGTGGGGTAGCTGCTTCACAGGAACTATGTTCACATCTTCATTGACTTGCAGCACAAATTCAGCTTTAAGGCACAGGGTGGGAGGCCGAGTGGGTTGGTCAGAGTGGAAAGATCTCATGGAGTGAGAGGAGGTAGAAGTAAAGCTGTAGGGATCTGCGAGACCTTCAGTCCAAAGCTCTGAAAAATGTTCTATGTGCCACTTTTTCTTCCTTGAATATTTCCTTCTAACAGCAGGGCAGATGGGTTGGTTGCAGCCTGTCTATTCATCACTGGAAAACATCAGAAATGTTCATCCTTGTCAAAGGCCAGCTGAACCAATGTGCCTGAAATACATATTTCACTTTGATGGAAGAGAGATCCCTTACTCAGTAACTTATTAGCTGCTACACAGGTAGATAATTTCCCCCAACTGTGTTTGTCTTGTCAACACGTTTGCCTTGTTGGCTCTCACACTTCTCCCTAGCCTCTACCCACACTAAGAGGCCTTCATACTTCCAGCCTTCGAAAAAAAATCTGTGGTTGATTTGGTCATTTCTACTGTTGCCTGAGTGGGAAAACTCCTTGAAGTGCATGGGGTTTGGATTAGGTCTAATGCAGAACGCTGAATGCGTGTTTTCCTTCCTTCAAACTTACACCTGGTTTTTGCTGCCTGGTATTATGTTCGTGTTCCAGCAACAGCGCAAAACTAAAGGCATTTGTCTGAGGTAACATGTGAAGTCTGCAGCTGGAAGTGAAACCAGGTCTTTGTGCACTGTCCTATCCACATGCCAACTTCTTTTCTAAACAGACAAGCACGAGACTTTGTAGCTCTTAAATATAAAAGATTATGTAATCACCTCCATATGCTTTTTTATTTTTAGTTGCAAAACTAAGCCATTCTGAAGTATTATCTGCAGTAGGATTTTTGCTCCAAAATGCATGCATGATACTAAATCAAATGTTTGTTTTGTGGTCTGTATCACCAAATAATCTTTATTTGCTTTCCCTTGTCTTCATGTGTATTAATAGCCAATAAGCGAACTTCCTCTACACAGTTAACTATTATTTAGGGAACCTACTCCACGGCTTTAAATGACAATCCAAGTGTTGGCTCAAACATCTCCCACTACCACGCTCACAGTAGGAATATGAATTAATAAGAGTCGTCCTGTAGAACTAATTGATGTAGTATGGAAGGCCAGGACTCAATCTTACTGAAAGTGCTGGCAAATGACAGGCTATATTTTGCTCTTAAGGAAATTGAATCTATACTGATTGAAATGAACTCACTAGAGCCAACAAAAATCTGCTTTCCTTTGGATCAGAATACTCCATTCACATGGGAGTCCCTCTAGCTTCTCCCAGTATCACTCAGGTAAGGCTTGGTCCCATAATCACTAAAAAAACAGTCTGCAGAAATCTGTGGCTATAAAGATTTAGTCAAGACTTCTGGAACATATAGTAATAGGGAAATGCCAGCCAGAAAGGTGCAGCAAATTTTAAAACAAATGTATTATTTGTGCTACATATTTCTGACCTTTTATTCTCTTTTCTGTAAATATTCAGATAACTCAGACTAAGTAAATTTTAATGAAGTCAAAATGGTGGAGGAAAATAATTTTCAGTCACATGTCCACATGGTTGCATAAATTCACCTGTATGAAGTGTTGCCATTGAAAAAAGAAACAGGAACACTAGAAGTGTCCAACTTCTAAGACCAATCACAACCACCTGACAAAACTCACATTTCTAATACTAAGTAGTGAACAATGGATACAAATATCTCTTAGAATAATGATAGCACATTTATTTTTCCAAAATGCAAAAATTCTCAAGTGAGTTTGAAGAAGCATATTTGTGAAAATTTTTCTTGACAAAAAAAATGGTCAGAGGGCGAGCAAATTTTATAACCTAGTTTGCTGCTGTTAAACTGGAGTCCTGCTCAATACATGCAAATATACAAAGAGATCACTGCTTTACAGAGAGAAATTAATTTCACTAGAGCCAAGGTTCAAACCACAGATGTTCCAATTTCATGAAATACTATTAAAACTAAAGGCAAATTTAAATAAGTTTTCTCTTACTTCCATATAATAATAGAACACTTGAATTGTATATTACTCAGTAATACCCAAACTCAGAGTATGATCCAAAGTCAATTGTTCAGACATTCAGACTTTGGGGAAGCAACTAAATGGTTTAGCCAGCAAAATTATCCAACTGAAGAACAAAAGCAGAGCAATAGGTTTTCTACAGTGAATCAGTATGGATGTCATAATTATACTGTTGAACCTTATTACAAACTGTAAGACATAAAATCATGACAGATTTTATTATTAAGGTTTTTTTGATTGCTTCTAGTTTTGCAGCCAGATTTCCTCCTGAAAAATCAGAATAGTTCCATTAATTTACCTGTTTTCGAGCTATCTTTTTGTTGGAACATTTTTCCTGAGGTGCTTATGCCCTTAAAAGAGCATAAGGCTTCCCTTCAGAACCTGTCACCCCCTCCTACTCACCACAGCACTGCCATCTAGTTCACTCCCATTACTTTTAATAACGTGGCACGTGTCCAAAGCTTTATCAGTGTCAATTCGCTGGGCAGCTCAGTGTGTCAAAGGGTGCTCAATGTATTAAGCCACATACTTCTCTTTCTTGGAGTCTATTTCAAGTTTAATTAAAAAAAGATGCACAAATAGAAGCAACTATGAATATAGTACTTATCCAACAGATTCCTTCAAGGCAGAGATGTAATAGCAGACACAGCTTCATTAAACTTACAAAATTACACTTCATCCTCTGATTTGTAGAATTCAAGTACGCTTATTTGAGTGCCTAACATCAAGTAAGTAAACAGACGAGTGAGTATAATGCTTAGAGTGAAACTCCTGCATGTTCTTTCAGTATGTATCTGGAGCAACACTATTTACAAATCCTGTCTAGAGTGAGTATGCAAGACACTTATATCAATCTTTATCCATTCCAATTACAAACAAAGGTAATATCACTGTCAAGCATACATTTAGCATTAGATGGCACGTATCTGGGCAGACCTGAGAAGCTGCAGAATAAATATTGATATATTAAAACAGAGTCTATTACTCACCTTCTGAATAAACCACTGCTTTTAATTTACCTACAATTTTGCAGTAGCATCTTTCCAAAGAGGAAATTAGATTTTTACATATCATAGCAAATCACAAAGCTAAAATGTCAACTTCATATATCAAGCAATTACTTGTACTGTTTATTTTTGGGGAAAATTTTAACACATATTTACTTTGAAAGCCACATGGGTCCCTCCAAAATAAATAGGGGCTATAATTCTTGCCAAAAAAATCCACAGTTCCAGAGATCTACTCATCAATTTCCTGCAGCATTAATGAGGAAAGGCGCTGAGACAGTCATTCATACTGTCTTTATGATAAGACTAACCTACAGGGCAAATCAAGATTAAGGACAAAGGGAAGACAAGTGGATAGAATACAGAACTAGGGTTTTTTAATCCATAGCTTGAAATTTTTGTTTACCATCTTAAATTTAACTACTACACTGAAAGTACACACAAAAATTAAAGATATTATCCAGACAAGGAACTACATAAAAGGAGGGGTGGAATTATTTTTATCTTAAGATTTTTAATCTTGAAACACAGAAATTTATTTGGCTAGAGCTGGGAGGGGGGGCAAGAGGCCACATTACTCACCAGTTACTAAGAGCTTTTGAAATTGCTACAAGTTATCCTTATAAGAAGAATAAAGTTCAAGTTAAGAAAGACAAGGTCAGAAGGTCACAGTAACCTGGCTCTCTAAGGACATACTTTGCCACTATCAAAGGCATGTAAACTTGCTCAAATCTCAGGAAACTCCTTCCAGAAATATTTGCATTCGTACTCTTAACTACACCAGAATCATATTTCCATCTGAATATTTGGATTTTTTTGGCTTCTGTGCTACTTGGAAAGGAACCAGCAACTTAGCCTGCTTTAATGCACATGTCAGTCTTGAGGAGTCTTACATACATAAGAATAAAGGATTAGAAAGGATGTAGTAAGTTTACTCCCAGGTATCTGAGAACACAACTCCTTGCATAAACTATTAGATGCTCAAGGTGGGCATGCTTAATAAAATATGCAACCCTGCTGGCCTAAAGGACAGTGCCAAACATAACCCTCTGTCATACACTCACTTCTTCTCTACTATAAAGAACACACCCATCATCCTGAGATCCAGACATTACTTTTTTTAACCTTGTGACATTTTAATTTTCTTTACACTTCCTCTGTGTGTCTTTGCCAGGCTGAGAGTGTCTCTATTTCTAAAAGAGATGTATCAGCATTAGAAAATGACCAGCTTGCTGGACTTAGGCTATAGACACTGGAGATGGTTCTGCCAGTGCTAACCTTGGCACCAGAAGTTTTGGGGGATCAGTCCAGACGCACTCGGGCTGGCTGTTCATGACTCAGCTAAAGTCCAGAAACAGTACAGCAGTGTTGATGCTGGCCAAGCCAATGAGCCTGCCAAGGGTGTTTATCACTTCCCATCACTGTAAACCTGCCCTTAGCAGCTTACAACTTAGCAAATATACGTAATACTCCTGCAAAAAAAGTTTGGCTTCTGTTAACTAACAGGAGAGGCACACAGTTACATGGAGTTTTCTGTCGCAATAGCAATGATTTTTCATTTCAGTCATGGCACAACCCTTCTTGGACAAGAAAGCAGTCACACCCAGCACTGCATGAAAGGAGGTAATTATATTCTTATCCAAATTCTAAAGAAATTGAAGCCAACAGATATAATTCAAATTGCTCCCAGTGACATAAGCTTTTGTGAAGAAGATGGTCAAATAACATCATCATGTCCTTTTATTCTCAGGCATGTATTTTAACTACTTTCTCTACCTTCTTTTTTTGCTGCTTTCTGCTGCTTTTTCCTCCTCTCTTTCACAGACACCATCTCTGCCTCTCTCACATTCACAACTGCCGCTTCAATGGAAATAATAAGACAGAATTTACCACTAAGCCCCTCTAAATGTGCTACTAAGCCCTTCAAGTTCTAATTGATTTAGGAGGTTGGCCCAGCTGATAATGTTCTCTAATCCCGATGCTATATGTTCGACCTGATGGAACAAAAAAATCTTTGAAGAGATTTGAAATACTTCAATCAACTCTCAGGTTTCATTTGCTCTCACCCTATCCTTGGTGTATGTGCCTGCATCTCTCTCTGCCGTGTGCTTTCTCAGGCAGGAACGCAATGATACCCAGAGTGGGCTGTAGACCACCGCAGGCTTCTTTACAGTGTTCCTGGGGAGCTGTCTCCTTATGCCCACTCAGCAACATGACTATGCAGCACATTATTTTAACCCTTCTTTCCCTCTGTATGCCTTACCTAAGCAGGCAGAAATGCTGCAAGTTACGGCTTGGTTTTCTCAAAGAATTTTAAAGTTCAATCTAAAACTTACTCCTCATTATTTTGGTTGCAGTTTGGTAAGACACCAGCCAGCATCAGGAACTATACAGCAGATTGCCAGCTGATAAGGCTTTTTCTCTGAGAGATGCTCATGAAGCTCCACTGCCAGGTTCTCATTATTCAAAAATATCCAAACCAAAAAATTCTCCCTTCCAGCCCTCTCCTTCTGGCCTAACCAGATGGCTGAAAACAAACAAATAAATAAATAAATCAGTGAGAAAGAAAAACAAAACCCAACCAAACTAAATCCATATTATTTTTTGCTTAGCAAATCACTGATAAAATCTCCTGCAAGGCCAAGGTCAAGTGGGCAAGTCTAGGCATAGATGACATTTGACACCTGCCAGCCTTGAAAGGGCAGGGGTAGGGCAGCTTGTCAGTAATGAACCTCAACTCCAGGAGTCCTGCCTGCTTATATGTAGAGGATGTGGAGAAGAGGAGTGGGTCCCTTCAATACTTTGTTTCTTTATTTGGGAAAAGGAAGTCCCAAGGGCAAGCCAGAGGGCTGTTTCAGAGCATAGGGGAGACCACAGGGAGTCCAAAAAACCCACTAATGCCTCTTGGGAGAAATATAAATGCTGACATATTGCCTTGCAGAGAGTATCAACAATATTAGCCTGGGTTTTTTCCTTCTGTTAAATGCATACAAGCACAGGGAGGTTAGGAAGTTGTAGGTTGCCACAAAAACACCCAGTATGTCCAGAGTCTGAAATACGACAACAGGGAGCTGACAGACAAAGCATATCGCAACTTATCAGCCAGACCCATTGCACCATCCACATCCAGTTTGTTTCCTTTTCCTAGCAAAAGACTATTTTATTCTAACTGCTGATACTGAATCTTGCCAGATTCTTGAAACTCGTTCAGAGTAGGCTCTGCTCAATGCTTTCAGTGCTAGAGAGGCTGGATAATACTCCATATTACTTGCTGACTTCTTATATTCCTGATGATGTAAAACATGAAATTGAGCCCAGTTCAGGTAACCCCAACTGTGCAGAAACTGCATCATTGACTAAACATAAACACAAACTCTCAGATGCCCTGCATACCGAGTACATTGTTTAAAAGGAGATAAGCTGGCACACATGTTAAGAAAGAAAAAATAATTTGTCTTGGTTTTTTTTTATACAAAGACTTTTCCACCAATAAGCACAATTGAAATCATGTAACTATCAAAAAAAATTCAGACTGAGCCATGTGATCCATAGGAATGTGAATTGGGGAAGCTGCTCTCTATAAAAGCCTGTATTTGGTTCCTTGTATGGAATTTCCACTGATGGAAGGCAAAAACCCCCAGCTGAGGCTGGACTACACAGCTCTGGGCATGCAAACAACATTCATCAAAACTAAGGAAAATACTCCTGTGAGCTGCTGCAAAAACGGTGAAAGAAAAGCCAGGGCTTCTGGCAAGGCCACTGGCTGAGCAGGAGCTGTGCTATGAACAGCTCTGCACACTAAGCTTCCAGTTTGAAATCTTCACACGTCCCTGAAACAGCACATCTGATACCAGCAGGGTTTACTCAGCCCTCCATCCTTCTCAGGGAGATAAATTCACTTCTGCACAATTTACTGAGTGTCATTCTTTTGGACTAAAAAAACAAGTTTCTTTTCACTCTGAATGAACTTTAAAGATCTGGCACATCTCAGACATAAGGACTTGTCCAAGTGTCTTGGCTAAAATCTCTTCCCTTTCCACTACTGCAGTATTGCACATGCCAACTAGATCGTGCCTTCCAGTTCAGTGTAGAGAGCATATCAGTGGGCTGTACATACACAGTCTGAAAAACACATCTGGAATCCTTCCAGAAGACAAGAGATCTGTGTATGTTACTATCCTTACACAGTTCAGTTCATGGCACTCCTGTCAGATCCAGGGCTAAACACTCTCCTCTGATCCAGGGATGCCAAAGCTGAAGCACTGGACTCTGGCCACAGTCTGTTCTGGACCACAATGAATTGAAACCGAGGAGTGTCACATGGCTCATGACAACCCGTTATTCTCATCAGGACTTGATAACAATTCAGATCTTTCAGAGCTTCCAAACACACACAAAATTGCAAAAGCAGCAAGCAAGTATTTTTATGTTTGACGGTTTGCTCTGTTCAATAATCAGGTGCCACCAAGCCCTACAGCAACTCCTTTGGCATCCTTCTCAGCGATTCCACCATGAAGCTCTGGGAACGTTTCTGAGATGTGCCATTGTGGAGTGCCTCTAGATCTGTGAATAACTATTCAAAGCCATTCTTCTGGCTTTGCCGTGACTTTTGGGTGCCTTTCAAGAAAAACAAAAGACTTTCTCTAAAGCAAAATAAATCTGCTCTTTCGCTACAAATAACTACTTTGCATGGAAGCAGAACAAAACTACAAAACAGAGATAGAAAAATCCATGGTTTTGATACTTGCAAGATTTTAACTGTATTTGCAATGAAAAGCTAGGTTTCTGAGGCCGACTTTGCCATGATTATACCAAGAAAGGCTCAGGATTGTACTTGATACTTACTGAAGCGGGAAGCAGGTCTCTTCAGAGCGAGCTGCCGGCAAAGTAGGCCATTCCCTGGCACAGCAGATAGCCAGGGCTATCCCTAAGGCAGCCCACTCTGGCCATGCAAGAGCCACGAAAAGCCAGGCTTTCTGCTGTGACAGAGGAAAGAGGCCACAGGAGGCAGCAGTCCCTGCCAGAAATGGCAGCCTCCTCGGCCTTCTCTGCAGCAAACCTCAAGTGCTCTGTGCCAGCCGCACCTTTCTCCCTTCCTGTAGCAAAGGCAACCTAACCCCAGCCACGTCACGTCCTCTCTTCCTCTTTGGGATGACAGCCTTGCACTAGTCCCAGGGACAAAAGTTACAAGACTAAAAGGACAAAGGAGAAGAATATTTAAGCCTTATAACCTCTGACCAGTTTCTGGCAGGTGGGTGTTAGAAGCTGTCTGTAGTCTTCTCTCTGGCCAAAGTGCTCAAAGATTAGGTGCATATCGAAGCTGAATTTCATTTTAGCCTGGGTGGTGGCTGCTTGGAATCAGAACTGAAGCACTTCGGTGAAACATCTTCACACCAATCATTAATGGGCCTCACCTCCCGGAGCAAAGCCGTACCAGCTTTTGCATTTAAGCTACTTGGACAGAAAGACTTAAGATAGAAACATTTAAACAGTTTTGAGAAGGAAACCATCTATCCCATACAGGAATGAGGAGAAAAATCCGTTAGACACACTGAATAAAAACCCTTCCTGTAAACGTGCCTGTCCAGCCTACTAGTACAGTCACAGAAGTTACCAGCTCCTGCGGGAAAACAAAGAGCTGTACAGCTTTAACTAGCCCCAGTACTTTGCAAGAAGGTAGCAACTTCCCTTTGGGCGGCTGTGAAAAGGCCTTGTCTGCCTGATTTACACAGGTATGGCGTGAATGGCTCAGAGGCTGAGGCCTGCTCAGCCAAACACCCATGTGTGCATGAAATTAGAATGTCAACATTTGATTCATGCTGCCAGGCTGTGACTGTGAAACAAATTATGTCAGTGGGTGGCAATTGCAATATTAGTCTAAGCAGATAACATTTAGCTAAAAGGAGGGGCTCAGTTCACATTCTTCTCCCTACCATTTTAATATGTCAACATCATTAGACTCAGAAGGCCTGGAATTTTGTCAGAACGGAAAAAAAATACAGAGGCAGACAAAGATATTATAGGTTGAGAGAGGGTTTACGATAAAGCACAAGGCAGCACAATCCAGATAAAGGTTCAGAAATTTCATTACTGCTCCTTACCACATACCTTCACTACACACAGTTCAGAGTCCTTACGTTTGGTCACACACAGCCCCCCACCCTATTTAATGATTTTAAAAAACAGTGACTGAACATGGTGGAATGGAAGTGACAAACAGCATCACCTACAGTATGTTAAAAACTGCCTCTTCAGGGAAGCAGTGCCATTTACTAATTAATTTTTTATAAAGAAAGCCTTGGAAATGTTTGGCTTGAGCTATCAAACTTTTAAACACATGAAAATAAGGATCTAAATCTGGCTTCTTTTCAATTAAAAAGAAATACAAATTAGTTTTTTAGAAGATTGAAAGAAAAACAAGTTCTTCTAAGTTGCTCCTAGCATTTTCAAGTGCATTCCCATGAGATCAACAGTTTTTGAGATGAGAAGTCAATATTTTGTAGTAAATTAGATTTTAGAAAAAAACCTATATTTTAAACCAATACAGGATACCTAAGAGTAACTGGTTTTATTACAGAATTAATAAAGATATACACAAAACTCACCATGCTGTAAAAATGGAAAGCTATCCTAAGAAACAATAATGGTTATTTTCTTATGGCTTTCTCAATTAATTCTCAACAAGCCCCTATGTATCAGAAGACAATTTTACCAGAGAATCCATCATAATTCCAGCTCCATTTTATTTTCTCACTTGTTTTACCTAGCAAAATGGCAAAACATCAATTTAAAGTTTTATTCCACAGCAAACACCCATGTTGTTAAAGTTAATGCTGTGAAAAATCCAACCTGTAACAGTGAAATGTTTATAGAATCGGCCATTCATTTAGTTGTAGAACTAGGCAACAGCTATCAGCTTCCTAGTTAATGTTAAAAAAGACAGAGTTTTTAGGTGATTGTGCCAAAAATTAATTTATCAACTTTATCTTCCGGCATATAAAAACTAGCTTTATCTGAAAGCCATTAGGAGGGACTTGGCTTGTAGCCCCCTCCTCTGCCCATCACCCTATGCTACATATTCCAGAGCAGTCACATACCTGTATGTGTGCCTCCATCCCAGTTCAGTGGGCTGAACCACACCAGGTTCAGTGCTTGCTCTCGCGCTGAAGGCAATGAGAATTTCATCACTGGGTCAAATTCTCACTGCCTTCCTCACTTGAGAAATTTCATTGAAGTTAATGGGCCAAATTAATCACTGGCATAACTCCATTGACTTCCCTAAGGATCAATTTGATTCAAAAGGACTATTCTCTTCAGTAGACTAGGACTGGATGCACGGACTTCAATGGGAGCAAGATGGGGAACATAATGAGAAATCCAGATCATTTATTCTTCAGACTTTGCAAAGATTGATTTAAATTGACTTCAGAAAACACACATTGTAGTAAGACATGCACATGTGTGTGGCCCAGCTCTCATTTCACAAGCTCAAAATTCTTAAACTGTGTTGCCAGCGCAGCTACTATGTGGTATACCAGTAATTTCCAAACCCCTGTTAAAGTTCTTATCATGCTTCTCCAGCAAACCATCTTTTAAAAAAAATGTTTACATGAAGGGACTACAAAGATTCAGACTAGAATATTTTGCTACTTGGAAAAAAACCAGACAGAAAATGCAGATATAACTGGCTCCCTTAATATAATTAAACTTATTTTACTTAATGCGACAGATGCTACGGTATGACCTTTACAAATAATAACAAAAAATGGAAAAACTTCACAGTAGCAGATTGCAATTTTCCTGCCATTTCACCTACTTCAGGGTACGTGTTTATGGAATCTTTTCAAAGTGGAGGGTTTTTCATCCCAATCTTTCAAAATTGTCCAAATTGGCAAAAAAGGTTCAAAATTGCTTACTCTTTCTTTTTCTCTATGATATAAACTATTGAAGTATTCTATTGAGTTTCCAAAGCCCTCAGAAAATAAATGTTTGCATTAGAAGTTACATCTTTGTCAACAAACAAACAAAACAATGGAAGTGTCTTTCTTCAGTTTAGCACACCACACCACACCACACAACACCCCCCGCCTCCCCCCCAGTAATTAGTAAGGATAAAATAAGCACAACAAAACTGAAAAAAAACCAACCCCAAACCTCGGGAGTTTAAAATAATTTTTGTCTCTTCAGACTACCTTATGGTGAGGAAAAATGTCTGGGGAGAACACTGTAGCTCATTTTAAAAGTTCAGCTATTCACTCTGTATAGAAAAATAAGTGTAAACCATCAAACTTCTCCAAAGGTAATTTGGTAACAGTGCTTACAAAGAGGAAAGCAGAAAAGACAGCACTAAGACTGCAGGAAAGATTCTTTCTTTATGGTGTACTGACAGCCTTGTAACTTCTCCATTATGATGGGAACCACAGCATAAAGATTGCATTATCATCTGTGGTTAACTGTCAAATGCATTTTAATGCTTTATTTGGGAGAGCTAAGTTAAAGACAAAACAATCCTCCTCTTCTTAATCTATCCATCTCTGAGAACGTAAATACAGCTCATACTTGTGTGTCAGAATGTGGGGAGTTAACTGTATTCTTTCAGCTTCATGTAAATTCCTGAAGATCAGAGAGCTGAGTAAACAATATTTTGATGTAAACAGATTATCAACATGAGAGGAATGACCGTCTGGTCACCCGTGGGGGTTTATTCACTTAACACTTCCACCCCATAAAGACAATTGTGTGCAATCAATGCATATAGGGCCTTTCACTGGGTTGCTAAGTGATATGTAGTGTCAACAGAAAAATGCATGATGTACAGAAGGGCTGCTGAACAGCCAAGAGAAAAAAACACACATGGATGATATTTTAAACTTAATTCAGTGCGTTATGAAGATTGTGACAGGCACAGTGGCTGACCAGAAAGCACTTCAAAAATTTGACTTTATAAAGTTGGATCTCCCATGTGTGTAAAGAGTTTAATTTGGTAACAAGTGAATCACAGTGCAGAACAGTAGCTGGTTCAAATAGGAAAAGCCAACCCAGCAGGGAAGCACTGAATATTCATTCTCTGGAAGGCACAGCAGTCATTTTACAATCCAGGCTTCAATATATGAGCAGATCGTTTGTCTAAGATTGTATATGCATTCTCTCATTTTCCTCATCTCTGGAAACTATTTTAGTAAAAGCCCAGAAGCTGTTTTCAACAGTTTCTTCAGAATTTCTAAAGAAAGGAAAGAAAGTTGAATGGCATCACATTGCCCCATACAACCATGAAAACCTGTTTTGTGGGACATTCTTGAAACCAACCCAGAAAGAAACCCTTAAGAGGTTTTGTATTTATTTACCCATTCTCTCCCCACCACCCACTTGATAGGTTTTATATTCAAATGCAAAATATAGCTGCCTTTGTTCTAAGGATTCAATCTGATTTTGGTTTGATTTACAGAACAAATCCTGAGAAATCCAATCTTTTGCCAAATTTTATTTTCTAATAGCTACACACAGTACACAGAAAACTTCCAATCCTCCAAGCTTTTCTAAATCACTTGTGATGATAGTTCAGCTTGCTGTCACGTTCAAAGGTGTCTGAGAGACCAAAAAGCTCACTAATGCTATTTTCTACTGAATGTATTTCTCAAACTAGCAAAATATTTTTCTTACAAGATGTTAGTGAGCTCTGTGTTCCCCAGGCTGCTCCTGACAATACGTGGGCAACATGAGGCTCTGTGGTGACAAAAGTGATTTTGAGTGCATTAACCATAACTCAGCCATATGTATCAGAGAGGCCTACCTAAGCTTGTAAATCCCTGAGCTTTCAAAAAGCTAATTATTATTAATTTATAGAGGTTTTTTTCTTCAAAGGGATTTATATTTAACATATTTTGGGAGAATTTTACATGACCATGAAAACATTTTATTGAGAGAACCTTCTTCAGAAATGCTGCCTAGGTTCAGGTTAATGAAGATTGTAACCAGAGTTTCTGAGCTACAGGTAACTAAATGGTGACCTATTCAGGAGACTCAACTTCCCAAATGTATTTGTATACTTCAGGCCAGGACACACAAAGCAATACTAACTATAAATATGCACAAAGTTCCTCCGAATGCAACGGGGTAAGTTGAGTTCACACAGAAATATTTAATGTGCTATTGCTAATAATTATGTGGTTCCTATTTGGGTAATACCTACTATGTAGGCACATGGCATATTTATTCTATGAAAAGACAGAAATTGGAGACTGTCTCTGCCCTGAAGAGCTTGCAAGGTAGTTAGGCAAGCCAAGTGACAAAAGGATGTCTCAAGGAGGATCGGGACTTGACTCAGCATTCTTTAAAAGAAAATACAGAGGAGTCCTTCCACTGGAAGGCAGGAAAGTACTGACAAGAATGGAATCAACCTGTTCAAGAAAAGAAGGATAATTAGGTTTAGGATCATTTCAGTAAACCAGCTCCTAAACCACTCAGGTTGCTGGATTTCTAAATTGAAAATATAACCAGTCAATAAAGAGAAGTTTGGAACTCCATCTTTGGAAACATACCTGGGTATGTGACAGTTTTGAGGACGGTAAAAATGAAGTTCCTTAAGCAATCAGCTTGTAGCTGAATTTGAATTAATAGGTTGGATCTGACTCTTAATAAAAGTAACTCATAGAACATTATTTCTTTTAATACTAAGATATTATTATTAACCTCAAAATAATCCAATAATTTATCAAGAATAATAAAACTCAACCCCTGAGTCAGGAACTGTGTTTTATTTTCATCTTCGAAGAATTTATCAGATTGCCTGTAAAATACCTATAAAAAGATTTGTCTTCCACATAGGGAACTCCCATTCTGGTCAGAAAAGCTCTATACAAAAGCTAAAGTTAGAATATCTGCTTTATATACTGGGAAAAAAAAAATCCCCAACCAATCAATCCATCCCTCCTCTCCTCCCATATGCTGTGTTATTTTTTTGGTAACAATAATTTCAAAGAATTAGCAGGGAAAAAGAGGAAAAGGCACAACCCACAACTATAGCAAAGCCTTCATGTCATTCACAGCAGTCACCTCAGCATAGCAAACAGAGCACTGCTCCAAAGAAAGAGTCAAGTAAATGGGACTGAGCACAGATTCTGCTGATAAGCTGCACCCAGTCTATGGAAAAAATTCACAGGCTGGCAGCAAAGTGAAGTCTTTCAAGGCACTGGCAAATTCTTTTACTACCTGGAGCTGTGTAAGTCGTGCAAAACACCAGTCTGGATTTTGCTGGTTCCAGGCCCCTTATGCTGTTTGACATGGAGACAACATAGGATCCCACCTCTTTATGCCAATTCTTCAACAATAACAAGTTGTAAATCAGAGCTGCTGGAAGAGGTGGCTCTGGATTACATCAGGGCCAGAATAATTTGGGAATAAATTAGCTATATCTTTAGCTCAGACAATGGTGGGATAAAATAGTTTTCCTTGGTTAACAATAGTACTCTGCAATATTAGGAAAAAAGTGTCTTTCTGTGTTTACTTATCACTGTCACATGACACATTTCAAGCTTTGAGAAGTCTGTGTCTAAGAGTTGCTTCACTAGACAACTCTTTCAGTCTTGGAGCTCGGTATTTAAAGATACACACACACACACACACACACAATCTACTTCATAACAGTTTATAATGCATGGAGTTGCAAGCTCTGTTCCAGCCTGATTCCTGAATCCCCATAAATTTTGACTCTAGTTTTCACACATTACCATCTTTCTAGATGCTGTGTTAGAAAGCAACTCAATCAACAGGAGGAAAGGATTCATTCTGCACTAAGCTCTGAAACATAGTGCAGAGAAGGCAGGTTATTCACAGAGGAAGGCTCAGAAGGGTAGGACTCTTGTAACATGTTCTCTGAACTCTAAGGACATAGGTATTTGTCTGCCATCAGTGAGAAGAGGACGTTATACCATGGAGATGCCATGTGAAACCAAAAATTGTATTTCTGGTGTTTTGCATTAAAGTTCCCAACATGGAATAAGCATTACTTACTTAAAAATACTTTTTTCTAAGCAAAATATTTCATTTTTTAAAACATCAGAACATGCTCAACCATTATTTTCCTCTGGTGTATTTTTCCTGTTTTGTTACTGTAAAGGAAGATGAAACAGAGAAAAAAAACAAACAGGAAAGAAGTCTGAAATGGACATTTGTTTCTTTTAAAAACTTCTGGAAAAAATGGACACCAGGGGAATTTCATTCACTAAAATTATTCCTCAGTTTTTCATCAGTTTTAATCACTGTCTGAATGCCGTATCTGCTTTTAACTTTCACAAAAGCAAACTTGGTTCATTCTAGCAGTACACGAGCTATTGTGTTTAATGCTAAAGTAGACTCAGCTGTTCTTGGACAAGGCATGTTCAACTTTTAAGTTTGAAAAGAAGCAGATGATCCTGACAGCAACCCTAACGCACGTGAGCCATCAGTTTAATCTGCCTTTCCTTAGCTGAGAAGTGATCTCCTAAAAGTATGTTTTGGTTTATGTTATACAGCAAATTAAGGACTTGATTCTGCCTTTATTAGCAGATGTTTTGCTTTTGGCTAAAACGCAACTAAAATGGGTACAAAGTTACAAATTTATTTGGTCTCTTATCCCTTGAGTCAGCATGTTGCTACTTCGAACACCTAAGTGTAGGTAATTGCATAGTCAAGTAGCAATCCATACAGGCTTTGTTGAAGCATGAGATTGCACTGTTATCCAAGTTAATCTCAGCAACACCAACTGTAGTCTGAAGTGCCCCCCCCCGCTAATCAGAACATGAGAAAAGAGGCTCATTCCAAGCAGCTTGCTCTTTCTAACACAGAACATCTCTGATACAGCCTCAGGATCCCCAAAACTCAAAGAGCAGAAGTTGTGAGTCTCAAAGGGCTTGTTTACCTCGAAAGTTCTGTCAAGAAAGGCTGGCTGCTGCTGCGGCTGTCACAGCAACTCTGCCCCCTGCATTGTCGCATACTCAAGGTCTCACCAGCACCTGGACTGTTGCTCTTTTCACTTTGTTTTTTAACTTGGACAAGGCTGCAGATTGCTCACAGAGCAGAGAATGGTTCTCAGCACCACTGCAGTTAAGGAGTTCTGATTTAGTAGGCAAGATTAAACCTTGTAACTCCTCCACCCATCCCTCTCCGTCCTCTTAACATACAAACCAAAAGGCTTACTTGCAGCTATGAGGAGCATTTCCCCAGCCCACACAGAAGGATGTGAACTTTGGCACCCTAGTTGCTTGGAGGAAATTTCCTAGAAGAGAATGGAGGTTTTGATCTATTTCCATTTAACAGGAATTCAGCAACAAAATGCTCATTTTACATTAAAGCACTGATGCAATTAAGTTCAGACTAGCTGAAATACCAGGCCAAACTCAGCAACATTGCTAGACAACATTGCTAGACAAGAGATGAGACTTAAGCTTGACATATATTAACAGGCTTGAAAAGCTGGAGTAGAAATCTTGGATACTGTAACTGTTTTTTCGGACTGACTGTAGCTGGTTAATATGGGAAACTAAGAAGTAAGGGCTTGAGTGGAGGCGTCTTGGGGGAACGCTTGGCCAGCACTAGATTACAGCAACCAGTCTTGGGGAAATCTATCCTCAAAACATTCTCAACCCCCCTGTCATCGGAAACAAAGGAAATGTTTGCTACTAATTTCTGAGTGTATGGACAGATGAAAGGACTGTACAAGTGTGTTTCAACAATACTGAAAAGCTTTTCCATATAAAGTAGCCAATTTACTGTTATGGTTACACTTAAGTCAATTAAAATGTTTTATTTGCAAGGATTTGAATCTCTTACCTTCATTAACATTTAGCAGTAAATGGGAGAAAAAAGGTAAATAAAATATTATCTGGCTTTTTAAAGGTCATTCCAGCTTGATCATTATAAAAAGCTAGCAAGGAATACAGAATATGCCCCTTTGTGTGGATTTAATACAAATAGCCAGTGCGGAACAGTATCGGTAGAAGACAACAAACAAAAAGTCAGTGGCTAGAGAGTCTATAATGCTGGTGTTTAATACATGCTTAATTACAGCCACCCTTTGTTCATCCGACTTGCAATAATTTTCCTTTTTCCTTAAACCTCCCATCATAAATCACCCTCATCACAGAGCATTTAACTGATGCACCTATTCTTAGCACCTGCTTTTAAACAACCCTAGGCTAGCAATCCAAACTGATGAAATTACATACCTAATACTTTGCATGCCTTTACCAAAGGAACAGTCAGCCAGGTTCTGGAATCTGGGTCCTACCTAGGCTGGAGGGTGCTTAGGAGGGCAATCCCTCCATTGTAATTAGGCAGTTATTGCAGTGCCTTACCTCAAGAGCTTTCATATTTCTGTTTATTAGAAAGAATAACATGGTGCTCAAAATTCATTGTCACAAACTTTTTCTTAAATGAAGATTTTTATTATTTGTAAATAGATATAAAACTAATGATGCAGGAAGACCCTGTGTTTTTAATATATTAAAAAAATAGACTAGAAAAATATGAAATATTTGTGCTCCTGTGGGCAAACATTTATTCAAACACACAGTTTACATTAAGCTTGCTTCTTTCCCTTTCAGTTTTACTACACCCCTGACTGCTGATACTAAAAGGAAAACAGAAGTTCCCCCCAAACCACAGAATTACCATAGCAAAATGCTACTCAGTAGAATATGTGGTATTATTTTCCATCATATCATTGTCCTTGGTAAACAAAGGATGTCTCTTCAATACAAAACTACAAATAAAAGCCCACAACAAACCAGTTCTTGTTTAACATAAGGGTTCAAATGCAATGTAGCTAGCAAGTTCAAATGCTGCAAATATCCATTCTGAAAGTACACTGAAAACTAATCCCCCTACCCCCAAGGCCAGAGAAAATATTACCTTAAGAACCTTAAACTACAGTATCTGAGAGACTTTCATGAGGAGTTGACATAATCAGTCAAGAATCCTACAAGCAACTGAACATCCCAAATTGCATCACAGAAACCAAGGAATGCAAGTTGCAATGAAATCCCCAGAGATCCAAGAAAGGTGCAGACCAACTGAATTTACACATGGGTATATACTAAACTTTTAATGAATATTTAGCTAAGGACACATTGCTCTGTCTAAATTAAATTTTCATAACCACCAAATTTTGAACAGGATTTCCTTAATTTTCAAGAAAACGAAAACTCCCAGTAAATGTTAAATGCTTTAGGTTTTTGCAGTGGATACTTCATATTGTTTCATTGGCCAGCTGTATATTGTTCATATGCAAGAAAATGTATGGAATGCTATAATAATGAATATGTTAGAAGAATATTTTGATATTCTTTCTTTATTTCTTCTCCTTGGTTATCTTTTCTTCACACAGGTGTTACGACCTTTGTATATTTTAGAAGGGAAAGAAAACAGCGATGTGCAGGAAGTATGTGTCATCTCACATTCCTCCAAATTCATCTTCCCCTGCTCTCTTCCACCAGAATACGCATGTGGGACATTAACACTTTGACTTTTGTATTTGTGGCATAATGTAGATTATCTATCTACGGATAGTCATCTACGTTGATAACACTGTATTTCAATGCCTTCTGTGTAAAATCCACAGTGTCATACCACACACTAGAAGAATTTGGCAATAGTTTTCACTGAACATTAATTTTTATTTTTAAATTATTAGCAAAAATATTATTTCAGTAGCCCAATAACATTTCATAAAGTTATGTCAAGCTTGGAAAATGGTATGCCTAGAGAAAAATATTTAAAAATAAAATTCAGGATTAAAATTCAATATTTTTTTAACATAAAAGATCCTTTTTTTAAGCATGGAGCCTTTTGTTTTTCTTTCCTTGATATGGAAACTTTTAATTTCAAAATTTTCACAACTGTATTCTAGAAGAACTAAAAAATAATCAAGGAATTTGAAAAATAAAATATTGTTTTTACTCAAAACTTTTTTTTCTGAACTTCAGAACTCTAAGTGAACAAACCAAAAATAATAATTAGTAACGTGTCCAGCAAACACTAACAACTTAGTTTTTAGAACATCCTTGTGAGGCTGAGGGTAATTAAATGCTTACTCTTATTTCCACATGAGTTGTGGTTGCGAGAAGCCAATAATTCAAAAGCAGGATTAACAGACACGGATTTAAGAATATAACCTGAATCTCAGAAATCAAGCTTGAAGCCTTCCAGTTAAAACTTTCCTCTCTCTAAGCTACCGGACAGCACATATTGCATTATTAAAATAAATCTACACAGTATCATATGTTTATATACAGCAAAATATACAACAAAATATAATTAAATGTTAGTGTTAAGTAAGCCCATCAGTGATCAAAGCTGCAACGGTATCAGACCAACTTTGTGAATGCAGAACAATGCCTAAGCTACCACATGCAAAATGGGTCAGCAAGAGTGCTCCCCACAGGGAGCGGACAGAGGCAGCTCCTGCAGATGGGAGATGGGCACCTGCCGAAAGAACCGATCAACATGCAGAAGAGCTGTGGCCAAACGCCAGACTAGATGCATAGAATTTGGCTCAACGTAATTAGATTGCTTTAATAAAGCAAGAGCTGACCTGAACGTTTCAGTCAAGCTGAAGGTCACTTGTTAGAAGCAAGCAATAACGGATTCAGAAGTAACACAAAATAATACTGCCGAGGTAAAAAATAAAATAGGTTATTAGTTATCATGACTGAGATAAAGTTCTACAATGATTGCCCCTACCACGGCACACACTGAAATGAAATGTGACTTTGAGGGCAAATGAGGCAGGAAAGCTCTTGGCTAGTTCCAAAGAAAGACATTTTAAAACTGTATTTCACAAGCAGCTGGCTAGAAAATGTTTATCCAAGAGTACTGTAAGAACTGCCTTGGGCAAGGTTGACCATTACCTTGAGCTCACTTTCTTGGCTGGGTGGGGAGCACAAATAAAATATTTTTTCCTTTCTGCTGCTACTTATGGAATGTAAAACATATAGGAAATCTGGAGGTGAGGTTTTAATTGCTGATTTAGGAATAGCTGGTAATTAACTTACATTCTCTTCAGAATGTAGTTTTCTGTATGACCCAGTAACCAAGCAACAGGAAGAGTAACAATCCAAAAGTGTGATAATGAAGTGGGTTTTTTTTTGATACAGAAATGATATTTTCAGGGTACTCATTAATTCTTATTCCATGCATAAATTTATTTCTGTCTAATACTGGAAAGGCCTGGACCAAAGAAGGAAATGGAGATAACATTAAATAAATGGAAGAATTGGGAACAACATTATACCACATTGCAATGTGGCCTGCTGTTCAGTATTCATCAACAAAATCTTGCACATGCACCGGACACAGGCAGGAGGATCACTGTTCCTGCCGCTATGTTTTGCCAGTGGTGGCTTACACTCACAGAGGAGAAACACTTGGAGCTACATTGCTCCTTCTCTAACCCAGATAGCCATGACCAAGCACCAACAAGTTTTGAGTTCAAATCATACACACTAATAGAGACTTAAGGGACAAGTATGCATAACAATATCTTTCAATGTACCTACTAAGACTCATGGCCTAATCTATTACACCTGCATGTGTCCTTCCCCCCACATGACCGTTCAGTGTACGCACCATCACCTTATCCTTTGGTACAGAGAAGTTTGTTTAGGTTGGCTCAGAAAGTGACTCTTCGAAAGCCAAATCCAGAATTCTGAGCACCACTGAAAGACCGGTGAAGAAAGACCATTTTGGCACAGAAACATCTGCAAACACGTTTCATACTGAGTGCGGGATGGTTTGCACAGCCCTTAGGAAGTGTTTTCTACTCTTTAATTTGAGGAGCTCTTTCTCAAGAGCTTTACTATTAAAGGAACCAATTCCCAGCTTTCATGTGCTATGTCTTTAACAAGATGGGCCTAATCAAGTCTTCAAACATAAGAAAGATCAAAGACTGAATCTGTAATAAACCAAACGATATGTGTCTGGCATGTATTGACAAGGCTACATGGCTTTGGCTGTTCAGTTTCATTATTACTAACATTTATCATACAAAAATCTGGACAGCATACTAGAAGTTCCCTAACTTTCTACCAAAAATATTGTCAAACAGTAATAACACTTAACTTGACCTCAGTTTTACCTTCTTAATACCTGCAGTGATCTGCAAGCTCAAACAACACATCAGCACTTAGAAAAAAATTAAGCCTGTCATTAGCCCACAGTAAATTTGAAGAACAATAATTTTAGGGTAAAAACTTTAACTGTTCATCGACACTAACACAATATAGAAGGGCTATACAGCTCCCTTGATGAACTCTTTAAAGTGCCTTCTAAACATCAGTTAAGCCTGCCTCCCTTCCCTTGAGGTATGTCGCAGTTACTGGGGCCATTTTCTAGATGGGGCTGTCTAGGGTTTGAACTTAATTGAGCAGATTATTAGCTCAGAGATCTGATTCTTCTCTGCTCTAACTAATCAACAATGCTGCTTCCCAATTAAAGGAGCCTGCACAATCTCTTGCATTGCCTGGCATATACAGTCTTAATAATTTTATTTTTTCTTTTTCTTCTTGTAGTTGCCCTGGTTGTGCTTGTGCAACAGTTCTGTGGACTTGCAGCACATAAAGTAGAAGCATCAATCATCAATTTTGCTTAACTTTTAAATAATGGCTATAACAGATAAGATAAAAAAAAATCCTTAATCAAATTGATGATTAATAGAATCTGTGTTTATCTACTGTAAACAAAACTGTCCCTTTAAAGGTAGTAAGGAAGTAAGTAACAAAAATAAAAATAATATATATTAAAAAAAAAAAAATCACACTTTACTATCACAATCATTTGGAAAATTTGAGTCTTAATTTGGCACAATTGCATTTTATTTTTAAGGTCATCCTAGAAGACCTAGTTAATTTCCACAAGTATTTCACAGAAAATGTCACCACTTTTCCCCCTAACATAATACAAACCAAGTCCTACTACATTTGTGGGACTAATGACATTAGCAGGACAACCTGCTTTGTGAATGTAGGCCTTCCTTTGAAAACAGGAGGAACATGAAGAAAAATAAAACTATTTACACCCACAAGACACTCTCATCTTACAAGAAGATAAAATGCTGAAAGCCATGCAGAGCTGAAAAGTGACTCTGCTAGATGACCACAGCAGTTGGATTTCAGTTACCTGTTACTCAGCAATGGTTTCCACCCTCATATCTCACACTGGAGAGAGACCCTAGAGACAGAAGTCTTGTTGACTCAGAACTGTGAATCACATTACAATATGCATGAAATACTTTATTTGTGATCTGTATTTTATGTATCATGGATTACAATATTAGTGTCAGACAAATAAGAAAATACAATTAAGAAAAGGCATTCAAGACAAAAACTAATAGCAAATTATTCCACTGGTCCAGCATTTAAGGATCTTTTGAGCCTTCACTGAAGGAAACAAACATTTCAGTTATGAGGTTTACTAGTATCTTTGCATTTCAATTGTGTCACCCTGTTCCAATTGTTCTAATGACAACAGCCTCCTGTGCTGTTTCTGAATAGTATGCCTTTTCTTAGATAAAATAGCAAGGTTACTTTATCCCACATACTGTACGACTGCATAACCATTTGTTAGGTCCTGCCTTAAAGCCAATTCAACCTTTTTCTATCATCTCTCTTCAGCAGTGTCAAAGTTCTAGCAATCTAACTTTTTGCAGTTTCTTTTAACAGTGTATTCTGCCTTTTATAGCAAACTATCTGTCCACGGGTTATAAGAGCCTTTGCTCTTCAAATGTACTGTAACTGCCCTGCTAATTATCTGTCAAAATCCGTGTGGATTGGACAGAAACCAAACTGTCAAAGGGAATTGATCTAATCTCTTATTTTCAAATTTCTTACTGTGTGCTGTACATCAAAACATATCTTATTCTGGGACATCACAAAATGTTGGCACATGGGAGCAATCCAACACAACGACTCAGAAAGACTCTGAAAGCTTTTTATGCTGGACAGCCACCTATTATTGAGTGAGAATAATTCAATAGGAATTTACTGGAAAAGATATACACAGTGTTTTCACAGATGTCCTGGTATGTCTGTATCAGTGATTATTCCATTATTTGTCTATTTGCTTTTCCTTTCACACTGCAGTTCCTTTTCAATCCCCAGTAAGAAGAGCTGTCCAGAAAAGGCTCAACCATTTCTTTTTACTTACTTATTAACAGCTTATAGAGACAACAGCCAGAAATGGAGTCTAGCAGCCCTCAGTCTAGTGTAGTCACCGTTTCTAGTGATCTTACAGTCTATAAGCAAGCCAGCAGAATTGGGAAGGAAAAACAGAATAGTAAAATTAAGCATGTGTGTTATCATGGATGAAGAAATTCTAATTTCCAATCAATTTTTTTTTTTTTGCCACTTGTTTAGTAACAGCTGACAAGAGAATCCTGCCAGCACTGCGGACTCAAGGAAGAGGGAACAGAGCAAACCTGTGTTACAAGGCAGTTGAAAATCCTTATATAAAATCTTTAGCACTTTCTAAACAGAGGATTCCAGTGTGCCTGCTCTTTAGCTCTTTGACAGCATGAGAGCAACATGCACTTCAGAAAACAAAGAAAGCTCCAAACTCTACCTGATTTGCAAGATGGTCCTAAATTCTGTTTTGGCCTAAGACAGGAACATAAATTAATCAATTTATTTAGACAGATAACTATAAATATTTACTAATAAATATAGATATATGAATATAAGCTAAAGAAATATAACCTAAAATAAAAATACTATGATTAGGAGATGATGCAGTTTAATTTTCTGTTGAAGGAATCACTTTGTGCTCTACTACAAACAGGTGCATCTAAATACATTTAACAAAGAACTTAATGTAGAACTGCAATTGCCCTGGGAGGCTCAGGTCATGAAGGACAGTGATACAGCAAGCATGAAATTCAGATGCTCAAAAGGGCAGGGTGCCTGTCTGGTTTGGAACTCTGAAATTCTTTAGCGAAAAAGCTAGGAGTCAGATTTTTTTTTTTTTTTTTGAAGGTGGTAAAAATATAATTATACATCTAAATGGGACTTTATAAAATGACTGGATACCGGGCAACTTTTGAAACCAAGACAGCATCTTCCTTATTGTATGGCCAATTAGACTTCATATTACCCACCCTCCGCCCAGGGTCGCTCAAGAGTCTCCCCTGTGATAAATCACATGGGATGAGGTCTTCCTGAGGAAGTTGGCTAACAGACCAGAGAGGGGCACGAGGCAGCTATGCTACATATCCCATGGGCATCATGATGATGCTTCTGGTTTCCTGTATCCCTCCACTTCAGTATGACATCCAAATATACACTATAAACTATTTTAAGCATCCTTCCTTATTACAAAAAGCCCACCTGCTTTCTACTCCAAATGCAAACTCACTTTTTGCTCGAGTCCAGTAAAGCAAAAGAGTATCAAGGACAGCCATTAGTTTTGGACATAGACTTTTTGATTGTGTAATGCCTCGCTACCTGGCTTAGAGCTTTACTGAGGAGCAGGTCAGGTCTCTTCTCTCCCTAAAGCAGGTAATCTTCAGGATGTGGCCCATATGCACAGTTAAGATAGGTATTCACTCATTCTCCTGCATCATTTTGCTCTTTACTCTCACATCCTGAGAAGGCCTGAAATAGACATTTGGCATTTCAAAAAGCTTTTCTTTTTAAGAAGAAACAGCAGCAAACTAGACAAATGTTATTTCAAGCAAATAAAGATCCTCATTTTCTTTGGCTTCAGAATATGATCAATCACTTGGACTCAAGATTCATTCTGAGTGATGATGAGAATTTACTGTAGCTCCATAACTTGCTGCTCTTGCTAGCAGAGTTTACACAAACAATTTCAAAGCTTGACTGGAGAACTGGCCAGCATATCATTCTGGTCAATTATTTGCCATGCTAGAAATGCATCAGGATAATGACACAGTGAGGGATTGTAAGGCAATATTGTTTCCCCAGAAGCCTTTGTCTAACAAGGTAATTTATGACCTGTTCTGGAATCCAGTCTTTACAAAACCATAAATTCACACTTGTACTCGACTTCAAAGGGACCATTATCAGTAAAGGTGGCAGAAGGCATCAGACTGCTGCAAGCTAGATAAACAGATAAGTGAGACTTTCGTGGTTTTCTCCTCTAGGTCTACTAACAGGACAAAGGCACCTAAAGGTGCAGCTGCCCCTCGGCATTTGGCCCTGTTATTTGCAAAGTTCACCACTGAATGTGCTACTTCCCTTTTACAAGGTGAGGAAAGCCTTACTCACTGAAGTGCAAAAACTCACAGCACTAGCAGAGCTTTGAAAGCTCTCTCAATAGCCTATCAATGCTTACCTAGGAGCCGATGCTTTCCTATGAACACAATGACATATAAAGCAAAAACCAAGAAGAAACAACAAAAAAAAACCAGAGTCAGTGCTCTGCATGCTGAAGAAAAAGAAAGCCCTGCAGAGCAGCCAGCTTTAACTGATGTATTTGTTCACAACTGGAAAACTTCTTGGGGCTTTTGCAGTGTTGCTGTGGGCTGTTGCCCTCTCTGTAGCACTGGATAAGCAGTACATGTGTTTGCATTGGAGCTGCTAAGTTCAGCTGAACCCCTTCCCTGAAGGTGGGAGATCAGGGGCCTCTGGGGGGAGTGCTGCTGCTGCAAAAAAAGGCCAGATTTATACTCACTGCCTTTCAAACAAAAGCCTACCAATTTGGAGACAGTCATTCTTGTCACACTGGAAATTCACAGCCCCATACATTTGAAAACAATACTTGAATAATCCCATTTTACTGGAGCAACAAAAGGGTGGTAGGGAAAGCAGGCAGCTGTCCCAGGTGATTAATTGTTCTGGATACCACCAATCTGCCTGATTAGCCACCCAGACAGCATGGGCTAGGTCAGTAGCTGTTGGCAGAGAGCAGTGCCTTAGAAGTATTCCCTTGCTGACAGTTAAAACTCCCACCTACCCTTCCCTCTCTTCTGGAGAGATTAATTAGTTAATGTTTGCGCAGTGTTATGAAGATCTAAAGAGCTGAGTGTGATCATGGGTGCTGACCAGAATTACTTCTAATAACTGTATTGGAAGTGAACATGGCATTGCTATGGAAAGGTGTGCGGGTACAGAACAAGCGCCTTTTTTCTGGCCCAACTATCTAGCAGCAATAGTGCTCTCTAATAGAGGAACAGAGACCCGGCACAGAAGTTGGACAGTTCAGGCTGCGGAGGAGATGAAGCACAGCATAAAGGGAGGGATTCAACTGAATAATACCAACCTACAGAATATAAACTACTCTAACCCAGGCAGAGAACTGCAGATACTCTCCTGCTGATGGCCATTAATCTACTAATCATGTTTTTCATTTCAGATTCATGCAGAACTGTCTTCTAATTGAATTCAGTCCTCTCTGGGATGAGGCTGGAGGAGTTGTGCTCGCTTAAGTTCTCTGCACTGAGGAAAGTTTAGGCCACTAGATTTGTACCCCTGGCAGACAAAAATGCCTAGCAAAAATATTATATGTGATAAGATTATTGATGGATCCTGACTGAAGGGCTAGATGACAGGTTCAGTACAAGCAGCATTTGCTAAGCTCTGTGTTCTGGAAACCAGCCCTTAACCCTATTATTGTCCATGCTATAACTTCATCTTTTTAGTTGAAGTTATTAAGACATCAGTGGCAAAATTAGCTGGTGTCCTTTAGACATTTCTTTGGCCTGGGTAGTTGAAGGAGCTTGCACTGTCTTCGTTCACGGACAAACTTTCTTCCTGGCACCAGATGTACGCTAGAGACAATGTCCAACTACCTTTGAGGGCAATGAAAGTTTTGCTAGGAACTGGATATGTGGATTTAAATCTTTTGCTAATTCTCTTAATTTCTGCAGCCACTTCCGACATGCTGAAGAAAAACTACTTCTGCTTCTGCTTGAAACTCTAGTAAGGATTGCCTGTGTTTAATGGATAGTACTCTATTCTACCAGAAAAATGCTGGACTTCATGGAGAGGCACCTTGCCAGCTCCTGGGGAACTCCAGTTTGCCACAGTGACGTTCTTCCCCAAGATAAGATGCTGTCTTTAAGGGGTCAAAGTTTGCTGCAAAAACATGATGGTTCTAATGTTTGATATTGCCGTTGAACAAAAAGAGTGTTTGAAAAATGTGCACATGCTGCAAGTTGGCAGGACCTGGTATTTTAGTCATAGCTTATCACCAGCCAGCTGTGTCTGCAACGACTCTCAAAGCTCAGTCACAAATTTCCCACTTCATAGTTTATTAAATAAAGAAAAAAAAAGTTGTACTTTAAGTGAGCCAAAACAGCTCTGGCATTAGAGAAAATGCAAAGTGGTGGGTAGCTGCAAATGATGTTGAGTACAGGTATTCCAGTAACAATTACTAATTCCCTGCATCACAAATAATGTTGCTTCATGACTTCTACCTGTCCTTAAAATACACACCATTCAGGAGGAAATCGCTGCTGTTCTCACCAGTATCCAACAAGTTTTAATACTTGCTCGATAGCCAGTCTAAGCAAGACATATCGACTTGACCCCTTAATCTTCAAATAATAGCAAGAATTCCTGATTCATTAATCAAGGTTAATCTAGGAACTGTTTGTTATTTAACTGCTGGGGGTGGGGGTGGGGTTGAAAAAAACCCCAACAAACCCCAAACTAGACCAGGAACCCAGCCACATTCTCAGGATAAGGAACGTTTTCTGTCCCGTCTCACTGTATACCTCACACTGCTCTTTCTTGAAAGGCTAACTCACCATCTGAGCCAACACTGATGCAGTAGAACACCCCAATACTTGAAGCAAAGGAATGCTTATAGGTAACTGTAACAGCAGCCCTCACTCTGCTTTGGCAACCCCACTGGAAGTCCACTCTTCATTTTTTTCCCTCTGCTTTCTCTATCCCAGAACCCTGAGCAGCAGAATAATCTTTGCTACTGCTAAGGCTGAGTGATAAACTACCTTCTTATGTACTCTCAGTTCCTGCTCCAGCAATGCAGAACACAGACTGTAGCGTCACAAAAGTTAGGTTATCAGATAACTCTATGTCTAGCACAAACAGATTAGTCCCAAGATAATACATGTACATATGTATACATATATATATGCACGCTTGTGCTGGTTTTAGTGAATCAGTTCTATCCTGTCAGCTTTACATTTTATATCTTACATCCTCTAAGTCTGAAAATGTTTATTGCTATTTGCATATACGTTTTTAACATTGATAAGAACACTGAATATTAAAGCTGGTCAAAACAATAGAAGAATGGCTTTTTTTCCCAAAAATTTTAAAATTAGGACATCAAGTAGTTGGTTGACAAAAAGTGAAGAAAGGAAATGTAATTTTAAACAACCATTAACATTTATGAGTTTTACTTCATTTCCTTAAAAGCCTGCAATATACAATTCACACTTCCAAAGAGATGGCTTCTCAACCCAAAGATCATATCTTGCTATTTGATTTGGAAAAAAAAATGACAAAAAAATCCCAAAACTTTATTATTTATCATTAATTTATTAAATTCTTGGAGAATTAGTTTTTTCCCAGCTGGTACTGCAGTTTGGACTTCTTTAAAATCTATTTTAGGCCTTAATTTAAGTAAATAATTTGTCTCAGTTTAATACTAAACTATGGAACAGATATTTCTGTTTCTTATCCTATTGACTCATTTACAAACACTATGTTCACTTCAGAAGAGGACAGAAGCCTTCATTATCAGCCATCAAATGCTAAACCCAATACTTTTATTGCTTCAACAATAATAAGTCCCACCCATCTCACTGGGAATAAAATTGAAGCAAAATCTTGTACTGTAAATTTCCTGTCAGCCATAGTCTGCTACCATCCCTTGCCACAGATGACCATATTGCAACATTTTGTAGTTCAAAGGATGAGTTTTTATAAGTATGCTGTTCCAAACACCTTCCATGGTCCCTCTGCTTCCCTGCTTACCCCACTCCCCCGATGACTTGTAAACTACAAGTCTTGCTCCACAGGTTCAGCCCGTTCCCCACATTCCATTACACTACTTGTTTTTCCAAGGTTGTTTCTTCCTTTTGTATGATTTAGAATCTGGTCTGGAATTTCATACATAAACTTAGGTCAGACTCACTCTTTCTATAGCCTTCTAACTGAAAGGTCTGGAAATTCTTTCCTGAAACAAGGGTAAAAAATGTTGAAAAAATGTTGAAATAAAGGTTAAAAATATTAAAAGCAACATACCCATGAAAATGGAAAAATAAACAACAACTCACAAACCATTTCATAAAACACTTTGAATCAAACTGTTATATTTACAGATACTTCACAGACATTAGTTAAACCTCCCACCAGCCCAAAGAGGTATCACGGATCAGCTGTAGTAGCAGCTGGGGGACTGGAGGAACAGCAATCAAGTGGCATGCCCTAAACTACAAAGCAGAACTATGTCAGAGGGAAAGCGAGACCACCAAAGAGCTTGACCGCTACAGTCCTGCACAAGCCACTGGAGCACGTGTCCTGTCTTACCTCCTAATACTTCTTCCCGAGGAAATGGGAGCTGTACTAATTTTGTAACATTTCTGCCCACGTTTCTTTGGAATATTGGATATACTTACAGATTTGTAAATGCTGAAGCTAGAATGAACTTCAGCCAAGCTCCTGCCTGGCCTCCTGCATAACAAAGACAAGAGCACCCCATCTATCAGCCTTTTGTAAGATGTAAAATTAGCAAAGGTTTCAACATAACTATGTCTCCATCTCCAGCCACCAAATATCCATCCTTCTTACTCATCATCCCAAACTGTGATGATATTGTGCCTTTTATAAAGCTACTACTCACGCTGAATTTTTCCATGCAACATCTCTTCTTCACTCCATGGGTAAAAAACCGATGAAATTGAGACCTGCTTCCTGTCCTCTCAATCTCCGAAGTCTTTAGGGAAATTAAAGCTGCAGTGTTAACACTAATAAAATGAATGAGCCCTGAAAATTGAAAAGTGACATAAAAATCATACATTCTGTCAATTTATTGTTTGTCATTTGCCATTGGTCCAAGCTTATGATATAAATATAACTGATTTTTACTAGGCTTGCACTTCAAAATGAAACTCTTGGTGCAGGATACCCATTTTCAGTGGTGTTGCTGAGGAAAGGTGGGTAGGTACACTCATATGCAGAGGAAAGAGCTTGCTCCCAGCTTAATGCCATCACATGTCTTCTAGCAGGTTTTACATGCACATGCTCCTTGCATGTCAAGTCTCAACATGGGGGGAGAGGGAGACCCTTTTCATTTCTGATGTGCTCTAGTGTAAAATCTTGGATTTGTATATAGGTTCTATTCTAAAGATATGAGAATTTTCTATTTATGCAAGTAAACTAAAGACATTTCATACCAGCAGATACTTCATAAGCACACATCTCAAATTCACTCTGAGCTGACATACATACATAGACCACTGATGTGCAAACTGATGACTCCAAATATATTGCCGCAATATTTTTTTAAATAAAGTATAAAAATCATATTAGTAGACATTAGTCCTTCCTAACTAGTATTTAGATATTAGGGTGACATCCAGTTCCTATATTTCCTCAGTGAGGCAAAAATTCTTACACAGCAGCCAAAATTTTGCTTGAGTAAAGCTTAAATGATTAAAACCCTAAGGAGAAACAACACACACCGAAGGCTTGTAAGAAACATATCAGTCATTAACTGACAGCTTGTAGGAACTTAAAATTGCCAGGGCAGGTTGGACTCTACTTGCCCACACAACAGGCCAACCTCAGCTGCTTTAAAGCAAGGAGCAAGAAATCTCACAATGGGGAGATAAGGGATAATCTATCCCTGCTGTTGAGGTCTCATCCCATCTCCTCTCAGACACCCACCCTGCTGTTGGAAAGCGCTTTGGCTAAACCCAGTGTATTTAAGGTCATGCAAGTTGACACACATTGCCAGACTGTTCAGTCCAAGCGATCTAGTAGCAACAGGACAGACTCCAGGCATGCACACGGTTTGCTTCCTTATGCTGCAACTCACTAATCCTTGCCTTTGAAAACTCTCCATGAATGCTCAAACCCCATGAGCAGAAAGACTCCAAACAAGCCAGTACAGCCTCTCATCCTCATACCGTGCTGCATTTAAAAAGAAATTCCATAAACTACAGTTTAGTCTACTCAGTGAGATCAAATGCCCTTGAATATCACTGGTCTCTCAGCAAAAAAAGGATTATTTAATTAACCAGTGAAATGTTTTGCTTTTAGTAATACATCTGGTATGATCCTTTTCTAAGAGATTAAAACTTTAAACAAGCCAGCAAATCCCAGGAAAGTTCAACAACAATTGAATGTATGTCTTATCACAAGCTGTGTAGTCTTTGCTTTTCCTAGAGTCATTAGTTAACCTGACATTTTCTTTTGCAGTTTAGTATACAGTTGGTTTTTTTAAATTGATACAGGTTCTCGCCTTTACCTACACAAAACAAAGTCCGTCTAATACTATGCAGCGGTTTGCACTGCTTTGCATCAAAAAGATTACCATTAAAAATTATTCTATGACAGATACCACCAGAGAAGTGAAGGGGGAAAGCCTGTCAAATGCTTTCAAGTGGTGGACTTTTGAGCATATAAATGGCGGAGGGGGGGGAGGGGGTAAGGAAACCCTTTCTTACAAACTCCCAAACTGCAAGTTCTAAATGTAAACAGACAGCATTCAAATGGCATTAGAATGGAAAAAACCAACCCTGAGCAGCACTGTTCTCCTGAAAGGAGTAGGGAAGTTAAATCTGTTTTTCATGGTTAAAGAGAAAGAAGTTAGGCCTTCCCCTGGGAGCAGCTGTGATCTGATCACCACCAACAGATATAATACCAACATCCACAGAACTGCCATTAACAAGCCAATGCATCACTGCTTCCCACATCTTGTCTGTTAGCTTACCGAGCATAGGGGTTGCACTCTAAGTGCCTGAGTGCCACAAATCACTAGCTAAAATAGTTCTGCCTCTTCAAAGGGGAATGAAGAAGATGGGGGGGGGGGGGGGGAGGTGGTGCGCAAGAGGGAGGAGAGATGCTTAAAGTGATTTACGACCCCCCTTCGAGAACAAGCTAGACGTGGGTAAAGTTTTTTGCACCTGGACCATTATGAGGCAACAAGGATGATCTCTCAAGGAGCAGAAGACATTCAAATGTACAAGTCAAAGACTAGAATGATTCAATCTTCCCTAGGATCAGCCTGGCTTAAAGAAAAGAAAAATTCTGGGAAAAATATACATCTCCTCTCTCTTTCACAGAGTAAAAGGGAAAGGAGATTAGAAAACAAGAGGTCTTGTGTATTCAAAGTGCTAATTCAGAACTTCTCTCTTTAAGGCACTCATGAAACATTTTAATTGTCTGACTTTGCATTCAAAAACCTTGTTTGCAACTCTTAATTGCAGGCAGCTTTGAACAAATAATTGAAATGCATGACTTGTGGGGCCTGCTTAAACAATTATAATGTGCTTTGCCAATAGGTGCTTTGTCCCATTCTCCTCCCCCCACCTTTTTCATAATGAAAATGAGCTAGCATGATATTTGGAGCAAAGTTATAACCTTGCTAATTTGCAGCACTGAGATCTGGGACTGTGACAGTGGCCCTACCTGTACAACTGCTTATATCAGCGAAAAATGCACTAATAGTTCAACTGAATGCAAAGAAGACCTTTTCATTTTCTGCTGAGAGCAACCCACTGGGAGATTCTTTTCTAAATACAAATCCTTCATATGTCTGTTAGTTTTGCATTTCCTAAGATTTATGGAGCGATTTTCCTGAAAATTCCCTTTGTATGATTTAAGCAGAGCATCTCATAAATATATACAATCTTTCCAAGCAGAGTTTGAAAAATAACTCTAATAAAACCATATCCTTTTCAGAAGACACAAATTGTTTTGGCATGGTGTAGTCAAAACTGTTCTAGGCAATTTACTGTGTTCCTAAAGCTGTAATAATCTGCAAAACCGAGTGTATTAATGATGAATTCACATTTATTCTTACCCAGAAAACAGACGTCTGCTCATGCCTATCCCTGAATTTAAAAGCACCCTCGTGAGAAAAGTGAAATTGGTTCAGGTCAGATTATTCAAAGTCATAACCTAAAATGGTCTTTTGCACTGCTCTGTTTTCACTCTATTGGAAAGTATCTTACCTGTTTATATCCGGCTGTGATATATGATTCTCCTTTTGATGTCTGAATACATGGCATTTAATGCAGGTCTGGGAACGATTCAAGCTTATTTAAAACACCATCTTACCTCAGACACTTGTTGGTGCTGGGTGCAAACAGGACATAGGCTCTAAACTCGTTATTCAAATACTATTTTCACTTAAGTCTGTTGAATTGTCAATGTGCTGACAAGCAGTGCTGAGAAACACACTTACCAATTGAGATGACTACATTTGCCAAAATCAGGACTGCATGTGTTTCAAGGAGGGAGGAGAGCAAATAATGAGGCACTCACTCCCCTTTTAACCCAATTTCCCCACTACATTTAGACTTTCAGCTGGGCACAGGCAGCTTGGACACCTGATAATCATGGTCACTCAGCCTCCTTCACCTCCAGCACAGGTCCTGGCCTTGAGCAAACAGATCTGGAAACCCAAGTATTTAAGTTAAGAACATCAAATCTAATTTAATGAAAAAATTAAACTGTAACTGTAATTCAAATTTAATCAAAACCTAATCTAATCAAATTAGGCTACTAAGAGCTGTTCTTGCTGAACTCCAGAAGCTGGAAAAACTGCAAAAATTTTAAACAATACAGAGACATATAGCATCCAACCATCTGCCACTACAAGGTAAAGACCTTCTGTTACTATTGTTCCTAGCTAACACGCTAAGAAAACAGGAAAATAGCTTTTTATAGGCCTAGTTTAGTATTTCTTGCTTTAGAATCCACTGTGCAAGAAGACAACTATCTTGTTTTCCCACTGGTAATAAAAAGCATGAAAAAGATTCAGAACCCTGCAGGATTAGCCCATTACCATTTTCACAAATAAACATCACTTTAGACTTTAGAAATGTAAGCAAGCTAGTTCAGGTTTTATCCCCAGTGCCACAATTCTAGTCTAAATAAATACCTTCTGAATATCTTGGCATAAGGAACCCACCCTATCTATAGCAAGAATAGGTATAACTTCCTTCATACAAGTAAAAAATTCACACATATACATTAGCAAAATTTAAGCCGAAGTTTATAAATCACCATGCAAGTTTATGGGGCCACATAACAGTTTTGTGATAATTATAATAAATGCAAGCTCTGGCAGGAGTTTAATAACTCATTCTGAAAATGCTTCCCATGTTCACTACCCATTTCATTGGCTACTCCCATCAATAACCCCACTAACATAAAAACAAGGTCAGCCAAGCAACCAAAAGCCTGAAAAAAGATGTTGAGAAGATCAAATTCTTACAAGCACACCAGGGCCTGATAATTCAGTTTCAGAGTGCAGACAATAACAGAAACAGAAAATAGCACAACTGGAACCCATTCTCCTAATAAAGTCAGTAATAGAACAAAACTAACCCACAGTTATTCACTCTGTGATTCTCACAATGTGTCATGCAATACGGGCCTGTCAAAGTGGCATTTCATTTGTGGTTTAATCAGCCAACGTGGGGCACACTACGAACAAAGTAGCCATCGTCCCCCTCCCCAGCAAGTACTGTAATGGCATCATTTATGTAACAAACTCATCCTTCACCAGCATGGGATCTGGGTATTTGAGTTCCCTCTCAATACACAGCCAGTTCTCAGAGCCAGCTACATGAACATGCAACTCTGCAGCAAATCACAAGAGATGTTTTCATAAAATTTTGCCATTAGTCACTAGGCAAAGGGCTGTGACTTAAATTCAGAGTTTTACTGTGATGCACATTGTAACAGTCAGTGAAAGCTGTCACTCAGAAAGAGAAACTAACATTTAACATATGCTTTAGGAGAGAATCCAGGTGTGAGGTTCCTGGGTGGTGTAAGTATATTGAGATAAGTAGAGTTAATGCTAGCAGAGGTCTTATCTCCATGTACTCAGTAAAGGAGTCTTTCTATATTTACTATCTGTATTTTAATACATTGCATTCAGATTGTGGTTTTGCATGGACAAACTAAAATGGGAATTCCTCTGTCTCAAGACAGCAGGACAGCCACACATAATAACATATAGCTTAGAAAGTACATTTCCATGGTAGGAGAAAAATTCACTGTAGTAAACTAGGCAAATAAAGGATTACATTACAGAGCTATGATAGGAAACTACTGTGTGGAAGTATTTTGTGAGAAGCAGCATGGCAATAATCTGTACTCTCAGATTCCCTTTCAAGCTCAGTCCCTGATCCCATGAATCAAGCCCACTTGAGGGGATTCCTGCTGACACCTAGAGCTGTGCATTCAGAAAGCACAGGCTGTAAAGTTGCATGAAGACAAGAATTTTTTTCACTTAAGAACAGCATTGTTTAAATGTTAAGCTGGCTAAATATATTAAGGTGAAAGCGTAAAAACATTTACCATATGAATTGCTTGATACAGACCCACATTTTGAAAATTGCTTAGTGGACAATTTCCTGTGAAATTACCACAATTCCACACAGGTAATTTAGTCTCACAGTTATATCCATGCATGCCATTTTGAGCATTTGGGCCTCCTGTTTCCTTGTCACTTCCTCCAAGCATTGATAAAGCATCTCATTGCCAAAGTTCAAGAGCATAACATGTAGAAGAGGGGACCACACCTGGCTAGACTTCACTAGCTTCTTTTATGGAGAGAAAAAGAAAACCTGAGAGGGGATGGAGAAGAAAGAAAGGGACAGAATTCTATCTCTGCAGCTGCTCAGTGATGCAAAGTCTCTGGTTGAACTCAGAAGATGGGAGCAGCAGGGTTAAGCAAGCAGCTCTGGGAGTAGCAGAGCCAAAAAAATCTCAGCTAAAAATTAATCTGTCTCTCAAGATTTGAGCATCCCTCTGGATTCTCTGCTGTCTAATAATGTTTGGAGCTTATTCCAAGTTCTTACTTGGAATTCGGAGCTTACTGACTAGTCCTTAGTGACAGTGTTATTAGGGTTTGTTTCCTGTATTCAAAAAGTGGACAGGACTTCAGCCTCTTAAGAACACTTCAGATTTGATGGTCATTGACACACAGATTTGAAATTTACTCGGGAAGATTAATACACTGACAGAAGAGGAAAGAATGACATATATTCACAGACAAAAAAAAAAAATCCTTATTTCCTTAGGAAACCAGACTAAAAGAAGAAAGGATAGCTAATCAGAGGTTATGCTGAAAGAGCTCTCTTCTCCAGTCAGCATGCATCCTCCGTCCACATTCTGCAGCCTTGATTATTGATGTAACTCAATATTAGTATCTCAGTGTAAATCTCTTGTTTGTCACAAATGCAACAACCCACCCATTACTATCAGTTAAGCTTTTCTATCAGGTGATAGGTTGGGCCACCACAGATTGGGCATGCAACAGATTTTTCAGTAGGATTAGCTTGATTTAGGTTCAACATGTAGAAGTAAATTAGTTATTCCAGCAGAATCTGTATTGCTAATAAAATGACCACTGCATTAGTTTCAGTAAACCTGAACTCTAATTACAGAAAGACTTAAGAGCCTTCCTTCTGATTTGTAAGGTGCACATCAACCATACTTTTCTGTGCAAATATTTCACTTATCTTTTGTGCTTTCTCTAGTATTCCAGCTACCTAGTAGCCAGAATAGTTCCTCTGAGAAATGTCTGAATTCTGTCAAAAGCCTGTAAATACAAATGAAAAAAGAAATATTTTTATGGTACTGATGAAACATTGATCTAAAACAAATATGATTTTATGTCATCTAATATCTTAGAACAAGAAATAATAAAAAACCCGATTTATCTAAGAATTTAAACTAAGTTCTCTTCCAAGTAAAATTTTACATGACACAGCAAAGAAATTTTAGAGGGTGAAAAAAAAAATAGGCATCTTTACATTAGAGCAAGATGATGTTTCAACTAGAAATTTTCAGGAAGCACAGTGGGATGACTTCAGCCTGAAAATTGTATTGCTGAAGAGTGAGTTTCAATAGAAACAATTAAATAAAATAAATCAATAACGTATCTCCAAACCACAAGAAAAATTCATATCGTGATTTGGATTCAGGTATGTAGTGGGATACAATACATTTATGCCAAGGCAGATTTCTAAAACAATTTTATGTATGCAGCTGAAAAAAACCAAAACCACTGTACCTTGCAAAATTACGTTAACAGAGCAGAAAAGAGAAGCAGGATGACAAGTGCAAGCAGAAAGCAAGCAATGGTCAGCTGACTGGCCTAATTGCCAGCCTTCTGTCCCATTCATGCATGCTATGGTTGTTTCAAAATGGCATGAATTGACAGTGCTCTTTTAAATTTCTCAAAAAATAGGTTTGGAATGAAAATGCCAACAGTTATTACAGCTCAGGTGCCTGAAGCAACAGAATTATTGCTGAGGTGCTTAAGTGGCATGTGATTTTCTGTTTTATTTTCATAGAGAAGTATGATTTTTGAAGTAACTGCTGCAATTGATGTGCAAATTTTGACACATTTATATGACAAGTGACTAGCCCAGTGGTACATCTGCAGATCAATAATAGTGCTTCTCAGTTACCTGACTAGCGGGTGTTTGGAAGGAGAAGGAAAAGGTTTGCAATCAAGCCCAGCAGCAAAATGATTCCCAGAGGCTTTAGCTCTCTCCATTATTGAGCACCTGAACTGTTTTTATGGCAAACTCAGATAGTATTGGCAATTCCCTGGTGTGAAAGGTTTGGGTGCATAAAAGCAGAAGTCAGAAATCTACGGCTTCACTGATTTTAAAACATTCACAGATGACCTAATAGTTTTCATGTTCCAATGGGACATGAATTTCAATTTAATTTAATATGCAACCCTAAGTATATCAGGAAAGTGGCTTTAGCTCCACCGAAATTCCCTAGAGATGTAAAGGCACTCACCTCAAACTGATTTTTCAAAGAACTGGCTACTTTAAAACAAAGGAATAGATATCTCAAGCCCCCTTGGACTTATTAGGAAACAAAGTACTGAAAAAATATATCATGAGCAAAAGCAGCAAGATACACCAGCCTTTTGACAATACTTCCTATTGTCCTGACTTTGGCAAATAGTTCCTATTTCTAGAGAAGCCTTCTGGAATATTGGAAGCCCAAAGAATGCTTGATACTTTGCACTGCAGAGTTTCTACTTTCTTCCTCATGGGTATCTTCCCCTGAAAGGCCAGAGAGAATGTAGAAACTTACAAGAAAATTCTTAATCCCAAGTGTTTTATTTGGTGGGGTTTTTTTTAATTTTTTCCTCTACAAAGGGAAGGAGGTAAAAATCTACGGAGATTGCAATGGGCTTTGTATGTAAAGTATTACACAATTTTCTCTGCTAACACTTTTTAAACACAGAAGTTTACTGGTAAGTCTTGGCATGCCTCTGTGAAAAGCAGATATACAAACAACCATTGCAAAACTGTTATAAAATAAGACTATACCTAGTCTGATTGTTTTTCACAGGAGTGTTCCCTATCAAAAAATAAGTTTAATAAAAATTGAAGCATTTTAAGTAAGTTTGTTCATCTCAACAATATGATTTGGTTTCATAAAATATAATTATGTTACCAAAATGAGAAAGGCTATACCTGTCAAAATATCTCATCGGAATAAAAGATTTCTTTTTTACTTAATCATTTACTGCAATTTCATTCCAGGTAGAAGAGGGGGAAAAAAAAAAGAAAAAAAAAAAAAAAGAGGTGAATCAGGTCAGCTGGTGAAGAAGGTTTGAATACAAGTTTCTGGGAACTGCTGGCAAATGACTGGCTAAGTCATGAGAGGCACAATTACCTGGTGCTATAGTCAAGGCTATGACACAACAGGAATAAAAGTCCACCTACTTCTGACTTGAGGAATACAGTGTTTATTCCCTTCTTGGAGATAATGAACACAAGCACAGATGAATTAGTCCTTTTAAATTTACCACTATACCTCTGAAACAGCACAGGGCGGGAAAGAGTTGAGCTGAAGGACAACAAGATGAAGTTAAATGTAAAGAGTCACAATTTGTTTGTCTCTAACTATAGTTCTATCCTACCTAGAAGCAGCACAGTAAATTCTCTTACTTTCCACTCAATAAAGTGCTTTGTAGAAGGGTTTTATAACATCACCTTCTAAGCCTGTTCATCTTTGTTGCTCCTCTGTCTTTAGGCTTTCTAGCACAACCTTTCCATATAAATTTATTAGGAAACAATTTATAGTGTTACCATCAATTATTCTTTCTGTACCATTGTAAATATGCACAAAGGTTTATAAAACTGATAAGGCAAGTTCCTGCCCCAAGGGCCTGTATTAGTTATTGAAGTCTTCATACTTATTACACTAATATACTTTAATGCAGATTTAAAAAATTAATTATTAAGAAAGATCCAAGTGAAACAAAGAGAAACACATTATTAAGAAACACCTACTTACAGATCCTAAATAACAATAAAAGACCACTTTGTTTGGGCAATAGTGTCCAAAAATCCTTAGTTTTCAAGCGATACCTAAAGCATTATTACCTTTAGTTCAGTTATAATTTACTGGTAACAAAGTTCACAGCACCTGGAGCAAAACGTACTGTGCAATACAACTAAAACAAGGAGTTTCAAACCATCCACACAGAGAACTGGCATTCTGTCATCTCAGCATGAAAAGAAAGAAAAAGGGTTTCTCAAATTTGCTGTTATGAATAAGCCCCTCTTTCCCCCCCGCAATTCTTTAGCTCCTTGTATGCAGGCAGTACTCTGGACCAGCACATGAAAAACAGCAGGCTGGCACATCCTTCATGCTAGCTCCTTGTTCTTTTCAATTTACTATTTCATTTAAAAAACAAAGTCATGACAGTTGATGTGACAGCCTTGAAAACATGAGCCAAGAGCAAAGACAGTAAGATCTGCCAGCATCTTGCAAAGCCTAACACATGGCTCTGAGTAGCCTGTACAGACTGTTTCTAAGAGTGCTATCTATCAATGCCAACTTCGTTAAATATTTTGTTGACCATGAAAACATGGAAGACAAATAAGAAGATCCACATCAGAGAAAATTCTACAGGAGAGCTAGAGCCAATGCAATCATGCTGCAAACATGTAGTTAACCCACTTGACTGGTATGTACATGAGTGGAATTCATCTTGCGGGAGAAAAATGATGACTAAGTCTTGGGATAGGATAGACAGAAAGAATGAAGCTGGGGTAAAGGGAGCTAATTTGTTGATGAGATGGGACAGGAACAGACCAGAGAGGTTGTAAAGGAGGTAGCAATTCACAGGATGTGGGCAAGAGAAACTACTAGAGTTCCCACCATTTCACAGCCCTTGCATGGAATCAAAGATTCCTTGAAGGTTACCACTTCTCTGCTGTACGCTGCTTTGGCAAAAGTGCCTCTCACTTACCTGCCACAGAGAGAAACACTTTACTACTGCCATCAGCTACAGTGTTAATGTAGTTAGCAGAGTCCTGTATGATGGATATAAACATGACAAGCAGATTACAGATTGACCATGGGTGAAGTAGGCTTAAAGAATTTCTGTTATCTCAGGATGCCACTAGAGAAAAAGTAGAAAAATCAAAGATGACATGACATATCAGAAGGACATGACATATAAAAAAATGGTGCTGGTGAAATCACTCAGGCTTACAAAACCAAACCTTCAAGAGGTTGTTTAGCGCTGGGATAAAGACTGCCTATACAGAACCTATTTAATTCCTCCTATGCATATGCATTCGAATCTTTCTTTAATAATTTAACTATATGATCTGTACTTCTCTTGCTTAAAAACATCTGGGTTGTTGTCGTGGTTTAACCCCAGCCAGCAACTAAGCACCACGCAGCCGCTCACTCACTTCCCCCCCCCCCATCCCACTGGATGGGGGAGAAAATCAGGAAAAGAAGTAAAACTCCTGGGTTGAGATAAGAACGGTTTAATAGAACAGAAAAGAAGAAACTAATAATGATAATGATAACACTAATAAAATGACAACAGTAAGTAATAAAAGGATTGGAATGTACAAATGATGCGCAGGGCAATTGCTCACCACCTGCCGACCGACACCCAGCCAGTCCCCCAGCGGCGAATCACTGCCCCCCCCCCCTTCCCAGTTCCTAAACTAGATGGGACGTCACACGGTATGGAATACACCGTTGGCCAGTTTGGGTCAGGTGCCCTGGCTGGGCATGAGAAGCTGAAAAATCCCCGACCATAGTCTAAACACTACTGAGCAACAACTGAAAACATCAGTGTTATCAACATTCTTCACATACTGAACTCAAAACATAGCACTGTACCAGCTACTAGGAAGACAGTTAACTCCATCCCGGCTGAAACCAGGACAGTTGTTCTTTGAGTATTCTTGTCCACTAGACTAGCTATAGAAGTTGCAACTTCATTTCTTGCTGAAGTTGGAAAACATTAAAAAAAGTATTGGAAAAAATTAAATGAACAACTATCGATTAATGAATTTGAATTTGTTTTGGAAAACTGGATTTCATCCCCAAACACCGAGTTCCTTAGCAAAGTAAGATTAAATGAAACTTTGGAGAGATCCTTTTTCATAGCACATCCTTCACTTCTAGATTCATTATCTGAGATCTCTAAATCTTATTTGCTGAAATCTTCATTTGTGTCCAAAATCAGTGGGAGTTGTGTCTGAATACCAACACGGTATTTAATGCTAAAGAGGATAAAAAATAAGATCTTTGCATCTTGAATTGTGCATGCAAACTTACAGATTACTTTTTAACACTCTGTACCTCAACTAGCAATCTCTATAATGGGGTTAATCCTATTCATTCGCTTCATAAAGGTGAAAGCAATTTCATTAATGTTTGAAAAACTGAATAGCCCCCTGGGTGAATTAGTCATTTGTTTTTCAAAGGGAAGTTTGAAAAGCACGTACTAAATAAATGTGTCATGTTTGAATAAGGAAAATAAGCTATTAAAATACAAACATCATATATTCTGGGCCCGGAAAATGGCCAGGGTCTTGTGGAAAAATAAATACTATCATAATACTCATGCACATATAAAGCTAGCACTACCTACCATAAAGGTAAGGAAAATCAGCATTCAGGGTTTGACTTAGCAAGCTTGGTCATGGGCTTTTAATGTAGCTTACTGTGTGTAAGTAGATCCATACAGATTGAAAACCTACACCTTGCTAATCACAGTTCTACCAATTTTCCTTCTGTATTCTCAGAAATAGCTTAGAAAAGAGAGTAATGCCTTGTGAGACAAGAAAAGATCATCTGGTGTGACAAAACTCTTTCTTCCTTGTGTATTTAGTACAATTTCCTGTTTGGTCAGCATCCTTTAAAACCTTCTTCTGTGCGTGTCCATAAAATGCTGTGGGATCTTAATCTTATTTAAACCAGCTACTTACTCGTCTTTGCCTCTGAACTCCTCCCAAGCATTTACTACTCTTTGCATTACACAGTTCTTCCTGAATTACCTGCATATATTTAATGTCATCCTTCCCGGCACCCTTAACCTTAAACTTGAGCTTCTATCCAACAGAAGCACTATCTCAACCTTCCTCATACTCCATCGCTGTCAGCTCTAGCCAAAGCCCTGCCACTTATCCAAAAGTTACTGGAAACCCTAATAGCTCCCCAAAAGAAAAAACAACCAGATAACATGACAGGGTCAGTAAAACCATTAGTGCCTACAAAGTAAGTTTTGCTTAGTTTTCTTTCTGAGACATGAGATACATATAAAATAAACCAGGGAAAAAAATAAATTAGTAAGAGGCTCTATCTGCTTATTACATCATCAAGCTTATGATATAGATGGCAGAATCCTTAACTTCCATCTGTCATACCAACAGGCATCCACAACAGCAACAGTCAGAGCACGCAGGGTGGGAACACAGGTTATATTCCATCTCTATTCCTTGTAAACAAGCAGCTTTCCTTCCAAGAACATGAGTTTTCTCCATTATTGCCTGGCAGGCTGAATCTCCAATATCATCACAGAATGACAGAATCGTTTAGGTTGGAAAAGACCTTTAAGATCCTCAAGTCCAACTGTAAGCCTAACACTGCCAAGTCCACCACTAAACCATGGCCCTAAGCACCACATCTACATATCTTTTAAATACCTCCAGGGATGGTGACTCAACCACTTCCCTGGGCAACCTGTTCTGATGCTTGACAACCCTTTCAGTGAAGAAATTTTTCCTAATACCCAATCTAAACCTCCCCTGGCGCAACTTGAGGCCATTTCCTCTTGTCCTATTGCTTGTTACTTGGGAGAAGAGACCAACACCCACCTCACTACAACCTCCTTTCAGGTAGTTGTAGAGCAATGTGGTCTCCCCTGAGTCTCCTTTTTGCCAGGCTAAATAATGCCAGTTCCCTCAGCTGCTCCTCATAAGACTTGTGCTCCAGGCCCCTCACCAACTTGGTTGCCCTTCTCTGGACATGCTCCAGCACCTCAATGTCTTTCCTGTAGCGAGGGGCCCAAAACTGAACACAGTACTCAAGGTGCAGTCTCACCAGTGCTGAGTACAGGGGGACAATCACTTCCCTGCTCCTGCTGGCCACACTATTTCTGATACAGGCCAGGACGCTATTGGTCTTCCTGGCCACACTGCCAGCTACATATTCAGCTGGCTGTCAACCAAGACCCCCAGGTCCTTTTCCACCAGGCAGCTTTCCAGCCACTCTTCCCCAAGCCTGTCACGTTGCATAGGGTTGTTGTGACCCAAGTGCAGGACCTGGCACTTAACCTTGTTGAACCTTGTACGGTTGGCCTCAGTCCATCAATCCAGCCTGTCCAGATCCCTCTGTAGAGCCTTCCTACCCTCAAGCAGATCAACACTCACACCCAACTTGATGTCATCTGCAAACCTACTGAGGGTGCACTTGATCCCCTTGTCTAGATTGCTGATAAAGGTGTTAAACAGAACTGGCCTCAGTAGTGAGCCCTGGGGAACACCACTTGTGACCGGCCGCCAACTGGATTTAACTCCATTCACCACCACTCTTTGGGCCCGGCCATCCAGCCAGTTTTTTACCGAGCAAAGAGTACACCTGTCCAAGCCATGAGCAGCCAGTTTCTCCAGCAGAATGCTGTGGGAAACAGTGTCAAAGGCTTTACTAAAGTCCACATAAACAACATCCACAGCCTTTCCCTCATCCACTAAGCAGGTCACCTTGTCATAGAAGGAGATCAGGTTAGTCAAGCAGGACCTGCCTTTCATAAACCCATGCTGACTAGGCCTGATCATCTGGTTGTCCTGTACGTGCTGCATGATGGCACTCAAGATGATCTGCTCCATAGCCTTCCCTGGCACTGAGGTCAGGCTGACCAGCCTATAGTTCCCCGGATCCTCCTTCCATCCCTTCTTGTAGATGGGCATCACTTTGGCTGACCTCCAGTCAACTGGGACCTCCCCGGTTAGCCAGGATTGCTGATAAATGATGGAAGGTGGCTTGGTGAGCGCTTCCACCAGCTCCCTCAGTACCCTTGGGTGGATCCCATCTGGCCCCATAGACTTGTGTGTGTCTAAGTGGTCTAGCAGGTCACTTACCATTTCCCCCTGGATTATGGGGGCTTCATTCTGTTCCCCATTCCTGTCTTCCAGCTCAGGGGGCTGGGTACCCAGAGAACAACTGGTCTTACTATTAAAGACTCAGGCAAAGGTGCCATTAAGTACCTCACCTTTTTCCTCATCCTTTGTCACTGTGTTTCCCCCTGCATCCAATAAAGGATGGAGATTCTCCTCAGCCTTCCTTCTGTTGCTAATGTATTTATAGAAACATTTTTTTATTGTCTTTTACAGCAGTAGCCAGATTAAGTAATACTTGGGCTTTGGCCCTTCTAATTTTCTCCCTGCATAACCTCACGACATCCCTGTAGTCCTCCTGAGTTGCCTGCCCCTTCTTCCAAATGTCATAAACTCTTTTTTTTTCCTGACTTCCAGCCAAAGCTCTCTGTTCAGCCAGGCTGGTCGTCTTCCCCGCCAGCTCATCTTTTGGCACATTGGGATAGCCTGCTCCTGTGCCTTTAAGATTTCCTTCTTGAAGAATGAAACGAATACTAAATGGGATAGGAACTGACTGATTTGGTAGGTCAGAAGGCAACAACGATTTCCAAGTTATGTACTTTTATGACTACCACATATGGACTCCCAAGTATACTAGTAAATAGACTCCCCCACTTCATCTCTTTATAATCTACAGGGAGGACAGAGAGCTGCCACAGTGCTAGTGGTGTACAAGGAGACTGTGATGGTTTGTACATACCAATGCCCAGAAGGGAACAGTACAACTGCAGTAGGGCTCACTGGTGTCAAACATCTCCCCGTTTACAACTTCATAGCCAGGAAGAATAAGCTATATCTAGTGACTGTGGCAATGATGACCTAATGGATATCAGGGAAACACCAAATCCAGCAGCTACTGTTGAGATAAACATGAAAGATCACACTGAAAGCGACCATGAATCTTCCTGCAGATTTCAGCAAGCTTTGAATCAGGCCATGTTAGAGCAACTGCCAAGCTCTGACTCTGGTGACCAATTTCAAGGCTCCTGTCCTTCATTTTATCAGTTGTGTTTTTCTCTGGCTCATGACCTCAGTAGCAAAAGCCAAGGTCCTCATCTGAGACACTCTGCTTTCACAGAAACACAAGACGTGACTAATTTAGTATGATAAGAAAAACACAAGACTCAAGTTATAATAGTCACACTTATTACCATGTAAGCCATTTCATAGCCATTTCATTTAAAAATGAGCACAAAACTTAAGTGCAGACAAGAATAACTTTTGTATCAGAAGACAAATATCACTGGTATAATAATAATGTAAAATTAAAATATTAGAATCAGCTAAACTTAGAAGATAGATAGCAAAATGAATAATATATGCAAGTACAATCCAGAGTTCTGTTTTATGCATACAAGGGGAATAATTAACTGATCTGGAAACATGTAAATGAGGGCTTAAAAGCATTTTCAAAACAGCACATCCAATTTCAGTTACACATGCAGAAGTTGCTACATTATAATAATTAGATTTTTTTCACAAAAGATTTATTTATTTTGAATAGGAGTATTAAATATTATACTAATTACTAGTTATTTTACTTTGTACCCAGGGAAAAGGAATGAATATTCATTAATTCCTCAAGCTACCAAACCCCAACAGACCAGACAGATTCCAGCATAGCTACTGATAACTATGGAAAATGTTTGGTACAAAACCAGGCTCATTCCACAAATCATAGCTTCGGTCTTTTTCACATGTTAAATGCACTACAAGAAGCAACAGAACAACAAATAAAACCAGAATACATCAGTGGTTTTCCTTTTACTTTTTAAGTGTCTTTTTGTATAATGCCCTTGAGAAAGCTTTTTATTAGTATTATTTGGGGAATATAATATCCATTTTGCTGAGGTAGCAAAGGTAAAACGCAACGTATTCTGGAGATAAATAATAATCAAAACATCTTCCGCTTATTCGCCTGTTCGTTTTATTTAATTTTTTTTTTATAATGGAAGAAGCTCTAGTGGATTCCTGTCATCATCACAGCAACTGGAGGAAAGACACTTGTCAATCAGATAAAGTGGTACATAATAAACACATACTTCTCGGTAGCATGTCAGGATGACTGTCTAGCTTAAAGACAAGAAACCCATTCAGATTCCATGCTTTATTTTTATTTGTTAAATTAAGACCAAAACTTTTCAGTGTTGAATGATCTGGGAATTCATAACTTTTGGAATGCCCAAGTGGAGATATCATACAGGTGCTTTATTTTTCAGAGATTGGATACATGGTGATTTCTGAAACTAAGCCATTTCAGGGCATTTCCAAATGGCTGTACAACTCTAGCTCTGGAATTTATTTTAGAAGTAGTAGGCTACCAGCTTGGCAAATGGCTGATTAAGATGAAGGGAATCAACCAGTCACCAGAATCAGAGCAACCATCAGGCTAAATCACTGCAGAGCTTGCCGCCTGCCGTCAGCCAGGGTTTGGACTCTCTCCACATGTGCATGGACAACCCTTTCCAGGCTCCTCTAAAGACCAGCCATGCCCATCTAAAGATCTTTAGAATGGTCAAAGACAACGACAGAGAGAAACCATCTGCCTGTAAGTTAATTTGATATTTATGTTGTAATTCCCATTTGTGTTTTCATTCAAATCCAGAATAGTTGCAGACCAACTAGGTTTATTTCTCAAACTAGACCTAAAACTTACTGGAAATAGGTTGACTCTCTCGACAATGTCTCAATGGAAGGGATAAATTCTGCATGAGTTTGGATGCTTTCTGGTACTCTAACAGTAACTATTTTGCTCTTCATTTTAAATTGTCTTTATTTTACAGTTATATACAGTGCTAGATGAATTAACAAGCATAGTTCAGAATCTAATCACTGACATAATAGCCAACCCATTACTTTATATTATTTTTTTATTAAAACGTTACTGTTTCTTAAAACATCATTGCAAAAATATCCCCTCAAAATTCATCAACTACCTCCACATATTTTTAAGAGGCCAAATTTTAAAAAGGAGTAAAAAAGTGCCTTAAGAATTCTTACTTTACCTGAAATTTAAGTATGTACACTTTGCACTTTGAAATCAATCTACAACTTCATATTTACATGCTCTCAAGGAAGGTTAAAATCTCTTATTTGGACACTCAGATTGATACAAACAGACATTAACACCCCCCCCCCCCCCCCGCCGTTCCCTATACACAGGATCTGTATCTGTTCTGATCTAGTGATTTAGATGCAAGGTTTACACAGCTTTGAAGAGTGTTTAATAATGTACCTAAAATACTTTTTAGAGTAGCCCAAATCTGCTATAATTCTCTCATTTTACAATAACTCTAATTGTGTTCTCTCTTAAAGACACCTGTCGTGGTTTAACCCCAGCCAGCAACTAAGCACCACGCAGCCGCTCACTCACTCCCCCCCCACCCAGTGGGATGGGGGAGAAAATCAGGAAAAGAAGTAAAACTCCTGGGTTGAGATAAGAACGGTTTAATAGAACAGAAAAGAAGAAACTAATAATGATAATGATAACACTAACAAAATGACAGCAGTAGTAATAAAAGGATTGAAATGTACAAATGATGCGCAGGGCAATTGCTCACCACCCGCCGACCGACACCCAGCCAGTCCCCCAGCGGCGAATCACTGCCCCCCCCTTCCCAGTTCCTAAACTAGATGGGACGTCACATGGTATGGAATACACCGTTGGCCAGTTTGGGTCAGGTGCCCTGGCTGGGCATGAGAAGCTGAAAAATCCTTGACTATAGTCTAAACACTACTGAGCAACAACTGAAAACATCAGTGTTATCAGCATTCTTCACATACTGAACTCAAAACATAGCACTGTACCAGCTACTAGGAAGACAGTTAATTCTATCCCAGCTGAAACCAGGACACACCTCACACTGCTTCCCCGCCTTGTAATTACAGTGTAAAATAGCTTTTCTTCTATTTACTGTTTGCACATTGCTTTCCTTGTACATGCACAAACCAGAATCTCTCCTGAGTTTAAAGAATGAACACCGTATCATCTGTTGAGGAATTAATTTGTCATTTTATATATCCCACTGAAAACATGCATTGAAAAAAAATTAATTACCACATTAGAAGAACGTATTTATATACTAAAGCTAAAATTACATCAAGGCCCTTCAGAAGCACCAGCCTTCTGGAAACTGAATATGCCTATTTCAAGTCCAAAACTGGACTAACTCTTACCATGATGAGAAGAATGAGGTTTTTTTTTTATTTGTTTGTCTTGCCCGAACTAACATCCAGAAATACAAACACATTAAATCCCAGGCATTAATCTCACATTTCACATGCAGTTACCAATTTATTTGAATCAACTCTAGTTCAGAGCAAAACATGGAAGCATACAATGTAGCGTCTAAAAAAAAATAATGTATTGGGGCCTGATTACAGATGTGCATTAAAAATAAACTGATGCCAAATTCTTTACATCTTGGCATTATGCCCTCAAAGGCTAACACTCCAGGAATGGGGTGTATGGCCTGAATTAAACATTTAAATGAATGCTAAAGTTCTTTCCTGAACAAGAGGATATGTGAAGACTTGTATCATACAGTTAACCAACTAATTCAATAAGCCTATTACTTTTTTTTTTTTTTAATTTCCTTGTTCTTTTATACTCACGAGATCAATTTATGGTATGCCGTGATGGGTAGGAAACAATACTATGACATAAAATGCATCATTAATATTTTAAAAACCTGTATTATATAGCTATATGGATAAATAACATAAAAGAAACCAATTAAAACAAAGTCACTGAAATATAAATAATATAAAAACCTATCATTCAGCAAGCTACTGAAATAAACTAATAATTAAGGTATTTACCATCAGTCTAAAACAATGCAGTCAGGATTGGGTTAAGTGAGCTGTGTGCATGTGGGAGGGATACAGTGGTCAGAATTATCCTTTACTAATTTGAGATAGTACTATAAAACACGCACTGAAATATTTCAAAGAAAATGTTATTATATTAAATGTTACCTTTTTCTGCTACTCAAGTAATTAATTATTTAAACTGTTACGAGAGTCTAGATTCACACACTTGTAATGACTAGGAGGATATTTAAAATTCATTACAGTACATTAAACTTCCACTGATTAGTTAGCATCACTGCAAAATAAATAAATAGCGAATTTGCTTTGATCAGCAGAAATTCTGATAAAATCAGCAAAACACCAATTAAAACGTGAAAAATGTCACCTACTGTCATTATGCTAATGGAACTAAGACATATAGAGGAAACTGATTCAATGTTTATTTTCATATCAGCTGTGTCTTCAAACTGTAAATCATTACAGCTTTTACTTGCATCTCTTTTTCACAACCCCGGAATTAATTCTGTAGATGGATTTACTATGGACCACATCATACTAGAATAGGCCATCCTATCATAAACAGAATAATAAGGTCTAGCTGCACTTCTATGAACTCCTGTTGGGAGGGGTAGTGGGGAGTAGCAATTCACTCAGAAATATGTGAACAGAGATGAAACTTGACATGTGGGATTTTTGCCTGAAACTTTGTTCTTTGGAAGCAGGTGGAAGGGAATGAAATGATTAAGTAGAGGTGCTATATTTACAGTTATACACATTTCTTATTTATCGAGTTCCTCAGCTTTGAGGGCCTAAGCCTGCAAATAACCACAGAGTTGCTTGTAAATCAGCTAGAATGCCTTGAAGACATAGAAGGCAAAATCTCAGTAACTAGCCTGCAATTTTTAGCAACCCTGAATTTTAACAAATAAGGAGATTTCATAGAAATGAACAATACTTATACCTACACAAGCTTCTGACAATGCCAGTGCTTCTATTTTACATACATAATCTTCAGCTGGAGTGACTGTTAAGTATCCAGTTAAAACAATCTGGGTAAATCATTTGGGCTGCTGGCTGTTTCAACTGAACACAGGCTGAACCTTTTGAGCACAGCTATGCATTCATTTGAACTACTGCATACTTCTATCACCTTAGAAGTCTTGATGGCTCTCAGAAAAGAGAGCCACACCACGTATCCCATGTACCAGTTGCCCATAGTGGAGCATCAGGAACACAGAAAGGAAAAACTGTGGCCTACTAGCGATAAAAGATGATTAGCATTTATTATCTCTCTCTGGGAGGTCATTTTGGCCAGACATCCTCTGGGTGAGCCAGTCCCCACTGTGAAGTGTTTCTTTATGTACACATGCCAGCTTCTTTGTGGTTTATTTGCCTTTTTAAACTCTGCATTGGGAAATTTTCATAGTACCTGGAATGGAAGCTGAGCAAAGAGTTTAGTACTTGATCCACTGTCACCACTCAGCCCCTGACTACTGTCAGCAACAGCTGGCACTGGTTTAGAGGTGAATCATAGACTTGCAGAAAGACATAGTTCTGGAATAAAATACCAGCTAACGTGGAATTAGAAAGCTCAGTCACAAACACATACTTCTCTTGGATCACAAACACATACTTCTCTTGGAGTGGAGTTCCTGTGAGAGATTAACTCTAAGTGCCTTTGCAAAACAGGATTCCTATATCGGAGGGACTTCAATGAAGGGAAACCAATGATCTGGCACATGAGGTGAAAGAAAAAAATTATAAAAAACCAAAAAACTATCACAGGTATATAGAAGTCAGCACAAAGATAAGAAGAGCTGGTGTGGCAGCTTAAGAGACATGAAGACAGAAAAGTCAGAGTTTATGTGCAAATGCAAAAGAAGGCAGAGTGCACAGCACCTTGAAGAAAAATATGAAAACTAACCTTGGAGTCACTGAAGGAATTAAACAGTAAAGACCTGTCGGTTATAGGGTATAGTTCTTGAAACAACCTCAACAAGGTAATTTCTCTTCTCCCAGCTCTCATTGCCCTTCCCATGCTGACAAAATTTGCTCAGATGGCACAGCAGCAAAGAAAAAACACCACATAGCTTCCTGAGGTGTGAGTACAAAGACTTTGGCCCAAGGCTTGCTTTGTCTCACAATCTGCAACTGTGGCAGGCAAAAACATGAGCAAGCTAAGCAAGCTGATGGCTAAACACAGTACAGATACATACTGCCCTGCCATAGTCAGTATCAGGTTGCCCTGAGACTCTGAAGAAGTTCATTAATTTTGGTCTTATGAAAAACCAATAGATGCCATAACAGTTCTTTAATTGGTATTTTGATTTCTACTGATCATAGTCTAAGAATAGATAGCCTGTATTCATGCTGTAAAACCCAGCTGCTGACCAGAATTGACAGGAATCAACTAGATACTTTTGGTTTATTTTTTCTTTTTAAGTGGCAAGGGAAGTAGGGTTTATTTGTGCAAATGCTTATTATCCAACACATTGTAATATCTGAACTAACTCTTCATGGTGGCCTAGGTCTATTTGAACACAAACAAGTGCACAAGAATGCCAAAAAAGGGAAACACTAAGATATTAATCAGTCTTCATGCTCGGTTTCTGGTCATCAGAAGGAAGGGAAAGTGCAGTCAAGGATACAGATCATATACTCTAAAATGCACACCACATCATGGAGTTCCAACACCAGAACAAAACGTAGCTTTGAGTCATATGCAGCTACTTATTAATAGGTTTTGGGTAGAGTCAGGAAAAGGTGGGAAAGATTACGTTTTCTGCTATGTGCTTTTTCTGCGTCCAGCATCTATAAGCCTCATGATAAAAACAGGCATATGACTTCTGTCACCAGTGTGTGCCAGTATGAAATTTTGTAGATAATTATGTCAAAAAACAAGGAAGAAACTCAGTGTTTAGTCTCAACAATCAGAAGAAAATAACATTCTATGAGGAGAAGACAAAATTTCACACCACATCCACAAAGCAGGTAACAAAAATTTACAGAATGTGAGGACCTGGCCTTACAGCTCTGTGTCTGCATATATGATGTGCAAAGAACACTTTAAAGCTAATGGTTCTGGGTGATCAAGAAATCCTCACAGCCAGTGGATTCCCACTTCTCTGAGAAAGTGCCATTTCAAGATAACAGAAGGATGCAAAATGCAGCACAGATTCTCAGTTACCATATTTAACATCCTTGGGCTTAAGTCAGCCCTTGAACACTATTTCCACACAGAACTTGTAATTTATTAATTTGTGTTCTATGATGTTCATTGTTTATGAAACCTGCATCTTTCAAAACATTTTTCTCAACTATTGCAGCGTTTCCTAATATGCAGGAAAAATAGGTACTCAAAATGAAATGTTACTCTGAAGTTCAGTAATTTGGGTGGAAAGTTACAGATACACTGGTAATCGTAAATGGTCTGAGGTTTGAATGATTTTTTCCACTCCAGTTAAATATATTGAGAAGTATATTCAAATAATTAAAAAGTGCTGGAAATAAGCAGTATTTGGAATTAATGGAAGTCATATATTCACCCTGTTGCATTCATTATTTTTAAATTATAGTTTCCATGGATTAAGAAATGCAGTGAAGTTAAAATGAAGCAATTTTGTTGCTAAATATTGTCATTTAGATTAAAACACATGTGTCTGTTGAATCCAAAAGCCAAACACTACTACTGCTGCTGCTTTTATTATTTGTAAAATCTAAAAGAAACTGTCAATAAGCAATGAGCAACAACTGGGAAAGCATTAAAAAAGGGAGAATAAAAGCCCCAATATCTCTGCCTCCCTGGGTAGTTATTTTCTTAGATGGCATGGGTTGCCAGTCATATTATGTACACATCAAGAAAGTCACATTATATTAATTGCACATTTCTAAGTAGTTTAATAAGGGACTCTACGTTATAGATGCTGTAACATATGGCTGAGAGTCCAAAAGGCTGAAAGGTTGCTTACAACCCTCTCTTATCCGTCAGCTACAGGCTAACACCCCTTATTTCAAATGCACAACCTTTACCATACTGGTAATACAGTAAATAATTTAAAACCTTTTCTAAGCCATTTTTAAGTTAATATGACTGATTGGAAATAATAACTAAAGGAAGAATGGGAATTCTTGTCCTGCCAAGAGTTTCACAGGAGCTGGCTCATGCAAATGCACCGGTCTACAAACCCAAATATTGTTCTTCCAAATCCTCAAATCTGTATGGATATCTGATCATTTCAAATTGGACCCTTTATCTGGGGCAAAGTTTATTTGAAGCAAACTACCATGCAATTTTACATCCTTCCTTTAAGGATATTTGACAAATTGTTGAATGCTAACAACCTTTGTTCACTGACCATGGAATAAAGGGTCGTCCACACCAGAGTGGAAAAATCCTCATTTTTAAATACAGTATCACCATCAATCAACATACAAATGAACACTCATGGCTGAATTTTTAATTACATTAAAACCTCACTGGTTTCCTTTGAGGCACAGTTTCATCCCAACAACCCATGATAGACGGTAAAGTTTTATTGTGACCCGTTTTCCATTTCAAAAACTTCAGTGCATTTTAAAGGCAAACATATAAAATGCATTTTAAATTTATTTTCCTTCACACTTATATAGAATTTATATAAATGTCACCAACCAGGTCTTACCACATTTCTATGGTTCCATATAGACTTTGTTAATGTTTTTCTCATTCCATTCAATGAGCTATCATATTTTATATCAAATATAAACAATTCAGCCAAGGTAAATACTTTTATTGGGTCGGGGCATATCTCCTAAATGATGTTGCCAAGTAAGCCACCATTATTAGCATTTTCCTATACTCTTTCCATGCTGTCCTACTTTGGCATAATCAGCAGCAGAAAGAAGACAAAAATACTTTAGAATAAAACCTCTTCTCCACTGCTTCAATGCAAAAAGTGAACATGAAATTCCAAAAGAGAATGCCCATTCCAAGGACCTCACCAGTGGCACAATATGAAATGACATCTGAAGAGTTCAACCATGGGGAAATTGAGGTGCTTACCTGGCTCAAGACTTCTGGGCTGAATTGTAACTGCGGTAATTTCCATTAATTGCCATTCATTGCCCTCCTCACAGCAGCTCCAAAACCAGTATGCTGTTAGTTAGCTAGAAAAGAAAAAAGAAAACAAAACTAAACTCAAATGAATTTAAAAGAGAGAGAGAAAGAAAAGAAAATGAGAAAAATCACCTATATATTTTACAAGTGAGAGGAATTTGTTAAAGCATTTATAAAGAAGTCATTTTCAGTAAGTATGTACTCAGAACACTATGAAATCTTTAAAGGGTATATGACTAACAAGTCAAGGAAACAAGTTTTCTTTTTACGCTACTTGGTTATCCTGTTTATTTCCTAATAGTTCTACATCCATAAAAGGCCAAAGGACTCTGACCTTGGCAAGCTAACTAAGCAAGAAAAGGCAATCATGTGTGCAAGGTTGTCACCTACACTACAAATTATGATAAAATATACCTCAGTATTGGAAAAAATAGCTGTATGTCTTCAGTGACATCCACTGTAGTACATTTAAGGATTTGAATAGGACAGCAATTTATTTTGCACTAAAATGTTTTATGGTTATCATAAAGCATTATGTCTTCAGAGACTGAAAGGTGATGTTTTTATGGACTGTTGCTTCTTGTTGCATTATCTTCACAGATCAAAAATTATCCCTCTTCCCCCCCCCTTTTTTTTTTCAAGTGCCCCCCTATTGCCCCGCTAATAAAAAGATGTTGCACAATGCTTCAGTCTGATAAAAAGGAAACTGTGTTAAACAAAGTGTACAAGGAACATATTTCTAACACAGAAGAGTTTTTACAATGAATTATCCAGCTAATTAGTGAAATAAATAATAATAATTGCCTGTCCCTCCTCATTAGACTGTTATAAAGAAAACGGAGCCCCAAAGCAGAGTTCTAGCTTTTGATTTGAAAAATCGGACCTTGTTAATTTTATTATCACTTTGCCAAAAAGCCAGTCCTCTTGCACAATGACAGGGTGGAAAAAAAGACAGGCAGACAGATTGACTGATGTGCAAGATGTCCCATTTTTAGCTTAAGAATAGTTTTGAGGTAGTAATTGAGTAACCAGATGTGGTTAGTTTGCTCCTGATTTATCCCTTCTGAAGAGCCTGAACTACCACTGAGGATTAGGTGGAACAAATATACAGTGTGTGCTTTTGACACATTAATCTGATGGATTTCAGGCTTATCTAAGTCTATGTAAATTGTAGATAGTGTATAAATTGATTATGAATGAATATTATTAATATAACAAAGGCCCTTCCCCTTCATCACAAGTTCTTCAGCCTTTGACCAATATCATGCTACCACATGGCTGACATTGGTCTATGCTTCTGTCACCTTTGGACTGTTCTCTTGTAGGCCACTTTTTTTCCAGACATTCCTTAAAATTCTCCATTTTATGCAGAAATAGAGTGTCTGTCAAAGCCAGCACATCTGAACACATTACTTGATGCTGAAGGAATTTCACTGGCTTCTAATGAGGCAGTGAATTAGCCTTAAGGGGTCTAGTTTCAATTTGATGCGTGCATTAAATGGAGTTACGCACGTCACATAACTAATCAATTTATCTAGGCATTAATATAGCTCTCATCACTCTGGTTTCCAAGCACTTCAAAACAAGCCCACAGAGGCCTTCAGAGGATCATCACAGAGAACAGGCCCATAAGAACCTTTTGTTCACTGATATTACACATTTCCCCCTCTTGCCACCCAAGTACTAGCAACATCTTTGAGGCTCTTGGACATTGTTGTCTGAAGCCAGTAAGACAGAAAAATCAAGATACCCTACATAGCCCCAAAGAGATGAGACTAAAATATGGATAGGCTTTTAAGAACAAACACGGAATTTTTGTTTACTTCTTTTAACACCACTCCTTGCCATAATCCCAGGGTGATCTATACAAAATGCCCTATACCTCTCTGAAGGTACATTCACAGAAGAAAAAAGGAGTCTCTCAGTTTTCCACTGAACTGCACTTGCATGGAGTCTCAAAATTCAAACCTCAGCGATTTAATCTATACACTCTTCTACCCACCTCCACAGCCCCCCTAGCTAATCCCTTTTTGATATCTTCTCTTGCCTCCTCACCTGGCAGACTGCTGGCTCTAACTCCTCCCACCACATTCCCTGCCCTTACAAGTCAGAGCCAGAGCTTCTCTTTCCCTCTGCAAGTACCGCATCAGCTTGGACGAACCTGGAGAGGCCTAATTTTTCACAAACTACCCTGAAAAGCCAGTTCATTGCCTTGTATTAATTCCAACATTTCCCTTTCAACAAAGTAAAGTTACATTCAGGCTCTACACATGAGGAATTTTTACCTATTTGACATAAATAATTTTTTAGAGTAATCTAATTAAAACAGTGAGAACAGCTGAGTGGAATCCTAACAGTGGCTTAATTCAGTTCAGCATGCACCTGGTCTTTACCAGTGGGAGCACAGCTGAAATACACCTGGTAATGCGCTTTATATAAACTCTGCTCCCAATCCTTGACACTAGTTTAGTTGCAAAATGTACTTTTGATATAGTTTACAGATCACTCAATTTCTGCACTGCATATGTGAAATCAGTGACATGATTGGTGCTTTCTCTTCACAGAAAACAGTGCATTGATATTATAATGGCCTTGTAACTAATTTCAGATAGGGAAGGCAGTACCAGAACAATTGCCATTTCATTTTATTTCTACCTTCTGCCACAAAATTTGGGGCAATGTGATAAATTAATACAATGGCCTGAATGTTGACACATTTACTTACTGAACGTAAACTGAAGGTCAATTTAGGAACAAGGCCTTATGCCATGAACAAGATAGCTCAAGATGACACCAGGGTTTTAAAGAGCCTCCTTCAGGCTGCACCATTATAACACTGAAGCACTTCCTGAATGACCCAACATTATTTCTTTGTATTGCTTTATATTCTTAGGCTTTCAGATATTAAGCTTCAATTTCCAATGTAAAAAGCAATAACCCCAACACCAAGATAGTCTTCCAACTTTTCCATCCTTCACTCATTTTTAACTGAAAATATCACATAAAGCTGCAAATTTTCACATGTACTAGGTAAGGAAACTTACTTGCTGGCGGTGTTCCTAAGTCTTTCCTACCATAGGGTAAAAAATGGCTCTTTTTGACTAATATAGGGAAGCATCATTTCAGGTTATATTACCAGAGGAATATTTACACTTCTCTAATTCCTTCGTTTCTTTGGCTATGCTTCCTAGTAGAGTAAGAATTCATTATTTTTCTCATCTTTGTATTGCAGATAGCACAGGTTTTCTTTTGCCATTATAAAACACTCCTGGAGCAAATGCCATTGACGAACACACAGAACATTTAAATAACTTTCACTTCACAAACAGAAAAGTGTGATACATAGCACATAAACAACTGCTCCTCCTTAAGTTCTACCTTAAATGCTTTTTCAAGTTATAAACTACAGCATATTTTTCTAAGGTTTTTGTTTAATTCCTGACTAACACATCCCACAGATGACATGTAACGTGCTAGTTGGAATTAAGCAAAAGCTACGGTGGAGGTAAATACCCCTTCAACAAAAACCAAAAACTCTCTGGAAATTGTTCTCAAGGACTGTAGAATAAATGGCAGAGAAAGGGCCTGATCCAACTCACCAACAGATATTACTGCCTTGTCTTCAGAGGAGGTAGGGCACAGCCATTCAGGCACCACACACTGCCCAGATAGGAGACCCTTTCTCCAGTGCTTGTGGTCAGGCTGGTGCTGCCTGACTGGAGCCACTGCAGGGACTGAGACAGGCTGCAGCTGGGAACACAGGTCTGCCAGAACAGAGAGGAGGCACCCACACAGCCCAGGCGGGGTCTGCTACAGCTGATGAGTCTGGATTAACTCATATGATCAAAGGAAAGTAACAACTGTTGCTGCAAAGCTTATTTGCCTTGATATATATGTTCAGAGATCAGTTTTCTTCTACTAATAAGTTGCAAACATACAGCTGCTAATGTCTCCACATGAGGAGCATGTCCTACATTTATTTTTATTCCATGTACTTCAAACTGTATCTGGATTAAACATCAATATCCCTCATTCTCATACCAGGAGAACAGAATTTGAACTGAGCAAATAACATTTTTAGATACTTAAAAGCTCAGATAAAAACACTGACAGAAACTCTGAGGTGTTCACAAATGCATCTATGTTCTCACTCCCCAGAAATTGAACTTGGACTCATTTCTGATCCAAGCTTGTGAGATCAAGCTAAACTATACATTCCTGTTTGTTATTATAATAATCACATTACTTTCATCTCTCTGTTCCAAGATAATTTAGTGCCAGTAGGAACAACCATATCATCACACCACAGTACCACAGAAAGCTAATATATGCTATTTCAATTTTTAGAAATTCTGAATCCTCTTCATATAGAGCACACAATATGGCCTAGCACAGTTTATATATCTGAAGTGAGCTGCTTTCCCAAATTATCTTGAGTCTGAGAGCTGTTCAGTTCTGCAGTCCTTCCTTTCCTTGATGTCATGTCATCTTCATTCAAAAGCTGATCCTTTGAAATATTCCTATCCTGACCGAAAGCGTATCTGGAGGGTCTTGGTGAATACGTAAGTATTTAATATGCATTTATGTTTAATGAAGTTCTACATCTTTCAAAGATCCCATCCCACAAAAGTTTTCTCCAAATTAATGCTTTCTTACTGATCTCACTGATGTAGGGCTACTTAATTAAAAACAAATAACTCTCTTCCCCCCCCCCAACAAAAACAAAAACCAACCCAAACCCCGCAAATCATACTGCACATCCCCACGAATATATACACAAAACCCACAAGGGAAAAAAACCCAAACCTCAAAAAGGAAAAAAAAAACCAACCAAAACAAAACCAAAACCCCACAAAAAGCCCCAACCCCACAAAACCACAGAATATAGAAGACAAACTGCTGCATTACGTCCTACTATGGGAGAAATTTCAAGCTGCAGTCCTCAATAAGTCCAGATGCTTGGAAAGAACCAAGAGCAACAGTCAAGCTGCATGTGAGCAGCCCCATGTGTCCCATGCAATTCATGTTCAGTAAGAATGGGGGGGGGGGGGGGTACCAACCAAAAAAAAGAAAGAAAGAAAGAAACAAACATTACTCTATTCCTACCATCCTGCAATGCCCACATAAGTCCTCATTAATTTCAGTGGCAATATTATTGCCTTGTCATGAAAGAAAAGAAGAAAAAGCTCCTCACAAATAGAGTGCAAAGGAGATGCTGGAAGAAGCTGGAATTACAAACTATAACTAAAAACTCTGAGCTTCTAAGTGGCCAGCTTGGCCCAATCCAAGGGACACATCCATAATTTTAAACAGTTCAACCAGAGCTTGTAGCAGCCAGTGTGAGGTCCTTCCCAACAGCAAGAAGAGCCTAGTTAGAAGGCAAGCCAGCTCAATTGCTGAAGTCTTCAGATCACACTCTGTCAGTTACAAATGTGAATAACTGTCCTATGTTCCTCAGCTACCTGTCAAGCAGTGATGGGTCTCTATTTTTTGCACTGTGAGACCACACTCTTTCTTTGTCACCATCCACATATTGTTAGTATGCAACATAACATGAGATTGTGTCCACACATCTCTACACAAAGATAAAACCGTCAAAACAAAAACTTTTTGTAATGCTACTCTATTAGAGGGCGAGCCAAAGCTCATTAAAATCAATGGAAGTCTTTCTTCTTCACTGCAACAGGGGAGAGACATTTCCTCTCTAAATAATGAAAAACATACCACAAAAAGACATGCATCACAAGAAGAAAACACTATCAAGGCAATCACAACCTATCCAACACCAGACAAACCGGCTTCATTTTTAAGCATAGATTTGAATGAAAGTCATATTGCACACAAGCATCTATTTATTATATCAGTTGTAATCATGCCTCTAAAGTGAAAAAAGCCAAAACCCACAGCATGCATCAGCCTGTTTAGTTTGGGAGAAGGGCAGCTATTCTGTCTGTATCTTAAATGGAAGTAAAGCAGACCCCCCTCCCTGAAACATTAACCATTTCAAAAGATCTCATTAAAAGGTTTCTCTGTTTTCACTGATTATTATGTAGACTACAAGAACACCTATAAATCTGATTGAATTAGGTTTTCAGGCCTTTATTCCAGATAATTTCTTCTCCCTATGTGGACTTTCTCAGGAAATGAGATTTAATGAGTCATAGTCCTTACTGATAATCACAGGAGAGCTCATTAGCTTTCTGTCAGATTTGTACCCACTATCTGCCCTCAATATGCTTGTGACTTACTAGAACTAAATATGACACTACAGAGAAAGCAGACATACTCAGATGAAGCAATACAGTGGATCTGAAATACTATAGAGATAAATATTTCTCCTTAATTTATTTTGAGAACTTAAGGGAAAAAATCAACATGCCTTCTCTCCTTTCTTAACCTTCTTTCGCTATTGTGATGGCATTGCTGACAGCAAGACACACAGTATTAGAGAAAATTAAGAATGACATTTGAAGACTCCTTGCAGATACACCAGCAGACAACTAGCCTAAACAGTCCATAATACCAGTCTGGGGACTGGAACACATTCCTGTTCTAGCATACAAAATTGTGGTTTACCACAATCCTGCAATATATTCAGGATATCAGTGACAGACTAAGGCACAAGGCAGTGCACGTGAACCTGCTTTTTGACCTGCCCCTCCCACATTTACAGCTCTCTATCTCCATTTCAAATATTTCTGATTGGGTTCTTACCTCTCAGCCCACCACCTGCACAGCCTACTGCCTCTTGGTTCTGCCTGAAGGGCACGGCTCTGAACTGGTCTGTGCAAAGGAACTCCTAAGGCCCATGGCTGTAGCACTGGGAAAGATGCTTCTGCTCTGCACACAATGTGCTGTGGAACAGCAGCATTCATCTGATAGACTGTGAGATATGAATGGCCTTAGTCTTTTTCCACCTACAGTTCACATTTCCCAAAAGGAGAGGAAAAGTAAAATTGTGATTCTTATTTCCCTTCTTGTTGTTCAGCTTGACAGGATGCTATTTCTTACAAAGGGCACATTGCAAGGTACTGGTCTAAGCCTGCTCTTCACAACTGGTCACTTTCTTAGGTAGAGTTTGCCTTTATCTCTCTCTGCAGCTTTCACATAACGTTATTTTTTAGTTGAAAGGAAAAACTACCTCTACTTCCTAGAAAACTGAGGATCACCCCGCACTCACAATTTGCTTTCACAAAATACCTGCTTTCCAAATGTGTCTTACGGACAGTCCAATAAGCAGGTACCAAACCCAGGAAGGTATTTTACCAGACTGTACTATGGTAAGTACTCACCTTTTCGAGAAAAAGGAGAAAAAGGAGAAAAAGGAGAAAAAGGAGAAAAAGGAGAAAAAGGAGAAAAAGGAGAAAAAGGAGAAAAAGGAGAAAAAGGAGAAAAAGGAGAAAAAGGAGAAAAAGGAGAAAAAGGAGAAAAAGGAGAAAAAGGAGAAAAAGGAGAAAAAGGAGAAAAAGGAGAAAAAGGAGAAAAAGGAGAAAAAGGAGAAAAAGGAGAAAAAGGAGAAAAAGGAGAAAAAGGAGAAAAAGGAGAAAAAGGAGAAAGAATTACTTTCTAAAGTAATTCACTGTAGTGCCAGGACCCAAGGCAACAAGCACTCTTCTCAGTTAATAGGCAATAATATTTGGTTTTAACCCACTTCCCTCACCCATCCTTAACACAGCCACTCCTGTTTTTCAATCTATCATCTCTCCCCCACCGTATTCCTTACATTTTACATAGATACAGCAGTGGCTGCAAAGGGTCTGAACAGGCTAGCAGGAAGAGGAGGTTGTGTTGGGCATATGTGTGTGACATATACAAGAGTTGTCAGAGCAAAGGGAGTTTTACATTTCCTATTTCCCGGGCTCGGCAGAACTGCCATGAGTCCCTCTCCTTAGAATTTTGCCAATCTCTCCATATTACAATGTTAACAAAGTTTATACAGATCATGGAAAAATTCTAAAGACATGTGTTTTTAAATGTATTGGTAAGCCTGTTGAGGTAAAGAAATGATGGCAGCAAAGTAACACCAGCAATGAATGTGACTACAACGTCCTAGCATGTTTATTTTAGCATGATCAACTACACTCCAGATTGAGGCAAATTATATTCCATCAGACAGGATGAAGATGAACCATAACGACCCATGACATTTTTAGCTACTTACTTCCCAAACTATTTTAGTGACCTGCTAATTCTCTATAAAGTGGGTTGTTAAGAAGCAGAAACTTTCAGTGAGTAACTGATTAAAGAAATATCAGAGACTGGTGAGAAAAAGACAAAGAAATGTGATCAAATATCTGATCCCACTCCTTTTTCATTCAGAATTATTTGTTCATATCTATCCTTTAACTTCATACTTGCACACTTCAGCACACATTCACTTTGTATCCACAGCACTCACAGGAACATATCATCTTAATTTTCTGTATGGGAAATAGGTGTGTGATTATTTTTGCTGCACCAGAAAGAAAAGTCAAATATGCAGCACCAGCTACTGCATCAGAAATTAGACCTTGTCTATGTTAGCCTTTCACATGGCTTCCATTCCAGTAATATCTGAGCACTTCCATTACCATAATACTTAGTAGTTGTCTTCACAACCATCACATAAGGTAGGAAATATGTTTATTTTCTTTCTTGCAGATGAAAAAGCAAGGCAGAGCAATCTTGCCATGTTCACAAAGGAAGTTTATAAAGGAAAAGAAAAGGGGACCTGAGTCTTTTGCGTCCCAAGCTAGCACACTTTATCACGAACCAACCCTTCAAAGTGATCAGGTCATTTGAACGTAAATGCAACCAGCCAATTCTCCAACTAGGAACATGAGTGAAAGCAAAGAGCTGAAATAATCCAAATCTCTTTTATGCCTTAGAATTCATGGTGCTCTACACTAAATCTCATTTCTCTCCAGCTTGAATAAACTTTTGATAAAAGTTTAAGCAATAATGAGATATACACCCATCTTTGGCTTTTCAAAGGAAACTACCTTGGTCACAGTGTAGGTTGACAGTCAGAGCAACTAAGTGAGACCAGAAACTACAAATTCTGTCACTACCACAGGTCATACTTTTGAGCAAGCCAATTCACCTGTTTCATACTTTCCCTTACTATAAATGCAGAGGAGGAAACAACTTGTAAGAGATTAAGATCATCCAGTGCAAACTATTTAAACAAGCTATAACCGCTCTCCATTTTGAAGGGGTAGTTTAGCTGTTTATTAGCAGTTCAATAGGTTTCATGGATAAGTAGTAATTTTGCATGTCTGTTCTTTCCTATACCTGGGATCTCTCACGTCCTCAGAAGCTCCATGTTGAGACGGTATTTCTTCTTATTAAGAGCCTTTCCTGTGGGGCCAGTGGGGGGCACTGAAGCTGCAAGTTCCCTAACACAGCACTTCCAGGTTACCAGGGAGCAGAGGGTCAGCTGCGCATAGCAACAGGTTGTGTTGACATCAGATTTTCAGGAAGATCCTGGACTATTTGTCTAATCAGACCAGTTGCACATTTATTTATTTTTTTAATCCGTCATTCACACAGCAACAGAAACAAGCAGCTTTTTATGCCATCATACAAGTTCTCTTTTCCAGGAAGTTAATGGTTTTAAAGTCTGAGACATTGCAACTAAGAATTGCAGGTGTAATTTCAGCTCAGGATGACTTCAGGGTTCCAGTGCCAGTCATTAATCACTGGAACTGCACTTTCTGGGCTTATGATTTTGACAAAATCCCTTCATTTGAATTATGGCCTTGTATTCAACACTAGGGCATGTATTATTCTATATATAATTTTTAAATACAAAGAGAAACAACGTGGAAAAAATAGAATCTGTGACTTAAAAGTCTAGTCCTCTTATGGCATAGGCAAACAGAATGCTCTTGACTTTAACCTATGGGTTCCACTTCATATGTGGTCTATTTTTCATACATCATGGGTTTTTATAAATTTGCTGTATAAAGCACTAGAGTTACATTGCCAGCAAAATATAAGGAAAACAAATATGTCAGGGTAATGATGCCAGGACAATTCCTTATTGAAAAAAGCAGTTTATTAATACCTTATTGCTACAAGCTAGATCTTATTATCATCTTGGGTCATTTAGAATCTTATTAGGTATTCTGATGGTGGATGAATAATCCTGTGATAAATTCTTTGCCATGTCCTTCACAGTTGTCATAGCAGGATCATAAACAGCATTTATAACAATCTAGCCTGGAGGAAAAGGCTTACAATGGTCTGTTTAACATGCAGGAAATATTCAGATCGGCCGTGTCTGGTTAGATTTGAGACCCACAGGAGAGATACCAAAGTTAAATGTAGCATGGGTTTCTCTGAAGATTAGCTTTAAAAAAGTCTTTGGGTCAGGGACATAGGGACTAATGCCAATGATGTGGCCAAAAGCATCCTTCTTTCAAGAAAGCCAACTTGAATAAAAATGGTAGCTGCAAGATACTTTCTTACTGAAAAAACACATAAGGTTACTTGAGCCGCTACTTAAGAAGCATGGGTGAAATTATTTGCAACTGAATAGCTTGGAGCTCAGTCATCTACTTCAGTGATTATTATATGAAAAAATAGCGTATGCAGTCACATAGTGAAAAACATGCAGATTTTTGCAGAGCTATAGGATAACTTGCCTACACTGCGCAACTTCTTGAACTCTTGCAAGCTCAGGACTGAGTTCTTTAGAACTGCTACAAAAGTAACATGGGTAAATTCTAGAAAAAAAAATATTAATTTACATTGTTGTTTGGTTTTTTTAATACCCACTCAAAGCATAGTCTACACAGATAAACACAGCCACCTCCCTATCACTGAACACGATGAATTACTCATACCTGTTGTCATTCAGTGTCACATTCCAAGGTATGATACCAGTTTCCTAAGTCTAAGTGCAGTAAGTGCATCTCAAATCACCAGAACTTTTCAGAACATAAGTTATTTTTAAATGCTAACAGTGGTATAAATTAAAGCTTAGCCAAAACTAATCATGCAGGACCTGTTAGGCACATTTTCAGGAGAGTGATAATAGAAATGGGTAGCTTACTGGAAGGGATTGTGCTGACAGATTTGAGTACAGCCACGTATATACACAAACACTTTCTCCACAGTAGGTGATGTTGCTCTCTTGGCACAAGCAACTGAGACTATGGAAAGTGAACAGCAAAATTTGCTTTTCTTAGAAAAAGATGAATTGCCTCTTCCACTTGAATTTTAAATACACTAAATGAATCAGTTCTGTAGCTCTAATCCCTGAAACAGAGCTTGACTGTTGGAAAGCTAGTCTAAGTGTCCACAGCTGAGAATGTGGAAATTGCATTCTGGGACATTGACTGCTTCAGTCATTTGGACACCTTGAATTAGAAAAACACCATGATATCCTGGGATTTGGTTGCAGCTGCAACTACCACCTACAAGAACCGATTTTGCAGACATCTATGTGTGCACCCAATCTTACTACCAACATACAGCTATGATACTTCTGAGGACAGTATATATATGGCAGTTAAGTTTAATGGGTGCAGATCACAGTCACCACATGAAGAACAAAGTACTGTCAATTGCTCAGAATTTGTTCCCAACTTTGTAAACAAATTGTCAATAATTCTAAAGTTGAAAATACATCTCAAAAAAGAAACCTTAAGCTAATCAGGCGAACCCTGAGACAGGAAAGGGGCTAAGCTCACCAAATAAATTGTTACTTAGAGCAAATAGTTCTCAGACAGCTGCATTCTTTTATCTCCTGTACTATCCTGCTTTCCTCTAAGTTTTTGTTAACTGACTGCAGATTCTTTGAGAGGTGTTGCTGTACCTTCTTAAGTAGTTTTTAGCACTTTGGGAATGTACCAGCAGAAATAAATAATAGCACCGTTACCACAAAGACAAAAGAAAAACAGCTTTGAATTAAGCAGTTAAATGAACAGATAAGAGCCTGCAGGAAAACATGCTATCAAAAGCTATAGGGCTTGAGGTATTATGTAAGTTTAGCTAAAGTTGAGGCACACTTTTTTTCCCTAGGAGTAAAATTGTTTTTCTAGCTTGTTCTTAGCACAAATCTAGTTGGGTTGAAGGAAAGCTCACTTGTAGCACTCAGGCTGCTGAAGTAGCACAACGTCCATGTTACAATCATACTGCAATCATGATGGTATCTCAGATTTTCACATCTCTAAACCAACAGCAGGCAGGATATAGGATTATACCACTAAAAAGAAATGTCATGGCATATTTTTTTTTTAATAATAAAATTCAGCCTTTGCTCCTTCTTAAAAAGCCATGCTTTCTATTGAGGAGCAAAGATTTTAATTTTTTTTTTTCCAATGTGAGATTTACATTGATAATCTTCCTTTTCAATTAAAAAAAGCATCTTAAGTATACTATCACTGTGCACAGAAATGTAAAAATTATTTACTTTCTTTGTTAAAAAAACCACCAACAAACCTTTCCAGCTCTGTTTTGATACAGTGATAACTGTACAGCTGTAAAAAGAAGTACCACAGGGGAAGATGATTCCTATTTTGGATGCACTCAAGCAGACTGAAAAAGCAGCAATGTAAAATGAATACCTTTTAAGATTGCAAGTTAACTGAAAGTCTTCGGAGGTTTAAAATTGTTCACATCATTCTATAAATGCACAAAATCCCTCCAAGGCAACTCTCTTGATATAGTCACCTAAGAATATTAATTTACAAAAATCTCTCTGATATTAACACATTTCAAATCCTAGATATTCATAGGAGTTAGTCTTGCACTAAAAACTGAACTGTGACAAAAGAAAGTATCTGCTTCACAAGTTAAATTTCCCTTTGTCTTTAAACTTAAAAGAGGTAAAATATGCTTATCTTAAAATAAGACTGCCTCTCTGCCTTCTGAGCATGTCTATACAGCTGTTTTGGACTGAAGCGAAATCTCTGCAGCATTATGCAGTCATGCTTCTTCCAGCTCACCTGCTCATGCACAATCGCTTTTCCTGCTGAAATCAATGGGACTTCTGCCTCTGATCCAGCCTCATCTGAATCATACCAACTAATTTCCTATCAGTTTTATTGCTAGTACGAGAGCACACGTGGCCCAGCAAGACCACCTCTGGTTGATTTAATTGCATTTTTACAGTACTATGCAATATATGTTTCATATGCAATAAAATAGTCTAGTTTCTACAGATATTATCCAAACTAGCATTACTTAACAAACTTTATAGGTAGTTCTTAAATTGACATACTTTAGCTCCACTGGGCTGCTTTTAACACTAAACTCATGTGAACTTATTTTTAAAAAATGTACATTACCATATTCAGAATTTTTACCCATTGTTCAGCATTTTCATTCAGCTTGCAAAGCCGACCAACAGAAGTGTTCAGAGAGCTTTCACAAACAGTTTTCTACAAATCTGGCTGGGGAAGTTAATTTCTATTAGGCTGCTTGCCCACAGCTTTTTGAACAAGTGCTAGTGGTAAAAGGTGAAGATATAACCCATTGGCAAAGGCAAGATACAACTCAGTATTAGCCCATTCACATAGAACAGAGCTTGCTTGATTTAGTTCATTGCCACTGATTCCCAACTCTGTAAACAGAGTTATAGCAGCTTGCTCTCAGGTAGGGTGATAACTATGACACAAGTGCCTTCCCTCTCTAGCCTGCTAATTCACCTCAAACCCAGCTCTCCACAGTATCTAGCAAACTGCTACCAGGCTCAGCAGGAACCACGAGAACAAAGTTTTTTCATGATCAGGCATCATCGACTCCCAGCTCAGAGGTTAAATGCCATTTCAGGAATTTTGTGACTTTGGGAAGTTATTTTTCAATTGGTACCTGTGACAAAGCCTTTATAACAGCAACATCACAGAAAGAAATTAATATTTACCTCAACACAAAGGAACCTCTTCTTTGGTATACAGCAGTAGCATGCATTCCTGATTACAAGAAAGGAATCAAAGGATGCTTGCCAAGTCTGCTGGCTAAACTATGAGCCTAGCAGCTAAAGGTTTCATTTCCTTCCCAGATGCTAATGAGAAAGAGGGTGGGACAGTGGCTCAGGTAAGAGAAACTGAGTCAGACTGGCCCACATTCTGATGCAGATGGTAGCAGCCCAAAGGGGACTGGGCTCCCTACTGTGGCTGCAGACCAGGTGTTACCTGCAGTATGTGGAGTGAAGCTCAGTCAGCTGTGCCTGCCTTGCTGCAATCACAGCTTCAGGTGCACTGAGTAGACTCAGCATTTTTATGGATATGAACCCAACACTGGTTCCTGAGCAACTACAAGACAGATTACACCTTCAGTGGGCAAAATGCCTTAGCATTATCATTCAGATGTGAAAAACCTGTAACGCACCAACAGGGAAAGTGAGGACTGGATCAAATCAGCTCAGCTGTTCAGCAATACAAGCACCAAGTACCAAGCAGCAACAGTACATGCAACACATCTTTCCACAGTTGTACCTCACTGCCCAGATGCCATTGCACTTCTGTTTGACTTTGCTATTGAGCCAGAATGTATACGTTAGAGCAGTCTATAACAATGCAGAATATCCTACATAGACACCGTACGTACTAGCTCCCAGGTAATTCGTGACAGATAAACAGTGTGCAAGACTGGCTTCCAAATCACTTACAGCAAAACAGAAATATAGTAAAGACTACTGAAGGAAGAACAGATTCCGAGTAATTCCAAAAAGAAGATATTTGCAAAGTTTCCCTTCTTTTTCCCAAATACCTGTTATTTGGTTCTGTTTCCCCTTCTTAAGTCTCAGTGAAACTCCCCTTCCCACTCACTCCCCTGTAAACAGAAGTATTAGTTAACAAGTTTCCTAGGACCTGGCTTGCCACTCTCAGTGAAACACCTTTTTAATTTTCCTCACACACAGAGATTCATTTACAAAACCATTTCCATTGAGAGTGTTTGTTGTACACCATACATCAAGATGTTCCCCTGTGCACATTTACCACTGTAAACCAGCAAGATGCCCAAATGGTAGCAATGCCCTTTTGCACCTTACTGGATATCTATGAATACCTGAACCAGTTTGTCCTTTGGCATCAGAGCCACTCAGCTGTGAATAAGTAAATGCTTCTGGTGTACAAACCATTGATTAGATCAATTGCCTTTACAATTCTCTGTGAGTGAATGCTATATACATTCACTAACTGATTGTCTTAACTGTTTCCAATTAGAGCTTAAATGTCTAATTAACAAGAAATGGACAGAAATCTCCACTGTTGACTTTGGAGGACTATGAAAAGAGGAAGAAAGTGGAAATGAGATAATATCTAGACAAAGATTTAGAATACCTAGACAGCATTAATGTGTATATATAAAAATATGTGTATATATATGTAAATATATATAGCATGGGTTTAAATTCTCCTGGCTTATTTCTCAACACATAGTTTCTCCTAGAATGTACCATCACTGGTTTCTACTGATTTCTGCTTGATTTCTGTTGGCTTCTCCTAGAAAATACAATCACCTTTGAATATAAAGTAACTGTAAAATAAGAACCTATAACACTTCAATCCACAGTCATTTTTGCTACAATAATAATCTAACATATTCATGGTCCTGGTATGTAAGTGTTTGGAAGCATCCTTGCAAGCAAATAACATATGGACCAGACTACATTTTTCCTTTAAAACGAATATATTATGCATTACTGATATTCCTCTTACAATGAATGAGATCGAGAAAAAGCAGAATAACAAACTCTACAACGTAAACTTAGTGGCTTCATTGCAAGTCTGAACAGTTCATCAATACAGATTATGAACTACTTGGATCGGCTTTAGAGCCAGTAGCTAAACACACTGGTAAATACCTTGATCGTGAACAGCAACAGCATTACTCTTCACTGTTCAAAGCAATTTTCACTTCTTGAGCAAGATTAGACTATACAACTGCCCAGAGCTATACAAATAAATGCAGTTTGGTGCTACCTAAAACAGAAATCTGCTGAGAAAGACATCTGAAACTGGCAATAGATGCAGGCACTGCTAATAATTTCTCTGCATAGATGGATGATGCACCAGAGACCAGCTCTTATCATAAAAACTACAATAGCAGATGTCAGTGAAATAATATTTAGCAATGACAGGGACATTCTACAAAAGTCAATGAGGGAAAAAAAAATATCTTCTCAGGTACATGTGAATGTTGTTAATCATAATTAAGGCAAGTGTGACAGTTTCTTGGCAACAGACACTGAGTTCCCTTCCCTGATGAGAAAATCCTGCAGGAATACTCTCTCTCTTTCATTACATCAAGGCTGCAGTTCTTTACACTAATATCCTCCACTTGGAACACTCCAAGTCATAGGGAAACTTTTGTTTTGTTGATTGCTTTTTGCTGGATAATCACATGATGACCTCCACAAAAGAAAGGAGCAAGTTTCTCATTAGTAAAATAAGAAGAGCTTTAAAAGCTAGTAATATAAACAAGCACATATACTATTGTAGACAGGGGCAGGAGAGTGGGGACAAAAGAGAGATTCACAGCATCCAAGTTAGGGACCTAACACTATCCAGACCCTCAAAGAAGATTCAGAGCACCAAGTGGGATAGCAAGGCATGACTACCCTAAAAGCAGAAAGTGAATGATAGTCCCTCTGAATGTGTATTTTTACTTGCATAATACGGTATCTATAACACCTAACAATGAGCACCTCTATGTAAATATTTCCAAGAAAGCAATTTATAGGTATGCTTACTACTGACCTTTCAGTAATTAGGGGATTGCCAATTCTTCAACAACAATAAAAAATTGATAATTTGGAGGGAAGGAAGCATTTTCAGAGAACTTTTTTTTTTCCTTTAAAAGCCCCCTTTTTGATGGCAAGGTTTTGGCCAGCTGCAAGTTTTTCATTCAAAACAAGTCACTTGTTACCATGATTCATCAATTTTTTCATAAAAGGAAAAAAACGTTGATTAAAGAATACTGAACCATTTAAAGAATACACTATAAATGCATGTATTAGCTAAAAGGGTTGCAAAGAAACATGGTTATGATTCTAAAAGAAGGTGTAAATACCACAGAGAGTAAAGAAATCCCTTACAGTATGTATAATTACATTACAGATAATTATATCCCAGTAATGAGGAAATTACAGTAGAACACCAGCAAAGCCTCTCACAATAAATTGCACAAGTTTATGGAACAATCTCTTCAGGTGAGTGTGTGGAACTCCCTACATCATCTGAAAGACATTAAAGACAGGAGATGAAACACATTCACAATGTGCTGTGGGGACAATACTGAGCTGGAAGGAAGATGGACTGGTCTTTTCCATTTCTCAATGCTATGCCATGAGCCTAGGAGTGGGGTTTAAAATCACCACCTCTGCTATCTTCTGATTTTGTTGTCTGTTCCTGGCTGTATCTCATGCTAGTGAGATCCCATAGGGTTTAGCAATTAGCATGAGGAAAGCAGTATGATAATCAGAAGAAATTAATGGTTTAAAAACATAATCTTACACTTCCCCTGAGACTTGTTCCATGCAACTGGATTCTCAAAGAAAAGAAGAAAAAAAAGAACAGGTAATTGATTCTTATTAAGAAAATGATCTGCCACAAAATGCTATCCATGTGAAAAAGATGTTAATTTTAAAGTGCTCTCAGAGTCAGTGTGAACCTAGTCTCTAACTAGCTTTCTAAGGAAGAGAGGCTAGGATCCTCATGCCACACTTCTCTTCTGCACCTGCTCAGAAGAGCCGAGTACAACATGGGTCTTCATGTGCTAACAAACAGCATCTGAAAAAGGGAGCAGGATGTGACAGTAAAATAGCAATCTCCAGGTTTTTATTAGCAATGTCAATGAGAAAGGTGGAGAAATGAGCATGCACTGTGTGCTCTTCTCAGTCATTTGTGTGGAGAAGCTAGGACAGCTCATGTGTCATGGATATTAGCAAACTTCATAAGCTACAAATTGTATTTAACTATGTCCAAAGCTGAATTTTTATACACTCCTTGGAAAAGATTGAGTTACAGACTTTATTCCCATGGTTAACTACACTATTAAACATGCGTGTTATTTATTCTGGCTTAATTTCCTCTTTCAATGAATTGATTAATAATGTAAAAAAGCAGTCACGTAAAGCAGAAACACCCCCCCACACACACCACCCCCTCAGTAAATGTCTGGTCTTACTGCAATGAGTATAGCAACTAAGTGGATCCCTTAGGGACTTTTCAAAAAAATTAAACAGTTAGAAACACTCAACCACTTCAGTCCAAAATAATGCTTCACATACTCAGTAAGACAATCCAGCTCTTAATTAAAATAGAAGACATTTTCAAGATCTCTGTTCAGGGGTGGAGGAAGTGTTTCATATATAGCATTTTGACAAGCTAGTACAGGTGCTTCAACTCCACATTTTCTTTATACAGTTTTATCTATACAATACAGGCGGTTATGGGGGCAGCATTTTTTTCTGTGAATTTGTTCATTAGTAGTGTCTGTTCACACAGAACAGCCTTGCCTCAAACATTTGCTCAAGTCAAAGAATAAGGCTGCATGCAAATTTTTGTTACTCAGTTTCGAAAAATTCATAGCAAAAATTAACGATGTAGTGCATCTTCCCATAACTGAACATCAGCTCGCACAATAGAAAAACAATTTGGACGTCTATGTGAAACAGCACCACCTGGTGATCTTTGTCATAATGACAGTACGTCTTTCAATGGGTACTCAAAAAGTTATATTTTTCTCTTTTCTTCCAACATCGTAAGATAAGAAGATTAAAAAAAGGTAGCGGACATCCCCAATCCTGAAAAGTTGTAGTTTAAAATTTATATAAAATATAAAAAAGTTAACATTAATCTAAATGTCAAGACCCCAAAATATTGCAGACAATCTTAAGAGAGGTAACCTTTAGAGTGGAAAAGTAAATTAAATTCTGCATTAAGTCCTTCATTTTTCTGTTTTTCTCTTTGACTGAAGTTTTGAAGCAGTGAAGTCAGCCATCCACATCCACTAATTTTACAAAAGATGGGGTTAATTCCATTCAGGTGTTTGAAAATGTTCATTTATACCCCTTTTTGACCACAGCTGCATCCCTAGGAGCCATGAAAAGCAAGGCCTCCATCCCTTTGTGAAGTTCTGCATCTGAATTCTCCCCTGTGAATCTTTTCCCTGCCACAGAAATTTTGTCTTTCTCCAGACAAGGTCTCTCCCTAACTACACATCTTCCTCCATCAAAATACAACCTTCCACTCTTTCTCCCATCAGCCTAATCTTCCCTTCTACATGAAGCCATTGTCTCACGACTATTTTTCTCCAGGCAGCAAGCCGCATTCCTCTTGAACCACAACAGAAACAGATTATGTCATGAGGAAACAAGTTTTGTTGTGGTTTTTTTTTGTTGTTTGTTTGTTTTTTAAAAGCACCTTGTATTGTAGCACAGCAAGAACAAGTCACTTGGGGAAGGCAGATCAGGAGGATAGGAGACTGACCTCAGCAAGAGACTGATCAAACAAAACTGAAATCAGCTACCTTCAAGAGACAAGTTTATCACTAGCCACAAAACCTCCCTTTTCATAGCAGCGAGACAAGCATTGACCTCCCTGCAGGAGAGGTGGTTGTTGGTGCTTCCTCGGGAGGCTCACGCTGCTGTTCCTTCTGCTGGATGGGACGTGAGGGCATGGACACAACACTTGCATCAGAGCATGTATGCACTTTACCTGGGAAAGCTGAGCTGCAGAATATTAACCTAAAGAGGCCTAATTTGAAGGGGTATCTCAGACATCAGGAATCTCTACACTTCTAAATAACAACAACAACAACTGATTTTTAAAACATATAGCTTACATTCTTCACAGACCTGGAGCCCCCTTACAGTCACCAGCTTGCAGCACCATGTCCTTAATAGCTCCAAACAAAGCATCTTTAGTATCACTCTGGGAAAAAAACCAGCAGAACTACTGTATTGAGAGAGATGTCAAAACAGTTCTTTTTCCCCAGGGACAGTCTGCCTGACTGCCCTGCTGGTTTTGTCATTTTGAGAGCTCAACACAACTCTATTAGGATGAATTTTGTCATAAGATAAATTGCATGCTCAAAATGCCTCCTGAAGTTTCAAAATCCACAATTAACAATTTCATATTCATAATGGTAAACATCGATACATCTTCCTCAGGAAGAAACTACCATTTGCATAAATTTAACGAGTACTTTAATACAGTGGTATTGTGGTAGCATACTCACACCACTCTCTCTCTTGTGAAGTCTGACAATATTTGCTAAAAAAATACTAATGGGATTGTGGTTTCTTAAATTATTTTTACAGGCTCTGCAAAACAACTAGATACATTCATGATTACAGGAGAAACATACCTAACCCTCAAAGAGCAGTAACACAGACATTGCTCTTTTACATTTTATAAGGCTGGACATTCAAGGCCAATGGAAACTCACATCACTTCTCCCTCCAGCATGAATTGTGTTGGTTTTTTTTCTTTTAATTTGTACTCTGCAACAGAATATTAACCTGCAGAAAAGCTACTAAAGGAGCCACTGCTTTTCCTATAAAAAAAGCAATCCCTTCTAAAATTCAACGTATTTAAAAGGAAAGCTAGATCCCAGGATGCAAATTTGTCAAATATCTTTCCCTGATGTCTAGTGCCATCTTTTGCATTTTGGCAAAAATACGAAACAGAAAAATATTCTCCTTGGTTTTGTTTAATTTTTCAGCACTGGATCCTTGTAGTATCTGCTTGAACTGAGTTAAGTTACTAGAAAGTTATCTGTGTGCTAGACTTCTTTTCCAAGCATTTGATGCCAAGTGTCAGTCAGCCCTCTGTCCTTAGAAGTAGATTTTGTAATAGAAACATAATAGCATGTGATTGTTTATGTGCTTGGATGGAAATAAAGGAGAAGGTCGTAGAGAACTCAGAGCTTGCAGAAGGTATGACTGATGCTCTCTTCTTTCAGAAAATACAGTAACTCTTCATGAAAAATTGCAGAAAGCATTTTGAAAGAGGATGCACAAGCAGGAAGAAAAATTCCACATGAGCTTTTATGGAACTGGAGATAACCACTTAGACCACAGATGATAAAGGTGCAAATGGAGTAGCACAGCTGGCAGTTTGATCCATTTTGTCCCAGACCATTATGATTATCTAATTATGCTCATTGCATACACTAAATATTTCTGATGTGTAGCACAGCCACCTTGCCCTCTTATTTATAAAAAATATTTATAACAGAGACATTCCAACAAGTCCAACTAACACTTATGTTATTAGAAATATTAATATTTTCTATTTCCTTTTATAAAGGAAGGATTAACACCAATATAAAAGAAAGAATGGCAATGAGCAGTTAAAATTGAAGTCTTTGATCCTCTGTCACGTGACTCACCAGGCCTTACTCCATAACACACTTCTCTGGTTCTATTAAATAATTCCATAATTTGCAGACTGAAAGGGTGTTCAGTACTTTTTGAAATACAAGTCACCTCAAAGTGTACAAAACTGACCACAAAAAAGAATCAGTCAAAACTGCTAGCCACATCAGAAAACAGTAGGGAAGGCTTAATGTTTTTCTGAATTTCCAAGAAATATGCTATGGTGTGAAGAGATACAGAATTTCAAAGCAGCTGGTTCACTGGTAGAGCTAGGATTTCTGCACACTGGAAAAACAAGTGTAAAAGGAAATTTTCCATAACTGTATAAATGAACAGCATCCACCCTCTGAAAGGCAATATGCCATTAGCTTCTGACATATTGATGCTGTATTATTATCAAGGATTTTTCTAAGTTGTGGCAACAGTAAGCAGCAATTTTTGGACTTCAAAATTAGAGACAGGCTGTGAAACACCCACTGTTCTCCAGCATTCTTTTCCTTACCATCTAGTTTGTATTTTTATTATGAATACTGTGTTCAACTTGTAATTTTCTAATCAACTGAAACAGCAAAATACTGATTAATCTAAATGATAACATAATTATAATGAAATCAGATGCACCACTGATTGAAGGCAGACACAATCTGAAGAGAGTGATTGGTGCCTTAAAAATGGCATTCTTGGAATAACAACAGGGAACCTAAAAGGATTTTTAATGCTAATGTTACAGCTGATAAGTAAATCCTATGACATAGAGCTATTTAGAAAGATAGAGAGAAACAAGATTGGGGTGGAGTTTTTTGGTACAGAATCTCTTAGTTTTTTGCCTAAGAAGTCTCATGGATGAGGAAAAAATAACTCAGTAAAGGATTTTTATTATTAAAATGTTTTGTCTACCTCTTTTTCCAAATCACTCCAACCACATCTTTTATCAAGATCACTTGAAATTTCTGGGTTGTTTTCTGACCTGGTAAAGGAAATCTAGTTTCTCCCAAATAAGCTTTTGGTCATCTAGAAAAAGAGACACTTACATCTCAGGTAGCTTCTGACTGATCTGGAAATCATAAAACTAAGTTAAAAATGGTGGGGAAGGCTTTTTAATTATTTTTTTTTAACTGGTCCTGATTTAAGTTGGGTTTTCACAACTTCTAGCATTTCTCCTCATTCCGGGTATCTAATGACTTTTTCTTTTTTCTTATAATTTTTAAATGAGTAGTGATGTACTCAGGTGATGATTTAAGAAGTCGTAGCATTCTTTAAAAAAACAACTAAATAAAAGAAACCAACCAAAAACCTAGACTAGAATTAGGTGGCAATAAGATCACTAAAACTAGCAACATTGTAGTGTAAACTTTCAAAGAAATCAACATTTTTGTAGTTCTGGCCCTTCATAGGTCTAGATTCCATGTTTTAAAAAAATACCAGCCACTAAACTTTAAAACAAATATAACTAAAAGTTTTAAGAGACTATGTTTAATCCAAACATAAGTCCTCTGTAAACTAACAGGGAAAAAAAAAAAAACCAAAACCCAAACAACTTATGCATTAAATTGCTATTTTGAAAATGAGAGACTGAACACCACAGCTACAGAGCACAAGCGTAAGATCATAAAGCATTAAGACATGTGCATGCTCTGTTGCTGCAGTTCCACCCCATGTCCTGCTTCCAAGTGACACTGAATATGTCATTCTCCCTTCCTTATGTCCTAAGCTGTTTGATTCAGGCCATGGGCACGGGAAATGAATCTCACTCTACATTTGTTCACACACACACACATTTTAATTGTGCCAGAAAAATGTTTGCAATGCAGGTACCATATCATAATGTCCCAGAGTAAACTCCCTACCTCATTTATGTATTTCTTGTTTCCTCAACCGATTCCAACGTGAGTAATTTAATTCCCACTGCCTAAATTCCTTTTTTGGTAGCTGAATACCATGTTAGTGTCCACTACATTACTCCAAATTCCAGAGTCAGTAACTGCACTGTCACAGAAATGAGAAAGGGACCCCAATTACAACTGTATGAGCACTTGAATGTTGCAACAGGCTTTTGATCCACCCTTTTATGTTGCTCATTACTCAAATTCCCTTAGGGCTTAGCCTTTTTGTTGTTGTTGGTTTTGGTTACTTCAGCTTCCATGCAGGTTTTAGATAGAGATTCCTAAGTTTACATAACATCAGTTCAGCTCTGATTCAAAGGTGATTTATCTGATTGTATAAACAAAAGGCTGAAGCAATTTTAAATTTAACTTCTTTTTAAGTCTTCTTACTGAGGATTCTGTAAGAAGTACAGATAGGTCATTTTTCTAATATGATTGTTTCAAGTCAGCAAACTGAGCATGGTGATGATGCGTTTTGAATTTGCTGCTCAAGCACATTTTATGGACACTTTCCAATGCTGGATAGACCTAAAGAATTTTGACTGGTGAAGTAGACCAAACCAACCATTGTCCACCTGCTAGGTCATTTGCCTCTATAGCAAATAATTTTCAAGGTACAGATAACTTGCAAGCCATTGAATACTTACACCCAAACAGATTTTAATACAAGAAAGAAATACCTTGGGATTTCCTTTCTTCAGAATAATCACTGTCTGTAGCGTTTGTTATCAGTAGCTGAAGTTCCACACCAGACTTCCAGCCCACCCCCTTTTTCTCTTTAGAGCCTCTGTTATCACTAACAGAGCAATCTGTAATCAAATACAGGCTAATCATTCTGATACAACTGCATCATACTGAAGACTGCCTCATGTGAAACCTGAGTTTTCTGAACTTATCTTGTGTCTCCCATAACATGAAACAATTAAACATGTGCTGCATTAATTTTATTAATCTTTAATAGATGATAATTGGAATTAGGTCTCCAAAGGGAGGGTTTGAGTGTGTGTTTACCAACAGAAGAATGACAATGATTGATCAGAAACTAAACCAGAATGTTTAGTCTAATTACTTTGTTGGTTATCTGAATATAACTCACATTTTATTTAAAATTGTTTGTCTAGAAAAACAAGATTGCCACTGGAAACAAGAAATCCCTTAGCTTTCTTCTTTCCACTGGCAATCTGCTAACAGCAGCAAATTACATTCAAATTGCACATCAACTAGTATTAGTATTAATTGTAAACTACCTCAGTTCACTTAATTGTGGGCATAATGAAGTATTACAATTAGCCATAATATATTATTTAAATAAGAAATATCAATATTATTTAGAGCAGGTGCCAATTACGGCAGGCAGTGAAATATGCCACCAAAAAGAATTTCAATTAGAAATTCAAGTTCACCAAAGACAAAGGTCCCCGTCACTCTGGTAAAATGGCTAATGGCACTAATGCCCACCACCTCTGTGGGGAAAGAGAGGCTAACTTGGAGCTCACCTGCATTTTGCACTATGGATTTCACAGGAGTTCTGGAGAGGCATGTTATAGACACAGCTGCAGACTGCTGCAGAACAGGTTTATACAGCACTGTACAGGAGAAAGAGATCACTACATAAAACCACTAGGTTCAAGATGCTAGTGTACTGTTATTTGATCTTAAAATTACTTGGGTCAAAGTCTACATTTCATATCTGTACAGTCACTACTGTTTGAAATTCTCTTTGCTTAAGAATATGATAAATAAAAAACATAGTTTCCAATGGATTTGGATGCAAAAACTCTAGGGCTAAATACTTACATGCCCCTTTTTCAGTACTTTAAAACTTGCAAGATTAATTTCTGGTTTCCCAGTTCTCTGCAATTTTTAGCAAAGTAGTAAAGGCTGAAGTTTAAATCCCCACTGACGTAAATTTGGATTAAAGATGCTTAGCTCTCCTAAAACAAATTTATCTAGTTTAGTGTTTCTACTCCCAGTTCTCTATCAGGATAAGGACATTCACTCAAAATACTCATGTCAAACTTACTGTTTGATAGCGTAACCCATGTTTTTGCCAAATACATTTGTCTTTCCAGTAAAGAAATTGCACCCAGCAGAACAGTATCTGTCAAAGTGGAAACAAGGTGCATCTATAAAGCGACCTAGACTAATTTATACTAGTTAAACTTTATACTAAAGACGACTTATGCTAGAGCTGCCAAAATCTAAGTTTTTTAGCTTTCATACATCCTTCCTGCTTCATATCTCAGTTTGTAAATTTATAAAGTAAATGTAGCAACACAAGGTTAGCAAAACATGAAAAATCTCAGGGGAAAAAGTCAAAATAAGAAATATGTTCTGTGTATTCTATGCTTCCCAGAAATGCTCCTGGGATACGCTGGACCCTAAAATTGGGGTTGTTAAATGAATATTGCCAACAACAAAACATAGCATCAGTGATTTTTTTAATTTTCCAAGTATTCAAAAGCATTAGTCAGTTCCCGACATCACATTGCAATAACACAAAGTAAGGAAAAGATTTTGATTAGCTAGGAAAAGTTGAAGAGAAAAATTGCAAGCTGAAATATGCTGCAAGTATGCTCAAGTTTCAGCCACAGGCCCATAGTGATAGAACTTTTCTTGCTGTACATTACGATAATTTCAGTATACTACAATTATGTGCCTAATTAAAATTAAGAAATTAGAACACAGTTAAAAGGAATGATATTTTGCTCACAGCTAATTTCATTAAAGTATTAATGAACAGGACTTATTTTATGGCTAGAGGGCAACTACTTTCTGCAAAGTACTTCCATGCTAGCTAATTTATTCATGCATGAAAAACAATCCAATGAGAAATGAGCGAGACGGGAACTGCTGGTCCTAATTAAAATATTTAAAACACCATGTCTATTCTGTTCCATCTAGCCAAAGACCTAAGCTAGGAGCCAGCATGATACCAATTAACATGGAACAAGCAAACACACAACACCCACAGATTCTGATTAAAGTGCATATTATTGCGCCATACAATATATTGTTCTACACATGTATGTAAATGTTTAATTAACCCATGTCTAAATCTCTGTAATGTTCAGAAACTGATACTTTACATCCTAAACAAGTGACAATCAGACTGCATGATATTCACTTTTATTTGTCACAATGCTTTCTCAGCAAACTCATTGGAGTCATCCTGCAATTCACGCAGTAAGGTATTTCTTAAGGGAGGGAGGGGAGGCAGAAGCAAAGGAGGAAAAAGGAACAGGCAAAAGATTTTCTTCTCTGCATTTTAGACAGCAATGAGATTGCTGGTTGCCAAAGGCTTGGAAATGGAACGCAATGTTGGGTTAGCCTCAGGTAATACAATATTTTTCATTAATAATTGAAGGAAGAGCCTGGGACTAAACCCATTTGTCAGTCTTGGACGGCGGCAACAAAAACAAAATAAAAACGCTTCCTTTATAAACCAAAGAGCTGTTTGTGGGGGAAGAACCCAAGGGATGGTTCCCACTAGAGAAGAACACTGTAAAGGCTCAGAGAGAAGTTGGAGACTTGCAAACTTAGTAGAAAGCAGGATCAGAAAAAAACAGAAAATGCTCTAAACTTTACTTCACACATAGATGAGAAAAATCTGAGTTCAAGGAGACTTGAAAAAGCAGACATTTGCCTCAGTTTGCACCATCATAGGTCTTCCTTTTTGAAAAGTTTCTAGTGGTTTCCCCCCCCCCCCTCAGTTAATCTTCAAGCATTTCATGAGAAATCCAGCTCCCCAAGAGGTTTTACTTCTGCTTTTCTATTCTGTTCCCCTACAACACTCATATACCAGTTTCTTCATTAAATGCAGCAAATGCAAGAAATTAAATAGCCTTCTCTTGCTTTTTCTGGCTGATTGGGTAGACTTACTTTTGCCCTTCCCTAACTGACAAGATTTGCAACCTGTTGATGGAAGTGTCAAATAAAAAAGATCCCACAGAAATCCCGCTAGAGCAGCTCTTATGAAAATTATTAAACCATGGAAATCTGTTAGCACAGCCAGTACTCATCCAAATTAATGTGTACTCAGTCTTCCTGCACTGGCTGCAGATTGGTGAGTTAGTAAGACAAGAGTGAGCTCACACACACTCTGATTCTTCCATTGTATTTTGTGCCCTGGACTTGGTCCTCACCCTTCTCTGATTCAAGGAAAAACACTGAGAGCTCTAATCCTCCAGAGAGCCAGGGATGCAGATACACGGCCAGAAGAGAAACAGTCAGTCTGAGTCTGAGCCCGGAAGCTCAGAAAGACTGATGGTTTGGAAGGCAGATGAAGCTCAATGCAGAGGACAGTGAAAGTGAAAGGCTGCAAGGAGCTTTGAAGGAAGATGTATAGGCCAAAAAAAAATTCAAGTTGCTGGCAGAGGGACTGAAGGGAAGTATCTGTAGGGGAAAAGAGCAAATAGAAGATCAGAGAAACAGAGAAGAACAGAAAGACAGCAAAGAAAACACAGTGTAAATCCAGTGGAAGCAGACATCCTTATGCCCATGCTTAACAAGAGACATGAGCACATCTTCCAGCTCAGGTGAACGAGGAAAACAGAAATACTAATGAAAGAACAGAATAATCACCCAGAAGGAAGTACTGAAATGAACTGTGGTTGTGTTACAGTGCTGGGATACAAGTCTGATAGTTCAAATTCAGCTCATGGCTTTGCCTTACAATGTTAGGTAGCACATCTAAACTGCTCTATAAAAATGCCACCTGTGCTTCGACAGTACTAGTTTGCAGTCAGGGAGTTATAACTTCCCATGAAACAGATTTGCATGAAAATCAGTAACAGCAGCCACCACTGCTGCTGCCGTTTACTGAAAGTGAGCCAGAGATGCTGGTCGCTTCACGTAGAGACTGTCTCATACAACATTTGTCAAGTGCCTAGCTCAGTTTCTCTTTACCAATCAGCTCAAGTTGTCTAGGCTCTGCCATAATACAAATAATAGTAAGTGTGGGGTCACAATGGTACATCATTAATAAAATGGGCTGTAATCTCTTGGAAAGATTTCACTGCAGTTAAAAATCAGGATTTTTAAGGACCTGCAGAAAATTCCTCTTCCCTTTGGAATATCCCACTAAGAGGAAGCTAATGAACAAACTTTACAGAATGAGATGTCTAGAGGATTTTTCTTTTCCTCCCAAGCAAGTTCATTCAAGTTTAAATCAGAATGGATTTTAAATTTAAATGCTAATACTTACAAATGTCAAATTCTATCTTTTCCCTAAACACCGAAGGCAAAAGTTTGTGGGGAAGGGAGGAGAAAAGTAACAAAAGAAAAAGAGATATTAAGCAACTCGAAAAAGGACAAGAAACTACCTAGCACTATTAAAATCTCTAGGAACTCCTACCTTTTGAAATCTTTCTTTTAAAATTACAGTTAAATTTAAAAAGGGAAGATCCCCATCTTGCTTTCTACTTGTTTGTTTAGGATTTTGACAAAGTAACATTAAAAAAAAAAAAAGCAACTTACTGTGTTATAAAACCTCACAGCCATGTCAACTTCAGCTACAACTTTTTTACATATACTGGCACAAACTGGGTCAAACCCATGCAGTGGTAGAAGAACAGATAATGTAGGATATAATTTAGTAGTGATGGCAGTCTGGTGGCATTCCTCCTGGACTCAACACTGTACTACAAATACACTTGCAAGGTGTTGAAAAGGCAGGAATATTAACAGGGAAGAAAGAGACCGTGAGAGAAAGAGAGCGCGCAAGGGAAGAAAAGGGATGCCTGGTGATAAAACCAAAGGGGATGAGAGGTGGAATCAAACAGAAATGGTAAGGCCAAAGAGATCTGAAAAGGAACAAAGAAAAGATGTTCATAAGGGAGGAATGTGGGGATTTAGGAAAGAAAAAGGAGATGAGTTTTAAAAGGTAAAAAGAACAGTCAACACAAATGAGAGGAGTGCTTAAACAGCCATAGGGAGTGCATACTGAAGCCAGGACAGTAGGACCATCTTAAAAATAAAATAAAATAAATTTCCTCTAACATCCCTAACCTTTGGATTTAAAGGCCAATCTCTGTTCAATCTCAGTTGCTATCAGTACTACCTACAGTGCTGTTGATCAAATTAGACATTCCAGTAAAACAAGGGTAATTTTATTGGCTTTCGTACACATTCCTTATGGCTGTTTAAGCACTCTTGACTGTTTTGCAAACCTTTCTTTAGCCTGTAGTGTCTTCTGTGACAAAATAATCCCATAGCCTCCTGAAATGTCTTCAGTCTCCACGTATGTATTCTGGTCTATTCTACCAATTTAATCAGTGAGTTACATTGTACATCCCACTCCAGTCTCTATCCACTGCTGAGTCTATCCCTGCCATGATAGCACAAACAAGTCAGATTCAGGATCCAGCTTGGTGTACCAGGCAGAAAGATGACTTAAGGCTACCTCAGTCCATCCTCACTTTCTATTATTCTTGCTCTCAGCACAGTACCTGGCCAAGTATATGTCTCAGGACCAATGCACAATAATTTTCAGACATCATCATTGTTGTAAGTTTATTGCCAGCTAATGTTGTTTCTCTTTGTCGGTATTTTTAGTGCTGAACTGGAAAAACATACAAATAGGTCCCCTGGTTCCATACTCTAAAGCCTGGAAAAACACCTTTACAGCCCATAGGAGACTAAAAGTTGTTGTGGTTCTCCCCCCCGCCCTGGACTCTTTTAAAACATTAGCTGCATATCACTGAGTGGTAATGCATTTGGGACCCTTGGAACTCTATACATTTAAGGTAAAATCATGTCTAATGCTAAATAATTCTGCTGCCTGTCCTATTATACTTCACAAGGGATCCACTTAAAAAGATCTTGTGTCCCATGGTAACCACTGAGGGAATTTTGCTGCAAACTACTCCACATGGAAACAAGACTGCTCACTCAGTATGACTGGCAAGATTAGGACCAAAGAGAGGTCTGCGCTGGTATATTGGGTTTGTCTGGCAAGGTTTTGGTAGTGGGGCACATTACAGGGGTAGCTTCAGTGAGAAGCTGCTGGAAGCTTCCCCTATGCCTGACAGAGCCAATACCAGCAGGGTCTAAGACGCACCCACTGCTGGCCAAGGCCGAGCCCATCAGTGATAGTGGTAGTGCCTCTGTGATAACATAGTTAAGAAGGAAAAAAAGTTGCAGGGCACACAGAAACGGCGGCCAGGGAGAGTAGTGAGAACATGTAAGAGAAACAACCCTGCAGACACCAAGGTCAGTGAAGAAGGAGGGGCAGGAGATGCTCCAGGCACCAGAGCAGAGATTCCCCTGCAGCCTGTGGTGAAGACCATGGTGAGGCAGGCTGTCCCCCTGCAGTCCATGGAGGTCCACAGTGGAGCAGATATCCACCTGCAGCCCGGGGAGGACCCCACACCAGAGCAGGATGTATCCAAAGGAGGCTGTTACCCCATGGGAAGCCCACGCTGGAGCAGGTTCCTGGCAGGACCTGCGGATCTGTGGAGAGAGGAGCCCACGCTGGAGCAGGTTTTCTGGCAGGACTTGTGACCCCTGCAGGGGACCCACACTGGAGCAGTGTGCTCCTGAAGAACTGCACACCGTGGAAAGGACCCACGCTGGAGCAGTTCGTGAAGAACTGCAGCCTGTGGGAAGGACCCATGTTGGAGAAGTTCGTGGAGGACTGTTTGCCATGGGTGGGACCCCACGCTGGAGCAGGGGAAGAGTGTGATGAATCCTGCCCCTGAAGAGGATGAAGCAGCAGAGATAATGTGTGAGGAACTGACCATAAACCCCATTCCCTGTCCCCCTGCACCGCTGGTGGGGATAGGTAGAGAATCCAGGAGTGAAGTTGTGCCTGGGAAGAAGGGAGGGGTAGAGGGAAGGTGTTTTGAGATTTGGTTTTATTTCTCATTACCCTACTCTGGTTGATTGGTAATAAATTGAGTTAATTTTCCCCAAGTTGAGTCTGTTTTGCCCGTGACGGTAATTGGTGCGTGATCTCTCCTGTCCTTATCTTGACCCACGAGCCCTTTGTTATGTTTTTCTCTCCCCTGTCCAGCTGAGGTGGGGAGGGAGTGATAGAGCAGCTTTTGTGGGCACCTGGTGTCCAGGCAGGGTCAATCCACCTCACTTGTTTTGTTTTTTTTCCTTGTTTTCTGATTCACCCCGTATAAGCATGAATGTGTACAACTACTCACAATATGCAATTGGCTTCATCAGTGTTGAAGAGCCTCTCTGTTATTCAAACAGCCCATATACCAAAAGCTTTCACCTTGTCTCCAACTCTGGTTGAAGTGAAGGAAGTTCTTCCAAAAAGTCTGTGGACTTTTTGTCAGTAAGGTATAGTCTCTTTGCAAAGACCTAATCTTTTCCTTGAGATTTGCAATGGAATTTGAATAGCCTCTGTATGCTGCATACAGGGATAAATGTCACCTCTCCAAATTAGTGGTGACAGACAAACCTCTAAAGAATATACCTCTATGGATTTTGTTACATTTGGGGGATTTTTAAAGACATTGCAGAGCCAGTGTTTATCCCAGATGCCCATTTTTCTGCACTCTCTAGAAGGAGATAGTGGTTTCATTTGTGTTCTCAATTAAGCAGCGTAAGTTAATTTCAACATTCTGAACTAGTGAGAGCAAAGAGCAAACTTCAAAGAAGACACCACATTTTTATGCATCTTTAGCCAGACAAACATTAGCCCTTTTCCCTAACTGAAGCAGCTACACTAAAGAATGTTAACTTACTGTTTTCTAAATATGCAGATGTTCTGTTGTCATTGTTTCATAAAGTAATGAACTGCTTCTTAATATTTAATAAACCTTGCATGCTGTCCCCAGGCAGGGAGCACAGACTGTTGATAGCCAGCTACTAAATGTCCATTAAAATACAGTATTTCCCCTTAAAATGTGCTTAACAAACAAGTTATATCACCTGCAATGAAATGTGAATTGTTTCAGCCACAAAACTGAAATACTCTCATCCTGCAAGAAACCTAGATAGGTAGCAGGGAAAGCTAGTACTTCCTGCACTCTGATCTGACTCAGATAAAAACCTTTACCCTGTGACAAATGTTTGTCACTAGTACCATTCATCTCAGTCTGCTGTATGGCAAAATGACAGACCAAAGGATGATATAGTCAAAGAATGCTACAGAGAAGCTATTTAAAAAGGTGGTTTTTGGGAATCTTGTTTATTGTCTCTTGTGTGCAATGCAAGTCATAACATATTGCAATAATGATCTTCACTAATTGGATACAGAAGTCATTAATACAGAACAATAGCATTTGTACACTTTAGTACTGGCTTTTTATGTTCTAAAAGCAAAAACTAATGCTAATGAGATTTTATAGAAACGGGGAAAAACATTAAAGCAACTCGGACTAGACATTGCCCTTTGTGGTGCTGCCACATTAAAGGGGTCCACCTATGCATGGGATTCTGTGCTGGACTTTTGCCAGACGGCCTTGAAAAGTGGAAGACATGTCAAAGTGCTGTGTAAGAAAGTGCTACGCAAAATGCAGGAAAGTCCTAACTACTCTGCCTGATCAACACAGGTGTGCAAAGGCCACATCAACAGAGCTGTTATGTATCCACAGTTATTCAGTAAAATCATCTTTGTCACAAAGATGTCACAAAAAATAATCTGCTCACAAATATCCCTACTTTGCCAATACAGCTGTCATCGGTTTCAAATAAAAGAAAAAAGGTACATTAATATCAAAAGACAAAGATGAAGTCATCATAAATATATATGGAAGATAATTATTCCACCAAAGCCCAGTGTAGCTGGCAGGCTTTGGCTTTATAGGAAACACAGAAATAGGAAAAGGATAAAAATGGTGCTTTTAATTGAAAAATTTTAGAGTCTTTAAAACTGATCTAAACTAGCTCTGTAAGAATTTTGTAGACTGAACTTTGGCTTTTTAGGCTGTACTTCTTGGTGTCTAATTGGTTCAATGCCTGAAGAGAGGGAACAAACACGATTAGAGAAAAGCACGCTGCCTTTTGGCATCAAGAACCTCTTTGAATCTTGAATATCCCTTAAAAGTGAATTGGATCCAGCTAGCTAGTCCAGTGCTTTTGAGTTACAGGAGCCTGAATGGGCTACATTTATTAATTTAAAAGGTTGCAATAATTATAGGGTCAATCTTGCCTAGATAAACGCACATGGAATACAAAAAAACCTGACATGTATTCCCTGCAAGAATGCAAACAAAAAGGGAAAAAGTTTGTATGAGACATTACTGATTTATTCTTTCACCAATCAATATATATTGGCCCTTTTCTGCAGCAGTATGTGATCATGTGAACCTGGGGTCATATCAATATGCAAGCCCTAACTGACTAGGAAGCAAATTGGAAATAAAAATGTTCTAAAAGGCTTTTACTCTGACATATCCATGAAACAAGCAACCACCACACATTGCAAAGAAAAAGCATCTGCTACAAAAATCCAAAATAATAATAAAGGTTTATATTTTGTATTTCTTGTCAAAGTACCACCATCCCTTATTTCTCATTAAGATTTTAACACATCTGTTTGTATACCAAAAACCTAACTATAACTGTATATTCTGAAAACAATCCTACTCTAACGAGCTATATTCAACCTGTGGAGCTTTTAAAGTTTTAAAAAGGTGCGCAACAGTAGCTTTCCTGTGATGTTCTCAGAGATGCAATTTTGAAATCAGGATGCTATCTTTGCTCCTGGTATTTTTCTGATCAAGTGAATTAGAAATACAACCATTTGAGTTATTCATAGGTAATACACTGCATGAGACTAGACATGGAGGGAGTTTGCATGTTTCTGAGGAAGGAAGAAAAAGAGGAAAAGCAAAGGTGTTTTTTTCCCTTCCCATAAGCAAGAACACAGTTGTTCTGTATCTTTCAAGTGAGAGATCTAGTTTCTGATTTTATAGAGTAGCTTGAGTTGGATAAGCCAAAAGCCAGTGAACTTCAGATGCTGGGAGGAAATCATGGAATCAGGTATGTTAGTACTGAAAGCACAAAATTGCATTGTAGCTGGTAATTTTTTTTTCTAAGTATTTAAAAACCATTAAAAAGATGATGAACCTTTTTAGGAACTCAATTTTTATCATTCAGATATACTATGTCTGCTGGGGTACTAAGGCCTTGAATATCAGCAAGAAACTGATAGTTTTCCCCACCTGTGACCTTCTAGCAACTGCTGGATGAAAATGCCCAATCGGCCACGTTTGGTAGGCTGACGTATGGTTCTCCATGTGATGAACTGCTGGGATCAGTAGTTCTCTTCTGTTATTGTCCTTTGGTAAGTCTGCTTATAAATAGGTAGGCATGGATAGTACTGCTCCATGCTTAAAGCCGAGGTCTAAAACCAGAAGATGTATCCACAATCAGAAATAAGAATTAGAACACAAGCCGAAGTTCAGGAAAGGTGTGCCATATCCCTGGGCTATGAGCAGCATCCAGCCAAGCAGGAAGGATGGATGCTGCTGCTCTTGGCAGCCCACTGCAAAGTGACTCTTCCAGTGTTTACTACAGTTTAATCAGGGACGATGTAGATATAAACACAACTTTCTCATTCTGAATAAATGAACTGGAGCCAGACTACTGCACTGCTATATAATAAAAAGGTTTTGTTTCTTAGACAATTCACTGGGCTCCTCAAACGTTGCACCAAGCTCCTGACAAGAGATCACCTCCTGCGAGTCCCTGACCAACAGCAGCACTCAGTTTCCAAAGGGAATTTCTGCCATATAAATAACTAGACACACTTTTTTTTTTTATACACTAAGGTTGACTGGGGCGTATTATGGAGGAAAGTAGTTTCAATCTTTGAACTTTAGAAAACAAACACTTATCACACATCAAATTGCTTAGTAATTCAGAGACCTTGACACCTCAAAATCTTGAGCTTATAAAAGACTCCCACTCTGAGTAGATACTGTAATTAAGATAAATAATAAAGAACTGGGTATTGAGTAAAAGTTATAGCTTACAGTAGTAGGCAGAAAAAAAACCCTGAAGACTAATATTAAAAGGTTGAATCATGTACCAGCATCAAATTTCTGAATTTCTTCAGCTTAATAATGATCTGCAAGTTCTTCAAGACAAACTCATTTGAAAGTTCCTAGCACTAGATGCCTCTCTGTCCTATATTTAGAATTTTTTCTAGCACAATATGTCTCAAAAAAATCCTGCTTACACAAAAAGGCTCGTACAGCAGGCTATGAAATTGTGTGTCCTAATGGTAGATTTCCATGACACTACTTCCAGCTATCTCAATATGTATGGATACAATTAGACAACTTCTGTGAAGAAGGGTCTTCAAGGCAAAGAAAATAAACCCTAAACAGCCTGAATTGAATAATGAATGAGAAGTTTTGAAGCTTCCAAGCAAATAGAATGGCTGACTGCCTGTGGAAAGCAGAATCTTGAATAAAGATGCCATTGGTGCAGCAGTCAGAATCTATCATTTAAAGACCTTACACAGCACTCATTACACACAAAGAAGTCTATTGAAATTATATTGCTCAACCTTACAGGAGTGTTCCTGGGTAAGGAATGCTGAATAGGGCCCTAGTGAGTCAGTGAGTTGTTAGTAGTGAACATCAGCCCTACTGCTCCTTAATCTACCACTAGCAAAAAAACTCACCAAGAACAACTTTTCTTCTTGCCCTCGTGATGTGACTGAGTTTGATTTTAAGTCTACAAGTAGTTTTACTCATACCTATAAATTTATTCTTTTATCTCATAGACAAAGACATGAGCCCAGTAGATTTTGAGAATCTTCACACAGACATCTTTGGTCTTCATTATAGGTGCCTATACTAACACTCTGCTACTTGTGCTGTGGCTACAATCAGATTTTGAAAGATCAATATATGTATCCCACATGTCTGCAAGCACCAACAGTTGTAGTAAGAGCATATATCTAAAAGAAAAGATTCTAAATTTCTAAAAGCATTTTATCACCTGCCTGGTTGTGATTTGGTAGCCTTAAGAATTTTAAAAATATAAAGCCTACTTTGTTTTATCCTTGACCTTAAAGTCTCATGAGGAAGTATCTGACTCTGCCAACGCCCTTAAATGAAGATCATATTTCATTTTCATAAGAGTCCATATAGAGGTAGCTTCATTTTCCTACCACAGTGTTATAGCTAATAAGCTCTTTCTCTTGAGGAACACCTGGGGAATATCATCTTCCAAAGTGGAAGATGTCTCAGAAATTAAAGAATTGCAAGTGCTGATTGGCTGTTGATAATATTAGTTGTCAATAATTAATTTATTTAAGAAGATATCTGATATTTTATTTAGCAAATAATTAATTATTCCTATAAACAATCATTAAAAATATACACATGCTGCATAAGCTGGAGATACCCTAAGCGATGATCCAAACAGTAAGCCTATCAGAAGAACATGTCAACAAGCCTATCATCAAAATAGCCCACTCCACCAGCCACAGATGCTGCATTCTTATTATAACTTGGATTAACTAAAAAAAAAAAAATATATATATATATATAACCACTACTAGAATTTTAAGTAGAAAACAGCCTTTTTTTTATTATTTTGATATCACAAAAACCATTAGAGACAACCTTCTCCCTCTGAACAAAAGGACTTTCTGTATGTACTGTAACTCTTTTCTCTGTGGGTTTGAAATTACACACAGTAGTGCCAAAGGTAAGTCATTTCTAGAGGTTTAATACATTCCTGAGGTTTTTTCTCTTTTTCTCCCTCTTGTGAAATATATTTGTGGCCCACAGCAATCACTTTAGACTTTTTAGACACGTCCGGATAGAGATAGATGACACAAGTAATCTACTTATCTTCCTTTTCCATCACCAATAAAAGTGACAGCCTGCCTAATTAGGCCTAATAAAGCAGCAGCCAAGAGAGGGGCTCCGCAGCGATCTAAAGAGAAATGGCATTGACCCACAGATACAGGTGCCGCCTTGAGGCAGTACTGGTATTGCTTTATCTTCAACACATTACATCTAGCTCATACCATATTCAAATGCAAGTAGCATGTTTTTCTCCTCGATTCTTAGATCAAGAACAAAAAAAAAAAGAATCTCATCTAATCAAAAAAGGCACTGACAATTTTTCAGCCTCACATTAAAAGCAAAGAGTCATTCAGAACAGTGCACTCCATATTCTATTTTATAATATCACTTTAAGCTATTTCTTTGAATCACAGACATTTCTTTGTTAAGAAGGAAAATCAAAAATTCATCAGAAGAAGTTCTCAGGTTTTTTTTCCTTTTTTTCCCCACCCCTTTTTTCCTTTCTCCCTCCCCCCTCCCTCGAACAGGGCTATTGCATGGGGTTTTTAGCTGGAACCAACATTTATAGAAGTTAGGGATCCTTAAGCAATTATTAGCGGTGAGAGTTTGACATGCCTGAGAGTTGTCAACAACTGACTTTATTTAAAGTAGAAGGAAAGGGAAATAAACGGTGCTCTCAGCAAATTAGTACACAGCCTTGCAAATTAAAGATGTAGTGTTTTTTAAACAAGGAAAAAAGTGAACTTTGCATGAAACAGCATTTTAAGTATATCTTTGTAAAAATTATCAGATTGTCAAATGGCATGAAAGTAAACCAAGTCTGCAGCTACGTGTGATATTTCTACATTTGCTCAAAACAAAACAAAAAAAATCTTGGGTTTTTTGTCCGCAAGTATTATTCATTCTTATTAGTCCAGACTGCCAAAGGCTGGTTTTGTTCAACTAGTACTTGTATACCACCACTTGCAGTACATTCCTTGCTAGTGAAAGGTTTGTACCAGAGGAGTTGAACACACAAAGGACTTTATTTCAAATTATTATTCAAGTTTCTGTTTTTTCTTAATGAAATGCAAAGGCTACAGTTCTCTGGTCCAGAAAGATTGTCTATGTTTTTTTTAACACCCCAAGTGCCCTACTTCAAATGCCAGCTTTAGTGTTATTAGTAAATAACACCAGTGATTCCTGTCCTGACAATATTTGGGTTTGGTGTTCAAAATGGATGAATAGTATTGTGAGTGAAGCAATCTTCTTTCATTAAAGAACTTTTGCTTGGAAAATATGCAGTACCACTGTGTGGAACTGACTGTTACAAGATATCATCAAGACTAAGGCCACTGGAGGGGCAAAAAAAAAAAAAGGGGCGGGGAGGGGAATAGAATATAACAATATCCAACTAACAAATTTTGGAAGGTAACAGACCTCCTAGTTCAGGGCATTAACTAGTCTGTGAGCACCAAGAATTACTGAAAAACACCCTTACTTTTTTGTTGTTGTTGTTACTTAATAACGGACCAAGTGATACGCACATTTGCTTACTAGTGACATTCTGGTTCAAATCCAAAAGACTTTAAACTTCATCAAAAGATTTCAGTTTACCTCAACAGCCTTGATTCAGATCCTTTAAGATCACAGGAGAATAACGTTGTAGAAACTTAGAACACAGAAGAAGCTGACTGGTTGTGGATGAGTAGAAATAAGCACAATGACATTTTCTGTCCTTTTTCCACCATATAAAAATGACCCTTCAGCATACAAGGCATTGGATAATGAGACACAAGTGGGTGCCAAAGAGCAGTTCTATGTTTAACTAATAAAGCTTAACTTGTTGAAACAGTCCTTCTAAAGAAAGGTTTAACTAATCCCATTGTTATTCTTTACATTTAAATTCTTAGTATAAACAAAATAATAAGCATTTTCCATGCAATCAGAACACGAAGGAAACATGGAAGATATGAATAAGAAGTCTGTGAAAAGCTTCTTGGGAACATACCTAAACCCACAGTTCAAGGGCTGATATATCAAAAGGCACAAATTGCAGAAGGCCATACAGAAGAACTGGAATCCATTATTCCGATTTGACTGATTCTGATGAAACCCAATGTTCAACCTAAACTTCTTAATATTCTACTTCTCATTCATCAGTATGATACCTTCACAACAGCTGATATCTTCTTGTCATTGTTGGAGGCAGGTTTTTTTTTTTAAAGAAAAAGGCTTTCCCAGTTTGCTGGTTCAATAAGACAAAGAATGACCAGAAATTCAGAACTCAGACCTCATCAAAATATTAACTACCTTAGGAGCTGCAGAAAAGGCTGAAGAACCACTGCTATTTTTAACAGTTTTTTTTCCCCCAATTCTATTAAAAACAGAATTAAATTTAAAAATTGTAGCCAGCTCTAATAAGCCAAATGATGTGCAAGTTATGCTGAGCTGTAACATCAACAGATTTGTAATTGGAAACTAAAGCTAAGTAAGGGACAACAGTCTTTGCTGACACTTTTTTTAACTAGCTGAGAACACAGGCATACTAACAGAACCACTTACCTGTACTGGGAAAATAGGTCTGCCACCAAAAAAAATAATACCATCAACATGATGAACACAGAAAAAGTATAAAACCACGTGAATGATAAAACACATTTGCCCCACTGGCTAACACCAAGAAACTGCTGTGAGTTACTCAGTATGTTCAGCTTTGAAACCACTCAGGGAGGGGAGAATTCCTGTTATGTTAGGCTCAACTACCAGAATCACTCAAGCTATTGTTAAAATCAGCTTTATTGCAATAAATACTTGGAGGCCTCAGACTCCAACCACAAAATGATCAGTTAAATTACCAAAAATGTGTATCTAGGCTGAGCAAAAGGCAAAGGATTTGCTTGAAGAAAGCTCCCTGCAAAAACAAGAGCATCTTTCCTCTGCTTGAATATCCACTTTTTGGTTTTAGTGTCCACTGTTATCTCTGTTTCCTATTTTAAAGGAAGCATTTTGCACAGAAGCTCTGGAAAATTATCTAAAGGGATTGAGTGGAGGGGTTGTAGTGGTTCAGCAGCATAAATTTAGATGAGCTTAACAGAGAGAGAAAATAATCCCTCACCTTTAAATTCAAACTACCTCAAGAGTCAACCTGTCATCCCATAGTTAATCTCACTGGTTTAGGATTCTTTGCAAAAGAAGAAGATTGAGGAAAAAGAGGAGTAACCCACAAGTAATGTTTCTACATAATCACAGGGAATAGGAATTAGCTTATTATATTTATTGCTTATGTTTTCTCCACGTTATGGAGGAAGAGAGTTACTCCTCCTCCTTTTACATGATACTGAATTTGTTACTAAAGGGAGCCAGGACTTCTTCCGTAATGATGCGGAAACAGCCCAGAGCAGGCAAGCACAAAGTCAACGTTGGTAGTTCCACAGGGCCCAAATAGCTGACAAAGGTAAATGATCCAATAGCCATCAGAAGGCAGAGGTTTTTGGATGATGAGGGCACCATTTTGGGTCACTTACTCTGAGAATCATAAATGCAGGGCACAGAATCAGTTATATATTTCTTACTACCTGCATGCCAACTGTGCTTACTAATAGTGCTGGTTTACAACATAAACAGCAAGCCCTTTCCTAAACCTCATTTGAACAGCCACCCACAGTATTAAGGGTGATTGTGCTGAGAGCAGAAGAGACATCCACCTCTGTACCAGCCCTTGATACTGTGGCATATGCTGGCTCAGCAGTGCTACCTCAGTCTGAATTGGTAGACTGACATAAAACCCTTAACCCTTAATGAAGTGAAATAATGTGATTTGCTGAAAATGCTGGGCCTTCTTTTTATTATTATTATTTGAAAAGAAGTAACAGATGTAGGTCAGCTTATGAACATAACAGATGAACAGCATATCACTGCCTCGCGCTGGTCAAAGCTAAAATGCTCTGTTGGGACTCTTCTACCTGCAAGTTTGCAACATGCAACTTCTTGCTCATTTAAGACTATAGTTTCCACTTCAGTGCATTCATGATAGAAAGCTTGTCATTATATAAATTTATGGGCCAACCGGGCATAAAAAAACCCCACATACATTGTCTTAGGTGTTTTAAGACTGCAAAGTTTTAGTTATCACTAACAAGCACAATTTAAATGAATCAGATCTTGACTAGCAATTTCTTGCTGCAGTGGTATCCTCTTGTGAATGAGGCCATAGCTCTGGAAGTACAGTGATGTTCACTGCCAGCTCCTGCATTAAGAAAAGGAATTTTCCTGCACCAGCTTTCAAAGACACTGCAAAGCTTCCTGACTTGACTGAAACCTAATGAGGATCTGCTCTCTTGAAGACCTGGCCCAAAAGATATCTCTTAACAAATTATAAGCCAAAGTTACCATATTAAGCCTAAAGTAGTTTGTTTGCTGATACCTTCCAAAGACACATCACTAATTTTAGTTGAACATAATCCTCAGCCTTTCCAGGAAGCTGTTGCTTTCTCATTTTTTAGTCCAAGGAATTATTCACATAAGAAAAATCTTGAAATTGAAGTTGTGAACTTTTGTAAGTAGGAAGGAAAAGAAAAAAGCTTTTTATCAACTCAATTCATTGAATGATTTTTTTTATTTGGGTCTCAGATTCACACTGTTTGATACCTAGGCAGCAAATTCCTTTGGCTTTGATTTTGGTAGATCCTGGTTAAGAATCAGAAGTCCATCTCCTATGAAATCCTGAAAGCACATGCTCATGGTTGAACATGTTACTAGTCCACTGATGGCAAAGACTTGTCCACCTAAAGTTAAGCAAATGCGCTTTGTTAGATCGGATTTCTGATGCATATATCCATTATCAGGAATAACTGAAGAGATCTAGATGGAACTGAGGAATAATGCCAAGTGGTTTTCTGCACGTCCCTGTCTCACCTACATGTCTCCTAAGTCTGTGTCTGCATCACCTCACCTCAAGCTGAGAAAGTACATAAGATATTGCCAAAGATAAAATTTAAGATAAGCTACTGTAGAAAGAATTCTAAAAAATTGTCCTATATTTTGTATCAAACGTATCAAAATCCCATGTCATGTCCACAGAAATATACATTCTTCAAATACCCTGTACACTTACTTACACTTTATGACCCTGTACCTCAGAGTTCAAGGGCATGAATATAAGATACAAGGCTATATATTTACGAATCCATGATGTGTCCGCCTTTTTTTTTTTTTTTCTTCTCTCTTTTTGTGAGCGATTGGGCAGGTCTTCTAGAGAGGCAGATATTTGTAACAATGCCCTGAGGGTTAAATAATGATGTTGAGGGTGGGGGAGGAAGTTAGGCCAACCTGTATAGTTTCATATGGCCTTAGTGACCAGTATGGAGCTGATCACCACAGCTAATGATTACACAGAGAAAAAAATTCCCCCAGTGCTCCGTAAGTAAATAGAAAATGCTAACCTTAGCATATTCAAAGGAGCATTTTAGCATGCAGTCATTAAGTTATCTCTTGGTTATTTATTTCTTCTGCTTGTTATTAGCTGTGTGAAGAATATTATTCTAATTATGTCAGCCCAATCAGCAGTATTGCATGTCCAGGCTCATTTCCATTAGTTTGAGCTTTGTCTTTCACACTGTGATACTAATTCAATGAGACATCAAACATTTAAATCGACCCAGGATGCCGAGGTCAGGCAGTTTTGCCCTTCCACTCTATTAGCACTCGAGTGTAATTGTGTTTGTCACTCCCCGCATGACTAATAGTATCAGGGTGACTATCAGAGCACAAATGAGCAATGCACTAATATATTATTTCGTTCTATAATATCAATATATGTTTATTCAGTGGTTGTGTTAGCCAAGTTGAAATGTTCGCTTTAATATAGTAACCATAAACTGTTCACTTAAACAGGGGCACTCACTCATACAATTACTTTACAGCAATAGAATTTTTACTTTGCAGCAATAGAATTTTGCTTAAGTGAGAAAAATGAAAAAAACTCACTAAAAAAAACCTTTCCGAGATGAAGCTTTGCAACCTCAATTTGGCCTAAAAGTATCAGTAAAACTATGCATAGTTCATACACAGAGCATATATAACAATTTGCAGTGTATAAATATAAATGTATTATGAGCTATATATAATCAGAGAGTGCATAAACCATTGAAGCAATTTAAAAGCAGTCTGCATCTTTAACAACAATTGCTAAAAACTTTGAAGCACCAGACCTTGAACTACAATATTTAGATACCCAAAGAAAAGGAAACCAAGGAATTTCCTTTACATCACTGCAGTGGTGCAATCCACTGTGGAATATCAGCATGTGGCTGACTTGAAAGACGCAGGTAATCACCAGCTGATGCTGTTCATGCACTTAAAGCACACATTTGCCTTAACAAATTCCTGAAAGGGAGACATGATTAATTACCTCAAAACTTACATAAATAGGGAAAAAGGAGGGAAAAATCACCAAAACAATATTAAAAAACTAATTATGAATTCAGCACATATGATAATTAGCAAATCTGATAATTTCAGAAAAATTTAAATTCACTCGCCTCAGAGCAATAAAGCCTCTAAGTATTTTAAATGCTGCATCATTTCTTTAACAGATGGTTTCGGAATAACTAAAACTATCAATGTTCTTACGCATCTCCTTTTCTTGTTTATGTTTCAAAACAAGGTAAATTTAATTCTTTATACTTTCTAGGGCAGAACTTGCACCAGCTTCACAGGAGGCTAACTTTCACCTCTAGCATTTGTGCTTTTGCACTTTAATTCTCTAGTGCTGAGGAAAGAACACACAGTGCCTTTTTGTGCCAGTTTTAAAAATGCCAACAGCCAAAAGTATTACTTCACACCAGCATTACATAATTAGCTCATTCAAGGTTTGAGGGGGAAGCTCGCTTTTTTTTTTTTAACTGAACAGACACAACTTGCTTCTCCAAAGTATACAGCAGCTTTCAACATTTTTAATGCACTACATAATCTTCATAGAAGATAATTCAAACTTTTGTCATCTTAAATCACATCCATAAAAAAAACCCCAAACCACAAAACACACACAATTGGTCAACTCTGGGAGCCATCTGGGCAAAATTTTGGGATGCTTTACTGCTGTCATTGTGTATATGCACCCCTGCCTTTAGGCAGGGTTTCAACATAAGACTTGAACATATGCTAAAGGTTACACTTATGTCTTAAAGTTTTACTGACTCCAATCAAGTATGTGAAGGTTTTGGTGACTCAAAATAAAAAAATTTGTTCATTTGATTGATTAGAGATAACATGCTAAAAGCTCCCAGATTCAAAGATAGATTCTGAATATTAAGAGAGATGAAGGACCTCATCATCAATGTCTGCATGCTCCAGGAAAGTACACTGTGTTTATATGTACAGTTGCCTGCTTCAGACATACAGCTTTAAGTGCAGATAAGGTTCTTCCCGTGAAAATGTATTCCAGATCATATTGGGAATTGTTTTAGAAGGAAACGTTTGTCCTGTGACATTTACTAGACTAAGTAACTTCTGCAGTTTCAGATTGAATAAAACCCACTCAGTAAAATTCACTTCAGCCTGACAGGTTAGAATAAACAAAGCAAACAAACAAACCCACCTGACCCAATTCTTCTCAATTGGTTTTGTACTTCTTACTTTTCTTCAGCAGGAGAAAAAAAAAAAAAACAACAAACCACACCACAAAATATTCTGACTAGGGACCAGATTACAGAGAATTAGAAATGGCTTCAAGCTACAGGAATGCTACCTGAGCTGAACTTCTAGATGTTTGCACATCACCGAGCTTCAGCAATCTGTACCCTCTTCACATTCTCAGCTTGTGATGAATCTGCACCAGACTGAATTTGGCATCATGCCCAGTCTATCTTATATATCTTCTCCAAATCATAAACTTCCTAAACTAATGCTTCCCTGTGCAAAGATATTGGGAAAAGGATAAATCTTCAGCCTTAGCAGGCTGTTTTAATTCATTGAACCTGTGTGTGTTAACCGAAAAAATGGTCCTTATAAATACAGATCAAAGACACAAGTACATTTTAACCATTTTTATTGACCTTTCGCTATCCAAACATCCTCTCAGTAGAGCAAACACATCTAAATTCCTACCACATCATACTTGTTGTTTGTTTCCATTTCCAAGGGAATTGGAAAGTACATTTGTTAACTTCCCTAATTTGTGCAGCACCATTCCTGTTCATTTACATCTCAGACAAAAATTATATTTTTATTTAATCTTCATGAGTTGCTCAAAAAAAACACCACACCTTACTACCTTTTACGGGATACATAAGATAGGACAACTGCTTTCTAGCTTCTGTTAAGAGTAGAAGCCCAAAAGTATTTTCCACCCTGACACAGTCTTGGATGAATTTCTGAAAAGTATATTTATATCTCACTGATCCCTGTGCATTGAAGATGTGCTATATGCCACCAAGTGAAACTCAAGATATGTATTTGTCTAAAGTATGTTCATTTCTCTACCGTAGGGTTCGACGTTCGGAAGATCTCACGATGTCATGGAAAGTTAGAGGGTTAGTCGCAGCCTTGTGATGTACCTGTAACCCCACCCCCCCTTGTTAGTATAAAAGGAATTAACTGCGCAATAAAAGGCGGAAATTGGCGCTCACACTGTGTGTGTTATCTGTCTCTTTCCCTGGTCCGGGCCAACCAGTGATCTAAGCGTGGCACCTTGATATGTAGCAAACGCTACACTCTACCATACAGATGCAGCCAATGTTTGTGTTCCTTTCTATGCCCTTCCCATTTAGGGTATTATGTATTTCTAATGAGCAAAATTAGCTTTCTTTGCTCTGAGTTTAACTTCAAAGTTTTTTTTTGTCTATGACACGCAATTGCTATATTTGGTAGAGTTGGTGCATGCTTTTCTATCAAAATATTTATTTTGATAAAACAACAAGGAAAGTGTGGGTGGCAGAAAAAAATGCATTTTCTGCCCAACTAATTATATATGTATATACACACATATGTGAAGAGTAAATGTACTGTTTTGCATACTTTGTTTTTGCCTACCCATTCATGGTAATTAAACCCATGTGTATTATATTTATTCCCATGAGTTCAACCCTCCCTTTTTGACAAATCAAATGATTAAACATACTTTACTTCTAACAAGACTCTATGCAATGCTAAACTGCTGCCATTTAGTTGCAAGAGCTTTGCTTTTTTTTATAAACAGATTGCTTTCTTAAAAACAATGAAACGTCCATCCCTTCTTCTTCCACCCACCCCTTTCACTCATGCTTTGATAAGCAGCAGCTCTAAATAGATAGCATTCTGCTTCCTACTGGGAGAACATTACCCTTCATTTAGCAATGTAACTTCTATGTGGCAGCGGATGGACAACTGATTGCTTACAAGAAAGTTACACCAGCATTTTGAGGGTTATGCAGGCATCCCTAACTATATCCAGGGAAGGCTGAGAAGTAATTATCACATATGTAGTAAAACCACAGCACAAAAGAAACCATTGCCATTAGAAAGGTCTTACCTTACTAGAGAAGGCACCTTTGCAGGTTTCACACCACAGACAGCAGGCAGCATAGGCAGCCTCAGAGGTTCCTGCCTAAGAAGTACAATGGAACGTTCATGACAGAACTTCCTGCTCATGCACCAGTATGTTTTTGTTGATTTCAGTTCAAGGTTCCATAAGATTGGTTACTAATCTTTAACTTTCTGACAAAGAAGATTATTAGCTCAAGCAGCCATTTGACTGCCAGGTTAGCTAGAGTACTTGCATTCCAAGTCAGCGGTGCTTTGGTAAATAAGCTATTCTGCAAATGAGTCGTGCAAGTATTCCATGTTTGGAGACAGAGGCTTTTCAAGAAAACCCACTATCACTCTAGACATAAACAAAAGAGTCTCAATAGTAAATTAAATGCCACTTCAAACTAAAACAATATGGCCCACTAGGATCAAGTTTATGGGCTGGTGCTTGAGCTAACAATGCAGATACTGTAAGCAACAAATACAAATGCTAGGAGTAGTGCTACGGTCCAACTCTTTCGTCCACCAAATGAAATAAGGAAGTGTTTGCTCCTATCACAGATAATCAAAGCTAACATTGAAAGAAAGCCTTGAGTTCCTTTGAAAATTCTTTATAAAGACTACAATGGGTACAACTTAAAGTAAGAAAAAAACCCCTGTATCTTCTTCCTATTGATTTGTAAAACAGACTCTGTGTGTGTGAAGGGAGTTCACATACTTTAAACATTGTAACTTGGTAGAATATTTTGCTAGCCAGAGAATGAAAACTTAACTTCGGGCATTCATCCTGTTAGACCTTTCCTTCCAAGAACAGAACAAGTGAGGAGGGTGGGGGGAGTTGGGGTAGAATAGACAATTTAAGCATTCAAGTCCACTGTACTCCCTACTTTTTTTGCAAAGTAAAGTTTCCACATTCTCCTTTTTATACTTTCTCCCAGTTCCACACAGGGTAAGGGTCTGCAGATCCTTTATAACTTACTTATGACAAATAAAAGATCAGCAGTTCAGCTGACAAAATAGTTCATAATAGTAGAGCAGCAGTTACAGTTGTCCAAGCCCAAGCAGAACTGTTGAGTCTGCAACCCATCTGTGTCCCGTAGCGAGGTCAGGAGTCATACTATACATGATCCACTCCCAAATTCTACACGTTTTAGAAGAGGACATCTTTTAGATTTGGGGAAGACTACAGTTCATTTGCAGGATAAACACAGGTAAACGTTAGAGGAAAGCCAATGCAGTGCAGACAAATTGGGGGTGTTTTTAAAGTAGTAACACAGGAATTTAAAAGACAGTAGTCTCAATTTCCTTATTACAGTCCACTGAAAATCTCCATGTTTCAAATCCTTAACTAATAGTTTTCTGGTTAGTTTCTAGTGCAGATTAGAATCTATTAATATAAAATGCCACTTACTACAGCTTTGAAACACAGTATCTATAACTTTATATGTATCTCTCTAAGGTAGGACAGATTTACCTCCTTGAAGCGAAACACACAGGTGTGACACTTCAAAAGGATTTGCCTTTATTTACCAGACAAAATTACAGACACATCACATTTGCAGTAGTGGCCCTGATTCCACTTTATGTGAGATATGTTGTCCTTTTGTTTGCTGCTGACAAGCGTAAAGAGCCACTTTCACTGCAGATAATAATGGTTAATTTATCACACAGAGCAGTGGCTGACCTCTGTGCGTCCCTGGCCCTCCATCACCTTCACACCTGCTCAAGCTAATTGTTAGAGCCAAGTGTAAATGAAAATCAACTGGGCTAATAATGAATGGAGGCCATTACTCGCAACAGCACGTTGCTTTACAAAGGTTTATCAAGCTACGATATAACTAGTTCCTTAGCCACAGCTCCCTGTTTTATAAATGAGGATAAGGCAAACTCTTCAAGCCAAGAAAGAAAACCAGACAGTAAGGCAAAACACCTATGTTTGGCACTGTTTTTATAGACCCTTAGCACAGCAAATAATATACTGACATTAGAAAATGCAAGCCAGAAATCCCAGTTCATAAAGTAACAGTAGTATTTTTTAAATCCTGGAGCAGGGGAAAGAATTTCCCCTTTACCTATTTAACATGATACTCGTCTCCTAAGATTCATGGGTGCAAGTATACTAATTAATGAACAGGGAAACATAGGTGAAAATCCAACCCGTAAGTCCCTCATAAATCATGCCACAGACTTTCCCTGTAAAGACCACAAGACAACCTAGCACTTCAAAACCTAAAATTTCAAGGAACATTACCTCGCATGTGCTCTTGCTCCAAATAGCTCAGAACAAAACCTAAAACCCCAAATAACTTGCTATCTTTTAGCGAATCCAAGCTCCTACATTTACATCCATTTATCTTCAGACAATAAGAAATGAAATTATGAAAGTATTCAACCACTTGGTCTCATAAATAAAAAATAATTGTAAAATTCAGGGTGTAGGTTGTCTATAACTTCAAAACTGAGAATATAGAGGATATAAATAATTATGTAAGAGCTACTAATGTCTCTTTAAGATCCCACCTCTATAACTGTTTTCTCCTACAAAAAGAATTGTCAGGCCATCAGTGGGTTTTGTGTCTCTCCTCCAACCCCACCAAGAGAAAAAAGACAATAGTTACATTAAGAATCAAACAACAGATAAACAACTTGATAAAGTTTAAAAAAACCAAACCAAATAAAATTCCACTTCCAGCTTCTCATCCATGTTCAGACTGCTTTTCAAGCAAAAACTTGGGACCTACAGAAAGTGAACACTGTGTAACAAGCTTTAAACACATCTAAACTGGGTCCTGTCGCCTTCAGTAATTTATTAGAAGAAAAGCAAATACTTGTCTTTTTGTAAGACTCTTATTACTCCTCTGTGCACAACACCACAATTTTGATTTTTACCCACTTAAAAGGAACAAAGAATATGTACTAAAATTGTCCATAATCTGGTAAAATAATTGTATTTATCCAATTGAATAATTTTTATTAAAAGCAAATGCATATTAGTTCTTCCCACAGAGTACCAAAAAGCAGAGCTACTGATAAATTCAAAACCACTTTTCCATAAAAAGTTAATAAGGAGAATGAACATGCATAATAGTTTCTACCATGTATACTGTGTTAAGGATGTACTAGATGCTTTCAAATTAGTAAAATAAAGCGCTTTCTTGCATGAATCTGCAGGACAGAATCCAATATCAATAAAAAAAAAAGGAACTGCGAAGAGTTACTGAACATCAGATTGCTTGTGGCAGGGCAAAGGCTAAACAAAAATGGAAATGAAAACTTGAAGGTGTGACATTTCGATTTTGGACAGTATTTAAAAATCCAGCGAGGTCAGTAATGCTGTTGAAATCACATGCACACCATTCTGGGAGAAATCTGTCTGTATATATATGTATTTTACAGTTTCACACAGCTATCCAGATTCTCCAGATTTAATCAGTAAATTTGCTTGACTTACTTACAGTTTTGCTCCCTATTATATTTTCTCTTGGTTTTACATTCTCATCCATACAAAGCCAGCACAGAGTTGTGTCATATGAGTTTGGCTCTATATTGCATTGCAAGACAAGGATAAAAGAAAATTCATCCAGTGTAACCTGTACACAGTCATAGCACATACAGTTTTGAATAGAGTTCATGGGATCTCATCACACTTAACAACATCTCAATGACATGCAAAACAAAAGCCCAAACTGATGTCCCATTTTCCTTAATGGGAAAATACTTTTCAAAATGTGCCAAGAGCCTTACATTTTCTTTCGTAATTCATTTTGCACTCCTCATGGTCAGATTTGTTTAATGACACTTACAACATTGTATGCTACACTAACTAGTGCTAGTTATTCCAGTGCTTAGGGACCAAAATCTTATTTGACATGAATGTATGGGGTGCAATACCTTAACGGAGCTGTACTCATTTACCCCAGAATATGCATGTGTGTTTATGAGTATCTGTAGTGAGCTATCTTTCGTCATTTCCAAGAGTACTGTTAAAGACTGAAGAAATGTAAGCACATGGAACTGTTGCTGATTTCCAGTGAAGGTTCTATGCCATTTCATATTACTTTCAGATGGGAGAGATTTGCAGAGCTGCCTCATCTGTTCCCCACGTCACAGAAAGAGGTAATTATTTGTTATGGTAAGTGGTAACAGATTGCTACCCAGGCTACTGTATCTATTCTCCACCAGTTGTTCTTTTCCAGTCTACTTAGATATCCCATTCCTTTCCCACGCATTGTCACAGTTACACATGGTCTCACTGTAATACCTAACATACATTTTCTATAATTTAGTTTAAACTCAGTATTCTTTGTTCAGTTTTAGCTGCCAATTGAAAAAAAAATTGCTATGAAAATGTTGAAGGAAGAAAAATAAATTCTGCAGAAAGTTGCCAACAAACTTTATCCCAGACAAGCAGTACATAATGCCCCATCACCCCTGTGACCAGGCCTAAGGATTTTCCCCATTACATAGAAAGTGCTGAATCAGGATGCAAAGTCACTTGTGTACAAATAACGGGCACACACATTGTTTTCCAACATGTAGATCCCAAAATATTTTTCAGAGTAAGAACAGTTCCTTATAAAAAAGAATTTAAGCTTTCTCATGATAGACTTGATTCTCTTGGTTACCATTTGAGCCTATTTAGAGGTAAATCCATAGACTCCAACAAGCCTATAAACCATATGCTGCAAAAGACGAACTTCGGTTCATCACCATTTTCTCTGTAATTGTCATATTGGCTGACTGACTAACAACATATTTGGCTAGGAGGCAGTGTACTTTCTTCCCATCCTCTCCCACCCCCCAAGATAAATATATTGCTATCTGAAAGGGTATTCTGATTAAAAAAGTGCTTGAGGCCATCTCAGCAGCTATATCTACTCTCACCTCCTCCCCAGCTCAATTGAAAACCATGGTCTCTTCTCAGGGTTCTCCGTCTCCTCTGCTCATGCTATGGCAGCACTGCTGAGCATGGAGGAAAATTCTCAGTTCATGTATGGAACTAATTTTCAGAGTTTTTTCCAGGAAGACACCCAGGCCAGATGAGGATCTGCGAGTAGAGCAGAAAAACTCTTCTGCACAAGTGACCAGGGCACTTCAAACACTACAGCAAGCATTCCAGCTGTCTGTGATTTAAGAAAGGAAAATGTATGTGCCAGAACGAAGGAATCTGATGAAGCAATTACTATGCTCATACTAGCAAACATTTTGTATTATATTCCAAAAGCAAGATCATTCTGAATATAGAATCTGATTGTATTTTTAACTTTTATACCCATTAAAACTTCAAAGTATTTTATGAACAGAAAATTTATGCTACACGTCCCATGAAGCTGTGCTAACCCTTTGGAGAACTAATCATCCCATTAAACAGAATTTTCCCTCTCAGTAATATTTAATATAGTAGAGAGCTTGATTGTGATAGCAAAAATACATTTAGCTTCCTAAAAGAGGAAAAACACTCAAGAAGTCCAGGCTTGAACAACTGTTCTCCTACACAAATTAAAAAGACAAAGAATAAAGCTTAGAGCAAGGTTCCATTTAAATAGCGTTGCATACTTCCATGTTAGTGAAAAAATGTATACTTGCAAGATGGAAGCAAAACAATCATTTAGATTATATATCTCATAGAGATTCATGTTAGGTGTATTCAGTAAATCCATTTAAGGAAGGCAGCCAAAAACAGTTGATGTGATCAGAATGCTCTACCCATCTATTAGGCATACAACATTTAAGAAAATTTACAAGCACCGACATTAACTACTGTTCCCAGCCTTTACAATTTGTACAATGAACTCAGCCTTCAACAGACAGAATAATTATGCTAATAGAGGAAAAACTTTCCAAAAAAAAGCAGCCAAATCTAAGAGACCTGTCAATGCCAGTGTCATCAGTGGAGTGATAACTAGTAAAGAGCGGATATCAAAGGCTGTCTTTTTCTTCCCCTCCATGCTCTGTTCTGTTTGAGCCCATGGTGGTCACAGCTCCTTTAACAATATTTATAATGAAGGAACAACGTTGGAGATGTCAACCCTGATTATTCATAAAAGCTCCTCCTGCCCAGCTCTCCCCTTAGGCTAACTGTAAAAGTACCTGATTCCCAATTCTCAAACACAAAAGCGCACAGAGCTTGAAAGCTGAGCTGACTAATAAAGTTTGCATATCCCTAAGAACAAGAGCACACAATGAAGAAGAAAAGGAATGGCAAGATTAAACAAAAACAGTAAGCTTGGATGGGAAATAATAAAAATTTAAAGAGGCAAGAACTTAGATCCCCCCCATACTCCTGTTCATTTACATTTCAGCATGTCCTAAGAAGCATCTGTTTTATCTCCTGACTGCTGCATCAAGGTATAATATACACCACAAAACTTAAATCACATTTTGGAGATGGAATTATGAGAGGTTGTGAGCAATATAACTTCTAGGTCACTGAACTTCAACTCAGGAAGGATCTAGAACAAGGGATAAGACTGCCCCAGCAAATAATTCTGGCATACTGTTTCACTTTGGGGCCTTCATTGGTATTTATAACACACATAAATGTGGGAATGTCTTCAGACAAACAAGAAGCTAGGCTTACAACAGGACCATGAGCTAGATTTGCCTGCTGTAGAGCTTCGATGCATCTCTGAGCGCATGACACACAATAGGGGCTTGGGGCTAGACTGTCATAGATTTTTCTTAATCACACAGGGGACTAAAAGAAAACAAGGCCTTCTTTGTCCCTCTGTTCTGCCTTGCTTACTTTATTACTGACTGCTGGAAAGGGTAGGGGTTACCTGCCCAGGACAAGCAAGTGGGCAGGAAGGAAAATGAAAGGAAGGAGTCCATGCTAGTCCAAGCAGCCAGCTAGTTGCAGAAGGATAAAACTCTTCACCAGTCCTTTCTTGAGGCTGATTAACACTACAGCCTTGCCTCACATTTTGAGAGGCCCGTCTAGTGAAAAGAGATGCAGGAATCTTATAAGCTACCACCTCCTGAGAAGAATCATGAAGAAGTTTGGCTGCGCACAGCAAGTTGCTTACGGCAGGAAGCAATAATAACAAATACTTTATCTCAAGCAAGCTACAGGAATAACAAAGTACAGAATCATCCAACACAGAGTTTGAGCAAGATGCTGGGATGAACTTTCTAAACTGAAGGAACTGACATGGGATCCTCTCTCCAGAGTTCCCTTATTGGCATTTACTTCCATGACAGAACAGTTCCAGTGTTCCAAAGTCACAAGCTGCCAACATGTGTACATCAGAACTACTGACAGACTCACCTGGGTAGCAGAGCCATCAGGCACCAACATCTGAGACAATGTGTCCCTTGAAAGTGAGTCCAGTGAACTACATTTGTCCAACCTCTCTATCTGCAACTGCTATGGAAAGTGTACCTGTAAATAATTAAAGGGAAAAATTTGTATTTTATACCATCTTCAATAAAAATGGACTTTCCGTCACCTCACTTTCATAGACTGGAATAGTTATGGATGCGGGGAACAAACTATTTTTATATCAGCGGGGTAACACTTTCAAGAGACCTTCAAAACTGTATTTAAAGTGTGAACAAAATGGAAACAATGAAACAGAAGGAAAATTATATTAAGAAGTAACATTTAAAAACAGCTGCTACAGTGGCAAATCCTCTAATAGCTTTTTTTTTTTTTTTTTTTTAAATCACACATGCACAAGACAACCCTTTAAAAAGCAGTGACACAGAACTAGCGTAGCTAGTTCAGCATACAAGGTAACGAAAATGTTACACAAAAGGCAATAGGGACACAACTGATCCAGGTATTTCCTTCAGAGCATTGAAGACCACCTACCCCACTCAGTAAAGACAGGCTATACTTACAGACAATCTAGAGTAACTGATCTATGTACAGACATGTCATCCCAGTGGGTGTGGCAGAACATACAAGTTACCACCAACCAGTTTACACATTGCTGAGAAAAGCATCTGAGCGTTATAAATCAACAAAACAGGTAGCAGTGACAAATTAAGCCACATTAAAACTTGTAGCAACTGTGTAGCCTCTCTATATCATTCTAGAGAGACTGAAAAACATTTTTCATTAATAAATTCACATTAACCATAACAACTTCCGTAGACTGGAATAGTCCTTCTTAGCAACAGCAACAAAGGACCTGCTTGCTTAGTGCAACTGCAGACTTTTTCCTTTTTGTGAAAGATTCCTCTGCGCTATGAAAGGAAGTGGGCAAGGCCTATCTCAACTGATTTTGCCGACACACACACATACCCTTGCACATCTTTTGTTGGAAGGAGAAAAGGTGGGTAAAATTTCAGACTACCTCAGCCTAGACTAGGTTTTCTGTTATCCCTGTAGCTCAGGTTATCCCACCTCAGATGACAGAAAAGTCATAGTACTGTCTCTGGGAGTCAGCAGTTTTGCCTTTACACCAGCATTGCACTGCTTTGATTTACCGTAAAACACACAAGGAGGAGGATGCTACTGTGGATGGTTTACCCACAGAGGGCATATTCTCTATTGTGATATGTAAGCCAGCATTGCAGAAAGGTCAAAGAGAACCTTCCTTTGAAATCTGGTTCACTTAATTCTTTGTTTGCAAATGTGTCAGAAACAAACTGGCTTTATCTCCAATATATTTGAAAGATTTGTGCCTTTGAAATGTAACAGCTACCTAATTTCAGCCTTTCAAATTCTCCCTGTTGACTCCCCTACATGTAGTGGAAAATAAAAACCAGCAATTCATTTTCAGTGAGATACTTTTTCTATCACAACCATGCTAACCTGATCTAAACAAGAGATGACTGCGGAAACAACTTAAGCATTGAGAAGTCCATAGAGCTTAGAAACGGGTGAAGCATCTCAATTATACATCTTCCAAATGAAAATATTTCTGTTCAAGGATCAAAATGACCCATTTCAAAATTGCCAGTTGTTGTATCTTGTCAACAGTTTTTCTTGAATTACAAGGGTATGACATACCTAGTTCCTGCAGGAATTATGGACCTTCATCTAGCTAGCTAAATGGCTGTGTCATTAGTCAGTGACATGCATGTATTTACAATGTTACTGTCCTCCAGAAGAGTTACCTCTGCTCAATTTTATTCATGTATCTTTGCCATCTGGAAACACAACAGGACTCATTCATCTCGACCGCCACCCTGATGACCTCAGTGTAATTCTACCAGGAACGTGTTTAGCCCAGTATTCATGATACATATCTCACATCTCCAGCTAGAGGGCAGCGCATGGAGTGATGAAGGAGATGAGGAACAATACCTGACTCAGCTCACTAGCCATGAGGGCATGGCCTTTTTACTAATTAGCATGATTTCAAAAATAATTGGCCTTCTTGACTATGCCACAGTGCATCAGATGAAGTTGAGCGTGAGGAAAGCAGCGCAGTAAACTCATTACTGTTTACTCATTCACTGCCAAATCGTTAAAAGAGGTCATTTAAAAGGTCAAGAATGATACTACACTACATGAGAGCTTTAATCTGAACATATAAGAATAGGCAGCAACCTAATTATGAAACCAGAATTAATAGAGAGATGGTACAGAACAAGAAGATAAGCACAATACAGTCAGAGAGGAGTAATTAACCAAAATAGTCATATATCTTGGAACAAGTCAGCCTTACCTTTCTAGACATTGTAGCATACTGCACATCAATTTTATAGTGTACCTCACTAGTCCACTAGCCATTCACCACACTGCTACCTGAATCTATTAACTACTTTAAGTCTCTGCAGCCCAGACAGAGATAAGAGCACTAAAAAACCCTCTTTCCACATTCTGAGGCACCCTGCTGTAGTGCAGTATGAACTTGCAGCCCAGCCCTCCTGATTTGAGTCTTGAGACTCCTTCCATGGCTGACAACAGCCCTTCACAAAATCTCAGTCATGAGCTTTTGGTTTACAAATGAGTTTTTTAGGAGGCTCACAGTAGATGTAAGTACCTCATCCTTGCCCAAGTTTTTAAACATAAGAAATAATAAATCTTCAGAAAAAATAATTACCTTGAAGTGACCTTTTACCCTAGAAGGATCCACAAGCCCAACTTCCATTTATGAAATAAACTTAAAAATCTCTTGCCATTCTACAACTTCCCACTGTTTTTCCAGGAGGGTCCTTAACAAGGCATTATCCAGTGAAAGCAGGAACTGCCTTTGTTGAATAGGATTCAGCTGCTTTTCCAGGTGGTTTGTATTTGAATAGATAGCCATTCCCATTTAATGATTTTTCAGTGTTAGATTCACACCCATCCCAGCTGCTTGGTCTCCACTCTATCTAAAGCTTGAAGACTGAAAGGATAATGTCTACACACTGAAAAAGAGTTTGCAGCTCACTAAAGGCACACACGCAAAGTTCATGCACCCTAGGAAATCCTTATGGGATCTTCAGTCTGTCTTTTCAGGGAAGTTCTAAAGCTTGTGAACCAAACTCATCTGCAGCTTAAGTCTTTATTCACTGTGTTTGACAACACGTCTAGTAGGACAACAAATTTAAAGTAACACTATCACAATGACTATGTGCTGAAATATTTCCGTAAACAAATCTTGCTCAATCTCTCCCCTTGGTAAAGAAATGACAGGTAGGGAGAGAAGGAAGAATCATGTAAGCAAACTCCCCCACACCACCACCACTGTAAAAACATTAAACTTCTCTCCTCATGAGCTCCTTGTCCCAGTTGTCAGGAGTTATTACCTGCCTTCAACATTCCAGCAAAGCAGCAACATTTTTGCAAGAGTGCTCATTAATCATCACATTGGAATTTCCCATTCTACCAAGAAAGTAGCACTTCTTTGCATCTGACTACCTAGAACATTTAATCAAATTCTTACTAATAGCTAGGGACAGAGCAGAAAACTCATGGAAAGCTTCAGTGGGGAAATGAAGTAGCTTTTTAAAAATCATTAATTTCCTGGCAAGTCACTGTTGGTAAACTCAGCTTTATGGCATCTGCAGCAAAACATGTAGACATATGTGACTGGAGGAGCCACCTCTCCACTTCCTAAACCACACATTCAATTTAGATTTAATAAGACAGTAATTGCACATTAAATACTCATTGATTACCTAAAATACAGTTATTAAGAAATAACAGCGATGTAACGCATCTCTGTTAGATACTCGCATATCTATTACAAAGCTGTTAAACAGCAATAAATGTTTATCTAAAAAATTAGCATTCGGCTAACATAAAATACACATCCTATTAAATCCAAGTGAAATACATGTTGAAGACAATTAAAGCTCCTGTCTGCTTGCCTCAATTTTTCTGAGCAATGCTGTTCTCCCTATGTCTGAAGTCACAGCATCAAACATTTGAATAGCAATCTTTTTCCTGAAAAGACTGAAGAAATTGTCAAGAAATTTTCAAGAAGAAATATCAAGCCTTTCAAGAAATCCTTTTTAGAGCCTCATTTGCTTGGTGATGTCATATCGTCCTTCGCAGCTCTGCTGCTCCTGACTCTGGGGCACACAGGAGGGCTCTTTCTACCATACTCCATCCTTCAGTGCAGACAGTCTCTCAGGCAACTGGTTTCCATAGGCAGCAGGGCTGTGCTCCTGTTGCTGTTCTTGGGATTGCTTGATTCTATAAGGATACTCTGAAACTCTTAGAAGGATGCAGCAAGTGGAAAAGTGGCTGTGAAGTTGATAACAGCTGAGTTGAGGGTCTCGGAACGATAACTTTGGATGGAAAAGGAACTTGTGTATTACATCCTTATTTATGCATCAATAAGGAATGTACATGCCTCTGCTGAACAGGTACACACCCATGAGAGAAGCAGAAAAGGAGGTGATTTTCAAGAAAGTAAAAAACAATTGCAGTCTGTAGGGATAGAATTTACAGAAATAAAAATAAGTCTCCAGCCACGTCTGGCCTGGATCAAAGACAATAGGCTTCTGACAAAGAGTTGGCAGCAGTCTGGCAAAAGACACCAAAACCAGCGCCAAAAGGAAGAGACTGTGAAAATGGAGTATACAGACCCTGGTGACAAGGTCTCTACACAAATAGGAAATACTGAACTAACACACATACAAAACGGAAACTTCACTCTGAACATTTTCTTTAAGCCCAGAGAATTGCTTTTTAGGTACAAAAGAGCTACTGGAATGAAATGAGGTATATTCTGTCCAGTGGGCACTCCCTGGAATCACATCTGAAGCACTATGTAGGGCAGCATAATGAAACTTTATTTCTGCTGCTCACAATTCATCAATTTTCTGGGTAAGTCCAAAACTCCTACAGACTCACTGGCCTCCTGCTGCAGCAATTAATTCACTTTTCCTACTAAGCTGTTAATTAATTTTAAAAAGCCCTTGTTGTTGAGCAATGCATATACATCATTAACATCAGAGAACTCTTTTATTGCATTATTGTTTACTAAAAAACAAACTCAGAAAAAGGAAATTGGAAAGAATGAAGGTTATAAAGCAAAAAAACAGAGATGGATCTGGAACATAGGCATACTCAGTCATGGAAATTCTGTTTGAAGCTTCACTGTCTGTTTTATTATGGATTCCATAGGCAGCTTCTAATTTAGTGCAGCTTTAACACTCCTGCTACATCAAAAATTCCCTCTGCTGAACTTTTGTAGAGGTTTTTGTGTTAGACAAGCACCGGTCCTTTCCAACTTCACAGTTTCCTAATTACGGTATTGCAGTTCTCATTTGTACTGTAAACCTGATCTGATTTAAAAAAAAAAAAAAGAAGTAGTAATTTATAACTGTTGGTAGTACTGTTTTTACTAGCTACTGCATTTACCCAGTGATACATAAAAGGTGTGCAATAGATGGTCAGTAACCAGCCTAGCAAATTGTTTCTAGGTATGTTGCTGTGAAATGTGTATAATAGCACCTTCTGTGACAAACCACCATGTAAAAGCTTTGACCTTCAATTGCATTAATACTCATTTCTTTTAACCACATACTTTAAGAAAATTAAGATAAACAAATAACTCAATTACCAACAAATGAAGGGTAAAAACCTACAAGAAGTATTAACCCACTAACTGAACAGCTTTCAATAGTGAACTAACTCTAAATGACTAATAAAAGGCTGCCATTGATAAAACAACTCTGATTGATAAACGAGATAGATCTGTTTTTCTTCTTATATGTTTACAATAGCCACCTTTCCAACTACTTCTACAGAAGTGTTTCCCTTTTCTTTAACATATCGAGTTTACTGTAGACAACACAATTCATACCTTTTTCTAGTAACAGTGGCTCAGGGCCCCTCTGAAGCATTTGTTCTGCAAAGTGACATATTGTGACAAATCCAATGATAATGGGGAAATGTAGGATATCTGACAGAAATACTTTGCTCCTCGTTTCCACTAATGAGAATAAAACAGTAAGAGAGACACCTATCAAAAAATTGCAGTAAGCAATTTATTTGGTTGAAACACAAGCAGTGCTTTTTCCTTCCCTGCTCCCCTTTCTCTTACTTTGCTTAGAGCAGGCTTTTCATTTTTTTTCTTCATTTTGCTTTATATTGTCAACCAAGAACAGAGTTCCTGAGGAGACAAACAGGGGGTAAAGAAGACAAATCTGTCTCCTTTGTGTGAGAGCTGTAGGCCAGAGTTATCAACTCTTCTGCTATTCAAGACAGATTTGCATATCCAAGGCCACCCGAGGCAGAGAAGGCATTTGGAGTCTGATTTTTTTCCACAAGAACACATCAGGGAGCGAAGCAAAATAAGGAAACTCCGAAAAAGATCCAAGTAACTACTTAAAAAAAAAAAAAAATCATAAAACTTTGTGGAGGGGAAAGAACTCCCATTCAAGAATTTCTGTCTTGAAAAAAAGACATTTTATACAAAATGGAATTTCCAAATATCCTTATTAAAGAAACTTCACGAACAGCAACTTGGCACAAGAACTTCAAATTGGCATCCATGCTATTTCTGTCTATATCTTAATACAACACCACTATTCTGCACACAGGAATCAACGATGATGGAGTAGCCAGCCTACAAAACAAGGTGGTTTACTTTCCCAGCAGTCTTGTACCTTAACTACAGTTTGGTGATAGAAAAAAAAATAATCCAGACACAGATAAAAAGCCATTACAGTGGGTACATTATGCATTGACTTTACCACTAATACCTACTGTTTGGAAATACTGGAGAAATGCCACTGGTAGGGTAAGATTCCAGTACAGTCAATCCCTAATCACAATGCTTGTCTTCCTACAGATATAATACTGGAATTAACGGATCATATAATGTCAACATAGTGATTACAGAAACTACTTTTAGAAATGCTCTCAGGAAAATCACAATTAATACAAATATATTTAAGTTAAAGTTAACCGTTTATCATGTGACATACATGATGCTATGGAGACAGTGTATACATTCAGTACTTTTATTGGCTAACAAGAATTACCAGCTAATTAGCTGCTAATCTCTTCTGCCATATAACCCATTTTAACACACACACTTGCTTTAATCTAATACAGAGCTACTTTTGGACTTGATTTTGCCATACTTCCTCACAAAAGCAATTTATAATGCAAAAAGCTGTCACTTATAATGTCATAGGAGTACTCTGGCAAATGAGGGTGCTATTAAACCTGAATAAAGAGAGCAGAATTTCATTCTACAATACATAGCCCAGAGACTCTAAGGTCCTGATTCTCATCCATTACCCATCCTGAATAGCTCTTAAAAAAAAAATCTTCTTTACTTCAACAGAAGATAAGGTAAGGTGTACCATAATTGCTTCTTGATCTAACAAATATTATCAACAACTATCTTAGCTAGACATGAAACACTACTCAACTGCCCAAAGACAAATTAAAAAATCTCTCATAATGTACCATGAGACAGCATGCTACAGAACAGTACTTAGCAAAATGTAATATACAAAGCCAAAATTTGTTTCAGCAATTAAAAATCAAAGTCCTGAGCCTAAAGATTTTAACCTGTGATTTGTCTGGTTTAAAAAGAATGGTTGTGGATGTAACCAATTTTCCTGAACATTTATCAGTAGCATCAGAAATCAAACACTTCATAGAAACTATTAGACCTAGTTGTATCCATATTGTACATTAGAGAATTCATAGTCCATTAATTTATTTATTAATTTATTAATACATATTTTCCAAAGAAAGTGAGAAATTTACATTTGCTAAAATGGAATCTGAATTTAATCTTTACCCATGCTGTCAAAATTTCTCATGGATTTAGAAATGCAGCAGTTCAAGTGCCGGTTTTATGAGCGTTGACCACTTCCTGACATATAGAACACATCTCTACTTGCACCATATTGGTGTGCTCAGCTGCAAACACTGCATGCATAATGAAATCACAGTACTAGTCACGTTGGCAATGGCTTCCACGTTTGAGCTAAATGGTACTAGATAGGTACAAAAACCATTTAAAAAAACTATTTCAAGTGAGCTGTTAATGCCTGTCGCTACATCTGAAGGAGAATATTGCACTTTCAGAATACTTACAGCAAGTTGGAAAAATCAGCTTCTAGAGGCCAAATGTACTTTGCTTCCTAATATATACAAGGCCTTTAAGTATAAAGAGTGTGCTAATATGTAGACAATAAGAACAGTTATGCTTTTAGTTCTAGTCTTTTGCTTCAACCCAATGAGCCAGTGTGGCCTGATTTTTTCAGTTCTAGAAGGTATGCAAGCCATTTTCCTTGTGCTTTCTCTGTACACAGTTATTTTTCAGACACAAATACACATAAATAGGGCACACAGAGAATCTGAAGCAATTATGCCCAGCTCTCTCCCCCTTCAGGAACTACCCCAAATTAAAAGTATCACACTAAACAGTCTCTGCATTTGTTACACTAGATTTTACTTTAGTATGTCACTTACCATACACTGCTATCTCTCTGCGACGTACTAACAGAATATGAGCTTTATTTTAATATATAAACTTTGCACATAGGTGGTGATCCCAGATTTTCAGGGCTAGACTTTACCCTTAACAATAACAAAATAAGCACATTAAAATTAAAGGCCACGGTATAACTGCAGCAAACGTGGATTAAATTATCAAATATGAAAACAGATGTTACTGTGGTGAAAAACAGGATTTGTTGAAGAACAAGGCGTACACTACAATTCAAAAGCTAGAGCAGTAGAGTTATGCGAGCCAATCCCTAAATCAGTTTGACTTTTTAAAAGAAACAAATACATTTTTCTCTTTTTATCTGCGTTTTGCATTTTGGGGTTTAATAGAGTATTAGGTCACATTTTTCATTTATTTTTCCATAATAGGAGTTCTGAAGGAGTGTATTAAAAATAGCTCCCCCCCTCCCCCCAACCAAACAAAACCCCTAAGAGCGTCTCAAAATCACTGATCCACATGGGCCAGAATTTGAAGAAAAGAAAGAAAACCACCACCAAATACTTGGCCATCCATCAAAACAAAAGTCATAGGTATTCACAGCCTGACACACAATTTCCATGCTTTCCTATATGCAGAGAAATATTAGTACTGCCACAAATATTAATGTCAACATAAGATGAGAATTTTGCTGTGGGATGCATTGGCTGGTAGCAAGTAAAACAGAAGAGCTACCTTCTCTGACCTTTCCATTTGCTGCTGTCACCAAGAGTTAAAGGCTGCCAGACGCATGTATGCAAGAGGATGAGAAATCACAGCAGAACAGTGTAGAAACTTCAACCAGCTCAAGCTTTTCCTCACCTATTTATACAACACCACATTTCTTCTCATTATGGCATTTCTCACATGGCACATTAACTATTAATACAGTACTAAAATTAACCTATTCTCTTTTAGAAGCTCCACAGAATCGGTGTGACTGAAGTGAGACTCCTCCCTGGGTGCCCAGACTGGATTCCCCTAATCTATTTCCTGTCTTCAGGATAGCAGTTGCTAGAAGTGCAGTACATGGCCTGTAGCTCCTGTAACTAGCTAGAGGGCAAGGTAGAAATTAAAATCTAACAAGGGTACTACTCGGCAATCCTACAATGCATTCAAGAGCAGCAAAACTAAAATTCATATCATTATCATAACTTCTTTAAACCTATGAAATTACTTCAAAGTATCTTCTAGGTCATCCGGGAAAGGTCTAAGCTCTATTCTTACTCCATCTGTTTCATAAGTATTATGACTTTCCAGGTATTAAAAACCTAATTTTAAATGGCAAAGAAAAAAACATTCAGCAGTGAATCTTTGACAAGAATACTCAAGTCTCAAGTCAGACTGCTCTGCAAGAAAAAGATAAGCAAAGAGCACATATATATAACACCTGCTCCACAAATACTTAGCATTCATTTAGGATAAAGAATAGACCATAGTGCCAGATGGTGAAATTGCGCAGGTGCCACAAGCCATACCCTTGGAAGTACACTGTCATAAAACAGACAATATTTAGAGGCAATTTGGCTGTTGCAAGTAACCCAGTTCTCGCTATAAATTAGAAGAAACCAGAGTTTACAGGTGTAATAATGAGATCTCACTGGTTTTGTTTCCATTTACTATGGTTAACCTTCAGTACAGTTGATTCTATAGCCCAGACCTTTACCAGTGGATTGCTTCCTTTCCAGGAAATCTGAGCTAGAGAAGAAGCTGCAGGAGAATGTAGGTCCTGAAAGACTGTGTATAGGCAATACCTGCCTTGGTTTGCTACAGGTCTCACTGCTGCAGCTTTTCTAGCCAGTCCTTAAAGGAAGAGAAGAACAATTATTTCACCCTTCCTGACCTGGGGCAACCTGTAGTGATTAAGGCAATCAGTAGTTTAGCAGCTACAGGAAACTATGCAAAACAATCAACTATAAAATTTGACTTTTCTTTGAAAATGTGGCTGCTGAATACCACTGCAGTCAGTTATATGTCATAGGGTATACCTTCAGAAATACTAATTCTTCTTTTTTTCAGAACCTTTATGAAAATAAAACTACAGCTTCTTAATCATTAAAGATCCTTTTGAAAAAGTTGCTAGAAAGCTACAATAACTAATTTAGCTATAAAAGAGCATACACAATAGACAAGGTTAAGTCTTATGATAACTCTCTGGTCAGGCTAATCTCAGTCAGTTCTTTCCTCTATGTTTTCAATACTGAATAGATTTCTTCCTGTACAGCTTGTAATTGCTAGGATTGGTCAATTCTCTTATACCTTTTAAATACCAGTTCCTAAACTAAATACCACCCTTCTCAATGAAAACAAGTCAAGTAATTGTTCATGCTGTTACACCATAATGGACAATTTTTCAGCTAATGTAAATCAGTATAGTCTGTAGTACCACAGATTTACACCCATCCTGGATTTGGTATAACAATTTGTTTGCTATAATATTCCTGTTTTTGTCAAGTGCTCTTAAAAACATTATCTCACCTAGACCTGCAAGCAAGAATTTGGATAGAAGACTGACATGACAGCTGGAGGTTCTAATATTCAGTCCAAATATATCTTGTTCAAGAATTGGTGAAGTGGTATCATTTTCACTTCCATATGCCCCTTTAGTATATAAAAATGCAGGAACTTTAGCACTGTTTAATACAGTTTGAAAATATAATTAAAAGTATTATTTTTGAGCTAATGCAAAGACACAGTCTCCCTATTTCTTCCTGCCCCAAACATATTTTTACAAGCATTTGCTCAACAGCAGCTGAATGTAGAATTGGGAGAGCTTGAGGAGAATTTGAAAATATATGTAAAATCAAAGTCATTCGGTTGTAACGTTACTTCAAATATTCAAATGTTCAAAGACAGTAACACAGCAGCAGAAAATTAACTTTTTTAAAATTCATGTCTTTTCTAAGCTCAAATGGATTAGCAGCAGATTTGAGGTAATTAATTATAATTACAAGTTTCCTAGGGAAACATGGCATAATAGACTCATTAACTGAAATGTTACATTTGTTCTGTGTTTGATTCTCAGATTATTTTAACACAGTGCAACATTTGTTAAAAGTTTTTTGGGCCAGACACCTTTACTTATGCTGAACAGTTGGTCCCTCCATGAGTAGCCCCAGCTACTTCAAAGAAAACCCACTTGGGCCCTTAATTAGACATTTTCAGCCTACGAAGGTAAAATTTCTTCCTTCTCGGACAAATTCTGTGGTCTCTATTGAACATCAGTCAGTGGGAGCTTTTCTCTGGGAAGGACCATTGAATCTGGCCTCACAGTTACTTCCTGATAATCTCTTCACTCCTGAACAAAAGATACACCACCTAACCAAATACCTAACTAAATAGCACATGCTATTTAAGAATGCACAGTTTTGAAGTAGTCTTAATAAAGGCCTCAATTATATTTTTAATTTTTCAACTATCTTCTGTTTGATGCTATTGCTAAGCAAAGGACTATTTTACATCCTCATTTCATTATGGAGACATAAATGTCATTGAACTCCTTATGAACTGAATACACAGAGAACTCACTGCAGCCATTAATACACCTAATACATAGAGAACTCCACATAGCTATTAATAAAGCTCCTCATACAAACCACAGCACTCACAGTCTAGACAATGCCAGGAACACGAAAGCTGCCTCTTGGTGCATGCAAAAGATCCCTACTTTGATACCCTTGTATCATTGTCCTCAGTTTGAAAATCAAGGGAAACCAATGATGCACCTGTCAAAGAAAGTAGCTGCAAAAATGAGGAACTAGCTAATTAAAAAAAGGAATGACTATTTATTTTACGGTCTTATGTGCACTCAGGAAGTTCTGACGCACAGAAGAGAAATTAAAAACTTTTCATTTTGTCTCTACGCTTTGAGAACCATGCCCAGTAAGATTACAGATAGGAGAGTGATAGGTCCAGCAGGGATTTCTACCAATTAAGCTTCTACACTCTGGGGGGGTAGAGGTGTTTTTTGAACCATGAGTTATTTTTGCACATATCATGGGCTGCAGTGTCTAGCCACAAAAGGGCTACATTAAGAGCAATGTTACAGGCTTTGCTCAGAGCTATCATTCTTTCCTGCAAGTCCAAACCTCTAAGAAGATTTCAGTGAGAGAACTGAGAATGCTCAGTTCTGTAATACTATCAAAAGGATGATAGGAGTGCTTCTACCTCCCCAACCTTTACATTTTCACAATCAAGGAGAAAAGAAAAAAAAAAAAATTACAAAGTTTCATTAACAACAAATACAGCTAGATGATGCCAGATTTTGTTCCACTGCATACTTACTACTTTCTTCCATGTGCTACCTAGCATCCCTAGAAGCTACAACTCACAGTCTGTTAACACCTATAGCTAAAACAGGGCTTTCAGATTACCGCCTTTTTTTCCTTTTTTTTAAATCAAAGGCACTGTTTATAACTGTTCTACATGCAAATAACTGTAGTATTTTGGGTACCTCTATCATACAGTTGCTTCAGAAAACATCAGTTCAGGAAACAATGGAGTAAACTAATTTTGAGTCTGTATTTCACAGTATTATGAATGCCCCATTTTGTAGACTGACAATTCAAAGTCACACACATGCACACAGGATTCAACAAAGGTAGTTTTCATCTGATAGTTCTACAAGTCCACCAGACAACAGCAAAGGTATCAATTTATGTATCCACTGACAGTATGGTATAAATTATACAAGTGTGGCACCTATCTTGAATATTCAAGTTCATCTTTAGAGGACTAGGATCATGAGGCAATCCATATATTATGTTACTTTCTTCCTTGTATGGAGCGAAGACCTTTATTTGGCATAGCAACATTTTGGCTTAAGTTTTAAGCATATTCTGAAGCTCAGATGCTTTAGCAAAAAGTAAACTTCATGATAATATAAAAGCATGGTATTATAAGCATGTGCTCACATGATTTTTTAGAATCTGGTATTACAGGCAAGACTGACATAGAGGGTCAGTTTTTCAGCTTATCAAAACAGGAAAGACTAATGAAAGAAAAGGCAAAGCTACTTTGAAGCAAAGCTATAGAAATGAGAATATACTCTATTGAGAGACTAATTGAAGCAAAAATTTACTGAAGATCATGAGACAGATTCAGACAGTTGCCTTTATTTCAAATTTCTGTGAGAAAAGCTGGTATGGAATCAGACACTTGAAAGGAAGGAAAAAAGGAATGGACAAAGCCACCCTGCCTGAAACTGTGACTTTTTTTTTATCAAAACACATGGAAGAATTTATTAGTAAAACTTTGATTTTAACCATTCATGTGCATTAGCCAGTTACAATTTTCCCTTCTCAGAAATGCATCCAAATTAGAAACAGGGGAAAAAAAAAAAGATAATTAAACAGAATGTGTCTACATTTTCCATTTTTCACAAAATTCTCTACCTTTATTTTACTCTTTTTTAATGCTAACTGAAATCTTAAAAAGTAATTTTGTCTGTTGCTCAGCCTCAGAATAATCTTCTGGTAAAAATAAGCTGTGACCATTCATTTCCTATTTTCACTTACTTCATGTGGGCTATCGAAATGTAGGCACACCTTGTTTTGCCTTCCTAAGGCCAGGAGGGGAACCTGCAAATCTCCTGGGATTCATATTTGGCCTGCTTCCTAAAGAACAAAACCTACTTCAGTCAGTCTCAGCACAGAGCTGTTTTACTACGTTGATACATAAAACTAGGCTTTCCTCCAGTTGAACAACAATAATTTGTTTTAGTTTGATAGGTCCTTCTAAATAATGGTGTCATCAGTAAACATCTGGCTTCTTCCTAGCAGATTAGGCCTCCAATGAGGAAACTGTGTTTATAATTCTAATTTGAAACACAGCACATTAATATGCTGATTCTCATAATGTTTGCCTTAACCTGTTTGGAGAAATTATGACTACAAATATCTTGTACACAACACCTCTAAACTACCAGCTTGTACAAACAACACAAGAGCCGACGCAGTCTCATACAGATGATTAGAACCATTTCAGAGGCAATCATGATTAGTGCTTTGGCTTGAAGCCATATTTTACACATAAACAAAGCATCTGTTTCTGAGTTCCTGTCCCAAGCTAATAGACCCACCTCCACTATTACTAATAAGCCCATTCAAGAGAGCCAGATGGCCTATCTGAAACAGCCCTGGCTTTTTCCTAAGCTAGGCAAACCAGAGCCATGGAACCAGAGTTGGCTCCAAATCATATTTCCTTGGGCTCTAGGAGCCAGTAAAACAACATGTAAACTGGCTCCACAAAAGAAGAATACAAATGCTGGGACCATCCATTATTTAGAATTGGTGTGAGGCCAACATCTGCCCCTCCAGATGATCCTTTCATGTAGGTACAATGAAGGAAGATGAAAAATACAGTACACTTCTGCAGGAGTTGGTGTATTGCAATGCAGACTGTCACCATTCCTTGCGGGATTTTTTTGCAGACTTTGCAAATCCCTGCCTGCAGCCAAGCAGTACTGCTCAGCTGTCCTTGCTGTACATTGTATGCACTTGACTATTGGGTGGTTTTACATATTTAATAGAAGTGTCATATTTAATTAGTAGAACTCAGCTTTAAAAGGGATCTTGTGCTCCTTAGCAGCAACTGGAAGTGTTGAGAGCCAAGCACAGCAGCGCTTGGCTGGTTCAGTTCTAAGATCTCTTTCTTTCCTGTGACCCAAGTTCTCATTTAACCAGTTCAGTTTCTAAGTAGATTGGAGTCAAGATGCTCTACAAGCCAAGGAGTTAATGCTGCGGGGAAACTCATAATTGACCTGGCCTAGGAAGAGTATTAGTGAGAAATCTCTTTATATTTTATTTAGAAGCAAACAGACAGGTGGCAGTTAGTGACAGGGCAAGATGGCCATTTAGATCGCCTGCCCCATCAAACCACATGTATAAAGAGAACTTCCCCCTACCACTATGATGCACAGGGTGCTTTGTTCCACTATGCTGACAACTGAAGTTCAGCAGAGTGTATGCCTGCATGAACTATCAAAGAGAATTCCCTACACCAGGAGCAAATGAACTTCACTCTAAGAGCAGTAGCAGGTCACATCACCCCTGAAGAAGTAAGGAAGTTTTGCAGAGATAAAGTCCTTTCAGAACAGCACAGCCACAGTAAGCATGCTTCTTGTGTGCTACTATCTCGAAGCTACAGACAAAAAATCCTTTACTTCTGTCTCATGGGGATACCAGCAGATTTGCAAAGATATAAACCTCCCCAAACACAGCTATCTTCCCCCCACCTTGCCATCAGAGACAGAAAAATGAATCACTGTATGAAGGGAAAAAACCCTCATGGAAATGTGCTGAAACAATTGAGGCATGTCACTCCTCTTCATTAAAGGCAGGTTCCACAGTAGTTATTGAAGCTCTCTGGGACCTCTTGGGATAAAAGCCAGAATAGAAATGTGTAAAGTATTGTTCTTCATATATTCTCCCCACACTGCCAATCTTGTGAACTACACACACAGGGCGTTCCTTGATTTTAAAGGAAGGCCCTGAAGAACAGTCACATTTCACAGCCCAGATCAAGTGTGATCCTGAATCTGTGTCACTGTCCTCACTAGCAGCTGAAAACTCAGCTAGACTTTCCTTCGGAGCATAAAGGATTTAGTGAAAGATGCATAACCAGTATCGTTCTGCTACTGCAAGGATTTCAGTGGTTTTTCCTTGAAGGGATTATGTCAGTGCAGGTAATCAGGAGTATAAGAGGCGAATAAAAAAAGCTCTGCATTCCTAGAAATGTAAGAATGCACTACCATATACATATGGAAAGAATGACACACATGTTCCAGGTTTTCTCACTTCGTATTTTCAATTCCACAACACTAGGCATTTTGGGGCGGGGGGGTGGGGGTGGGGGTGGGGGGGGTGTTTTTCCCACTGAGGGGCGGAAAGAAGGGGTTAAGTAGAAAAAGGAAGAGGGGAAAAGTGATCAGAAGCAAAACCAAACCCCTTGTTTCAAGAGGAAAAGCAGGTTTGCGGTTCTTGCAAACTTCATATATTTAACAAAATAAAATGCATAGCACTGATACGGAGCACTGTCTACACTAGGCATTACTGAGACTAGCATTTTCTTGCAGGCTTTACCAAATTAAGTTATTTGGAAAAAATCTTTGGGATTAATTCCACCCTCTGAGAAAGTTGGTTTACTAGGACAATTGGGAATGAAGTCTTAATCCAACAAAACATCATGTGTCCTAAGCAGCCCCTTCCGAAAGACACTAATGAAATTACCAAAGTTTTTACAGTAACTCACAGCTGCAAGACCACCTCAGTCTGCTACTTATGGGGGGAAAAAACCCAAGCAAGCCCTCTGTTGTCTCCATAGAGTATGAAATTCTCTGTACCTCTACTGGACAATTACACTGTGACAAAGATGCTGCTCCCACACTCCTCTGCCGCAGCAGCTTTACAAAAGAGAATTCCCTCATTGTGCCACTCAGTCTTTGCTTCCTCCAAGACTGATCATGAGATCTTATCTATTTCATCACAGCATAGGGATTATCAATCTAATGAAAAATCTCAATGTGATGCCATTTTTCAGAGAAGCCTTCAAATGCTATTTCCACTATTAATCTATTTAATAAGAGCATACTAGACATATCGTGTAACAGTGTGAAACATCCACTATCACTGCTTTTAACCTGAAGAGTTGAGATCTCTTTGCTTATTACTCCCCACCAAATGTTAATGCACAATTTATTTAATGCCTAGTTTTTGTGTGCTGAATTAGCTCACAACACAGCCGAGTGTCCCTTGTGAGCAAGTGCTCCATTTGCACGTCAAGCATCCTAGTCTATTTAGTCCTATCCCAACTGCTTAATGTCTGAAACAGAAGCATCCACTACACTCTTCTTGATCTAAACAGCTAATTTAATACCCTTGGACAAAAGGCGCCTGGTGTTTTGGTAAGCTCCCATGGGCCTAACTATCACAAAGAAGGGATTGTTGAATACACACATAAAAAAAAGGAAGAGATAGGAGGCAGGCGGTCTGATCTTTATGACCCACTGATTATTCTATCAGTAAGTAGAAGCATAAATCTAGCTCCTGACCTAACAAAATACTATTTTACTTCCCTTTACTCTATATTTTATCTTTTATAGCCAATAAAACATTAAACATTACAAAAGGTTATGTTCTCACCAATATTTTCACTAAATGACAATAAATTCCAAGTTGAGCCAAGCAAAGGTTTCAGCAGCAGCTCTCCTGACAGTTGTTTCACACTCTTCCTGCAATTCACTCTGAATACACTAGTGCCACTAATACCAAGAAAGCCCATCTGGAAAATCTGACACTGAATTTGAATCAGTCTAATGACCCTCTTAATGATTTAATGGCAAATCTATACGCTAATATAAAGCTGTGCTCTTTTCCAATGATCTGGTATAGTATTTACTGCGGAAAGTAAAATTCCTTCCCTCACCCTGCCTTTTTGAACATCCCCAAACACCAGAATCAGTACCAGCCTTCTTAGCTGACCTCCCTGAGCTTTAGATCAAGGCTCTAGACTTGTTCTGTTTTTTATTCCACATGAATTAAGAGGAGAAAATAAAAAGAATTGTAGGGAAAAAAAAAAAGGAGAGAGATGAAGGGACTTCAGAAGGATCAGGAAGGGAGCAGACTAAATCTTTAATCCGCTGCAAAGCTAAGTACTCCAGTTACCTAGACTATATATGTACGAAAGACTGGCAGAGTAGAAAATGGGTCTGAAAAACTATACGCATTTTATGGTCCATTGATTTGCGAGAAAATGGCAGAGCATGCAGTCATTTTGAACTGGATAAAGAAAAAACCCTGTCAGAACCACTGATCAGCAAAATCCCAAAAGACTGAAGACAGGACAAAGCGCACTGGCAGGACAGACACAACAGTTCTATCACAACACAAACTCCCCAGTTGTTTCAGTCTAAAGGGTTCACTCAGTCACCAGCTGTTCTGTTTATTCCATGAAGCACTGTATATTGAACTGTGCATTCTCATCTCAGACACCTGATCTCAAGTTTTCAGAGATTCACTATCGCCCTAGTGCAACGCAAGACCAAAATCTGCAGCTCAGACAACTGTGAAAGTACTTGCCCACCTGGGAAAATAAGCTCAGATACCTAGGCTATGAAAATTGGATCAAAGCTTCAAAACACACTTCCCAGGCAGGATTTGAGCTGAAACACAATCATTAATGGTCATCAGTCCTGAAGAACTGAACTTGGGAACTGAAAATATTAATGAAAACAGCTCATCAGCTGTTGTAGTAGGTTTGCTATATCAGGAATTACTTAAGAATTTTTTTTTTAATTTAAAAAGAAGAAATGAATCTGTAATTTAAAAGAGAAACTGAGGCACAAATAAGCTAAATGACAGATAATGTCACACAATAGATGAAGAACAAGAGGGGAACCACAATCAGATAATTCTGTCCTCCATAGTGTTTCTTTTTTTAATTCTGTCAATGAGTCCAAACTGCTGCCAGACTAATTAAACAGAGAACAGTATACCTTAGTAAGACTGTTTTAAAACATGCGGTCATCACTGCCCTGGGAAAATGCAGAAAATATTAGAAAGTGTCTTGTTTGGTGGGGGAGAAGAGGACAGCTACACTTATAAAACACATGAACTACTGTCTTAATCCTGAATCAAGAGCATTTTCACAATCCAATTCATGTCTATTTATAATTGGTGATGACTCATATGATCCTTTCAGTTACGATTTTTTCTGAAACAATATTTTCTAGTGGCATTAGAACATGTGATAATGAAGACTAAGCTAAGAGACAAAGAAAATCTGGGATCAAACAGCCAGGACATCTGCAAGCCCAGTATCTGCCCTGTTTAAGAGAAACTCTGAACAAGGTCAATGGAGCACTGTTCTGGCTGAAGGGCCTGCAACACTTCAAAATCTGGTAAATACCTGATATTAGGAGGCAGTCACACAATATGAGACTAAGACACTGAAAGGTATGTAGACACCTAATTCCCATTGCTAAAAATGACAGGTCTAGATCTTCAAAGACATTGGAGAGCCTAATACTCTGCACTGAATACTGAAGATACAGACTTGAATTTATAGATGACTCAAGACTTGAGCCAAGCATTTCACTTACTTGGACAGCTCAGGCAGGCTCTTACAGCTTAACAGACACATCACACCAGGGATCACAGTATTACTTTCCCATCTCTTGGATTTTGCTTGCTAAATTACACACAACATTCCCTTCTTTTCTTTCTAATATTTAATCAGAGCAAATAAATCTGTATATGTGAATTATCTGCTACTTACCCAACCTTATGTCCTTTTAAAATACACTTCTTGCACACATAACCAAGAAAGGCATCTTTGCAGCTTATTCATCTAACATCAAGGTGCTTTCTGAGCTATGACCTACATTTATCTAACATATATGCAACACAATTCATTAAAACAAAAGAGAGAGAAAAGTAGATTGCAGCTTCTCTTGCTAGGTTCTGTGCTGCTGAGTCTGAGCTCAACTCATGCACACATGGTCAGCCTCTGAACAATTTGTCAGTTCATCAGTTACCTTACTGAAATTCATTACTTTGAGCCTTTTGGCTCCTACCCAGTTCCAATTACTTGTTTTAAAACACTGCATTAGCATCAATTACAGATACAGCACCTTATTTGTAAAATAACTGCACTTCTGATTTCTCTCCACCATCCTGTCTTCTGTGGATGGCAATAAATGGTGGAGGGAGGAAATAACTGAAAAAGTCAAATCCCACCTTATTAGTTTTTCATTTTCTTCTACATGACACGCACAAACTAATACAGCTCATATCCAGGCAGGCTTTGAACTGACAGGCCAACCCCATTCTCCCAAAGTAAAATAAAATAGCCCAAGACAGAAGAGCAACAGAAAAAGGAGGAAAATTGTCCCATCTACCCACATTAAACATATAGCATGAGACTTGCACGTAATCAGAAAATAAAAAGCAGTTGCTTTAGTAAGACTTTCTCCATTAAAAAAAAAAAAAAGGAAAAAACCCCAGTCTGCCACTGTCCCAGATATAATTATACATCAGCCTCTTCTCACCTTGATTTACCCCAAAGATTTATTAACTAAAATCCTTTAATATAAAGGGTTTAAAACCAAACTATTAAAACCTGGAAATGTCAGGTGCATTTGCAATACACAAATTTGCAAGAGACCAGAAAAAAATCCTCATGTAATCCATCATTCGCAATAATAGCATTATGATGTAGTCACAACCGAGAACCACTATAGAGTACAATCTGTTTTCTGCTTTCCTACTTACAGGGAGAAACTTTCCTACAGTGAGGAAGGAAATTCAGAACTAAGAGTTCACAGTAAAATCTAAAACACATTTAAAAAGCTCCTAACACCGTTTTTTTTTTTGAATGGGGAGGAAAAAATAGAAGTGGGAAAGAATTTTAGATCCCCTTTTATTAATGTATTTATTGTACAATGCCAATTGTTGCTTTACTGATGTACTTAAATCCATCATTGTTACTATATTTGTAATAAGTTAATAGCAGTACTGTCTCAGAAAAAAAAATTAATTTACTATATAATCAAAGGAAGCCTACAAAGTAATAGTCATTTAATGTTTTTATTGCAAAGTATTTTAAAAAATATTTTTCCAAAATATTTACCCATCTTTAGTGCTTCATAAGTCTAAAAGATTTTAGAAAGATTTTTGTTGTTGTTGCATTTGTTTTAAAATCAAATACTACTAAAGCTACTTTAAATAAAGCTTTCTCTTTCATGGAACATAACTTCAAAACATTTAGTAAATTCAATTTTCATAAGACAACCATTTTGGATCAGATAATCCATCCTGATTTCTACACATAAGTGATAAAATAGATTTAATGAGTATTCTCTCAATAATAATAATAAAAGCAGATTTTCAGATAAATAATGTGTATGCTTAAAAATAGCCTCCACAAGTCGTAAAGCTTGTTTTCACCTTACAAGTAAACCACTAACCTGAAAATAAGTAGGTATAAACCAGCCAGATAAGGACACTTAGCAAAGGAAAGAAGAATATTGGCCAAATTACTTAATAGCTATTCAATCAGGAATTCACAAGCAACATTCTCTGTTCCACATTTAACATACCTGCATATATTCCTTCCAGTCAACCTTCTTAAATAGTAAGATATGATTTTTTTTTCTATTAAGCATTAAACAGGACCTTAAATACACCATACTAAAAAAGAAGTTCAATGAATATCTTCTTAAGACACTAAAAATGCATAAGCTGAACATAAACAAAGTCACCCCACATAACTGAACAAATTTATTCTGTATTAAAATTTTAAAAACTTTCCCCGTTGTGAACACATCAGTCAGAGTGAGAAGGAAAGGAAGATTAATACACATGAATAAATGGAAATATCTCCTTTAGAAAAGCTACTTTAATGGCACATGTATTTTATTGTAAGTAAAGACAGTGAAAATGCAAAGCATGTGCAATTGCTAGCAATTAAATTCTACAGTGCTAATATGAATATAGCAAAAGATATGGTGATGTATTTAATTTTCTACAGAGAAAATAAGAATGAGTACCTGTTTTAAATCAGGAAGCAGCAGATCATTTCAAGATCAAAACCACTTCCTGTTAAAGAAAGGGGAGAAAATTCCTTTACAGTTATTGTCATTATTATTAATCCACTCTTTGAAAGGTTATTTATAGAAAACCTTTAAGTTTTGAAAATTCATAACATAATTAGAATATAAGAAATCATTTGGGTTGTCTAAGCCTAAAAAAGAGAAATTATAAAATTTGGTTAAGTATTGCAGAAAACATAGCCAATTTTCTAGGTACAGAAAAAACACTAGAAGATGAAACTGAATTTTTTACATGAAGGCTGAGAGTCAGGGAATGTAAATGTTTGGAGAGAGCAGAGTTCATAATATATAGGGAGATACATTAGGATTTTTTGTGTTTTGTTTTGACTGCAAGAATACTTGACGCTTTCTCTGAGCTCCCTCTCGTGAGCAGTTGCTGACAGTGCACCAAAAGCATCGCCAACAGCAAGACTCGAGTAACATTATGAGTTGCAATTTCATATTGTTACTTGTTTCTTAACGCATAGTGCCCCAAATGACCTTGCAAATAGAAATGTTTGGTTGCAAAGATATTATCCAAATACAGTTATCTTTCCCTAGAAGGAACAGGATATAAATAGAAAGACACCCCACCTCCACCCCCCCAACCAAAACCCATAATCTGTTTCTCTATCTATCTAGTGCTTCTGAAGAGCTCACCACCCATCATTGCAGTGAGACAAAATTACACTTGAGGAACAATCTTTACAAACAGTCATAGTAGTGTTCAGAGAGCAAGGATTATCCATTTTAGAAGTAAAATGATACATACCTTGTTAATATTAATGAAAAAGGTATTTTAAAAGCAAGCACTTAAAGAAAGCTTATACCTTGCAAGGAACCTCTTCTTTTACCAGGACGTAAATGTTGGCTTAAGTTTTGATTGAACTACAATTTATTTTAATTAAACCATTCTAAAGCTGTTTCTCACTTGTAAGACATCTTGCATTACTCCTTATCAATATACTGCAATAATAAACTGCTTGGTTTTATAAGATGTTTAGATGCTCTGCAGATGGAGTTACAAATTGCAGAAATATGGATTTTTGCACCAAGGAACTAGCACAGCCTAGTACAGGCCTGACAGCTATTCCACATTTGCAAGCATTTATTGACTTTATCTTACTCTGAATTAGACTGTTTAGACTCTGACTTAGACAAATTCCTCTGAAATCTGAGAAAAGGAATTCTGTACAAGAAACAGGAAAAGTCACCCTTATGCATACAACTGGAAACCACACCAAGGAAACTAACCACCTACAGCCATGCTAGAAACATCATTACTTTGTTAGTAGGTGTTTAAATTGATACTCGCCTAAAGGTACACTTTAGCCCTATATTCCAATGTCTGTGTTACACAGCAGGTCTGATAGGAGACTAGTACAAATCCAATTAAATCCTACTACTGCTATTTGTTGTGTAATTTGGGATAGTCAAAGAAACAGTGCCAATTAAGTATAAAGTATCAAAGGAAAACTTTTCGTTGTTGCATGTGTTATTGGAAAGGGAACTCTAAAGAGCAAACACAGTAAACTAAATCAAGATCTGACCTGAAAAAACCTGAAACTGGACCCTTTCTTCACACATTCTTGGGATAGCAAAGATCTGGAGAGGCAAATTCTAACTATTTTTTTTCTTCTGAAGGTACATAGATAGGTAGAGTAACAGGCTAAATTATATCATCAACAACTGAAAGTTTATTTTTTTAATCATGTGTTTAATTTTCCAGGTGGGGAATCATTAGTAAAACGTTGCAACACTGCCAAGCTCCATTCTTCAAGGTATTCCTCACTTTCAAAGTCCCAGAGACTTGATTTTTGCAATACATATCCATAGACAGGGACCTACCTTGAACATTAGCGAGCCTGCAACCAAATGACAGGATCAACACCAAAGCCTGCAAATTTTTTCCTATCAGGAACATCAGTAAGCCAGTAATACAAAAAAAAGAGAAAGTTTATAAAAAAAATCATCAACAATGCCAACAACCAACTTTAAATACATTCTAGAAAGCTTCTAGATGTCACAGGAGACTAATTTGCTTTCTAGTCTACAGCCAGTGAAAATGGTCCTGGCCTTTGAAATCATGCCGGGTTATTTAACACTGCGTTGCTCCCAAAGAAAGACTGCCTGCAATTTTGAACATCCTGTAGCAGTGAGACAGAGCATGCTAGCCATCAAATCCTAGTTGTTCATTCCACTGACTGGAAAAATGCCTGCCATTTGATTTCTTTTATAGGGCCACATTTGAGCAAGCAAAGTTTATAGAGATGACTTACCTAATTAGATTCAAAGAGTGATTTGCTATCTCAGCAATAGTTTTTAAATGTACAAATCTAGAGAGAGAGGCATTTTGTAAACAGGTGTGAATGACACTGCTCCATCAGGCATTAAATCGGAGCTGCTCCTGAAAAATAGTATGATTTGTGCATTTAAGTTACCGATATTTTATCAACTGCAATGTTTTTACACCAAGTATTCCTTGTGGTGTAAAGCCAGTAATACTTCAGCAAGATCTCTCACCCTTTTAATAGCAGCATGAAACAGGCTACTATGTGCTTCTCATGTCTTTTTTGAAACGTTGATTCAAAAAGTCTCAAAATTATCTCCAAGAAGTATATCAGCCTTTGAAACGGGGCTACAAACCAGGTAATGCCTGAGGGAAACACCTGATACTTGCAGGCAGTTTTTTATTTCCAAAGGAAAAACGGCTGGGAAAGGAAGAAATTATTTTCTCTTATGACAATTATTTCACATTCAGATTACAGTTGTACCCAAGCCAAGGCGTCTGTGCTAGGCAGCATGTGGATACACAAGCACCCAAAGAGCACTCAGGCTTGGCCCTTGCAGCAAGATGGCTGCTCCCCTCAGTCTTCGTGCTTGAGGGCCCCAAAGCAACGCTCACAGCTGGAGAGAAAGCTCTGCTCTTTACACCTTTTTCCTAACATTTGGATATGACTTTCATACAGCAGTAGGAGATAATGTTACAGTAAGACAAGTGCACGCTACAGGGTGAGCTTACTTCACCGCGGCTACAACTAAAGTCTGAAATACCTGTCACCACACGGAGGAAGACAGGAGCCCCGGCCGCCCAGCACAAGCACAGGGGGCACGGCGAGGGCCTGCAACGCCCGTTAACGGCTCCTCGCTGTTTTGTGGGCGGTCCGAAGTCCCCCTCAGCCCGACACCAGCCCGCACCGTTCCCAAGACGCCGCGGAGGCTGACTGAAGCGCTGCGGTAGGCGACCAGCGCCTTCCAGAGGGCACCGCAGCCCCACCTCCGCTCCTTCGGCAGCCGCCGACCGCCGCGGCTGGGGACGGCCCGGCCCGAGGCTCCGGCCCGCGGCTCTGTCCCCTGCTGTCCGCCAGGCAGGGAGCAAAGATAGCTCCTGCCTCCGCGCCCAAACCCGCTCTCAGGGGAGCGGGGAGGGCGGGAAAAGGAAAGGCGGGAAACTCCCTCCTCACGAAAACAAGCAGCACCCACTTCGTTCCTCCCTGCTTCGCGGCCTGGTCCGACACATCTACCGCAGCGTGCCCCAGCTGCGGGACTTCTGAAGGAAACGCTTCTGTTACAGACAGATAGGCTGTTTTAAATGTTTAAGAGGGATTCATAACTATTTGCCCCTCGCATGCAGGCACAGAAAACGTTTAAATGTTTAAGAGGGATTCAAAAGCGTTCACCCCTCGCACACAGGCAGGGAAAGGTGAGGCTCAGGTTTTAGTGTCACTTATTTGGGGAGAAAAAAAGGAAAAAAAATAATCAAGAGAATGGGCTTGCTTCTGTTAAGAAATTGAATCATTAAACAGGGGAAGGGCTTCGAGGGAGGAAGATAAGGTTTCAGCCGCAAGCAGTGAACCCTGGGAGGAAAAAACCAACACAGAACATGGATGGCGAAGGCTAAATATATATCAATTGTTCACGCAGTTTTCAAATTAAAGGTCTGAAAGACTTCAGTTTTATTTATGTTTTATTAGAAACATCACACAGAGAGGCAGAGTCTCTCACAAGCACTTGTAACCTCATTTATCTTTGGAAGGTTAGTTTCCCTGGCTATGCACTGTTAGGATCTTTGGCAGAGCCAAGCAGAGCGCTGCTGCTGAGAGAAGCGCACACAGCACCAGAAAGCATACTACATCAGTGCTCTTGCAGATATAAAGGCAAATCAAGGTTAGCTAGGCAAGTCAATCTTTTCTAGGATTACAATAAAACGAAGAGCAAAACAGGCATGTCTCTGGATTTGGGTTTCTTCCCTCACAGCTTTCAGTCCTCTCCACCACACAGGTTCAGCAGCGCCCTCTGATAATCCCCTTTTGTGTCTTGCTGTAAAGCAAGGGAAGAAAAATACAAAACACATATGAGGAAACAGTCACAAAATATGAAAGTATATACATTATATTCTAAAGCTGCGGGACAGACTATGTGTTGTAGTTGAAGCTTTGTCAGCCTGGAGGAGACTATCTAGACTGAGTTTTACTTATGTGTGAACTGAAATTATTTATCATTCTTGCAATACAAATGCAAGGCCAAGAAGGGAGAGAAATTTTGTTATGAAAAAGTAACTCAACAAGGGAAAACTGAAGGACTCGATTCTGTTCCTTCTCACTGATTACCGCAAAAATCATACATGAAGTTCACTATTTTGAAAATTTGCATATAACCTAAAATTGGCATCTTCAGGAAAAGATTCTGGCTTAAGATTTTGACTCAACTTCATCTACACAAGGAATAATGTATCATATGTTGTTGTGAGGGTGGGTAGAAGACTAGTTTTTAAACAGGTGCACAAGCTCTTTACCTATGCCCCAAGTTAAATAAAACCTAGCACCTATAGCTCCTGCCCAATCACAGAAATGGACAAAAATCACTCAAGCTGAAAAGCCTACTCCCTGAGCACTGAAATGAAGGGGAGCAGCAATTTAGAGGCTCTATTTTCACTCAGTAATCACAGAGCAGTTCTGTTTTTTCTTTTCTTTTGGTATGAGGATAGGGACAGATGAACAGAATTTTCCTTCATAACACATCAGCTGATTGCACAAAGCCTACATATACCCTCAGGTGGCTGCCAGGAGTTGTACTAGCTGTAGACTGCAAAGTTAAAGGTGGGTTTTTTTAATAGCATATGGATAATAATGTATTATTCTCACTGCAGCCTCTAAAAAACCTCCCATGAATTCTAATGGTATGATTAATCCAATGAAGACTGCTGCAAAGGTCCATACAATTGATATGAAAAGAAAGCTGAAAAACTTACCTGGATGAAATAATAGAGGGATTTTCCATATTTCCTCTTGAATTCACTCTTAATTTTCAGCATGTCAACCTCACAGCGGGAGACCATAATCCTGATCAGAACCTTGTCACGGGTTCCCTTGCCCTACAAAAGCAGAAACACATTTAGAACTGTAATAGCTGAAACGCATAAAAGGCCACCATACCTGACTGTAAGACAGCAGACCACAGGCAACTGGGATGTAGCAATAAAAGATACAATGAATTAAATCTTCTAAGGTCATTATTATGATCCAGGAATTTGAGCATCAACATACCCTTCTCATCAGCAGTGTTTGACCAACTTCCAGTCACTAGCTACTTAGACTGTAAGCAGCAGTTCTGGTTCACCAGGACATCTTCCTGGTATTGCCTAATGCCTGTCACCAGGTCTTTCTCTTTCATCCCTTTTCTTGACAAAATGTTTGAGGCAAATTTAGTGTCTTATTTTGGCATGTTAATAATCAGCTTTTTCTGCTATCAGCTCTTGGTTACCTGCAAAAGATGTGTCTAACTTTGCTAATTATAATCAACTGATCTAATAAAGATCATTATTATGATTTTCCCTATACCAGATGCATCTGAATAGATGGTCTAGGCTTGTAACTTAAAGAATGCTTTTGAACAATACTAAGTCATTATTAATTTATTCATCATGCCAGTCATCATATGAATACAAGTGCCTACGGAATCAATATCTGATGAAACAATGGCAAGAAAAAAATTAGTAGAAAGAAAGAACAGTCTTCCCTACCTTCATGGAATCATACAGTCTGTCGGCAAAATACAGCTGCTTGTTCTGAATGCACTGGACTGGAGAGAGATAAGAATAGTTAAACATCCTGCCTATACATGGAAAAGCAGAACATACAATCTTGGAGCCATTTTAAAGACATGATAAGTAGTCAAAATAAGGTTTTCAGCAAAAGTTTCTCGAAAAGGGGACATAGAGAAATTATTTTTACCTGAATTGTTACTTAGAAGTTGTTTGGCTAAGCTTGTGATTGAACCACAAATCCTTACAATCTGAGAAAGTATTTCCCTCCATTGCTAGTATTGTTCCAGAATGCTAGCCCTCCTCCACATACACCACAATTCATTCTTCCACTTCTATAAAGCAACATCTTTTCTGAAAACACTCATTGTATGCTAATCCATGAGAAGTCTCCCTTTCAAGGCTGAGCTCTGTTTATTCTCCATTTGCATTACAGAGCTCTCAGTTCAGCCTTAGTCTGAAATGGATTTTCCTCTTAAAGAATTTCCTTTGAAACTTGGTGACATCCTTGTCATCTTCATCTCATGCCATAATACCAACCTTACACCTTATCTCCCCATTTCAGAGAATTCAGTGCCAAATCAGCTCTTTTATTAGCCTCTAGCATCCTCCACTGCTCATCTTCTCTCTCACACACAGAGTTCTCTCTCCAGCCTATGTCCACATCGAACACTTAATATGTTCCAACCTTTTTGTTTGGTGAAACTAACTTTAAGACTCTACATCAAACAAAAGTGGAACTATCAACAGATCACAAAACACATGCATTCTTATTTTCAACTGGAAAGCAAGGTTTGCATTTTGCAGAGGGCAAAAATATGCTACTTCTCAATACCTGTAATATCCTAAAATACTCTGACGGATCCAATAATAACAGCACGTCCAGTTTAGTTCTCATCCAGCAACACAGAGGAAGTTGGGCTCTATCCTTATCATGATACACTGCAAGAACACTGAAAAGATCCTATCTAAAGATAGTCTTTACTTCAGGGTAACTCACCAAGATTAAGGAAGGCATTCTCCAGATCTCCCTTAACCTCCTTCTTGATGCTCTCCAACATATCATATGGGCTGTAGCTCTTGTACCTGTCAAACACTATCACAAGAAAGAAATCAGGTAAAATCAAAACCAGACCATGAACTGGTAAAAGTAACCACCTAGATCAAAAACATAGACAGCAATGCAGAGACACATGATTAAAAAAAATATCTGTCCAAGTGCTTCTGAGAACTTTATCAAAGTATAGCCTGTTTGTCAGCTGATAGAGAAGTTCCCATGCTATGACCTTTTTGTTTTACTTGAACACCTCCATAATCTGGAAAAATACCGTATCAATTCTGTACTAGTATTTTTTGAAACAACAGTGATTTAGGCCCTGAAAGGAAAAGCCTTCAAATGGCTTTCCCATGTGCTTCTTACAGCAATGTCAGAGCTGCTTTTGAGAGTCTTCACTGTCAGATTTAAACACATGATATAGCTAAGCTTCCCTAAGACAGAGGGAAAAGCTAAAGGACTTCTCAAGGTCTCCTGCAGTCATGTTTTCTAGATTTGTAACATTTTTGTTCCTGGTGTATGTGACATATAATTGAGCACTGTTACACCTGTGTAAAAAAGAGCTCTTTACACACATTCTAACCATGAGATTAACACATCCACAGAAATAATTATATTTTTTGAAAAAATTAACAGCTTGGACATGAATTAAGATTTATGAGATCTCCTATGTTTTATGAGTGCTTTACACACTCATTTCAATCATATCTGGGACAAAATAGTTACCACTTTGGTATAACTTTCTCTTACAGGAAAAAAATAAATCTGTCTCTCGAATAGTACCTTTCTGCAGGTGGGGGACACTTCTCTCAGTCATAATGTTGATCCATTTGGGGACGTCAGTTCCCTTTCTCTTCACACCAGCATCATAGAGCTCCTGGGGTTGGAATGAAAAGCAAAATCATGAAAATCAGGAGTTACACAAGGAGCCATCACAAATGTATACTATTCCCTTACTAGAAAACAAGCCCTACTGGAACTGTGTCAGTGGGAGAAACACAAAAGAACACATGATTGGGCAGACCACCAGGACAAGATCTATGGATCTAAACTGAAACTAAGACTAATTACTTTGTATTTACCTCTATCTACAGGTTTTACTCTGTATTTAGCTCTGTTTACCTCAGCAGAGCTGCTCTTGACATACAGATGTAATAAGCATTAGCAGCCACTAAGTTCAATGATACTTCTCTCAATCTTACACAATTACTTGGTTGCAGCCAGTCTTCACAATGTTATGTGTTTCCTTTTGTTACAGGCTCTCTTTCTCAATATGCCTAAGGGAAATACCAGTGAGTTTCTGTATAGGTACTTGTGGGTAAGTAGCCTGTGAAAACTGATAACTGAAGGTATCAGGATCTTAAGCGGCAGATACCTTGACAGCATGCAAATATTACTGTGCAAGACAATCTGAAATATACACACCTGCTTTCATAAATGCTTCTCATTCCCATAATATTTGTACTTCCAATATCCCCAAAAGCTTGATCAACTTAAGACATTTAATGGTCATTACCAGCACTTACCCTAGCATCTTGGTCAATCAGCTCATAATCAATCACAGAGGTATCTTCACACCTTTTGCCCTTCAAACAAGGATAGCAGTATTTAGAAGAAGTTTAATAGACAGTAAGCAGTTTGCTATATGCATATTCTTTTCTCTTTGATTTTTTTAATCTGAATTTGCTAAATGAGTAACAGTATGCTCCACCCCATTACAAAGCTGCTGCTATGAATGCTGCATTTCTGTCAAAATACTTTGCCCTTCAACATTTGAATATTTTTTTCCCCCAAAAGAGAGTGAATATATAAGGAAATTTAAAAGTGAATCAGAAATCCAATTGTTTTACTGGCAGCCATCAGTCGGTTACCAAAGGGTAAGCATTTTAGGAAAAGTGGAACAATATGAACAGACCTACCTTTGCCAGGGCAACCATTAGCTTGCGGAAGTCACCAGATGTGTCCGATATAATGTCCTTTTCCAGCTCTGTCTTGTACACTAGAAAACAAAAAATTCTCAAGTAAATGTTGTCCTACAAATACTCCTTTACAGGAAAAACAGCTGCTAATTACTGTGTTTTATACACACAAACAAACAGCTACAATCTAAGTCACATGTGGAAGACAATGAAAACAAATGCATGCTTGCATACAACAAAAACAATGTTGCTACCAGCTAGTCATGAGAGTTCTCAAGCAATGAAAGTCTGTCATGGAAAGATAACAGGAAAGCCTGAGACTATTAAAAGGAAGGGAATTTTTTTTTTTTAAGCTCAATATCCTATTAGATCATTCTTAGCTACCAATGAATGTTTGCTTGTTTGATAAACATAGCATTTAGGCTACTTCCACTGGTGGATTTATGACTGGATAAATGCAATTACAAGCTTAATGTAAAAGACAAAAGATGTTAAGATAAATCAAAGGAATGCCGTGTGTGATTCTGGTCTGGTGTCTAAACATTTTCATTGCTTTCCAAGCGGTCATACTCTATATTACTACAAAATCACATTCTCTCTTCAACAGCAACCTAATCTACAGCAGCAACATTCTTTTTGCTGACATATTATTTTTTTTCAATACTGGCCATTAAGACTACATTGGTTTTGCTTGTCTTTTTTGAATTAGCCAGACCTTAACAGAACTGCTCAACAACTGTTAAGCATTAGCACACAGCAGTTTTCTACATTTCAGTCTATTTGTGGTGAAAGTCAACTCTGAAGCTCAGGGAAAGAGGCACTGGACAGATGCGCTACTGAATTGCAATAAACCCAACCCGAATGGCTAATATAAAAATATAAGGTATATTAAAGGAAAAGTAATATTTTTTTGAGGATGGATCTTAGATCACTCTTATATCTACTTAAAATCAACTAAGAATTATAGCTTCAATCAGATAACATGCTTAGAAAAGCTGAAAAACAGAATACATGCTTTTATTTCATGTCTTTTCTGGCAAGTCTAGCAAATAAACTTATAAGCATGCTTGAGCCACCTACTTATTACATAATTGATCCTAGAATCCATAAATCTAACATAATTAATTCCGTCACTATGGACAGAATGCATGTAGCTTACAAAAAAACTCATTTAGACAGAACTTACATGAGTATAAATGTTCTCCAATTTGTTTGCTACCAAGCAACAAGATGAAACTATATAAACACACACAAATATCAAGGACACCAGTACAAAATACTATCTTATGTCCAACTGCCAGAGAATCAAAGCAGATGTTGTATAAGCCACTCTAATAATCAAATTCATACTGAGGGGAACTTACCCAGCTAACTTTGTGTAAAAACATAGTACGTTGAAACTTTCAAAGTAAACTTACTTTCTCTGTAGACTCTGTTAATTTCACTAAGCTCCTGATTTGTTCGTGAGCAGATGATTTCAATGAGTGTGTCTTCATCAGTTCCCAGACCCTGCAACACATGTATGATTCAGTTAGGTGCTAGAAATGAACAGGCATGCTTGAATGGTTTAAAAATATTTTACAGACATCTCCTTTCTCCCACTCTAACAGTTTCACAATGATTCAGGGATATTTTTTGCTAACTGCACCTGAGAAACCCCAGATGGAACATTTTTAGCTGCCAAATACTACTCCAATAGTTTTGAGATCCTGTAGATACCATCTCTGGGCAATGTGCATTTGCTGTGAGTGTCTGTAACTCTCAGTGGCCTCCCCACAGCGTAACTGGATGAGATCAACTTATCATGCTCCATGTGTGATTGTTTTCTGTCCATTAAGAGCACATGAAGAAAATCTGATTCTTAGCATGCAGATGGGCAGCAATCAACTTGTTCTTTCCTGCTTGTCTTCCCCACCTCCAGCCATACAACTCCTCCACTATAAATGCAAAGCCAAGGATGACACCATCATTAGCCTTGGCCTTATCTTCAACCCAGCAAAGATTTAAGCATTTTCTGAACTTCTAGCTAATAAATAGCCCCTCTTGAATTATCCATATTTTCCATGTACTTCATAATGCACAAATACAGATGAAACAATATTACTATTAGCTATATTAAGAAATTAAAATGTATTTAGTATGATGAACTAAATATTTAGATTTTAAATTTTTTTGAACAAGCTGAATGAATTAAGAGGTCTTATATTTCAAAGCTACTTTTGTGATCAAGGTCAATGAAGAATCAGTACTTTGAACTAAGCTGCATTACTACTGTTTAAAAAGTAATATAGGTATTATCACTGTAACAAAATTACAAACCACATCAAAATGTATCAGCTATCAATTAAGCCTTATAGTAACTCAGATACTCCAAAATAATGTGGCTTGATCAATGTGCTCTAAACCTTGTTCAATTATTTTATATAGATAAACAGCTAAATTAAAAAAAAATAATTAAAAATTGCCAACAACACTGCAATATTCTTGCTCCTGGAGAAAGACAGAAAACTCTGAAGGACAGGCTCAGAACAGAAGATTAACTTGGATGAGCTGAAGATGCTTCTCTCTCCAGTGATCACTGCGGATGTCTGGGTTACTAGTTGGTAAAGCCATTTGGCAGCCAGATGCCTCAATATTTTGAAAAGAAACTTTTTAAAAATAGACTCTACCGGTGATTTTTTTCATTCTGTTTTGTTACTTACTTACTAATGAATTATGTTCATGCTAATCTCATTACCCTCATCTTCCAGCATCACCAGCACACAGAAAAAACACTCTTATGCCTCCTGTTAGGATGCTGTTTCTTAAGCCCATCTGTAACAGAACGTCATTTTGTATGTGCAAAAATGGGCATGGCTTCCACAGGACTGCAAGAGGAGTCTGCTGGGAAAATGGGGGTAATTATGTGGAAAACTACCCTCTTGGAAAAAGTGTCTCTATTGAAGGGAGGGAAAGAAAAAAAAAAAAAAAGAGGATAGCTTTCCACAGAGTGGTTCTAATAGGTATCTGGAGAAGAAATAAAGGCTAACAAAATTTAAGATTTTCTAAATATTTTTAAAGTATTTTGTAAGAATGTGTACCAGAAAAATAATTAACTCCTCAGTGAGAACTTTGCTTTATCCAACTTCGATTCCCATATCATAGTTTATTATGCTGTATGTATCAAGTCAAACTTAGTCTAATCTGAATTTGCCTGAGCTTAAGTGCTTGGGAGCTGAGAATAGCTGACCTATGGAGAGAATAGAATATTCTACATTTGTGGCTACTCTGAGGTAATGGCTTGCTCTTCTGGCTGTAAATACAGCATAAATGCTATATAAGCATATGGTCATCCTAAATATAATATAACAGATGTAACACATTGGAAAAAAAAAAACCAACCCAACAAAAAAACCCAAAACCAAACTGATCTGATTCACAGTAAATTATGGCTAGCCTCTACTTAAACCAGAAGAGGGCAGCATGTGATTACTCAAAGAAGGGATTTGGCCCATAACTGAAGAGTTACCATCTCCACACTGGGTTGTTTTTTTGGGTTTGAGTTGGTTTTTTTTTTGGTGGGATGGGGTGGTGGAGGGGGTGGGTTTGTTTGCTTGTTTGTTTTTTAACTCCTTTTTCATAGTCTGGATAAATTAATTAATTGCTTTTTTGTCTTGTTCTGAATTTCAACAGACATATTTTAATACTTGGTTTTTAATTATTTTAAAAAAATTAACCTGATCAAGAACGTTCAGAATTGAAGCGATAATTATAAATACAAATTCACAAACCTTCATTTGCTTAGAAAGGTGAATGCACTGGCATGAGCACCTCTCAAAGTCTTGTTTCAGTGGCCTACACAGCAGGTATTTCTAAACCAGCAACCTATTCCACACTTGCCTGTGATTGTAGGGGACTGAAGACAGTTACTCACTGCTGCACTTTTTCTCCAAAGACTGCTTTTGATGCCCCATCCTCCTCCTCCTTGTGTTCTATGCAGAGGCAGGTCTGGTACAGGATGTTCTTTCAAGATCAGTAATATGACCCAGTAACTGGAAACTACTGTTTAAGCCTATAAATGCTAGCAGAGGATTTAATAGCTCCAGCTAACAGCTGCTCTCTTAATGTTTTTTTCTACTATGAACCTGTATATTGTTTTTAAGAGCAGTCAGCAAAGCAGCAACCAGCCAGAGCAGCCTATCAGTTATTCCTGATCTGACGAAAATTATATATTTCCTTAAAGAGAGGATTTAATTATCAGTTTAAAAATCACATGGTTCCAGAATTTCTCTCATTTTGGATGCCTTGCAGCTGGATACTTAAACTGTAGTACTAAATAAAAATAATAATCAGTGGACATGTTTGAAAACTGTGCCCTTGGATATGAAGTCCATACTCATTCCTGAGACAGCAACATCAGACTAACATACTTAAATTTCAAAGCTCATTTACCTTCATGGCAGCTTTCAATTCAGAGGCATCATACTGTGCTGGTGTCTTCAGCAAGCCCAAGATCACTGCCTCCAAATGACCTGACAGAGCAGACTTGAGAGCTGCAGAAAGTTCCTGTGAAAAAGGAGGGATGAAGGAAGAAAAAAATTAAAGCTCACTTCTGATCTCCAGAGAATTCAGCCTGTAGTGCTTTAAGTCTCCAAGCCTGCAACAGTGTTTCTTACACAATTGACTGACAATGAAACAAGAACATAAAGAGCTTTTCTTTTTTGAAAGCCTAAGAAAGAAATTAGGGCAAAGAAATTTTTTTCTCATTCTTTGAAAAGAAGAAGAAATCCACTGGTGGCTGACAAAGTGCTGGGAAGCATGGTGCAGACACATCTGAACAGCTCTGCTCCAGTCTTGAAGCACTGACACCTTGTTGGAGCTAATAAGCACAGATGGATCTGAGTTTGACTCCCTGCGGTCAGTGCTTCTCCATCATACTCCCAAAGTTTTCCCAGTAGCACTGTATTATTTGTGTTTTTCCTATTATCCCAGCCCTTTACTAGCTGAGACATTGGAAAATTGACTGCACAGTTATTCCACTGTACAGGACCCAGTTCCCAAACAGCTAGCTGAAGAGAAAAAATTGTCCCCGAGCACAGAAAAAATTATCCCTGTCTTCAAGGAAACTACCAGAAGAGTGTAGCCAAAGTCTCTATTGTTAATTGTCAGTCAGTCCTAGAGAAAGAAACAGTCAGGTATGTTCACTTCACAGGATGCACACAAATCTGTAGCAAATAAAGTCAGAGGCACGTCCTCTTTTATGGTTTTCAGGTGCAACTTGAATAATGCTGATTATCAGCTTCATTGTAGTGTAGCTACAAAGTTGAAATCCCTGGGATCAAGTTTGGCTTTCACACAGATCAATGTATTCCCTAAACTGAAGTTAAGTCTGTAGCATTCAGAAGAGAATTGCTGCATTTCAATTGCTGGTTTCTACACTAACAATTTGTAAGCTTGAGGGGCAGGGGAAAAGGGAGTAGAGAAAGTGACCTCAGCAAAATTGCAGAGAAGTTTGTACCAGATAAAGAGCCAAGGCACTTAGTTCGTTTCCAGAGTCACCCATTTAATCCAGGGCACTAATATATGCTAATGCTGTATGCACTTACAGCATGGACTGACCAAGATAGTGAAATGGGGGTTTTGGGCATCTAGCTGCTTTAGTCTGAAACATTTTAGTACAATAACTCTGTTTTGGATACAGTGTTCCATCATTTATTTGTGTGAAAACAGGTTCTTCAGACATCAGCTGAAACAGCAAAGATACTGCATTTCTCTATAATACATTTTAGGACAATGCCATGACTTCCAATTAGATGAGTGAAGCTTTTGCAATCTTTGCACTTCGGTGTGAAGGCTGAAGGAAAATAGAAATCACTACAGTAGGATTTACCAAAATAACTTCAAAAACCACCTCAAACTGAACCAAGCACCTGCCCTCATATTAGCAGGCTTCTGGAGAAATAAGGTCTTCTCCCCCTGCCAGGAAAGCAGGGTGTCCACTCTGCCATTCTTTGCCATGGCTAGGAGCGCTCTAAGGGAGAAGTGGGAAACAGATAACCGATAGATATCATTAATCTATAAATAGCAAAGAGAAAATGTTTTCCTAAGTGTTCCAAATGAGCATCTGGATATTAGTAGTGCATTTCAAAGTTAGAGACTATTGGTGGCAGTTAGGACTGACCAGACACATACAAAGACACACATGCAGAACCCCCAGTATTCACTGGTAGCTCCATTAATGCTGGTGATGGGGAAAGATTGCATAGATCAAACACCATTCCTCAAGATTACCAATAGTTTCCGTTAGACACAGCTCAACTCAAAGGAATGAAAATAGAGGTAGATCTGCAACTGTTTAAAATTATAATGATCTCTTGAGAAATCCTGCAACACATAAAACAAGCAGTCTACTACAACACAACACATCACCCAAAAAACCCATGAGATACTGTCCTTAGAAGATATACCTACATGTCTTTTCATATCCCACTTCCTCCTCTCTTGCCATTCACTTGTTTATTTCACTGAGTGGTTTCTACTGCAAATTTCCATTGTTTCTACAAACTGTCTTATTTTTTGGCACTTGTTAAACTTGATAAATTCAGTTTGCTCTTGGGTCACAGCAAGGAAAAAAGGTGAGAAAGAAACAGATGAAAAAAGTTGCATATTTTCTTGACTGTGCATTTTTGTGGTCATGCAAAACATTTAAGAAAGCTTTAAGCGACACATTTCACTACTAGAGTCCATTTATATGCACGATTCTCCCAGTGCCCACAGGGTGTGACCGCCAGGGTGCAGATGTGTGCACACACATGCATGCGTCCAACTTGGGCATGCTTCTGCATGTGCCTATATCAGCCAGCCATGCATAAAAGTTGGTGAATTTCCAAAATTTAACTCTAGATTTACATTTGGTTTCAGATGAGCATTCTGAGCTGCTATTGGAGGACTACCATTTGGGGTCTGGCAAACCTGAAAGAGACACATTCATCGTAATCCTAATTCTATACAAGTTTCCTCTTTTTCATGGGTATAAAACTTACATTATGGTAAGATTCTCAAAACTTCCGAAGTCAAGAGAACAGCTCTTGCCTTCCAGATAGCAAGACTCATTATGCAGAATTCTGCAAACATTTTACAGATTTCTCTCCATCAATAGCTCAGTACCTAAGGTATTTCTGACAGGATAATATCTAGTGATAGTTCAACTCATTGTATCACTTTGTTCCACATCTGCAGCATTCGTAGCACAACTGACTGCAGTCTTTTCTCATTTAAGCTAGCTCTGTGAACAGAAACAGAATACTTTCCTTGAGTTGTCTTAACAAAAAAAAAAAAACCACAAAAAACCAAACCAAACCCCACAAAAACCCCAATCCCCTAAAGCATCTCCCTTTTATCTTTTCCTTCAAACTGAGGGATTTCATGTTAATGCCTTTTCACTATTGTTTAGCATGTTTCACCAGGGAATCCTGTGGCTGGCTGGCTGACATGTCACCCATCGTGACTTCTGGAGGTGCTAGGAAACCACTGTCTACAACAGATTTCAGTCCCAGTTGTGCATACTCAAAAAATCTGGAAGTCCCACCAGTCCTAAAATTTGACAGCATGGACAAAGTAGATGCATCTTCAATTTCAGTGAAAAGATAAAGCAAATAATACTTATCTTCGGTTTACACCCAGCTAACTGTGAAACACGCAAGCCCTGAAAAATCTAACTGTCCACAAGAAAAATATTCAATACTTGGTATTTCTTCATATTTTGCTACCTTTTTGGTTCTCCTCTGATAGGCAAAAGCAATATCCTGCCTCTGTTCGTTGCTGCGGTTGGTCAGGATGTTGATGATGGTGACCTCATCCACACCTACAAAGACACAAGACAAAGAGTTAAAGAAGCTTTCTTGTTACTGTTCTCTTTGTATTAGTAAGTTCTTCGACACTCAAAACACAGCATATGTGCTGTCTGGAGCCAAGCCCAACAGCTCTCATTAGTTAGTATGTATCATGTCCTGGCCTTGGAGAAAGGGCAACCAATTACAGCCCAAATTTTTGATGTGATGCAGTTCTTTACATACACAGGCATGTATACACCTCAGTGAAGTCTAGTTTGTGATCAGCCTCGCTACTTCTGTCTTCTGCTTCACTTGTGTGTCTGTGTACTTGTGTTCAGTCACTCAGCATTCTGCAGAAAGTTGATCTAGAACACAGGCTTTAAAACTGACATGAACTTGTACTTACTAAAGCTTGCCCTGTCATTTAGGTAGTGTTTTCAATTAAGGCTTCTTAATAAAGCAGTTATATTTTCTATTTAACCCATAGTCACTTAACAATCAGTCCAAACATAAAAATGGGAAAGTAAACCACTATATTTCATTCTCTCAGCGGCTCAGAAGACAGAAGGGGTTTTTGACACTGGAAGAATTACGTATGTGCTACTTTTTTTGAAATCATCACTCAAAGATCTATGCTAAGTTTTAACTAGCATGCCTAGAGGACTTGGACACTCAAACTCCCAACCCATCTTTTAAGTGAGTAAACTACATATCACTTAAGGTTTAGTTTTAAGTGAAGTTTTCCAAATCCGTGCACTTAAATACAACTGCAGGCTGAATGCAAGGAGATCATTGACACTTATTATAAACTAAAAGACAAAGCATGCATCTAGGGTTAGATACTCTGGCTGTCAATAGAACCTAAAGCACACCACAGCATTAGATCCTGTAGGGGTCGTCAATACATATGGAGAAAAAGCTTTTACGTTGTACAGGAAGTGGGATTTCCAGATGTTATTTCCTAGATATAGCTACTTGCTACTGTATGTTCTTCCCAATGCAGGCAGCATCTTGTCACTTTTTCACTTGCTCCTGCCTACTGCTACTGACTTGCACTTCAGATTCCCTCTCGTTTTCCCCACTTCACTTGCTGCTTTCAGACTGAATTCTCCTGAACTTGCATTCTTTGGACTGGCACAGCTCTTCCTCTGATCACAATTCTCATCTGCAGCTTGGTTTTGGCGACTCAAAAGATAGCAAAAAAAAAAAAGCCAAACAACCTGTATTGATATTCCCTTAACTAAGCATTAAAGTTGTATTGAATACTTTCTCTTACTTTGACAGCTTATAGAAACACCCTTGCAGGAAGCCAGTCTCCATTACTCAAAAGAAAATGTTTAGAAATGCAAGCCCCCCCGCCACAAGGTAAAACAAAAGAATTGTTAGCAACATACAGAGCATCCAGGGGAAAAAAAAGTTGGAGTAACAAATAAGAAAAACAGTGTGGCACACTTTGACACTGAATGTATCTGAACAGAACTGAAAAGGTCAGCCCAGGTGTACTTAATCAAATGTTAGATGGTTGAAACTTCCAAACACCTGGCTGAGGACACACTAGCTTGCTCAAGTAAAATCTCATTTTGAATTTAATTTTTTTACTCTGTTTAAAATAGCAAACACAACTATGTTTTTGTAGGACAATTACAATCTTTTTCTTGGAATGCTTTGTAAAAAGATTCAGGTGAAAGAATTTGAGTCCCCTTCCCCAATTCTCCAATGCATATTTGTGTCTGTGTCACTGAATTCAGCCCCTGTGTAAAATGTCCGCTCCTATTTCATGTACATTATCGGTTAACCAAAGCTGTCTGGACATGCCATTTATACACAGGTGGAGAATAACAGAACAGCTGGAAGTAACGTCAAGATAATAAAGTCTTCCAAACAGAAGAGTTAGCATAGCTTATAAACAGACAGAGGAGATAGCTAGAACAGCTCTCATTGTTATGCTCAAATATCAAGCTAACCTATAGCTGTGCTGTGTAACCATTTGTTTTGGACTATTTCCAGACTGACTGGATGAAGCTTAGAAGAGGCAAAACTATCTCTAAATATTGCATGTCTAATACAGTGCATATTCTTCTGCAACAGAAAGATAATGTGTAACTAGTTATTTTTTTCCGATGAGTTGCACACCAGGTTTTAAAGCAATTAGGAGTCTCTAATCTAGAGGTCAGAACAAGCCCAGAGTTTTGACTCAGGTCTCCCCATTTACTGCAAGTATTATGAATAGCTTCTTTCCCATTTGCACACACATCAGCGTAAATGATGATTTTTTGATAAAAAACATAAAGTAAGGACTGGATCAGCAGCTACTAGCAGGACTCAGATCCCTGCCAGAATCCATCTAAATTTATTTTCCTTATTACCCAAAGCAACCTCACAGCAACTTGAAACAAAGGACTGCAACAGATATTATAAAATTAATCATATAAAGTGTGAATGTTGCAAAAGTCCTTTTAGCCCCTACAGAATCTAAAATGATGAGTCAAATTCAAAATTCCTTTCTGTCTCTTCACCACATTTTTCATGATGAAATACTGTACTTGATAGCCTCACAACCTTAGCTCATGCTGAGGCAGACCTACCTCAGTGCTCTTATTCACACAAGCTTGGCCTGCAAAAGTCAAAAGGCCCTGGAAAGCATCATACGTCTTAGTTACAAATTTTGGTTTGAAAACATGCTGACTGCACATTTCAGCCATAATCTACTCCTGCACATTTTAAAGTGTTCCCATTTTTTAAAAGAAAACAAATTCTCCCGGTCCAGAAACGGCCACACAGACAGACACACAGACATTGGGCCTTTCAGCTGTTGCAGGGCCACAGCATACGCCAATGTCTTAAGCTTTTTAATAAATTCTACATTTAAATCATTCTTGGCATTCAAAAAAGGCAAATGACATTTTCAAGTTTTATCACAATTGTGATAGATTTGAAGCCCACAGATGACTGCATCCAAGTTTTGTATTCGTATGCTTTGTGGATGGAAATATGAAGTTAACTCATTGCTCTGGCATTTAATGGAAAGTGCTTGTACTTCACACTTGGGAATCACGCTGCATGGACAGGATGCTGACTCATATCTGCTGAGGTGGGGTGGAGCAGGAGAGCAGCCCAAACATTTTTCTTTGCTGTTCACTAAGATCTCTGGAAGTTTCACGTTAATGAAACAAAAATTTATTTCCAAATTCATTCCCGATGGGCAGATTTTATTAGTGCATTTCTATCAATGGGCAACTGAAAATTAGATATTGTGGCTCAATTTTTTTTTCTTTAAACAAGAAAAATCCTTGCAGATGGAAATGTCTTTGATGCAGGGCTGGAGGTGTAACCTTAAAAAAAAGCCCTCTGATTAATAACAACTTTTCTTCTAAAAGAGGCAATCTGTTGCATTGGTAAGAACACAGTGTTATGGCTCAATCAGGAAAAAAAAAAAAAAAAGGGAAGTTAACATAACCAAAATGCTTGGTTACAGTCTTTCATTTTTTGGTTTAGGACACTGTACTTGAATTTCCATGGGCCAAAACAACAGCACCAGCATTGCTCTGAACAAAATGTATGGACAGTCACTTAACTTTCTAGGACGAGATGAGAATAGAGCTGACATGCTTTCATTTTGCAGTAGCTGGCATACAGTAAATGAACTGAATGAATGTAAGTCTGTTCTCTTAAATTTCATTTTCAAAAGACAGGACAGACAGAATACCAGCAACTATTTCTGTCCTAACAGCACCTAGGTACTACAGAAATCATTATCAATCTACGTGAATAAATGAAATGTGATTGCAGCTGGCCTTAAATTATTAGTGGGACATGTATGTGACTAGCCCTTGTGAGACCTCAACGCCATCGTGCATCTGGCACCAACACAGTGCTAGGACTATTGGACTAAGCTCATGATCTGCAGAGTCTTATTTCCCTTGGCGTCAAAGGGTAAAATTTAGATAAAATAAGACCATAATTTCAGCTCTGCTATTTTGTTTAGCAAGAATTCACCAAACCCAAACCATGTTGCAATGAGATATTTCTCTACTGATACTGTTAATATTCTGAATATGTAACTGATGTAGTTTGGTGGATTTCAGGCACTATCAACTCTCACCAGCATGCCAGCAGATTTCCTCTAAACTTTTACTTCATAACATTAAAAACTCTGTTAAAAGTTATGGGCCTGTTGGCTGTACTATATAAACAGTGAATTCAATCTTACAGAAGACCCCTGTTATGTTTTACACCTCATCGGTTTTTTACTGATTTCTGGATATAATGAATTTATTAAAGATGTATGTTCTAAGCATTTTCCTACAACAAACCCCTGTTTGAATTCTGCCAGTCATGGAATAAAAAAGTATACCATGACACCTCAATAAAAGGTTGCAAGTAATTAACTACTCACAACCTAATCTGACAATAAAATTATTTAATTAAGCATGCGAGACACACAAAGTCACAATGCTAGGGAATAACTCTGAAACAGAAAAGACACTTCAGCAATCTTCTTTCCTACAAAGAATTAAAAGGAAACCTAACATATGCTCTGTTAGTACTCTTCTAGTTAGTTTCTTCTATTTAGGCTCATATACTTGAGCTAATCTCAGGGCACAATGGAGCATTATACAGAAATTAAACAGCCTCTTGTCCTATACAGCAAAAAGCCAACATTTACAAAGGACATGCTAAGACACCAGATGAACTCGCTACAGAAAAACCAAATAGCATAAAAATGGAACTGGCATAGCAATGACATTTATTACAAAAGGAACAAGCCAGAATTGTAACAAGTTATTTGCATTATGCAAACTCTAGGTTGAACTATTGCTAACTACAAACTAGCTTTATATCATCTAGAGCCATTTTTGCACGTCTCCCTTTCCAGGCTGTTGGATACATATAAAACCCCTGCATTTAATTAAACTCCACTCAAAGCCCAGCAAAGGGCTGGACAATGTATTTGTGCAGTATAGTTTCTGCAGATAGATCTAAGCCCCAATAAACACATCATGGTATTTCCCACAGATCCCACAATAGATAGATGGGTGAGGAATTAACCTGAAGAGTGTGAACGAATGCTGGAATATTTAGGTATTATATAGAGCAGAACAGTTAGACACCCTGCCCCTGATCTTTGCCCTAAAACAAATATACAGCTGTTGTTTAGCCATTGAAATAAGTTTTACCCATTTTACACACAATCACCAAAATGGAGATTCATGACTCCGATTCAGGAGTCTGCACTACTGGGAAACGGCTGGATAATTAAATAGATGGTAACTGTTCAAAACTGGCCCACCCTGACTGCAAATACCATACTTGCCATTGTTTATGTGAAAATGCAGAAGGTATACCCAAATGGTTTTTCCCAGAGATAAGTCTCTACGAGATATAATTACCAGAGTAGTGCTATAAAGGATACAATCTGAAAGACTACTTTGATAATTGTGAAACACAGGCCCATTACAGCATGTAAAGACTGAGATTTTCAAAACAAAGAAAAGGCATGGGTTTCACATACCAGGAGTCCTTTATCCTGTATAGAGTAAAGCCCCCAAAATGCTCAGTTGTTATGTCCATTGTTTTTTGAAACTGATCACCTCAACCACAAAAAGAGCTTGTGTATGTATAATCTGTTATATAACTCTCACTCTTTCACTGTCTTAAAAACAAGAGGAACAAGTCATATTACTCTTTACAATTCTATAACAACTTACATTGCTAATTTCTACCTTCTGCATAAAATGCAAACTAATTGCTAGAGAATCAGTGATACTTCCTAGGGAAAAGGTAGCTGCTGTGGGTATGCACTGTTAGTTCATTATGAGTGTTGTATTTTTAGCTCAAAAACTAGGAAGAAATTTCCCAGAAATATTTTAAAATGTTTTCTTGCAGAATAATTTCCCTGTGTAGCTGTTTACATCACTGTAGAAAACCAATTCTTGTCTGGGTAATTCAGAATTTTCATTTGGAAAAAACCCCACATATATTTTAGAGACTTCACATTTTAGCAAATTTTCTGAACTAGCAGATGTAAATACCCTGTAACCAAGCATTTGAAGTGCAAGGAAACAGTACATGGAAGAAAGGTCCTAACACACTTGTTCTTTATTTCCCCCAGGAGTACTTCCTTTGAGAGTCTTTATGGTGGAAGATTCAGTATTAAAACCATAAAGAGATTCTCCCCTTTAAAGCCACCTTCCCCAAAAAGCTCCTGGATAACAAGCTAATAAGCAGAGATAAGCTCAATCCTACAAACATGCAGGCCCATGAATAAGTTTCCCTCAAAGGATTGGGAATCATCTAGCGAAAACTTTCCATGCATCTTGAAACCAAACTCAGCAAACTGCTTATCTTTGCTGGAAGAAAGTGAAAAAACCAACATGAACTTGACTATCCTGACTGGAAAAGCTTTTGTACTGCCTAGGATATTGCAACTTCCTTTTGCATTAATTAACAGCTTGAGTGCTAAAATGTGTAAATTTATACCTATCCTGAAAGTCTGACGGTATTTTTGACATGTTTTAGATTTGGCCTATAATCAGAGCTGTAAAAAAATTATTAAGTCTAGACAAAACTCTACATAGTCACAAAGCATCTTCTGCCAAACACAATGACATTTACTCCTCTCTTGCAAGAGGATTTTTTTAAAATAAAAACAAATCACAAAATTATTCAAAATCAGAACTGAACCTACTTTACTGAGCAGACAAGGGATTTCTCCAGTTAAACTAAGAAATCTTGCGAAAGGAAGCCTCATGCTTCTTAGGGAGGGGCAATATTTTACATTTCATAGCAAGTCAAATATGTGCTTTGTTGGCACTGATAGAAGACTCTGTATTTCTCTCTAATGAGAAACTGTTTGGCTTTTAAATTTCTCCCTCTCCTGACACGTAGGCAAAAGACTTGGCAGTTCCAGCTACACCCAGCTGTTGCTTCCCTGGCCTGGAGGAAGTCTGGAGAGCGTGGCACACCCTTTCTTTGTCACAGAGCAGGACAAGGACACCGGATCACTGCCCTGGGGAGTACCACCAAGGTATTACTCCAGAGTTGTAGTTCATACTCCCAGTACTCCTGATTGTTTCAGTATACCAGGCTTTTCCATGCAGCTGCATCTCTCCCCTGCTCCATCACAGTCTCCTACCAGTCTGTGGAAGTGGTGGATCCTAGCACTGATATAAGGAGATGGAAGCCTGCCTGAGAGCCTGGCTCAGAGAAGCAGAGGACTCTCACATTGCCCTGCCCCTGAAATACTGCAACATCATTTCAGAAACTAGATCCTGTTGTTTCTAGGACTTTCTTTGACCCCAAATTAATACAAGATACGTGAGCATTTAGTTCAAAACCCAGGAGAAAAATGTTCAAACCATCCCTATTCATCTGTCTGGAGAGCTGAAAGGAAGAAGAAATGTCCAATCCAATAATCCAGTAGAAATCCATGATTCAGAGCTTGGTCCCAAATCACTGCCACAGAAGTTGACACTTCATTCTCAGTGGCAGAAAAGTAGTAGAATTTGAAGTACTCATGATTCAAGAGAAAAATGTGGACATTTTCAGTGATAACCTCAACAACTCTTGACTACGAACTTCAAAAGCATATTCAAAGCATGCATTTACAGAGTTCAAAGTTTAACTCGGTCAAGATTTAATCAACGAGGTCTGAGAAATCCAATACCTCCTAAAATAGTGTACTGGTTTCAGCTGGGATAGAGTTGATTGTCTTCCTAGTAGCTGGCATAGTGCTATGTTTCTGAGCTAGGTATGAGAAGAATGTTGATAACACACTGATGTTTTCAGTTACTGCTAAGTAATGTTTAGTCTAAAGTCAAGGATTTTTCAGCTTCTGATGCCCAGCCAGCGAGAAGGCTGGAGGGGCACAAGAAGGTGGCACAGGACACAGCCAGGGCAGCTGACCCAAAGTGGCCAAGGGGGTATTCCATACCGTGTGATGTCCCATCTAGTATAGGAACTGGGGGGAGTGGGGGCGGGGGAATCGCTGCTCGGGGACTAACTGGGTGTCGATCGGCAGGTGGTGAGCAATTGCATTGTGCATCATTTGTATATTCCAATCCTTTTATTATTACTACTGTCATTTTATTAGTATTATAATTATTAGTTTCTTCTTTCCTGTTTTATTAAACCATTCTTATCTCAACCTGTGAGTTTTACTTCTTTTCCTGATTTTCTCCCCCATCCCACTGGGTTGGGGAAGGGAGTGAGTGAGCAGCTGCGTGGTGCTTAGTTGCTGGCTGGGGTTAAACCACGACAAATAGGTATCCTAGAGTAAGCATATTAAAATGTTGGTCATGAGACACAGTACCTTTTTTGTTTTGGTTTGTTTTTTTGCACACCAGCATTCTATCTTACAAGTAGAATCAAAGCCACAGCCCAAGTTCCTCACCTTTGGTCTTGATGGCTGTTTCCAGGGCTGCAGCATCCCGGTCAGCATCAAAATTTGAGTAGGCCTTAACTGTGGCATATGCACTTGGTGGGAGAGAATGCTAAAGGAAAAAGAAGAAAAACAACCTCAAAGTTAAATCATGTAATCCTATCCTCACTGCAGTTAATAAAACACATGCCTCTTGGTTAACTGGTATTTTGCCAAATTTTTAAATACAAGAACTGCCATCGCGTATCTGCAAAAATGGAATTCTGCTAAGAGCCACCAAACTCTGTTCTCCTGATATGTGTTGTCCAGAAATCCACTCACAGCCATGCTTGTTACAACAAAGAATATATACAAATAGGTATAATATATTATCACAGCAAAAACCTAGCACATTCCAAGTTTACTCACTAGACCTCAATCTTCTAAAATCTGGAGTTTTCTGGCTAGATCTGAAGGAAATTGACTACTGAAAGCTAATTCAAAGAAACTTTATGTCTGAAGTATTTTAGAATCAAAGCCAATACTTTACTTTGGATTACAGGCTACAATTAAAAAAAAAAAAAAGTAGGAGGAGATGGAAGATTAACAATGAGTAAGTCAGAGCAAGTTTTGTGCCCTATCTCATGGACTTTAAAGGCAACACCAAAAAAATCTTTTTAAGCCTATGGTTCTAGAAAGCAGAAGTTACTCTCAATCTCCTTTTGAAACTCTATGCCTGCAGATACTTGGTTTAAGCAGCACGAGGCTAACAAAACCAAACGACATTTTAAATTACCTCTGCTAAGAATAAGAGGACTTGCAGGTTAAGTTCACTTAATAAACACTTGCAACATTTTAGAAGTTGCCAGATTTTATCAGCTGTTTATTATTGTCCTCTCCTGAGGACTATAGCTTCAAACAGGAGGTCACCAGAAGAGAGATTCAACTCTTCTCAGCTGCTTCAGTGTAAGCTAACAGTTTAGCTCATATCGCCTCCCATGGGCAGGTTAAACTAAACCACAGATTTTTCATATAAACAGCTGAGAAATATTCACAAATCCCACTCTGCTGAGTTCAATTTAGAGACCTAAATCTCTGGCAGAAAGGTGGAGTGACTAACACCTGAAATTGCCAGAGCTGTTTCCTAAGTGAATGAACCACTAAGCTTTCTTGGTAACGATCCCTGGAAACCTTTGTTTCAGTCCCTAACTCCAACAGAAAAGCTGGGTTTGTAAACAAGACTAAGCTATCTTAATATCCCTGGAGGATATTTTTACATACAAATTGTTAAAAGGAGGACAAATTTCAATGAAAAAATTCCATGGTCTTTGACTACATTTCACTTTATTCTATAGAGGTCACACTGTCCTGAGCAGATTCCTCTGGCAGTAATCACTGTGCCTTCTTGAGACAGTCTGTGTTATGCTGTGGAGATGGAAAGTCAAATAAGCACCGATAAACTGAACCATTCTTTCTTTTGTCTCTTACCATCAGCTCAAACTAGCAAAGTGGCCCCAGTTTGGCCCACAGCCACACCACAAAACACAGCCTTTCCTGTTAGCAGATCAAATTGCTAACAGAAACAGTAAATGGAGATGGGCAATGCAGCCTCAGAGAAATCCATGTGCCTGAAAGATTCTTAAACTGAAGCCCCATTAGTATACACAATCATGTGGCACTTCTATCTAATTAACCAGCACTGCTGGATAATCTGAAGCAAGTTGCCTGGTGAGCTTAGCAGAGTTGGGTACCTCTCCTTCCACCCAGCTCTAAGTATTTTCCGAGTCATTTGGACAGAGTATTTTACTGTAAGATGATATCATACACTGAGAAAACTCATAGCATATTTGCAATGTGGGAGCCATCTTTTCCTCTGTCCTTCCACCCAATGCATGCAACAACTTGGATTCAAATCCTCTGACACCGGTCAAAAGACCCAAGAAGTGCCATGTACATATGTATATCCAGGAAAGACAGAAACCTTCTGCTGGCTATTCTACCAATAAATGGACCATCTTCAAATTCAGCATCCACAAAGACTATGCTTTACTCTCTCAGGCAACTGTCTTGAGTACTTCAGTGGAGCAGACACAGGTCTTGTCAGGGTGATTATTCTGCCTATGAAAAACAGCCATTTAAATTCCAGACTATATGGTCTCAAATTACTCTGGTACACTACTGTACCACAGTACTGGTACTGTACGTTTTCAGATGAGAGTTTTTCCAACTGACTTTCCATTTAGTTCAATACAAAATTTTCCACAATGTGGCAGTAAAAGTCCAGCTAGTGTGTAACTGCACAAGCAATCTGGGCCAGATTAAAGCACAGAAAGTTGTTTTTTTTTTCTCCCCACATATGTAGCATGCTTCAGAGGTTCTCCAACTGGTTTACATCCACCGAGTTCGACGAATTCAACCCTACTGGGAAGAGCAGAAGCACATATCACTAACAGAAAAGCTGAAGAGGCATAATTTCTTCTAAAAAAACAAGACCCTTTCAACATATCTACATCTCAGTATTCCCTGTCCTCAAAGAAATCATCAGTCACATTTGAAAAACTGAGTAACTTGACATCACCCGGCAAGTAGCCTAAAAAGTGCTGACTAAAATATAGGCTTCCAATTCTCAGTGCAAACATGGAGCACAAGATGAAGCACAACAGCAAGATCTTTGTTACAGAATGTTTCTGTACTCTCTTGTGGATAGATGCAGAAACTGCAAGCATAGATTGACTTCAGTTCAACTCCCTCCTTTCCGTAAAGGAAGGAGAAGATAATACCTGGCTGAAACAAGCAGGCCAGTTTCTTTGTCTTGAAACAAATCAACTGCTACACCACTGACGCAGAACGCACAAATGCCTTATTGCACAAGACAGGACTTGGGTTCAGCTGTGACCATTCTATACCCTCGAGGTTAAAAACCTTTTTTTTGAGAAAAATGGGTGGTTGAATTACTGTGTTTAATATCAGTTAACTTGCTGAATCATTGCTTAGGGGAACTGGGCAAATCCTTTATGCAAACTACTCAATAATTCTGGCTTCCAACTTAGGATCTGCAGAACAAACTAGCTGCCTGATATTTCTTACACTCTGTGGCAGGATTTCTGATGAAAATGCTGGCATGGAACAGTATTCAAATTTGACTTTTGCAACTACTCACAAGCATCATGGAAGAAACATTTCTGCCCTTGAGAACAGATTGCTCAATTATTATTCCAAAAGTAATTCTCCATTGAAACAAACACAGCCAAGAAATCTGAAGAGTTGACTGCTCTTGCAGTACAAAATCAGCTTTGCTACTTACCTACAGTGCACTAGCCAGTTCTTTGCAACAGGTCTTTCACAAAGATTTATTTTGCAACAAGTAACAAAAATAGGCAAAAAGTTTGCTTGTACAAGCTCAGATCTGGAGTCACTGGCACTGGCTACAAAATTTAAGAGTATAGCATGTTGCAAGTATAAGCAACATGATGAAATAATGCATGGATGGGATTCACTTCCTCTTCAGTGACAATCACAGAACCTCAAATTTGTGGCATGATATCCTGACACTACACTGGTAACCCTACCATCTAATGTTGCAACGTAAGAAATCAAACAAAGCCAGTGTGGCTTTCCAGCATTTGAATAAAACTATCAAGCAAGTGCAGATGTGGTGGGGGAAAAAAAAAACCAAAAAATTCTTTACACTTTTCAAAACAGAAAATGAGAAAATACATTTGAGAAAATAAGTTTTTTCAAGAGGTAATCTAGTTTTGGTGACAACCATTACAGGAATAAGATCCCCAATATTTTAATTTCCATTAAGTAATGTAATGTTCTCTACTTTTAATTGAAAAGAAAAAAAAAGAAAAAGAAAAAGAAAAGAAAACTTGGAAAGTATCAGCAAAACCAAACACATTTCCATCTTCTCTTATCATCCTTAACTCACTTGTTCATTTGGAAGAAAGAGGGACTGCAGTTGTGAACTGGCCATTCAGTTTGTCCTGTGATCTCTTTCATATGGCCCAGCACAGGAATACTGCTCATGCTGTCAGCCAGTTAGAAGAACTATCATTAAATCTAGTCCCCTCATATAATTATCCTATGGTTTACAGCTGCTTTGTAGCTGAAAACCGATCACTACTGACTAGGTTTTTAGTCAATGTAAGTTGAAGAGATGTGTGGAATCTTGTAAACTGTACAGCTCAGTCCAATTGTTGGTAGAGAGTCCTGTAAAAGAAACGAGATGTGGCATTTAAGTAAAACAAACCTTTCTTGTCTAGATAATAATACTTACATCTCCTTCAAGGCTGAGCTTGCTTAAAATTTCATGGACAGTAGACATCTTGAAAGAATGCTGGAGGAAGAAAAAAAAAAAACAAAACAAGTGGACTTAAATATATTTACCATTACATCAGCATATTATATGGTCCTGAAACACTGCAGCACTGCAAGTGACATAGTCCAATGAGTCTGCTAATCCCAAGCAAGAAAGCAGATTTAAGAGTTTCCAAGCCACACCACCATTAATAATGCAACAGCAAGCAGCCTTCATTCTATTGTACAATAAAAATTTATCTTTACTCCTTAAAAAAAGTTTAGTCTGCATTTTAAATACTTAAACTTAGGAACTGGAGAATCACTACCTTAGAAATAGAATCAACTAACCCTACAACTTGGTACCAGGAAGTCTGTGCAGAAACATTATAGCCTGGTCCAGCTCAAAGCCCAAAAGCAGCAACAAGTAGTAGCATTTAAATCAGATGTTCAATTCCTCAAGTACTCATGGAATACATTGAAAGTATTTATATTCATGCAGGCATTTTATAAAATCACAATGCTGTTCAATCTTTAATCTTGGACACAGGCCACAAATGCCTCTAATATCATAAGGTTTTGTAGTGGCTCCCCAGTAATAAGAATCACAGGACAAGCTACAAACACCAGTTAGTAACATGATTGTCAGATACTAGGTAACAAGGACTCTCATAAAATGATAGCTCCAAAGTAAGAGCTATCGAGGCAAGATAATCAATATCATTGCTCCATTGCCAGAACCTGCATAACATCTTCTTAACACATATAAAGAAAAACAGGGGAAAATCCAACCCTGAGATAGATTATACACATTGCAGAAATGAACACTGATGTTACACGGTTATGTTACAATGCCCTGCCTTTTTTCAACTGTGCTGTTCTGGTCAGGGAAGTTTGCCAGAGCTATATTACTGTTTTACTGGAAGGGTCTCTCAACTAAGGAGGAAATTTTTTCCAAAGGTTATAAGCCAGAGGCAATGTTCAAGAGGCTTGATGCGTTCCCAAAACTCTGCTCTCCAATTCCTCTACTGAAAGGACAGACGCTGCCACTCACACTAACTTCTAGTCATCCAGGTTGGCACCTGCACCAAACATTTTTTTGCCTCTTGAAATTAAAGCTTGTTTCTCAGGAACTCTACAATCAAGCTGTAGAAAGCATTATCAATCAGGGAAAAGAGTTGGCTTGATGAGAGGTAGGAGAGAAAGGACAGCAACACCTCAAGACCAGTGACATTCCACTAATTGATAACTGAGCCTGGAACGAAAATTGCACTATTTTCAGCCTCACTGGGTGCCACTCCCTTCACTTTCACACTATCACCAGTTCCCCCAATCCAGCTCCCAGACACCAAGCCCTCTGAGCCAACTCCCAGCTATTGCGCAGCCAGTCCTGGGTATGTCCTTTCAACTGGTATTCAGATTCTTTTTTTAATCCCCATCAGTCACTCTTCTGATGGTAGTGGGGCTTTCTCAGGCAAGCAGTACTAGCCGCCCAGGCAAATTTCCCAGAAAAAGCAAACTCCTCTCCACGCAATGATCAGTCTCAAACCAAGAGCTCAGAGAACCAGCAAGAAGTTTGAAATAGTTTCTTAATAATGGAGATCTGGTTAAAACTCTAGAACAAGTGTTTATTTTTTGTTTTAGCTCCTGTAAATCTTGTGTATGTCAAAAGGAAAGCAGAGAAATCCTTACTTTCAGCAGATATAGCAAGTGTTATGAGAATAAAATGCAGAAACACAATTACATGGCTTTTGTAGCATAACTGCTGTAATCACACCTTTCCTCACTCAGAATACAGCAAGAAAACCTTTCATCTTCTGAAGCAACCTAGGTGTAAGTAACAAAAGCAACTTTACTTCAAGGAAAAATTAGAGATCCCAGGGGAGGAAAAATAAGACAGAGAATGAAAATCATGGTCATGCATCAACTTATTTGAGAATAAATCTTTTACAGAGCAAAAATCCAGCCCAGCCCTTTAAAGATAGGCTGCAGAAGTTGTAATAAGCTGCTACCAGCTCTTGGCACTATTAACTATGCTGGTTAGAGTGGGATGACATATTACTGAGTTATGAAATTCTTAATATTTACTCTTAATAAAATGAAGTGCCTAACAATGAGACCTTTGTACTCTGACAGTATTACAACCAATACCAAAGATGAGCAACAGAAGTCCTTTCGTCTTGCTTGTCACAAAGAAAAAATAGCAGTGAAAGCTGAAGCAAAGCAATTGCAGTATAATTTTTCACAAAACAATCACTGAACAGCTTTTTGCAAGGCTCCTGTTTCTAAATCAATTAAAAACCACATTGAATCAGGCTTGTTGGAACAAAAAACTTGAACAGAGTCCAGGAACAGAACTAACACACCCTCACGTAGAGCTGGAACTGGGAGGTTCATATCGTCAGCACACAACAGTACTACAGCAACTGACTGCCCATCAGCAGCAAGCTGGCAAGAGAAAAAAAAATGGGGAGTTTTTGCAAGAATCTTTGCAGAGAAAGATCTTTACTTGGAGAACAAACACATCTCTTGTCACACCCTGCTTTGTAAGGTGCTCATATTTGAGAACAGACTCTCACTGTTTCCTGAAGGGTTGATCTTATCTGATGTAGTTTTGACAAGTTCTGGGTGGGTTTGAACACGTAAGTGGAAAATACTTGCACTAGCTTGTTATTCCTTACACTGGAAAAGACTCAACTTCTACCTTCTAGCTGTAAACTAATGCTTCAATACCTTAAGGCAAGTTTCTACAAGTGGTTTTCCTCCTAAATCCACATTACGTAATCCTGAAATATGTTATTTTACTAAAAGAGATAGCGTCTGTTTTGACCTCGACCCCCACCGTAATCACTGGTTTGCAAATCAGTTATATTGGGCTTAGTCCATACCCAGTACCTTATCCCCATAACTGGTGACAGAAGAGTGTGTGCTTAAAAGCAGCCCCATATCTCGATTCCCAGGGGCAGCTCATATACATTACACCAGAAAAACCCCATGTGATCCATGGAAAAAATTGTCAGGTATGCACAAACAACTACATTGCCCAATAAGCAGAGTTAGCATTTTAAGAAGCACTTATACTCTTGTAGACGGAGATTGAGCAAAGGGTGTTCCCAGACATCTGAGCCAAGGAAACGGCATCCCCAGAATGAGAGAATGGAAACTCTTTCGCTCAGAACACATTTGTGTCAGGTCTCCAAAAACCAGGGCAAGGCCTGGCAACAGTGGAGATGAAGGAAAGTGAGAAAGATCTGCAATATCTACTGTAAATGAAATAAGAACTCAAAATCATTCATTTATATACAGTGACAACCGCAAGTACAAACGAGGCAGGCTGTATCTCCCCGAACGACTCAATAAGGTTTAGCAGATCTTTTAAAGCCACTACTTGGAGAAAAAATTAGCTTTAAAGAAAAGAATTTCAAAATCCATTAAACCATGCTACCACAAACTTACTGTAACTGTTCTCTTTCACAGACACTACTAATAACGCAGGAGATAATTGTTCCATTCCAGGAAGATACTACACGCTCACAAAAGTAAGGACTTTTATTTCTTCAAATTCAGGTTATTCTCACTTCTGAGATTCACAGGAAACCATTTTTTTTGTTTGTTTGCTTAAAATCAAGGCAAACCATTCCATATGTTAGCTAATAGAAACTATACTCGCTAGGGCTGCTTATCACAACTAGCTCCACCAACAGAAGGCATGCGCAGGGATGGATCGCTCAAGGGCACAGAGGTTCCAAAAGATTCTTTCACTCTTGACCTATGTGTCGGGGTCAGCACATCTCTGTGCAGACAGAGCATTTGAATATGAACATAAACCTAACTAACCTTAAACAGAACTAAAGCTGCCACGTATAAGAACACAACTCACTTCTGCATGACTTTTCCTCCGGCTAAAATACGTGACAACACTCCTATGCCCTACCTCCCCTCCTCACTCGAGGAGGAAGTGGTGTCGAAGCTGACTCACAATCCAAAAGGCAGCAGCAAGATCTCAGCAATTCCGTTCGCGGCGGGGGCAGGGTGGGGGAGCCGTGCCCAAGCCTGGCTCTGCGAGCAAGGAACCGCACGGCGCTCCCCGGCACGCCGCGCCCGAGCGCTAAAGGCAAGCCTCGGGTGAGCACCGGTTGCCCGGAGCGCTCCCCGTACAACGGCTTCGCTTCTGCCCCTGCCAGCGGCCGCCTCTGCAGCGGCGCCAGCGGCCGCAGCCGCAGCCACGCCCTGGGGGTTCCAGAAGGGCAGGGGCCGCTGCCGCAGGCCGAGAGACCGGCGCGGCGGCTCGGGCGGGCTCGGGGCTCCGCCGCGCCCGCGGGAGTAACTCCAGCCTGGCTCCGGCCGAACGGACACCGCCTTCAGCGGCCGGCGGGGCTGGCTGCCTGGCACCGCCCGCGCCTCTGCGAGGCTCCGGGCTGCAAAGCGAGTTTACGGTCCCATCGGTAATCCAGCCGAGCCGTTGCGCACCTTAAGGAGGAGAAGAAGAGAGCATTCGGGGAAGTTTGACGAAGTTTGGGGCCGGTTCCTCTTGGCCGAGCGCTGCTGCCACACCCAGTACTGGTGCGGGGCCCGCCAAGCTCTCCGGGGGCAGCCTCGCCCTCGGAGGCCGCCGTTTCAACACGAAGCCGAGCAGGGAGAAGTAACGGGCGGGTGACACCGAAGGAAGAGAAGAAAAGCGCGGGGCGCAGAAGAGCGGCGGCCGCACCCCGCCACCGCCCCGCGGCCGCCGGAGAACCGGCTACGGCGGCCCGACACCCGCCCGTACCCCCGGGCCCGACCGTGGCCGGGCTGCCGCCTCCCCCTCCACTCCCCCCGCACCGTGGCGCGCTGGCGGGGCCGGGGCGCCCGGCGAGGGCTCACCTGGCCGGGGCGGGCAGGGCGGCTCCAGCGACGGCTTTAGCGGCGGCTGGGGCCAGCGGCGGCCCGGGCGGGTTTTGTAAGGTCGGGCGGGCCCTCCCCGCCCCGGCGCCCCCCCGGCGCGGCGCTGACTCACCCGGCCGCGCCCGCCTCCCGCAGCAAGGGAGAGGGGCGAGGGGCGGGCAGAAGCAGCCTCTCCCTCCGCGTCCGTGTCCCGCGCGACCCTCTCCCCGTCCCGGTCCCCGGGGGGGGCCTCTGAGGTTGCGCTGGAAGCGCCGGGAGCAGCACCCTGGGGTGCGGGGGTCGGCGCCCAGCCCTCGCCCCCCAGCCCCGCTCTCCAAGGGGCGCCGCGGAAGCTGCTTGGCGGCTGCCCACCCTTCCCTTCAGACGTGAGGGAAGCGGCCGCCGCGGCGCTTGCCCCGGTGTCCCCTACCCCCAAGCCCCGGCCCTCTGCCCTGCGTTACTGGGACAGCAGGTCGTCGCTGCAGCCCGTACTTTGGAGCAGCGCAGCTGGGACGGTGCTCGGGCTCTCGGGCAGGGCACAGCACCTCCCTCCCAGGCACGCAGAGGACGGCCCAGGCCCCTCAGCCCCATGCCCCGCCAAACTGGGGCCTGGCCGCCACCGAGCCAGAACCGCGGCCTCCCGCTCCGGGCTCATACAACGGCGAACTGAGCTCCTTACAGCTCGCCGCTGTAGCCAAGCCTGCTTCGCGCCAACAGTATCTAAGATTCGGTGCTCAGAGCACCGAATGTGTGTGTATCAGAGCTGCGAGAAGTCTAAATGATGTCTGCCGCAGAGGCAATAAAGGCCAGAAGACCAAAGCACGAGCTCTGCTGGGAGGCTCGCTGAATCACGCTCAGATAACCCGGACAGGCATACCACACACAGAAGGGGGTGGGAGGTGGGCAAATCAAAACTTCTGCCAGTCTGACTAGTGGAAAATAAACTACTGAAGCCTAGATGTTACACCAGTAACAAAAGCAAGATACAGTTAAAAAGTATTTGCAAAAGAAGATCTTCAGTTGGATCACTTTAGATTACTGTTTCACCACAACAGTGTGGCCAATTTACTGGTGGTCAGTCCCAAATACTTAAAAAGCAAACACTCCCCATTCCCAATACATGCAGTTATTCCTGTAATTTAAGTGTGGTGTTTTTAATCCCCTGCAGGTGAATACCTTTAGGTAGTCCTTTCAAGAGTATGTTGTCACAGAGTGGTTTTGATTCTGCAAAGACGTATTTGCCTCTGCTGTAAGGGTTTTTTCAGAGGCATAGACAGAGATATCTCCTGGCAGACAAACAGGGTAAAAAAGTTCTAGGTTTGACCAGGTGCATAAAAACAGTCTTGGCAAAAGCAGGCAAGCACAAAAGAGACACAAGAACACAGGCTGAGAGACAAAGTAATTGCTGGGATGAAACAAGATCAGAGAGATACAAGAAGGGAGAAAATAGTAAGAAATACCACACTAGACTTCAAACATGGAGACAACAGAGTCGACAGGTGAACTGGTCATTGCAGAAGGTGAAAATAACATTAATAGCCCCTTTCTGAATAAACAGAAGTGATATGAAGGGGACAGCCATAGGAAAAGGCTTAGCATGGAACAGCATTTTGTCAGAGAACATCATCAGTGCCGGTATTGCATTAGTTTGACACATTACCTTTCTTTTTGGCAAGGCCACTGGGGTTATTTCTCTGTTTATTAACAAACCTGTCTTTAAAAATTAATTCCTGGGTATCCCACTTCAACCACTGTTTGTCACTAACAGTTAAACTGATAATTTCCCCCTGCTTTTCAGGTTTCTTAGTAAAAAAAAAAAAAACAAAACCCACAACAAAAAAACCCCAAAAAACTGGCAACTTGGAAAGGTGATTCACAGATCAAAAATACTTACAGTCCTAGAATTAATAGCCATTCTGTACTGCAGTATTCTTTAGGGGCTTTAAATAGGGATAAGCAGCTGAGCAGAAGCCATGCAGCCAATTTGCCTACTAATGGATGCACAGTCCCTCAGGGGATTGTCAAACATTCTTAAAGCAAAAGCAGAAAAGCATAACCACAATACCCTCAGCTAAAAAAAAGTGTTTTCACACATGTAATGTATTGCCAACATGCAATATATATGTTGCCTTCTTCTATACAGTCTGCTGAGTCACATATTAATTAATTCAAAGATGAACACATTCATTCTCTTAACTGAAGGTCCATTTACCTTTCAGTCCTCTACTATGGCCTGTTCCAATGACACTACTATTCCCATTCCTTAGAAAATTGTTCTCTTTTTAATAACTCAATACTTCTTAAAATTTGAAGTAGATCATATACCACCATTAATTTTGGTTAACTAGATCTTCATCTGAAGAGTTTGCAAAAGCTGTGATGTCAAGTGAACTATTATCATTATAGCCACATAAACTGTAGCACAAAAAGATTTTCCAGCAATTCAAACAGCTTCAGAAATGTTGTCTCTAATAACAACTTAATAATCAGTTATTCAATCTCAGAATCACACATTCACCTCAGTTTAAAATAGAAAGCAGCCTCTCTGAACCTACACAAGCTTCAGGGACTGTTGAAGTGATTTCAAAAGAAAAAAGACTGACAACAGGGAAAAAAAAGAGCAACCATATTCAGAGTCATGAAGATACAAAAGTTATATTCAAACATATTATAAATTCCCTCAATTGCTCTCCTCTTATGTAGGTCAACTGACATCAAAGGCACCAGCTGGGGAACCTAAGTACTACAAACAGCAGAAAGCACATTAACACTTTTGGCAGAACAACCAACCATTCCCTAATACCAAGGCCTAGTGATCCCACCCATGGAAATACAATACATTCTTCATACCTTTAAGAAAAAAACTCTGCAAAATCAGTGAATTGAGGAAGGCAGCAGTCAGACTGTGCAAGTAAGAAAGACTTCTGTTATCTGCCAAACAGGGAAAGGAAATTAATTCAATGAGAGAACAGCAGCCAAGTGCCTGAATCACTTTTCAAAACGAGACATAAGCCTGTAAGTCACATGGGTTATTTCTGAAGATTTACCCAAAGCTTGGAGGGTTTGTACAGCACCAATCACAAGGGGTTCTGGCCCATGACCACTGCTCCCGAGTACTACATTAAGTAACTACTGTCAGCATTAGGCTGGATAAAAGACAGTGACAAGGACTGCACTTACCACAAGCCCAGTGTCTCTTTCTTGCCTGCCTCACAGATGATTTACTGGAAGAAACGTGCTGCAACTAGCTTGCAAGTAAGGCAGTGCCAAGAAAGGTTTTCAATTTGCTTTCACATTGCTTAGTCCACACACCCCCTTAAAATATCTGCATAGAAGGTCATATTTCAAATAACTGGCAACTACTTCAGCTGCAGTTACCTATTTGTGATTTCCAGCTTCCTGCATGCTGACCATAGAAATCAAAGAAAGCACACTTTTGTTGACTGGAGCTCCCCAGAGTCCTGTGGATGGAAAAACAAATGTAATTGCGCTAGCTTCTCATTCTTCCCTTTGACAGCTCACTGTGACTGTGGCTCCTCCTATACTCTATGGCCATGCTGTAGATCCATTTATTCCATCCTCTCAGTCTCAGTGACACTACCATTGCTAACCCCCTCATTGTTTTGTTACTGCTTAATATTGTTTGATACTAATTTTCTCTTTTTTCCTTTCTATTCAATATACCATTTTCTTCCACCTCACCAATATATTTTTCTTGTCACTATCTTCTTATGTTAGTCTACTGGAAGCTTGCTATGCTTAACTTGAATATTCAATTTGAGTTCCCCTCTGACCCAAACTTCATCTTTGCAATAACATTAGTGCATATGAGGTCACTCTGGCTTTCAATAGATTTTTCTCTCACTTCTGTCCCTGATCGTTTGGCTCCACCTATACAGATTTTGCTCACACTCTTTCAGGATGCTGTCTACAAAGAATCAAAGATGCATTATGAAGGCTACAATTCTGTCAATAGGTATTGCCTACTTAAGCTTTTTTCTTCAATACAAAAAAAAAAAGGATCAGGACAAAGGACTTTCTGGTTTAGGTGTGGCTGAGCCTCTATGTAGTGCTGCTTCCCTGAATGTGTTATGTTGCAAGAGGATAATATAAATTCCATTCTGATTAACATATGGATCAGGCAGACCTCTGGGTGTTATTTTTGCACCTTGATTATTTGATCTAATTTGGGAACTGCCATGATACAAACACACGTAGATTTGTTATTAGCACTTAGAGTAATCACAGGTTACAGGGAAAGTTAAGTATAACTTTAAAGTTATGCTAGCTGGGTTCCCAGGGTAAAAACTTGGCAAGTTATCACATCTATGGCTATAGAAGAAAGGAGGAAAGACTGCTGAAAGCACACTTAAGACTGCATTAGTAAAACTTTAAACACTGAAAGTGTTTAACTTGGTTTGGGTTTGTGGGTTGTTTTGGGGGGGATGGGGGGGGGGATGCAACGTTTTTTGTTAACATGCATCATGATTTACTCTAAATCTTACAGAACTGTAATTCCAATGTGTTTTTCAAAAACAGATCAAATACCAGAATACTGATGCCATCTTTTATCTAATACAATACCAGAGAACCAGATATCTTATTAGGTGCTCCACCTAACAACCTAAGCCCTTGGATCAATTCTATTCTGTGCAATCTCATTCCTACACTACATGCACATTCCTGCACAAATGTTATTCTCCACTCAGAATTTCATTTACTTGAAATAATCCCTTTTAAAGAGCTAGACTTATCTCTGGAATGATCTTGTGTGTTAGCCAGATCTCTAATATTTTGTAACGTGTATTTTACAAATGAAGCATTGTAATAGGTAAGGTAGGTGGCATTTGCTAGTTCAGTCTGGGTACAGAGAGGTAGTATGCTTTTGAATAGGACATCCAGGCTAGAAACTGGACACCTGGACTGTATGCCTTGCAGTGCTATGGCTTGCAGTGTGATCTTAGATTGTTGCCTTCTCACTGATCTTTCAACTGTTGACTCTTCAGGGCAAAGACTAAGTATTGCATCTGCTAAAGAAAATGCTAAACAACATAAATTACTTCATCAACATACAGGAATTAATTAGATTCATCAAATTGTTTCCAGTTTATCTTCATCCGTTTCATAAAGAGTCTATATTACATGAAAGCTCATGTAACCTTGTTTAAAGGGTATATTTCAGCAATCATTTTAACTGACAAAGACATGACAGGCATTATGTTCTACAGTTACTTCCCATCCAGAATCTCAAAGTGCTTCACACATTACGTGACAACCTGACAGCGAATACTTTTCATGGCTAGTAAAACATCCACCTCTCTCTCCCACCAGCTGGCTGCATCTCACATGTGACTTCCAAAAGTCTCTTCTTATATCCTGATACTGTTTTATCACTGGATTTGTCTTCAGCTACTTCTCAACTCTATGTTTGCAAATTAATTTCTGTCTGCTGTTCAGTATCCCTCCTCTGCCACTTTCATACATGTCTGACCATATCATTAGTTTGAACTCTATTTTTCAAAGATTTTCCTCATTACCAGCATAAACAACACCCTCATCCTTTTATCTCACAATCCTTTCACTCTAAGCCTATGGGCACAAGGAGCTTGCCTCCACAAAGAACCACATGCCAGAGTGACTTGGGATCCAAATCAAGACAAGGAAGTAAACAAAGCAAAATATTAGCTAAGACTATAGTTACAGGACTCAGTCAGAAACTCCTTTGACTATGCACAAAAGCTAATAATGAAGAAAGCTGTCTCAGGGCACATTAACAGCCTAATTAAAGTCACTAACAATTGCCAAAACCCATAAAGTTTGAGTCACCGTGGTGGAATCCCATTGCACTGGCTGTCCGCTGTTAATAGAAAACAACATGGAATTATCTATGCTTGTCGAGATGCTCAGAAGGAAGCAAGATCCATTGTTACTCTCATCTAGCTGACACAGGTAACAACATGGGCCAGCAACTTCAAAGGTGCAGTTGGCTTGTTTCCCTCATGACTCAGTCCAGGCTACTGCATCTTCCTTCCTTCTGTCTGGCATGCTAACTAGAGTAAGTCAGAGAGGTATACATATTCAAGTGATACAGAGATTCAGTGAAGAATATGCATCATGAACAAATGGTAAACCAGAAATTCAGATACATGTGTACCAAATAACAGAAAAGTAACTCCTCCAGCATACATTCATCACAAGTATTAATAGTGTCTGGAGTTCAATTCAATTTCTAAACTAAAACATGAATCGCTAGCATTTTGGTTTTTCAGTGTGCCTCACAGAAGTAATCATCTGTGTGACTAGGAGACGTCGCCTAGCTACATACATAAACAGAAATGAAACACGCTTGCCAAATTCCTTGTACTGGTATTGGTGGCATGAATAAACTCAGCATCTTTACACTGAATGAAACAGTCGCAGGATACACAAACAAACAGTCACTATGTGTGTAACTGTGTGTCAGTGAACTTCCTCAGTCCCTCGGGGACTTCCTGATGCCCTGCTTGATAGCCAGCTGCGATTTTATTCTAAAATCATGCAATCTGAAACAAAATAAGGGCTGTAAAGCATAGTCAGACATTAAAGAAGGTAACTTTACTTTCTGTTCTCAGATTATCATGAAGACCTTCAAGCACAGGTTAATCTACTTAGGGTTGGAGAGTTGCAATTTCATCTGAATCTAGGTATCATGCTGTCTTTGGTCCTGTATACATTAACAGGTTAAAATGACACATCTCCAAACCACTATGATGAATTCAGCTTTCCCTGCAACACCAGCACAATGCTGCTAGGATAAACAGACTACCAGTATATATTACAGCATTAAGAGAGATTCTGAATCCATTTAGATGACACAGTGCTTAAAACGATCACAGCTGCCAGCTCTACAATAATGTTCCCCAAACTGCCACCACACTGGAAAACGCTGTAGGAAATCTTACCAATGCACTTAGGAGCCCCTGACATCATCCAGAACAGACCAGCATGAATAATCACTACAGAGTTTGGTCTGTCTTGCCAAAGGACAGAAACAGCTATAAAAAATGGAAGCTGCCAAAAGTTCTCAGGGAATTTTTCCTAGGAATAGTGTTAAAAGGTTTCATGTAAGACTAAGCCTGTTCTGCTTCATTGTTTCCCATCATTACATGCTTTTTCCACTTTTGTGACTCAGAACACAAACAGTCCCATGGTTTGGATTAATCTCCTGGCCTCTGCCAAAGTACAGGGGAGGCTGTCACACCTTAAATATGTCCCTGAGAATCTTGGGGAATAATTCTGAAAGTTTTAAGGAATCTAATTAAGCACCATCTAAACTTACTCTAAAATCCTTAAACAGGTTCCTATGGCAAACCTGCAGGCTAGTGACTGCATACTGCAAAAAGCATCTCTTTTTTATTTAACATCATGCCACCTCTGAAATGGCCCATGGCAATGAATTTAAAAATTACTTACAGATTCAAGTTCACTGACAGAAATCCACATACTATTACTACAGCAATCTAGAACACAGCTGTAAAATTTAAATTAAAATCAATGATTCTGTGAAATAGCAGGAACATTTTTTGTGTGTTTTTGTTTAAAACATATCAACCCTGTTTTAGTACAAAATAACATAAAACACTTAGGATTTTGAGTAAGTTCTTACATGATCTGAACTTCATTACCTAATTAGGCTTAGCTGAGCTACTAGCTGGGGAACAAATGATGCCTTGCACCACAAAGGAATGTCACAAATTCTTGATTAAATATGACTGTCTACACTGATGTCTTTTTTGCTCTTTCAAGTGACATCTTATAGCTTTAGATAAAATTTAAGGCAAAATAACATGACTTCAAAAAAAGCTGTTGATTGAGTGGAAGGGAATGGCTGTTATGAAAAGATTCATTTCCACCAGACAGGCTAAGACTTGCTTTTCCAGGTCAGATGCACAGGTCTGAATTCTAAAACCAGAGATGTCTTCTTTTAGTGAATCAGAAAAATAAATTAAAAGCCTATTGTTTTAGCATGAAGGAGTACATTTAATACTTCACATTTTCATTGCAGTTTGCTTTCAAATAAGCCTTCAGTAAACATTTCTACTTGAGCTGGATAACTTCCGTGGCTTTGTCCTGCATGCTAGTAGCTAGTGCTTACACAGGGAACAGATCTTTAAACTTTAAGGAGATTAAACAAAAGGCTGTACTGATAGCACAGCTACAGATAATTTTCAAACAGGTCCTTAACACTAAGGTTTATTTTCCTAATGCTACTATCATCCAGGAAGTCATTAATACAATAACAAGCAGCCATCACAGTCTGTATAGAATAACTGAGTTCAAAACAGCAGAGGAAAGGAGTGGAAGCCTAGCTGACTGATCAACAAGAACAGATATGGAGAGAGACAGACAGCTGTCATCCTTCCTGCGGAGAAAGAGGCTGTACCAAAGAAAGCCTTCAGGATGGTTTTGCCAGTACAGAAGGCTAGACCTGCATGCATACCCACAGACAGAGTAGCATGAAGCCAGACATTTAAAAGCCAAAGAAATGTGTACAGTATTTTATCTTCTCAGTTTGTCTATTTGGGCTGGTAGAAAACCTGTAAATGGAAGATAATGCATTCTTTTGATAAATATGTCATGTGAAATATCTTCCGTAGAGAAGGCAGGAAACAAACTTATTTATTCATGCACCTGCATACAAGTTTACTGCTTGTTACTTAAAAAAAAAAAAAAAAAAGAAAAAAAAAAAGAAAAAAGGCTCTAGTGACAGGTCCATTGACCCACAAGTTTCTTTTTCTCCACAGATAATGACAGTGTCAGTACAATAGTCTCTCCAGGTTTCTTAATCCAAACATGCTACTTTTGGATTAAACAAGTCAGTTTAATTGATCTTAGTGCGCATTCTGCTTAGGTTATTCACAAAGAAGCCAAAGAATTTCAACTGTGATGTGAGCACTAGTTAATTTGGAAATGACTACAAAACCTGTTCGAAGTAGCATGTGCAACTATACAGTAATTCTACCTCCTTTATATTTTATTACTCTTGCTATTAACAAAGAATATCCAGAGAGTTGCACAAGACTACTGTCCTCCTGTCAATCAAGGGAACAGAACTGCACTACTGCAGTACTGGATATGGTTCTGAAATAAATGGGTTTTGACTGCTGAGGTAGATTTTGACATGGTTATATGAGGAGATAAGAAGCAATGGGGTTCTGACAGCTACTTCCTTCCCTCTTTTTTAAGCTCAAATTTAACCAGACTATTAAAATATTTGTTGAAGTGCTCTGTCTGCCAGGCAGTATAGCCCACACTAGACAGACTGACGAGTGACTTGTTTCAGTAGGAATTTTTTTGCCTTCTTCCTGTTTTTTGTTTTTTTTTTATTTTTTTTTTTTTTTTTATTTTGAATTACTTGCACAAAGATTTGGTAGGTGGAGCTTTTGGTTCTAGTGAAACATCAATTGCAGCAGACCTGGCACAGGATGGCACTCATGCTGTTCACTGAACTATGCAATAAACAAATTTGAAAGTCTGCATTAAGATAAGACCCATGAACAGACCTGAATTATTTTCAAGGCTGCATCATTACTCCAAATCTGATTTTCAGTGATGGAAGGAAGTTCTGAACAAGTATTTTCATTTTATTCATAGATGCTTTTAAATAGCTTCTGAAAAAGACATTGATCTCATAGTGAATTTGGCTACACTGATTATTAACATGGATATTTACAGAGAATCCTTATGTTGTTCTTTCTACACTAGAAGTATACCAGAAGGGAGAACTGACATGAGAAGAGCTAGGGAATCTCAGTGAGACCAGCTATGCTGCATCACTCCTTTAAAACCACAGCATGAATGCACTAAGCAGCAGCTGTGGTAGCAGCAAACCTTAGGGGAGGCAAGATTAACAGTCACAGGCAAGACTTCCTATTAGAAATATTTGGGAAAATACTCAAGCTCTCAGGTATACAGATGCATCCTCAAGTCAGAAAATTAACCTAGAAACAGAAATATAAACTCTAATTGAGAATAATTGCTTCCAACAATGGATTCTGTGCCCAGATGTACAGTTTGCCACTTTTTACTTCAGATTCAGGTCTGAAAAAGCACTAGACTGGTCAAAAACTTGTCTCTTTCTTTTTTTACAGTTGATCATCTAAAGATATTTGTGTATGAACCTGTGTATGAACACTGGAAGTGTACTATGAGATCACAAAAAAAATCTTTATAAGGAAATGCCCAAACTTTCTCACTACATTTGTGTGGAGGATGGGTAGTTATACCACTGTGACCTCCCCAGGAACACATTTAGTGCATGTTGAATAGATAGGGAACAATCAGTCTTCATATGGCACCACTTTATCATCTTTGATGTTGTTTTGTTGACGAATTGATTGGCTCCTTTTCTGTTTAAACATATAAATCTAACTATTCTCATGGTGCTCACACAGGTCATTGCTAGCAAAGGACTGACTGCATTTACACAACATTATCAGCATCGCTAGCTCCAAGAGTGTCATGTATGCTGTTTTTATGAAGGCATTAGTTCCTAAAATCCTGAAATGATGTGAGAATTCAAGATACCCTGAAAAAGGCAGTGGTGGGGAATGGGAGTCTATAGCTCTCCCTTCAAGGTAAAATTTAAAAAATGTAGTCAGTGTCATGTCCTTGAGCATCAAAGGGCTTGAAACACCCCTGAAACACTCAAAAGGCTCTCAAAAGTATGTCAAGGCTTATTAAAACTCACAATTATTTTAAAACTCTAGATTTTTAAGAGTCAAGATCATTACCTTTGTGCAAAGGTAATATCGGGCATGGTGGAGCTTGTTCTTTTTCTTTCTTCACAAATTATATCAATTTGGCAGCAACTAAGAAATGAGAGGCACTGATGGGGTACGTGCTTATTCTTGAGACATAGGCAGGTAATGTCACATTCCTAGCCACTCATGCTGCCTTACAACAGAGGAATCTCATGCACATGTGGAAAACTGTTAAGCTAGATACTTCTGAGTAAGTTTTAGTGAAACTGAGATGTATTAATGCATCTTTTGGAAAAGTTGGCTCTGTCCACGGCAGGCTCTAAATATATCTGTATAACAAAAGTGAACTACCACCGTCAAGCTGAAGGACGCTGGCTTCGCTGATTGGATTATGTAGTTTTGGTCAACAATATTAGCATACTTCTCCTTTTGGCTCTTCTGAAGAAGGACCTTGCCCAGTGGAAAAATAAACAACTGGTTTTTCTCTATTAGGCCAATCAAAAGTAGGAAATGTACACTTGTAATAACATGCTGTGGATAAACAGAATGATGTGGCTGCTATAATTCATTTACAGAATCAGGGAATATGTTGCTGGATTCTTTAATAGCTCCTCCCTCCCCCCTGTAGTTACTATTATTCATTTTTTCTAATATTGAGTTGAAAGTGACAATGTTCTTTTAATATTTATTGAAATCTTTCAATCACAAGCAATAATAAGAAAGACTGTTTCCTCTGTATTACCTCTACTGTTACACTTTATACAAAACTACCATGATGTCTTGTGGAAGAATAGGGCTTTCATGGCTTTTTTTTTTTTTTTTTTTCTTCCTCACTGGGTGAGCATCCTACCCCACAGAAGAGATAAGTGTCCTTATGGAGGAATGCCCTGAAGTCTGCACTAGGACTGATACTGTTTAACAATCATTACAGTAAATTATTCTACAAACAATTTAGAAATTGGCAGTGTAATGTTGCAGCTCCATAAAAACAACAACAAAATCCCTCTACAAGGTATAGGACAATGGCCCGTCAAGACAGCCATAAGTAAAAGCAGCCTTGAGATTATCTACAGAAGACTTTCATAAGGCTCAGAATGGCTGGGATCAGCTTTTTGTCAATGACAATCCTCCACCTACAAGTAAGATAAGGTGTAATTCAAATGCTCTGTGTTTAAACAGACTGTCACCTGGCCACCAAAGTTGTCTTCTGGCATTAAGAAAGAAATTTAATTTGGCATATATAATATAGCAAAGTACCTTTGAAAACATTTTCATATAATAATTTTGGCACAGAGTAATGAAATTTGAACTTGCAAACAAAATTTAAGAATCTGCAGAAAAATGCAGTTTAACAGCAATTAAAATAAAGCAAACATACTTTTAGCACAGAGAAATATATCAAGCAATGACAGTGCTTCTGGGAAGGACTCTACCCACACTTGTAAGAAAGGCTGTACTTTGTTAAGAAACAAGGAGCTTAGTTGTATAACTTCTCAGAGAAGCATCTGAGAAAGTTACACATCCAGTCAGACTTAAGACAGGGGGAGAGACTGAAAATGCCCCAATTCCTTCTACTAGTAGAACTAAAAGCATCTTAAAATGGAGGTCAGCACTAAACATTCTGAAAGATCACACCCAAACTGATTTTTATACTCTTTCGGAGACAAGCTGCTATTTAAAATTCAGGGCAAGCAAATCAGAAGCAAAAGAAGTACCTCTTCAAATGGTTCAATGTCTGCTACTGAATATCACTGCATGAGGTTGGACAGTCACTTGCTGTTGGCAGCTCCCATCTGCCAGCACAGGAATGGATGTCTGGTCACTTGGTCCCAGTTTTCTGTGCTTCCAGCTGCTAGGCTACATTAGAAGACAGAAAAAACAGAGTAAATCTATTCCTAACATATTTTACATAGACAGTGTCTATTGTATCCCTAAAAGGTTTTGCAGTCAAACACGGGTGAAGAGGTTTAGCTAGTCACATATGGGAATGAAAGCAGTTTGTAAGTGATTCATTAGTGCATAGTGCAAATAAAGTTTGAATACACTTATTACTGCAGAAATAAAGAAAAGTTAGATTTCACAACCAATAACCCATTGCAGTTATTCATGCTAATATGAAGGACTGATAAAGTTCCATGGTTTTGCATGTATGTCAACCAGTAATCTCCAATGCCAGGTAAGAATTCCCCCTCTAGTCCTCCAAAACAACTGCCTGAATATGACACAAAGCTATCATTTTAATCCTAACAGCAGTGAATGGGGAGAACCAGACCATATCAGTGATCTTATACAGCATGGAAAACCTTATGTTCTCAGAAGGCTTCTTCCATTTTTAGTGAAGTAGTTAGTGTCTCAAAGCTGAACTAGCAGTTGAGTTGGTCATGAACAGAGCTTCCCAGGGGTTGATACTGGCTCCAATACTACTCAATATTCTTGTAAGTCATCTGGATAACACAATGGAATCAGTTTTCACCAAGTTTGCAGATCACACCAAATGGGGAGAAGACATAGATAAGAGCAGACAGATGAGCCACTATTCAGAGAGACTTGGACATGCAGCATGATTGGGCCAACAAGAATTGCATGAGACTTAGCAAAGATAAAGTCCTGCACCCAGAATGAAATAATCCCAAGCAGCAGGACAGGCTGCTCCATTAGCGCTGGACTACAAACATCCACACTAAAAAGCTAAGAGAGAACTGAATAGAGATCCCTGTGAAATCAGTTTGACCAATTCTGGAGCAGTTAGAGCTTCCTGTTCCTAAAGACAGGACAGCACATACTTCCCCCTTTACAACCAGGTAAATCTACATAAAGGAAAAAAAAAATCTAACAAGGGAAAAATATAACCAGAAGATTCTTAGACTGGCTAAGTTACATCTAACCACACACTCCAAATGCATATGTAAAAGATATTCTTACAATATAGTGACAAAAAGTAGTAATTATATTTAAAAAAAAACATATAAGTTGCAATATAAACACACACAATCCATTCCAAACACAGAGCAGAAGACTGAAATTACAGGACAGGATTGAGATCTGTGGAATATTTTTGCTAAACAAGGTGGGTTGAGGCCATAAAAAAGATCAGCATTAGTTAGCCATAGAGCAACAATTACCTGGAGAGTAAGGTCCAGGCCCATTCACTCTCCTTCAGCTGTAGTTTCCTGCTTCCCACAGCTTTACAACCTATGTTACATTTAGGAATTTATACCTTGGTGGCATCACAACAGTGAGGCTCCCCTGTATTCCTTCTTTTTCCTCCACAGGTAACTGTCACTTCAGGAGCAGTCTATATAGAAACAGCAATCCAGCAACTAATACCCAGCACATTTTCTAGCTTTACTGAAATCTTTTTTACCAATTATTTTGTTTAGACATTTTCTTTGTTTCAAATTTCAGATATTACTGCCTGTACTAAACATGCTATCCCTTTTCCTTTCTCCTCTTATCAAACTCCTTTAAGTAGAATTTTATTTTAGATGCAAATATAAATGGAGAATACTCTGGCACTCCCACCCACGATACATAAACAAAACACAAGTCTTTCAAATGACTAACTCATCTTAGAGCAATTACTTCAGTCCCACTTAATCCAAAAGAGATCAAATAAAATGCAACAGTGAATTAAAAAGTCATCTTGTGTGTTGTACACAAACTCCAGATTCCCTACATATTTGAAACACATAAGAAACTACAATTAGTATACTATCAGTAGTATACTAGTGTAGTATAATAGTATACTATTAAGAGAAAGATGCAAGCCTTTTAAGGCATATAGATATATGGGCAAATAGACCATACATTTCTAACATATGAAACTTCATCAAGAAACTAAATTCCATACAAGTCTGGCAAAAGTTTTTACATATACAAACTGAAAACTGCTTTGAATCCCCACACAGAGTTGGTTATCTGGCAAAAATGACTCACAGCTGAAACATTCCTATTATGAGAGGTCACTAAGTGCATTCAGGATTTCAAATCAGAACTACTTGTAATTTGCAAACAGCTCTATGCCAGTTCAGCTTGTAACTAGCATATCACTGCAACTAAAAGCAGCAGTGGCCAAAACCAGAATAAACTGAATAATACTATAAATATATCTAACGGGAGGGGGGGGATCAGAAAATGCTTTGTATTTCACAAAGAACAGTTTTTAATATACATTCATTGTTTATGCCTACTTTAAAAAAAAACACAACAAAACTGTCTTCAGGATTTTATAACAGGTATACCCCAGTAAACAATTTAAATATTTTATTTTTACTTTCATGACATTAAAACGTGTCATGTCAAGCCCCAGTGAGCAGAAGAATGCTTGATCAGATGTGTGTACTTGGTAACTTCCTTAGTCCAAACAAAAGACTTGGAAGAACATCTTTAAGGCCTTTGTTTTTTGTGTTAGCAGTTTAAGCATGCATAGAAACAGCTCTCCAGAACACCATCCAAACAAAAATTGGCTCAGACATTTTAAAATAGTTGTTTGAGTTGTTTAAAAGGCAAAAATGGGAAAGAATTTCTTGGACTCATTCTTGTAGCTTTCAAGAATTGACGCACTCTTCTAAAAACAATACTTTTAATAAAGGAAAATACCGACAGAAATCCAGAAAACACAAACCAAAAGTGATGATAGAGAATATAAATTTTGAGCCTCAATTTCAAGGATTGTTTCTGTTGAAATTCTGTTTGATGAAACACTGAAAGTATGTGCCATAAAATAGCTGTAATGCAGAGAAATCTTCCCTCACACACAATCACGTTAGTTACAAACACATCACAGAATACAGTGCATTCATATACCAACATTCAAAACAACTTCAATTTTTCCACACAACTCATATTCACTAGGAAACTGCATCTCATCACATTTCTTGGCCTTTTCATAGATAGCAAATACTCTCTTTTCCTAACTTCACTCTGTCAGTTTGGGTCTAAATTTCAAGCAAACTGCTGATGTACAGCATAGTGTGGTTGGGTTTTTGGAACAATGACTAAGGCCTTGATCCTATCACTTGTTCCTCCAGGCAAACCTTAATACCTCAGGTAAGCACTACTGCATATCAATGTGCAATCTGATATGAGAATTTAGGCTGTAGCCATTCAGTAATACAGTAGATTACTGTATTACTCAATGGCTACAGTTAATAACTGCAATATTCATTTTTGAAGACATGCCAGAATCCAAACAATTTTTGGAAATTGTTTTGGGGAAGGATAAAAATATATATATTTTAACTGTTTAGCTGTACTCCTAAGTTTCCCAGTGCAAATTTATGGCATGTACTATTCAAATAAACACAGCTTTTGTTCCCCAAACTTCATTTGTTGCACCATCCTAAAAAGAAAAAATATTTTTATATGTAATTTAAAAACTGGTAGACACTGTGCGTTAAAATGATTAAGTGATTAAATCCAAGTTGTTCCCCTTATGCACATTACATAAAGTAAAATACAATTCTAAAATATGTCAGAATAAAAATCTGTAGTGCTTCTGGAAGAATTAAGAAAGCTGAAAAGTTCTTTTTCTTGTTGTTATGTGATATCAAATATTGCTTTTGACCGCAGCTTCATTCTTCAAGCCTTAGTTTTTCTACAAAAATCACGAGACCAACAGAAGATACTTTTGTCTCCTAACCTCAGCTGCAGACATTTGCTCTTTTTAATCTGAGTGAATTTGAGATTTTCACTTGAAATGTGTCCACTGAGGTAAGAAAGGGTTAAAGGTTTACAGAATGTTTCAGCTATGGAGCCATTTCCGCTGCCAGCTTGTTCTGGCTTCTTTGAAACTGCATGAAAGCCTCAGATTTTTTGTTTCATCTTGTCCTTCTCCAGGCCATGCTTATCACAGCATGGTTCAGCTATTACTACTTCAGTTGCATTTTGTTGTACTTCATTTTCCATTTTTTCTTCATCATTCTTTGTTTGCAGTAATTCTTCAGCTTCTTTGTAACCACACCTTCATTTCTAACAGGCTTAGCTGGATTGCCTTTTGTTTCCATAGCTACTGGCTTTCCCTCATAGGGTGTGTCTGATTGTCCTTTCGCCCCAGTCATCTAGACACATATGGGGAGAGAATAAAAAAAAAAAACAAACAACAACAAACCACAAACTAGAATTAATAATCTTAAATCTGTACTAAGCACAAACATACAAAACTACCTTCAGAGAACTGCCTTCTACTTCTTGTCATTCCAGCCAGACTCAGAGGCCACATCTGGACTGGGTGACAGGCACAGCTGGTTTTCCTGCCACCAGTGAGATCTGACCAATCCTGCCTCTTTCTTGCCTAAGTGCCTGGATTTTCTTCTGGCAGAAACCAAAGTGCATAAGATAATTAGGAACTGATGCACAACTCTATTTTGCCCTCATATGAAGTCAGGATGTGGCTAAAACATATAACTGGGCCTAAAAACTATCACACATCACTAAGCTAGGCATAGCTAGGATGTTGGCTTTTACACAAATGAGTAAATTATGCTGAAGAAAAGTAACACTTGAAAATTTTCATACTTTTACAGTGTCGTACTACCTGTTCAAAATATTAGAGCTGAGAGTGGGACCTTTGTGAAATTTCCAAAGCATGATATGCATCACTTATTCACCAGCATAAACTACAAAGCAGGTTGGATTCCTGAAAAATGTCCACAAAATTTCTATCAAAAGTTTCTTTAGATGCAGACAATTGATTCTTCTTCTCATAAGAAATTCTATTCTGTTTTAAAAACATCATCAACAAAACCCCAAGTGTTAGTGATTTGTAGGCTATATCAATTTTTACTTGTCCTAATGATGTCTGGAAGGAATATCACATTTAAACATCTAAAATTTATTTAGATTTAACTGCACTCTGAAGAAATGTAGAATACAAATGCTGTGTAAGATTGTTCATTTTCAGTAAAAAGGAGTAAGCCATCCACGCACCATTTTCTATTTATGTTTGAGACACAGAAACTGTGTTTTCCTAAATTAAGGTATATGTGCCTCTATACAAAATAACATATTACAAAATAATATATAGCTCTTATTTTAGAGACAGTATTGCATATATATTACAAATGTTTCCCTGTATAGGGAACAGCATACCAATGAGAATTTAAGTTTCTGTATATCAGGGAAGCCACCCAAATTGCAATGAAAGTTTCCCCAAAGGTAAAGGGAGTTCAGAGCAACCAGAGACAGGTGATCAGTGGCAATTTGTCCAACTGAGCTAACATACTTTAGAGGGCCAAAAGGAAACCTTATTCTTGCTGCAGAGAATTAATGTTTTCCCTACATGAGCTTCATTTGAAATTACAACCAACCAAGAACACATCCAAGATGCTCCACCCTAGTCACTGAAATCAGGAATCAATAAATTAAGACATGAAAGATTTCAAAGTGTCATGAGGGGACTGAGGAAAGTACTTAAACTTCCAGTGAAGAGTAACGTCATTTGGTTTTCTGTCTTGCCATATGATTATCCCACACCCAGTAATGTAAAAGCTCTGGCAATTTTTTTATTTTTGTGTGGCTGATTTGCTTACACCCGAAATCTCATGCAGACAAGAGAGGTTATCAAATACTACTGTTGAGTGGTCATTGCCATCTGCACAGAGGAAGGACTAATCTGCGTCCCTCTCCTCTACCTGGCTACTTATTTTCACTAAGCTGGTTAGAATTTACTATCTTAGACCTCCAAGACATGCCAGTTTCTGCTGAAATAGCCCCAAAAGTTCAAGATTTTGAGATCTGGGGACAAGACAGAGGGACAAATGGAGATGAAGGTGGGACTGAAAAAACAGGAAACCAGGTTAAAAGGTCCTTCCTGAAATTGTTTGAAGAAAGAGTACATCAACAAAAAGCACCATCACAGAGGCAAAATTAGAAAATCCTTATAAATGCAAATATTGTATCTGTTTCAGCTGTACTGCAAATCTATAAATTACAAAGCTTTTAATAAAGCCAAATGCTACATTCTTTTTGCTGTCCATTAGCTCACATTAAAGAAGCAAAACTTCATTTTGAAAGAATTTTGCCACAAAATAGGGCAAAAAAAAGTGTATTTAAAAAGAAAACCCAAACCACCATTTAAGTTATCACAGAGAACTGCAGTAAGAGCCCAATGGAATACATCCTGACAGTAGAATTCACCTTACCTGATTTTACCTTGATACAGTTGTGCTAATCATCTTTATTCCTGTAGTCATCAGAGAGAAAATGACAACTCTACAGCACAGGTCCTACAATCTATTTAAGAGGCCCATCCTGGTGTGGAGATGCACCTTACAAAATATTCCATTTTCCTCTGTTAACAGCACAACAAGCTTAAATGTTGTTTTTCCATACTGTAGAGTTTAAAGTTAGGTGAGATGAATCTTACCTTAAATATTTTTCAGGAAAAAGGCATTCCTATTCTTGGTAGTGGATCCAGAACTCTAAAGGATCTCTCTGACCCCCAAAGATGACAGATAAATATACTAGCTATGTACCCAAGGGACTGAAACAGATTATTTCAGAACTGCTAATCTGCCTTTCCATCAAGTGTGATACTGACCTTCTGTTTCCAGGTGGCTTCCTGGGGTGCAGGTGGAAAGGTGCATGGAACTCTTCCATGATTCATGTGATAGGGCAAAGGGAGGCTGGGATCTAGTGGCACCCATGGGACTGAAAGAGTGGCAGGTACAGTAGGGAGATCACAATGAGCTTTATGTAAGTTATATGATGCTCTCGTCGTCTTGTCAAGAGAACTCTTGTAGATTCCAACTGATGAATCTCCTGCAGCATGAGTCAATAAATAAGAGCCCTCCTGCAAACTAAAAAGATAAAGTTAAAATGAAAAATATTATTTAAATGTTTTTGTTTTGTTTCATTTGATCAGGATAGCCAAGTTCTTAATGCAAGAGCAAAACATCTTTAGATATTTACTTATCAGTCCCTGTTTTACCAAAATGCTATGGACAAAACCCCATGAATTCAATTGCATTGATAAATACCTACTAATTCATGTGTTTATAATGTATTCATAATATACTAATTTATCATCAATGTACAGATTACCATCATGTTCAAGAAAACAATTAAGCAAACACTGAAAACCATGCATATTTGGCAAACTGTAATTCTTTAACCAGTGCCTTACAAAGCATAGTGCATATATCGACACAGACACAAAGAACAGATGTGCTTTAAATACATGCAGGATTAAGCAGGTTTTCAGGATGATAAATGTCAACCAACTGCCCAAATCAAAAATCTTAGCCACAAATCACGAAGCTACAGAAATTACAAAGTGCAGGAAAACTCTTCTATAATTTGAATTAAGAGGCTTCACACACAGTGAAAGAAACCTGCTTCACAAAAAAATTAAGACACTTGCAGACCAAAAGCCTTGAAGTAGCTAAATAAAGAAAGAAAAGGAAGGAGCAAGAAAATGGTTGCAACACTGTACAGAGAAATATGTATACTGTTCTAAGTCAAGCTAAGCAGAAGGGAACATAAACAGTATTATTTCTACAGATCAAGCAAAAAGACTAACAAAAAGCAGAAGTCCAAATTTTAAATGTCAGCCTACATACATAATATTAAATCTCACTCCTGTGAACTGTTTAATCAGCTCAGAAGTGTCCACTCTCCTCTCTTGGATAAGTAGTTCATAAAAATCAAGTTCTTATTCTTTTGCATCATTTATACAAACCCTGTAATCCTAAGCACATTTTTATACAGTACTGCATCATGCTATGCTAGACCTAAAAGAATCTGTAAAATATTTCATGTATCTGAGGAAATAAAATTCTTAAGATTAGACAAGCATTCTACAGAAGAAATAGGATGAGCTGGGTAATGTTGCAAATAAATACAACGAACAAGAATGGAGCACTTACTCAGACACTTTCTTCAAAATGTGATGAAGTATATTTAATGAATTTGCAGGCCTGCGGAAAAGAAATTACAGAAGTAGTAACTTGCAAGGCTTGTTAGGATTTCAAATTCATTACTAAAAAAACCTACTAAAAATACTCACTTAATCAATCCAAGTTTTTCTCTTAAGATTTCTGGAGAAATCTTTTCTAGCATAATAAGCTTTGATGTAAAAGCATCAATACGTCCTGAAAAATATTAATTCAATTAATATGCTGAAAATAAAAATGAGAACAAATGCAAAAGCATAATTTGCAGACCTAATGCATTTTAAAAGGAATAAAAAATTTTGCTTTTACAGCATAGAACAGTGAAAAGTATTTATCAATGTTGCAAAATAATGGAAAGTAAAATGTATAGCTGCTCAAAGTACAGACATCCGTATTCGGCCTGCCTTTCTAAATCAGGGAGATGCCCATGATTCCAGCAAATCTTACATCTTGGGTGATATCTGGGATACACAACTTCATTTTGCCATGGCCTTAACCTCATCAGATAGCTTGTATCTTCTCAAGTTCTTTTGATCCTTATCACTATGCTTTCTCACTGGACAGATCATGAAAGTTTATCTTTTACAACAAATTTTCTTTTGAGTTTAATATACTTGTTTTTCTATTCTGACAGTTTATACAAACAATTGCATTACTTGATTTTCTGGGGATTGTGAACCTTTGTCTCTTGATTTCCATCCCCCCCTCCCCTCACCTGAAAAATTATAATTTACAATTCAGGCCTTTTTTACAGCAAATCATTAAAGAGTATTTGTCTTTGACACAGCTATGAGCAACAATTCAAAGCTCTCCTCATCTCGTTTTTAAAATAAAGGCTGACAAGAACAGTTTAGCCCACATTTTCACTTGATAAGCAGTAAAGATCATTAGCATAGCTTGTACACTGATGTGGTGACCGTGCCTTACCTTCAGGTTCTCTCTCATGTTGAGGTTTTCCCAGAAATCTGTTCTATTCCAGCTCCCACAAGGAGGATGAGAAAAAGGCAGCATAATAAAACATGACCTACTCAGAGGAATTTACTGCCTTACTACAAATCTGCTCTCGTAGGAAGTGTAAATTGTTCAATTGTACAGTTAAAACTGCTAAACCAAAGCACGTCACATTCCAAGTTAAACATTACTAGCAATTTGTTATGGGATGTGTAAGACGACCAAGTAAGAACTCTCATTTTAACAAATTTTTAAAAAAAGCAAAAGGACAACTCATTTCTTTGAAACACTCTACATTTGTTACTTTTCTTGATATCAGTATTTTGTGCAAGACTAAGCAGCTAGGTTTAATATTCTGCATTGCTGTCTAACAGAAACTTGAAGTCATTATAAAAAAAACCCCAAAACTTAAAAAATAAAAAAATATTAAAAAAATCTGTTTGTGTTCTCCATTCCTTATCAGCCTCTCCTCAAATCAGAAACTTCTCTATTTCTAAACTCATTGACAGCATAGCTGGGAATAAGAAGTATCCATGAACTACTCACACCTAATTTATATTACTGTATCTTATATTTGAGAAGTGACTAACTGAAAACATTTGACACTAAGTTACTGATATAGTAAGTACTTCTTTCCAAGCCATTTTTCAAATAATCTTTATTTGAAGGCCAATATTATCCTATTCAAGGGAAGGTAAACTATTCTTTTTGCAGTAAGTTTTGCTTAGGCACTTAATGCAAATATGTGAATAATGGTTGGGGGTAAAACGTTCCCATTAATCACCAAAGCTTATCACAATTTTATTTACTGCTTAGATCATATACAAGTATCTTATTTGGGAAACACGTCACAGAGATTACTCCCTTTGCAGATGCAGGATTTCCTATCTGAGTAGCAAGGGGACTTAAATCAACAACCGAACAAGGTGCTCTACTAGAGCAAGATGAGGACAGCACTCCTAAGTTTGTTTGATTATAATATCTCTGCTTTTGTGCAAACAATCACTACCTTCTTTGAGAACATAAAAAATAAAAAAATTCCACTTAATATCACACCTTGCAACTTCTGCACGAGGCCATAGTCACAATTCTGTATTCTTTCTCATGTCCTGAGCTGGAAAGACTGCTGAGTCACTGCGCTGAGCTATGAGATTCTTCTCTCAGCCACATAGAGCAATACAACACTGAAGAACAACACAGGACTATTATGGGGAACAGACCAAGGTTCAAAGACCTTTCCATCCGTGCTTATTTGGCAACACAAAAGATTGTTGAGACAGTGAATTAACTTGTTTCAAGATACAAGAACTCCTAAGCTATTTAACACTGAGGTCTGCTACACACTCAAAACTTCAATTTTAGAGGCTTCACTTAAGATCTACATAGTCTCAGAACTATCTGAACAAGAATGCAAGTTGTAGGTACTGTGTTAGTAATGGCAAGATCACAGTTTTCAAACAGTTGTTCCATACTTTCACACTCAAACTGTGGGGTAAATTTAAAAAGAGCAAAAAGTATATGGCTCTATTATGGTTGATATAAAAAATTCCTTTATTATTAGACATGATATTTCACTTAAAATAATTCAAATTATAGCACGATCTGAGAAGTTAAGTCTGTCTTTCTCCTTACACCAAACACATGATAGCAGCAGTCTTACTTTCAGGTATCAGATTAATGAAAAAGAATGAGATATTCACGTCATTGTTAGTTGTCCATAATACAGGGATATCATTGCCCTTAGAGAATTGTCCCTGGAGTTTCAGAACAAAGCTTTCTGTTGCAAGGAGCCCTCTAAGTAAATCAGGACACTTGCAACATTGTATTTTTCACAGCTCCCCAGAAATACAAACTGAAAGGCAGAATTTCACAGCTACCTTGCAATATTTCTCAACAGGAGCAGAAAGAATCCTTAAGTAGAATATGGTAACAGTTTCCATTAAAAGCTGTGGTAGGTGCTCTTTCATAAAATGGATCATTTACTTCCATGCATGTCTTCTTACCTAGCTCTACTAGAAACTACACGGTGGTACCAAAAATCTGCAGTCCCCAGTTCGCCTGCCTGAATAAATCACATCTTCTGTCAGTATCAAAAACTGGTGATATGCTGAGAGTCCAACTCTGTAATTGTAGCAGACTTTTTTTTTTTTTTTTTTTTACATAGTGGTGGGAGGAGGGCTGCCCCACATGCTGGGAGTACTAATTCACCGTGGAGGACAGTGACAACCCGTGGTAATCCTGTGCTTCCTTAGAGCACGTAAAAAGAGAACCCCTGCAGACCCCAGGGTTTGCTGCTGGAAGAAGCACATCCAAGAGCTGACAAACAAGCATCACCATCACTGCAATGACCAGAGTTTCTCAATCCCAACGACTTTTTCTCCTAAGCACATGAAGACAGACAGTGTGTTGGAGGCCAGGCCACTGAAGCCTGCCAGCCTAGAGCTCCGTGTCCATTTCACAACTAGCAGAAACACCGAGGAAGCCCCGTATCAGAAGGGGATGACTGTTTACGTCACAAAAAGTCCTGCGGCACACAGCCTGCTTTCTCCTACACTCATGACAGTGTCTATAAAAAGGGGAGTTGGCTGGATGAGCTGTCTGCAAACTTCTGCACCCAAGCCATACATTAAGCATCCTATAACTGATGAGAGAGTAGATAGATTTCCAGCCAGATTAGCCAGCTCTCTAGTTTGACTATTTCCTCACAGTGCTTGTGACTCTGGAAATGTTAACAGAAATGTTGACAAAATTTTCTACAGGGGGCTAAATTTCAGTGCAATTCAGTATACTGTTCTGTTCATTAAAAAAAAAAAAAAAGAGGAGAAATGCTTCAGTACTGTACGTTAAGATATAATTAGAAATGGAAAACTGCATGCATAATTATCTCTTTGTGAGAATTTTTTTTAGAGAAGGGAAAAACCACAGCAAATATTGCTTTTACAATTAGAAACACAATTTCCATTAAAGATGGACAGCAGACAAAGACAGATGCAATCAGCAAAACTATCACCTCAAATATATTAGATTTCACACGAACCCTATAATTCTATGATAGGATGCAAAGTTTGTATGTAAAAATTAGGAAAGAGAGAACTCAGCATTTCTAAAATAGTATTCTGATGTGAGCCACCAACAGCAAAAATGTAATTCAGTGCACAAGTGGAAAGGTTAGGCAACCACAGGCCACAGCTGCTGCCATAACAACCATAAAAAACAGAGAATTTTTTCTACAACAGGAAAGCGAGGCAGTACCCACTGCAGAACACTCATTTACTGTACAAACAGGATTGCCCTCGCTCTGTAGCAAGTGCCAAACATACTCTAAAATGCATTTTGACTAACCACTTTGTTGCAGATTTTCCCTTTCAAAACCTTATTAATTACAAGTTAACTGGTATCAAAGAGCTCTCCATATAGTAAAAGGGTTGGTTAAAATGATCTGGCCACATTCTTCATATGCATCATTTTCATTTCTCTACAGAACATATGTATCCTAATAGACATAAAAACTTTCATGACATTTAAAATGTCATTGTACAAACATGAATACAGCATTTTCTACAGGACATTTGTTAGTGAATGCTCAGTTTATGTGATTTTGGAAAAAAAATGGCCTTTATAAGTAAGAGATCTTTCTGCTAATATTTCCATACTTTTTATCCCTGCATTATTGTCTTTTTATTTTCTGTGCTCTGAATTACAGCTGTCATCTCTTCTATACGAGATTTGTAGTTTCCTGCTTCATTCTCACTGAATGCATGGTACTTCTCATTCATAGATTCTATTACATTATCTCCTGTTTCCATCTGCTGCATGATACAGGACAAGGAGTATCAAGACCATCGCTTTGACAGAAATGTTTCAAGTCATATCACATATTAGAAAATGAAATTTCATGGATCAGTTAGATACACAAAGGAAAACCCAGAAAATAATGCTTAAGTAAGATCATCCAGTGTTCAGAACTACTGAGGAATATCATAGCTGTGGAAAGAAGTTCTCAATAAACTTGTGCTGTGTATTTTTTTCTTCTTCCTGTTAGGAATTTTCATTTCTGCAAAGCTAGAAAATTATTTCCAGTACCTTAGATATGAGACACATGTACATTTTTTTCAAAGCACGTAATTCCTCTTATTTCTGAACGACAGAACTCGGTTAATCCTATCTTGCTTGTTTTTCCTCATTCTCTTGTAATCTTATCTGTCTACATGTTATCAGTGTAGAAATATGAAGATTATTGCCTGTTTTCAAGGAAAAATAAGTAATATTTGACCTTTTCCCATACTGCAAGCTCAAAGGCCAAGGAATCAGTATGAGCCACATACCTGATCCTCTGTTCATCTTCTATTTTGGTACGTAATAACAAGTTTATTTAAAGTGATTTCACAAAATAATAAGACATATCTATAGCTCACATTTCATCAAGAAATATTTTTACCACTCCTGCAGTAATTCATGTTGCATATGGTTCTTTAAAAAAAAAACCCTCCCCCCAAACCCCAAATACTTTAACTCATGAAGATTACTAACTTTGGAGAACTAAATTCACACTTACAGATACATTTGTCTTCGAAAGACAAATAAATGCAGTTCTTGAAAACAAAAACAAGATGCTATTCATCTAAAACCAAAGCTGAAATATCCTCATTTACCACCCAACAGAAATTTTAGACAAAGCACTTATTTAAGATAAAAGTGAAAACCAAAATTAGAAAGTTAAAATAAAGACATGTGGAATATATCTTTAATAAATATTTTTCTCTTCTGTTATTCTATGAATATTCAGATGTACATGTTTCTTAAGCAAAAATCAACACATGAACTTACCAATATAAAATAAGCATTCAGAATGCAACATACTCTCTGTCCACAACTGACATATTTCACTTTCTGTAAGAGCTTCTACACCGTAATAGGGTTGGTATTCTAGTTTTGGCAACAGGAATATTGGAGTAAGCTAAAAAGTAAGATACAAGAAAAATCAGCAGTCACTGCCCAAAAAATGTCCACAGTTGAACTACATTTTGTAGTTGATAATCATCATAGTCCTCCACTACAGCTGAAGCAACAAAGACATTTCACAGATTTTTGTATGATGGCTCACATTCTATGAAACCAACAGTACAAACTTTGGACTACAGAGACTCTACACAGGGGAAGGTGAAATGGACAGGAAAAAAAAAAAAGCCTAGGCAAGCCTTTACGAATAATAAAAATTTGCTGCCAAGTAATTTTTCCGTGCAACTAAATTAATTTGAAGCTCACACTTCCGTGCTCTACTGCCCTCTGCAGGAATTTAAGAAAAAAATACACTATTATATTTCTGATTTGATTATTATTAGTGGAATCCTGCCATTTACTCCCCCGTCAGGGTCTTACTTGAAATTATAACCTAATGTTCGGACTCTCATTTGAAATCAGAGGCTAATCTTTGCATGTTAACACTAGAAGAGAAAATACAAGCCTCTTCTCACTGACAAATCAGTTTAAATTTCAGCAGGAATTTTAAAAAATAACGGTGCTCAGTTTCTGATTAACAAACTAAGCAGCTATTCACAGGCATTTACAAGCAGTGGATCAATAGCAAAGAGATGGTATTTCTTCAAAATAAGATTTTGAGCACGGAATCTTAGCAAGTAATCAGAGTTACAAAGATCTATTTCCACTTCACTAAAGCATACACACCTCACAAAATGCCTGCCTACCATAATTCTGGTATTCTGGGGAGGGAAATGTCACATCAAATTTGTTGAATGATTCAGAGGACTCTTGACAAAATAATAAATTACTGAGGATTCCAGAATAAGCTTTCCTTCTCCTGATGTTACAAGGACTATTTGGATTACACTTGCATTTAAAGCATTTTATTCCTTAAGACAAATGATTTGCTAAGATGTATACCATAGTCTTTTCAAGCAGAATGAATAGGATCTCTTTTTATCTTTAAATGTGTCCTCTGTTGTTCATTCTATCTCCTACTGCTCTGCTTAACTAGGCATAATAGCAAGGCTGAATCCTGCTTGAAAGTATTTATGATCATGAACATTCTCAAAGCCTTGGGCCAAAAACCTAATTACTGCATTAACTTTTAAGAATAGTTCAAACTGACATTAGTTTACATGAGTATAATTACCCATGCATATTACTGTAATGCAGTTGTAGTAAAAAATGCAGAATCACACTTGCTTATCTTCTAAACAAGTAGGTTTAAACAAATCACAAGTTATTCTTCCCTCTCCTCCTACAGCAATATTTACTTAAAGACATCACGTACTGTAGAGTTGCAATTAAAAGTACTAATTGTCTGAGTGAAAACACAAATGTTACGAAGGACTGGGAATCCCAGAGATGCCAGCTGAGCACAACTGTTTAAAAAACAAACAAATAAACAAACAAACAAAACCCAAAAAAGCTAATGGAAAAACCTGTACCTTCTGAGCTTTTTTCTTTTTACAGTATCGTGGCAATGACTTCACTTTTTGCACACTGCAACGTACAAGTAACAACAGATCATTCAAACTGAATAGCTTATACACAAGGTTGCCATCCTGAGGTGCTTCATACTCTGAAGGGTCTTCTTCAAGCATCTGGAGTTCATTTGGCAGCTTTCCTACAGAAAATAAATAAAACAGAAAATGACAGGCTTGCACATTCTTTACGATGAAGCTAACTAGCTTTTTGCTTTTTACTCTTGCAGTAGGTTTGTTTATATATTTTTTTAATAGGATCTTTTTTGTCTCCTAAGATTTTGGGGTGAAAACTGTCTCATTAGGCACAAGAAGTCACTTATGTATTAAGAAAAATTAAATTTGGAAAATGGCCGCTATAACTTTTAAAGATTATATTTTTAAATATTCCCACATATTTTATCCTAATCATTAGATTTCTTACAAAGACAGAGCTGTGAGACTCCATTCTTGTACAAATGGAGTTGAAAGGCTGTTTTTTAAGCCACAGCCACTCAGCACAATGGAGACAAAAAAATTATTTACCATGAATGCCTCCTGAGAGCTGTCATCCACTTATCAGTTATCGAAATAACTCAAGCCTCAGGTTTGGATGGTAGCATAATCTACCATCAATTTCAATACTAGTATATTCAAAAGAAACAATTATTAGACATCCAAGTGCGGCTTCGAGGTAGGTTAACAAACATCCCTGCATCCCTTAGAGATATTTTAACAAAACATTTAAAATAAACAAGAAAAAACTCTAACTTGTTCAACATTATTTATTGAAAATTTATCCACTTCGGCGTTTATGTGCATATTTGAATAAATGTATACTGTGTGAGATATTATCATTCAAGTGACCGGAAATAATTTTCTGTTAGTAAAATATTTAACTTAGTTTTCGCTTTCTGCAAAAAAAGACATGGATAGAGGTTTTTCAGCTTGCTACAGAACTTTAATTTGTAGAATTATGCTTTCTATTCTTTCACAGTCACTCTTCAGCATCTTAGCAATATTGGTTTCACTACCTCTATTAAAAAAAAATAAATTCTATTATCAAACACCTGAATTTCATACTCTGGCTTTTTTAAGGGAAGAAGAAATAGAAAGAGTACCATGCTGTTCAACCCTTCAAACTGAGGGAGGAGACATGGTCTTTTAGTGACTACTAAAATTCAGTTAAATCGACAAAAATGTAGGAAGTGACAACACAACAGAATTAGTTGTGTTAACTGTCTCCATTACAGATTAAGTAATTAAGATTAATTCCTATGTGATCAAATGCATAGCTAGTCAGAAAACACCAGCAAGACATGTTTTCCCACCAAAAAGCATTGATTCACTGGAATTAAATATTTGAGAAAAAAAAGTATCTGTTCTGATGGAACCTGCCTAGTTTCCTGCCAATTTACCTAACACAATAAAGTGCTTCTAACTTCAGTTATACAGAGCTCAGAAGCAACTCAGGCATGTGAGAAAAACCTCAAAGTTCATGGTCCCTAGGATCTTCAAGACTTCTAGTTATTCCCTGAGGTCTGGGCATAGCATAGGTTCATTTTCCAGCTAAATGCCTGAAAACTTGGGAGAGCTGCTTGTAGTGAGTTCTCATTTCAAGTTTTCATTCAAGTTCTAATTGCATAATTTGATAACATCTTTCTTCTATAGAAAATGTAAACTAACTCAATTTTTGATTGACATGAAACTATTTTTGCAGGCCAGACTACTCAAATACTTGAATTTCTGAGGAAAACTAACTCATTTCACTACTAAATGATTTCTTTTCCTTGCTCAAAAACCTCGTGTATAACAACTTTTTTGTTTCTCTACAGTAAAACAATATTTCACATTCACCTCTGTGGACAAATAGCTCCCAAAATGCTTCCTTATGTGTGCAAGACAGTAATTGTCACACAGAGAAGGTATTGTTTAGGAAAAAAAAAAATTATCACATCTCTAAGTACATTTAACAGACATACTATTAGGATGTTCTTCAGATGAAGAACTTAAAATGTTTTTCTGTTACATTTTATCAAAAATTTGAAATTTTACTCCTTACACAATGAACACAATTACTTACTCTTTGGCACTCCCTGAAAAAGCCAAGTCCAGGTATTTCTAGATGAGCCACTGGGGTTTGAGGCAGGGGCTGGCACAGTTTCTGTGCTGGAGGTCACCAATGGTTTTGGAGATTGAGGCACAAGGGCTGACGTAGCATTAGAACTATCACAGCTCACCACTGGCTGCTCATGAGCTTTTTGGGAAGGTGACTTCAGAAGTTCAGTTTGCATTTTCAAAATCTGTCCAACAGGATCAAATTCTTTGGACAACTTTCTTTTAGCCTTTCTGGAGGCATTTTTTCCCTTATCTGTAATATCTGAGCAATCACTCATGCTTGCTAATGGAATCTGGGTGGGGGAAGGCGATTTGGCAGTCTCTGCTGAGGTATGAGAAGCAGTGTTTGGTACAGGTGTTTTGCAACAATCAGTGTTTTTACATTCTGTATCAATTATCAAACGCTCTTCATCCGTGTCACTACTACACAAAGAAGCGTAAGTCTCATTTTTTTGTGCAGTATCAGACTCTTCCTTGTAACTAAGAGCATTTGAGAGACTATTTAATTTTGTTTCACTGTACAATACTTCTTTGGTCATGACATGCTGTGCTTTGCTCAGTCCTACCTCCTCTGAATTAAAGCTTTTATGAGATGAATCTCCTTCAGGGCTGAAGCATAGAATGCCATCTAATGATGGAAGCTGCATGCTGGCACATGCTGGAACTCCTTGCTCAGAAATGGTGTTTTTCCCTTCTTCACCTCCACTGTTTATGGTGGATGTATTTTTTTTCCCCATTTTTAAGCCATGTGAAAAAACTTTAGCAGTGTTACTAACTGTAGGAAAAGTACTTTCCATTTTAGAAGTTCCTGAGAGCTTGACAGTTGCTCCAAAAGTTTCCAGTTCTGTAACATCATCATCAAAGTCCATCCCTGTGTCATCTGGAAGAGGAATCTTCCTGTACTGGTAGGTATCAGAAGACATCTTAACACAGGGAGGAAAAAATAATAACAACATAAAAAAAACAAACCAACAACAGCAAAAAAAACCAACCCCAAGAAATAGAACATGTTAATCACAAACGGGACATTGTCAAATTGAAAACACAAAAAATGTTCTAGTATCTGTATTTTGACTGTTGGGAGAGAGGGGCAGTAGAAAAGAAAAATTCCTGTGTTTAACACAGAATATCTTAAGACCTAGGAGTTGAAAGGCCTTTCAAAAGAGAAATAAAGTTCATAGAACTTTTCCCACTTAAATGAACTGATCAAAATATGCTTTAATGAAGTAAACATTAAAGCTGAGGATGCCGATGTAATAGAAGCATTTAAAGGAAATAGACAGACATTTTAAAACATAGGGTCTGTAACTCAGCAGTAAACTACCAACAGGAAACCTAAATTCTCCTTCTTTATCACAGAACAAGTAACTTAGGAACTATAACATATGTTTTTGTTCTTGTTTGTTTGTTTTTATATGGAGATGAAGCTACATACATCCCACTGAAACAGATTGTCCTCAGCTGGTTTGTCCATCAACACATCAGAAATCGAAACGTAAGACATTTTAGTTGCTAGGAAGTCCATTGGAATTTCATGGAAGATCTGGTTCCTCTCTCTTACTGTCATTTCCTTTCTCAGCAGAGGTGAATCAACATAAACCACTCTAGCTGGTTTGCTACCTTTTCAAGAACAGAAAGAGATTGACTATGTATTAAATGAAAGGAAAAAGATTGTTGTACAATTTAAGTAATAAATCTTTCAACTTCCAATTATAGTCAAATCCATTCCACATTCACACTAGAAGAAGTGAAAAACTATCCTCTCATTCATTAACAACAGAAAACATGTCCAGATACAGTGTGAATTATTAGGATCCTGCAGCAGCAATACATACCACATTAACAGTTAATCATATTTTAAATGCAGTTCTAAACAAAGAATTTGTAAAATAATTTAGGAGTCATCATTCCTTATACCGTGTTGTATCAACAAATGTATTCTGTTTTCCAAAAATATCTTTCTGCTTCCTTTGATGAACCTCAAAAAAAAAATTTTTTTTTTTTTTTGAAGTTTTATTGTCCAAAAGTGATGGCTGCAGTTTATATTTCTTCTAATCAGTAACTATGTCCGGGCTCTGCTGCCCCACTCTCCTGTTTACATCTTAACACACTTAGATATGAATCATCCATAGATTCACCCAAAAATAACAGTGATACCCTGCCCAATATTATACAGAAAGCAAAGGCACATGGTGAACATAGTATCAGTGTTTTAGAAAAAAAAAATAATCTGAGGATGAAAAAAATATAATTAACGCAAGACGTGGGTTACAGGGAAGGTAGAAAAAGAAAGAGAGGAGAAACCCTTCAAGAAACATTATATATTGCTAACATATTCTGAATGCCCTTTAGGTGTTAACTTTGGATCTAAACTCAAATTTGAAAACTGTAAAGCTGATATAAAAGGAGTCAGGCATGTCTTTACAGATAAAGTAATTTAATCTCATGTAGGAAAGTGCAAAATTTGTAGGATTTGCAGATATTTGACAGCTTATTTACTACTATCCAGAGGTCTGCTATACAAATTTGTGGGAAATGCATAGAACACAGACATTCTAAGACAATAACCATTATAAATACTCATAATGAAAAAAGCCCTAGTGTATTAAAAAAAAAAAAGGGGGTGGGGGGCAAGAAGTGAGGAAATCTATATTCAGATTACTGATGGAGTGCTTGACAACTAACTAGAGCATTCAGGTGAGTTAATCAGTTTATTCAAAACATTTTTTGTTGCAATTGGGAAAAGTGATCTCCATGGACATTCATTATTCGTTCATTATTCTATGATGTAAATAGGTCCTTTTAATTCCAGATGTTGTTTGTTTGTTTTTTTCATAAAACTTCAGAATATTTTTTTTTTTTAGCTTATTGAAATCAGTTGATAATTTTAACAGCTTCATGCAGTTTTCTTTCCAAGGAGCAGAGCTTACAGTTTTGAAAAGCAAAAGAACATTTAACTGATTTTTTTTTTCCCCCAAGTGGAAAATAGCTGTATGTCCAAATCCAATGTTAATGGCAATACCTCTAGAGGTTGTTGCTATTCTCAGTAACAAGGTGGAACAAGGTGTAGAAAACTATGAAATTACCTTGCTATCAGGTTTCCTCCTTGAAAACAGAGTAAAAACTATAGCAATGGATTTTTTAAGGTTTATTTTTTTACAATAACTTTGATTAAACTAACCACTTTATAACACAAAAGTCTCTGACTCCTTACCAGATGACAGCTGAAAACATTCACCTCAGATTTTTGCCCTTTAAAACATGTGAACAAAGTCAGTCAAATTTTATTACTTTGTTTGATTCCTTAAATTAAAAACATGGAAGTACTTAAGAGAAACTATTTTCTCATAGCTGCATTATAGAGTGCTGCTTCCTTCAGAAAAGGTAAAAATCTGAGCTTATAATTACAATTATGATTTTCATTAACCTTAGCTTCTTTCTTTTTTTTAAATAAGTCAAAATTAAACTATTCTATTACTGTGTGAACTAAACCAGACTACCTTCTACTTTCCCACAGTTAGTTTTACTGGATCTTCTAATTTCCTGTTCTTCAGTCTGCTCAAAAAGGATTATGAGAATATATAAAGGTCTCCATGGACAAAAATGTAATTTTTACAACAAAAACATACTATACCTGCAACAGGGATCATTTTAATGCAAACTGGAATTTCCCATTGTTCCTTGTAGTTAAGTCCATGATTATTCAGTAAAGTAAATAATGACTGATTACTTAAAACAACTTGAGGACAGTATTTCAAAGCAAGTTTTTCTGCATTTGAATCTGAACTAATATCCTAAACAGAAAAAAGTTAAATTTTTAAAGTTTTTTTAAGAAATACATATATAGATTTAAATTCATAAGAAAAAGCCCAAATCCAAACAAACATGGATTAACCCCCACACCAAAAGCCCAAATACCACGACAGTGCCAGGCTTCAGAATCAAATAAAAAAGCAAAAAATTCCCCTGAAGATTTTTGGCTGAATCTTATGCATCCACCTTGCAGCATGAGAAAATATATCTTCTTTACTTGTATCTTTCAGTTCATTCCTTTTAATTTGAATTAGTAGGTTGAATAGGGATTTGGATGATCATAAAATATGGGAGTCCATTGCAGAAGGAAAAAAAAAAACCAAACCAGATTCACTCACACATATATTACAGATTTTCTTACGAGTTAAGTAGTATCACAATAAAAGACATCTAACTTTAAAGGTATGGTTAAAACTGCACAGTTGTTTGAATACAGATTACATACAAAGAATTGTAAAACAAATACAAAAACATGAAGAATACAAATTCAGAATTGAAACGATAAAATTATTAAACATTATGAATACAGGTTTCCATGAAGAGAGGAGGCTGGGAATGCTCATGAGGTGGGAGGAGAACATCAAGGACTAAGAAGATAACAGAAACCCAGGAGCACTGAGGACTGTGAGAGAGAAATAAGAAAAGTCTAGCTATGTTCTTTTTTCTGCCACCTGAGACTTCATCAGAAATATTCTCTATTTATAGCTACAACAACTCTTGAGGCATATATCATTCTCCTGTGTCACCTCTGCTACTTTCTGAAGCAAAAGTGTCTTTGCAATCACAGTGCCTCTGTTGAAAGTTTGGATTTTGATATGTGAACAAACTCCTTCAATTAATGGATAACAAATTATCTGGAATAAACAGTCACAAAAAATGAGTTCCACAGAATGAAAACCTCATTGATGTCCTCTGTAGAAGAACACAAACAGAAACATCAGATATTTAACAGCAAGGTGGACTGGAATCTAAAAATTGTTCAACTCAGAAATGGAGTTTATGCTGTTTAGCAAAAGAAATTCCCAGGGTAAGCTAACCTAATCAACTTTTCAGAAAAATAGACAGTTTAAAGTATTTCTTCTTACCCTCAGGACTTCTTTCTTAAATCAGAAGCCTTTACACCTACATGCATTTATATACATGCATACACACTCACACACACAGAGGCCAGCTTAGAAACTGCAAAGCAAAGTTTAAAAGGAACAACACTGTAATAAACAATTCTATCCAGATTTCACAGACAGTGTGTTCCAATTTAAGGACCTCTCTAATGTTTCCTTTAGAGAATAGAGGAAGTCCCTTCAAGAGGCACTAGCTCCAAAAGGTAATAACACAACTTTTGAAGAGGGCAATGTGATTGCTATAAATGAAATACTAAACAAATAATGATACAGAATATGTTCCTATCCTACAAGATGTGTAAGATTAGGAAAAAAAAAATATGAAAAAAATGTATGAAGAAACATAAATAGGACCAAATTGCTCTCTTCTACAAAATAAGCCTTAAAAATGACAATAAAAAGGTTACTTACATTGTGCATAATAGAAGCCTTTTTTTCTGGAGTTATAATAGATGTAACAGTTTTGTAGTCTGTGGGCAGTTGAACAGGCATGGTAGGGAAATCTGTTTTACCACGTCTTGCCGTACCCTTGAAGAAATCAAGTAGTATCAGAAAATAGCTTTAACTTGAAATCATGCTGACCCAACAGTGCACTTCTTATAGTGAAAAATATTAAGAATTTAGGCAGGTGCATTATAAAGTTAGTGTTACATTAAAGAAAAAAAACCTATTAATGCAACCTTTTTGAAGGGTGTTAACAGCCTTACTACTACCAAAAATAATTTCATCAATGTTTTCATTAACAATTTTAATTATAAATTATAACCCCTAAACCAACCACTGAATAATACTTGTAAAAAACCCGAATCCTTGTGTAACACAATCCAAATGTAATTCTACTTATTTGAAAATAACACCAAAACAATACGTATATGTAAGATATTACCATTACAAGAAGATTTTTTTCCAGCCTAAAGGTCAACTGCGTATGAAACTTTCCTCCCATGATACTCATGATCTCCTGTAGTGTGTAAAATTCAGGATACTTTTGTGCATGTCCAATACAAGCACGTAATAATTCCTAACATAAAAAGAAAAAATAGTTTATGCATTTGTATCTTTCATAAGAAATTAATTTTTGAAAGTTTTTTCTGCAATTGCAAGTTGCATTTGCATATACTTTCTGTAGAGAACACAGATATATTTAGCAATTACTGCTAACAGACTTGTTCAACTTTTCCAGTTAGAGACAGTATTTAAAAACTTAGAGATAACAGTACAATTCTGTAAAAATCTTACAATCACTGGTATCGGAACTGAAACATATTCAAAATTCTCCTCAACCCTTTATATGCAAGGCTAACAATGTATGCATACAGGCTCAAACCAATCAAAAAAAAAGTTTAGTACAGTTTCAACTGTGCTAAACAAGGTAATTATTTTCTTTTCAGTTCATTTATCTTGGCTTTTAGAGGGACTGGCATTTTTTGTGTTACTAGTCAATTTACACTAGGCCTAGGTAGAAGTCGCAAAGATAGAGACATAAGAAGATTTCATATGTATTGTAGCTTGCTTTCATGTCAACTCTAGATCCTAAGATAACTTTTTCTGATATATGAATTATATATTGAAGACATTTAGGTTTTATTTAGTAACTAGAATGAGTTACTTCTGCAAGTATTGTTTAAAACTAAATATGTGCCTCCATTTCATTTTTATCTCGGGATATCAAATTAACTATAGAACAACTTCAAGTCTGGAGACATTTTGTGACCAGACAACACCACTTAGAAAAACAGACTCAAGTGCAAGACACAAAATTACAAAGCCAATCCCAATTTTTAGAAAAAAAAGCAAGATTTTTGTCCTCACGTGTGCCCAAACCATGTGTTAACGGGAGAACAAATTTGTCTTGTGCATGAAAGAGCACATAATAAAAAGTGTTATGGTGAAATAGAAGCAATCCTTCTGAATTTAATGAAATGTTCTACTTTACTAAACACATTTCTTTTTCAGTGTTATTCTGTAAAAGAAAGCGATGCGGCACTTACTAGAAAAGACTGAAATTTTAACAGAAAGTATATAAGTACGCCATTTCAATTAAAGCAAGACACTATAAGGAAAACAAGGAAGAGCAAGTCAACCCACTGCTGGAAAGTTTAACGAATCTGTATTCTGGAATTCTTTTCTCAAAATGTGCTATTAAACCAAGAATGATATATAAAGTTGCATTCATGTTTGATTTTAGAATCATCAAAGATGATATTTAATACAGCATGAACTTGGAGATGATTATGATTAAAGCCTGAGTAACCTCTGATTAAAGTGACTTTGTAGCACGCTACTGTGGAGGAAAGCTTAACATTCTGTCCAGTAGTGTATACTTAGGAGCAGCTTGTTAATGTAAATGCACACTTAAAATGTAATTTCTCCCTTCCCAAATATAAAGATGTCATCTACTTAATTGACGACTAAATCTTTGTACAGTATTATATTCAGTGACCTCACTTATATCTTATCTTATTAGCTACAATAAACTGTGGGCCAAGTAATGCTGCACAGCATGAAGGAAAAGGCTACTTTCCATGTCTCATGCCAACATGGAATCAGCAGAAGTTCAGGGAACATTGGACCCCATGAGCAGTGCCTATGTATCTTAATCACAATTCCAATATGATTATTTAAGAAGAGAAGGTATTAAACACAGTATCGGTAATTACCTCGGTATAACGTAGTGCGTCTTCAGAGATGGTATCATAATCTTGGGCGCAGCTTTTTGCAGAATTTTGGGCAAACTTCATAAATTCTGCAATTTCATTATTTACTACTTCTTTCATTTGCTGGGGAAAGGGAAAAATCTACTTTTAAAGACAGAATGGAATCCTGTAGGCTAGGTATGTAACCAGCAAAATTTCCAGAGAGGTAGTACAGGTGATGGTACGAGGGAGGACATAGATTCCACCTGCTGCTCAATTTGGCAAGTCTTTGCATACGCATGTTTTTTGCAAGGTGCGTTTCCTTAAAAAAAAAATTAAAAAAAAAATCCCCAAACAACAACCCTCCCCCCCCCCCAAAAAAAAACCAGCAAGCTTCTTTCCATCATACACTGGTGGTTTATAAAAAGAAAGGTTACAAGACATTGTTGGAGCAAGTTTACATGACAGAGGCACAAACATACCTGAGCTCTGACTTTGTAAGCAATTACATTATAAGTAACAATAACACAGTAGGTACTGATTTACCTGGGAATGACAGTGCCATTGTTACAGCATAAAATAAAGGAACTAGCATTAACAAGGAAGCATAGAAAACCAAATGCAATGGCTCAAAACCATTTGCTGATTAATTACATTATACAGGATTCAACTAAAATGATACTTTGAACCAACATGAGACATAGCCTTTCACTATTTAAACAGCATTGCTGAGACTAAGTAGCAAGTGTGAAGCACAGAAGGTCAACACATAGGTCCCCTCACATGCTACTGAAGAAAGTTCGCATTACAGGGTGCTTGCAAAGATCACATCAAAATGTATCCATCTCCTAACATTACACAAGACTGTTACATGCCATTATGAAATGCTAAAATCACATTAAGGTCAACTCTTAATTTCACATTAAAAAATATGAGGTTTTTTGGGGGGTGGGTGTGCATTTGATCAGCTATCAAAGATCTACACTTACCAACAGTTGTTTAGACTACCACTAAAAACCACAACAAAACAAAAAAATCTACAGAAAACCCATGCACTTTCAACGAAATAAGCAAATACACTTTCAATTTGTATTAAAAATGTTATCCTGAATACTTTAAACTTTTATTACCATTCATAATACTATGTTAAAAGGAAATTACAACAAATTGAATTTAAAAACATTTTTGTTACATTTTCCTTAACTCTTCGTAATAAAATTGTATGACTCCCTCTACAATGTTCCTATGTACATATATGCACACTTACCAGATACGTGAATAATTCTCTTTGACTTGCTGCATTAACTTGAAAATAGGGGGGTTTTTTTGAGTACTTGGTCATCAGATGTAAGTATGTTTTCTGCTCCTTCTCAGTCAAACAAGAGGTAAATGGATAGGGGAGTCTAGGTTCTGGAAAAGGATGATCATCAGTTGTGCCTTTAGCCTCCACCTCAACTGGATCTGCAGCCTGCATGCTGCAAGTCTGTCTGTTTTCTGAAGAGTTTGCCAATGCCTCCACGTTTCTTTTTGCCTCTCTGAAAGAAAAGTAATAAATGAAAGAACTCATACTTTTCACATAAATAATAATATTCGTCAGAATTAATAGAGGCAGTCATGCAAGCCTAAACTTCAAATCCAGCAAAATGCACTGTGAGATACTCTATACTATTCCAATTCCTAGTCTGTCATAGAAATTTTCTCCTTCTGAAACTTCACCTGGACAATCAGACTAACCCTTACTACCAACAGCAGGCTTGCCACTGGTTTAATGATGAAAAAAATATTTTTTTTTTTTAAACCAAAATGGTGTAGATATTAGTCTGTCTAATCAATATTGAGGTGACAAGCTAAATATGAAACTCCAATTCTTTGTTCTGGAAACACTCATTATTAATGAAAAGATAAAGAGTCTCAACATTTTGTCATTCACTGATGGCTGGTGTTCAGAAACAGTTTGCACTCAAAAAGGTCTAACTTATGAGTCAAAGTTATGATTGTAAAGGAGAAAGACTCAACTAGAAAAAGCCTTTCTTTCACTGTAAAAAAAAAAAGTAAATTAAAACTACTTAATTGTAACAATAGAAATTCTGGATTTCAATGAAAAAATTCCTAAAAACAGAGCACACAATTCAAGAGTTTCATCTTCTACTCTAAAAAATGCTGAAATCAGTTGCCAAAAATAATTTTGGGCTAAGGCAAGGGGCATAGCTCCCCTAACAAAAACAAAGAAGTAACGTTATAAAGCTGGTTCTTAAAACAAATCCAGTATATGAAGGCATCTTAACCCTGCTCTATTTTCTTAAAAGATAAAATAATTAAGGTTAACAAAATGAACATTAACTGCTGATCTTGGAAAAAGCATATTTTTGAGATACGATTTCAGCAGTAGAAAACATCTCAAGTGTTTTTTCAAACCCAGCAGTATCACGTCCACAGTTCTTAATAATACTTCACAGCTGTCTCTCTGAATATGAGAAAGTGTCCATCCTCGTGGCACAAACTGGCAAATTTAATTAAGCAGCAGCAGCGACAAGATGCTGACTCAGATATGCCAATGTAGGAACATCAAGAAATTCTAGCAGCTTAAATTGGCTATATTCAGCACTGAATGAAATGGCAGCACATCAAGATCATTTCAGTATGCAGTGCTGTCACAGTCTTCATCAGGGTGCAAACCAAAATAATCTGACAGAGCTTTTCTGTCCATATTTACAGCATTATACTTTATTTGAGCTGACGGCTTAAATTTTTCCCCTTCATTTTATCAGCAACTTGCCTTCACAGCTTCTATGGCGAGAGAACATACACTTTAGTAAATATCTATCAGAAACCCCAATATAAAAATTGACAAATTTCCGCCAGCTTTTACTTTCATGTTTGCCCCAACGGGTTCCATTTCTCTTCCTCTTGACTATGGCCATACAACCCAGTTCCATCAATTTCTGAATTTTTCTGGTTGCAACCTCTCTTCTGGCTATAAACCCACTTCTATTACACACAACTGAACACAATCCCACTCTTAAGTGCAGTCATGTCTACTCCAGAAACCCTTTTTCTACATCATCTAAAGGAAGAATCCTGCAGTAATATCCAGTGTACCCAGTAGCAAGCTGTGAGGGCTGTGCTCATCTCTGCCAGTTCAAGGAAAGTTGCTCCTACAGAGATGAACCAGAAAAGCCTTCTCTAGCCAAAGATGTGGGATATAGTCATGTGATGGAGACAGGTGTTCCCCTCAAATGTGCACGCTCAGTGTCAGTTCATAAAAATACTGTAATTCCCCTTTAGAACAAATTATTTCTTCACATGCTGAACTCCCCACTTAGAGCACAGTCACTACCTTGATCTCCCATCCACATTCTTTGCAGCGTGAATGTTCATCCACCATGAGACACTTGCCACTTGTACCTCCCTACCAGCTTAATGACTTCTGAAAAAAAGACAATAGCCTAAATACAGTCCTCCAACTTTTGAAATTTGGCAGCATGAGTCATGCTTTTCACTATGCGAAACAAAAGTTGTTTCTAATTCCTCAACTTAAGAAAATTAAAAAAGACATCAAAACTGCACAAACAATACTACCTGTACCACTGGTGTTCACGTAATTTCATTTCTCACCCTTCAGCTAACAATCTATCCAGTTTCTTCATTATTCAAGGAATTAATTGCATCTCCACTGCACCTTAGACACTGTTGGCTTTATGTAAATGGTGATGGCTACTTCCAAAAGATACAGGTAAAAAGGGTTTCAATGCACAGTATCATCAGCCTTCTCCAAAGTGAGAAGACATGGACAGACAGCAAGACATTAATTTCTAAAAATAATTAGGTCTGGTTCACAGGTTACAGGATCCTTACCGTGACCAGTTAAGAGTGTGGGTCAAACTTCATCTCTCTCTGGTATGTAAAAGAGAGCAAAAAACCAACAAGCACTACCCCCCAAAAATAACCCAAACCCTATCCCAAAACACCCCAAATACCACCCCACTCCCCAAAAGACACGAAAGACCAGAGGTCCCAACCTAGACTCTTCCCACTTTCTGAGGTTTCACAATAGGTAAAGCACAGACCAACTGCTGGACCAATGAGTCAGTAACAAATCCTTGCATGCCGGGTAATATACAGCTTTCCCCAAAATAGTAAGGGTATGTATCGACAGGATGATGACAAACAGCACAAAATTGTAACATAATAGAATATACCTGTTTGATAAATGCCACAGTTCAGAAACGCTTGGTGCCAATGAATATTTTTCATAAATTTCATGTGAGAAAAATACTTCACTGCCATTCGTTGGTGAAATATCCCTGGATAATAATAATAAAAAACCAACAACAAAATAAAACTAAAACCAAAACAAGAACATTGCAATACACAAAAAATTAAAGGCCACATCTACCCCCGAGAAACAACAGAATTATTTATTAAAGGAAAAAAAAAAGGCCATCTACACAGTGTTTCCACATTCCTTCTTTAAGGAATTTACATATATACAAATTCCTTACTGGTTCTCAATAGTAACATACACACGTTCTTCACAGTCCAAAAAGAACAATTTAATGAATACAGGATATAAATTCTAGATATGGTGAGAGAAGTTCTGATGGAGTTACACGCTTTCAGATATTCATTAATCAAAACCAAACACTGGGCTGAACTTGCTGGAATTTTGAGAAAAATAGAACAATCTTTTGGTTTTAATTTTCCAGAAGAGATATTTTGTCTTCTACATAGACCTTACCTTGTTTTCTCTTTTTTTAAATATAGCCCTTCCAGTGTACAGAGTACAATGTCAGTGTACAATGCCAATCTTCCCACACTGTTTAGAAAGGCACAAGGAAAGATTTATTTACGTCTTCCTCACGAATGAACTAATTCAAAACCAGCCTACCCCTCTAGACTTAAAAAGCCGCATTACTTCTTTGTAGGGCATTTCGTATTAAAAAAAAGAACAACGTCACCACCCCAAATCCAGATCGCGGGTGTGCGTTACTCAATCGTTCCTCGTTTCTGAACATACATAAACACAGAAGCTAACGCTTCCTCAGGGAAAGCACACTTACAACTCCCCTCCTCCACCGAGAAAACGGCAAAAAATGGCGCCGCCCCGCCCTCCCTCAGCGACGGGGCGGAGCCAGGCGGGCGCGGGAACCCAGGGCCGGCCCGCTCCCCCCCCGCCGGGCGCATGCGAGTCGCGCCCGGGCGGCGGGCGGAGCAGCGCGGAGCGAGGGGACGGCTTCCCACCCGCTGCTCTTCAGACGCGCCCTGCTAGGTTAGGGGGACGAGGGGGGAACGTGCTTACCAGGTCAGCAGCTGCCCTTTGGCCGCCATCTTGGCGGGCCCCTCGGGGAAGCGTACTTGCCGGTTCCTCGTCTCTCTGCCGCGTGAGCCTGCCTCACGGCGTTGGCCAATCAGCATAGCAGAGCGCCCGGCGCGCGGGATCAGGTGTTCTGAGCCAGCCAATGGCAACATGGGCTCGAACAGCTCCTGGAGGGGCCGCGGCGGCCATCTTGTGGCAGGGGGAGCCGCTGCAGGGTGGGGGTGAGGGCGCGCCGGCGCCGCGGGCAGTCGCCCGTGGCAGAGCTGGCCTCGTCCCGCCGCGCCAGGAGACGAACTGTGCCTAGGGCCTTTCCGCGCTCTGGGCTCCGCTCCGACTCCACGTTCTTCATTAAGGTGTGGCCCCGGCCTGGCGTTGGGTGCCTCGAGCGGCAGTTCCCGCCCTGGGTGCGCAGAGGTCGCTGGGCCGGGCTCTGCCGGGCGGCTCGTGCCTGAGGGAGGTTGGGGCCGTGTGTGAGAGGGCTGAGGAGTCTTGCGGAGGTTGCTGCATTTATCAGCTTCCCTCCTCTCCTGGGCTTCCCCTTTCCTTGGCTCACTTCCCACTTCTTAACGTGGGCAGAGCCACAAAACCTTTTTTCTGATGATCGGGCTTCCCAATGTGGTAAAATGTGGAATTCAAACATTCTTAGTACCTGTAGGTCTAGGTGATGGAAACTCATTTGCTTGTGGTATTATAAAAAAAGGTGGTCCCCTTCACAGCTCTACAGATGGAGAAATGAAGAGGGAATTGAGGATTGTGGCATGAAGCAATCAAAGTGTTCACAGCACCTAGTCCTGTAACTGAAACTCAGGGCACTACATAAAAATACTAAGATGATTCAGAATGATGTCCAAACCCACAAAGAAAGGAGTCCCTTTAGCTTGCTTGCACATTAGTTTTAAGGACATTGTTTGAATTTAATTCTGCCCTTTTTGGTTTGTATCTCAGAGAAGCAGAAAGGTTTCTGTCTCCCTACTGGATCCACCCAGACCCCAGTCCTGGAGGTAGCCTTGTAAGGAGTAATCTTACTTCAAAACCCAGGTATGGTAACAGTTACGTAGCTGAATGATTAGAAGACTTACCTCAGATTGTGAGTGTGGCAGGTTAAATTCTGCTTAAGTCTGCATCTCCCTAAAACCTTCAGTGTCCTTTTTTTTTTTTTTTTTTAAATAGTGCTACTTCCTACATGTGGTCTTTCTGCTTCATGACATAAACATGAACATCAGGAAACACTTTTTTACTGTGAGGGTGACCGAGCACTAGCACAGGGTGCCCAGGGAGGTTGTGGAGCCTCCATCCTTGGAGATACTCAAAAGCTGGACATGGTCCTGGGCGACTGGCTCTAGGTGGCCCTGCTTGTGACCTCCGGAGGACCCTGCCAACATCAACCATTCTGTGATTTTGTGAAATGGTTGGGGGTCAAAAACACCACCTCCTAACTTACAGTTTAGCTTTCCTTATGGGGAGGCATGGGAGTCCTTGGTTCGTCTCTCACTTCAGAAAAATTCCTCCATTTTATATTGAACATACATAGTTGTTGCCTAACCTGTATCTTGGTGGTTAGGAACTCTCCTGTGAGTGGCAAGATTGGGCAGGAAACAGTCCTGAGGATGAGAAAATTAAATCTGGATTTTCAATGTCTCGAAGACTGCTTTAGTCATGGAGCTGCTGTAGAACAAATGGCACTACTTAGTGCTACAGTTCTAAGAAAGTGATCACTTCCAGTACTTTTTTTTTGTAGACTTGATCTGTAGGTGAAGGCTGCTTCCAGATACAGTGCTTCAAAGATGAATGCTAATGCCTATTTCCGGATCACAGTCGGGCATATAAATACTGAGCTGTTAAAGCTCTGTCAAGACTGAGACATTTCTGGGTAGGTGCAGAAGGAGAATGTTACATGCCTGAAGTCTTATGACCAAGTGTGCTGCTGGCATTCAGGTGCTCCCAAAGTTAGGACAGCAGAGGGGAGTTGCAACTTGGAATTTTGATGCCTAAATTGTATTAAAACATCAATTTTGATACCCAAATCCTCGTTTAGATCTAGCCCAAAGTGGTATTTCCAAAGTCACTGGGACAGCCTTAAGCCAGATTTCTTGTATCTTGCACTTGATGCAGTGAACTGTGATTTCAAACAAGAAGACACCTTCAAGGAGAGGGCAGCTAGATTAATCCACATTCATTCTAAGGAGGTTTAAAGCTCTTGTTGGCCAAAAGGGGAGCTTAAAAGGTGTTCGGGAATCTTCTTGTTTCCCTGCTGCCAAACGTTACGTGATGTATGTTCTAAACAGCTCTGATATACGTGCTTGGAAGCACAGCCTAATTTTGTAACTGTGCATTCCTTAAGAAATAAGCGTAATAAACCACAATTCAGAAAAACAAACAAGATGCTACTGACAAAAAATTAAGACGAATTTTTCCATTAGAAGCTGAAGTTTTATTACAGGATAACAGTACATAAAGCACATCTAAAATCGATGTGTTCAATGCACTTAATAAAGGTAATGTAATATTAAAGGTACAGTTTCTAAGTACAATATAACAACATTCATATTAGAATGAAAATTGGAGTATTTAAAAGACAACATTAAATCTCTTATTTTTACAGTCATATTTACAAAATGAATCAAAATACTTTTTTCGGGACTGAGTAAAATAACAAACTTGAATATAAGCAGGCTATTGTAAGAGTGAGTTGGAAAGGTCCATGAAAGTGAAAAGTTAAGTGATTGGGTAAAGATCATTAGCAAAGGTTTAGTACAATACCACTTTAGTATTCCTCTTGATGGCTTACATTTTATTGTGGCTAGAAAAGGAATTTATACATACTGTACACATAACAGACAGCATATATTTACATGTACAGTATAATTGCATTTAAACTTGTGTGTATTTACAGAAATTTGAGCATATCACTCAACGAGGTTTTTGAAGTCTATGTGCTTAATCTTCAAACTGATGTATATTTATAATCAGCATTTATTCTGGTCTTGTTATGTTGAACATTTAGTAAACAGGGAGAATATATGTTAACCAAATGGTTTGCATAAATATATCAAACTATTAAAACAATAGGGAGCACGTGTTCCTGGCATTATGTATAGGTTGGTACATATAAATTTAAGAGCGAGTCCTTTTCTCTTTGAAAATATCAAAAGGTGACTTAAATCAACAAGGGAAAATAAAATTGTCATGGCTTATATTTAAATAAGATTGTAGCTTCAAGAGGTTTTTATAATTGTCCTGATAGTGTTTGCAGTTAAACATTCCACTTATGAAAATATATCCACGGTGCAGTAAAGTTTGTATTTATTTTTAGGACAACAGTATGTTTGTTGTTTAAAAAAAATTATTTATATATATATATTCCTTGGATTGAGGGTATAAAAGCAGTGCATGGAAGCCAAGAACCATGGCTTTAAAATTCACTACCTTCTATTATCAAAAAGTGCAGTAAACAGAAACATTGTATTTAATAAATTGCTCAAAAATCTTTGCTAAAGATCTTATAAATTCAGTAATATTACAGAAAAATTCTAATAAATATTTAAAAGGTTAATTACCTCCTTAGTTAGATATTTGATATCCATCAGTTTTTAAGAATTAACATGAAAACAGTATCTAGAATGAAAGGAACAGGGGATAGGAATACTTTTAAGGGTACATGACTACGTAAATTAAGGTATACATGAAAAATAAAAACAAAACCCCCAGACCTGACAAAACATTGCAAATTCCACTTCTTAATTAACTTTAGTTGCTAATGGCTGTCCTTGGATATGTATGCATGATTTATAAAGCATATCCAAGGACTGAATTTAGCCATCCATCTATCATGGAAGATTTACAGAAAATTCCTATTTACAGTAACTGGAGTTAAGTGTGTAGGCATGGCCTAGTAACATCCGCAGTTTGAGTGTGTACAGATCCTATTTAAAGTGAAGAGGGAGGAAGGCACCCAGCAGAATAACATCTATAAATATCAGATGCAACGACAGGATAGAACTCTCCCAACAAGCCAAATAACTACCTCCCTTTCAGACAGACAGCATATTGTAATTACTTTATACTGGCAGATTAGATGTTTTTCTTTTTTCTGATACAATACAGGCAGACTGTTTTAGTAACCAAAAGGATAACAAGCTGGACAGAACATTTTTAATAACGTTAATAATGTTAATAATGTAGAAAAAAATTCTACATTTGATATCAAGTATCTGTACCGGTGAAGTAATTTTCTCCTTATTAAATATACTATAGAATAATTTATATAATGACACTATGCATTTAAAGAGAAAACCATGTCCCAAATCTTGTACTCTGATACAGGTACTTGTTGGGCATAAGTTGGTGTATATATATATATACACAAATATATATATATTTATATATAGTTATACTCAGTGAAATTAACAAGACCCAAAGGTGGTATTGTCTAGGAATAAAAGGGGTTTGTTTGCTTTTGTTCACAAAAGTAACTTATCTAGCACCACACATCAGAAAAACACAAAAATAGCACACTCTAGTTCTAAACAGCTATGTCTAAAATAGATTATATAGTAAAACAGATATTATACAGCATAATGTGGTATTTGATAAACAGATAAATATTTGCACTGTGTAGGCTGTTTATAGTATAACTTTTATCTATACAGAATGAAAGCAAAAAGTTAACTGTATAGAGGTGAGCAGAACAACATTAAATATTATGACTCCAAAGCAGAGACAAAGTTAGAGTTGAAAGAATAGAGCAAGATAAAATGTTTACAGGCCATTACAAGTCCTTAAATTAGTAGTAAAATAAGGAATCAGTTGCTCAAGTTTAAGAAAGCAGTAAACAAGAGATTGCATTTACATGCAGATGTCTAAAACTTGTATTTCTTTTAAATCTATGCACAAAAAGTCATTTGTTTTTATTGCTTGACATTCAGTTATGGCTAGAGTATTTTTAACCTTTTTTTTGTACTTTGGAAACAAGAATATTGTTAAAGGTGCCATAAAAATGGACAACATTGAAAACAGTTTGCAAATAAACCACCTAACACTGCAGTTCTTTATACATTTTAAAAAGCCTTGTCTGGGGTTTGTCATATGTTAAATATATTTAATCTGGGAAAATACATTGTAGCTTGAAGCCTCCCATTGGCCCAAACATCCAATACAAAAACACATCTCCAGAAAAGGAGCAGGCAGACAATACAGTTACATATAAAGAAGCAGCCAGTTAATGTCCTAATAGTTTAAATATTCACCACTGTTCTGTAACTTGTTTCTAAATCAATGTAGAAATGAGGAACATTTTGGATTTAGAAAGGTGTACAGTACGTATGCCTTTTTGTGAAATAAAATTCACTGTATTGCTTATGAATTCTCTGCATTAGATATAGATAGCATTACAGATTGCAAGTTCCTGTAAAGTTTGTGCATCTACATTAAGACTTTGTGGGGTAATTTAGGGTAGTGTTTCTCAAACTGAAAGTCACAACCATTTGAAAGTTGCCAAAGTGTTAAGATTATTATCAAAACACGATGTCAGGCAAACGTAGCTCGGTTCTGTGTGAAGTGTAGCAGCTCGGTTCTCCAGCGCAGAGCGTGTGGTTGTGCTGGCTGCAGAGGAGTGCACTGGCCAGGGAGCTTGTCCCACTTACTGGATGCAGCTCAGCCCCCCAGTGTGGAGGACCTAGAAGAGCTGGCTGTTGGCTGCAAGCATTTGCAGTAGCCATGGAGTTACCAAGTACTAACAGCACCTCAGTTCCTGCAGTTAGGAAATGCCACCAGTCATTACAGCTGGTTCGCACTCCCTGCCCTAGAAGAAGTTAATTCCAACAGAGGGCCCTATGAAGAAATACAGCCCAGAGGGATTGTGCTTTCAGAAAGCTTGAGAAACACTGACTTACAGGAAAACAAGTATACAAAGGACATATGAACACCAAAAACATGCAGATGTTAACAAAAAGGTGTGATGTCACACATCAAGTTGAACAACTTGATTGTGAAGTTCAGCTTGAAGAAGTAATGAGATTATGGGGGAAGACATACAAGTGAATATTGTGGCAGAAGAAATGAACCTATGAGTATTGATCTGAAGCCTTTATCATGTTTTGTTTCTTATTTGGATAGCCTACTTATTGCTATAAAGTTATTGCTATATTCTACCAATGATAAAGGCAAAAAAAAAAAAGATAAACAGCAACATTACATATGAAAAAGGTAGAATACAGCTTTTATTTTGATGTTAAAATCCTATTTAGTACCTGAATAAAGTTCCAAAGATAGACTGTATATTATCCTAAATTTTACATATTTTTCCCCTCAAGTCCAGTGACTTAGCATTATTTAGCGAGCTATTATCACAGTACTAGGATTAAAGCACATACTGCAATGATTTTTAAATAAATACTCATTTAAATTTTAAAACTTTTCTTTTTGTTGTTGTATTTGGTATCTGTATGCATTCGCCCTCATTTCCACCAAATGATTTACTGACAGGAATATTTAAGAGAATAGGAGGCTAATATTGAAATATATTCATGGATGAAACTTTTAAAAGTAATAAATATTAGTATTAATAATGAAAAAATAATTGTAATAGTTATATTTCTCCAGCTAAAGAAAATAAAGATGTTTCTTCTGTGCAAGCTGAATCAGCTAGCACAGGTAGAATTTTATATACTGAGTACTCAAGAGAAAATTGCTTATTATTTTTAGATATTGGATAGTAAAAGCTGTTTCTGACATTTATAAGTTTATCTACATTGGGGAGTTTAGGAATGTGTAGAGGAAAAAAAAAATACACATTGTTTGCACAGCTTGTAGTGTGCAACCTGTTTTGTTCATCAAGTACAGACTGGGGATTGTCTATGCCAATCCAAAAAAAAAAGATATTTTAATGTTTGGATCACCCCACTACATAGTTAAAACATCTTATAGATTTTATGTATTAACAGTATGTTTAATTGATACACAAGTGTTTGAAGAATAGGTTCTATTGTGAATCAGCAATAGGAATTTTCTTCTACTGAAGATGCCAGAACACAAACTGATCAAGAGGTCATACTTGCTAAGCAGCTGTCTGCCTTGGAAGGCCATTCCAAGCTAAATGTGACTGTCAGCTTGTAATACCATAATAAAGTTTTCCCTATTTATTAAGCAACCTAAAGTAAACAACTGGAAGCCACATACCCAGTGAAAAAACCCTCTAACTTAAGATACTGTAGAACTGATGCTTTTTGTAAGAAGACAGACATGTTTGATGGAGAAATTCACTCTCTTCCCAATCTAACCAAAGTCTTGAAATCTTGCTCATTTTGTTTGTAGTTCCTTATTAACTTTTCTACCTGCATTTTCAAAGGAATGTGAAGCCATAAAAGAAGGCTAATTGGGACATGCTTCCAGAATCCTACAATTTGGCACCTGGAGACTTCCTAGACATTGCTGGTTTTTGGTGCCATTGTAATCGCTTGGAATTGCTGTATTTGATGTACTAGATATGAAAATGTCTTCAGCCTCAGTGTTTCTTTCCAGTCAGGTTTTTTGCTTTACTATGAAGCATATGCAACAATGACAGACAACATCTGAAGTGTTGTTCTTGTATTCCTGCATATCTATGTTCCTTTTTATGTGACACCATTGCTGAAACCTAATGATTACCTTTTCATTCTTATTGTACTATCATAAGCTGATTTGTTTTCTCTGACAATAATTTAAATACTGAAAACCCATTTTCTATTGCAAAACACTGAAATTCAGCTGGAAAAGTAGTCTTATCATTATAAAAATGTCCAGAGGGTATTGAAATTCATTTCAATCATTTATTTAATGGGTCAGCATTAATCTATATTCTAAAATGTAATTGCAAAACCTTTGCGCTGTTTTGAGTACTTTTGTCTTGAACAAAACAAAGACCAAAGAGTGGCTATATGGCAAAACTGAGTAAGAGAATGAGGCACGCATAGAGCATTTAGTTAAAAAAAATATCCAGTTCACTTGTGCCTGGGGGGAGGGGGAAAGGGAAGAAATACTAGCATATTTTTTAAAAAGTAATTTGTTCCACCAGCAGTACTGGCCACCCTGTTGAAGAGTTTTAGAAGATCCCTGAGCACATTAGTTTCTGACTCTTAACCCCAGCTCCAAAATGATAGGGCTTCTGTTGTTGGTAACGAGATGGATTGTCATTCACAGTTAAGTCAATCATAAGGTGCTTATCTATTTACCCTTTTTTTCACCAATCAGCACAAAGAACTGTCAGAAAATAACTTTTATTTTTCTTTTTTAAATAATAAAAGGGCACAAAATTTAAACAATGTTTTGTGACAGTGGTTTAGGATTATTATCTGGCTGCCCCTCAACAACAGACAAGTGATTCAATCGACATTCCTTAGCAAAAACAAAACAAAACGAAACAAAAAAAAAACCCAACAAAAAAAATAAAAGGAAAAAAAAGGCAAAAAGAAAAAAAAAAAAGAAAAATCCTGTACAAATATGTATTTTTCCCTGAGGGATCAAGGTTACACCCGCAAGTGCTCTATGTACATATTGCACTGTAGAGGAATGAAGAACATGTGCAAAAAAAGCAACAATGATTGAAGCTTACTAATCAAACCTTTTAATCATGACTGCTATGTCATCTTGCATTTTGGAATGTCGGAACACAGCTATTCCTTTAATCTAAAATGTAAAAAACAAAAAAAAAAAAGAAAGAAAAAGAAAAACACACCTCTACTATGGCACATTCAATGAAATAAAAAGTTTTCCAAAGACAAATAGACAAATTCCATCAAGAAAATAATACAAAGTTCGTTCGTTTGTTTTTTTTTTGTTTTTTAGAAAAATTACATTACTTTCTTTCATTGTTTCACATTACAAAATCTTTTTTTTTTTAATGTTTACACAAATCACATTTTATTGCAGGAATATTTCAAGTGCCATCAAACATTTATAGAAGGGTTAAAAAAATAGAAGTCTCTCTAAAGTGGTCCAGACAAGGCTTTGTATAGAATAAATCTTTTTTCCACCTTCTATTTTTGACTTAGTTGAATACATTTTCTTTATTCCATTGACACTTAACAGCCTAGAAGCAGCCACTCACACGTACCCACACATATATTCATGTGCGCACACAAGTGTACTCTCTCACACACACACAGGTGCACATACATACACAGATATCTTGGTATCCATACTAAGATAGATAAGCTTTAATAAAGAACAACCAAACTTAAAAACAGCCTCCCTTTTCACCTAATCCCATAGTTTTTAAAACATCAAACAATGCTGGAGATGTTAAGTAAATCAGGGTGGTTCAAATGACAGTGTAGTATCTCTTTCCTAGAAAGACCCAATGAAAATCTCTTTGCAGGCATTAAGGAACAGATGATTCAAAACCAACATATTATTCCTTTATCTTCAGCTATCCTCAGGTTTTTGTTTGTAGTGAACTGGGCAGATTATGAAAATACTCACGTGAATATCCATTGACCCCAAATATGTTTTTTAACTGAATATTTGGTTGATCATCTGATACCAGGCCACAGTCCCAGAGGTTCTGCAGAGTGCTTTTTCTCTGCAGCATTGGGTTCTTACATGGCCGTCACTCCGACCAGTCACTCTGATGTTATTCTACATCCTCTTTCATAAAAGCCTCCTTGGCAACAGAAGTCTTATCAGTACATCTGCCATGCTGTATCCCTTTTTCCCCCTCTCTATGAAGAGCAAAACAAAAATAATCTATTGCCAAGTGGCTGTTAACTGCAATCAGGAAAGCAGAGTTACTTGGGGTATGTATGCACAGCCAGATTTAACAAGGTGACAGTATGCAGGAGATCCCATAGACGAAAATGACAGCACTTTCTGGCCTGGAAGATCATGTCACAAGCTGTTTGAAGATGCAAAGGGCTTTCAGCTAAGGCCCTATCTGGAACCTTTTTATGGTTATGTATTTTACTAGTAAATGCTCCAAAAATCTGTGTTGTCAATGACTTATGGGTGTAAATAGGCTGAACTAGATACCAAACAAATCGATTGGCACCTAGATGCCTGGTAAAGTACTAATATTCATCAGGAAAAGGTAAGAAAAGGAAGTGACTGAAAATTAATCCCCAAATATTTTGCCTGGTAGTCTACTTACTGTCAGAAGTAGGAGTTGTATCTTGCTCTCTAACGTACAGGTCTTACTTCATTATTCATTAGTAGACACTGAAATTAAGTTTAGTTGATCTTTACAGGACTAGCACCTAAGGCTGGTCACATTCAGAAAACATTTGTTAGTTAAAAGGGTTGCTTTAACAATAGGAACACACATTAGAATGAAAGTACCATATCATGCCAGTTACTCCAATAAAGTAAACAATGATTCTAGTTTCGGCGGGACTGGAGAGAGCATGTGCTGGGCTGTGAGCCACCTCTTTGGGAGCAGGCAGGATGGAGCAGTAAAAGGACAGCTCTGTGGACTTTATCCAAAAGCCCTCTCATGCTTCCATCCCAGTGCTCACAGAGGTGCAGGCGTTGCCCTCCCATACTCAGGAGGCATACTGCTTTGAAGGGAAAACATGTGATGCTCATCTCCCCCTCCTTCCAAACCACAGAGACAAGTGATAGCTGTAAGCTCCCCTGATGTGGCAGACTATAAAATTTTTAATAGGTGTCATAGCTAAATGTCTCAAATTGACCCCAAAGGAAGCATCTTCAAATCATAGAATAAACCTCTATTTTGCTTATAATTCTCCTTTTTAAAACAGTTAGGCTTGTGTGCTTCTATTCACTTCTGTTCCTTCTCAACAACTGTAATACATGTAAGAGATTGTTCATCCTTGGAAGTCATAGCAGTGGAGCACATACTGTCTCATTCTTTTTTCTTTTTCAAGTTCCTGGCTTTTTCTTATGTACTTCATCAGAAACTTCACTTCTTAGGCCTACAAGGCATCCAATTATACATCTTCATCTCATCCAAACCAATTATGCACCTCTGGCTCAAACAGCCACAGTCTATTTTGTGATGTTGTTTATTGTGAATCTGCTTCCCTCAGAACTAGGTTTACTTGCCAAATTTGCTCAGAGACGGTATTCTTCCAAAAGGGCATGGTAATTAATAATAATGAAGACTGCAAGATTCAGCTTACTGGTTGGTTATGCAATACAGGAATCACAATTTCAGAATTACAGAATGCAGATTTATGATAGTAATGATTTCCGGGCATTATACAGAGTACAAAACATTTTTTTCTAGCAACAGTGTGCCTTTACTTTGTTAGTCTGTCCTCATCTGATAAAATATAAAGTGCATCTTTTTCAATAAGGAGAGCAATGGACTTCTCTGTTCAGCTACCAGAAATAGAACTGCTGGATGCTGGAAGAACATGGGCCAGTGTCTCATCTCACTGAAGTCAAAGACAAACCTCCTATGGATTTTGATAGGCTGGAGTTTGAAGGCATTGTTTACGATATGGAGTACAAAAGTATGTAATATTATGTATAAAAATTACTTTTCCACATACATGTCATACACACATACTTTTACTGTAGATACAGACTTGAGTAAATACCTTCGAACCTGGATTTACGGTGGGCAGAAATACAATTTATTTAATAGCCTGATTTTCAAGGATGCTGTGTTACTTATTTGTAAATGATCTGTAATTGCTTAGTTTAACTTTGACCACAGAAACTCAGCACCTTTGAAAATGAGGCTGTTGACTTGTGCACCTAAATTTGAATTTAGGCATGTGATTTTAAACATCCAGGTTTGAAAGATTTGAAAATAAAGGTACCTTTGAATTTAACAGCTGAAAAGCTGATTTTAATTTTAATTTAGAAAATTGTCATTATTTTCAACTCTTTTAAAAAATCTGTAACCATTTCAGGATATGACCAGCCTCTCTTTAAAAGTAACATGGAAAACAGCAGCATAAATACCTCCCAATGTACCAGTACCTGCCAAACCTTTTTCAGTTAAACTTGAATTTCTGGTGCACATGCAACACAATGAACACGCTAGCATTTAATTTAAAGAAAAAGGTGCAAAATGAAAGTGCCTTATCAATTCAACAAGAAAAGCTATACCAGTAACTACATTTTATATTAATTAAAACAATATATAAACAATATCTCTTTTGCTATATATAGTCTTCATGCCCATTTACCCTGTAATATATTATAATGCTATTGTTGCTATTGCTATGGACCCTTTTCATGCCGTTCTGTCTACTGGCAAACAGTGGTAGGTGAAAAAAATCGTCCTTCATGAAACAATGAGCAAGTTGTGCAAACTGATGCTGAAATCTCTGCAATGCACACCAGTCGCTGATTACTAGGTGGACTCTCTGTTCTGATCAACAAATTGATTGTTCTGTCAAAAGTCTGGGCAGTGAACTACAAGAGAAAACAACCTTCTGACATTAGTACCCTCAGTCTGTGTAAACAGAGGTCAAGGATTGAGAAGCTGAGACAGAAAAAGGGTCCATATTTGTAGGCATAATGGAAATCATATGCATGAGAAAAACAAGTTCAACTTTGTTTCATTGTTTCCCATCCTTCGCCTGACCCCGACCGCTAAGAGATGTGCAGTGTGTTGGCTCCCTAGGTCTGTGCAGGGCCATATAAAGTGTCTTGGTTTTCTTTCTTTTTTTTTCTTTTTTTTTTTTCCTTTCTTTTGTTTTAATGTTTGTACTTCGGACATTCTAGAAGTGCTTAGGTGATACGTTTACCCATCAATTTGCATCGCTGGCTCAAATTCTGAAGTGAATAACTCCTTGTAAAGTGGAGGAAAATGAAGTCGTACAATGTCTGGGTATATTGCTTTAAATGCCATAAGCTTTTCTGTATGTCGTCCACACAGTGCTCTTAAAGTAGACACTTTGCATATTAACTGTAAAAAAATGAACAGAAGTCATATGGTCATATATGGAACCAGGCCTCCCAATCTTGCTCTTAGGATTAAAGCTCTCCCAAACACTTTTGAGTTGCCTTCAATTGTTTCCCTTAACAGTGACATTTCAGATGCGTAGTCATAGATGTTTGTTATGTAAGATTTAAAAAACCCCAACAAACAAACAAACAAAAACAAACAGAGGAAGCCACTAAAAAGCTATTTAAGTAATGGAGTAATTCTATTTGTGAAAAGATCTTTTCTTTAAGTTTGTAGGAAAATATATCAGTAGGTTTCCTGACTTGCCTACCAAACACTGGATTGATACAGAAGTATTTCATGGCTGGATCTTCATTCATGCGACTTAGTCATTCTCTTGGAAGAAGGCAGTCCTCACTACTTTTAAACCCACTGTGAATATTATGGAGGGAACTGGCAGTGCAATAGATTAGGCTTTTTTAATTTATGCCAAATAAGTTGAAAAGGAACAGACCAGAAAAATCTGTACTTCAAAAATATCACTAGGGTACTCCCTGAACTTACTGAGTAAATTATTTGTATCAAAGGACATGGAGGAAACTTTATTCCAACAGAGGGATCCAAAGAATATACTGTGAGAAGAATTTTATGAGCTAGGATTTGAAATGAGGACAATCTGCAAAGCCGGGGCTGGACCATCCTGCTTCTATTGCAATTAATTCTGTAGTGTGAACTAAGCACAAGCCTTCTGGCTGTGTAGAGTTGTAAAAGGAACTACCTCTGTAAGGAAATGCCTATCCTTCCCCAGTTCTTCAGATTTATTTTTTTAACATCATACCACTTTTCCATTTTTGAAAAATTACACGAAGATACTTTAGATTAGCATAATAGTATGTAGTATCTCTTTTCTTTTTCCTAGGCATCAGTATTTAGAACTGCTGAGAAAAAGGCTGTGTGTGGAACTTCTCATGGAATACTGAAAAACAAGGTTAGTTTGGGTATTGCATGTTATAACAACTTAATTGTCATGTAGGCAGAGATTTCAGGAGGATTAAGGCATGCATGTTGTAGAACTGAAATAGTATTCTGTGTGGCAGAAATGTTGCTTAGGGAGAAACAGGATAAAAACCTTCATCGCTTTTCATGAAGTTCGACATTAAAATACTTATTTTCAGACCATTATCAGCCTTGTTCCCTAGCACATCATAATTTCACCTCTTCTAGTTTTTAGTAAATAGCTTCACCTAAGCACCTTGGTTTTGAACAAAGAATTCTGGGTTTATAAATAACATACTAACTGTGTAAAAGCTTTTAAACCATAATTAGTATACTGTTCCTAAGAAAGCATACTTTCACAGTCATGTGATGTGGTACAGTATGATTCTTACCTTTGTTAGAATTCCATCTTCTCGGTGGTTCTTCTGTAGGACATGCTGAAGTGCTAACTGGATCTTCTGTTGGAGTTTTTCAATTTTTACTTTCTCCTGAAGCCATGAGCGATCTAAATATAAATGGAGTTAACACCTCTAGTACCGCAGACATCAATCACAGTGCACCAGGAAGTACTAAGTCTGTTACAGATTCATCTTTCTTGTTTCTAGCCTTCCACTTCTTATATACTCTCATATAGAAAATGAGTTTCAAAATTAATAGGTTTTGGAGTATATTTATTACATGCATTTAAGTTGCTTTTATAAAGCCCTTAATTAGAAGAATGCAGCATATCTGTGTAAGATTTATTAATCATTTGCTAACAAGGTCTGTAAAATGCAGGGTATTTACAAAATGAAGCTAGCAACTTTTTAGTGGGAAGTGAATAGATCACATAATGAACAAGCAGTTGGAGTGGATCTTGCCAAGATCTACAGTGACATACAGAAAAATCTGAAGCAAATATTCAGCTATTTAAAAAAAAAAAAAAAAAAAAGCTCCTAAACTTCCTAGCAGAAAAGGAGTATTAGCTGCTACATCCTCTGTGTGGCAGAACTGTGGGATTCTGTGGCTTACATACTAAGACACAGGGCTAACATACTTCCAATCTGGCAAGCAGCACCAGAATGTCTTTATGGTAGTCTCAATAAACCCACTGTTGCTAACAGACTCTTCCACCGCCACTCCTGAGTCCACCGTGCTGCAGTCTAAAAACAGAGCGTTTATTTCCTTGGGTGTTATGCCAGACACAAACCGACTTTCTGCACTGGTATCTTGTTTCACTGGACCTCATAAGCCGTCCCAGAACCTGGAGTACCATGCGTATCAACTTGAGATTATGAAGTTATTTTAGTCATGGGTATAGTAGACCCAGGCTGACTCTTGGGGTGACTTGTATGCCTGGCACTGTAATGCTCAGTGTACCCAGTTTCATGATGGGGACAGATACCTAAGCTACCTTGGTACCTTTGTACCACACTAAAATGGCAACCCTGCTTAACAGACCTGAGGTGACGCTGGAAGCATTCTGTCATGTGCTTGAGAGAATTCTGCTACAGCTGCAGGCTCACATACATTGAAAACCTGACTATATAAATTCAGTGGCTACCTTCTGCCTGTCTCACCTAGATTGATCCAGTGGTCTCACTCACATGCATTTAAGCATTTGCAAAGAAGCTGAGCCCTCAATGAGGTGAAAATTTGGAAGACAAGGGCTTAGATTAGGATTTCCAACTTAACAGATGTATTCCTAGATGCATAGTTTTAATGTGTTTATTAAAATGAAATTTCTGGTCAAGAAGGAGACACTTAAAAAGATGATGACTGTCTGATAGTCTTAACATTATCATTAAAGAGACTCCAAAATAAAAACAACCTCTACCAAATAAACCTAGAGCAAACCTTTATCTCTTACCTGCTGACATTAAAACAAATGCAGAAAACAAAGCTATCTCATCTTCCGTCAGGTGCATAGAACATAAACTTTTTCCAAATTCAAACACAAAACTAATGAAGTCTTCACAACCTGCCAAAAAGAAGGTACAGCTCATACCACATTGTTTAAAAGTACTTCAGAGCTCCAGAGTTGTTGATTTATTCTGATGGAGGTGAAAGAGGGATGTAAAATACTTCATAGGTGAATGGTCTTCTCCTTAAGGACTGTGGAGTGATGGTAGTGAGATGTCACTCGTGGCTGAGCTTATTATCCCGTTCCCATGAGCCCCCAGCTCCCACACCCTGACATCAAGTATTTTGAAGGTTTTGCACACTGTATCTTTCCACATCTGGTTCTTTTGGGGTAAATATGGGTAAAACCCAAGCCATTTTCAAGCTCATATTTGGTTTAGCTTTGTTTCTGTTTTAAATGGAACTTCCTCATGTCACTGTGGACTAGAGGTTCGAAATGTGTACTTGAAAAATGCTGATTTTAAGACTATCGAGCGCACAGAGGGGGGGGGGGCAGAGAGGCATACAAGGTACATGCAGGAGCAAAGGGAGAAGCCAATGTCTCAAAGCTTTTCATGCAGAAAAGGAACTCTGTCTCCTTTCATCCATTCTCTTGCTCACACAGGTGTAAGTCAGGTTACTGCTGCTGTTACACATGCTGTTACTCAGTTCGCAAAAGTGGAGCCCTGCTTTGAAGGGGATTGCGACCTGATGGAAGAGGGCTCTCCTCTGCAGATCTCAGCCCCAACCCAGCCTAAATTTCTGGATGTAGTTGGTAACAGGTGAAAGTTATGTTTCATTGGAACCCACCGCCAATACGGCATTCTCTGAATTGTTTGCACTCAGACCTTGTACCTTGAGGTGTTTTAGAAAGGCAGAGAATGCTTCAGTAATTGTACAGCATTCTCTGCTGCTGTATTTTCACTGCCCTCCAAAATAGCTTGAATCCCAAATTTATACCCAGTGAAATGCATCCTTTTAAAATTAGCAAAAAATATACAGAAAAAAAATCAAATTATAAACTGTGGTTTAATAAACCCCCCCGGTTTACAGTATTTTACCTGCAGATAACTGGACTTTGCATATTACAAAACACCATTAACATCCTCAAAGCAGTAATGTCAGTATATCCAAAATTAGCTTAAAATCTGCTGCCTTTTCCAACAGGATATATAAAATGTTACACTAGATACGAAATCTGGGCTTCTGCTCTGAACAAGTGTGTCCAAACTGCTCTACCCTGATATAAGTGTTGAATTTCAACACCAATGGTCCTTTACTGCACAGAATGAAGCTGTTTTAACTCCTGAAATCAGCTTGGCCTCAAACAGAGCCAGCATGACTGCTTACAAAATAAGCAGTTTGAGCTTTGGAACTCTTTTATTTGAATACTATAGCCTGAATTTTTAAAAGCTGCTGTCCCCTTGCTTTTGCATCTTATTGTTCTTACTCTGTTTTTTTAAGACACAACACTTGATATTTCCTTACCTAAGGACTTGAAAACCTCTGGGCTAGCATACTTGCCATCAAAGTAGACTGTGTTGTTCTGGGAGTCAAAGGCACGGCACATTCTGATGAACACAACCTCTAAAGACCCTAAAACAGAAACAACGTATGTTTGACTATTTAAGTAGAGACTTCAGCTGCAAAGAGTAAGTGAGGATTTAAGAATTTCCTATGCTCTGCATTCAGTATCAATCGAGTAAGGTAGTAGGTTTCTGTGGTGTAACAGAGCATAGTTTGATTTGCTAGTAGAATCAAAAGAATTCCCATAAACCCCTTCAGAAATTTTTGTTAAAGCAACCTAGTTAATGCTAATAAACTCTAATAATTTTTATTAGAGTAATGGAAGTCTCTTAAGTCAAAGCAGCTCATTTCAGTTTATGATCATGAAGCTTCAACAGCTTTGTCCAGTATTTGTAAAGTGCATTACTTCTACAACATCTTGCATAGAACAATCTGGATTTTTACCTTGAAATACGTTATTCACTATTCGTAAGCCAAAATAAAAAATTTGAATCCAACTTTTCCATCTTTACCCACTCATCGCTCCCTTTGTTCATAATGGAAATTTCATGCATAGACTTGAACTCATTCTATCCAGAGTAACTAAGAAGGTGTATTACTTCAAAGACACAGACAATTTGTGAGGTTTTTCCTGTGTATTATTTGAAATGATCATTGTACTATGTATGTATATATGCGTATACAATCACTGTATACAGGTAACACCTTCATCAGTCAAAACTAATGGAAACAGACCTTAAAACTGACCCACATACCTGCTTTTAAAAGCACAATTTGATCGTTTTGACACAGTTCCATAAAGCCATCAATGCGTTTGGCAAATTCCACTACATACTGTATAGCTTCTGTTATTTTGACTGCGCATAACTGCCACATTACCTCCCTTTGCTGTTTGAGAGAGAAGGAAAATTGAAAGATTACTTTTCAAGGTTTGGAAAGCCCATTTTCATAAAGTAAAACTGAGTTGGGAAAAAAAAAAAAAGCAGAGTGAATTCTCTCCGGCACTCCTGGCTACAGTCTGCTTGTAAGACAAGGGGAATCAACCTCAAAGGCAAAGCCTCATGTGGATGAGTGACAATGCAAACACGTAGGACTTCTTCAGTGATGTCAGAAGAGATCCAGGTTGGAGTATTCTTATTTCATAAGCCAAAAATGTCAAAGTATAATGATTCTGGTCACTTCGGTGGGAATTTTATTCACTGCATCAAAAGAAAATGCTAATGTACACTAGCAGTGCATAATCACATTTTTCCTATCAACTTCTGTATTTTGTACTGAACGTTAAATTATCTAACTAGCTCGTCTTCGTAAGGATACATATAAAGATACAGGAAGATCATCTTGTTAACAACATAAAGAAGGCATGCAAGTAGTGATTTTTTCATATGTTTATAATAATTCAGAATGAAATTACCTAGCGAGTGGAAAAAATGATAGTCTTAGAGGTTATATATTTTTTTGTGGTAATGAAAAATACGTTCACAGAACAGTGTGCTTTAATAGTGCTTCCCAAGCCAGTTTTCCAAAAATAGCCATTTGGTAGTAGTTTGCGGATGGAAGGCACGTTGGAAATACAAACGTCAATTAAATCTTACAATACCCACTGGCGGCATGGCAGCACCGTGCTGCTATTCTATAGGTAAAACTGAAACACCGCGTGACAGTTGTGGAATGAATCAGGATTACAACCAGGCATTGAAGGCTGGAAATCTGACAGAGTTCTGCGTTTATAAGCTCAAATCAAAACACACCACGTAAAATTACAAAACTTGGTGGCTTCAGCTTTTTTTTGTTGTTGTTGATCTGGGAGATTACAAATTAAGAAATTAAAATAACATGCCATTTAGGATTGAAAAAAATTCCCTGGTTTCTTATCCTTGTTTGTCAATTACAGACAGATAGATTTTAGGAATATGGCTTTGCCTTTTCCTGTACCTGTACAAATCACAAATGCAAAGGATATAGCCATCTTGCTGCTTTTGATTCTAGCATATTATTTTTTTGAAAACACACAAAAATAGACATTCCTGATAGTAAACAGAAAGCAGTGAAAAAGTGAATTTTGCAGTGTGTTATAGCAATACCATGCTTTAAAAAAAGCATGCCGTAGTTTGGCACGCTTTTATACCTTGTTCTGGTAGTTCTCAATCTCTTCCTGCAGAAAAGTCTGCCATGTTATCTGCTGTAACTCCTCTCTCAAGTACTGGCAAGTTTCCATGTGTGACTTGGAAATATTCTGTGCAAGATGTTCTAAAAGAAAGACCAGAAAGTGACACACGTTAAAAATGCAAAGCTATAGCTTCAGACATGAGACAGCTAACGTATTCCAGTTGCAACAGGGGGGCGGAGAGAGGGTTAGCTGTTAAGAAAAAAATGCTTTCATTTCAGATCTCCTTGGATTTTGCCTCATGAAAATAAACACGTTTAATGCAAACCGCTACCAGACTGAAGGATACCGAAGCAGAAACCCGGTTCTCCAGGCAGCTGGCGCGGGGGCCGGCGCAGGCGTTAGAGGGCACTCTGTGCGCACACACGCACCCGCTCGCCCTCTCGCACGGCCGGCCCGAGGCTCCCCACAGAACACCAAGCAGTCCCTCCACTACCTTGTCAGATGTTCAGGTGAACTTGAGTTTGTTTCGCAACAAGTAAACTTCTGCTGGGGACAGACTTCTTCCTCACGCAGCAGTGGGTGCGAAAGCAAGCTTGCAAGATCAAAAAGCTTGCAAAATAGAGGCAAACTTGGTGAAATCTGGGAGCGTTTAAACCATTGCAAATTCACTAAGTGGCCTTGCTGCCTTTAGTAAGATAAAGTTAGCTTTGAAACCGAGGCTGAGAACTATGCTGTTCAGTAGAGGCATACAAAAAAATCCAAATGAGCGAGGCAATGGACCCCTCAAGTTAAGGTGCAGGAATCTCTGTGAGGGTGGCGGTGCTTAATACAGGACACTATGTATCATGTATAGGGAACATAAGGGCACTGCCAGCCAGGCAGTAGATCTTCAAAAGCTAAATTCATTTGTTTTGTACAACAAAAGCTTTCTAATAAAGAAATACAGATAGTTACCACCTGTCCAGTGTTCTGTCAAGCAGGACACTATCACATGAGGCTGCTCGTTAGGGAAAAGCTTATTTTCTTTTCTACTCTCATATAATTAAAAAAATTCTAGAAAAATACACTTATTAGAGAATCCAGATAATGACTATAACACATTAAAGACTCAAGTCTTCTTTTCTTCAGCTTTAGAGTAGTCGCTTAGTTAACTGCACGATTTAAAATTTCCATACGTTTTAATTCCAATTAAACTATTTTCTGCTGCTATACTTAGTTAAAAGACCTGTAAGGCAGATGGATACTTATTCATTAAACTTGATTCCATAAACCTTTTAGGAACACCTTCAAAAGCATGAATGGCATTTAGACGTCTGAACTCCACTTCTACTTTGTCTCTCCCTCTTCTACCCTGACTCTTCAAATGCGTTTGTTCTGTTTTAGCACGTGACAAGTAGAGGCCTGGTGACTTGTCTCACACAATGCTGCAGTTGGTGCTTTTGCAGGTTACGCCACTGAAAAGGAAGGCTTAAAATGAACAAGAACGGTGGTCATTAACAACATGGGGGTATTCTGAGGGACTCGGCGTTAGGTCTTCTGTGAAACTTACTTTGGTTGATAGCAACCAAACCCAGCTTTTTCCAATTTGAACTGCTGAACCAATCAGTCTGTTCAGTATCATACTTAACTGCATTAATAGTTTGATGTAAGGTACTACTCGAAGTCTTTTAACATACAGCTGAGGTAAAATCAGATTGTAAGTGCTGCTACCTAAGCAATCAATAATGTAGAACGTAAGATAGTTTATACTTTGGTTGTCATCATAGCTTTCATGTATTTCAGAGCAATTTTTTGTTTCTTACAAGGGTGTACTTAAAACATTTGCTCTCGCTAGCAGCAACTGACAGCATTATACCTGTGCCCTTGCAGGATACAGAAGGTGAAATATTACCGTGTTATTCACAAACCTCGGCCTCAGTTCTGGGCTGTATTTCAGCACACACCTAAATACTTTCATTGAACAGCCACACCTTTCTAAATTGAAACCTTAGTCTGGAAGACAAACATTCTTCAAACGTTGTTTGGTAATGTCAATGCTGGGCACCCAAATCATGCTCTGTAGGGTTTAAATGCAAGCACTATGTAAATAAAGGTAAGCAACATGACAAACTTATTTTAGACCAGTGTTCCAAACTCAACACCTGGCCTAGGAAGGAAAAGCCCTTTCTTTTTTCTGTGAGGTTAATGTAGATCTTTTAATAACTCCCCTGAGAATATTAACAACCATTTGATTGAGACAAAGCTGGTAGCATAGGCTTCGTCCTAATTTTTTCTTCTCATTTTTACTTATCTGTAACTGAAGTTATTTGAACTCAAGCCAGACACAATATTTTGGCTGTCACAACAAATTATGTTGCAGAGAACTGCATTCTGCAACATAAGGACATTAAAAAGTAAGCCTTCTTGTCCCTTCCTCGCTGCAAAATTTTTCAAAAGAACCTAAACTGAAGTAAACCAAGCAAAATTTCGTATCATATTCTTGCCTGTAATTAAAAAAAAAGTTAGCGAAAAGATAAAAATTTAACTTGAAATACCTGATTTTTCAAACTATTGTTAGGTTTTCATAATGGAATAATTAGCAAAAATGTTGTTTAAGCAAGCAAAATCAGTTCTAAATGCCTGACTTCTTATATAAGTAATAGAATCTTAAAGCCACTTCTCTCATGTCCTGTTCCAGTTTGCTTATAACCAGCTCACGCAGCATGCTCTAACTCCAGTCTCAGATGTTGACAAGTCAGAGTTGTGGAATTCAGCCCTAGTGTAATCATTCAGGGAAGAGTTTAAAGTAAAACGTGCTAATTAATGTGGTCGTTATAAGGCTTTTAGGGAAATTATCAAAACTTGCTACATTAAAAAATTTTCTTAAGTATTTGGGGCCAGATTCTCTTCAACCAGTGGCAAGGAGAACTGCCCTCAGATTAGACTGGTGCTTTGGTTTCCTATTTCCCAGGTACAGGTAAAGGGCAGAAGAAAATCGGCCTCATTGCTTTTTGTTAGAAAATAAGGGTATTGGGGTAATGAAAAAGAAGATGAAATGTTCAAAAATAATCTGCAAATAAAGAAAAACTCTACTCAGCACTAAAAATTAGCTTGTTAATCAGTATTGAAAGGGTTCTATTACAAGGACTGAAAACAAAAGCAACACTACTAGAGCAGATCAGCCACAAGCTCCTGGGATTTCTAGTCCAGTTCTGTAAGGTGTTCATCGTGTACCCCAATTAGGGTATTGTGCCCTTCACGTAAGAATGCCCATACATGCTCACAGCTGTACTGAAGCAGCATTCTTGCTGTCACCTGGCTAAATGTGTCACTTTAATCCAAAGGGTACTATTAAGACAATTACAACGTAAGTTTTTCTCTCTCATTACCTAATTCTGCCATGGACACAGTTGGAGAGGTCTCCCCATTTGTAAAAGAACAATAAGGGAAGAAGCCCGATGCTGGTGTGTAGTCACATATTGGTTCTGGTTTGATTCCATTAATATCAAGACCCGACTGATCTGGAGAAGGCTGTATGTCTAAGTAGAAGCTGCTAACTGCAGAGTCTGCTTTGCTACCTTCAGGGGTATGCCCATCAATGTAATTACTGAGGTCATCGTGTAGCTCTGTTAACCCATTGGTGGTGATATTGTATGTTGGTGTTAGTGGTTCTGCCTCTCCTGGTTGCTGCTGATGATCTCGCTGCTGCTGCTGCATTCGATGTTTCTGCACCTCCGCATACAGGCTGTCCCTCTGCTTTTTTGACATTCGACCAAACTTTACAGCTGAAATACAGACACACAATATATTATATTTCTACAAATCCACTACTGCATTTTGTCTTGGGTCTTTAAATACTACACGGAAGGACACAGTATAAAAGGCAAATGGGCAGGACAGGCAGATCTAAGAATCACTTCTGTTCAGTTACAGGTAACATAGCTGTAGCATCTACTCTTTAAAAGACTGTTTCAACATGCTACTTAAATGGACCATTAGAAGTCACTCTTTTAGCTTAATTCATTAACTTTCCACTTCTATACCAAAAAGATTTTCTCTTATATGTTCACCGAAGTTGACAGATGCATCTCTTCACCATTCAAATCCTACCTAGAAAAGTGGAAGCTAAAACAGAATACACTGGCTTGAGATGAACTGTCCAATTCCTACTAGCTGTATATTCATCCTACAAAGCGAACCTAGAATTAGGTACAAACACGCTGAGTCTATCTCAAAGAATACCAGAAGCAAGCTTTCTTGATACTAGGACCGAAGCCCATGGGAAGAACCACAGAACCTGCTTTCAGCACAGTTTACTGTGACAAAGCACAAACATTTGCCCAGTGAATTACTGTTAAAACTATAGATGTGTGTGTGTGTGCGCACGCACTTGTGCATATATGTATCTCTCCACAAAATTATGACTACTTTGAGAAGTATTAATATTAACCGTAAGCCAGAAGGAGCTGGTTTGCAACATCCAGGGAATTCCTAAGAACATAGTATGTGATTTCGGGGACTTGTATCAGCTGTAAAAGCTTCATCATTTAGGAAGGTGACTACCACCTTGTACTTTTCTACAGGAAAGTAAACATGTCAGAGGGACTAGTCATTAACATGATCAACCGTTTCAGGTTTTTAGTTTCATGCCCAATAAAAAAAAATTAAGACAATGCAATTCAAGAAGTAAATGTAATCTGAAAACAATCTCCTTAATCCGGCCTTGTATACCTAGAGTAATGCATAGGTATTTGTAGAACATGTAGTGTTGCTGTCACTAGGGCAGGGGAAAAGACTGAGTCAGATCTTCAAACTGGGTAACCGATGGCAGCTTCATTACATCTATGGGGGAAGTGTGCAAGTATCAGCTGCAAATCCAGTTCTAATTGAGTTACCTAAGCTTCCCTTTTACAGAGCTGGGTTTTCGTCATTACCAGCTGTAATTTTGAGCTTAACATTAACAGCACTGGAACACATTTTCTTCAGAATTCTAACTTAGAAAAAACACTGTGCTGTTTTCTCTTTGCATTTTTTCCATTATTCATTATACACACGTTTAAAGTTCTCTATATATTGTGAAACAGTTCTGATCTGTACCAATATGGCAATCAGAATGTTACTTGCAACTATAGTATGTCACTTAAATTGGAATAGCACATAGAGAAAGTATTCACATTACACTAAAAAGTGCATCTTCAAGAAGTGACCAGAGGCAAAGCTCTTAACTGGGAACTATAATAGATGAGTATGAAAAAAAAAAAATCCAAGAACTTCATACGTGCCCTGATTTTTACATATATATATGAATATATAGCAACATATAAAAACCACTCAATGACCTCAACTATCAGCCCAACGCGCAATTAACTGGTAAATCCTATGTTGTTTTAGTTGAACACACAGTATACTAAACAGTATTTTGCTTTTTGCAATTAAGCTATGTGTTAGCAGAGCTTACCATCTCGAGACATCCCCACAGCAAGGCATTTCTGTAATCGACAGTGTTGGCAGCGGTTTCTACTGGTTCGGTCAATCAGACAGTTCTTCTGACGAGGACAGGAGTATGTAGCATTGCTTTGCTGACTCCTTCTGAAAAAGCCCTGTAATAGAATTGCAAAATACAAGTCAAGCAGCTGTTAACTGATGGAGCAAATAAAGACTCTGAAAGGTAGCATACCTAACAGAAAATGAAGTTCAAGTGTGCTACAGTCAACTAAAGGAATTTAAGAGGGTTTGAGGTTTCCCGCCCCCCCCTAGAAACAAACAAAACCAAGTAACCAGGTTTAGTAGTTCCAGTAACTAGTTTCCAGTAACTAGGAAACAGTTCGTAAAACAGTGTTACGACATATAAAGGAATTACACATTTTTTCACTGATTTTATAGATCCCATATTACATATGGTACACTAGTTCTTTCCAAATGAGATAAAACTAATTATAGACCTAGATTTCCTTGATTTCCTACCTTTACTGGGTCAGCATAGATCTCAAAAATAGGGAGGATTCAACAGCTGCTACCCTATTCTGCTTCTTGGAGATGACAATGGCAGGTTCTGATGTTCAGCCTCACCAACGCATGTATGTGTTTAAAAATACAGAGCCTGATGCTGAGCAGTCCCTTCTACAAAGAACAGTTTAAAAATTCTTTTTTTCTTAATTAGTTTGATGCTGACAACCAAGGTTTGTTCAACTCAGTGCAGGATGTAGATTTCTAAGGAGGAGGGAAGCTGAAACAGGTTTTATGTATTATCTCTTTTCTGAGTCAAATGCAATGGGTAGACCCATCTCCAAAGAAAGTTAGCACTGGAAGGTTATGCAGTAGTTACAACTTAGTTCTCTCCATCAGAATGGTGCATGTTATTAACCACTATGCCAGCTGTTTGCTTTGAAGTTAATTTCATCTTTTTGCCACAGACTGCCCAAACATAAGCTGGTGTGTGTGTAATACCTACTTCACAAGGATTCTGCAAAGATGTAGTCATTCTAAAGAGGCATTTGAGATCAGTGAGCACAGTATTTTAGTTTTATGTTGCCACATAATGGATTAATTAAGAGTGCTGCAAAGCAAATACTTCCTCAGAAAGGCTGGCACCTTTTAATTAAAGCTGGACTTTTACCAATTTTTTATTTATTTGAAGTCCACATTCTGGAGTCCCTCGACACATGCACACTCTGTCCAGACACTTGGTGAAATAAACAACAGGAAGGACTTCTGCATGACAAGTAAGAGACTTCCTAGCAAACTTCCTGCAGACAGAAACATGACAAAACACTGAGATAAAGCCCCCTGCTCCATCTTATGCGGAGGACACCAGTCTTCGTTGATTATGCCCCTTTTATTAAAGCTTTAATGGGGAAGAATGGAGCATAAAAAAAAAATGAGGAAACTGAGGATGCCTGTCTTTAATCCTGTTTTCTTGTACATTGTTTCTCACCCTTTTATTCTGGTCTTTGTTTCTATATGACTGAACTTTCTCAACTGTTTTTTAATGTTTGTCAATAGTGAGATGATCGTCACTGAGACTGAAAGTATTGCACATATTGAGCTCTGATTGAGTGCATTTCACCCTAAAGAAAACATGAAATACCATGGAAATTTCTACCATTCCAACATCACGACTGATCCCTCTGTAGGAACCAACTCTTAGGTAAGCAAGTAGCTTAATTTCCAGTTCTGTTAGCACCTTTTGTGGAGCCTGTCACTCCAGTGCAAGTATACGTGCAAGTGCAATGCGACTCACTAGAAAAACAGGATTAGGTATTGACCTGACCGGTGACTTACTGATCAAGGTTCTGCATCTCTGCATTATCAGTCCCTTAAAATTTCAGTTCTCCAAACACTTTTAACAGTTGCACTGAATGACATGCTTCCATATGAACTGTATGAAATCTGCCACCACTGGGATCCTGAAAGTCAGCTTAATCAATATGTAAAATGAACCTGGCCCAATAACCTCAAAAGATCTATATGTTTTCCTTTAGCTGAGATGTATACTGAGTCTGTATTGCCAGTTTGACATATTTCTCTCTATTAAGAATAGTCTTGTCAAGCTGAGGATTATTTTTAGTATTATAATGGAGAAAATACTGGGCTTTTTGCTTTTCCAGATTTTCCCTAGAGACACAGCTGCTCAATACATTTCAGTGTACAATATATCAGCTAAGTTACAGCTTGAAGCTAAATTTTCAATAGAGCAGAACTGCCTGAAACTGGGACCTTTAAAAGCATTTGGACTTTACAAACCAGAGATGTAGAGTAGAGTGCTTTTAAAACAAACCCTACAATGTCATGTGGGCATATTGAAAACATCATCAGTAGCTAAAGCTAAAAAAACCCTTGCCTCAAACTTCAGAAATGAATCTACGCTTGTCCGGAGCTCAGAAATACATGTATCCGAGATCTGGGATTGAATTGACAATAAAGTTAAACTGAGGATTTTTTACTCTCAAAGTTCTTCTATATTGTTGTCATTTATCTGTGAGCTTTCTAACCTTTTAGTGGTCCTTGGGTCCTCATATCATTATAAGACGTGTAGGGAAGCCCCTATTACAGGAGCCTTCTGTAAGTAAATATAGTTTCTTCCTAAGTCGGTTCTCCCTCCCGTCCCCTTTACAAGAAGAAGGGAAAGGAGAGACACTATGTTCTGTTGTTCTTTTCCCTTGCTTTTGCCAGAGGCACAGAGCTAGCTGTAATTTTTCCACCAGGAAGGAGGAGGTGGATGCATGCGTGGTACACGTGTATACATTCAAGCATTATGCAAACCAGCCCAGGCCACATGCTTTTGATTGCATGCGTGTTCACAACCATTATTTCACATTCAGACGATTGCCTAATGGGCCACAGGCAGAGCAGACCCCTCTTGAGCAAACACACAAACAAAACTACTGCTGCACTAAAAAAGTGACCGTGTTACACCGCTCTGACCAATGGCACGGTCTGAACCAAGGTCTCTGGTAGTGAGTACGTGGAGCCCTCCCTCTTTCTGATGTCAGTATAAAGGTCCAGCTGATTTTGATGAGGCGTCACTGAGCTTTGCACGTCTCCCTTTTTATATAGATGTGTTAACACAGTGCCAGAAGAAGAGCAGAGCAGATTACAAGCCGTAGCTTCATCTCTGCATTTCAGACTATTTATATACAACACAATATATGGTTTTTCATATGCTGCCAAGAAATCAAGTTTGGGAAAAAAGGGCGCAAGAACTTTTCATCTGCAAGTCAGTTTGAATAACAACTTGTTAAAAAAGAACTTTGAAATGTAAATAGCAGTTTTTGCAAAGTCTATTAATAGTTTCAATAACTTCACTGCTCAGTGGCTCGGTATGACAGACATTTGTGTCTGAGCTTGCTCCTTAGCAGGGGAAAAGCCAGTTGTGCTTCCTTGATGTCCCAAATGGCACAGCACAGACTCCCTCTCCACTGCGGCACAGGCTGAAATGCTGATCTCATGTTTGGTCTTTTGACAAATTTTCATTTAATGAATTGATTCCTACAGTTCATTAACATACCCACTTCCACTTCTGTATACACATATGTCTTAATTAGCTGCTCATTGGCTGTTTAATTACAAGAAAACAGCTGACAGCTGCCTTGCTGCATCCTAATGGCAGACGTTTTGGAATGACTGTATGCAAGCCTGTGACAACAAAGGCTTATTCATAATCCCATGATTTATGGCTAATACTTAAAGACTTCCACGTATCATTAAGTTTTGCAATATTCTGAGCAATTAACAATTAGTTGGGGGGTTGTCATTCTTTTACTGTTTTCTAAAGCAAACTATCGCAAATTTTCTTCAAAGAAACATCAGAAAAATACACTGTCGTATGAAAGACAGGTGAACACTCAAATTGGATTTTTAACGCTTTTATGACAATGAGCACATATTTAGTAGTAAAGGGAGGAAAGTGCTGCGGCAATATTGTTTAATAAACTTCGTAAATAAAGTATTTGATAACAAAGTTATAGTGCCACTGAAAACAGAGAAAAAATGTTCAGTTTTACATATGTAAAGACAGGCATGAGATTGAGTTTATCAGGTTATACAAGGCTTCTGACTAGCCCTTTCTGTAACATGGCTCATCTCTTTTCTAACATGTTTTGCTTGAAATTGGCTAGGCAAAAAATTAAAAGAAGAAAAACTTCAAAAGCAGAAATTCGAGGTAAATGTTTGCAACACCAGTATGACACTCCATGTTCAATAGAGTAATGAAAAATTGGCAAGTAAAGAAAGCAAATGAATGAAATGAATGAACAAAAGCATTGCAAGATGGGAAATGACAATACACCGGGTACTGTTTTCTGAAGTAACAAACATGGACATTCCTTGTAGTTACAATGAACAAGACCATCTTAGGTCTTAAAAGACCCCAGAGACAAAAGCCAGTACCTATAAACCTTTAAAAATGTGAGAAATGCCCTGCACGGATGGTTTTATGAGACCAACTGCATATAGTCAAGTAAAGAGACACTAATGCATTTGTGGGTCAGCTGGGCATGAACCGACACCATTGACAGCAAAAGCAAGTAACTGCATCTGCAAATTAAATAAAAGACATAGGTGATTAACAAAAACTTCATTTCTAGCCAAATGCTTTGCTATGTCCTTTTGAAGCATTCAGGTATTTTCTGACAATGCTAAACTGGATTCAGCTTTCAGCTATGAGAAAAAAATATGGATGTGTACAAACCATGCTCCTTTCCCAGCACGGTCCCTAATATAGAGCAAAAGGTTGTTAACGGGTTCCCAACTAATGGTTGAGGAAGTGCTCCATACAGATACTAGTTTTTTTAGTAGTGCTACTACAACAGTAGTATTTCCAACCTTACACAGGAGAATAAACTTTTATTTCTGAGTCATGGTACAGTCTTTGTGTCATTCTTCATCCATGCTTCTGAGACGTGATTAATCTCATCTTCCCTTTTCCCCCATTATATGTTGTACACTGGATATCAGCAACGGTTGGATAGAAAAAAAATCTTCTCTTTCAAAATTTATTTTATTTATAAGTCACAGGAGCCCTCCTAGATAAAGTATAAGACAGAGCCTGGCTAAAACTTACTTTTTTTCACTGGGGGGTGGGAAAGAGGAGGGCATGTTAATTTTTTTTTTTTTTTTTTAAAGGTAGATTCAAATTCAGCTAAAAAGATTGATGAGTTGAGATTACTCGATGATGTTTGTGCAAAACACAGCCACTAACTTCATAAAAACTGCCAGTAATACAGCAAGGTAGGAAATGAAAACTTCTCAAGAAACCCTAATCGGCTTCATTACAAATCTTCAATTCTAGTTTTGTGAAATGCAATATAACAAAAAAAACTGGTCAGAAAACTTTCAATTATGTGAAATGCGAGGGTCACAAACCTGTAGAAGAGCAAAAGGATCAGCAAAAGTCAATTTGACAAGAGCTCGTCTGTGATTTCCTACACAATACAGATTAGGATTGCCACGTAGGTCTTTGCAACTAAAACGTCACTTTAGGTTTTAAATAAATTACATTTCTGGTGCTTATTAGTATTTACACAGTAACACTTAAGTTAACATTACTACTAAGTAACGTTAAAGTTCACACCGAGTGAAGAACAGTAAGGACTGAAAACATCCCACGGCGGCTGCTGCTGCTATTGCTGCCTGTAGATCATTCTTGACAGGCCTGGCTTGAGAGGGCAGCAGCACATCTGTTCCCTTCTGATGACTAAAGGCCCCGATCCTGCAATCTGATGCACACAGATGGGTTTGCAGCACCTGTGCAGAATCTCGCTGACTTCTCTGGGACTGTCTGTTGGTGCAGGACATTGGCTCCAGGAATCAGAGCACAGGACTGGGAAATAGGTCTTCATGGCAAAGTACTTTTTACAAAGGGAGGTTAGCATAACATGAAGAGCAATGTAAGCATGCTCAAACCTGCAGAGATCATACCCACAGAAAAGCTGGGAAAAAACCCCATACCAATACACACCTGGCTCATTTGGCAGAAGCCAAGCTATGCCAACTTTTTCACCAGCCAAAATAGTTCTGTTGGGTGAGACTTTGTTGACATTACTGTGGAAGAGCATAGCACAAACAAAATCCATCTGCTACAGCAGGGCATTTTAAATGCTGTCTAGGTCATGATCATTTAAACTCTTCCGGTGACTTGTGCCCACTAGCACTCCGCTATCACTACTTGCAGGTCATCTGGGCTCTGGCATTAAAGACGACTGAGCTTCAGAGTTATTCCCCTCCTGACAGGGAAATAACTTAAGTTAACTAAGTTCATATTCACTGGCTTTAAAATCGTGCCTGAGATTGTATGGCTAGAAAACTCTATTCTGCTACTCCAAGAGAAGGAGAAAATACCTGAATTCATTCACTGGGCCACTGTATGTCTTTCTTACGCACACTCTGCTTTCAAGGTTCAGATGGGTTTCAGTGTGCTGAGCATGCTTGCCCACTTGCCTTCCCTTCTGCCCTTTCCGACCAGCTGACCCTTGTGGTGGGATTCCCAGAAGCAGACCGAGGCTTGCACAGAGCTCCCGGAGAACTCAATTTATACAGACTTTGAAGGAAAATAATTTGTTCTAAAATGTAAGGAACTGCACACGCATTTCTCACTATCAGGCTAGCATCTGTTCTGACTGCTGGAGGTACACAAAGGACTTCTCTCCTAATAACTCATGTTTGTATTTATTCCCGGGAAAGTACAGTCACTCTGATGGAGGAATGCTCGATGGTGTGTCTGTCTCTTACCCACAGTGCTAAGTGCCTACCAGCCACATACTAACTACTGTGACTAAGTATGGTGCGCTCTGTTGCTTCCTTCTGCATGCAGGCGTCCTGCTGCCTTTGGTGGGGGCTTTTCTCACATATGGGACTCAGGAGAAGGCAAGGCCCAAGAACTGCATGAAGATGAAGCAAAAGATAATACGGCTGGCAGCCTTCCTCTCCTTTGGCAGCCTATTCCTGTTCTGCAACAAGCCATGTTGAGAAAGGCCTGTTTTCTGCATAGACGAGCGTTAGCGCTATGCTAACCTCAGTTGGTTGACAACAATGTTCGTAATGGATCCTGAGGCAATCTCTCAGGTATACTGGTCCCAGACCATTTACGGATTAAAGAGGTTTCGGACCTTGAACATAACTTGATACTCTTTGACAAGTTAGTCATACAGCAGAATTCTCACTGCAAATGTCTGCCATTTCACACAGCTGAAATTTGATAAGTGCTGCTCAACCACATAAAGCTGAAAAAAGCAACCACTTTATTATCAATGCATTTTTAGTGCATTTCTCACAGTAACAGCAGTTACAAAGGGCAGAAGGTGCTGTCCCACATCATTCTAATATTCTTAAATTTTTTAAAAAAATTTTTTCCCTTCCTTCTTACCAATACTTCCATGAGACTGAGAGAATGTAATAATGAAAACACAAAAATCTTCCTTGGAAAAACGCAAAAGAAATCTCTATAATGTGAAAGCAAGGAGGTTACTTTTTGAGGATGGGTGGTGGTATCAAGCATGTCAGGAGAGCAAACTAGAAACTGTCATAAATATAAACTCTTCACACCTGAAGTGTAGATTAGCAGTAGAAAACCTGTCAGCATGGGATTGCAACATGTACATACATGAAGAAAGCAACAAGCTAGAGCACAGCTGTACACACTGTGTCATCCTAGACTAGCACTGTAATTCTCTACTAGTGATAAAAAGGAGTGATTAGCTTCACAGCACTCTAGCCTAGTGTTAGCGTTCTCCGATTTAGTTCTTGGTTGTGAGAGACAAACTGAACAAAATATAAATGCTTCTAGTGTAACCCTTATTCACTAGTGTTACTGAAGGTACAAATCCAGGAAAAAAATTCAAAGCCTAAACCTTACACAGCAATGGTTGCATTGCAAGTAATAGGCACTGCTTCCAGGAAGTCCTGAGTATGCTGAACACCAGTAGCATGTGCTATTTGTGCAGCATCATCTTCCTATCTTCCATACCAAACAGACGAGATTTGTAACTGTAGCAGATTACAAAAGAAAACTGAGAAGTCGGAGAGCTCTCACATATTTCAACACAGCTTCTTAGCCATTTACAAAGCAAAAATGGAGAGGGAGATTCAAGAAAGCCACGAACTCTCTCTCAAGTGAATCCACAGAACAGATTCTTTGTGGTATGCTGGAAGCAGATCATCTTTCTGTACCTCTTCTGCTTATTCACAGAGAGACAGTTTACAGTGCACGCAGCACAGCTGCATGATTTTTGAAGCTTGTTCTGAAATCTGGGGTGGGGTGGGTACGTGTGTCACAAAAATGCCTTATTTAAAACCCAAATAAAACTTGTACTTCAGAATCCCCAACTGATTTCATATTCTTTGAAACAGAATCCACCGATCCAACTTTGGCACAATGCTTGCTCTTGAAAAAAGGAAGGAAAATAATCACTATCAAAAGGCTAAATGCCGTTTTAAGACTTAATATTTTAGAAGCTTACCTTGCAGCCTTCACATGTAATGACACCATAATGGATTCCTGATGATTTGTCTCCACAGATCTTGCATGGAATAATTTCAATTTGAGCTGCAACAGAAGCACGCAACCAGTTAATTACATTTTCTCTTAAACACCTTATAAAAGCATTCCCTGATCAGCATTTGTACAGTGAAAACTAATAACCTGCTAAACATTATACTACATTAACTATTCATTGCTGAACTGCAAGGTTCCCCTAGAGCTTTGGACTAAATTATGGCTGCTCGTTATATAATAGCTTTTGGGTTATTGAAATGGGTCATTTGAGAAGGTGTTTAAGAACCCACAAGAAGGCTAGAATCAGCATTTCAAAGCCAAAAAGAAAAGGAGAGCTCACATTTTGGCCAAAGAGCTAAGATGACACTAGAAAGGTTTCTTCCAATCTTATTCATGTGAGAACATAAAAGGTAATTCTAAAGTTTGTCCTGCCTGAAAATGAACGCAACACCTTTACCAGATGGGTCACCATCACGCCATCCGGTTCACATGACTGGCCAATCCTAAAGCGAAGTAACAAGGTAAATAGCAACTGCATTTTACACAAGAAATCCAAAATTCACGTTATCTGAATTGAAAGTGAATTATTGGTACATATTTGTGTATTAGCTACCACAGAACAAATGAGGGAGGAAAATACAGCAGTATTCTAGTCAACTTACAAAAACAAAGGAGTCAGTGCGGTCTGGAAAATGCCATAGAGATACATGATATGAAAGCCCTGATTTTTTAAATTCAACTTCGTACATATAAAACATACCTACTGAATTCAGTTTAGCATGTGACAAAACTCCCTGCATCTACCTCTAAATCACAGCACTTTCCCATCTGAATACATGGATTTAAGAAGGGACTCTTGTAAGCTCAGGAATACCTCTTCAACTGCTTTTGGAGTATATGGCTGCAGTCATTTTGCTAGCAAGTCTCTTTGGATAGGACCATGCTGAGGCAGTGCTTTACAGTATCAAAGACCAGCAGTCCACATTTTACATACGCTTGCATGTGCTCACACAAACACAGGCTATACGCATTAGACAGATAACCAAAAAATCCCAAGAAAGCACTTTCTCTGATGTGGTGGTGTCAGGATCAGGCTACATCAGTTTTCCTGAACTGGCTTAGTCCGAACAAGAGTACAAATGCAACTCTTGCTGTGTCTCTAACTATGATATATTAACAATCAGAAGTACTGTTAATCTCCTGTGAGGAACTGAAATCCAACACGCATGCCCAATTGTTTTATTTCTCATCCAGTTTACGGCTATCCAGACTCTGACGACACATAAAATCGCATCTAATACTGTCTTACAACGCATTAGCTTAACTTTAGTTGTACTCTTAACACCGTTTTCAGTAAGTCATGTCCACTCTTATAAACATTGCATTTTACATGCCATTAAATCCCAAACCGGCTGCTTATTATTAAACCAGAATCACCTTCCAATGCTACTGTGTGTTCTGTTTCATTGCAACCCGACATCATAGCTCAGGATCAGGCCAAAACTGTAAGATAACTATAAAATAGAAGACCGGAAGACTTTTTAGCACAGCACTGACTGTGCTAAAAAACACCCCTTCAAAATATTCTCCAGACGACGTCAAATGCAATGCTCGGAGCAGCTGAGTAGCATCCGAATACCACCCATTTGCTCCGAGGAACCTAACGGCAGCTAAAATGCTCTGCTGAGGAAAGGAGTGCTCCACAGCTACAGGACTACATTGCTGTTTTCCTGACAGTTCCATATCAGCAGCTTTCAAAATATTTTCATACAGCAAGATACCACTTGCATCTGCTTCCACTATAAGGATCTTTGCATTCTTGACCTTTAATCCCCCACCTTCCCTGCAGCAACAAAATGATCGGCTGAAATTAAAAGGTCTGTTTAGGACACTTAAGGAAGCAAATACTTCTTCCCTGCAGTCCTCCAGAAACTGTTTTAATTTCACTTTGCTCTCAGCTAACACATTAAACACAATGGAGCAGGAAGTGAACTAATAAAAGGGAAAAATAAAGTGTACGCTATTTTATTAATGCCTTACATTAATTATTACTAGAGCATCATATGTCTACCAACAAAGCTTTGATCAGAACAGGTAGCATAACCCCACTTTACATCAACAAATTGAACAACAGTCTGAAGTTCACAGAAACTCAAAATTTGTATAATGTGCAGTACAAATTCAGAGAGCAATCCCGTGGGCAAATTCCAGAACAGATCTACCTGTTCCCAGTTGTGTCTTTTCAAGACATGATTATTTTGCTACCCTGCTACAGTGAATCAGCGGCCTTCTCCAACTCCTTTGACAGGGTAGTGACAAGGCTTATCTCAACAGCTACATGGCAATGTGTTTTTTATATTTCACTTCTATATACATAATTACTGCCTTATTTTGAATAGGTATGATATAATTGGATCTTGTTTATGTACTATCTCCAGCACATTAGTTAAATCACCCATGAAGCCTGTCTATGCAATCTCTATTTCTTAAGCAACAGGACATTTGCAGAGTGTTTCTGAAGGAATGTAACGTGCCTTCAAAGCGATGGCCTAAAGCTAGGTTACTAATAGCCTAAAAGGTGCCATAATTAGTCCCAAATGCATTTTCCAGGGTGCTTTACTGTTAGGAGAGAATCTCCACAGATCCACAAGCTCCAGCTACGCTGGCATTTGCTGACCATTGTGCGTATGAGCAGCAGCACGAGATCAGGTATAGTTTTACAATTCCAGATTTCCTCAAATTTACAACATCTTCAGGGTACTTACTTTCAATTGAGCATGCAGCATTTAAAACTTTGACTTATCATTTTACTCTGAGATACAGGACAGCGGGATGAAACTCAGAAGCATAAATTGCTTGGGACTGCCACAACCAATTGTATTACAAATTAATGCACAGAAAGACATCAGATAAATTACTGCTCCACGTGGTTGCCTTTGCAAATCAACTCATTGAAATGGAATCCCTGTCACAAGTTCATACACTTTCCATATAGCATGAAAGGACTTAGATACTTTAAACTTACTAAATGCAAATTGCCTGTGCCAAGATTATGCATTTTTCTTACGAGGGTGAAAATATTTTCCCTACTTTTAACTTTGACATGCAAATATGTACTTGCTAAAACCTTGTTCTTATGCAAACAAGGCAGGTGGGAAATATTTTTACACGTCAAGAATATGTTCCAACTTGGCTTCTCACATTCCCAGAGTTACTTAAAGCTTCCTACTGTGCTCACATTAATTGTACCTGTTCTGTGCTTACATATATTTGTATGTTATATTTTCCAAGATTATATAAAATACTCTAATTCATGCTTTAGACTAGAATTAGCCTAAATTACAGTTTACAATTTCTGTCTCCTGGGGTGGCGCTCAGGCTGATTCTGGTTCATGCATGAGCAAATTATTTCTTAGATATGAATTGCAGAAAAAAAATAAACTCTTGTGGTTGCTTAGAAACCGCTACAGATAACCAGGTGACAGATGTAGTTTGTATTCCTAGATTAAAGGCCTAAGAATCTTTCACACTCTGAAATAACAGTGCTCCAGAATACTACCAAGGATGTCCTGTGCCAAAGCCAGCAATGAATAGGAACAAAAGCCCAAACAAACCACCAAGAGCAACAAATGCAAGCTCAAGCACAGAGACCTGCCACAAGCATTGAACAAGTTGCTACAGAAATGGCTCCTGAGAGAGAAAAGTGACCGCTAAGGGCCTGAGATAGTAATCATTACAAGGTGATGTCAAACACAAGGCAAACTCATCTCCATAGGAAAGGGCACCTGACATCCACTAAGATCTCTCAGCATATGTGACTTTAACACGTAGCTACTCCTATCACTGGAACGTCCGGTGACCTTCCTTCTGCTCTAACGTCATATGATCTTCATTTTACAGCAGGAATACTGAGTGCGGACTCTTTGATTTGCTCAAAATCAGACAGAACAGGAACTTGAGCCCCAGTATACAGGGAAAAAAAGCCTGTGTTTTTCCCCTGAACCCTTCTTCTTCCTCCATCCACTATGTCTTCACTTGGCAATTGTCTGAAGTAGCTCTGGCATGCTTAAATTACATGATTGCCTCCACCTAATTCCTAGTGAACATGCCTACCAGACAACCAGAGAGAGCACTAAACATCTTTTGTTGGCATCTGGAACAGAAGAACATGCCTTATTCCCTCCTACTCCAGGCTTCACTTCTTCCCCCAAATCTGGAACAGTTTTGCTGGGTTTGCCTGCCTTTTTCAAGCTCCCTCTCGGCCCCAACCCTCTAGACAGCCCCTCCCTCTTTATTAATTCCCACATCATGAAATGCTGCTTTATTCCTTGTCTGGTTTGAGCAGTAGAGGAGGAAAGAAATCTAATTCTGTATTTGTAAGGAAATGCTCTGTACAAGCTCATCAGAACCTTTAGTTTTTTCCTTCCTAACTCCTTGGGCAGCCTCCAATCAGGACAAGAGCCCATACATCCCCGTAAAGACGGGGGATCTTTCTCCCCAGTTCTGCCATTTAAGTAGAAACACATTGAGCCTCAACACAGGAAAGCGTATTACCAGTCCACTCTGAAGAAAACATTTTTCAAAAGAAAAAACTGTTTTCCAAAGACAGAAGTTTCCTCCTCCCCATTGGTATGTCTGAATGAAATGTTTGTTTCTAGTGAATTAATTGTCTTGGGGTAGAAAAAGGATTTTCCCATTCCTCCACCTGCTTTCACACTGTTATTTTAAAATTGTACATTCACACAGATCATGTTATTTTTTCCAATTCGTAACAGGTAGGAAACCTCCGATTTGATAGCCTGGGAAGGGCTTTTCAATGGAAGCAAAAATTGGTCCCCATTTGTGCCTTCTAGATGAGATTCACCTAGCTGACCTGAACTATCTTGAAAGTTGGGTAATTAGCTGAAGTTAATGGTCTTGTCTGCTTCTAGAGTGATGAGGAAGGGAGGAAGAAAGAGAAAGAAAAAGAAAGGGAGGGAGAAAGCAAGAAGGAAAAAGGAAGAAGGGGCATGATTAATCTCATTCAAGACAAGCAAGATGAACCCCTGAGTGGAGATGCCTCCTCTTCACTCACCAGAGAAGGAATTTAATGATACCTTAATTACAAGCCTAACTTTTACAAGGTGAAACTCAGGTGAGTCCTACTGCCTGTTACTATCTCTGAATTCAAAAATTAGCATTTTCTGGAAAGGAAAACCTGTGTAGGAAGTGCTCCCTTCCCCTCCCGTGGTATATAGGGTCCCAATAGCCTGTGTACGCTGGCACCATTGAGATAAGAGCATTTCTATGGAGTTCCCCATCACAGCTCCCACCCTTCGGCTCTCAAGGCAGCACCATCAAGAAACCCCAGGTATACCCATTCCTTTTTTACTCAGTAAAGATGGACCTAAGCACATACTGGTTAGTCTGCCAGACCAGTCTCTATTTCTTAAAACCTCTATGGGCACCGAGCATCCTTCTCCGATGTGCTGGCTTTCCGGGGAAAGCACCCTAACCAAAATTGCTAGCTGAACTGACGACTTTCCTCGAGGCTAGATGTGGAATAAGTTCAACAGCCAGGACTGCGGCTGGGATCACCTGGGTCTCAGGGTACTGCTTAAGAAGTTATCCCTTCTTTGACTGCAAGAAAGGTTTAAATTCCTTTCCCTGAACATGGCTTGCCTGTCCCCCGCTTCATGGGGTATGTACAATTTTGCAGCTAATTCAGAAAGGCTTTGAAATAAATATGATACATATACAAACTGGGCTAACCTGCTTCTAAAGGGATGCAGTTTATGCCAGACATCACTGCTAGTGCCGTTTGTAAGTATATTGATTAAATTAGGAGGCGTACATATTCACTGACATATTCATACATATTCATTGACTCAAACAAGGATACTGCATGTAATGTGGTATTTAAAGCAACATAATATCTGATCACAAACTGAATTAACAAGGAATGATTTTACTATATAATATTCTAATCTTCCTGCATTTTCAGCTTCATTACCTAAATAATTTGCTCTGTCATGTACCCTAAGTAATTTGAGCTGGCTGCAAATTACTTGCCTCTGAACACCTGCAGCTTACAAATGCTGCAGTTCTACTAAACTGAAAGCTAGTGGCAGCACAGTTCTGCCCATTCCATTAATATACTACATTAAGGGACCATCTGTCCACTCCTCATATATATTAAAATACTTAAACCCCCTGTACTTCTAAGGATGATGGCTGGTTGGTAGACGTCTGAGCCATTTTTAGAACACACAGTAAGTGTTTTGATCAAGAGCTCATGGAATTTACCAGCCCACTCCTTGTGTGAAAGGTTTGTTTATTCTATATACAATCCTCACCATAATGGCATTCTGGCCACGAGCAGGTCCGCTGGAGATTGCAGTGATACAACTAGTAACAAGTAGCTCCAGAGAAGAACTAACAAAGCTTGGTATCCTAGAGCTTTGTGTCTCATGATTGGATTTTCTGGGGTCCAGTAAGGTTGAAATTCCAGCAGAAGCCTTCCCAGCACTTGGAACATTCCTTGTGTCTTCCTCTCCTTTACAGATTCTCCTAACTGTAGCTGAGCTTAGGCTGCGCAGTGTCCCCCACTGGAGTATTAGTTGGGTATCTTTCTGGGTATGTTTTTCAATTTTCATGAAACGTGTAGGAACACATCTTTGGGACTGCTGATGCTCTCGAGCTTGGCTGAAATGGTTTTGGAAATGAGGAGGATTGGGGTGATGGGCAAAAAAAACCCAGACAAACACAAACAACCTCTCCAAGCCTTGTTTCCTTAGGAAATCACACTAGTAATAAAATAAAATAAATACTGAGGTTATGCTGGTACAAATCCTTTGAAGTCTGTGGGTGTGATGGGTGGAGTAGAAACGAACATGGCCACCAAAGTATTAATTAAAAGTAAAGTATGAGCAACACCTCAAACACACAAGGCAGAAATGCCACAATTGCCAAGACTAGCTCTTTGGGCCTGAACACAGCTGGATCCCTCTTAGTAGGTCACTTGATACTGTGCAGCACTCCATTAACACTAAAAACATTTGGCTTCAAAGAGTATTAAAGGAGATGCACGATAAATAGTACGGAACAGCCTGAGCACTTTTGGGGTTTGCAAGACTGACTTGTAGGAATAAATCTAAATTCTTTCAACCTCTGTAACTGATTTGGACACATTGAAGGGAACAGTGCAGTAGGAGCTCATATTCTCATGCCAGGATCACTGACACTTATGTCTATTGTCTTTAAGCCAAGAAATTCTACTTACACAAATTTTAATTTAAAGAACTAAAGCTCTGCTATGACATGAAGCGCTGACTTCAACAAAGACACTTGAACGTCTAATGAAAGAAGGCTATATGGAAAATGGTTTGGATTCTCCAACAGGCAAAACTATTTATGTGAAGTTGTTGTGGTGAGGTCTCTATGTATATTTTTAATGTTTTATTCAAATAGAAAATTGCTGAAAAACCTTAATAGACCATCATAAAATTCTTATATAAAAAAATTAAACCAAAAAGAAATCCCAACACAAACAATCTAGCACTTCTGCAAGTGTTTAGGAGCACAGAAAAGTTAAAAACCGACTGAAGGTTTTCAGAGGAACTCAAGAGAGATGATGTTTGCTCCCTCTCGGTCATGTGTGCAACACCAAGTGATTTTTATTTTCCTTCTGTATAACAGTCTTATCTCTCTCCACTGTCTTGGCTTTATCCATCCAGAAATATTCTCATTCTTTGTTGACCCAGCAATGTAAGTTGGTATCTCAACATTTGTATCACCAAGCAACTGAAGGCTTATTTTTTCTTGTACTTTTGAGGAAAAAAGACCAGCAATCTTGTTTGCAGGTGAAAATGAGGTGATTTGATTTCCCTTGTTGAAGGAATGACATGTAGAGACAACTCTAGCTTGGGACTCTGGTCACATTATGAAACCATACCATCCAACCAACCACCAAACCACTGAACTACAAGCCTAGGCTCAAAATAATCAGAACTGCCACATCCAGATGTGTTCAGTTGTCCAAGAGCACAGAAAAGTAGTTCTTTGGAGAATCAATCTCTCGTTACCTCCCAGGGCATACAACTAACATCTTCCCAGTTTGTGAAGGCCAGGGAGTTCTGAAAGCTCCAGCTTTGTTACTACTTTCATGAACTTAAATGAAACACAAATCATGAAGATAGCTGAAATATACACCAAGAGATGTACACTGTAGCAAGACAGAGAATAATGATGTTCTTTTGAGGAAAAGATAAAACCAAGAAAAACTGAAGCACCAACTCTGAATATAAATTCTCTCTCTTTATAGTGGAGGAGAAGATTCATTCACTACACACAACACACAGGCACAGTAACAAGACATAGTAACCAACCTTACTGGCAAAGAAAAAGAACTGGGAAAGAACAAAGGGAAAATTGTTACTATGCAATGTCCTATGCATTTCAAAACCAAAGCATTTGAAGACTAGTTTGATTATTTCAGTATGGTCAGAAGAGACATCCAAATTTGTCCCATAATATTTTGACTTCTCACTTTCTTTCTTGGTGGCTCAGGTGCTTATGGATAAACATTTAACCATTTTATTCCCCTCTTCTTCTCTGGCTGAAAATTAACCGTAGTTATACTGGCTATGATGCACACAATTTGGAGTATGATTACTCTTAAGACTAGGCTAAATGTAGTTCTTGTTAAATAAAGCAATTCAGAAACACAGTTTTTCACAAGAAAAGGAAACACGCTGACACTGCAATCATGTGACTCTCTTTAATGAAATAAAATACAGTTTTAATCAAAGCCCTGAACTGCATGTCAAGAAATAGATACTATAATCCTCATTCTAGTGCTGATTTGCTGTGTGAATAGGGATGCTAGTTGGTGTCTCATTTCCTCTATCTACGTAATCAGAATAATTGTTCTTTACCTTTAGGTGACTGGTACTTACTGGCAAAACTTGGGTCTTGGTCTTATGAGCTAAGAAACTAGCGAGCAGACCTCCAGACAAACAGATCTCCAGCGATTTGCACTGCTTAGATAAAAGCTGCCACAAAACTATACAACAGGACTGCTAGTTGTCTGAATTTTGTTAAGTTTCCTTTTTTAACTTAAAAACAAAGCTTATGGGTTTAATTACACAGCTATGAAACATTGCTCTTGACAAAATTACACAGAACACAAGTTTTAGAAGCAACGTAGGTGTGAGCTATTACCGCAGTAACTGCCAACACTGACTTTTTCTGCTCCAATTTGCTACTGCGTTTATTCAGTAAGCAGCAAGCTAGTGCTTATGTCAGTCCATGCTGTATGTTTTTACAGGATTTTAGAGCTCACTCAGGTTTTGACATCCCTAACTTCTTCCTACAGATAACCACTAACCTGGGGCATTTAGAAGAGGAACACCTACAGCAGGGGCATAAGCCCAGTCCTGCTATGATACAATCTATACCATGCCACTGTGCTGCTAGAACAAACCCATGCATATTGTCTGTCGAATAAAAAAAAGAAAAAAAAAAGAAGTGAGCTGGTAGGCCAAGACGCATGTGCACCTTGAGGCAGGGAAATTGCCCTTAAACACCCAATCACACTGAGGTTTCTCGTAGTCTTTGCAACTTATTTTTCTCTTACATTGGGAAAAGCAAATCTACACCAATTTCTCCTTCCTGGTGTATGTTGGTCTTTCATTTTGTAGTATTAATGGAGAGGAAAACAGGAAGTGAAATCTGCAGGAGAACATAATTCAAAGTACATTTATTTGCCGGGGCTAGCTGGACAATACTAAATGCATTCTCCCCCCTCCCACCAAAAAGAAACCTGTGCTGAAAAGCTTAAATGTATTTGTACTTCTGTCCAATTTCCCAATTCTCTGGATGACGCTAATAAAGACTTCATTTTAATATAGAAAGTCTTTTCATAATGTAGTGTTTCAGAGTGAAAATCTAAATTACCTCTGACATTCGGTCCACAGATTAATGCACAGAGCCCCCATTTTATATGAAATTTCCTACTCTCAAGTGTTGTACCTGGCCTTCTGAAGATGGGAATTTGTTAACTCAAATGCTGCCCTCCCATCTTCTTTTCCCTAATTAAGTGTACTGGCTTAGGGGAACATCTCAATATTTCTGTTTATTTGCTTGCAGTAGGAAAACAAAGAACTTAACCAACCACTCATCAATTTTAAGCACCACTTCAGCAAGTCAGCTACAAGTATCACAGCACAACAATCTTTACTTGAATTATTTTTCATAGGTTGCAAACAGTCTTAAATGATCAACACTTTGAAGGCAATCATTTTAGTCCCTATTACAAAGCGTGTAGTTACTGTATGCAGGATTATGAGAGTAAATTACTTGCTAGCTAAATTACACTAGCGTTCATTAAGGAAAGATCTTCTTCTAGTTTTTTAGAACAGTGGTAAAAGGGTACTTAGAGAGTCTTAGACTTCCTTTTATACAATATGAAATCTCCATCATCTGACTTTGTTAAGAAGCTATGTACATTTGTGCTATTCATTTGCAAAACTACATCTCAGTTCAATGGTCTCATTAGGCTATCTTCTAGCACAAATCAAATGACACCTACAGTTACTAGATTAAAAAAAAAAAAAACAAACAAAAAACAAACCACCTGGGAAAAGCTAATCACTTGCAACATGGTGTCAAAATTATTAACAATTTCAACTAACTTCATTAACAAGGTGACAGGCTTCGGAATCATTAAAAGGACATTAGGTCAGTGAGACTACAGCACCAGCTAACTGTGGATAACACTGCAATGTTATTCCTTCTACTCATACGCACGTAGCTTTCAGATCAAGCATTAATAATTCCTGATACTACTACTTAGAAGGTTGTCTCTGATTAGCAACCCATCACCACCAGATGTTCTCTATCACGATGCACACGCTTTCCTTTATACTTATTATTTGGCCAAGTCAAGTTCCACTTTACAGTCAGTTCCTCAGAGATAGCAACAGTCAGGTTGGAAAAAGGAATATGGAATGAACTCGGAAGAGGTAACAAAGCAGGGGGGAATCCAGTAAGGTAAGTGTCCCTTTAAACAAAGTGTTTGTCGTGATTCAGCTTTGTCCTACCACTTTGCCAGGCTGCACAAATTTTATTAAGGGTTTGGCCTCTGCAGAAATTGCAGGATGTATCACTGCGTATATTGAGAAATGAGACTTTGTACGATTAAGTTAAAGCCAGGCAAACATGGCTGGTGCAGAAGCCACTTCCTTACAAGAGAGCTGCACTTTGATGAAAAACCACTCAAAACCTGAATTTACTTCTAGAAGAAAAAGTTGCAGGAAAAAAAATAAATGTATTTCACCCAGCCTAGAAACTCCATCATTCTGAGGTGACTACATCTGCATTTTTAAGATTTTTTCTTTTTCTTTTTGGCTGTACATGAATTTGATGTCATTAAAAAGGCTTCCTTTGATGCTGAATGCCAAGTAGAATCATTAGTCTCTCACAAAGGTGCACTCTAAATGTCTAGTTTAAATTTTCATTTTCAGATGATTCATCTAAGAGATGAACAATAACAACCAAAACCAGCTTCAGAACTCTAAACAGTAAAACACTTTTTAGCTGCACTCACTCATTTATTAACTCCCTCCAACACCTCCTTCCTGGATTCACATGGCAGCCAACACTGAGCATGAATTCTGCAACTCCTTCTGTGATACACAGCTATTGGAAGCAAACCACAACCAAACCTCACAAAAGAATTTTTTCTGAAGTCTGTATCCTGCATCTTTCTAGTTGATACAGTTGCCCACAAAAATGTTTTGAAAATTACAAGCTTGTGAAAAGAAAAAGTCTAGCAAAAGCTCTTCCTTTGCCACAATTAGATTAGGTGCTATGACCTTCATTAAAACCCTTTCTTTTGCCTACTCATTTCATAGCATTTAATTTCCTGCCTCTCAGTGATTAAACCAACTGAAAGGTAGTAGATAAAGCAAGTTTGCTTGCTGTTTCAAACAGATATACTAATGTTTTACGCTTAAAAAGCTTTCAAAGTGTCTTCAGACACTGATTAACAAACTTTGTATATAAAACCACGTCTGATGTCAGACTGTGGCAGCAGATATGTGACTGAAACTTAGTACAACAGCTCTGTTGCAATGCTGTACGCACAGGATACCTCCATTGCATACATTAAGGAAGCTTAAAGTTAAGCTTCACATATTTAAACACTAACAAAGTCTACTTAATGGCAGCCTTCAAAATGACAGCGGCCTCCTAATCTGCTGGAGATAAAGAAGTGCCAAGATTAATGATTACATAAGTGCATCGCAGAGCCCAGAAACAATAATCAGCTCTTCTGTTGTTATTTGTGTACAAAGGCTATTAGAGTCATCTGACATTCCAAAATCCAATTTAAAGTTGTTAAGCCCCTTTCACGTACTTATTTGAGGTTGGAAAACAGAGAGGTTCGAAAAGGGAAAGGAAGGGTTTGATTTCCTAATTCTTTTCCCCAAGCCAAATCTCTCTTTAACAAATGCAAAAAAATAAGCTTTTGAACAATGCCTGGAGTAACCAATATTGCTGTTGAAAGAATAATACCAATAAAACCCTAACATACTTAGATAGAAAATTTTAAAATAATGACTACAAGCAAACCAAGTAACTATTCCATAGGGAAAGACCCCCATTGAGTTGAGCGTGTCACCGACATCGGCTGCACAACTCTGACAAAAGAGGCCGTCTTCGGCAAATCAGCAGGGTGAGAAACCAAAGGTGCTCAGGCACCAAACACCCATCTCTGTCTAGTAATGGACTCAGTGAGAATTCATTCTTTGGATTCATATTGGCACAGTACTGTTTGCAAGACACCAGACTGCTCTTTGTGAAATAAGGCAAATGACAGGTCTGACTGCAGCTTCTCTAAGTATCATGCAATCAATTCTTTTTCCACAAGTATCCTTCAAAATTCCAAACAACCCTCTTCATTTCCGGCAGAAGACTGAAAAGCACGTTCAAAACCAAAACGAACAAATTGGTCTTCTCCTGGTTCCTACGTTGCTCCTTCACAGAGAATGGGACTGGAAAAAAAGGTAGCTACATCCCTGCCCTCTCCATCTGATCGATGGGTCGTGCTTCCCCCCCCGGGCTGACTGCACAAGCGGGACAGCCTGGCAGCTGGGAGCTTTGTCAGCAGCCACGCGTACAGCGGGTGAACGGGCACGCTGCACATCGCGCTTGCCTCTCAGGGGAGCCATCAATTACAAACCCATTTGTAGCACAGATCACCGCAGCCCTGAACGCAGAATTCTCCGCCGGCTTCAAAATTCACAGAAAGGGCACCTGAGCGGGCCCTGGCTCTCAGACAGGAGGGGCTCTCAGACAGACCTACGGACGGACTGCTGCAACTTGATCTTGTGAGCGATGAGCTGGGCCTTGTGCTGAAACGGCAGTGGCAGCAGCCGCTGCCCTCCTGGGGAAAAGACTAGTCTGGGAGCAATCAGCCTCTGGAGACCACAGGCCCCACTCCATCAGCTTGGTGGTGACTTTCTCTCCTCGTATCAAGAGAGAGGCGAGGTGACAGCTGTGATTCAAGCTAACGAAGGTAATCACGAGAATACGTGTAAAGGAAGGGCAAGATGCCGACTGTCACAACCGAGCTCGCGTAGCGGCAGATCCGAGGCAGGCTCTCTCCTTCCCTGTTGTGACATCAGTAGTAAAACAGCCTCAGTTTCTTGTACAGCAGAACAGAACCATTATGGACGATGTGCAGAAGTTTTTCCTTTAGGGCTGCGAAGTGATTTTCTAGTGTTCCCTAAGGTAAAGTCAATTAAGTGATAACTGCATCTGTGCAGAGAGTATTCAAAATGCTAATACCCCCACCCAGATAAGTCTTCAACTTTGCCTGCTTATATTTATCTCCAGCTCTTAGAAATTATTGCCGTGAATGCTCCAGTGCCTTCACCCATTATCTTTGCAATCCTGCCTCTTCCTAACAAAACGGCAAAAAGCACAACGCGTAAGAGCTGTACCACTCTGACCACACTAGGGAGTAAAATGATACAAGCAAAGAATTATCAGCTGATCTATTGCAGTGTAGCTACTGGCATATTTTGCTGCTCTCAAAGTTCATTCAGCTTTTCATCTAACCTATAGAGGTAAGAAAATCTGCTATGCCATCAGAAGTTCACATGCTATAGAAATAACAGCAGTTTGCATCATGAATTATCTAACATGATTTACCGCTCAGGGAAAAGAAAAGCTATCATGTTTGGTGTTGTGCCATTTGGCCATCAGACTCTAAAATTTTAATGTTTGTTATCTTTGCAATGGAGATAACATAATGCTGGTCTCAGGCACCTGGCTCTAAGATGGCTTCCTTACCTCAGCATGGCATGACTCATGTTATGCAAGTCTCCGGCCACACATGTTCAGTGTGACCCTGTGTTTTTAAGTGAAAATACCCCCACATTGAAGCTGAAAAACCCAGTACTGAAAACAAAGGAACTTGATGATGTGCTGACTTACCATCAACATCTATACGAATGCCTTAATACTTTATTACTTGCATTTATAAAAATCACAAAATTGCAAAATGGCCACCAAAAAACCCCACACAGAGAATACTGACATCTTTTCAGACAAGTCTGACAGTACAGACTGTCCCACAGTCTGGGCAGAATACACGCATTGGGTAGACTACAAGTACGAACAGGAGATTACAGAATGAAATGACTGACAGTCAGCTATTGCTAAATGCATTTGACAGATTAAAAGGAAAAACCCAACTTGCTTCATGTGGTTAACACTAGGTTCTAAAGGCCAAATCACCCAAAAAGGTAGAAGCTGACAAGTAGTGAATGTATTGGATTTGTGTTTCCTCAAATAAAGGAGTCTTGATAAAAGTTAGAAGAAAATAATAGAAACAGCACCTGTATTATTGCAATCATTTTATCCAAAGACAATCCAAATCATTTAATGAGCTAAGCTTCATCACTTTGTCAGGACAAGAAAACAACCTTGTAACCAGAGCTGAATGAAGCCATACAGTAACTTACCAAGAATGACAAACATAATCTCTCAACCCTTTCAAGATGGTCTTTACCCATCATTCATAGAATCATAGAATCATTTAGGTTGGAAAAGACCTTCAAGATCATCAAGTCCAACCATCATCCATGCCTACTAAACCATGTTCTGGAGTGCCTTGTCTATGCGCTTTTTGAATACCTTCAGGGATAGTGACTCAACCGCTTCCCTGGGCAGCCTGTTCCAATGTCTGACAACCCTTTCAGTAAAGAAATTTTTCCTAATATCCAAGCTAAACCTCCCTTGCCGCAACTTGAGGCCATTTCCTCTCGTCCTATCTCCAGCCACCTGACGGAAGACACCAGCACCCACCTCACTACAACCCCCTTTCTTGCTGATGTTTCTTTCTATGCTTGTGTTCCGCGTGCTTGAGAAAACAGACAAGAACAAACGCCAGGGAACTCCAAATTACTACAGTTTTAACACTTTACTATTTTAAAAGCCTCACTCACACACACAGTCAGTTACTATCCTGTCCTTGATAAAGACCCAAAAGGTTTAACCAGAACTCCCCCATTCCTACTCTCAGAAGAATACTTGCAGCATAACTTTGATTATCCAAAGCTCCCAGGGGACAAATGGAGGCAGAGATAAGTGGGGGAGCAGCCACAGGTCTTCTGAGAATAATGCAAGTGAGAGGAGAGGAAACAAATTCCACAAAGCCAAACTGTTGACTCAGCCCAGCCCTAAAGTTTCCCTATTCCTGAATGGAGCATTCATTAAGTAAAATAAGCTTCTCTAAGCAAGCATTCCAAATGATTGTAAAAACTATTTGACAAAGTGAAGAATTATTGTTCGTTTTGGTACTTGACTCTCCAGAGAGAGAGAGACAGCTGTTGTTCTTACTGTAGCAATTTATTAACCAGTAATACAGCTCTAACAATGCTCCTGGTAGTGTCTCAATGGTTAACAAGCAGCCAGATTCTTTCCAAATCTATGATTCCCAAAGTATTATTCAGAAAACATTGCTAGAAAAAGTTCCAAACTGAATAAAAAATACAAACAGATATACCACAAGCCTTAACATTGGGGCAGAACATCCATGTAGAAGAGATCTGTTTGGGGAGCTGCGGGTGCTTTACGCAGAAAGTACAAGTTTTTATTTATATTATTGCAGCACAAGTTAATGCCAATTAAGTAGGAGAGTCACTTTGGATTTAGCACAGAACCTGGCCCAGGGCACTGGCACACAGAATAGAAATAAATACTAATCATGCTTGCTCACACTGAGAGGATTAGATAACTACAGACGTAGGAAATTAAAACCACAACAAGATGACCCCACGCTCATGATTTCCCTGTTGTACCAGATCAGTCAATATGAATAATCGACAATGTAAATTGAAATCCTCAGATAAAAATAATGGTTTTACCGCTTTATTTCTCTTCACTTGCACATAAATTGAGTTGACTATCTCTGACAATGCCATGGTTTAATATTCTAAACACACTATCTCCTTTAACAATGCCTGGAATAGAAACAAGCTGCTGAGCCAGATCCTCAAGGGGTGAAAATAAACATTGCTACACTGACTTCAGTGGAAGCACATTGATCTCCACCAGCTAAAGCTTTGGGCCCTAGTGGGCAATTAGGTTTCTATTATATGCTAATTTAAATAATGTACCACAGCACATTTGCTGTACAATAAAGCAAGTCTACATTCTTCTGTGGAGAAGGACAAGCACTTGCTGTGGCATGATGAGAGTTATGGATTCTGGTTTCAAAGAGCAAGATGAAGTTTCGGTATAAACTACTCCTCATAATAACATTTTTAAACCTGCAATTACTCATACTATACTACTTTAGGAAGCCTATAATTATTTGGTAAGTTCTTACCAATGTCTAGTCTAGATCATAATTGCTAACACTGCCTCCTTCAAAGGAACTAGTGACTATGTTAAAATCTGGTTTTTGTTAGGTTCCTACTACACAAAGTGGCTGTGCTGTAATGTTATGATCTGTATTCAGTGGAGGAGGAAAACCAAACTGATTTATGTCCCAATCTTGAGCCTTTGAGCAAAGCCCGAACAAAAAACTGAATACAACAATCCCACACACGTTTCTTTTGAGGCTTCTGAGATGGCCGGGTTGGAACAAGGACTGTGGCTGCGGCTGACACAGGCCAGAGTTTTTTCCCAACAGAAGTTTATGGCACGGAGGACCATCTGCAACACCCTCTCACTCTCCTAGCAAGGCCTCGTGCTCCAGCCAGAAGATGAAAAAGCAGAAAAGTAGGGAGTAGGGTTCAGCCACAAAGACAGCAAAAAAGATTTGTAGGGGATCATAGGGCAGGTCAGGTGAAAAGATACCATCCCCACGTAAAAAAATGTTAACAGCAATCGTTAAACAAATGTTTTGTTCTCTTCTGTAGAAATTTCTTAAGTACCAGAACTCCTTTCAGTCTTCTTCGAAATGTCATTGACACCCTTCTTCCTGCCTTAGTCATCAACAACCAAGTTATTAGCGTGCCAAGGTCCCTACTTAAAGTTTTCTGGACTTCTGATGTAGTCAGGATGAGGGCATCATTCCACACTTACAGGTTCTCCTATGTTGCAGTCCTTCAAGTGAAGCAGCCGGATTCAATACATACTCTGTTTTGAAAGCTGAAAGCACACCTCAGCACAGGAATTCAGAAGCTCTCCAAATGCCACTTTTGAGAGAGAGATCAGCAAAACAAGGGGTTCTCCCCATACGTATGACTCTTGCATGAAGGTCACAGCAGACAGCTCCTGGAGATAATACTCCAACTAAAGACTAAGAAACATGCACGCAATTCCAATTTGTCTTTTTTCCAACAGAAGCACTCAAGGCAGAAAGGCAAAGTAACGTGGGCTCACGTAGGTCAACGTGGTGCAAGGCAAGATGTGGCATCAAGCTGCAATACTTAAATTATGTGATTCCCTTTAGAAACGTACTTATCCTGGTAATCGTGCTCTTCTCCGGTTGCATTTACAACTCCTCAGAAATAGCTTAATTTCAAACAGAAAAAGCTTATGTAGAGTCAAGCATTTTTAATGATAGCAGTCACACAAGAAAAACTTGCCATGCAGGGAAGGTCTAAAATGTCACCACAGTAAGAACTCATCCAAAGCTCCCCCTGCGCTCTGGACTTCTCAGCTGCCCCGTCACCATGCTTTGGGTGGGCTCTCCAGACATGGGGAAAATTCAAAGCATGCAATCCGCACTTGAAAGGAAGAAGAAACTAGAACTGATTTTGGTTAAGGTTTTGATGAATTCAACCCCACTAACTCCACAAGCATTTTAGCCAGCAGAAATCTCCAGCCACTGAACAGAGCTAGCCTCCCCTCCCTCTCCCCCCTTCTCCTGGTGCCTGTACAGCTGCACTGCAAGAGCCAAATGAGGGAAGGACTCAGGTTGAAACTGTTCTTTGGGGGATTAACTTTAACCTGAATCAGTTTCCTGACTTAATTCCCCACGTGACTGCAGAGATGCTGCTTGTGCTCGCACAAGGGAGGGGTGCATTTGTTTGGCAATGCCAGCTTACGGGAGGTTAAAATACTCACAGAACTAAACTGTTAGTCTGCTAAATCGGTAAGAGGAGATCTGGGGTAGCAGGTAGAAGGACAGGGAACACAGGGTTGGTTTTCCAAGAAACAGAATAGTTTATGAATAAGTCATTGGTTTCTATGTCCAGTACTGCTGTGAAACTTTAAGCAAGTCACTTACTTGATGTGTCAATTCCTCAGCTGTGAAACGAGGACAACACTTTCTTACATCACCGAAGTGTTGTAAGTTGAAAATTAATGACTGAGGTACTTGGACACTCTGGTGCTGAGAGCCAAGTCAGTGCGTAGCTACAAGAGCTGAGTGATTAGTGACAGGGAGGGGCTAAGGAATCAACGTATTATTTTTGGTGGACTATTTCCTTAGAGGATAAATGAGAGTAACTGCTACTTACTTGATTGCAAGGAATTGAAAGAGCTCTCCGTAGCTCCCTCGTGGGTGGACACCTGAACAATCAAATAGCTATGACCTAATTTTAGTCAGAAACCTTATGTCACAAGGAATTTACAGGGAGGTGTCTTCTGTATGTGCAAAAATAATTGCACTGTGGAAGGATAGTTGACCCATGTGTTAATTTAGCTGTAAAACATTTAGGGATAGACTGTATCCTATTCTCCTTCCTCATATTCCCAATTCCAAAATTTCTGACTGTAAGAGATACGTAAGAGAAGAGATACTGCATGATACAAAATATCATAGGATTAGGACTGAAGGAAATTCTGTGGACGCACTGCTTCCAGCATCAGAACTACGGGGTCAGTTTAAGGAAAGGTTTACAAAAGGAGAAACATAAGGGTGGTAGGTAATGTTATAATCAAATCTCACCTTCTGTGCAATAGGAACAATGGACTATCACCCAGTGGGTTTTGTATGATGCCCATATGCACCAGTGACACTAGAAGGCACTTCTTTTTTAAGTGCCATTATTATGCACCTGGAGCCATGAAACGATAGGAAAAACACACCCCAATTCTACAAGAATTTGTTCCAACAGCTTGTTTTCCTCACAGTTAAAACCTGTCCCTTCCTTCTAGCCTGAATTTTCCTGCCTTTTTTCAGAGGAATACAGGAAACATTTCTTCCTCTGAGGCTACTGCAGGATTGCTACTATGGGATTGAGAAGATCTGACTTCAAATCCCTGTGCTGTCACAAGGATTGTGTGTATGAGCCAGGGCAAGTCACGTAACTATCACAGAGTTATGCATGCATTGAACTTCTGTAAGATGTGTAGGTCTCACTGAAAACACCAGGGGTTAAATGATTAAATAGCTTCATGGAGCTGGGCACATGCCTTTCTGTAATTCAGTTTATACTTGTAGAACATTAGGACTGGAGGCCTCCTATCTGTGAGGATCTGTTAAATACCGTATTGTGCTTGGATATATCAACAGGAATAGAAGCCATGTAAATACTTAAATAGGTAAATAATGTTTCAAGTCTTATTGAGCTTATTATGGCTCAAGAGTTTATTATGTCCTTGCTAGATTAGAGAGTACATATTCAAAAAACAAACATAAGGCAAATAAGAATCCACCACAGAAAGCTTTAAAGTTGAAATACCAACCTCAGGATTTTAGCTCCTGTCTTATGATTTTTGAGACATCAGGCTGACGATTCTAAAAATCCCTGGAAAGGGGCTAACACTGCAATTCCCTTTCTTCAGTCTTCTGGGACAGGGGATCAGCCCTAAATAATCATCAGTGGGTTAAAAAAAAAAGTGTCAGTAGAAAGTGAAAATCCTGCACTATCTGGATGTGCACTGAAGACCAACAAAATACAAGGCAGGCTGAAATCTCTGCAGTCAGTCTGGTAGTTTGCACTTAAATCGCTAGGAATGCATAAGCATTATTGGCCCTCTAAAGCAGATCCTTCCAGTTTTATGGGCAGAGAGTTAAACACCCTGTAAATTGTACCGAAGACTCGAATCCTCACTGTTGCATCTGCTTTTGTTCAACTTTTTATTTTCTGAAGTCTTGTGGTTCGCAATGAAATGCGAATCTGTTGATTCCTGGCTATGACACAGGCTTCTTGTGTGGCCCAAGCCAAGTCTCTTAAGCTATACTTCAGTCCCCTACTTGTGAAACAAGTTAAACACATCCCTCAGTGATGTTTTATGCATAAATTAACTTGTGGAAGCCGGTTTTTCAAAGAATTCACTAATTAACATTATAGACAACCCTTAAGATAAAAAGATTGTCAGAGGGCTCTGTCTGGCAACCCTGGCCCAGGGAAAGAGCGCATTCCAGAAGTCATGATAGAATCTGCATACAATTCCAGAAAACCAAGTTTACTGAATTCCAAAAAGTTATTTTTTAAGAATGTGTACTTCTTGGTAACATCTTGTAAGGATTTCATACAACGCCGGGCATCTCCTGCATCTAGTTTTATTTGGAAAGAAATGCCACCATCAGTTTTCAGCACAATTGATATGTGTTATCTTGACAAAATTTTACTGGACAGATGTTGAAACATTTAGTAAGCTTGGAACAAAGAGTTTAACAGCAGACACCCTGTTTTCCATTGACAAGTTGCTGGAGAACGCAAAGACAGTTCTATAAAAGCCATGTTGATTATCATATATTTTCAGATGTAAGCTCAACAGAGTAGATAATATATTTTTCCTATGTTTGTACAGTGCCTAGTATCTGGCTTGTGCTTAGAACATGGAATAAAGTCCACAAACAACTTCATTTCCTAGTCTTCATATAACCAGTACAATAACTAAGCACAAAACTCAAGTACAAAACAAATTAAATAAAACACAGTTTTCATATTAGGGTGACCAGAAATAGACTAGAAAGAGGACTGAACATTACTAATCCCTGTTCTGCCTACACTGACAAAAGAGGCTAAACCAAGAAGTAACTAAATGACGAATCTTAGCTTTTTTTTTTTTCCTTTTCTTTAAATGGTATAGGATATAACTTGACAGATCTACAGTCTTCACTATCACATGATTTACGCAACCTAAAAGTATCGAGTCTTTTAAGTTCATCTCATTTTCAAACATACATCAATTCAAATAGTCAATATTGAAAGACACAAACAAGATAAAGTTTTTACTAAGTCTGCAATTACAGTTTTCAGGAGCCACTGAAAAGTGACTGTGCAAGTAGAAGCTGAAATATGCTTTCAAACAGCAGCTGAACTTCTGTCATAAGTTACTGCCTAGCCCACATACCAAATATTTCTAGTTTTCTTTGAAACATAGCACCTTACTGATTACAGGAACTAAATAATAATTTCTACCTTTGATTTTAAGACCATAATCCAGTACTGGAAAATGGATCTGTCACTGCTGCTGCACACCAGTGAATTCACTTGCTTCATTTCAAATGTAGCAACATTACGGTCTCACTGTAAGACAAATATCTGAGCAGTAAGAGCAGCTGATGACAATCCCCAGAATACAGGTAACAAACTATAATTTTTGAGTTTCTCAGTCAAAGCTCAGGTGAACTTCTGTTTGTCTTGTGTTTGCTCACAGGTGATGTAATTAATCCACCAAAAGCTCTGTTGCAACATTAATGACATTCAAAATCAGCATGCACAAAAATTGTTATTAAGTTTATTTAAAAAAATAAATTGCCTATGATTTCATGACCAACTAATCAACACCATTACTTTTCTAAAACATACATTCAACTCCACGTTGTGCACAGTGTTACATAAGGGAGGAGGGCTTGTCTGCTCCTTCACACTTGCATCCCAGAACAGACAATACTGAGAGAAAACGTGACCATGGCTTCCCTCATGCCTTCATACAGTCCTACAGCTGGGACTTTGCCATCACTACACTTCAGTGGAGTTCCAGTCTGCTTACACCTTAGTCCCATCAAGTGTAGTTTATTGCTTTTACACAGAAAAGAATGTAAGTTATTCCAGAGGAAATACAACCATTACAATACTGCAACTTCTAGGTATTTGGAATCACTTTTTTATGTTGGAGTAGGGAGAAGTGCTCCTTGCCATAAGAAACTAGACATGCCACTGCTAAATTACGCTATCCATTCTTGGAATATACACTATTAGGGCACTAAAGCAGTATTTTGCTCGTGACGGTGCAGCTCTGAATACTCCCAGTAAGGCGCCAATATTACTAACCTTTCAAACCATTCAGTTATTTAGCACTTCTCAGTGATCTTAACGATGGGGAATTTTTTGACCAATATACTTTCACATAGCAAGAGGAGGCAGCAGAAAAGCACCAAATACCTATTCCACACAGAAACTACAGTCATAATCCAGAATAACAGGGCAGACAGATGTCTTATGTGTGACTGCCCAAGTGAGAGGAGTTGGAAAACAAGCATTACCAAACTGGGCTGTAATTTTCATCTTTGCCCTTAAAATTTAAAGTCTACCCCAAACTGAAGAGAGCAGTTTAAGAGAGCCTATGAAAACAAAGGATTTCCTTATCTGATTTCAGCGATCCTCTGAAATTAGGTGTTACCCAGGAAGGGCAGTGGGAAGGTACAGGGCTTGCCACTCCTAGGTGGCAATACATTCCCACGGTTTTTCACATTGCCAGAGAGGAAAAATAAACCAAGCAAGGCCAGCAGTGGTTCTCTGAGAAAACAGTGAAAAAGCAGTTGCGGCTCCTACCATCTGGTGCAGTGGGGAAACAACCCTCACCTTTCACCAACCTCCACCTAGCCCTAATACACAAGAAAGCTGTGGTGGCCCTGCAACAGAAGGGTGCCAGGCTGGGGGGGGGAAGGCTGACAGCAGCTCTCCCAAAGAGGTAGGAACAATCAAGGAATAAGCAATGACTCACACTATATGATTTATTGCTGGGCACTGTTCCCAAATGTGTTAATAAAGTTGCAGCCAAACAAATGCACATCCCTTAGGTCTTTGTTTCAGCATGGCCAAGATAATTGAGTATTATTTTCAAGTAAAACAAGGATGAGATTCTAGACAATATTCCTATCACAATTAATATTTATGTTTCGCCGGTCTCCTTCACAGCATTGCCAGCCCTTGAGTATTTAATAAAAAAAAAAAAAATACAAAACAAGAAAGAAGCAAGCATACATTCAAACACAGAAAGTCATAAGATTTTTAACAAACAAGTTCAAGCTGTTCTATTTGGTTTTTAGTTTATCTTCAGTAATTTCAGGTATAAAAGACAACAGACAGAAGCATTCCATAATCACCACCTTCAACTGAAGCAAGATGCCAATACAAAAGCAGCTAACTCTGTGTCAGGTAGCAAATGGCTTTGATAGTTCATGGCAAAGCTCTTCTTGGAGGTCTTCTGGAAACTGAGAAACAGAGGGAAGAGGAGAGAGGCCAAAAAATTGTTTGAATTGAAACATCTACTTGATTAGCAGCGAAGCTCTGGGGAAGTAGTGATCGAGCATAAAGAACTGTGACAGGTTTCTGTAAGCAGCCCGCTCAGGTTTCACATACCAGCTAGTGACAAAGAAACATATTTCCATGTAGCGTGATCGCTGTGCAAGCAGATGCTTCTTTTAGCTTTAATTAGCAATGGAAAGAGAAGCTACATTCACGCTTTGACTTCCGATATAGCTTTGAATCATGAGAGACACGATAGCTAAATATGAACTGCCTGGTGGCGTATGCATTTCACAGGGCAGTTCTGTGAGGGAAAAAAATGATGAAGCTGTTAGAAGGGCAAGGAAGTACAAAGGAATGATGCAGTTTGTGGAATATGCTTTCCCTGGTATTACCCACAGCTAGTTTCTGAATTGAGTCTGGAGATTCCTTTGTTTCAGAAACTAGATGAGCCGTGGGTTAGATGCACGGAATCACAATGTATTTCGAAGCTATATCCATGAGTAAAAACACCAGGAATATTTTTAAATGATAGCTGAGAATCAGCTATATCCATCGTTTCCAAAAGCCAGAGCCAGGCAAAGGGAGAGGGGAGGGCAGAAGATTGGAAACACACTGTAAAGTGCATAGTTTAAAAAAGAAAGCATTTTCCAGTATGAATTATGGTTCCCATGGATGAGTGGAAAATACATGTTACCATGAGTCAGTAGTCTGTCAAGAAACTGCAATGAAATCATGAAAATTGAAAATAACGTCTTCCAAAATTGTTCAAGACATTCATGATCGATCGGTTTATCTAATAGATTTTATTAAATGTAATGCTTTTATAGCCCACTAGCCACCCACAGGAACTCCCCCACCTCAACTTCCATTCAGTCTTACAGGAAGAGTTAGGTAGTGAATATAAAGGTACACCTTGCTACACACAGTCCAGTTCATCCATGCTTCTAGCACATGGACCTCAAAAATCATCATCTCTATCTCATTCTTTTTTAATTTCTATTTCTGTGCATGTTTTATAATGTATCTAATATTACTACAGTAGTACATGTATATAATTTATAAATAAATATACATACATTGGGGATGCATGCACAAATTTATCTGTGTTTTAAAGATAGGGGTGCATGATCAAAAAAAGTTTGGAGACCACTGTTCTAAACAACCTGATATGCAAGAAACAGTGTCTACTGGCTACCTGTGTTAACAAACATACCAGCATTAGGTTGTCCTTTTGAAGATAAAGTTAGAAGTTTTGAAAACCACTTAAATAAAAAGGAAGGACAGATAGATAGCTTGTTCATCACTGTCACTGTAGTAAAGCTGAGGAACCATAATTTTGGATGAGGACCTCATGCACACAATAAATAATATGTATAAATGCAGATAAAAAGATGGCCCCTGTTCCAAGGACCTTTAATGGAAACACAAAATTGTATGTTCTTTTGTATTTTCCTTGCTCCCTACTATTTAGTTCCAGAACTTGTTGACCAACTCATTTCACTGTAATTCTGGTTTTGTATACCTCATCTGTGATTTAGACAATGACTGCTGTGTTTTGTAAAACAACTTGTTTAAGAGTAATTGCATATAGCTTTCTTGCTTCATGCTAGTTCATTTTAATAAACTCAAATTTACTAGGCAATCTACAATCAAGGCAGAGGTTTCATTGACACCTTCCTAAAATCTAGCCTGCAGTTGATTTGTTATTAATCACCCTGGTAACCAGAACAGTTTGTATATGTTTAGGAAGCTCATGATACAAAATTAAATGTTTTAGATACTGCAGCAGCTTGGCATGGTAATTCCACATCTCTTTCCTCCAACACTGCAAATGTGAAAGCAGCAGTTTCTCTCCAAGTAAAACACCACGCAAGAACAAATTAAGTTTCCTAAGCGTGCCAATGAGTGTCTGCTGGTGTCCCTGGCACAGACTGCCAAAAGGTGGTAATAAAGTCAGAAATGTTTCAGGGGTAGGGGGTGGGGAGCATGGCTCTAGACACCAGACATGAATTTTGGTACATAGAAAGACAATTAAAACCCATCTGGAGAAATGGTTTCTTCCAGTTGTCACGACCCTCTGGTGCGCTTGGAACTATTCCAGAAGGCTACTAAAGGAACAAAGATCCCTTGAAGAACTGAGTGCGCAGTGTTAGAAAGGTAAAACACAGAGGTGTCCTAGAGGGCTCTATCTTTTACTCTTTCATGATGATCTGAAAGAGCTGGCTATAAAGGGCCTAAAATGTATAGTTGTGTTGTTACCCCTCACTACACCGATAAAGAGATTAAATAAGGCACTGGCAGTTTGCTTTCAAAAGAGGGTGAAAGAAGAACACAAGAAAGTGAATTAGAGATGAATAATGTTAACATGAAGGAGAAGAAATGAAAGAAGTGAGAAACTACACAGCAAAGGAAAGAGGATGAGGCAATTACACAGCACTTCAGCAAGACGACAGTTCTGCGTGCAGCCTGTGCAATCCCAGGGTGGTGTGAATTCCAAGCAGGAAAATTCTTATATCCACATAAATGGAATAGCCAAAATGGAAGGATAAAGATGGAAACAGCAGAAGTACCACACTCCAGTCTAAAAATATATACACTACTTATTTTCCAATCTGTCTTTGGGAAACTGCAAACAGCAATGCTTAGGTTTATTATTTTCTCTCTGAAACTCCTGAAAAGACAAAAAGGAATCCTATTAATAAAGTGTAATGAGCAGGCTCACAAACATTGCATTAAAATCCGCTGTGCTTTGGTTGCATCTAGATTTTAGTTTTGATGATCAGTTAGCACTTTATCGTAAGCTTCACACAATATATATATTATAAGAAGTCAAAACTGTAACATCTCTTTCTCAAATTAAGTCATTTGAATGTAGCAAACCCATTATTCAATTGAACATACAACAGAAGAAATTTACCTTGAAAATTTACCAATCTGAGAAGAGTTAATGGGGTTTTTTTTCTGCACAAACTAGCAGTCTCACTGCACAGCCAGATCTTACTGCAAAGCCAAAGACCTTAACATGATAAAAGCAAAAAGCATTAAGTGTATTAATGCCTGTTCAAAATGAATTTTCTTTGTGGTATAGCAATGCATTATCTAGCTTCTGTTCACACTTCTTTGATTAAAAAAACCAACAACCAACCCAACAAACCACTCGCTCTTCATAGCTTTAGAGGCCCAAAACCCTTTTCACAAAACAATTATGAAAAAAACCTTTTATATAGGGTTAGTTGATGCCTTTCCCCCTCCTTTTTTCAATGAGCTAAATATAATTAATGACTTCAAAATGGAATTAGTTCAACAGCATTTAGCTGAAAGCATTTATTTATATGAATCCAGTTATAAATCATAACTCAAAGGCATATTGTAAAGAAATTTACTTCACTGAAAATTCAAATAGTAGCCTTCTATAGAAAAGTGATATTAAAGCTTAAACATTAGCACAGTCAACATAAATTCTGATTTTAACAGGCTTGGATAAACATAAATTTTGGCTCAGCGAGTCTGCTTCGGCTGTCAATACTCTGAAACAGATACAAGCTCTAACAAACCTTTAATTCAAAAGCCCATTATTGTACCAACTGAAATAGAAAGACTCAAGTATCAAAGAGGAGTTCTTCCCCACTTTCATGGTATTACTTCTGTAAGACACCAATTGATCTACAGCCCTTGAAAGAAAACAACTCGCTTCCCTTTCCTGGATAAAAGTCAGCGCAGTTCTTTCATCCATCACAGTGTAACAGCAACAAAATACATCTTCGGCATCAACTTAAAACAAGGAAAAAAAAAAAACCCCTGCAAACCACAAAGCTATTACATGACATGTCAATTTACTTTGTCTGACAGATTCACTACAGAGAAAAAAATGTTTTCATTAAAAAAAACTAAATGAAGATTTGCTTAAAGTAGTCAGTAAGAAAGAAATGAAGAGAGAGAGAAGTGAGAATTTATACAGATTTACCTATTGCTAATGTCATTCTGAGGCGCTCTTCAGCCTCATAAAGAAAACACAGCTCACTTCCTGAATCCAGTAAGTGCAACGTTACCTCCACCTAAACACCAGAGTGCAAAGCCCCTCTTCCCAGCAAAGAAAAGCAGAGCTCTTCCACCAGCCTGGTGGTCGGGAGCTGCTGTTCTCCAGCAGCGCCCACAGAAGAAGGTGCGCCAGCCGGGCCTTACGCAGGGAACGAGCGGGTCAAGGCAAAGCCTGCCCAGCAGGAGAGGAAGCCCCAGCTCAGGTGGCCAGCTGCAAGCGGACAGTTTATTACGGGTCCAACTTCTGACAGATTTAAGCCCTTCACCAGCTTAGTATCAGATCACAAGGAAAGGACATGAAAGACATGACTGCGACCGTGACAGGCTGTTCAGGAGTCTGAGGAGCACTCAGTGACACGTCTGGTGCCCACTGCTTTGGGGTGGATTCCAGCCCACTTTGCTCCTTTTAACTCCTGCCACAAAGCCTGTTTCTGCCGGCTTTTGCCGAGGGCAGGGTGAAGTTTCACCAGTACATTCATAGCACATGGCTGCCTGGCACAGCCCCCTTCCGTATGACGGCAGGACATCTGTCCAGAGCATCAGACTGGATACTCACCTTCCAAACTGGAGATTATTTTTCCCATCTAGGACTATTTATGCAATGTCCTGAGATTTAATAAATTTCCAGACTAACTGTTGGTTGCTTAATAACTAATAACATCCACAACATTTAGCAGCATCTGATAAATTGTGTAACCAAATTAATGTACCATCTCTGACATTAAAACCAGTTATTGTTAATAAAAAAGCCTTAAAGTATTTAGGTGGGTTCTTTAATTCAACTGAATAATGTACCTGGAACTACTGTGATGGCATTAGCAGACAGGTAAACAAATACGTGCTTATTTTCATTCCTTCAGTGCTACAGGTATTTTCTCTTTAAGAATACGGTCCTTTGGCTTCTTCCTGTGTTCTTTTACTAGATGCTGTTTTCCCTGAAAAACACCACAGTATTTACACTCAACTTTTCGGGCGTGGGAAAACTTTTTATTCTTCCAGGCCATGCTAAATCCTCTTTGATTAGGTTGTTCAAATACCTGATCTCATCATGAAAAGATTATAATTTTGAGTAGTAGCACAGCTTCACCGAGAGACCTAATTTCCTTACTGGCCCATATTAAAGGAGGGAAGAGTTCTTCTGCAGTGTTATCAGAAAGGTATTGCACAGAAGCAGCTCAGCCTGCCTGCATTCAGTGACAGGAACTACTTGCACATTTGAAGCACACAAGCAACTCCGCTAATGTGAAGACAAATACAAACAGGATCTGCTACACTAACCTTACAGCCACTTGCAATGAAGCAAGCTAAAGGACAACTTCTATGAGATAGTCTTTGGGACAACAAACAAGTTTTGACAAGAAATGTAAGTCTAACAGATAGTAAGTTTGGGATAATTTCTCCCATTCTACTAACATGATCTATGAGCATTCCAACTGCTTGGGACACGACATTGTCTTCAAAAGGAAAAAATGAGTAGGTACTTAAACCTAAATTAATCTCAAGACTACTTTCTACTGACATTGTTTACAATGGGCTTAATTATTTACGGGAAGAAACCATCCCATTGTATATCTGCCTGAATTTTTGAAAAACAAGTAAAGGGAATAAAAATTAAAATCTTGTTTGTAAAGCATGGGATTAGCAGCAAGCAATCTGGGTTTTGTCTCCTTGGATAAATCTCTTAGATAGCTGGATCAAAGTAGTTCTTTGTGAAACAGGCTCTTTACTGAGATGTTTGGAGACTTGGAACATTTTCCAAAGTGATATAATTTTGGTATCCAGCTTAATACAACTTTGAAAGCATTTTCTGAAACTGGAATTAATTATAATTAAATTTAATTCTTCTCCCACATTATATTTGGTGATTACATTTGAAGTCATGCTATGTAATTTCAATTATTAAGGTGCTTTTACACTAGAAGTAGATAAGAGTCCTCAAAAACTGTAAAACTTCCCCCAATGAAAATATGCTTGGCTAACAAAAACTTACTCAAATTTAGAAATAATGCCTTAGCCAGTGCACCGCAGTGCTTCTCATGTGAGATACATAGCTTTATGCCAGCTTTGGACATGCTCCTAGAACTTCAACTTTAGGCTCCAAGGAGACAAGTTGGACATCTGTGCATGTTGCCCATTCAGAATATTCATTCGCATGTAAAGAGATCCCACCCACTGCTAATACAAAATTTGAACTTAGCATGCTTACCAAATCGCTAATAATGCGGCAACAATCCAAGAAAAGAAGTTAAGCTATACGACCCCATGTTATTTTTTGTTGGCACCTCCCTAAGAAATTTTTCAATTCAATTCAATTTGGGGGGCGGGGGGGGGGGGATATAGAAGGATTTAATTTTCGGGCTTTGATTTTATGAGTTGCTGGCAACTCTCCCTGTGCACGCGCGTACACACACTCTCTAAAATAACAAGCTATTAACTTGACAGTTCAGGTATTTTAAAGGTGGGAAAAACAGTCTCTAAAGAGTTAGTTTTGGTTTGGTTTTTTTTAATTCAAAAGTAAACTCTTTCAAAAGTTCCTTCAATTTAGCATATAAATTGAATTCATTTGATTAGTCTTTCTAAAATGTAAAGCTCTTGTCTCCTCCAAACACACTCTATGCCAGCTAGCAGGCCAGGACTTGACATACTCAAGTGAGGAAACCTCCACCTTCTTTTAACAGCACAGTACAAACACGTCTGCTGTTAATTTCTCACAGCAAGGTACACACAAAGCCATTATATTTACTTGAGAGCAATGGTCACTATTTACAACAAATTATTATAATTTTCTGAGAAAAGGCTTGATTTCAGTGTGTTGAGCATCCTCAACTCTCCCCAATGCCCTTGTACGCAGAAGTGAGCAATGCTGTTAGGAGGACCCACACATGTTGCAAGATCCACATAAAGCCACTTAGTCGGTAAAGCTCTTCAAATACAGCTCATTTCTCCCCATCAACAGGGCAAGGCAACAGATACAGAAATGGGCTTCCTTTAAAAAAGCTGTTATATTTTTCTCCAAACAGAAAAATATGAACCTATTTTCTCTGTAATGTCTTCCACAAACCGCCAAGAATTAACGTTTCTGAAATGCTGGAAGCTTGTGGTAATACCTCCTTCTTCCTCCTTGGCCACAGGGACCCATCACGGTACCCGTACTGTCCCAGGACGGAATTCTTTCTCCAGGTAACACTATGGCAGTGCGGTAGCAGCAAAGGATTTGATACAAGTTTTAAACATATTTCCAGAAGAATAATTCATTCATGTATCATCACGTCCGACTGATCCCTACACACACAACTACTGCATCTTCTTACAGTAACATTATAAAAGACCCTGACTCTACCAAAGAGATAATTACAGACTACTTGCTGACAAATCAGTGATCCATTTCGTATCTCAAGCAACAACTTAATTATGAGAATGAATGTGTTTAAAGCACAGTATTAACAAAAGGAACATTTTAACAACACTTAACCTGGCATTGTTTTAAAAGCATAAGAAAGTCTAAGTCTAGGGAACTATCAGAACATTAACTTGAAGGTAGTACAGAATATTGCAACCAGTAATATCAAAGGGGTTTACAGCTGTTTCATTGGCAAAGGAAAGTGCTAAGCACAAGCCTAAGCCTTCACAGTTCCCCCTGTCCTGGCCTTCTGGAGAGCTTTCTGTCCTTCCACCAAATGCAAATGCTGGTCTCTCCTGAGGTGCCCAAATTGTTATTTTCAAGCCTTGATGTCTTTACGCAATTCCCAGCAGTTCTTCTTAGCCTTTTACATTCTGACTTCTGTTTACTGATGCACTACTTCTCCAAGTGTAGTAGCACATTAATTAATTATACAGTAGTATGCCTAATCAGGTTTCCCTAGGGTTTTTAACAGAAACCCTTTGTATTTCTTAATGATTCCATGAAATTGTAACTATTTTTAGTTCTGCAATAAAAGAAGTAAGAGTCTGCTGACAATACTATCTCCATAAAAGGTGCAACTGGTATTAAAACCATTGATCCAAGCACACTTGAACTTTTGAGAATTCACATTTAGTCTGGATTTTATGATTAAAATTTTTATAGACCACATAAGCAGTCAGCACTTATCTATAAGAAATACAAATGAAGAAGAAAGACTGGAACTGAAGAACTGATGTGACCTACTTTACATTTTAATATTAAAACAAATACATTCAAATTAATAGCAAAGTCTCCACTGCCTTCAACACAATGCTACCACCAATTGGTCAACAGAAGTCCAACAATTTTCTGGAATCAGTTTCCCATGCCCTGCCTTGTTCTGAAAGAGGACATGTGCTTTAGATACCGAAGATTACTTTTCTTTAGTTCTACGGCAGACATCCACAAACTTTCTCATTAATTTAAGGGGGAATTCGGGATTTAAAAAAACCCCAAAACCAAACTACTAAAAGGCCAAATCAGCAAAAACACATCCAACTTGCACACTACAAAAGCTCAGAAAAAGCAGTAAAAAAATAAATCAGTTTGGTGGACTTTCACTGTGCCGGAGCTGGTCACATCTTTGGCCAAATTGTGTCTTGTTTTAAGAGGGGTCATAGCTAAAGATATAAGTAGACAGCTGCCTTACTATAAAAGTGTTATTCTCATAGAATCATAGAAGAGTTGATGTTGGAAAGCACCTCTGGAGATTGCTTGGTGCAGCCCCTGCTCAAAGCACAGTCAATTACAGCTCAGGGTTGTGTCCAGTCGAGGTTTGAGTATCTCCACGAATGGAGACTCTACAATTTCTTTGGGCAACATGATACAGTATTTGGCAACAGACATAATAATATATAAAAAGAATTAATCTAAAAGTAGACATTTAGCTTTCATTTATGCATTTTATGTACCTTTTGCCCATCCTCCCCTACGCAGGTCACGGCAGTGTTGCACACACACTTCCTATCCGTCACCCATGTTTATACATTTGAGTCACAGAAACAGGGCTGCTTGGCTTCACGTAAGCTCAGACTCTCTTACCTAGTATATTGGCAAGACTGGATTCTAAGGCACTACTTTTAATTTTTAATCTTACCTATTCCCCAAATCAGAAATGAAGATGTGCCAGAGATAATTTCCACATTATGAAAGCAGCGCTCTCTAGCATTCCACAGGGACCTGTCTGAAGGCTGAACTGTATCTCTATACAGTTCCTTTTGTCCTGTATTTGTTCTTTGATGTACAAATATGCCACAGACTAAGCGGGGATGTCTTTGATGTTGAACTTTTATACTTTATTGCAACTAGCGTGCTTACAAGAGCAGCTGCCAGTCATTTTCCCTTCTAAACATTCAAATTTCATGAGGCACTTGCTTTATGAGTCAGATTTCTTAGTAACTTGTTTTCAGAATTTCCACAAGAACTGTGCTACTCTTCTGGAATGATAACTTGATTAAAAACCAAGATCCAATCAGGTTTTTCAAGTATTACAAATTAATACAAGCATTAGCTAATATATCTGAATGTATTTAACATAAAGTATAATTACCTAGTCAAGTATGCATTTCCTCAGTTTCTTTTAAATAATTTGGGCTGGTGCCTGGACTCTAGCAGTGACCAGGAGCAGCTGCATTGCGAATAGTGTAAAGCCAAGGTAAGCATGTAGTGGTACCTCTCTGGCTCCTCTGCCAGCCTCCAGCAGTTTACAGTTCAGGGACTTCCAGAGCCAGAGGTAACCTCTGCAGTACAGTTTGCATAATGCAGAGTATATACATACAATTTCAGACTGACAATACCATGGCAGATTAAATTAAAAAGTTAGTTACTTCTGTGACAAAACACTAATCAACATTGGCAAGAATAACACGTTATAAAGTGCAAATTTACCACCAGTAGATGCTAGAGCTGCCAGTGTGAGACAATCAAAAGAGTTTCCATTCTGAAGCCCTTTTGCAAGGGCTTTTAAATCAATCCTAAGAGCAGAAATTCTTTGGAGTGAGATTTTGCCATTCAAAAGGTCTCTGCTTTATAGCATGACCTTTATGTCTGGCTACTTTTCCCTTCTGTAAGTATAAACACTGTGGTTGAGAGGGAAAACATCAGAAGAAAATTAGAATATTTTGGAACAGTGACAGCAAGGAGGGAACGTTTCCCCATACTGAGCTCTAGGTTTCCACAACAAAATCAGTACTGCTACTGATGCCCCTCTCCCAGCCAGCTAGTTTAAAGATACATCGTCAGCGTACCAGCCAGAGAAATGCACTACTTTGAACATTTGAATTTCAAGTTAAAATTTTAAAGTGAGGAAAACATATTATAGCTTAGTCCTTTCTACTGAGAGAGAAAAAAGAACCCAAAATGAAACAAATTTGTTACAGATACCGATTCTTCTTTTTCAAAAATATCGAGCAGCTCAGTAACAAAAAATGCGTGTTAAGAGCTAGATGTATGCAAAGGAGGGAGCACTCTAGTGCTAGCCATGCCAGGCAGCCAGGTGCTGCACTCCACCTTTCTGGCTGGGAATTGCTAAGCTATTCCCAGAGATACCAGAAGATTTTTAGGAAATCTGGTTAAATAGACCCAGCCGTAGCAATACTAGAAACATCACATTTTCAGGGCCTTTTCAGGTCCAGGCAAAAGTTGGTTCTCAGCGCTCACTCAGATTCTATCATGTGCAGTAAAATAACCCACAAAGAAAAATGCAAGGGCGAAATATTGCTCGTGTTACTGAGAGGTTTCACATAGAGCTTCAATCAAAGCATCCCATGCAGGAGACTTGATCCTCCTTGAAGAGAACAATAGGAAAATCAATTCCTTTATTTAGCTCACTCCGCTGGCCCTACTCCAGCCCCTACACCTTTGCTCCAGCCCAGTGCCTTTCCACACTGCTGGCTGCCACAAGTGCTGCCAACCACTGCTGCTCTTCCTGCTATCACTGGGGAGCATCTGGGGAGGGAGGAATGCTCCGGGCCTGTTTTCCTCAGCCATTTAGAAGGCGCCTATGTATATGAGGTTTCTCAAATGAAACATCTCTGGCTCTTTAATTAACCTGTCTGGTTTTTTTATTATCTGTTGATACAAGAATCTATCCAGCAGTTACAAACATCTTTATGTACTCATATTTTAAGCAAATACTTCTTTTAATTCAGCAACGCACCCATGGTCCAAGAAAAACTCTACCCAAAGCTTAACACGATGCATCTCTGTCAATCCAACAATTGCAGGGAGCGTCCTTTTGAAGGAAAACCAATGCTGAGCATAAGCTCAGCTACTCCAGATGATCACTAATGATCTGCCCCTCTCTGCGTGGCAGAGCATGACCCTGCAGCAATAGTTGCAAACACACCTCCAAAACCCAAATGCTCCAGCCTGATGTATGAGACCTACTACCAAATGGTAGTTTCACTTACATTTATATTCTCCAAAATTGGTTAGTAATATCAGACCCAGCAAGCAAACATTTCTACAGTAAACTAGGAGCAGCTAGTCCCAAGGAGGGGAAAAACAAGTGGCAATCTACAACAAGCAGTTTTCTGCAGTGCAGAAGATGGGTTTATTAATTCCCAAATTGAGCTTCAAGTAATCTCTATAAATTTCCCAGAAAATGCACGTTTTCCCACAATAACTACTCTGCCAAATCAAACACAAAGATGAGCAAATTAATTTAGCTGAATGCAAAAATGCACCCATTATGACTAACATTACAGTTGATACAGGAAGAGAGCAGCTACTGCTGTTCCTGTCAAGTAGTAGAGCAATTTATACCGTTCAAATGTAAGTCAGAATTAAAGCATGCAAATGCCTATGTACAGAAAGGAAGCTCTAAATGTTCTGACGACCAGGGATCACTTTTTATCAGCTTTCTACACTCTACCTAGACTAAAGTCTTCAGGCAAAGAACACCTGGGGCTTAGAGAGAATTTAACCTTCTTTTGGGGTGAGAATATAAATGACACTTCCAATCATGTCCCATTAGGCACAAGGCCAAGTAGAGGAGGCTGGACAAGAGAGTGCTTCTCTCCTCAGAATTAAGAGTCAGGTAAACATCAGCTCACGTAAGTTTTAGGCATGCTTAACCCATGGCACAGTATCGACTCTTAAGACCTCTGGCAGTCTCACAAGAGGTGTGAATTAAGTGCCACATGCAATGAGAACTTGATTTCTAATCAGATCGTGTAAATTGGACTAGGTCTTAAACAACAAATGATACTTGGATGAAGGGAGAAAATTGCCCAACTTACCTGGTGTTTTGGAGAAAGAGGTAGAAATTCAGTACCACAAACACGTGCCTGAGCACAGCCTTGTCCCCTTTCAAGCTGTGGTGGTGACTGAAAACCTGAGGCTCTGCATGCAATCCTATTCCCACTGCTCTGATTCAACTGTTCTAAAATTACTATTTAAAACTAAGACAATTCTGTCCAAAATAAAAGTCATCTGAAACAAACACAGCTTTCAACTGCATTTCATGTGCATGCCACCCAGCCTATTTTAAGATTATTGAACTAAAGCAGTTCAAAATACCTCCCTACCTCACTTGTATAACTTGGTATACAGAAAACCTCAGTGTCCCAGATGCCTCCCCCTTTGTCTCTGGGGCAGAGAGGTCGATGCACCAGCAGAACCAAATACATCAGCTCTTGGTATCCGCGAGGGTCGGAAGCAGATGCCACGGCCATACTGCACCCTTCCCCAGGTTTCAGCTTCACGCAGTTGAAGTAACAGCAAGAATAAGGAAGTCTTTAGGACTTCAGGAATACTAAGCAGCACGTTGCAGAAGACAGCACGTGCCGATGGTGACGGGCCCTTTTCCTTATTTTTAGTTGACAGTGCAGAGAGTATTCTCAACATACCAGGTGTGAGCAGAGGTGGCAGGAGGGCCAAGCGGGCCCCACCGGGCCAGGTGCCCGCAGTGCCTCAGACCAGCACTACCTAGAGCCAGTGAAAAGCAATCCTGGCATGCAGGAACACGGCCCAGGGTACTCTGTCAACCAGACAAAACTCCAGTTTGTGGTCACTTCAGTTTGAATGAACACTCTGACAAAGCCTTTGTCACAGTGCATCTGTCTATGTAAAGATTTAATGTCGCTTCTCCGCCCCCTCGTTTGAGAATGATCAACTTCTTCTACAGTGCATAAATAAAGAGTCACGCAGTTGGTTTTATGAAGCACCTTGTCCCGGGATTCAATGGCAATAAATAGCACAGTATTTCAAAGAACACAAACATTACACAATAATTACATGGCTGATACCCTATAAGTATGCTGACTATTCTATTTGCATTGTTCAGAAGTGAAGAGGTTAGACTTATTTACATCCAAGTAGCTTTAATTAAGCTTTGAGATAAATGCTCTTAAAATGAAAGCTGGGATGATTATACCTCTCTGGACACTGATTTTAGCCCAGATGGCTATGTACATAGATGACAAAAGGCCCAAAGCACAAACAGAAGAGCCACAAGCTATGGGTCCTGCATCACTCTCCACCACATAGGAAAGAAAACAAAAAATGCAGTGAAATTGTGACCTTACTGAAGTCAACTGCTTAAGTGCAGTGGAACCAGGCTGTACCTTAAAGGGCAGCAGCAGTGGGTGCTGCTGACCACTGCAGGTTCACGTTAAGATGAACTGCACCCAGCTGCATGCACTAACAGCAGCGAATAAATGGGCTGTGTTTGATGGTGAGGGTAGCAGGCTACCCCTTCGCCCCCAACAGTGCTGTGGAACCCCCAGACTTCTTTGGGGAGACTCTTGCACTTGTGACAGCATTAAATGTCAGAGATTCACATTAGGCTGCATCCAAAGAGCACAAGGAGCATTAGCCATCTCAGAGACTGCAACTGCACAGCTAATAACAGCTTCGGCTTTTGTGCTTCTGAGCGGACAGTACACGTGCACAAAATGAGTGACGGTAGGACGCGAGACAGATGCCCGAACGTTCACAATGCTGGACTCAGATTTTCCTGGATATCCATTTGCTCCCATCAGCAAAAAAAACATCACCCTCCCCTGACACCAAAAAGGAAAAGGGAAGCAAACACTAATTTAATGACACCTTTTCCACAAAAACGGGAATCTGTGTGCCAACCTGTGCAGGCAGACAATCTCAGTGTAGAGTGCTGGTACCGCAAGGGGGTCTCTCCAGCGCAGTGACTTTTCCAAGTCTGCCAGCAAGCTCCCTACTGCAGCTAACCCCCACTCTGAAGAGGGGAACAGCACGACACCCCGTGAGTCACTGCCGCCCTGAGTCACTCCCTGGTGTTCTCAACATAAGGTGCAGGCAACTGGGAAGCAGCCTGAAACTGCACCAAGCTTGCCAACCTATATTTTGCAGAACTTCTTAGCCTAAATACCTCTAGCAAGAAAAGTGAAAAAAACCTGGGCAAACTAAAGACTTTGTTAACCACAGGCAAGGCTCCCTTTAAAGTAGTATGAAGCATAAGAAGAAAGCCCATCTGCCACATCTCCTAACAAGGCTTTCTGCTTCAACTTTTCAGTCTGTGATTTTTTTTTTTTAAAAATCCAACAAGCAGAGAGGTCTGCACTGTATAGAGTCACCTTTTTCTCATAACATAGCTATTCTTGGAGGACAGAATCCTCCCCTCCCCTGTTCATGTTTATTGCAAAAAAGAGAAAAAAATGATCTTCAAAAAGGAATGAGATGTTTAGAAGACAGTTTCTCCACTATTACTTATGTGCATATCCCTTAGATATCAGTCCTCAAGGAAAAGACAAATCACAAAAGGAGAAAACTACTGCTTGCTTGATCTCAAGAGTTATCAGCTGTAATCGCAAATTAGACCTCAGAGATAAATACAAGAAAGGTGAACATTATTTTTTCTCTCATTGCAAATAAAAAAAATTCCAGAATAACATTCTAAAATATATCAAGCCTGACTATAGTAACTAATTCTTCTCACACGCAGTTATTTTGCACACTACAAAAACTTATCTCATGGGAATGCAAACAAACAAACAAAAAAAGAACATGCTGCATCTCAATGTCCTCCAATACTAGATAGAGAATTGCAAAGTCAAACAAAGTTGCATGTATCTACTCGGGAGAGACACAAAGATTTGACACTTTTGATTTAGTATGTATAGTTTAGAAACAAATATACCAATTTAAAATTATGGTGCGTAGTGAAGATGAAATACTAACAACCCTGCCAGTAATCAGTACACAACAGTGATCATTTCTATACTGTACTGTAGGCAAGAAAAGCAAGAAAGAAGATTTAAAACCCCTTACGGTTAAAATTGAGTGGTACATCATCCTACAAAAAAAGAAACCCAAACATGCAAGGCTCTGTATAATGGGGAATGAGTAAAGAAATCAGTCTTTTTCATAGACATTGGGGAAGTACTCAATATAAAGAGGACTCAGTTCTTGACCGAGGTCTCCAGACACTACTCCCCGAACTAATAAATGCCAATACAAGCATTCACTTCCCCAGTGCAGAGCCAAGCTGCAAAGCTGCAGGCTGTCACCCCGCACCACATGCTGAACCAGCTGCCATCTCCCCCCCCATATGAGCTCACTGGGTAAAATGTGACAACATTTCATATTTGTGCACAGCCCACACCCCAAACGCCAGCGATGCTTAACTACCCACCTCTACAGACTCATCACTTCAGGGATTTTTTTTTTTTTTTTAAAGGGTATAGAATTCTTTGCTTGGAATCCACAGACCACTTCAGCTTTGCCCCAATTATTCAGAATTATCCTAGAAGAATTATTTTTAAGATTGTACTGCCAGCCAGTTGGAACAGGCTCACCATTTCAGCTAGGCAAGAGCTGTACGTAAGTTTAGAGTTTGATCTATCGAGATGTTCAGCACCCACAGTCTTCTCTGACTTAAACAGGATGTACAGATTCTCCATACTTTAAAGGAGCGTCCCCAACTAAGACTTGTACAGAGCATGCAACTGCCTTTGATTATCACAGAGCGAGACATAAAGACAGATTTCCTCTTCTTTTACTTGCAAATCTTGAGTCTTTCAAAGGGAGACTGAAAAGTACATTTCAGCAATAAACCTCAAACCAATCTCATCCTGCAAATGCGATGCAACAAACATCATGGGTACAAGTAAGTCATTGAGATCAGCCATATGAAATTAAAGCAGCAAGAAAACAGTCTCTCAGCTAGCAATTCCAAAGGCCAGATTCTGTTAATATTTAGTCAACAGAAGTTCTGTACCAGGGGTATTTGCTAAATTGGATTTAACTTTCAACAGTACCACAGTGAAGGCAAATTTAAACATACTCCAATTTGTAAACCAACTTTTTTTCAACCGATGGCAAGATATTTTTCCACAGGCAGTTGTTTACTGGTGAAAAACACAGAGTAATTACCAATGTGCTGGCAGGTTGGTGCCAAGATACATGACAAAAAACACGTCAAAAGGTCAGGCTTGACAGACTCAGAAAAGCTCACCCGCAGTAAGCAGTACTGCATAAATCCCCAGATGGACGGCCTCCGAGCAACCTGGCTCTGCCGAGCCCGGAGCGTGGAGGTTGCTGCAAGTAAAGCACTCTCCCTTCAGCGCTACAGCCAGGCATTAAGGGAAATCCTGCTTATCTGCCCAACCGCAGCTTGGGTAGTCAGAAAAAATACAGTAAGATCCAAAAATCACGTGCACAAATAAGGAAACCAACAGAGTCTATTTCCTTAAATAGGTATTTTTAAATGACTGAATTTTCATTCAGAGACAGTGTCAGTCAGAAAACAGGTTATACTTCCAACAATCCAAGCACAGACCCCCAAAGTGAAACAGTTTTCCTTACAACCAAGTAACAACTGATTCTGCTCATCTGGTCTCTCCTCTGCAAAACAGCAACAAATTCAACTTTGGCGATGTCCACACAGCAAAAGTCAGGACTAGTAGCTCAAATTCTACCTTAACAGTAAATACACCCAGGTAGAAAAAGCTTAGAAAATTTACATCTACTTTCACACCAATCTCTATTTAGAGATGTTCACATGAAGGATAGTGAAACTATTGCTAGGTTCATTTTCAAACTTTATAAACTCACCAGTAGACCAAACCCTTCTTTCTGGGCCTGATGATAGTGCAAGTCAAGTACTTCAGCTCTCACCAAAACCTGGCCTGATTCACCCCTGTCTCTCTACAAAGTAGGTACCAAAAAATGGTAGAATACCACGCTTTTGCATCTAGCTCCCTCTGTCTTGGGCTCACCTCCAGTTATGTACTGACCGGACAACTGAATCCATGTTTCTACTCCAGCGCAGAGCATTTGTTCACCAATTCACAGCACTTAGTACTATTCTCCTTGAAGTCAGCCTTGAAGCTTCTGCCAGCGAAGACTCTCACAGGAATAAGATCTGTACCAATGAACATGCGGGCGAAATTATCCCGTTTCTTTGCAAACTTTTACTGGTAACCACATGAAGTTGCACTCTCCCTTAAAGCTATCAGTCAGTTAACTGGCCTGCATATATTATAAACTAAGAATGCAAGGCTTCCTGAATCCTCTACACAGACTCACAATAGTTGATAAATAATTTTTAAAAGCCCACCAATCTACAGAATAATTACCGCTGCCTATTTTCTTAGAAACAGATAGAAAAAAACCTCTTTCCTCTCTGCTTGAACCCAGAAAGTTACATTTCTTACCATACAGCCTGTTTTGGTGACATGTCTGGCCTCTTCATTGGACTAGTCTGTTTTCCAGCTCTTTAAGCGTACTAGCACAGCTATCAATGTGCTGACAGCTGGCCAAAATCTTTACTTATTCAAACCTGTATATAGTCTGGAAGTCTGAGGACTTCTCAAAATGAAAGAAAGCACATTTGCCAGAACATTATGTTGCATGAAAAATACGACTACTCGCAAATTAATTTTACATGGTATCAATTCGGGCTACCTGAACAGCAATAGGAAAGAAATGAATACTCGTTCTTTTTCACTTAAAAAAAAAAAATCCAATACAGAAATCTGTAACAACCCATATTCTCCTGCAGACCATAATTTTCTGCACTTTAACTTCAGAACTGTAAAAGATCAGAAGCGCCAAAAGATGCCATTACAGCACCGAGAATAAACAAAATATTCAATTCATCTACATGTTTTACATTTTTCCCTCGTACCTTTGAGCTTATATAAAAATGCATTCCCTATGCTACTGGTCTACTTCTATCAAATCACAAAACTGGATTGTGAATCTATTATTTCATGGCAGTCAGAGGTCACTTTAAGACAAACGACAACACATTTCCTCCAGCTGAACCCTGTCCAGCAAATTAGAGAAAGGACAAGAAACCAAGAAAGTTTTTCAATGCACTAGAAAACTAAATAGTATGAAACATGAATGAAACATACCATAGAAGTATTCTGTAAACAGACCCAAGTATTTTCATAATAAAGCCATTAGGAATTACACTTTAAAACCCAAAAGCTCGGCTCTGCCAAGATTTTACATCAGTGTGGAAATTGGTTTAAATGAAACTCCCAAGAGAGTCAAAAAATATTCCAAAATTGAGTTGCTGAAAATCATCTGCCTGCTCTTTTACAACATACCTTAAGTCTCTGTCCAGAAGCATACAATGCAATTACAACCTCTAAATTTTTTAAATTGGTGTACTTTCCTGCTTTTCTTTCTTTTTTTTTTTAAATTTGTTTATTTGATTTCACAGTTCTAACAGGCTTATAAGGGATATGCTGAAAAACTCTTATCAGAATATGTAGAATTCTAAGGGACTGCTAAAATATCCATGTAGTTTGCACTTAAAAAAATGCATTTCCTTTTGTTACAGACACAAGTATTTGAGTCAACTCAATTACATTTTCTTGCCAAATACATTCAGCATGGCTAATGATTAATAAATATAGTGCTTTTCTTTTAATTCACATAGGCTTCTCTCCAAGAAGAAAAGGAAGCCTAGTAATTGAAAATTACTGTGCCTCAAACACTGCGCTATTATTGGTGCGCATTACCTACTGCTCTTGCAAAGTGGGGAAAAAAAGGAAACAGTCTCTAGCTCAAGCAGGATTCAGTCTTCTTTTTCCAAGTAATACTTTTTTTAAAAAAGAGAAACTTTACCTACAAAGTCCATGAAAATATTTTAAAGGTTATAGATTCAGTATTTTAATAGGGACGTTAAACTGAGACGTCAACAGCGATACTCTTTAGATTACTACAAAAGAATATCGTATTTGAAGAAGATGGTTACTGGGTTTAGATTTTTTTTTTTTAAAGCAACAACTATGACTTTAAAAACGTCGCAATGCAAAGTTCTATTGTGGACGTCATTTTACCAGGAAACGGGGCAGACTGAAAACATACCTCTAAACTTTTGATTTCCCATCAAAAACTTCGTTTGACTCTCCTCAGCCTGACATTGCCCCTCACTAAGGACTCGGATCGGCAAGCAGAGAAAACTTCAGGTTTAAAAGAAAATAAATCACTAAGTAGCTCTTATTTTTCCTTTTATTCCAAAGCCTTTTAAACATGAGCAGCCACCTCTTAGGATGGCATTTCAGCCCCATCAGCTACCTACAGGATGCTGCTGCGCGTTCTTTTCCCCTTTACTAGAGCGGATTTTACAGTACGTATTTTCTCCGAGGGTTTGCAGAAGGATCAGGCAGCTCGTCTCCGCTTCATGCGACTCCAACCACGTTAATCGTAACCTCTCCCGCCGAAAAGCCGTGCTAGCATAGCAGATAAGCTCTCTCTTACCCTCCAACTCGTACGCGACCGTGTAAAGCGCAGCGGCTCCGCGGGGTTACCGCTCCGCTCCTCTCCGCTCCCTACGCGGCGCGGCCGCCTGCACCCATACACCGCGGCAGAGCGGCAGCGGCAGTCCCGGGCGCTGCCCGGCGCTCACGGGAAGGACTGAGCCGCCCCGTCCCTCCAAGAGCTCCTAAAAACCTCCCCCTGCTCCGCTGGGGAGGGGGGCGGCCGGCCGGCTCCCCGCACCGGCGGCGGTTCGCGGGGCAAGGCACCGGCGGCGGCGCCACCCCCCGGCCCGGGGCTCCCGCAGGCCGCCCGGGGCCGCCCCGCATCAGCGGGAGGCCGAGCGCTGGCACCGGCCCACGGAAAAGGGAGGCCACGGAGAACTCTTAACTCCAGCCGGCCCCGCCGCTCCCGGGCCGGGCTTCGCCACGGCACGGCGCGGCGCGGCGGCTCCCGCGGGCTGCGCCTACCTTTCATCGCGGCGAGCACAAAACACATCATTTGTCAGGGGCGAAGCGGCGGGGAGCGGAGCGCGACGGGCAGGGAGGCGGGGAGGGGAGGCGGGACGGGTCGGGCCGGGCCGGGCCGGGCCGGGCCCTCGGCGTGAACCACCACCACCACCACCGCCGCCGCCTCAGCAGCAGCAGCCTCCGCCGCCGCCTGCCAGCGGAGAGCCGCGCCGCGCCGCCATCCCCCGGCCCATATGAGGCTCCATGTGACCCGCTGACATCAAGCCAGCCCCGGCCCCCCGCCTTGTTTACACCGCTCGCTCCGTCCCCTCCCCTGCCGGCGCCGAGGGGCGGCGCGGGCGGCCGGTCACGGGGCGAGCCCGGCCCGGCAGCACCGCCCCCGCCGCCGCCGCGGGGCTCCGGCAGCTGCCGCCCCGCCGCCCTCCTGCCCCCTCCCCCCCCCCGGCCCCGGGGCCTTTCGCTCCGCGGGAGGGGAGCGCCGCGCCCGCCGCGCCCGCAGGCAGCGGGGAAGGGAGCGGGGGGTGTGTGTGTGGGGGGGTGCCGCCGCGGCCCCGGGCAGGCGGGCAGGCGCGGCAGGTGCCGCGGAGCGCCCCGGCTGCGGCCCGCGGGGGCTCGCCGGGCCCGTCGGCGGGGGAACGGCCCCGCAACGCGCCCCGCGGCGGCTCTGGGCGGCCGCTTAGGAAGCTGAACGCGGCGCGGTGAGTCGGGTTGGGTTGGCGGAATTAGCGAAGAACGGAAGAGAGGGGCTGGGCGGGGGCGTCAGTCCCGGCAGCCGCACGCCGAACTGCGCGGGCGGTCACGACCGGCGCTGCTGAAATAGCCGATAGCACCATCAGCGCGCTGCCCGTTTTGGCCCGGTCCTCTGGCGAAGTTCGCCTTCCCCCCTCCGCCCCTCTCCGAAGGACCTATAAGTGCTGTTTTAACTAAAAAATAACCGTATTGAAGCTACATCTTGGCATAACACAACTACACACTTGATAGTCGACTTGATGATCAAGCCGAACAGCATTTGCATTTTAAATCTGTCTGGCGATGGGTTCATATTCTCTCAGGATCTGCTTGGAACAGACAAAGCATTATACCACTGCTGGAGTTACTTTCATATACTCCATAGCATCAGCTGTCACCGTACCGTCAGTTTGCGAGATTAAGTTTTGCATCATTGATACACAGACATCCACACTACAAGAGGGATAGCACAAGACTGAAGACAGAAAAAAAGCCAACCTATGAAAAAGAAAGCCCCCACCACCTTAGTGAAAATTGCATTAACAAAACCAATATTTTTTCCAAGTCCTGCCTTAGCCACTAGAAGAGAGTGTCACAAAACATAAAACTGCAGAAAAGCGTTGATCCGTTACAAGGTACTTAACAGGGGACAGAATAACAGAATATAACATTTCATAATAATTTAACCAGAAGCATAAGCATTTAATGAAATTAAGACAAGGGAAAATAGATAAACAGAAGCCAGAGGAAGCATCTTAATATTTGAAGCAAAGCCCTGTATTTAGAAAGAGCCTTTATGAGATGAGGACACCGAAACAATCTGTTATTAAATGGTCCCTAATGGCTAATTCTTACCTATTTCTTTAATGAGTTCTTCATACAGTACAATATTATTTAAACACGATTAGAAGCTATCCAGGTATACGTACCATTAATCAGTCTAGTCATTCAAGTCCCATTAATGCTAAATATGGTTTTAAATCTTCCTTATTTAAAAAAATTCCATGAGCTAATCTGGTGCAGTAGGGTAAATTTAGCAGGTATCTTTGGCATAAAGTTTTTGATCTGGGTTTGTCATCCTTACTTACATTAAGCCATTCCTACGAATAGCACTACATATACAGTGAGATACCGCTCAGAAAAGTTACAGTGGCAGATCCGTCCCAGATGGGTTTGTGTTCATGGAGTTTTATCCGCAGCACATGTTTTAAAGTTGCGACGTACCGAACAGAAACCTTCCAGGACATCCTGGACTGAATCAGATACCACTAACGGCGCTGTTCAGAGCTCTTCAGAACCCGGAAAATGGTGCTTTTACACGTGGGCCAGCTCCTGCTGCTGCTGTGGAATTTAGATGCAGTCAGAAGACTTGCAGCATGCACAAGAGAATGATGTCTTAATATATTGTAATGCAGAGTTAGATCGTTGTAAACATTTCACTCTGACACAGCAAGTAATGGCAGACCTACGGCTTGAAAAATGTCACAGTCCATTAGCGCCAGTTGTCTTGTCAGACATTTAACCTTAAGGTACACAGCATTACATTATTACTGATCTGTATTTGTTTCCAGTCCAACTGAAATGCAACTGATAATCTGGAATGACATCCGATGTGCTAAACGGCTTCAATAATAAGCAGCCGACACAGATTTTGCATTCTTACAAATACCTTACAACAGTTACTTCACAAAATTATAGAAGATTGGTCATCAGATATTTTAAGTGAGAAAAGCATACTTAAGATAGTCTATTATTTACTATCAATATCCCATCTAAGCCACCTGCTAACTGACTTCTGGGTGCATAAACACATCCATTCGCGCTTTAGTTTTCTGTCTTGGTTTGACATCATTATGAAAATTCAAGTCAAAATCTGTTTCCTCCCAATTTACCAAACTACTGCAATACTGAAAGTCTCGCTCAAGTTCAGACACCGTATCAATGACAATGCAAAGACAACGCGCCAGTCAAATAATACTTAGCTCAGTATTACAGTTTACTCGACACGCAATTGCTCTCACTGGCTTGTACAGCAGGGTTTCATTTGACTTCCAGGAATGCTTCCTATTTTCCAGAAGCTTGTACTCTATTGTGCTTGTTACTTAAGCATTTGATAAATACCTGTAAAACACTGGAAGACCGCATACTCTTCACAGGAATGAGAAACTACACGCGTCAGGTTACACACAATTCTTCCCTCAATTTCTGCATCCAAAGACCTCCTGAAGGTGTCCAATCTACATATTAACGCTTCAGGCTAATTAGGGGCCTGCAAAATATACCCTGACTGTGGAGTGCGTTCATCCTTTGAATCACCTTGTCTTCAGAAAAGACAGCAGTTGGCCCCGGGGGGATGGCTGGGCCTGCTACTCAACGTCCAAGCCACCACTGCTCCCCTTGCGGGGAGCACGCACGTCTCCCGTTTACGTACGTGCCCCCCAAACGGAGGTGCTTCCAGAACCGTACGGCAGCTTCTCTGCAGCTCCGGCACGCGGGCGTTTTCGCGCAGCGGGAATTTGCGCTTCGGACTCGGCGCCGGCGGGGACCGGGCTGCCCGTCCCTCGCGTGGGGCCGGCCTGCCGCCGTCAGGGTGCAGCGCCCGGGGCCGGGGCCGAGCCCGAGCCCCAGCCCGAGGCCGCCGCAGCGGCCGGTCCTTGGCGCGGCCCCGCGGGAGGGGCGGCGTGCTCCTCCTTGTGGTAAACCACTCACGAAACAGCTACCGCTGCGGGGCGGGGGGCCGGGAGGATGCGAGACGCGCTCCGGCCCTTTCGCAAGAGATAAAACCCAGGCAAGGCGGTTGCGCTCTCACCTGCCTCGGACGCCCCAGGCCCGAGGCCCGGCACGACTGAGGGAAGCCGTGAGCTCTAAGGGTCTTCTACGGTCTGAACTTAGTTCTAACCACGCGCAAACATCCGGGGACTATAAACGTCAGATGGCGAGTTCAAAAATGTTAACGTATTGTGTAACCTTATCAGGTATAACATGTTTTGTGTCGTATCGATATAAAAGGTGTTCAACTTGTTCGCCTAACCGCAAGCCTCCACAACAATCAGAGGGAAACAACTGTTTCTAGCAACCTTTTCAACCTCTGCTAGGCAAAAAAAAAAAAAAAAAAAAAAAAAAAAAGTGTGAAGTTGCTAACAGAGAAAGGGAAAACACCTATGATGGCTATTAGCCCTAGTAATCGGGGAACCGGTATTTAACTGAGTGTTCTACGCCCAGAAGAGAAAATACTGAAAAGCTTTCCCCTACCACCTCTTTTTAAAACTACTGAGCAAAGTAATACATTCAGCTTCCAAGATGAACCAACAACGACTCCCAACTACTTGTTCAAAGACATCCCCAAACAGAAGTAGTTTAAATGCAAATAATTAAAGGAGGATGTTTATGTTGTCTAACTTGGAACATGAGTGGAGAGCATTTCTGCAGACTGTTGGATCATGTTTTGCATTCATGCCTAAGTGAAGCTGTGTGGTTAGGCTTAATTCAGGGAGAATTTTGAGACCTCCTTATCACTAAAGTTTAAGATTTGAATAATAAATACAGTATGTAACCACCACATTCCCTCCCTATATAGCATAGAGGAAAAAAGGCTCTTGACAGAAGAAAATTTCTCATGTAGTAACTCCCTGTCTGAAGGAGGTATAACCACACAGGGTTGTTATGAAGCTGAAGTTGTCAAACCACTATGAGATACACAGCATTCACCCACTGCTCTATCACTGTCACATACACAACTGCATACAAATCCTCTTGCAGGGAAACGACTGCATGCTGCATTCTCCCATGGAGATGAAAACTTTACTTACTGGAAGAGAAATACAACATAAAAACTTTTCAATAAGTCACCCAGAACCTCCATATTTTCAGTTTTAGCAGAGACAGCTTCTTCACTTTGTTAAAACGACCTAGAGCTAAGTTTTCCACATGTTTTTGCTTAAAAAAAAAAAAAAGGGCCTAGACTGTCAGCATAAATTTACATAATCATGCATATTTTTAATTATTTCTCTGAAGTTTTCATATGCTTTTAATGAAAGAAGTTCTTTAAAATGTTTAGGAAATCTTGTATTGATTCAAATAGGTAGCAGTAACATTTAGAAAGGTTCAAGTATTTTTCAGTACTTCAGACACCTATAGAAAATGCGATTCTTACCAACATTTAAATAGCTCCTCTGAGGAGTTAAGCCCTGCCCAGAGGAGGTGACAGCAGCTGCCTGGTAAATGGGAAAAAAGCAGGTGATCCTGAAAGCAAAGCCTTTCTCCAGTTGCAACCCAATCATACGTCCTAATGTCAGGTGAAGTGTTCAGGTCCCAGTTCATACTAGGGATGCAGTTCTAGATGCAACAAGAGTTTAAAACACACAAGTTCCAAGCATCGGGAAGCTGCGCTGTTGCCCTTTTGGCTTCTTAGACAACAATAATCATGTATGAAACCACGCCGGTGCAGCAGTCTCAACAGCCTTGTTTACCAAATACATCCCACACAAAGTGTAGGAAAACTGCAGCTCTAAATAATCTCTAAAACACAAATCACAATTCTGTCCACCCTACTGATAATCACTTTTAAGGGGTTTCTAATTGGTGTATGCCACACCCACAAAAAGAAAATTATTGTTCCTTAACACATTTCCCCCTCTAGATTTAGTGGTATTTTAATCTTCATTTATTTCTAGCCCTCCAAGTAGCACACTGTCGAAGATGAATCTAACTGAGGTTGTCCTCATTAAGTTGCCTCTTTTTCATCTATTTAAAACTGCTGCTATGCTGACCCTGCAATCATACCATTTTGCTTCAGACAAAATACCTTCCTAAATTCTTGCTGAGGAGGTGTGCTTTTGTGCAGCAAGGGCCTGCAACTATATGTCTTAATCAAGCCGTTTTATAAAGTACCCCACAACTTCCAATTAAGTACATTGCTATCTGCAACTGTTGAAGAGGTTGCTGTGCTTTGCCAAACAGCTGCTACAGTTCTGCACCTGGTGAAATGAAGTATGAGTTGACAATATGTTTTGGGGTTCATCTGGATAAAAGGTAAGTCCAAAGTCATTATTATCAGCTAGGTATGCTGTTGGCAGTAAAAGATTTTAAAGATCTAGTCAACTAGATTGTCACCCAGTTTCCTCTGACCTTGAAACCCCTTGAAAGGATATCATATTTGCTGCTTTTCAAAATGTAAGGTAGCAGCAGTATACTTCGGAGTTAAAGCGATTAGAAAGATGAGATTATGGCCAATTAATCATCTGCCACCAACTACAAGTGGGTCCATGAAAAGATTACAAGGTTATCAAGAAATAGATCAAACTGGACTTAGTAGCATCCCTCTTTTCTCTACACCTAAAATGGGGTTATGAAGTGACTGGTATTGGATTGCTGGTCATGCTGCCACTGCTGAGTCCCTGTATGATCTTGGAGAGATTCTTGTCTATACCATTTTGAAGTTGTCTTAGATCACATTATCAAATCTTCTACAACGTCCTAACATTAAGGCTGCCAAAAAGCAGAAATTCTTTGAAAGCTGCTAGAGCTCTCTTTCTCATGCATAATCTTACCTGGCTATTTTTGGCCAATGTTGCTTGCCAAAAACTGCAGCTGTGTATTGTTCAGTATATCCCTTTTGGTGGGGAAAAGTCAATGGATGGTCTAAAACCTACTGCTGAGATGATTGCCAATAGCACAAAGAACAGCAAGATACTGGTTATCCTCAAAGAAGCAACTGTCAGACCCTTGTTTAAGGATCATCGTTGTCATCATATAAACATTTTTTTTGGCATAAATGGGCTCTCCAAAGAACCGCCTTTCCCTGTAAGCCTACTCAAAGAGAATTGTGTTGGTTGTAGTGAAACATCTTCAAAATATTTTGGAATCTTCAGAAGTCCTTTTGCTCCTTATCAGCTTGATGTTTGGGCTTCAGTAGCACAGAAACAGCCCTTGCGAAGTTGCTTAGTTAACAACTGAACGTCCTGCTGGTGACAAATGAAAACAAATGCCTGGATGCAGATACTGGCTGTCAACTGTACAGATGATGGTGCCTTTTGGAGGCCTGCTGAGAGTAGACAGAACTGTGTAAGCGCTTTGGTCCCTTTCTGAAAAATACCCTAGTAGTATTGGAAAAGTTCTTACTTGTCTAAAAAGCCTTTGGCCCGTACCCTTTTTAGTCAGTTTTTTGGGCAACAACTTGAGTTTCACAAACTATTAGGTCCAGTTCCCAAAATTTAGTGCATGCAGTCATTTGCAGAAGAATTGCAATGCTCACAGGGATGCTCTCTTTTCATGCATTCCCACAGGACAGGAAAATGAGAACTCATAAGAATGCCCCAAGCCTCCTTGCTTCCCTCAGCAGATTTATGACTGACCTGATGACTAGCTTCAGGTTTTCAGCCAGTTACATACCATGGTTAAGTAACAGTTTTTTCCCTGAGGCACATTGATCAAATGGTGGTTTGGGTTTCTCTTTCTGCCCTTTTTTGAATCATCAGGGATGGCCAGGGTGGAAGAAAGGGTAGCAGTGAGCGGGGTGTGAGATGAAGTGAGACAGATTTCTTTCTCAGAATTGTCCTCACAAATGCGTCTGGCCAGATGCAGTGTCAGGAAGGAACCTAGTGTTTTTCTGGCCTTTTCCCCAGGAATGGTTCAACAGTCAAGATGATACGGGCATATCCCAGTGGATCCTCTGCCACTCCCTGTGCCTAGGGCATTAATAGCACTTGAGACTCTTATTTCCTCTCTGCTTATAGCACATGCTCTCATCTCATGTTGACAAACAGAATGCTTCAACCACACTTAAGAATAACCAGAGAAATGTAATAGTTTACAGTCTACAGAGAGCCAAACAAAATTGTCCCTTCTGCCTATAAACTCTGGAAACTATGTCTAAGTCATAGTTGCCAGAGAACAACTGAAACAGTCTCATGTATGGAGCTAAGGGGTAAGGACGAGGATGCTCCATGTATTGAATTTGCCCTGCTCCAACTTCCAGATTGAGAAAAATTAACCTGAGCGAAATTGTTAAGTATGCCAACATTTAAATTGTTTCAGGTCATGCCCAGTGTCAAAACTCCTTCTTACGCTATACAAGACCATCAAGCAAATTTTGCCTATTTTCAAGAATGTGATTAAGATTAAGCATGTGAGCTTTAGTGGGACAAATAACCTGTGCTGGGCATTCAGAGAACTAATATGGAAATTGTATTTCTTTCATGGAAAATAGAAGTATCTGTCCAGTCAGGCAAACCAAGCAATGATTCTGCATTATGAAATACTCTTTTTATAACTATTGACATTTCAGTCAGTAGTGCCACATGTCAATAGTGGTTTTATCGCTCACATTTAAAGTACAGCTTTCAGGACAGGATTCATCTAAGTTGACATTGTCTGATCAGCAGCATATTTCCTGCTCCTGTGAGCATATACATTATTTATACAGCTTTGCACTGGAGAGTATTTGTGCTATTATGAGAAAAATTTTAAGATCTGGCACGTTTTCTACATCTCAATGCAAAATACAAGCTTAGAACCACACAGGCTTTCTAAGACAATCAAAGTTCTGTGTTAGGCCTCTCTCCAGAATTAGTCTTCAAGCCACAGCTTACATGGGCTTCTAAGCCTGTCTGACTCCCTCTTTTCCAGCACAGTACTTAACAGACAGGTCTTAAATACTGTGCATATCGCATTTTCTCCAGTTCTTCCTCAGATTACTACTAAGCTCCAGAACAGAAATATTGGCAAGTCTAACATAACCTCTGATCATGTACTAGTAGATCACTGTTAATTTCTCCCACTTCTCACTTCTTGGTATTCTGACAGTACCTGGCAAACTGTTTTTTACAGATCAAATGCTATTGTTATAATGAAACTTAAGAGCCACCCCAGCAGCCTTCACTCCAGATGTCCTCCCCTACGGCACCGTTACATTCTTAAAATTATCAAAGAAAACTCATTAATTCTGATGCTGTTAGTAAAATAAATGGTACCCAATTATGGCTTTTAAGGCTTCAACTCTAAGGATAACATAAACTTTAAAGATCTATTTTCAAAAGTCAATACAGCCTCAACTATTGTACTTCAAACAAACAAAACACTGTGTACCTACTTAGAGTGATAAATAAACGATGATACAGTTCCTGGGCATGAAATCCATACAGATAATTCCTTTGCATAATTCTGATTATCAGACATGATAAAGTGACACTGTTGAAGGATATTAGACTTCAGTAGAAACAAAATAAGAAGCTGATTCAGTCACAAAGGAAGATAATTATTTGAGAGCACTGTTTTACGAATAATCACCAAGTTCAGAGGAGAACACTTGCACAGTACCATCTTTTACTTTAAAAGGGGGGAGAGCAGTATTCTAAGCTGATGAATTTGATTACAAAGCAGAGCATATAGGGCAGACCACCTATAGGGAATGATCTATTGCTTCATATAAAATCTGGTTTTATAACCTGCATTTGTATTAATTTGGCTCAAGACAGCATTTTTTTATCCTATGTAGAAAACAAAACAGGTAAAGGATTTAGAAACCTTTTCATTTTCTTAGTAATTTAATCTGAGCTACTACCACTTGCCTCATAAGAATCATTTTAAACTCATAATTTAAAACTCATTAGCATACACCCGTCTTACAGAAAAGAATCTGCCAAGCATTTTTCACACAGGCACATCATTTCTGATTATTTCAATTCAATTTTAAAGGATCTTTGACAGGGCTACTGAAAGGCTTGTCAAAGAACAGGGAAACATTATGACATTCTCTCCCCATATCCCTTTCCAGAGCATGAAATATGAGGGACATTTCTAATAGAATCAAGGCTAATTTAAGACACTGTTAATCTTTACTTTAAGGCTGCTATAGCTGGGGAGGTTACCTCTAGCACATGGCATCTGTTCTTTAGTGCACATCTGTAGTCAGGTTGTAACACATACCCCAGTTATTAAAACACAAACTTCTTGACTCCAAAGCAAAAAAAGTGTCCAATAATTTAAAAAGGTATCTGCTGCTTTTAATAATTCTATTCATTTTTAGCTGAAGGACAAAGAGTATTTTTTTTTTTTACTGACTGGAAACTGCTTCCCCAAAATAGTATTTTTGCTATTTTAAGAGAGTCGTTTATCTGCTCTCTAGCATGAACAACTGAAATTGATTTGTACTTTCAGTTAAAGTGCATCATCAGAGCTGTTGTACTTTACATCTGTTCAACAAGCCTATTACAATTACACAATCTACAAAAAGTTGCATGATAGCTACAGGTAAGATACACCACGTAGAGCAGGCCAAACCTTGCCTCCTGTACACATCTGAACAGCCCTGCTGAAACCAATGGGGTCACTAACACTTTTGGGGCAAACAGCACTGATCCAGTATGTTGGAGCACTGCTCTTCCGTAGACTGCGTATAAAAGAACCAGGTGTTCTGCAATACCTGGGAAAGATGAGTAATGGTCAAATGAAACTGAGAGGCACATGGGCCGGGGAGGGGGTATGAAACAATGAAAAATGAGATACATGCCAAAGAATAAGAAACTCAAGAAAATAATTACTTAAAGAAACAGGAGGTATATCAATAAAAAGTGAAAGACGAAAAAGGCCATACAAGATCAAGTTATGTTAAGTTTCTCTACGTCATCACCAGAATTACAGCAGCAATAAGAACCTCTACAATTCACTGTTCAAAGACAAAGCAACTGACTGCCCACTGCTGAGGTTAAGTGCCTGTGGTTAAGACAGTCTGCTAACATTCTGCAGTATGCTATAGATCCAATAGCAAGGGTCCCCAAACCTTGCTGTTAGGGCCAGCCTATTAAGTGATGGTAACTGTATTCGATTTTGGAACTGGGCTTTTTTCTGCAATACAAGGAGGGAAAAATGGAGGTAATTCCAGGTCCTCAATATCTTTGCATGCTTACACAGTCAGGGTCTTGAAGTCCCCTGGGAAAAGAAGAGACGAGACACATATCAGCTAGCCTCTAGAAACTCCTAAAGATCTCTGAGGAGAATGATTAAGAAAAGGGAGGAATAACCGCTCCTGGGGAGTGAGTGCCTTGTGTTCCTCAGGGCTGCAAGCCACTTTGTTCAGAAGGCATGATCTCCTTGAAACAGCCTCCGAGGGGTGCCCCATGGACTCTCCCAACCCACAGCAAGCTTTCAGATGTGCATTGACCTATTATAGGAAACATCATACACCATTCCAAAGCCCTAGATGTTTTACTTCTTTCTTCCTAATCTTGCCTTCTCTTTTGTTTCATCTATACAGATGTTAGCCTTGCCATACAGCATTCAAAGCTACACAAAAGCGTTTATTCTATGTTAGGCTTCTTCTCCGTTTAAGGGTGGTACTCTGCAAAGAGCAATATGCATAGTTTCATAAGGGGAAATGAGTGCATTATTTTTGCCTTCACAAACTCTAGCCCTTCCTCTTTAGTTGTCTAGTCATCCCAAACTGAAAACATGCCAAGACATTGCAATATAAATGCTTCATTGGTTTTGTCAACCAAGTAAGAAAGCAAATGTTTTCAAGCAATCATTATGCTTAAATTAAGCCTGCAAAACCTTTAACAGTATTACGAAGGAAGAAATACCCTGAATTTTTGTATGATGAAATTGAAAGGAAAAATTTATAAAGCCTATAAAAAAAAAAGACCCAGATTCCCTGACACAAGAACTAAATCACAAATCTGGCCCCCAAAATCCACACAGGATCAATGATCTACCTATATGAAAGAGGCAGCAGCTGGGGTTCACACTGGGGTTTCAGCTGGCATGGTAACAGTAGGCAGGTCTGTCATTTTCCTAAGTGAAAAAGATGCTACCTTTGTCAGGAGAAAATCAGAATATGTTTCACACAGCTATACCAAATCCTCAGGTCTGATATAACTTTAGAGGTGTATCACAAATACTTTGTGAGCTTTGATGACCCTACTGCAAGGGCAAAAATCACTATGTTTGTAGAGGTCTTATGTCAAGTGAAAACTTTCAGGTGGTTCATTACAGATATTTCTCCTTCCTTAAAGGCTCAAATACTTGTTTTCAATACTTGCAGTGCTGATTCAAGTTATTTCGCACCCAGACATCTAGCTCCTTTTCGCTTTCATTTTCTCATGAAAGTAGAAGGGCAACCTAAGGAAGCACCAGCTTGGCTTTAGTTGGTCCTACCAATACCACACTAATGTCTCAGTTTGTAATTATTTTACACACCATGATACCAAGTAGGATATAATAATCCAAAATTGTGAGATAGTGTTCTGCCACAATTCACGTGCTCGTTGCTGGATATGTGACTGATTACTGATGTGATCCACAATCCAGCAAAGACATAAAAACAAACTTAAAAGATACTGGTAGCATGAGCAGCTGAATACCTATACGCTTCTCACTCTGACAAGTAAGGTGAAAAATACCACTAGAGATAGGCCTAATTGTTTTCCAAACTGATGAAGATAAAGAAATAAATGGCAAAAGACTGGCAAACGCAACACGATACTACTGATGGTGTACAGAGGGTTTACACGAGTTAGGATTAGAGATACGGCAATACTGCAGCATCTTGATGTTCCACTACTATTATTAAAAAATGAAGCCAAACACAACTAGGTCACATTTGAAAGCATTATCTTGCCTCTTTAAAGGATATTACTAGTTTACTTCCAGGTTATTATTTTTTCCCTTATCACTAAGACCAATCAATATTAGTATGGATATTGTTATTCCTTTATGGCAATTCTGAGTTTTGTTAAAGGGGAGTAGTGGGAGCAGCGTGTTGCAGTTCCTCCCATTAGAACCAGGTAATATTGCACATATGCACTGCAGGATGTGATACAGTACTGTCTGCACAGCATTCCTACTTGTGCATGTCAGCTACATTCCTCTGAGAGCTGTATTTGTAGCCATGGGGTTTGCAGGGAAGTGATGTTCAAGATTGCTACTCAAAAGGTACATGCACAAGTGAGGGACAGGATTGTCACTGACAATGCCTTATTTCTTCAAGTCTCCCACTAACTGTGTTAACGTTTCTAAACTGGGATTACTGGATGAGAGGAGTTTTCCTCCATATCTGTAAAACCAATCCCATGCTGTGTGTCTAATGGTTCATGTTTAGGTTAGGCAGCCAGGACTGACGGTCTCCCTGAATCAGTGTGGTGCATACATCTTCCCCTCTCTAATTCTGATAACAAATGTGGTGGTGTCTTGACAAAACAGGAAGCTTTTCAAAATTAAGAGAGGCAATGCAGAGAAAACAAAAGCTTCACATCCCATTATTCCAGAAAGTTTGGAATGCACTAGTTTTTTGAACAGTAATTATTTCCTGATCCTTTCTTCTCCTGGTTTCTAGATTGCGTGGCTAAATATAAACCCTCATTTGCTGTCTCAGTTAGCATATTTTGTCCAAATAGAAGTATTATAAAATAGTTTGAGCACTAAGACTCGAGATCAGAAACTCAGCAATGGAGCTTATAATGTGTTTCATGAGGCGTCAGATGGCCTGTAATGGAACATTTGGAGTAGAATTCAAATAGACCCGAGGTTGTAAGAGTTATTCAACAGTGAGTTAATGAGAGCACTCCTTTATAAAATGAAGGACTATAGAGTGCTTTTATTGAACCATAGCTTTTTTGAAAAGCATTTACTATGGAAACGAAGTTCTGAGAAAAGATCCAGAATACAAGGGAAACCACAGGTATGGCGTCTGAACCAGCTTTCTGACCAGGGAAACAAGAATTTCAAAGCCTGATGGTAGGGGGTGATTGGATAGGAAGATAAAAATCCCTGTTCAACAAAAGCAATGTCTGGTATCCTATCTTGAAGACTGCAGTTTTTAGTGACAAAGAGCAAGCTGTTACACTCCTCCTCTATATGCATTTCCCTGGCTTAAGAATATTTCATTAAAGCAGATTTTTAAAAAGACTTAGCCATTTAGAGTGGTTTTTCACTCATCATAGGCAATTGTAACCTCTACTGATCATTTGCCTAGCTGACCTCCCTATAGAGAAGTGCTGGAAACAACATTATAGAGACTGAAAAAAACCAGGTCCACCTAGGAATGTCTGGATCAGCCATTGGACACAGAAAGTAGAAACTCTGCTGTGAAGTGGTACAGACCCGGTGCAAGCTCAGGAAATGGTCAGAAAGCAAGAAGCCTTTCACCTCTGAGAAACCAAAATTTACAGATTAAACTCCCATGTTCCATCCAATCTGTCAAATCCTGGTGCATCAGAATATGGATACATGGGCTCTCACTAACTGAGCACTCCACTCCTCAGCTAATGACACTGTTTATATATCTGAAATGTGTTTCCATGTGCATACCTGGAAAGCATTAATTTCCTTTATTCTCTGTGTCTGCAAAAACAGCTTCATGCAAAAAGGTTCAATAGTTACAAGGTTACAAAGGTGCACTACCCATAAGTACAATGTTAAAATAAGCCTTTTATGAAGAACAACAAAAAGAAGAAGGAGGGGAAAAAAAGCCCACTTAAGAAAAACAATCATTTGGTTTATTCACCAGAACTAGATGGAAAGCAAAAGAAAATCTATGCTGCTTTGCAACTTCTTGTCAACCAGGTGAATTGAAAATGTGCTGAGCTACGCACTTCAATATTATATGCCCACACCCAAAGGATGCACAGGGAGTGGAGATGAACAGAACTACATGTTCCTTCTCCAAATTGCACCTATTATCTAAAATACCAGTAGAAACATTTCCCACAATAATAATATGCATACGCCTCAAAAGCTGTTTATTTGGCAACCTTGATGTATACTTCATTAAAGTATTAACTGGCGCATCACCCTACTAGCTTATTGCAATGATTTAGGGAAAAACAACAGAGCCATCTTTTGCTATGCTTACAATGTGGACAAAAAAGAAGCACGGACTGGCATTTTCTTGATGAATTTATGCAGCTTTAGAACCACAGACTGTTTACATGGATAACACAGACTAAAGCGTTTGTCCTGCATTATAATACTGTTAAGTGAAGACATCTGGATTCTATTCTACCAAGAACATCAATCAATAGAGCTGCCAACTAAATTCAAATGAAGAAACCAGTTATCATTGAAAACAGCAAAAGTCAAAGGAAGGGCAGAACTGGATGCAACTAGATCACAAATCGTGTTTAAAATTAAAAAAAGAATCGAATTACTTTCAAATTGAATCAATTAAATGTGGAAATTGGGAAAACAAAAAAGTTGCACTTTGAGTTGTCAAAGAGAACAACGGCTCCTTCAGTAACATTAGTAATTCTTTCCCACCTTCACTAGGCCAGGAGAAAGTAAGTGGTACCTTTTGGACGGCCATTTTGTACCTGGTATTACTGCAAACCAAGCCTGCAAGCTGTCCATGTAGTTCAGAAACCACTTCCTCTTGCATATGACTGGAGAAGACTTCATCGTGCATTCAGAAGCAGTTATTTCAGATTACATCTAAAACAAGCTGCACCACAGGCCTAAAACTTTGGGTGTTCAGTTCTTCACCTGGATATTCTGGAGGAGGGCTCTCAAATGCATTTGGCAAGCAGTACTGATAATTACGTGCTAGTTTTACTACCCTAATGAAGAACCACCCAAAACACTTAGGGGCAAACTGTTTTGAAAAGAACCATGCTGTGGGAGCATGTAAAGGATTATGTTAAAAATACTCAATTTAGCTTGCAGCTTAAGCAGGGAGTGAAGCAAAACACAAAATATTTCTGTGCACAAAAAAGCTAGTAGGGACCTTCATATATTTATCTCTTGTGGCTTTTCTTTGGGTCAGAAATGACCACAGTGCCAAAAGCATAGCACACCAATGATTACCCAGTCCCATTTATAATTCCCATATGCCAAACAACTGTGACAGAAGGCTCACCATAAACTCCATCATTTTCCATTTATAAATAATACACAGTTCACTGAAATGATTCCACAAATAGTAGTACCGCACATCTGCAGTAACATAGGATAGCAGACAAATCTGCATTATTGGTAGGTTTTTAAAATACCTATAGGCAAGTTTGTAGTTTGTCTACGGCTACATTTAGTGCAATTGGCATGATCCAATCTGTGCATATTTACTGGGTATAATGTTACTATATTTACATTACTAGTGTATCCAAATATATTTTTGGGAGGGTAAAAAGCAGAGGGAGTGGTGACAGAGTCAGGATCCCACATATTAGATTTCCATTTGGAATAGGTTTCCCAAGGTATCTAATTTCACTTGCAGTGCTGTATGTCTGGGATTTCTCAACATCTAATTGATGGAAAATATTATGTCTGTGTTTTAATCCAATTCCTAAAAGGCATTCCCTTTATATGGTTAGAAGTACTTTAGTTGGGTATGCCAGCAGATTTTTTGGTATTGCCATACCAAAGAAATCATGCTAGATTTTCCGTAACGGGCATAAATTCCTGTGGTTGCTGGGTCTTGGCTTTTTTAACTATCAACAATATATCCAAGAATATACTCTTAGGAGTCACAAAATATTTGGAACATCAAATATTTGAAATTAATTTCTTAAAGGTCTACATGGATCAAAAGAAATCCTTGAGTTAAGACTGAGTCCTGCAGGAATGAGGGAAAAGAAAAACAAAAGAACAGGAAATCTATTGCTAACTTTGACATGGTAAGAAGGAATGAGACATATCTAAAAAGAAGCCTCATTTGTTAACACTGAGTCCATATGCTGGGTAGGTATATCAGAAAGAAGCACTTTGCTAGGACAAGAAATAGCTGGAGATATTTTTACTTTAAGTTCACGAGAATCACGTTCACTCATGATTTATGTCCATTATAATTGTACTTTATGGTAGGAGTTACTTTGCCTCTGAACCATTGGATCGGAATCTGATTCTGCAGGCGCATGATTAGAAGCCCAGGGATGGGCACTTGCTTCGTTACCATCTTTCCAACTAAGACCAGCAGAATGGACACAAGGGAGATAAATTACTATGCAGAACTAGAATGCAGCTGTCATTCCTCTGCTGTACAAAATGGATCACTTTGTCTGGATCTGGATCACCAAAAGGATCACTAGGAAAAATTGTTGATGAATTTAAAGGAAGTGGAAAAACAATAACCAATAAAAGATGTGACCAGAAAAAGAAATTGATATATTCATATCACCAGTTTCATTTGCAATTACAAAATCATCTCTTTGGGGTGTACTTGGCTCCAGCCTATTGGCAGGGCCAGCGTACAGTTCAGAAGGAGCTGTGAAGTTTAGATCATCAGCAAGCTATTCAACAGCTTATTGATCCATCCAGACCCACTGTTCTGATCAAGGCCCATCCACGCTAAAATAGAGGAAAGAACACTTCAGTCATGGTGTTCCAATTGCTGTTCAATTCCCAAGTGGCAACAGCTGGCTTACTCAAAAATTACAGGTTCAAAACCCAACAAACTTATTGCATAAGTGGAAAAAAAAATTACATATATGATATCTGAAAACAAAGTTACCGATTCTGGTTTTATATTCACATGTATAATTTTAAAGCTGAAACTGTTACAAGCTTGTGCCTTGTGTTAAAATAAATATGGTTTACATACACTGTTTGTAAGCTAACAATTCAGATATGTTTATTTGTAAGCTAAGTATAGTATTAATCACATGAAGACAAGCGCATAAGATCCCACCATCACTATGAATAACTCCTATTAACTGTGTGCTTAATGGTGGAACAGATTCTCCCTATTTTCAGTACTTACCACATTGAAAGCTCTGAAGAATTACTGCTCAGGGAAATTCAGGATTCATCAACAAACTGAGAGTCAAAAAATCTGTACTTCAGGAAGTAAGAACTACATGAAACTGCCATCTCCCACTTACAGTACAGCATAGACAAAATTAAATTAAACCCATGTAAACAAAGTTGCAGACACAAGAACAAAAATGATGATGCTTTGTCACAAAAAGAACAGCTCCTTTGGGAAAAGATTAAATCAATATACTTAACCTTTACATTCCAGAGGACTGCCAAATCACCTCACTTTGGCAAGGACACTCATGTGAACAATCATCAATTAAATTAAAAATGTGGGAGAGAAATCTAGTTGAATTCCTTCTGGGAATTACTCTTGTGGATATATATCTAACACCAATGGAGGGGAAGAACATAATAACATTTCCCATAAATCCGAGGTTTATCATTCTTCAGATACCTCCCACCAATTAAGTCCATGCAGATCTTAAAAGCCAGTATCATGTATGAATATTCAGGCAAGCTCTAGACATGCTTATACATACAATACAAATAGCACCTCTAGCCCACTTACCAGCAAGGTTTCAGCTGGAACAGCAAGAAAACAGTCAAAGATGCTGTGACACACCGAGTTTGAGAAGCCTACGATTGCTGTGCTAGGAAGGTGACTTGTCCATTTCGATGACAGGCAAAACAGGTCAGGTACATACAGATGCACTTGCATGCCAGTAACCACATCCAGCAAATGAGAGGTGAAAATGATAACTTTTCAAACCCTTTGACTGCCCCAAAGCACGTGCGATTACATCAGAATACAATTATACTAGCTCCACTACCCAAAGCCAGCCATACAGCTATTTTTACACAGCACCGAATGGCACCATTTAGATAGATATACCTGTAGTTTTAATACAAAAAGCAGATCATTGAAACCTACTGAGTAGTTTCAGCTGACTGGGAGACTGGCACACATCAGAAGAGAGCATTTTGCTCTGGTACATCTACAGTTCCACATTCTGCTCATCAAAACTTTACTTAGTTGTATAGCAGTTGATGGAAGTCCTTCCAGAGATTTAAGAATTCTGCAAATGAAAAAATATCCGTGACTTGAAGATTTTCCCCTTTAAGCTGTTAATGACTTAGTCATTCACCAAGAAAACTAACAAGCAATATGGTAGGGAGAATAAGAGGATGACAAGGTTGCTTCTGCATGAGGTTGGGTAGTTCTACATTTTAATCTTCCCAATCTTTATATTTACATCTTTCGAAATATAATTCTTCTAAAGAACCAGTCATGATCTGAAGGTTTTATGAAAAAGTCTCCTTTCTTATCTCTCCTCTCAGCCATGGGACATACGGCAGTAAAGCTGGCAGAAAGCATCTTCTGGGCATACTGTATCAAGAATGAAAGCAAACTCTTCCAGCTGCTACAGTATTGTTGTAATCGGTCTGATGGACAATACTATTTTCAGCTGCTGTCAGCTTTCTGGAAACTTTGGCCTTGTAAGGGTGCATCACCAACACTTCTGCTTTGTCCCTTGTGCAGCTGTTAAACTGCAGGAGATAACGTTTTCTTCATAGCAGAAGGGCAATAACCATTCTCTCCGCTCTAGCAGCAGGCTTGGGATTGCACCCAGGCAACATGGAGAAGCTCTAGCAATTTAAGAGACCTACATTTCGGCTGGGAAAGAACTCCAGGCACCCACTAATTTCCAAGTGCCTCTTGTCTCCCAGGTAGCATGGGCCTGGATAATACACTCCCCACAGGCTCCACAGGAGTCCGGGCATATTGTAAGGAGGCCTTTAACAGCTGATCATCACTGCACACTGCATTTCGATTTTTACAGAGTAGTTATATGTCTTGCAACATTTAATCTGGCAATGCTGACTCCTGGTGGAGATTTGCCAGAGTTGAAACACAGGTTCTAAAGGTCATCTTAAAATATATCGGCAAAGGGCCTGGGAAGGAAGGGGGTTAGAGCTCAAAAGCAGGAGAGCAAGTTTTCCCCATTCAGGGAGTTCTTGAACAACACCTCTCATTTTGGCTCCCTGTCTTCATGGGTCAGGGTCTGATAGATCACAAGTCAGGAGAGCATCAGGAAAGAGGCATGCTTTTCCAAGATCCTTAGCGAGAGAAAATTAACTCCCGTTTTAATTCCATCATTTGCCTAGGGCAAAAGGATGCTATGCAAGAAAAAATGCTTCTAGTTTTGAATGAATAAGGGCCACGAGCACGGTGGAGGTGCACCCTTTGACAGGTTCACTGTGTTTTGAGGGTTTGGGTGTGACAGCATTTCTCCACATTCCCCTGGACTACTACAGGAAAGCCAGCACTTTGCGTTAAGTGTTTCTCCTCTAAACATGCTCTGAACAGAACATACAGAGCTGTGTTCCCTCATTGGCCTATCACACACGTGGTGAGCTCTTGGCACACACAACCACTCCATTCACTCAAGAAAAATATACACCCGCCTATGCAAATACAGCCGTGGCAGGTTTCTTCAATTATCATGTCTCAGTCTCTCAGTGCAAGAAAGAAATCACACTTTATTCTAGCACTGTTGCTTTGATACCTCCATTTTAGGGCTAGTGGACGTGAGACAACTGGAATTAAGATATGCCCTTGCCCAAGTCAGAGGGAAGTTTATGGCCAAATATGTTCTCATTAGCTTTCTGGCAGAGATACTGGAACTATTGCTGGCCTGTACATGCCTGTATTAGCAAATGGTGTGCATAATGTTCCTACCACATCTCTAGCTGGAAGCTGTTCTGGCTATGACTTATGCCATTTTGAGTATTAAACATGCCTTTGAAAGATTAAGGTGGAAATTTTCAAAAGAATCTAAGGAAGACAGGTGCTCAGATCATAATGGAAGTCAGTGGAGCTTAGCTTCTGAAATTCTACCTTAATTAATATTGGTTCCAGTTCAAACAGGACATTAAAAAAGTTAAGTCACGTTCGGAATATCAGAAACCACATTACTAACTTAAATTTTGCAATTTCTAAGTGATTAATACTTTGGTAAAGCCAGAAACCTTCAGACCCCATTTCCTTTCTGTGTGTCAGCCAGATTAACAAAACACAGAGTAGAAAGAATGTATTGCCTGGCTCTCTGCTCATCTTCAATAGTTCCTGTCACCGAGTCATTTGCCTCTACTGCTATAACTTTACGCAACACCAATCTCATAATGACCCAGTGCTGGCTTAAAAAAATATACATGCTCTACGTCTCTGAAACTGCAGTTATTGGAAAGGCTGTCAGGCAAAGAAAGTACTTATTTGTATTACACATTGATATTCTTTAGTTGCATAGCAGTGTTACTTACCTTTTTTGTGTATTGACCATTAAACTTTGCTGTGACAGATTCATATTACTGAGGTGCGGTAAAATTTGGCTAGAAAATGCAGCTGTTCAATACAGATGGCAAGAGCAGTAGTGGTAGGGCTAGGACAGTTGCTTTCTCTCTCAGCACTAACATCATATAAACTGATATATCAAGAATCAGTCCTGTCTTCACCTCCAAAGGTTAGATTTGGTACACTTTTGTTAAGGAAGGAAGGGATAAGTCTTGCAGAGAGATTATAACACCGGGCACAGCAAAGCGGTGATTATTCTGCCTGCAGAATCAGCCTCCTCTGGAAAGGTGCACAATAGCACATATGTTTAGAATGGGTCTGGGAGAGAGGGAGGATCCTCTTCTGCTTGCATCTCTTTCCGCTGAGGAAACCTTTCTTCCCTTTGTAACCATCTTCCTCTTGCCACTTAACAAGTAGAAAAACTGATTGAGGAAGAACAGTAACAATGTGGGAGCTATCTGAAGAGGAGGTGAGGGTGGTATTTAGACAAAGCACAAGTTCTTACGCTCATTATCTTCTCACCAAATGAAATCTTCTTACCCACCTGTGCATTGTTCTCATCCAGCTGCCCTACTTCTGTTTATTATGTAGCATTCATTAACTGGTTCTAGGGATAGCAATTGAGAGTGAGTAATTATCTCCCTAGCAGAAAGAATAAGGGTCAGATTCTTAAAGGTGACTGCTGAAGGTTTAAAAAAAATAGAAATGAAAAAACAATCAATCAGGCCTATTTTGCCACTTGGTGCTGCATAAAGAAAGCCTAGATCTAAAGAAAGAGATATACTTTATTTAATACTCTAAAAATTTTGCATTGCCAAAGCAGATTTTGATGGGACACTCACAGATTTCAAAAGCTTTATGCTGTCAGCTCTCCTTTCTGGATGGATAAATACAGTATGGCCACTCTGTGTGTCTTTATTCAGAAGGTCAATTCAGTTATCAATGGTAAATCACAGTCTTCAGCTCTATTACACTAAAACTTTAGCACATGTTATAACGCATCCAGATAACATGGTTTAAAATAGCAGTAAAGATATGGTACCACAGTATTTACCAGTGATTGAAGTGCATAGGTAAGGCCACTGGAGGGTTATTATTCTGGTTGCTGGAAAATACCAAGCTTGTGCTGTTGTGAGGTTGCTGCTATTATTACCTATGCTAATTGTTTTTTTATTATAATACAAACTTTCTAAGCCCATGATACATTCTTGGCCGAGAATACTGCAATTGTTATATTTCATTTTAGTATTCCTCGAGTAGTTTCCTCATTAGTAATTACAGAATGCCACTAGCTGCAGTGGTGAATCATAATGGCCCACCAGAGCCTATCGCTAAGGAAAGTGGTGGGACAAGGGTAAGCAAAGATGGAGCAGTCTAAGAAAAGGGAGATGTATCACTAGCATATAAAAATTTGGGGCCAACTTTCACGCAGTGATAAGCAATCCCAGTTCAGAAAGTCTTCAACAACTGGACAAAGGTCTCCTTTGCAGCAGTGAATGTTTCAGATACTTGATTTTTTTTCTTTGTTACAAAGCATGGTCCTACCTTCCCCTGAGACTCCCTCCTAAATACCAGAGAGTGCTTCTTTTGGCACTGTCAGGGCCTGGCCTTCTGCATGAAAAATATTTTTTGTAATTATAAATACTACTATGTTCTTCTACATAAAGAATAACGTAAAAGGCTTTCAAATGACGAAGAAAGGGAAGAGAGGCTTTCCGAAGTAGTTTTTGTGTCTTGTGAAGCAGCTATTACTAAGGACAAGCCTGGATTTTGTGAGAGGAGGACAGACAGAGGAGAAGGGATCACATTTAATAAGTATCTGATTAAGTTCTATAGCAAGGGAGAGAGAAACGAACTTGCAAAGTGGAGCAATGCAGCAGAAAACCATTTTTTGATTGGAAATTATTAGCATTAACACAAAAAAAAATGTTAAGCAGCAGCATCAATCAACATTATTCATTCCCACTTAAAGCAGTCTGAATTAAAGCCCTATCTAAAAGCAGTACATTTGTTAGAGCCTGGATATCTACACAATAAAAACTTGCTAATAGAAAGCAAAGCAGGTACATGGAAGTTTCAGCAGGGGCTACTTCATCCCACAGAAATTTCAATTAGCTGACAGTGCCAAAATTTTCCCTATTTACAGTTGTTGACAGCAGCAAAAATGAAAAATAAGGAGCATACTCAGGAAAAAAGTAGCACCCAGTTGGTCTATGTAACGATTAGAAAGTCAACTCTCAGAGAAGGGATAAACAGCATAGAGGACTATCACATAACCAGGAGATAGGGGAAGTTCTGTTCTGAACACATGGTGCTGGCTGAAACCAGGGTATTACTTGGAACTCTAAACAGCACTGGACCAGTAGTTTCAAGAAAGAAAAACTGCTTCCAAGGGCAGCTGACAGAGCTCACTTGGCCTTGTCAGCTTAACCGTGTAGGAGGAAAACTCACATGCCACTTGGACTGTGGGACAACAACAAGTGCTAGTGCAGTAGATGCAGATTAGCTCCAAGGCCATGGATTGATGTTTACCCTCAGATCAGCAGCACGCAGCAGTAACGCAACCCTCAATTCCTGTTTGTAGGACCACTTCTGAGGCAGTTTAAGTAACCACTCCCTAATCTACAATGGAAAAAACCCTAAGCAGTCAGAATTGCTGGCCAGGGCTAATTGGGCCGATTTTGCCGGCAGGGGTCTAGGTCACGTTCATACAATACCACAGCTGGGAGCTGGAAAAGGATTTGTATCACTTCAGTTTCTGTATGTCTTGATTCTTCTATAGATGAGAGTGCTTCTCTGCCTTGTTCAGATTTTGATATACTAAAAACTGTGAAATACTTGGCTCTGATAGTAATGAGGGCAACCCGAGATATGATTACACAGATGGACAGATTCTGCTCAAAATTTGGCATTTGTTATTTTTCAGACAAACTTGTGCAACCAACATGCTCCCAAAAGACAGACTGATCCTCACTGACAGGTATGTCCCCTTTGAGACACTGTTGTTTATGGACTAGTTTTGGGGTTTTTTTTAATGCAATTTGTTTCTGGTGTGCTGAGAAATGTGCATGAAAGGTCATGTTTAGAAAACCCCATCATCAGTTACCCTAGCTTAGCTACAGATAACAGCAGCTAAGCTGATGCCAAGACTGATCAAGTTACTACAAAATATATTCTCATTTATACTTAATTGGACTACTTTTTTTTGATAGTCAGTAGTGAGTCCTTTAAATTAACCCTTCCAATTGCTAATGTGAAGTATGAGTTGGAAAGTCAGTTTAAACACTAAGTGGGACTTACATGAACCTCTTCACAGCTTCATCTAAGCTATGGCTCCTGTATTGAAAGTCCACCAAATCAGTCCTGAAATGGGCTAAACGCTATGTGCTGATCAGGAATGAAATAAAATGTTAATGAAAATTTCAGAACATTGTGGAAAGTCTTGGCAACAACTGTAATTATTAGTGCTCCAGAGATTTGCTGTTTGTCTTGATTATTTTTCCATTTGCCTATAATGGCAATTTTTAATGATTTAATTTGAAAATTACAATCTTGGAATCAGAAATCATCCAGTAAAGAGTTGAAAAGCACACAAGTCAGACCCAGGCTCTTGCCCCTGTGTGATACTTCTGCTTTTTGATCCCTATACTGGGGGTAGAGCACTTTTTTAGCAACCCTGTTACTGATAGATGAAGAACAATTGCATATGTGTGCCAGTACAGCTAAGTAATTATTAGAAGCAGACATGGTAATGTTCCTCCTCAGAGTGAAAAAAGGTTTTATGTAGCATGGGTTTCATTACAGTGTTTTTCAGGGGAAAAAAACATTCTGTCTAGGCTCATCAGGGAAATCATACTTGTTTCCAGCTAGCAGAACTACAGATTTGCACTGTCATTCAGAAAGACTTGTAGAGATCTGAGCTGACAGATCCAAGTTCATAGTAGTTTATAATACTTATTAGTAAGCAAACCATCTGTGTTTAGTAAGCAAAGCCAGAATTCTTTCCCCCAGAAATAAATATATTTGCAGCAGGTAATTGTTAATGTCATTCAAGTTCTTTTAGAATCACTAATACTCTACAACCAAAAAGAAACCCCATTGCCTGAGTTAGCCTGCTGGCTAGGGACCATGGTAAGGCATAGGACAGCAGCCTATGAAAACATTACAAAAAAAGAGTACTAATAGTAAAAGTAACAAATACACACTTCACAGAAACTTGGGTATGTGTCAATACCCAAGCACAGCTGTGAACTGATTCACAATCACTGGCAGTGACCTACAAAGGAATTTTCTGTGGCTGGCATTTTTAATTAAAATCTTTGTAATTATAACAATAAGATTTTGCAATGCAGCTGTTTACCTGAATGCTTTAAACTTTATTTACCACCTCCCTCTTCAGCTGCCAAATTGTACTGAATACAAAGGAATTCTGGATATTTTTTTTTTTTTTTCCTGAGGATTACATGGTAGCTGGCTAAAAGAGATACAGAAACACCGCACTAAGGAGTTAAAAACCTTAATAACATAATGGTTAAAATTCTATTAGATGAAAAATCTTACTATTTCTGGTACACTTGAGTCAAGGAAGGATGCGCCGTCTGTACAGGGGACAATAGGAGTATTCCCTGGCTTACAGCCAGCTCATAATTCATAGAGTAGCATTATCAGCCAAAGTTAATTTTTTTTTTGATTAATCATCTGCCAGAGCTTGAGAGTTTGTGGCTAATTGTTCCATTCTTGACTGCAGAATGAATTAGAGAACAATATGCAGTCCTAAGCCAGGGAGGGAAAACATAAAGCAAACTCATGAGGACATAATGAATAGTTCAGGTTAGTTAGGTACTTTGCTCTTCCGTTCATAAAGATGTGGTGAAAATCCACTGCTCCAAGGAACAGCAAGCATAAGCGATAGATGTTAAAATCCTACGCCGTGTGCTCACAGGTGACTGGACTCATGTTTGACAGCTTGGTTTATGGAATAATAGGTTTGAGCAAGGAATAAAGGAGAGCAGGATCACATTAGAAGGTTAACTCAGATTTAAGAAGTAACTGACTTTGGCAGCAGGTGTCCGAGGAATGATGAATGGGCAGCAATATAAAACAGACACCTTTCATTACAGGTGGATGAAAAATACTGTTTAAAAGGATATTACAGAGCAGCTCTTGTGGCTGTATCTCTATGCTAGCAACGTAAATTAAAGGTCTGTCAGTACTGCCTTGTGTAAGTGAAGGACTGAAAAACAAAATTCTCAGTTGCACCAACCATCACTATTAGTGCCTTCCCAGCCAAATCATCACATTTCTAGTGTGAGGATTTTTCAAATTTTTGAATTCCTTAAAATATATTTTTGAACAAAAAAGAAATATAACTTTAAAAATGCAAATGTAAAGAAACGAAAACAGACTACCACATTTACACGAGCCACAGTAGGGTCATTGTCCATGACGCCCTCTCATTCACATTAATAACAACATGTCTACAAAAGAGCATGGAAAAACAAGATGAAAGCTAGATAAACATAATATATTGAAATTTTGAGAAAAAAAATGATGCATTCTCTGCTTGGGCTTCCCCTTTCCATTGAGAAGGAAGTCTTGGAGGAAAAGGAAACACCAGTGCCAACAAATAGAACTATTAAAGTAATGACAGAAACAGACAGCAATGTTCAGATTAAACCTTCAAAAGAAATGCTAAAGTTATGATGACCTAAACATAAATAACCAAAGCCTGATACTATTGGATACTTTTGAGGTGAAGAAACAAAGTTGACTGACTGTAGAGAATGAACTGGCATTGACGCAGAACAAAAACAGTGACTCAGAGGAAAATGTGTCCTCCTAGAATCTGAGGAGATTCTTGAACCCCATTTCTATGTAACACTATAAAAAAAGGAAGGGTAGGGGCATGCTTTTTTAGCTCACCATGAACATGCAAATGGATGAAGGCACTTGAGACTGCTGAGCTGCTCGAAGTACCAAAGAGACAACTGCCAGGACTACTGATAGGCTTATGCAGAGCCTGACAGCAAATGACAATCCATATACTCAGATATGAAAGAAAACATTATCTTGGAGGAGCTAATTATCACATCTTTTTACAAGTTACTCAGCCAAACAACACATTGTCAGCACTGTAACAAATCACACCAAGTTAGTATTTACTAGGGCTAATTTCAAGTGAGTAAGCAAAGGCAGTGAAATATTTACTGCAGTACATTAAACTGCCCCCCCAAATTCTGAATCAGAGACTATATGCACATAGATAATGACAAGAAAAAGGTCGCACCTGTACACCTGCAAAAGAATTGGGTTCTGTGTGGAAAAGTTTTCTTTACAGAACACCCCCTTGCTTTCTCCTTTTCTTCATGGATGTCCATTGCTATAAGCAATAGAAGCAACATACCCCATAACGAACAATGTAGCTTTGGGGCCTGAAATCCATACAAAAATAATAGAGGAGAGCATTAAAACCTCCATTTCAGTGATCATTTTCATGATGTGCAGGGGTCACAACATCCTCTCTCCCCTCTACCCCAATAAATGGTTTCTCTGTATATGGTAATATTACCAACATTGAATTCTAGCACTTCCATACATACTGGAGTGAACTCCACGTTCTTATACTGGATATGCTATACAATAGAAAGTAAAAAGTGGAAGATCAATCTGACTTTCCTTTACAAACCAAAGAACAATATAAAGAGCATTCTCCAACCATCAGTTGATTCTGAAGAGGGGCAATGCTAAAAGATTAATATGATTAACCTTCAGCAGTTATTATACAGTGTAATGAAGGAACATTTTATATTTATAGAAAACTATGTCCTTTCACAAACCTATTCACTTTACAATGCATCTGTGCATACGGGTGGCTTCTGGAGAAGTGGAGAAGTCAGGTGTCCCCATGATGTGACTGAAATGGGCAGCAGTCACGAGGACCACCTGAGAGAGAACATGAAGGCTAGAGGAAAGCAAGGAGACCTGCCACAGGCAGTTTAGCGGAGTTGGTACTGCAAACACTTTTTTGCTAGGAAATTTCTAGTCCCATTCAGAAATAGCACTTGCACCTTTTTAGTGTGTGTCTCCAACAGTGTTTTAGTTCAGACCAGGAGTGTGCTTTTGAAGCAGCTCTCCCCATTGCTTCACTATGTTTTGGTTTGCATCATAGAGTGGCCTCAGAGTGCATGAACAGGATTCCTTTCCAATGAAACTAAACTGAAAGATGCACTCCCAGACAATATGTAATTCACTCCATCTGCAATAGGCTTCATGATACCAGACTAGAGCTTCTCTAAAGTCAACAAACAGAACCAACCCTGAAACAGGTATAGTGTAGATGTCAGATCCTCTGTGTCAAGTGCTCTGCCATATATCGGAAAATTATTCCGCTACTACATGGCAAAAAATCACAGTATAAATACAGAGTATAAGCAGTACAAAGTTTATGACATCATGGCTCAGCACCACTTATATAATTTTCATCCTTCCTTTAAAATTAAATGACAGATTCATACCAACACACATGTATTCTGATATGTGGTACAATACCTATGACAGTTACACACATAGGTCAACACTCAAAAAACATACTGGCAATTGCAGCAGAATTATAGCCAGTCTCGCACATTCACTGTGTCTAGCGGCAAGACGAAATGAAAAATGGCTGTTATGCAAATGTCTATAAACATTCACTACCTCTTTCAGATAATCAAACACCCATTTCAGTCACCTAAATCTGAAAGTGATAAATTTACTATCTGCTTTGTGTTTGTGTGTAACAATAAATAACCAGCACGTGCCCTGAGGGCTAGGATTTCATGAATCATTAAACTTGTCACCAGGTGGATGTCTATCATTAACTATGTTTTAACCTGTTAGGAGATACATGTAAGGATAGAACTGAGAAAGTTATCTGTAAGTAATGCTCAGGAAAGAATCAAGTTCTGCAATTTGATCCGTGAAGGGAAGAACCATGGTCTTACACATATCACAGCAGCCATGGAGGGTTAACTAGGAAACTGGGTTTTCTCACAGCTCCCCATGAGACTCCACACAGGGGCAAGTGTGGACAAATAACCCTCAGAGAGAGTTTGAAAGATGAGCAGGTGCTAGGCAAACTCTGTGTAAGGAACTTAGAGCATCCATACTACTTTGAATCAAGAGCTACAACTTTTTCCAGCGAAAAGAAACTGTCTTCAGTTTTGCTGCACAGGAGAGATAACCACAGAATAGAGTAAAAAAGACATTGAAAGACATTTCCTGTGTGATGTGAAAACTGGATTTAAATCCCATCCATTAGGGTTCAAACCAAGCCAAACCATTCAGTTAATTCCACTATGAAACTTAAAATTCATTGTAGAGAAATGTATTAAAGGCTTTTCTACAATCACTAGAAGAGGAAATATAGTTGCAATGTGCATGTAAAATATGTGTACATTTTCCCTATAGGGATAATACATAAACTAAATAGCTATTTATTTCCTAATTATTTGCATAATGTGATAGGGTAATACATGCAACTGCACTCATACTTCTGAATTACTTCTGAAAATTTTTGCATGTGAAGAATGAGCCATTTCTAAGTAGACTCATATTCAATTAAACCATATGTTCAGCATCAGTTTATACTATAAAATATAGCACAGCATGATAGAAGCAAAATTGATTTTACTGCCTTTTAACTCATATACACTGGAAACGTCAAGATCCGTAGGGTGATAGTGTTGTGGGTTTTTTTAAAGTGTAAGAAAGACAGGGGTGGGAGGGCTAAAAGGGCTTTTCTTGTACAAGTATTTCCTATATTAGTCAGTGAAGATAAAATTCTCTTTACTATGACCTTTGCATTGTCTTTGTTCCATTTGCATCACATATTTTCTTAATCTTTTCTTTAACAGCCTGATGCCCACCACACCTGTCAGTAGAGCAATGACAGACTTGGATGTGTGGGCAGCTCCCATATAACAAGGATCACTTACTGATAAACTACAGCTTATTCAACATACCCTACCTTACTGACAGAGGACTTCTTTGCTATAAGCTTACCCAGTAGGCTCTGCTGTCTCTTCCAGGAGCCAGTGTGCTTTGAAAGTAATTTTTCAGCCTGTTACAATGTGACCCATGAACCTGCTGTTACAATTCCCAAATGGTTGGGCAATACCAAAACCCTTGCTGTAGTCCTTAAGATCTGTCAGCTTGAGCAGCATAGGGTATGTACAGTCACGTGGAGCCATTTCTCCCAGCTTCCTTGCTTTTAAAAGCAATTTCTGAAATGCATGAGCTGAGTGATAAAGTTAAATGTGCAAAGACACTTCAAACTCCACCAGCAACCCCGATATTTATAGTCAGCCCTTAGTAAGCGCAAATGACTCTGACACCGACGCCACCTTTTTATCAGCTTAAATATTTGAGGATACTCAGACTAGAGTTTCTATTATCTTAATACAAGCCTCAAACAAACATGCCTCAATTACCACCAGCTGCTAATTGACAAGAGCCTAATTCCTCCTCCTCCATGTGCGAGACTTCAGACCTTTTCATGTCTGAACATTGACAATCTGACAGTTTTAAGCTTACATCATAAAACACTGACACAGTGAATATGCCAATTTCAAGATGACTGCCATGAAAACATAAACTGTTTGACATTTAATAAGCTTGTGTTTTCATAGAAATACAATGTGTTATAGATGATTTGTTTCCATGAAAACACATGGTTAGAAATTAAATGGATATACTTTTCTCAACACTAAGCACACAAAAAAAAAATAGTCATCTGCAAAACAAACTAAAAATCAAGAAGTTTAGGATTCACATTTATATTAAATAACCAGTGAAGGGTCAAATACAACAGCTAATAGTATTATTTTAACTCTTTTAAAATTTTTAAGAAAGATGTTTTTGGAAATTCATTTAAAAGCACCAAAGGACGCGAGTGCTGCATTTGATAATGCAAAGTAGAGAGTGCTAACACACATGGATGGGGAGGTTTGGGACAACTATATTACCCTATTGGCACATAGTCTAATAAGATCCTAGTTTCTTTCCTTACTGAAGTTAATACCTGTATAATAGAGTGAAAAAACCCTAAATACGATATGCTGTACCACTGTCGGCATAAAGGAGAAGCTATACCACTTTGCAATGAACAGGATCTTCTGGCTCTTAAACCAAGGGCAGTTTTTCTACTGATTCCAAAAGGTACACAACTTTCCTTTATGTCACTGCACCTATCTTTGATCATCTCTTTTCTCTGGTGGGAAAAGTCTCATGAGGAAAATCAAGAGTGCAACAATTAAAGAAGTGAAGGCTTCACATAGGAAGGAAAGCCTTTAAAGAAGAAGGATGATTTTATGAATATAATATGTTCGGAGTATGGATAACATCAGAATTAAATTAGTAGTTGCTGTTACATGCAGATTCCTACAGGAAGTATCCTAGATGTGCTTTTTTGAAAGAGGCTAAGCACTTCTGCTCTAATCTTGTAATCTGGACATGCTTATCTTGATGCATGTGAGTAGTGGTGTGATGAGTTATGATCTCACTGGAAGGAAACAGTTTAAGAGGAAGAAGTTTAAGAGCTTTAATGAATCAAAGACAAAATTTGCCATCACTTAGTTCCTGTTACCATTCCTTTACACACGATTTGACCACGTGCTTCAGCTGAAGCTTCTGTTTCTTTAAGAATCAGCACACAACTTTCAAGTAAATAGTAACTACATCCTTCCCTCTTTCTTTTTGCCTCTCCTTTCCTTCTGCCTCTCTAAAGCTCTAAGAATAACAGCAATCATAATAGAAATATAACCTCAAAACTATTTAGAAGCAAAAGTGTAACAAGCACACAAAACCCATCAAAGAGGCTGTCCATTAAACTGTGTTCAGTGATCACAAACTGGAAAACAATAGAAGAAAAAAGCAGAAAAGGCTAACTTGAGCTAAAACTACTTAAATAGTCAATTAAAAACTTTTTCTGGATTTATTATCCAGCAATGAACTAACTTAATAAAGGGAATGGTTATTTTTGGGTATGTCACTCAGAACTAACTTACTGATTTTTTTGTTTGTTTGTTTGTTTTTTGGCTTTGGGCAAATTATATTTGCACTTTGGTAATTTATCTATTTAGAAATAGAGCCATTTTTTAATGGCAAGTCCCTAGGAGAAAGATTTTGCGTGGGGATTAGCAAAGGGACAGGAAAGGGAAGAGGAAGAATGGAACGATACAGGTGCTACAAACTTCTGTAGTGGGTATTAAAGTCTCTCAACAATTGCCCAAATCTCACCATTGGGAGGGGTCCATGTCAAACTAACACTTACTCATTCAATTTATAACTGCTAAATAGACCTTCAGGTTGTCAAAAAGAGCACTATCAAGTTTGATTTGGAGAGAAGCATCACAGAGGCTTACTATGCCAGTGCCATTAAGTAATTTTGTATATGCAAGCCAAATCTAATCCAACAGAACATGTAAGATTTACTGGACAACATATACCTCCCCACAATACATTAGAAATAGAAATGTAGATAGTCTTTTGTTGCTTATCCAGAACATACAGTAAAATATCAATCACATTCATATGCTCAGCTTTGGGATTTCAAGACCAGGAACTCAATACCTTGAGTCAAGAAAACAAGCAGCTACATTCTCAGTTTGGCACTTACCAGAATGCAATACCATTTACCAGGCTGGACCCGTAGTCTAACTGCAGATTTAACCTCAGAGTGAGGAAAGCTGTCTATTTGCAAAACAAGTGATAGGTTCCTACCTGGAGTGACTATCATACAACTTCCCATCCAACACCAGTGAAAAGCAGCAAATTAACATGCAGTAAGGGGAATTTTCTTGGCAAACTGGGATTGCCAGGTATTAGTTTCACAAAGAATATTAATAAGTTTGCAAACTATTTGTTCCCAAGTCAAGGTTCTCTGTGTCTCTTTTCTAAGGTTCCCTGTTAGAAATCACTGGGGATATTTTGGTGACAACATGGTTTGCTTGTCCAAGATGAAATATTCCAGTGGAATATACATTACTGCTTCATTAAGGATGGGATTTCATACTAAAATCTACTCTCAAAACAGCTGACAGTGAGGTGGGGAAGTCATATTAACAGGACATGGGAATTTAAATTTGAAGCACCTGCACTGCCTTCTTTCTATGCCAGGTCTTAAAGTCACGTCACCACAATCCCATGTGAAGGACTACTCACTCTGAGTTAACAAGGGGTTTTCTTACCTTCCTCCTGAAAAGTGCAAAAAAACCCTGAGACTATTTCAGTGAAATATTTTTTGAAATATCAAAAGCTCTGTTTAACAGGAAAATTATTTTCAGCCAGCCCTTAGTACCCTTTTGTCCTCAAACAGCATGTAAACCACCTTCTTGGATGACCCCTTTACTTCAATTTTTACTTCAAGGACCATAACTCTGGCGTAAGCCAGCAATATAGGGAGGGAAAAGGAAAAACGGGTCAGAGTGAAAGAAATGGTAAGAGTTTAAACAGGAAACTTGCCTTATCTGTTAAAGTTGTCTTTGCAGCAGGCAAGTATCACACCTACATATCAGTTAGGTAACAGTAACAAAGATAAGGAAACAGTTCTTCAGACAAACATTGGTGGGAAGGATGGTTATCAACTGATGCCTATATCTAAAAGGAAATCACTAAATGGCTTTGGTCATATACTGGCTTTCTGAAACCAGAGGTTTCCCTACCCCTGTTGCATAGAGATTAAATAAAGCCCAATTTGAATTTCCAGAAAACTGCAAGAACACCACCACTGTTGTGAACTGGCTTTTGAAGTCGGTGGTAAACATGTCAAAAAAAAAAAGAGGAAATTGCTTTGAGGGTGTGCCTAGTCTGTTGTTCAGCAAGTCACACTGCTACAACTTGTAACTGATAGTTGATGTTAACCTTAAACTAAAACCTATCATGCACAGAGGGGAAGCTAAGCCAGATAGCAAAAAGGTCTCACAACAGTCTTTGTTTCTGCAGCAAAGTCATCATCCTCTTTGTCAAGGCTTCCCGTTTAATTTACTGCTTATATTTTTTACAACAACTCATGGAAGGTTCAGTTCTATTTCCATTCAAGTCAAGGATTTTACCATTAATGGCAGTAAGGTTAAGAAAGGAAGCTTCCTGAAGTCCCAGTTGCAATCGCTTAAAACCGTAACTTCTGTTTCGGTGAGATCTATTCCTTTGATAAAGTGAACAGTGAATCCAAAACCAGACAATACAGTAATTTAAGGCATTGGGGTTAAAGACCACATCTAGGTTCTACAGCTATAGCATCTTATAATAGCAAGAGATAAAGTAGGAAAAGATATTCACACTGGAATGTGAAGGTATTGAGAATGGAGGAGGTAATTTTGGTACTTGCTAATGCTGACCCTTTCCCTCTCTATCTATCTCTGTGTATAAAACATATTTAGAAAAAAGTTATTTCAATATTGTGATGCTTATTTCAATGTGTGCTAATAAGCACATCTGTATATGCCAAATCATGCATATTTTAACTGTGCTTTTATAGTGCACATACAGCTGACTGAAAGGAAATCATTCTGGCATTACAGAAAAATGGTCGTGTTTTGTCATATCATGAAAGCACTATATTTCTTTCCCTGCCTTAAATTGAAACACAACTATTAAAATACAACAGGAAATTCAACTACTCCTCTATACTAAAATAACACCAGGCACCACATTTTCTGAGTCTTTCAGTTCAATGAAGAATTTTGCATAAGCAATTTGTATGTGAGCATAGTTTAGGTAAGCAGATGACCACCTTCCCATCCCTTGTGCAAATTACAAATGCAAATGCAGATAGCATCTATGTACTCAGAAACTCTTAACTAAAGCATCTGTCACTACCTTTTGATCCATGTAAAAGCCAAGAATCACCTGTAATCCCACTTAACTATAACTCATATCTGGCAAGACTTCTGAAAAGCTGTCTGGACTGTTCTCCCTGCCTGCTCCTCCCTCCACCCCCCCAGTTAACCAATATGGACAAAGATGTAGCATTTTGTCAATATACCTCAAAACTATTCAACTGTTATGAAGAAAGAAAAAGAAAGTTGAAATTTAAAAAGTGTATCCCAAATTCCATTGGGATTCTATTTAATTTTGTGCTAATCTGTTTCTGTTCCTACTTTTTAACTGCAAATTTTAGTTCTTCAGACTGACCCACACTGCCCTTTGAAGCTCTTTGTCCCTTTTAGGTGAGCCTTAACTACTGTACTTCATCATGTGAGGAGACTTAGAGGGAGAAAAGCTCTGACCAGCAAACCTGTGTTTAAAATAAGATCTTTACAAATATCACCATCATTTGGTCATAAGACTAAGAGCAAGCTATTGTTATGAGTTAGAGTGGCTACCTGATCTGCCATAAGGAGCCGCCTTATATGTTGTCTGCATGAAACTGTGTTCCCGGCTGCAGTCAACTTTTAAATAATTCCAGGTTGATGTTCTCAGAGAAAGGCTGCAAAAACTTCCAATATTTTTACAGTCCTAATAAGGTCAGCCATCAACATACATTAAAAAGCCCTTTTCAGGTTCAATAGTTGTTACAGAATGGCAACTGCACAAGTCTAGCAATGCACTGTCAAATAAATGAGTCTATTAGGAATGATGGAATCAGTCCCTGGTTTCAAAATTCAGATAATAAAATGTGCTTTTTTGGTTCAGATACCAAACTTGGAGAAGTCCATATGACTAAGCTGGCTGTAGAATCATTAGAATTCAGCCTTACTATGACAAAAATGCAATATTGAGTTATAAGAAACAATGTCACGAAGGGAAGAAAGCTCTAAGGACAGATTCTTCTCAATGTGTGAAAAAAGGTAGCAGTGATACACCCATGGGAATAAACCCTCTACTTTGGGAAAACACTTTGACTTTTGATCTTTCAACAAATGGGCAACCAGGCCTAAAGATCATGGTTTAATCCCAATTTTAATCCTAATTTAATCCCAACCCTTCACTGTATTTGGTAGCAATTCATTCACAAAGACTTACCCTTCTATAAAGACTGAGATGACTTTAAGGAACTGTTCAAATCAAACTGACACAGTCTTGCACAAGTCTTGTTTAGTAAGTACAATTGTCTCTTAGGAAACTATTGCAAGGATATAGTCAAATGGCTTCCAGTGTATTGATATTTCCCTGTATGTATAGTTAGAGCTGCCTAGACTCAGACTATTCAGAGCCAAAATATGCAACCCACATATTAAAGAAGAAAGTTGTGAGCAGTAACACTTCCTATTTGTTTTCACATTGTTTGCATTGAAAAATATCCAGAATGTAAAAGCGGATTTGGACAAGTCTTATCTGCCAGTTTTCTAGTGCCCAAGCCACTCAAAAACTGCAAAAAAAATTTAACTTCGTGACTTTGCCAAGAGTGACTTCTACTGCTCTCAGAGTTGGATTAAAGCCTTAGAGTGTGGAGAGTATCACCTATTTTGAAGCCTGCATTCAGCCCATAACACAGTTCTCTCCTGTAACCAGTTTCCATACCAAAATTGTGGATGGCTGTTCTTATCAAGCTGGAAACATTAACTACATAAAACGTCTGTGAGAGTTCTGAAGACAGGAGACTTTAAAAATAACAACAAAAAAAGAGAACGTGTTTTAAGGGCTGATCAAAGCATGTTTCAGCCAATAGGAATCCTTAAAGCAGCTGCAATAGAATTCAGATCAGTCCTATGCTTTCTCTGTTGGAGTGCTTTGCACAAGGCACAAAGGGTGTTTGTGATTTAATTCAGTATGTCAGACAAATGGCCTTATGAATTAATTGATAGAAAAGAGAAGGGTACAAAAGGTGTAAGAATAACTTCCTAGGGAATTATAAGGCAAGACGTGGGTATAAGAGAACACTGAAGACATTCCCAATGTATTTACTGCCTATGTCCACAAATAGTTTAAATTTAGTTTTGAGTCACATCTACAATCTCTTAATATCCATCCACCACACTGTCTAACCTCCTAATGCTCTCCAAACACTTCATTATCCCGTAAAACATGGGCCTCCAAATAATTTTTTAAACTTGAAAGAGAATGTCTCTGCCCATCTTGTACACTCTTCCACAGGACAGGCCAGAAAAAGAAATGAAGTGTGAGCAGAATTGGAATTTATTGATTTGTACCCTCTATTAATATGTATTAGAGGTATGGAAAGGGTCAGGACTTACCCCCAGATAAAGACCTACAAAATTTAAGACAGCATCCTTTCTCCTGCCTTGTCTAATTGAATTTGCTAGGTAACAGTAACTTAGAAGTATCTGAACTATAATCCAACATACACACACACACACACACACATTTTAATAGTGGATGATTAATATTTTGCACATGCTTATCAGTCTTCATTTGCCAAAATTAATTTTCATCTGTTTGCAGTTTTTTATCTTGCTGTAGTTTGCATGCTACTTTGCTATAAAGGCACAGAAAAAAACTATCTTAAGGTATTCACCAGAAAACTCACAGTAAAATAAGTCCATAATTAATGGTTACAGCCAAAAGGCCCATGTAGATAGAAGCTGCTCCATATACTCAAAACAGAATTGGAGAAGAGACCTGACATTAGCTTCAAGTGCAGCTAATAGACATAGTTCCCCATGGGACTTCCAGGGCAGTGCATTTAATTGCCTGTTCTATCAGCCTTAGAGAAAACGAAATGTTCCTTCCAACTGTGCCAAAAGGTTGGAGCCCAGGTAGAAGCCAAGCTTTTGGGTAGCTAATACAAGATTAGAGGCACCGGATTTGTCTCACCTCTGACCAGTTATTCTGTGAGGGCATAAAATATGCATTAATAAAAAGTTTTCCTGATGCTTTACCCACAGCTGCTTCCACACAGGCTGAAGGCCAGTCCCTCTCACAAACATGAGAACTTTCACACAGAAAATGTTTCACTGCTGTAGACCTACCATGAAGAACCAGAGCATCCACAGATTTCCAGCTATATCCACGTCATGAAAGTTACACATTCACACATAGCATTGTCACTCTGCATACTCTTTCTCCCAAGCCAGCCAGAAGCATTTTCTGATTTTAAAACATTACCCCCTCTCCTCATTATGTGACAATGACTTCATCTTTGCCCTTGTACTCAATAACTTGGTCACCACAACAAGAAGGCAACATACATTCTCTTTCAGGCAACAAACAAGTCACTGGCATAGTGTTTTGTGTGGCAGGGAATAAAACTGATCGATTGATGATGCTGACACCCAAAACACTTTTTATGGAGATGGCGTCAAAGTGGAATTAAAGGTACAATATCTAGCTGCTGATGAAGATATTTTTCTTTGGCTCACAGGAAAAAAGAAAATAAAATAAAATCGAGTGTAGCAGTAGTTCAGTAAAAGTTTTGAACAAGAGAAAAGCCCTAGATAGTTGTCTTCGGATTCTTCACCAGGGCAAACAGTGCTTCAAGGACAAGTAGGAAAGTAGCTGCTATTTGAGGCAACTTCATTATAAAATCATTTTTAATAAGCAATCTGAACAAAGAGAGGGAGTGCTCTTGCAGAGAAGCCCCCAAGGGATCTTAAGGCTGCCCAGTAAAGTTATTAGGAGGTTACACACAGGGGACCAAACAGCTATTTTATTGGCCTCAGGGGACAGGGTTTAGTTTTCACCTGTTCTCTTTAGGCCTTGGTGCTAACAGCAGATCCTGTTAACCATCAGTTTTCTGCAGGCTCCTATTTGGTGAGGGAAAAGTATCATTTGTTTACTTTAGCCAGCACACGAAACACATGAGGTAAAGTAGACAGTACAACGCACAGTAGATGTACTAAGTAATTATAAATCGGATCAGGAAAAAACAAAAAATCACAGTTATTTTCCCTTTAATGCAATTAAGCAAAATAACTAACAAACTTCAAGAAATCTTTAGCAATGGCTATAGATATAAAGTGGAAAGTGAAATCAGAGAAAAAGAGAAATCCAGGTCTTGGGTTCAATTAAGCTGCAAATCTTAATATGCTTGTAGAACTTTGGTGAACCACAGTTCTGGGATATTTGGACATCTGAGAAGCTGAATAGCTGCCTCCTGCCCCAAATCAGCCTCTTGGTCTCTAAGTAGTGATGTCCTTTTCTTAGCAACTGCTTAGAGCCAAAGATACAAAAGACGTGATTTAGGAATGGATCTCCGCTCAGGACAGTACTAAGACCATGCCTATGCCTAAAGAACAAGACACTGCCTTTTTTGGCTAGTCATGCTGCAGCAGCAATGAAGATACAGCACTCCAAGCTCCAGTCAAAGGCTTAAGGGCTTGTCAGGATAATGGGTATCTATTGAGACACCTGAACTTTGTCACTCCGACTTCTGAGGTCTTGTTACATATAGTAGGCAGTATACAGTCAAGTTGATCTCCCTAAGGTATAATCAAACCTTTCAACTGCAGTGTAAACTTAAAATATTAATTGACCATTTAGCCCAAAGGTAAGTCTCACTGAAGTACACAGAGTCAAGATACTTCTCTAGACCGACACCTACTACAAGATGAGTGTAGGAATAGTCCCAGAGCTTGATATGGGAGAGGGGGAAGGGGTTGGGATAGGTGCTTGCTGTGGGATCTCAGATAGTGGAAGGGATGGGTTTACTTCCACCCTTTGCTGACAAAGCTGCCAGCTCTTCATGCAAATGCTTTTATTTAGTGATAAAAATTAAAAGCACACAGTCCCCACTTAATTTTCCAGCAGGATCTCATGTCATTAAAATCATCACCTATATTTAGAAACATTTATCTGCCAGAAATTAACTGAAAGGGTAATTTCACTGTAAGTAAGGAATATTTCATCCAAAATTAAGGAATTCATACAGAGATGCCTACTGCCATTTTTAAGAATGTTTAAGAAAAATTACTCTAGAATAATCATTTTGGTAAATCATGAAAAGCAGAGAAGTCCCAAGTCTGAAATAAAGGGCAAATATCTTAGAGTTACAAAGGACTCTTAATCTAGAGATAGTTTTGGTATAAGTATTTTCTCTTAAATCTGGATATATCTTGAGTTATGAAAATATAAAATACACAGTGCTGAATGTGATACCCAAGTACATTTATTTGCATTACAAGAAAACACAGAAAATAAAGGATGAACAAAATTAGTCCACACATCAGTAATAGTGGCTTTCTCACTGTTGTACCTACCACAATACAATCTACAAAGCACAATCACCAGACACCGTTTCTGCCAGTATCACACATTACCAAGCAGTGACATAGAATAAAGCAGCAAGTGTCAAAACCTGTGGTAGTTCAGGAAGTAGGTAACAACAAGTGGTAACATGCTGAAATGTGACAGCCCACACCAAACCTGTCCAGGTACTGAGAAGGTATAGCTGCCCTGGCCTAACTCTCCCTCAGGAAGGTAATGCAAAGTATTCTATACATGTAGGTTTGAGATGAAGCCGAACTTCCCAACAGCTTAACTGATCAGATTGCTGTGAATGGAGAATGAGGTGTACATTTTGAACACCATTTTGCAGCAGCCTTTAATGTCTGACTCATTTGAGTCAGAGGTTTAGGAAAGAATAGTGACAAAGTAGCACAACTAAAAGGTTCTATTACCAATAGGAAATCCTTATCATAAAGGCATGAGAGAACAGACTGGGCTGGGAAGTCTTAATCTTAAATTTTCTGAAAAGTGAGATGGTCCAGGTAGAGGAACTGAGGTACTTTGCCATCCATCACTGGGACAGCCCCAAGAAACATGCTCTTTCTCTCCAAATGGTGATAATTTAGTCTAAGTGCATGAAGTAGGCAGTTGTCAAACAGTTTTGGACTCGGCTCACAAAGGTCCATCATCCACACTGTGTGTTGACAATGATCTGTAGGTGCACTGCCACTGGGAAGTTAAACCCAATGAGCAGCCCCTAGTTCAAAGTAGCACCTGGGTTAATCTAGTCCAGGTAAGAGCACCCTCACAGGTCCCTGCCTCTGCACCGACAAGTATGTGTCACTAGGAGCTAGGGCTCCCAATTCTTTTCTGCTGCAGAACAACATACCAAGGGAAGGTAGGAGCTGTTGCATGGCTTTCTGGAGACATGGATGAAAAATTGTGTGAAAGGAAGGATTGATTTCTATCTTAAAAATGCCAGGTAAGCAAATAGTTGAATATACCTGGACCTCTATGCAGATATGAACTCCAGCTATGTAATCAAATTCCTTTGAAGCTTCTAACTGTGGTTCATTGCAATTCAAATAGTGAGAGAAAGAAGGTTCCATTACATTGTGGATACATTACAATATTAGCCTTCGGGGTGCATCTGCAGGAAACCACCCCTTACTTTGATAGGCAGTCAAGTCAAATTCATTTAAGAATATAAAAATAAGGTGATTTATCTGTGTGATAGTTCTGAGTCGCAAGTGGTCTGGTAGAGGCCATCAAACTCATTGCATGAAGAATGGCAAGATTTAGATTTAAGATGCCAGAAATGAAATACTACACACTTCAGGGCTCAGTGTAAACCCAAGTCAGTAGGCACTAAATGCCAGGTCCTTTGCAGCCTTCTGTTCCCCATAATTTCAGACCTTTATTACCACTGATACAATGATGCCTGTCTGAATTTGCAAAAAGTCTGAAGCTGTGCATCAAAGTTACCATTCACTTTGAGTACTTTCCTATTCAGAGCAGGAAACATGAGAGGAAGAGGGTTGTATTACAAATATCAGTGCTAATTAAATGATCAGAAAAGAATCTAAGTGTCAGTCAGTTCTCAAGCCAAAAAAGAACGGAAATGCCAGAAGTCCCACTTTGTATGGAAGATGAGATAGATAGGACTTGGCCTCTACCATCTGACTTAGCTAGACTAAAGGTTATATAAGGTAATGGTTAACCTAACAAATCACCATGTAAGCCCAAGAGAGAATAGTTCTACAAATAGACAGAAGGCATGAAGTTTTACTTCAAAAGCCTATTTAACCTACTGAGGGAAAAACTGCATTTTGAGGTGGACAAAATTTATTCCCTTAGGGCTGCTTGGAAGCAGCCTTGTTTAAAAACGGCAGGTTTTGTAATGCTCAAACTCTGACAAAGAGAGGACGTGGAGAAGCAGTTAATGAAACAGAACACTTGGAAAAAATCAGTTGTATCAAGAAGAATGAAAGTCTCTCAGGTTCTATTTAGCTAGTTACATTATGAAAGACCTATATTTCTTCAGCTCTATATTGCATGTGTACAAATACTGAACTACTGTTTGATTCAGAAATGACCTAAGCACCTGTCATCAGCACAGTAGTTCAATTTCAGCTGACAGATCACTTTTGTCACAGACTAATGCCAAGAAGGGGGTAAAATATACCCAAAATCTCAAACAATAAAACCGGGAAGAACTAAGTAGTGGAGGCAGACCACCACCGATTTCAAAATCTGCACAATTAAAATGGCTATTAGGATGAAGTCTGAAAAGGATTTATCTGATGTTTCAAATGCATAATGTATCAAAATTTCTGGCATTATACTTCAGTAATTAAGTCAAAAGGTCATTAGAAATAAGTGCTAGTTTACAGTCAGTCAACACCCTCATATGCCATACATTGTAAACTTGGAATAAGGCGACTTCATCCATATTTCTAATTTCTAAACAGTAATGCAGACAACGTATGTACACTTCACATAGTGTTTGTGAGAATGTTTTTTGAAATTTATTTGCAGAAATCCTACTCTATGTAACTTAATTTTGATATGTTACATATACTGATACAGAGTGATAGGCAAACACTAGATTGACTTGATACACAAAAACTCTCTTGTCATTTGTAGTTGTTAACAACTCAGATTCGAGTTGTAATTTTTGCATTTAGGTGTTTATATAATTTTTTTCCCATGTCATTCCAAACTGTGAATTTTGATGTCTACTTCTTCTATTCAATAATAATAAAAAATTCTAGGCAATAAGGAAAAAGAAAAAGCTTATTGTGCATAATGTCAAAATGCCAAAGATGCAAAGTTTAAATTAATTCCTCTCTATGAAAATTTGTCATAACAGGAATGAATTCTAAAAGAACTTTAACCAAAACTGAATGAAACCTCATACATATTTGCTAGCAAATGTAGCCTGCATTTTCATCATGCCAATTACAGCATATTGCTCCTTCTATTTTAATTCTTTCTTAACAGGCAAGCTTATCTTCCCATTATTCAGGGAACTTTTTTGTTCATGCTTCAGCAATTGCATGACAACTGATTAACAAATCAGGGAACTACTCTTTGACAGTTCTCTTAGAATGGCACAAACAGAGTTCTCAACACAGAAGATGCTGGGACCCTACTTTCTGTCTTAATTAGATTAAAGGCCCTATATGGTGAACAGTAGCTAATCATCTAACACAGTTGATGAATACATCTTTTTTTATCATAGGCCTCAAACGTAGCATCCACTGAGATAGACATGATGACAACACTTTATCAGTCTGGCATGGCTTAAGAGCATATTTCCTGTGCTCTCTAGGTCAGTGGTTACTATTTAATCTTCCCTACAAAAAGGATCAAATACTGGAACTGGAGATGTGACTCTTCTAGCAGGTCAGTACATGGCACTGCTGTATACGAAATATATAGCGTGATTGCAGCTGATTTCCAGGTGGCACGTTACAAACCACCATGTACAGTCGTTAGCCTCTATACAAGAGAGGCCCAAGACTGAGCTAGCATAAGTACCGAATTACTTACCACCTCTAGAGAGGGTGGTCGCTCCAGGCCAGGGTTGAGCTCATGGGCAAGGCTGTGCAAGGAAGCTGTCTGTACAATGCCTGGCCTGCGGATATACAGAGGACTTCAGTCTCCTGTACTGTCAATCTCAATCTCAATCAGCATGAGCTCAAATATTCACCAAAAATGTCAGGGTCAAATTCTGCCCTCAGACGCCTAGCTGTAGCTCCCATTAAGTTCAATGGAAACCATATATGCATTCAGCAGAAGAGGATCTGACCCTAAGAATGCATTAAGCAGCAAGGCCACCTAAGCAGAGGAGGACCATCATGCTCTAAAAGTTTGTGACATTTAACATTTGCTTCAAAACTCATACAAATCAGCTTCTCATTTGAAATTCTTAAATCAAGCAACTGTATTTTGTAACTCTATATGGTGAGAAATCATAATCTCAAAGTCAGATATTTCATTACATTAATATTTTAAAACCAGGAATGAAATAAGAACGAAATTAATCTAAGGCACTTTATGACACCACTTTAATCCTAGAAGCTGTGGTGAACATACTTCAAATGCATAACCCTGTTAAAATGCATGTATCTTTGTAAATTTTGTGCAGCCTACCACCTGTTTTGTTAGAAGGCCTTCATGAGACTAATAGCCTCAGCTTTAGCCTACTCCTGTTTCAGATCCTGGGCAAGTATAATTCTACACTACCAGATTTCCAAACCTCCACGGTACTTGAAGAATCTCAACATATCTCCTTCAGCTAGAAATCATAACATTTTCTTGGAATTGTGCTTTTAACTCACTGCAGAGTAGATGAGAGTTGATCTCCAATAATGATGTCTTTGAAGAAGATTTGGAATAAATGTATACATAGGTAAATGCACGCATCCACATCCATTTCCAAGGTTGCCATTTATCAGGACTGTTTGTTTATATGGTTGAGAGCAAAACAATAACCTCCTCATTTTCATCAAGAGCTCCTTAAGCACAAGGACAGAATGATTTATCTTACAGATTAACACATAGGAAGGGACAGAAGACTTTCAATTAAATAATTTATTTTTATTGGATATATACTGCACATATAACAGATGTACAAAAATATAACCACTCTCCTCACCTGTATTTTCTGGATACATTACTTATCAGCTAGCTGTAAGGTATACATACTAGAATAAGGAATTCTGCCTTTCTTCACAACTTCCTTTCTTCTGACCTCTGATTTAACACATATGCGAACGCACACACATATACACACACATGCATTGTATATTCATTTAGACAACAGTTCAGGTGAGGACTGGAACCACTCTGAAGCAGAAAACCCACCAGAATTTTTAAAACAGAGCCTTCTCAGACCAGACCGACACCTAACAGTCTGAGCGCCACATCACAGCCTAACATGAATTCCATTTGTAAGAGAAGGCCAAATCAAAAGATCTTACTTACATGTATGAGTCTTCTTCGTTACAGAAATACCTGTAGGGAAGAAATGATACCAATGTTAGTAAAGCGACCACTGAGTAAATTCTTTTGACACGTATTTCATCATTAAACTATTTTATTTCAGACACACAGTGGCCACTGTAAAAGAGGAATGAAAATTGCAATGATTTGTATGTTAGAGGTGGGAGGATCCCCCTTCTTTGCATGCAGACTTTAATGGTATATTCTCTCCTTGCACCTCATCAATAAATGTTTCAATGTGTATTGCTTAAGTTTTGTTGTTGGAATGCATATCCACATGCTGCTGTTTTAAAACTGAAGCTGATGCAAACAGAAGATACTAACAACGCTATGGAAGCCCCCTTTTATTTTTCATGGTTAAAAATTTTTCCACAGTCATATTAACTAGTGCACATCAAACTACCCAGACAGAACAGATTTGAGCAGTACAACAATTCATTTGCTATGTTACTAAGTTCAAGTAGTTCCTTGACTGCAAGCTGTAGCTTATGCTCATTAAAACCAAATAAACAGCTCTCTCAATATGATTATTACTTGCCATAATTCTAAGCCAGATGCAAATATCTCCAAGCTGTTAAAATATGTACTTTCTGATGTAATAAAGATGTTTTTATGCTAGACAGGCATGTGGCAGCAATCATCAACAATGGTCCAGTGCCAGTGAAATTTGAGAGGTATTTAAAGAAAGCAACAGAGTGAACAGAATGAGGCAAAATTCATAATACCAAATAAAGATAAAATTAACTCTGTTAAATGTCATTGGAATTCATGCTTGAATACAAACAATATTGTCTCCACTTTAGTAGCTAACTGGTGCTGTACTCAGACCCCTCAGTATTTAAGCTCCACTCTCCTTGGGGGGAATTTTATGAGAGGAGAAAGAGGTTACTGGAAGCAGTACAAGTATTTGAAACATTTCATTTGTGACTAAGGCCTGTAATGAAATTTTGGAATTGAAATTGTTTGGCTTACTATTCATGAAAGACAGAGAGACCTGAATCTCCTTAGCTACCCTCTTATTCTTTTAACGACCTCTTCCAAAACCAAAGTACTGCTGGAAAAAATAGGCTTTTATTTCAGGCTTCTTTGTTGCAGAACATCTCAGGGAAGCAGTAGGTTATAATAATTCAGAAAAATATAGATACCTTATTTGCAAATTTAGAGTTAACTTCCAAAGCCAACAGTTTTCAAACTATTCATGTTTTTGGCAGATACATAAATCCACAATGCCAACCCCAAATATGTAGCTATCAAGTTTGACGTAAACTTCATCAGGATTTTTTTTTTTTAATTGCACTTGTGTTGCTATTGGCCTTTTGGTTTTGAACCACCAAGTTCTACCAGTGTGAGCACTGGAAACTTTCTTTTCCCTGGAAGGAAAAGCTGAGGGACTCCAGGCTTTGGGAAGAGAAGTTCCGAGCACTTCCTTTGAGTAGTTTTGTAAATGTGAAACACTGGTAAGCAATTAACAAAAATCAGAATTCTAGAACTGGGTTATGTATGTGTACTGACTTGAAGTGAAAGGTCTCAGCCAAATCTGCACATTCCTCATGCCAGGAATTAGGGTTGTAGCCTCAAACTGTAGAGCCAGGGTGAGCAATAAGAACAAAAGGAAAACAAGCATAACAAAAATAAAACCTTTTAGTTACAAAAGTAGCTACTACAGGGGGCAAATTCATCCTTTAAATTCGTATTTGTAAGAGCCAGCTTTCTTGTATTTTCATTCCAGTCCAATCATTACTGGCTGACTTAGAGTAGGTGGAGAGGACAGGATAGCTGCATGTGTCAAGGAAGTGAGTGTTATTATAGGAAGGATAGCTTAGGGCAAGAAGAGGGGCAGAGTGAGAAGAAGCAGAAAGATCTAAAGTATCTATGTCAAAATGCACAAATAATAATCTTGTGCACTCTTTGGTATGAGTGCAAAACCCCCTCTCTCTAGGTTTTTCTAAAGTTCTGACTTACCCTTAGAATTTGAAATTACATCTGTCATTAGAACAATTGTTCTTCCACCAAGGAAGAGCATTTTTGCTGCTTTTTGACTGCTTGAGTGACCACTAAACATCACGTACAGCTCCTGACAGAGTCTTCATCATCACGAACTGTCCTAACATCCCCTTGGCAGAAGTACTTGCCCCACCCTTGCCTATCTGGCCAGCTCCTACAATTTTAAGGATGTTTTATGGAATGCAAAATGAAGAGAAAAAGGTCTTAAATCTGAACAGCATTTGCAAAACTTCTTCTCCCAACACTAGTGCTAATAAATGGATACATCGGTGCTCTTTCAGCATTATGGGAGCCATATGTGTACTTTTCTCAGAAAATAATGCTTTCTGTAAAATCACTTTGAACAGAAAGTGCTTATGCTGTCACTTCTGATTACTCACAGCCTCTTCACAATGGGATTTGCCACAGCACAAAACAGACTTAGCTGTATTCGCTGACTGAGGGCCTACTTTCCCCTGATACGTGAAACAGTGATGGAAATATTAGTGCTTATATTTTTCTACCTAATTTTTTTTATATGAGATGAGTGGTGGGTTTTTCCAATCAGATGTTTCCATAATAATTACCGATTACCACCTGGTAAGGCCTTTTAGCTGTTTCATGCAGATATTTTTCGATAACCTTTTAAAACAACAGCTTAGAGGTAGGCTTTTTTTGCATCTTCTTCATAATTACACTGGTGGTTGCAGTGAAACCAAAGTATTTTGCTTTGAACTGTGGTTTTACAGTGACTAACTGCAAGCTGGTGGAACAAGGATAAATGTTGCCAGTGAGTTCAACAGGATTATATTTAAATTAATCAGGAATCTTTTCTTAGGTTAAAATGAGTTGTGAATTTTTAAGAAACCTTCCCTTTCACAGCAGTAACTTTAAGGGACTAGAAAAACTGAGCAAAAAATATACCAGCATATCCAAACAGCTACTTAGGCTAGATACATTATAACTAGTGCTTTAAATATAAATATTAAGTATGCAACACATTCCTACATCATTGCGATCAGTTTTAGTTTTAATGCAGGAAGCCAATGACTCTGCTATTCAGAACAGTCAAGAAATATAATAATCTCCTAGAAATGAGTGTATCATGAAAAAAAAAAAAATCAGTCTGGAAACTACTTAATATAAAAAAGGGGAGTTACAAGATCTTTCGCTTTCTTTGGGCCAGTGCTAACTCCCACTTGCATATATGTTTGAATGCCTTTCCTATGAGCCATATCCTAGAAGTCTTATGCAGACACGTTCTTTTGAAATCAACAGGATCTCTTGAGAAACTAATTCTGCAAGTCCAACATACATCAGTAATTTTCTTCACAAGATTAGGCATGATTAACTGGGATTGCTCTTGTTTGTAATTATTTCTGGGACTGGACCATCAGTTTACATAGATTCGAGTAGACACTATATAATAAAACCTAAACCTAATACACCATCGAAATACAAAAAATTATTTATTTTTAACAAGTGGAGCACAAAGAACCTACTGATTCCTTTCAAGATGTTACTTAATGTAAAATCCAATTTTTTAATGGGCTTCATTTCAAAATGTGATAAACTGGAGTAATATGTGACCAGTTGTCACTATTAGCACTACCCTAAACAGCCAGCTTTCCATTCTTATTTAACAATAAAAAAAAAAAAAAAAAGAGAGGAAGAAACCACCCTAACTTCAGTGTTGCTAATACGGAAAGACTTCCTGACTTAACCAACTAGACTTCAAAGTACAGCAAAGGAAATGTCATGAAAATACCACAACATATCACTGCCATGGTTATCAGTGAGTGAAAGTTTCAGTATTACAGTTATCACAGAATTTATCACTTCAGCAGTGCAATTTGACATTCCTGATCAACACCAAATCTTAAACAAATTAACTTCTTAGACTTTTCATTGTTGCTATGCAATGCTCTTGGCAACAATTGACTTTTTTTTTTTTTTTTTTTTTTTTAGTGAGAAGAATTCATACAAAATTCCCTTTCCCCCTCCCACTAACAATATGTAATTTGCCATGATATGTGGTATTTACAAAAATAGCTTTCTGGATGCAATGAACTTTGAAAAGAGTATCTACCAACAGAGACAGGATATTCTTTTGCAAGCAGTTAGCCTGACTGACCTTCACTAGCCAACTTCAAATAAAGATAACAATATCTTCAAGTACAAAAAGAGACTCAGATATTTTATACATCATAAGCTATTTCTCACAGTTGCCCATCCAAATAAAGAAGCATAATGAAACACTGCTTACTCTGTGAACCCAGATCCCTGCTGCTGTTGTACAGTTGTCAACTTCCCATATTTCAAGGGGAAAACATACTTTGATGTACAGAAAGATAAGTAAAAAGTCCCCAGTCTGGCAGAATATATTACTCTGCAAAATATCAAAGGAGGATATTCTTGAGTGCAATTTTCTTAAACCTCCAAGAAAACTCTTCCTCAGAAGTTTGTATGGATAAACAGATGCCTCACTGGCAAAGCTCAAAACTAGTCTCCAGGACTTCTGTTAAGCACTGTTGTGTTTTCTGCTTTTTGTGCCAAAATCAGGTGATTAGTATTGGTCTGATGACAGTATATCTATGTAGATGGTATATGTACATGATGCTTTGCTCATGTGGCTGTGTGTATCAATATATATGTATTTGGGTTTTTTTACTTTCTTTTACCCTCCACTCAAGCCAGCATTGTGGCTCTAGCATGTTTTGGAACTTAGTCATTTTATGATGGATTGGAAGTCTTGTGGAAAAAAGTTAAAATTTTAAACTCTAAGCCTCCTGCCTGATGTATTGTGTAAAATCAGAAAGAAAATGTATTACAAGCTTAGATCCCACTGTGTTTCATCCTGTTGCTCCACTTCTTTTTTCACTCTGTCACTACACAAAGCTAGCAATTAAGGTGGAAGATTATATGTAACACTCAGGCAGTTGCAGAGAACATACCAAAGCAGAATAATAGATTTAGGTGTATTCAGAAAGGAGTTCATTCTTTTAGAAACTTTAATAATGGTTTATATTAAAGTCTGTAAGGTTCTCTGGCTTGAATGAATTTTGTGGTCTTTGTAGGCCATTGTTTATGGTGACCAAGGTAAAAATAACATACAAGTACTGTAAATAGAACTTAAGTGAATTTAATCAAAATGATGTTGCAAAACAGTGTCTTTGTCTTGGACAGAAGAGCTGCTAATAATGATCAACACACACTACTGAAAGTGCTCCAAGTAATTTTAGTATTTCATTTCAAAAATTGTTAATGGACACCAATGCTTACAGTTCACTCAAAAGAGAAATTATGTGCTAGGGTAGCAAGGATCAAGGACAACATCCACTAGGCATGTAAGAACAAGGAAACTTCACTTAATTATGAAAAAAAAAAGGCAAAAAAAGGAAAAAAAAAGCTTTTTTTCCTAAATAACTTGAAATGTGATGACTGTAATTTTTCAATAAATATTCCAGTTTTTCCCAGACTCGTTCACAGCTTTTACTGAAAAGGAAAGAGCTCACCATGTGAAACAAGGGGTTTTCAGCAGGTCTAGATCATTCTTTTGTTCTTAAGTCCATAGACATATACCAAAGTCCCAGGAATCAAGATTGACCTAAATACGACAGTACTGAAAAAAAACAACCTTGCTCTCCTAAAATTCACAGCTGTTTCTTATACCTAAATTTTAACCAGAGCATTATTCAGAGTTTTATTTTTGAGGTGTTGCTTTAGACTTATTCCTATAATCATATGGTTATATCAGAATTAGCTACACAAAATATTTCACAACACAACTATTTTACTTTCTACTCAAATACAGATGCAGGATATTTGAGACAAACAGATTAAAAGCAAGAATTTTAAAAAAATGTTTTGACGTTATTTTACTGAGCTTTTAGCCCTTGCAAATCAGACTGGCTTCCTGATTCTGCATCATCTAGGCATTTTATGACTTCATTTTTCAGTAGTGGACAGCCTCCCCTGCCCAATACCCCTTAAAATGATAGTAGCACCTGTGAAAACTGTAATTCTTTCAAAGTTACAGAGTATTCGCAAGAGAGAAAACACCACTATTGTGAGTTGTCATCTGTACAATTCTCAGTTAAAAGAATTTCCTGTCCTTTCTAAATTCTTCCCAAATCAAAATGTCTTAACAGACCCCAAACTGATTTCAAACCTCTGATGCCAAAACTGCTCCAAAAGAAACAAGAATTTAAGAAACAATTTCAAGATCCAAGTGTCCATGTTTAAGGCTGAGATGATACTCTTGTTGTTACAGATGCACTTACTGTTAGCTCAAAATTAAAATACTAACTTCTCATTTGTGATTAATATTGAACAAACCATACCTCCCAATATCATTCTGGACAATTGACCACATGCAACTCCTTGTTTCAAATCTTCTTACAAACAATCTGTTCCTAGCTGTATGGAAACCTTAGATTAACATTTGATGCTGGATTGAAGAGTCATCTTTTTATGTGTGGATCTCACACACACAAATAGTTACTAGGTGCTGGCATCATATGTGACTGATGGCACAGAGTGCTGTCATTTTTTTCTCTGATGTGAGATTAAATACTGAACAAATCTGGGAAAATTACAAACAAAACTCTTAATTGTGAAGATGATGATCTTTAACCACTTATTCATTCTTGTACAACCTCACTGAAGGTCCCTCTGAGCTTTAACGTTTCTTTTGTCCTCACAAATAAACAAACAGTGTCTTAGGTTAGGAGAAATGAAATGAAGAATCTTCATTAAATAGCCATTATATTCTTATGTGACAAATGTCACCACAGAACATACGGCCAGAGATCAGGCTAAATATCTGCCCCACATTTGTACTGTATTTCACACACTACAAGTCAAAGATAGTTCAGAACTGTATGTAAGAATGTATTTCCAGAAGGACTCTTTATAGAAAAACCATGAATTAGCTTTGTTTTAATGACTCAGTTACACAATCAACCGAGCAAATCACAGTCAGGATTTCAAAATAGTCTTGCAGAGCAACACAGTTATGTTGACAGAATCCAGCCGCACATACAAAGTTGCATAAATCCAAGTAAACCCCTACAGTTCTTGAAATAGACTACAAAGTGTAAGGAAAACCATCATTTCTAAAAACCATCACAGACTCTTTTAGTATTGTATATTTACTCAAACTCTGAGCCTTACTGTAAGTCACCATTTTACAGTGACAGGAGAACATTGTCGTGAGTACGGCAGACACCACCACTGTAAGCACTATACTTTCCTCCCCGTGACATTCAAAGAAAAGAGTCTTCTTCAGCTAAAGGCCCTCTCCTATCAGCACACTAATGGTAACAGTTCGTTTAACTTGCACTAGAGATATGGGCAAGAAGCTCTGCAATGTGTGTGGTTTCCTGGGGGGAATCAATCCTCACAGCTGGCCTTCCCTACCATTTGATTCATTGACTACAGCTCTACTTCCTTTCTACTCAGTGTGATCTTGGACAAAGAAAATATCCCAGCAGATGTGAACCATTAAACGAGTAGCACCATTTTTGCAAACTCCCTGCTTGTTGATATTAGGAAGAGTCAAACAGCACCATTTGTAAAAGCAGCGAGTTTGGCATATGCATGCCCACGCGTGTACGTGTGCTGGACACCCCATAGTCTATACTATTGTGCAGGTAGTAGTATGGCTTCTGTCCTCCATTTTAAAGCATAAAATTACATTTTACTTGGCTGCTCTCCCAGACCTACCGTATCAGGCACCTCATCCCAAGAATACTTTTGAAGTAATTTCAAAGCAACGCTTTACTTAAACATTGCACTCTCCATTCTTATACAAGCCTTTCAGACTGCCTTTTTCAACACTGCTGACAACTTCACACTTAAAAGCATGAGCCAGGCCTCAAAGGGTTCATGGTATTTTCATAAAATCCAGAAAATTATCAAACTACAAATAAAAATTAAGGGTAGGAGCTATCTTCCTGCACGTTAACTCAGGCCAACTGTTTTCAGTCATTTCTCCAGGCGCATGGAAATCTAACTGTCCTTAAAGCAAAACTGAAATTCTCACAGAGAGGCCCAGGAGCTGAGATATTAGCTGAGATGGCAACCACAAGGCTGCAGCGGTCCTGATTATGCCAATTCTCACCTAGAGGCAGTCCTTCAAGATGGGAGATAAAAGAAGCCTCAATGCCCCAATTCTGTGCCTTCAGGTGGCTAAAACTACAATGTGAACATTTTCATACAGGCTGCCAAAGCTCTTTCACATATGTAAACCAAAACAAAATGAAACAAAACCAAACAACTATCAAATGTGTAGCTGTAGTCCTTATTACTTAAATTTTGTGCAACAGGAATTCATTATTTAAGAATATTGCAAAGTTAAATACATTGGATTATGATTTAAAATGATCTGATGGATATTCTTATGTCAGAGAAGGGAAAATAATGGTTTCTATTTAGAACACATTTTAAGATATAATTGTAGGTTATTTTTCTTCTTATTTTACCCTTTAATATCTTTCAATAAAGTCTATTGTATTTAAGAATATATCCATTTATCTTCTAGGTTCTCAGTGATGCTACAGCAACCAAGGAAAACCCCTCAGTATTTCTATGACCAGGAAAAAAAACCAACCCTGTTCATGAGTTGTCCATAAGTAGAATATGACCATAAAAGTCTAGAAGGTGTATACATTCATAAAATACAACAAACCAACCCCCCAAAAAAGAAATACATTTCCTTAATTCAGGAGTTACTGATCCACTCAGTTTACTGAAACCACGTCCGGTGAATGTTGGTGCTGCAGTGGGCTACCTGCTTTTACATATAGTGTTTGCATCTACAAAATTAATCCATTTAAGATGTAAGCCTCCAGGATTCAGTAATACAACAAATACTTACCAGTCACAGAACCCAGTCTTGTTGAGCATTAAGCCGTTCATAGCATATTGTACCATACAATGTTTGGTATGACAGAATCTATTTGAAATAGCATTAATATGCCACGTAAGATACTCTAAATTTCACAGAATGCAAATACATTCTGGAAAACAGTCTCCTGCTCTAGCTACACCCTTCTCACCCAGCTGCCCTTTCTGTAGCTTATGTTCTGGGCTAATTAAAACTAATAAAATCATCACTCACAGATGTCTGTACACACCCTGGAAGTACCTTTGTCCAGTTCTGTCTCATACAATTATGTAGCATTTCTTTTGTAGAAAAAATCAGCAGTTGCAATGTCAATTCTTTCCATCATCCAGATTTCTTTCCACTTAGTGTAACTATTTGCACTAAAACTCATTTAATATTACATCACTCGAGATGGGAGTGACTTGTCAGCATCAGGTAGGCTCCGTGTGTCAGTCTGACACCGGAGCCCAAGGATTCTTCAGGTGAAAGGAAACAAATGACAGAGCGTCATGTTCTGAAGTATATTTTCACAGGAATAAATGGTTTTAAATGATTGCATGTATGTACCTCTTCCTTCAAAAGCAAAACAAAATCTAAAAATAAATTAAAAGGACAGAACTGTTTTGGAGTTCAGGAACTTCAAATCTACATCTATGCATCTATCCTCTTTTTTACAAGAGCTTAAATCAAAGCTGGCATCCAAAATACTTGGTTAATAGGTATGCTGCAACATGCCCTGCTGGTTAGTTACATGCAGGTATTCTTCCTCCTTTTGGTCTTAGTCAAATATGCTCACTTCTCGAGAGAGAGATCAATCATCGAGACTGCTGTCATTTCAAAATTTCAAAAACTCATTACCAATTCAAATGTCAGTCTTCACTGCCTGGTTCTCAGGAATAACCATGAAGAGTGTTCACAGATGAATTCTTTCAAATAAGCAAAATTTACGTAATTTTAAAAAGTATACATAAATTCTTCTAACACCTTTCTATGAGACATAAAGTTTGTACGCTCATCAGTAAAAGAGATAACCACCTGCAATTTATTCATGTATTCAAAGCAGAGTAATTCTTTTGCATGGCTAAATAAAAATGCTACTTGTTTTTGTCCCTTAAAGCCAGTGGTGATTGTATATTGCAGGCAATTTCTGGCAAACAGAAGTCCTCACAGACACCCAGTATTAGAGCATTAAGTATGCTCTTAATCCATACCAAAACAAAATTTCAGCTTCATAGAGTTTTAACTGCTGGATAAAGTGATGACAATGAATAGACAAAGATTATTAGTAGTATCGCAAAGATACCAATGCTAATGAGAAGAGCACCTTGCTACTAAGTTTTGCCTGTACAACATTCCAATGCCTTTAAGCAGTTCCTACTGTCCCACTACAAATACTGCTTGGTCAACTCTATGACAATGGTCACTTTTAATAAAAAAAAAAAGATGCATCCATGGACTATTCAAATGTACAACTCTGATGGCAGTGGAAAGAGCTGGTCAGGTTGTAAAATTGGGATGAAAAAGGATATAGGAAAGTTACAAAGTAATTGGAACTTGCTGTGTATTCTACCTCAAAGATGGCATTTTGACTAGCACAATCCTCCCTGATAGAACACAGATATGGCTTCACTGCCGAGCTGGAAGAAATGGCGCGGGGGAAGGACACTATGAAGTGATTTATCAACCCCATTTGCTCTGACATACAAGTCGCTCTGGGAGATCTCCGATCCAAATATAGCCACAACAAAGTCCAGGTTAACTTTTGAGAACAAGCAAGAATATCATACAAGGTGATATGCTTGCAAGCTACAAGCACTATTTTTTTTTTGTCAATTCCTTCTCTAACTTACAATCAACCTGTGCAATAGCACTTTATCAAGTAACTTCCATGACTGACTGTAGGTGGAGTTGCAATGTTTACAAAGGTGTGAGGAACTTTGTCAAAAAAATATAATTGCATTCAGGTAAAGCCCCAAATGCTCAGATTTATTCCACACCAAAAAGCAGGCAACTCTACTATGGGTACTATTTTTTGTGTGTCTTCCTTGGTGTTACTGGGTTGGCTTTTTTGCAGTACTTCACATCATCAAGTTAGTGCTTATACATCCTCAAAACCCAAACACTATCTGCAGTTTACAGACAAAGAAACAGAAACTAAGTAGTTATGTAACTACAAGTCATGTATGTATAAAATGGGTTGCCTGGCTCATAGCAGCAATCTTAATTCAAAAACTCTCCAAGCAAGGATTTTCTCACTGCATCTTTCACAATCAGTTCATGACTTCATCAAGATGACTGAGATATCACAAGATAAGCACTATAACATGTCTGAGGACCAGAATTTTAATGCTGCATCTCACACTGTAACCCACATATTTTAGAAATGAAATTTGGGCCTCCATTCTAAAAGTAGTTTCATGTAATAATGTTCTAAGGTCACATTATTTTATCTGTATGTGCTAAGATCTCATCATGAATACACAGAAAACAAATGTTTCTTAAAGGTTTTTCAAATCATCCTATAGTATTGAATAGATAATACCATACGGACTACAGAGAATTCAGTGTTTTTTCTGTAGATTTCTACAGGATTTAAAATGACAGCTGTCTCATAAGGTAGTTATTTCTCTGCCATGCAAGCCCTTTCAAAATCATTAAGGATGTTTATTAGGCTGACTGAATTCCTTGGTACACCTCAACGACTTTAATCTACTTAACACCTTGGATGAGTTTGGCCCATTGTACATCAAATGAAGCCAGCTTTGGATATCAGGTTCTTACTATGACTGGAGGATTATTTTAAGTTTAATTGAAAGGTCACCAATATTTTTAATAAGGAGTGTATTTTCTTTGCTCAGTTGTTCTGCAAAGTATTTATAAGGTAATATTTTTGATCCAGAAAAATTGATTCCTTACACATTACTTCATCTATCCCAACTGAATACTTTAGCTGCAATATGCTTGTACATTTGCCTTTTGGTATTCTTCTCAGACTGACTGTTGCAAAAATTACACTTTTTTCAAGCAGTCTCCTATCATGGTAGCTTTTTCCTTTTTTTTTTAATTTCAAAATATACCGAGGTTGAATCTCAACTTTTCATTGCTTTGCTCTCCTGAGGAAAAGAAGTAAGATTCTATTATGTCGTCTTCATCAGCTTCGATGAATGAGGGGAAAATAGGGAGAGGGAATGATTTGTACTAGAAGTTCATGCAAAATTTGAGACTTGAATATAGCACAAGTAGCACTTCAACACTTCAGACTCCTTCAGTGCCGAGACCCCTGGAGAGTTGAGTTTAAATCACTAAACTTATTTCAGGAAAGGGGAGAACACTCTGGAGAAAAGTCTGTCGACTCCAGCAAAATTAATAAACTGGTTGCTCCTGATGTGAACTACATTTCTTGACAGGAGTTTGACAAATTTCTAATTCCCTCTTAGCTAGCTTGTGAATACTGCACTTGTTGCTCCTTTTTAACAGTTATTTAATACGACAGCACAATAGAAGTGATAAAAATTGCTAAGTTTCACTCACCTTGCACTTTCAGTGCCAGTTATAAGTGATAAAGGAAAACTATGACCTTCCTCAATGTCTATCAAAAAAGGCAGCCCACTCTTTCCTCATTTAAAATGCTCATGTACAGAAAAAAAAAAGTTTAATCCCCATTAAGTAATTTTTGTTTAAAGAAATCGGAATTAATAAATTGAAACAGATCTCAAATAAAAACTCCATAACATTATGCATTTTTTACTAAAGACAGGGGCCAGTTGTCTTGTCTCACATGTGCTACAAATGTAAAGAGAATTAGTGAAATTTATTTTTCATCTGACTGCGTTCATCTAGCATAATTATACCCCAAATTTGGTTGGACATTCACTTTTCAGTTTTTCTTTTCTTCTTCTTCTTAAAGACCATTGCTGTTTTCATTGTTTCCATGTGTTTAGGATGCCAGCTCTTTTGCAGTGCTCACTGCACTGCTGTGATGGTTGGTGATGCACAGTACAGCCAAAATCTCAGCAGATCCCTGTACTCAGGGACTAGTGGAAAAGCTTAATTCTTTTGCACAGATGATTATGTTCCAGAATTCAAATGCAGCTCATAATATATTTATGTTTCAAAAAATAGAATAAGGTGTTAATATTCCTTGACCTACAGTATATTTTAGAATTTCTAGAATAAAAATGCTTATGAGATAGCTGAATTACACTAAACAAAGCCATAAACCAAATCAGAATGGAGTCCATTTGCTTTTTATAACATATACTAAAAAGTGGTATTTACCATCTCAGGAAGATAAGTCAAAAAGGACATGATGAATCAATGCCCCAAAAGTGACGTAGTTTGCAGCACAAAGGCCCTTTTTATTATTGTAAGATAAGGTTTTGTTTGCTTCAACTATTCAATTATAGAGCACAGATACCACTCCGATGTATTTTTCACTTACATTAGGGCTCTGGCATGCCTGTAATTGTATGGCAAGGTTGATATGTTTCCCATGATCCTGGACCTAGGAGCACCTTTCCATTAAGTAGGAAAGATCTTCCATCAGGAGATCAAAAGAGCTTCCCTTAAAAGCTCTACTCAAGAGTAGGAAAATACCTGTTGTGGATAAAGGGGAGGAAAGATCATGTTAAGAAGTGTCCTAAAATACTGTGTGGATATGTGTACTGTATACAAAACCAATGATCACGCCACAACTATAATCACCTGAAAAGTACAGTTGGGACTCTGCACTTGTTCTCCAGTCTTCTGGCAGCTTTGTTAATAGCCAAATGTGTGTTCCTGTTTACAGTGTATGACAATAAATGTGTGTGTTGCATCTGCCATTCCAAAACCTCCTACTGCAATGCACATGGGCTTCACTCATAGATTTGAGGAATGTGATTTGCAAAGCAGCCTACAGCCTATTAACTCTTGAATCATCCTGGCTGGGTTAGTCTTGTCGATTTGTTCTTTCAGATTTGAAAGGTTTCTTGTTTATTATACATTAAACTTGAAATGCAGCAGAGTACTTCAAACACGTATTTACCACTTTCAATATGTATATCAACTTGGCACAGAAAAAAGAAAGTTAATTTTAGATATAAGCCCCAAGCAAAAATCCTGCTTCCAACATACATTTCAGACTGACTTCAGCCTTTTTTTCCCCCTCTGTGCACTTAACTCATGGAAGCTATCAGTGTCATGTATCTCTCTTCTTATACATAAGCCTGTGGGAAGAGACCCGTTTCTATGACTTCAGTGAGCTGATATGATTGGTACAGCATGGTTGAACCTTCAAGGCTGAAGTTATGTGGTTAAGATTTCAACGGTATGCACTAAGACTTGAAGGACCCATACTCACATTCTGGTTTTGCCATCAATTCCTCCAATGACTGTGCAGAATTCACATAATTTCTAGTATTACAATCTCCTACCAACAAAATAGGTAAATCCAGCCTGTTTCTTCCTCTCTTTGCCTAGTCAGTTCATATAATAATCTTTTTAAGATGGGTCCTGATTCTTGATATAAGTTTGGATCAACTTTATTAATTGGTGCTTCTTAACTATTAAAAATATTCTCTAGGTCAAAATCACTGAGGATCATCACAATGAAAAGATTTATTGTTGGAAAGAAAGAAACCTGTTTAAAACAAATGATTTTTCAGTCTATTCTGTACTTTATATCACCATCCAAAACACCTACCAGAAACTATCTATAACCACATTTAGCCAGCAAAATTCTTTCCTTAAACTTTCTGCTCCCTGAAGACAACGGTCCCCTCAGGAATACAGCAAGAGCTTTTACGAATGCTTGGAAGCAATATGAAGCTGTGTAGCTGTTGAAAAAAAAGGCCATGAAAATATCCAAATAATCCCACATTAGTTATTCTCAGGGCTCCAGGGAAATTAAACAAGGGTGGGAAAAAGGCATAACCTGACTCCTTTACATACACAGCTCAAATTTACAGTATTAGCAATTGAAGCTCAAGACAAGAAAATTGAGCACTGGTCTGTAAATTCATTCTAATGACATCACTGCCAGGATTATCCTTTCGGGGATGGCTTGTGTAGGGGGTTGGGAGGAGAAGGCAAGGGATTGAGGAAGGGAGATTTGATTATGTTTAAGCTATTTCAATTTGAGGATGCTCTTAACTGACAAAATAGAAAGCATCTTATCTGAGAAGGGATTTCACTCAGCTGCTTTAAAAATCCTCCATACATACTGAAAGTCAGCACATTCCCTGGAGGATCAATTGGCTTGACAAACTCTAGACATCCTCTATACCATCTTTAAAAAAAAAAAAAAAGAAAAAAAAAAAAAGTATTTCCATAGAAAAACTTTCTCCAGGCAAAAGCATGACATGCAAGGGTTTGTCCTGGGGCAATTAAAAAAGAACTTTTTATAAGTAAATTTAGTGCTCGCAAAAGTTGCTGCATTGACAACACTCGATACCAAAGGGTTGTCTTTAATCCAACAAGCTGCAGCAGGGCAAATGTCTCTTCTGCCACTGCTCTTTATCTCAAAGTAGGATGAACTAGATCTAAAGGGGGGGTGAGAGGGAGCTTAGCTCTTCAGGCTCATTCATCAGGAAAACTTACTTTTAACTCACAAGCTGTCTCACTGATTTAGAGAAAACTCTCATCCAAATATTTGAGGTGCTTAAATGACTTCCTCCGTTTTAAGCAGCAAAGTATTGGTCTCTGCTGAAAGGGCCAAGACAACTGCCAACTGTAGTCAACAAAGCTCTGAATGAAGCTGTTTGGTACACAGGTGAAAAGCCGGTAAGAAAATGACATCTGCTTCAGAAGATTTCTCAGATTGCCTGCACTAAAACACTGAGTTTATCTACGATATTGCCTAACAGTAGTCAATTTCAAGAAAGCTGTTCCTTTTGAAAATGATACAGAATAATATTTGTAAACTTTTTGTATAAGATTATACTTTTTGTATTAAGTTTATTACTGTATTTGCACACCACACTTCTAAACAATTATCCCTAGACAGCAGTGATACCCACAGAATTATTCCTAAAAAGACAAAGTATAAAAAGAATGTCATTTAAGGAAAAAAGCTTTCGGTTTTAAAAATCTGAAATTACAGATGATCATCCTTACAGGTGGACTTATGATCCTTTGCAGAATACAGAAAATTTAGCAACTAAACCACAAAAGTCAGATTGGCTGAAATGTGATCCTTATCTGGAACTCAAGGGAAGGATTGCCAAATCACAGCCAGATCCTCGCAGCTGGAAGATCCCCTGGCAGCTGTTGGTTGGGTCATAAGCTGGGGTAGCTGAGCACTGCCGATTCCCAGACTGGATCTGATCTCCACAGCATGGAAATCAGCCATGCTCATCCACATCAACTAACGCAGTGCTGCTACAGCACTGCCTTGGCACATAAAGAAACTTACTTTAAGGTGCCTAGAGTTCCTCTAACCTTACATTTAGGAATACAGTTTCATGCAGATAGTAAGTGTGAATGCTTCCTCTGTACAACTAATTGATAATAGTTGAACATGCACTTTCCATTCTACATTTGTTTCTGAGAAAATTTAAGTTGCCACTGCTGTGCATACTTATTACAACCAGTCTAGCATTCTTCCTTCTTTTAAACTAACTTGTCTGCTATCAGATTTGGCACCAACTAATGAAATAGGTGGGTTGTCTTTTTTTTCAACTGCTTTCAAAGAGGACTTTACAGTTGAGGCGTTCCAAGGTTCTGTGGGGCCACCACACATTCCACATGCAAACAAAACTCCCCTTAACTTCAACATGACCAGTATAGGATGGAATACTGTACCTTGACCTGCTGGGCAAGAACTATGTAATTTGGCATGTGTCTTAAGCCTGACAGCATGGTTTATTGTGCTCCCTTTTGAGATAATACAGCCTGCCTGTAACAAACACTTCTGGGTAAATGTCTCTACTAGTTAATACATGTAATAGGCTGAACAAAAAACTGTAGTATGAGCTCCACTAAAAAGAAGTGAGTTACATGTGCTCATTAGAGTTATATCAAGGTTACTGTATGCATTAAAAAATGATGGCATGTCTCCAAGCAGCTCTTGTGTTCTACAGTCTTAAACATGAGAGTTTATTACCTTAGAAATGACTTTTTAAGAAACATGACTATGGCTTTATCTCACCACAACACAGAAAACTGGACAGAGTTAGTTTAGCATTCTCTTGTGATCCAAATATTTATGCTAACCCAAGTATTCCCAGGAAGACGTGCACCCAGTGTTCCATCAATCCTTAAACAGCTAACATATTTTTGTTTTCTTATTTCTCTGAACCATGTACATTAAAGAATGAAAAACCTAGGAGAACTACTGCCTAAGACACTTCACATAAAAATAACACATTACTTTGTAACATCAGTAGCACTGCATAAATGCAACCAAGAGTAGTACTTGAATCAAAAGATAAGAAAAGGACACAGAAGAGACAACTAAAGGAAAAAAAAAAAGTAATCTGGGGGAATTTTGAAAGTAAGAATCCACTAACAACTAATTGAAAACACTGGATAAATTCTCTAAGCAGCTCCGGTGATGTTTCCATAAAGGAATTCAATGCTTCAGTGCCCACTTTCATTTGTGCGTACAGAAAATAGATATTTGCATATGCAGCTAAATGTGTACATGTGAATAGCTGGATATGTATTTTCCCATACAGATGGGCAATTTTGTCAATACATCTAAGGCAAGGATTTTGAATGTGTCCTTGAGCCAGGCATTCAATCTCTGTTCCCCATCTGCGTTACAGGGATAATATTGCCTCACAGGGATTCCATGAGTGAGGATAAATAGGATTAAGTTTGAAAGGTGCTAATACATCCCAGAAAGCTCATATAAATATATCCTGATAGGTTTCTAACTAATATCATCACACCACAACATTCAGTTATCTGACAGATACTCAACAATAGTATTGGCCAGTTGGTTTAAATTAGTAATTGCTATCCACTGGTTGGGGGGGTTTTGTTGGGTTTGGTTTTTTTTTTTCATTTTCCACTCAAAATCCTGGCAAATGTGATGAAAAATGATGATATGGCAAAGCAGAGTTCAGAAAAAATCTTCAAAACCCGACAAGACTTAAATTTACCTTTTACTAACCTGAATTGCCATGCTCACCAGGGGTCAGACAAGGAATTTATTAACATGTGGAAAGAGCCTCTTTTGGATGCACTGAAAATGAGCAGTATTCATTACTAAAAATCATACACGAGTTGTATAAATATTTACCGAGCTGAAAGAACATGTTGGCCAATGTTTTCCACAAATCGGTAGAAGGGAATCTCTAATTAATGAAACCAAAGCTGTAGGGCTTTACTAGGCACTTAAGACCAGTTCTGGAAGCTAAATGCAAATGCCATAGTTCAAACACTAGAGTCTATTAAGTCCTAGTGCACTCTTGCTCTCAGCTGACTGCCTGCAAACTGTGAAGAGGATTAAGGTGGATGGGATCACTGCCAACTTGAAGCTGTTAAATGACTGCATTACAAAAAAAGCTCCATAACTCACTGTTGTTGAATATTTTTCCTACAAAATTCTCAGCCATTGGAAAGATAAATAGGGAGGGGGAAAGGTTACTTTTTTTTTTTTTTTTGCAAGTTGAAGTGCATTTACTGCACTGAGAACAGCAGGATCATAACCACCTGACCCACTGAATACAAATAATAACTGGGAAAAAAAAGCACAATAATTAATGACTAACTGTATGTGCATTTCATTAAGTACAAACAGCTGTCATAAACATCTTAATTTAAAGAGCTGCTGGATAGGGAATTACAGCACTGTAAAAAGCTTCTTCCTTCTGCTGCTCCACAGAACCAGAACATATCAAGGCTTTAAATTTTTAAACATGGCTTTCATGTTCTTTGGTGCACAAAAAAAATCTCTGAAAAATCAGCTTGTTAAGAGATTCATCTAGCAGCTTCCTACCTTTCTTTCTGTCTGGAATGCTTCCGTACACTGAACAGAGATCATTCTGCTTATCAAGGTTTTTAATAATTTTTAAAAATTATTTAAACAGTGGAGTAACTTAACCTCATTTAGGTGGATACTATTCCTCATTATATCCAGAGTATAAGCAGTGCTAAAATGTCACATCTTCTGTTAAATTGGGCAGACCTCAACATTTGCCCAACTTTTTCTTACAGGTAACAATGTTATCGTAACTAAGGTCTGCAATATTTGAAAGCCACAAAGACAGACCACTTCTCATACCCAGGGTGTAGCCAGAGCAAATTTACAGAAGGAGAGCAACTCTACAGTTATAATAACAAGTTATTATCAAAGGAATAGAAGAATTTTGTGCATGCCAAAACCTTCTCAAAATGGCAGTCCACTGCTGTCTGCTCACTGTATACAACATTTTCAAGATGAACTGATCCTAGCAGTACTACCTCCTCTATTAAGAAAAGTTACTTTATTTGCCACACCATATTTGAACATGTGGGGTTTTTTATTGCCTCCTCTTGCCAGTAAAGAATGACTAATAGCTGTAATTTGTAATTTCCCAGCTTTTGTGGTTTCTGCTTTAAGCAGCGTTCCTTATCTTTTGTGAGTTTCAATTTGGGGAAACTTGTCTTTTATACAATATTTTTTTCCTATTTTGTGTCAAGTTATCACCTTCTGGGTCCTAACTATAGTGCAGGTGAGAAGTACACTGACAAACACGGTGACTGAGACTTTTTTTTTGTTTTGATAAGGCTGCAAACAGTGCTGGTATCAGAAACATTATCTGCCTGTGTTGGTCAAGCAAAGCATGCTGGAATCAAACAATCTTTCAGATTCTGAGACTGAACCATGAAAGGTACCAACAACAGGAAACACCACTTCCCCCCCAAGAAAGGCTTTTCTTTTCAAAAGCACACTCTGCAGTGTCCCTGCCAAAAGGAACACTTGGTATTCATTTTCAGTCCTGGCATACATTAAATCCTTCCTTTTAGATGCACAAGCAGCTGACTTAGGCCTTTGAAAACTTTGATCCTCATCTCCCTTCCAAGCTGTAACTTAGCTCCTCTGCTGCACAACCCCTGGAAAACAGGCAGTGACAGTACAGGTCACAAGGAAACTCTGGGCCTAGCCTGCCCTAACCTCATGCCCCCTGCACAGATTACTGAAGATAAGACACAGGAAAGGACCTGTTTTCCTGTGAAATGCTGATCTTTCTCTTGTACTATGTCTTAGAAGACGAACAATTATGTATGTGTTCCTTCCCAATACTCCTCAAGCCTCATAAATCTCCACTACACGTCACTTATTTAACAACTAGAAAGCAAGAAAAACATTTGAGTTATACCAGCATATTAATAAAGAAATTAAAAGTACATATTTTAAGGAATATAGGCCAATCACCATTCCATTTTCACAACTCTTTCAAGTCTAGAACATAGGGGTTTAAATGTTTCAATTGAAAAAAACCACAAATGAACACAGAAAACCCCACAAACCAAAACAAAACCACAAAACCAGAAAACTAAACCAAATCCCCAAACTTTAAAAAACGGTTTAATTAATTTTCTTCATAAGCATCTTCTCAAAGAACAGCAAAAGGCTAATTTCTTATTGAGTCGGAGGCTGGCAAGACATCAGCTGACACACAGGATATCAGGCCTTAGAACACAGTGCAGAAAGGCAGAATCAGCTTGCAGAACTGCCTCGGCAGACAGTTCAAGTGGGTCTCCTGCACCTACATTTTCAAGTTAGCCCCTCAATCACCAAGACTACCAAACACTCCTGTTCAAGTCTTGATGCAGTTATCTCACTTGCCAAACCCAGAAATTTGGCCACAGATGACTGGCTGGAACATAGCCTTCCACCCTCACCCCTTCTCCAGGCATTGTGGATGTAATCCACATGGCAAACAAACCCACGGTCAGCCTTGGCTAACAAAGGCAGCGTATGCATACTCTAGACCTAACCTTTAATTCTGTCAGATTTGCATGATAACATGTAGCTATATTTGAGACCAAGAGAGCCTCTATTCACAATCTTGTGAGAAAATAAAACCTAGGGTTCTGGTTAACAGAGAATAAAAGGAAGAAAGTCTTAAAATTATGGGAATATCCACTGTTTCCCTGTTTGTGCTAAAAAAAAATGCAGAATTTAAGTAGTGCTTTTGTTTCCCTATTTCCTTTTTCTTGCTTTTTTGCTGTAGGTGTTTTTTATAAGTAGGAAAAATGAAAATGGCAATCACTTATTTTGGAATCAAGAAGAGAATCCAGTAAAGCAAGGCAAGGGCATCCTAGTCTCAAGAAACACAAGCTGTGAGCTCTGCACACACAGCTGTTTCATCTCGAAAGCAAGTTGCCAGCGTATTCCAGGAACAACACACAGTTTGTTCCTTTTCCTTCTTTCAGTTTCAAAAACATAATGCAAACCGACCAAATGTACTGCATCATTCTGAGGTAGAACCAGGGAGTGGATAGGATGAGTGATGGAACTAAACTTGGACTGTAAGTAAATAGTGATCCAGAACTTCATAGTTCAACTATCTTTAACTGTGAAGTGCCAACAGAGCGGTTTTATAGTCTACCAGTGCTGTTGCCAAGCTACTAATTTTCAGCACTCCCCAGATCTCTGCTGAGATGCAGCACTGGAAAACTTCCCAGAAGTCTCCCTACCTAGGCTTCCAGGTTTGAGTCTGAAAAACTGGTCTTTTCATTCTAAAACACTTCGAAATGAGTACTGACACCCAAGAATGTTTTAAGTGTGGCATCCAATGACTTAGACCAAGTGTGTGTTGTCCTTCCTGGAGCAATAAGATACAAATATCCTACTGGCATGAAAGTTCTGGGCTAAAAGAAAAAAAGGAAGCAATTTCTTTCTCAAAAAAAAAAAAAAAAAAAAAAGAGTATCAAATATCAGAAGACATAGTAATATGCACCTACTCTCATTCCAAAAAGTATTAATTTTTACCTCTGACACTTCTTCTAAAATATCATCAGTCTTTTTCCATGCAGAAAAGTAACTCTGTGCTACTTCTATCTTTGGCTAGGATTGCTTTCTTCAGAACCATTCAACATCAACACCTCACCTAATACTACTTTTGTACAGAAAATTTTTAAGAGCTGTTTGTTGCTGTTTTTTCTTCTTCACATAAGCTTATAGGAACTCCTTCACATTGGGATAAAATAGGGAGTGATGATGTATTCTTGCATCCAGTTCTCTGAACACATAGAACAATTGGTGCTTTCAAACTGGATTTTAATTTCTCCTCTCCTGACTACACCCTTATATCTAATAACATATGCTTTCCTGGTATCTGCTTAATAGTATTCTCCGCCAACAATGAAAAGCTTACAGACCTCAGCATCACTGAAAACCGTGGAACATAACAGTAGCCATACTTCAGAAAACAAAGAATTACTTGCCACTTTCTTCATATAGCCCAGATCCAGGTATCCATGATGTACTGCACACTCAATTCTATGCTAACATTCATACTTGTTTAGTTAAAGCAAGCACTGCAGAAGGTGCTAAAGCAACCAGACTTTATTTACTGTTACTTAACTGTGTTTTCACATCTAATTCCTTTTGAGTCTCACTTTTTAAAATGACAATGGGTAAGGAAATTTTTGACCCATATTTGAAAGAAGCTAAAACAGAATAGAAAACTCTCTCTTAAAAGTTCTAACCAATTCACTATATTCTCTACCATTGCTAATGAATCTGTTTTAATGCCACCATATCAGCACCACTGTGCAAACATGCCACCTGTGTGACCACTTAAATGAATTTGTTTGGCAAAACACCTGCATAGAAACACAACAAACTCCCTTTATGCAAAGACTGCATCAAAATGTTTCAGTGAAAGTCTTAATACAGTCTTTGTTATAAAGAGAGTTTAAATATTTAATCTGTTTACAGATCTCCTATCAGCTGTAATACCCCATTTGGGATGCATTGAGAACTAGTGTAATTCAGTTCACTTGCATTACTGGCAGAGTGAAAAACAATGACCTTTCTGTTAAGCATTAAAATGCTAATCATCCTAAAGAGAAAACTTAATGATATTACATGTTATCTTTTTAGCCATGCAAAGAGACTGAAGCGGAAGATATGCACATGATGCTTTTCTTGAAGAGACGAGATAGAGGCACGGATATTGTCTGAGAAGACAGGAACCTTGCCTTGCCCAATTCAACAAGTCCCATGGAAACCCCAAGTGCAGACAAGGCATTATCAATATCTGAGTCTATTGGTTACAAACAGGGTGATTTTAAACAGAGCACATTGTGCTTTCCTTGTTTATGCATTCAGGTTTACACAGAAAGGTTACGACCAGTTATTGGCCAAGTGAAAACAAGACCTCACTCTTCTTGCATGCCTGAAATGTAATGCGAGTTTGTTCAAGCTTGGAAAAAATAGACAATGGGTAGTATCTTAAACAGTATCTCGAACTACCACAGCTCTAGCCTAAAACTCATATCTGAAATGGACATGAATTTATAAACAGAGAGAGATATCTCTTTGCTAGGCTTTAGTAAAGAACATTAAATGAAAACAAGCAAGAAGATGTACTTAGTTTAATTAACAGCCAGCACTCCATATTTTGCAGTGCCCTCACACATTGGTTTTATACTATACACTGAAGAATATTAGCTGAAAGGCATCTCAGGAAGTTAACAATACCTGATTGCCCAGGTGTGAACAATGTTCCTTCCCCACAGAGTGAACTTAAAAAAAAATTTTAGCCCTAAGAGAAACATACTAAACAGGTATGTTTGGTGAGCAGCAAAATACAATTTACTAGTTCATTTGGAGGAAAAGTAAAAAGGAAATAATCCTTGTTTCTCACGGGATCCAAAATGGACTAAAGTTTTAGGTCCTGGTGTCCTCTTAAGGATTCCAAAGAAGTGAGTAACTGAATCCCAGGTACTCTCTGGAAAAAATCTCAGCCTATTGCTCTTAAAGGTAATAATAAATAAAAAATAAAAAAAAAAAAAAAAAGACAAGAAAAGAAAAGAAAAGAAAAAAGAATACTCAGAAAAATCATATTAAAGGATAATTGACAGTAGTCTTTTATATTAAATCCTAATGCTCATAGTTAGACCACTGAAGCAGCCTTGGAAATATCAAAGATCCACTAGATCTTATCTTGCCAAGCTGTAAAATACACTCCAAGGAAGTTCTTTTTTCTCTCTCTGCTCCTTCTCATGCAGATCGGTTCCTGACAGATCCTTAGAGACTGCTTCAGGACAGGCAAAAAGCTGCACTACATAAAAACTCCGGGGATACTAGAGAGTCCCTCTGTGGTTAGTGGAGCTCTCACAGAAAAGAATTTCTTAGCGCTTGGTAAGCAAGAGGTTAATAGCCTATATAAAGAAACACCTCTAACAAAAATGTTATTTCAATTGTATTACATTTAGGAGCCCTGAGGGTCATGGGGTAGATAATCAAAAAGGACAAGGAGGAAATTAAAAAAGGGAAGAAGGCAATCAAAAAGGGCATTTAGAAGGACCCATAATCCTCCATAGGAAGAATACTAATTATACTACTGCATCATCTTATAATTAACCCTGATCTAAATTTTTTTTTTTATTTTAGCTGTAATAACTTTCACATGTACAATGATTTGATTGCTAATTCTTGCCAGTCTTTCTTGAACAGCTATTTTAGTTTTGGTAGCTACTTTTTACATAGCAGTTTAACTCACTTATAAAGAAATAAGAGAAAATATTTAGATATTTGAATTATTTTTGTCATCAGTCATTTTGATTAGCACATTGGTTTCCCTTTATTCTGACAGTGCTGGGTGGTACACTTTTTTTCTTTCCCCAAAAGTCTCTTCTATTTAGGAGTGAAATTAATCTCTGATATAAATCAGTGTGTTGCACCCACTTCAGCAGTCAAACTTGGCCATATGTCTTTGTGATGACTTCCATCTGTATTTCATTTAATAAATGTGGGATATTACTGTAGACAGCAAACTAAATTCTCAACATACCTTCATACCATAGCAGACCCCTGCTTGGGCTCACCTACATTCTTGGGCAACTGGGCACACATTGCTATGATATTTCTAATGACTTACAAACAAGTCTGAGTTTTTGCCAAGCTGCAGAAAATAAGCAAGCCCCAAAAGAAGGTGCTTTCCCTTGGATGAAGGCTAGTCATTTATGTACGAAGCCAAAATTTATTCCCAAACTAACCTGAGATGTTGACACATGCGATGATTTCACAAGAAAATCTGGCAGCGAGAATGTATAAAAAGTGGACGCTACAACTGATCTGGATGAATAAATCCAGAAATATGCTTGTCTGAAGTTTGCCCTCAGAGGAAAGCATCTACAGACACCACTTATTTTTTTCCTTGATCTTTTGGATTCATTGTAGCCATACATACTCTCTGCAGATATAAAAGCAGACCTGCTCCCCTCTTAGATTCAGATGTATGAATAAGGACACATAACAGAAATTACTTCTAACTGAATTTTTGTAGCATGATATGAAGTTACCCTCTTATTTTCTGTACTTCCTTCATGCATCTGTAAGGCACCTTGCTAATTAGTTCTTAATGGTCACTAGATTCTCAGATAATTAAAGTTTGGAGGGCATTATTCCCAAGTCAGGGCCAATCTAAGGACAGTAGTCTCTAAGGCTTCCTCCATAGCATGTGTCATGGGAGGAAGCATCTTTTTTAGTACTTTAACAATCACTTCAGAAAGATAGCGCCTGAGGGTTTTGGCTTACATAGTATGGGAAACATCAGCTTCACATAAATCTGGAGACTATACTGTGTGGTCAGCAGAATGTACTCTCTGGACAAACACATTACTCCTCTGGAGAAAACAGAAGACCAGAAAAAAACCCAAAAGGCAATCTACATGATTAACACTAATTTCCTTCTGATTAACTAAAGAAAGTATTATTTCCAAAACAAGAATTTAACCCCGATTAAAAGGCAAACCCTGAACTTTACTCCATAAATAATAGACTTTAGTCCTGCATCAAGAAATTTTGTCTAGGCATAGTAACAGTTTGCTGAGAGCAAATGATGTCAGGATTTCTTCCCGTATCAGTTAAGACATCTGCATAAGAATTTTGGAAAGAGGAATGCTACTTCCCTGGCAAATGAGTGAGAATAGAACATCCTAAAATGTAAGTAAGCCTGTCTGAAAATCTCCATCCTTTTTTGTTCCTTTTGAAACCCTATCTTAACCTAAATGCACATTCTCAATCAATATTTAATAATACAAAAGCCACATCACCCTGAGGCATTCAATATTATCCTATTCCTATTATTTTCAATGTGATAATATTTAATATAGCCGCTGAATCATTTGAACTGATGTTTGCACTCCTCAGATAATACTAAAAACTAAGCTTGAAGCCCGTTTAAGCATCTATTGCAGCCTGTACCATCAGGCAGCTGAAATTGGAGGTATGAAAATAGAGAGTAATTATTATTTAAAGTATCACCTCCTCTATCTTACTCAGAAATACTGACTGCAGCTGTAGTGATTTTGTCATAGGAAATTACCACACTTGTCAGTGTTTTTTCTTTTTGCTGGTTTATCTTACAAGGTAGTAACACAGACAGTAGTGAAATGAAGCACAGAATCATCTCATTAATGACCTGTCATTCCTAATGCCTTCGTCTTTTCCTAATTGAACAAATAATTAATAGCAAACATAGTAAACAGCTAACCCTTGGAAACATCAGAAAATGGTAAAAATTGCCATCTTGTAAATGAACTTTAGGTCAGCTTTGAATGTTGAGTGAGCAAGCATGCCCTGTTATGCCCACCCAAGCTGTGCACTCACAGCATGCAACTAATGATGTTGAAAGTTTTCCTTATTAAAAGTTGAGCAGTTACATTACCACTTTGCAGCACACTTTTGCCCTGAATAACTCAAGGCGGTGCCTGCTTAAGCAGCTGCATACTCTGCAGTCAGACTAAGTATCAAGGAATTTTCTGCCTCTATGGCTAAATAGAGCCCTCATATTGCCAGAAGCCTGACATTGAAATATTTTGCTGTGACTGACAGAACCAAATAAAGATTATTTCACTTGCTTTCAGCTATTGCTTTTATGAATGTAACAATAATACCTAAAAAGGGTAATAGCCACCAACAGAGATTAACTGCTATTGATTTTTTCTTTTTTTTTTCTTCTTTTTTTTTTTTTTTAAAATCACAGCTACCAAAAAAGTACCTCCATCATAATGGACAGGTATCAATTCCAGTTAGTGAACTCAAAAAACCCCAAATACATTTGGTAATAACTAGAAAATAACAATGTTAGAACACCAATTTGCACAAGAAGCAAAAATGAAAGGGGTTATCAGACAATTTTTTGTGTATATGTATAAATAATTGCTTGCTCAATTAAATGGCTAACATTTATAAAAAAAAGTTACACTCACTCCACTGTAGAAATAGGTTCCACAATACAGAGATGGGCAAGCCGATGTGGAAAAAAAGTATTCTTTGTTGGAAATGTCCTTCAACATTTAAGAACATTTCAAGGTGCATGTGGGGTGCCCTGCCACATGCACCCCAACCAGTTCACGCTTCCTGAGGCTACTGATGCTGGGCTGCCCTGCAATGCTACAAGAGCCCTGCAACAGGGTTCCTGCAGGATGATGTTATCTCCTGCCCAGGGACCAGTTGTTTCCAAATCTCGTCCTTCCTCAGCTTCCAAAGGTGTGTGATATATATCCTCTGGTTCAAGGCAAAATAAATTTTTACGATATGGCTCATGGAGTCAGGAATTGTCTGAGAAATAAGCCTAAACTACTAGTCCGCTAAATATAGGCTAAATTGATGCTAAGGGTATGAAGGAACCTCAGGAATAAAAAACATTAGACTAGAAATCAGAGTTGGGAGATTTGTAGGTATGTTAACTTTTTGGTTTTCTCTTCCTCTTTTGGAGGACAGATGGAACCCATTTTCTGTTTCTTCCCCAAGAGCCATGCATGATGGGAGTCACATCTTCAGGCACTATTGAGATGGTATACTGATCTTTCCAGATACTATGGCAGCTCCCTGGTGGTTTTTCTGCAACCTTCAGCATGTACTGAATGCTGATGGCAGCTAGAACCCAGCTCTTCTTTCACTCATTTGTTAAATAAGCGGGGTCCCAACTCCTTCCTGCACAGCACAAAATAAAAAAGGGAGGCAATGATTTTAACACTTTAACTCAAATAAAACTGAACAGAACACAGATGAAACATTTCTCCCTGCTGAATTCCAAAGGCATTCTGCAAATAATGGAGGTGTTATTCTAAGGAAAAAAAAAAGAAGCCTGCAAAAATCTAATTTAAAATGTTAGGCAATGTAAGCATAGGCCCACTGCAGCTCCCTTTGCTTTGTTATTGGTTATCCAAAGGTAAGCAAGCCTGTTACCTGGATTACTGATTGGTTGATAATGGAACTACCCCAGTATAAAGCTGCTTTGCAATCAAATATAACTTCTAAGGTTTGTGGGTTTTTTTAACCACTGAACTACAGTTCACCTACTTTTTGCCCAGCAAACAAACTTGTTTTTCTCAGAATTTCAGTTTACTAAAGTTGTCCTGAAGTTGTTCAAGGGACAAAACACCGAAGAAACCACATAAGATACTCTTTCCAGCTCAGTACAAGACTATCAAAGCTCAGAGGATTTATGTATTTTTTTGAGACCGTTCTGCTGCTCTCTTCTCTGAGCACACTGCTATGCTCACACCAAGACAGACAAGAGCCCGTAGAGAAGACTATTCTTTCCTGCAAAGACTCCCACCTCTATGCATGAGCTCATAAATAGTCTTGGGTAGTGCGCACTCAAAATGTGGGCCTGTGAAAATGCAGGCTTTGTTACTATAGCTGAAACATTTTTCCCTGTTTAGAAAAAGTTCTGAAGTCATACAAATGAGACTGCAAGACAGAGCGGGCTATGCAGATTTACATTTCATTGGCAAACCTGTGACATAACTACTCAAAAATTAGCAAGGGAGAAAGACAGGCAGGAAGACAGAAGGATACTAACTGGTGAATATTCCAAAGAAAGTTAAATGAGATTAGCAATAAGTAATTGACACTGCACTTTCTAACTAGGTTTCTCTGTCCAAAAGATACTCAAGGCAGATAAGGGCAGCTGGATAACTAATAAAAATACTCACAACATGCTGTATCTCTGTGGGCCATAAAGAGGCAAGCTACAGGCAGCCTAGGCCTATGATGCAGTTGCCTTGAGAGCAACTGACCACCCATAAACACACTTTTTCCCCAGCATGCTACCTGCAGATGACTAAACTGTTTTCATGCATTTCCAATTTCAGCTGATTTTCTTCTGATCCTGCTGTAATTGGCTCATTTGATTTTGGAGATGCTTTTAGACCTGACTTCAGCTTCAGTGACTTCTAAGTAGCCTTGCTAGATTTGAAGAAGAGAGCTACTTAATGTCATCAGGTGTGCTCTTCAGCTACTCCATTTACAGAAGCAAATCAGCGTGAGCTATAAACAACTAAGACTCATCAAAATCTGTCTGGATGGGAGAAAAAGAATTTTAGCCAAAGACTCTGTAATATGCTAAGTAGACTTGAGTGAACTATTCGTAGAGAATCTTTGTGGCAAATTCTCCCTTTTTTCCTAGTTACAAATAGACTTTGACTTTCACGAATTCACTTGTGATTTAAAAGAATTTGACCTTTTTAGAAGAAAAAGTAAATTAGCTAACCATTGCCATTACACAGTCAGGATCCAGTCTCACAGATCACAGCCATGTACTTGGTTATTTAATCATGAGGGACCAGTCCTGCTCCCTGATTGTTTACATGTACATTTGTAATTAAAAAGGAACACTGAAGGATAGAGCTGATGGCTAAGGATCCTTGATTCTTTTAGGAGTAAATACAGTATTGAGTGAACAATGATATTCACCAGCTGGATTAGAGACTTTTACAAAATGACTGAAATTTAACTGCTGGAAAAGACTGAGACCATTTTAATACACACCAGAGCCAGCTTTAAAGTGAATGTAGCGAGTACATGATCTCCTATATTCAGGGGACAGCCAACCTCCTCAAGTATAACCACTTACCTAGCCAAATTCGGGCTTTGGGTGGTGTGCTACTTGTCTCACCTGGTGATTATTTGGCAATTTGGGATTGAGGCTCAAGCCTGCTTAGGCTGCTTATAAAACACACTCTATAACCTCTTACACTTAATGTTCATAGCAAACAGGAAACCCACTAGAGCTAAGTCTGGGACCAAGGCTTGTTAATTGTGTCTTGTAACTTCCTCTTCACCAACTTCTCAATCACTTATCTAACATGGATGAGAATACAAAAAAAGTAAAAGCGTTTCAGGGATTTGTTGGAAAAAGAATTGACAAAAAAAAATCAACTTCCTGGCCAAAATAATTTTAAAAGCCCCATGCTTTTCAAAATAATACAAAAAGTAATTTCATTTGAATAATATATTTCACCGTTCCTCTCCTCATGGTTCTGAGACAAGCCCAGTTATTTCCCGTTTCTCAAAACTTTTACAGTGAGTGAAAGATTAACAGAAGCTACCAGGAACACAGCCCCGCCAAGAGGCAGAATGACAGAAGAATACCTCTGCCCCTTGAGCTTCAACATAAACACAGGAAGTCAACGTTTGGCCCATTTCTCTCACACAGGCTTCATTTGACAGACAGACTGCATACCAAATCATCCTGCAGGACTTGTACTAATCTACTTTGCATAGTATGTGCTTAGATATTCAAGAGAAATCCCACTGTGATGTAATTCTTCACTTGCATAGTCTTTGGTTGCCTAATCTCAAGTCATCCTCTGCTCATCATCTGTTTTGTTATAAATTAGCCACGAGACTCTATCTGCAATGACTATAATCTGCAAGAGTATTTCCCCATGCCCTTTGTTGCTTCAAAGCACTCATTTCAAAATAATTTCTACAAACAGGCACATGTATAAGCTTTACAACATGTTCTGTCGATCAGTTTATGAGATTTTCACGTATTTGGGTAAAGAGAAACCAGTTGTCTCACATTCAAGCTCATGAACTCCACATGACTGCCTTTTTTCAGTGTTTTTGCCTTCAGTTACACTGCACTGACATTAGGTCTGTTTTTCCACAGGTAGGTGTAATTTATTCATGAGTATTCACTGATCATCCAGTCAAAACATAGATCTGAAAGTGAAACTGTCTGAGAAGAAAGGTTAAGATGGAAAAAGGAAAAAGAAAGGGGGGAAAAAAAAAAGAGAGAGAGAGAAACAATTACTGTGCCCACAGGCTTTTTTGGGTAGGGGAACACTTGAGATCATGTAAGTACTCCATTCTGTAGGGTCTATTTTATAAATTATCATCAGGCTTTCAAACAAGGGTCACTAAACACTCTCAATAATGCTAAATGCTTAACTTCCCAGTGGAGGTGGAAATCACAACACATAAGCTATAAATTCAAAAGTGAAATAATCTTACACAACAAGTAGACTAATAAAATAAAATAGCTTCAGGGGCATGTAAAGTAAAAACTGATCTTGTGCAAGAACTTTGACTGTCCATTTAAAACACAAAACTCTTACTCTGTCAAGGCTTACTGTTTTGCCTGCAAAAGCCATTCATATTCCTTGATGTGAACTGGAGCCAGAGAAATCATTAAAGGCAGCAGTAACAATACTGTTAGGCTTTGTCAAAAGCAGCATAACCTCTGTGAAATGGTTCTCTTTGAGTGAACAGAGGTAAATAACACTAATTGCTTTGTTAGAATACATGCCAGAAATAAAGCCTTTTATACTTATGCAGAGTAAAAAGTCAAAACCACGGCAGGAAGACTCAATTTCAGCGAGCAGATTGTAATGAAATAATGCTGGTGGTTCTGCTAGCCAGAAGCTTACTCGGGCCTTTGAAATGGTAATGTCCTTCACTGTATAGCAGAAACCTAGTAAATGAAGAATCTTGTTGCTCAGAAATTTATATTCTTTGAACAGGTACATCTATTTTCCCTAACAGCTCTATTTTCAAGTTAGTTCCACTCTATCTCTTCAAGCCTCCCCTGCTCCTATTTTGAAGGCTACCCACAAGGTGGCCAATGTTTGCTAATCCTATTTGGACTTGACAAGATCCTGATTCACAAGGAAGCTTTTCATTTGTCCATCAAGCACATCTGTTTTCAATATCTCACTCAAATGTCACGTTCTTGCACATGCAAAGAAAGTCTGCATCATTTGTGTACCTATGATAATAAGGTCATCTATCCTCTTCTCCTTGCCATGCTCTGCCTCCTCCAGAAAGCTCTTTTCTTTCAGATTTAACAGGTGTTTGTAAGGTCAGTTCATGGTTAAATCTTCTAAAAGATACTGTTTTCCCATCACCAATTCATTTCTGAAAGAAACTAGGCCACCATTAGGCAGTAATGATTTTGGGGGGCATTAAATTGGGCAACATCCTAGACAATAACACTTGTAACTCTTTACCTATGCACCCCATGACACATTACACTGCTTAATGCAACAGGCAATCTTTCTACTCTAATACACAGCGTAACTCTTGAAAATATCAGTAAAATCTCATGTAACTCTAAGCACCTGTGCTTTCTTTTTTCAGTGCACTATCTGCCATACTCCCAATCCTAATTAAAAAAAAAAATAAAAAAAAATCACATGAAGCAAAAAGTGGAATATAAGGTCAAGTGACTCCAAAATGTTGTTTAGACTCAGTGACTATGACTTGGCAAGGTAAATGGTGTTCAGTCAGCTCTATTGAAGAGGTCAGAAACAGAAAGGTTTAGAATCCAGTCCCAGAGCCGGATTTTGCTCTTAAACTCCATAGGTTTTGAGGGGCTTCACCTTCCACAGGCTGGGGGTGATGGGGATGATTACATATGAGGATCAAAAACCCAAATAAGTCAGTGGGGTAGTTTATGTGATGCTACAGTACTAATCAATATCATGAATTAACCAGTACTGATCAATTATCAGTACTAATCAATATTTGAGCCTCACAGCTTGGACTAGGTTCCATCAAGCCTTCAAACATATTGTTGTATTTTGTAATCCCCACTCTTCCAGAGGAAATTATGCTAAGGAGGTCAAAGCACGCTGCAGAGAACATCTGTATTCACTCATTTTGAGGCCAAGCTGGAATGCAGATTGCTTTGCATTTACACAACATGAACTTTTGTTACATCTAAACCAAAAAGAGACAACAACAAAGCGGGGTTCCAAGGCTGCGCACTTTGTACACACAAGGCTCCCTGTAAAAGTTCCCCAAATGTTGCCTGAGCAATTCACACTGGATGGTTCTGCTATAGACTGCAAAATGGAAACATTACACACAGCTGAGTATCACTGGCAGAAGAAAAACCTATAAATGTCAAACTCAACTGCAAGGAAAAATGTTATCTTTTCTCTGATCTCTGCTTGAATGAAAGATGTGGAGGTTACATTTCAGATGAAGGAGCTAACTGCACTCAGAAAAGATTTAAAGAAGCATCTGCCAGTTAGCTCCTGATAGTGACATTAATCAAAAAGACATTTTAGAGAGAGGAATATAGGCCTATATGCCTATTTACTCACATTTATGAATTTGTTTACTCTCCAAGAAGGGCGACCACTAGGATACAGTGTTAGTGTGAAATCTCATATTCAATTCATACAAATGCAGATAAATACAAGAAGAACAAGATCAAACAATGCTGGGCTTTTTTCTACCAACTTCCACTACAAAATCCAGCACTTTGCAGCTTTCTGCCCCAAACAGAAACATAAACCTCATTAATAGTATTAGTAGACTGTAGTGATCAAAAGGCTCCAACTCTTAGACAGCTACAATGTCTTGCAACAGTGTGAGAAGACACAACTGGCACAAGTGAGTATTGGTAACACTGAATCTCAGAACTGTTCCAGCTCGGGTCCTGACCAACAGCCTATTCCACTGACTCCCTTTCTCTATCCAGAACGTTCCCTTCTGTTATTTCTGTCTGTTCCCAATCTTGTGATGTGATTAGAGTAGATGATTACACTTACATAATAGTATCAAATTAATTTGCAGCAGAGCACAACAGCAGAGGAAATTGTTTCGAGTTCTGAAATCTCCCCCTCCCCAGTTTATTTCAGTGACATCAGGGGATTAAGGCAAAATGGGTCAGTAGAACACTGCTGGGAAAACAACCAAAACATCAGTCCTGACCTTGTAAACGAGAAAGAGAGATTGCAAACAAAGCAAGCCGTTTATAGCATGTTGTGTAAAAAGAGCCATCAAGGTGAATCAGCTTCCTAAACAGCTATCACCATCTGAAAGCTGACAGAGGACAGCAGGTAAAACCACAGTGCACACAGTCTTTCAGTAAAAACAGGCATTTTGGGAATACTTTTCCAAAAACGTGGCACACGGGCTTATTTGGAGTTTAACTTTCTGTTAGAGGATGCCTTAATGCCAACAGTAACAGAAGTACTAAGTTCCTGCTACTTTAAACCAAGGTGGGGGCATTGAATAAACCCACCTATGTACGGTCCAAAAAGCCTGACATTATACATCTCAGTTCTCTGGCATTCAGTAACTCTGGATGGTTCCTCTCTTGCTTCCTGTACAATTTCCTACTGCTGGGATGCTAAGATGGGGATCATGTTTTAGGGTTATGTCCACAAAATATTTAGCACTCAAGACAGTCTTCTGATAGATGTACAAAGACCATGTCTGTAACTAGCAGATTTATATTGATTGTTGATAGTTGGCTTGGCGCAGTAAAGCAACCACTAACCAGGTTTACCACGCTGCGCAGCTGGCACAGCTGGTTTATGATCTCTGCTAACCCTTTATGTACAAGGCACCCACAAAATATTTACCCTTCCTTTGGAAAAACAGATGCTTCTTGAACAGCTACTCCTTAAAGCTTGCTGAATAAATAAAATTTGGGCCTGGGTCCAGCTTCACAGAAATATCCAAATGGCTCCTTTTGCTATCTGTTTGTCTTTTCATCCTTCCAATGCAGACATCTACTTTCCATCCCAAATATTTCAATGAAGGTGAATTAACATAACTTCTTCTGGTTTAACAACAGCTTCAGTTTTACACCTTGACATGCCATAGTAGCATCCTTTGTGTTTTATGAGCTTCATAAGCTGAGGTAAGCACAATAACTAGGAGTGGTGTGCATTTGCATGCCACTGTTGCAGGTTGTACCGAGACAATGACACCTTCTGCACTTTGAAAAAGGCAGTATTTTAAAAAGTTATCTAAACTCCCAAACATTCAAATTTTATCATGACGAGTAAATCTAGGCCTAACATGATTAGTTATTTAATTTCTTCCTTGTGCTCTATTAAAAACTCCATCATATATTTATGCTTTATATTAGATTTACAGTGTTAAACATGCAGATTTCCAATGTCACTAAATTCAGTCTTCTCCAGTATGGGTACAGTCATACATACGTTCAGCTCTCAAAGTTATTCTGCATGGCTGGAAGTTGTCTGGTATGGCACCTACTTACTATATTTGATCAAGCGTGCAGTGTCACAATATGTTGATGCATTTAGTCTCTTTCTTCACCAAGGTAAAAAGACAGGCTTTTTCTTGTTTCTAGAGCATATGAAATAAAAGAAATTGTCCATATAAAAATTTTATCAGCAATCCTGGTGAAAAATGATGAAGATCACACAAAGACAAGTACTATGCAGTTCTTCCCTGAAGTGTCGTAAACACAACATAAGGTAAACCTACTAAACCTACTTTTCCTGCTCCTTCCTGTTTGTTTTTCTTCTCTATCAACATTATAATGCTTTGATGAAATGCAAGTATGGATGCACAGACATACTGTAATTTGTTGTGCTTTTCCTTTCCCCATGTCTGTAATTTCTACATAACTAAGACAACTTGTTAGTACTAATCTGATTTACACATAATAAGAATCACATTACTTTGTTCCTTTAACCATATAATCATGAAACTTGCCCATCGTGTTACTGTATTATAGAAGTCTAACCTGTGGTCACCTTTATTAGATGTTCAGTCTGCTCAGAGATATTTGTATTGCATACATTAAGGAAAAAACATGAAAAATTTTTGATATCCTAATGTTGACTCCCTTAACACCACACATACTATTCTACGCTGCTCTCTATATGCAAGATACATGAAAAGAACCAACAATAGCACAAAGCATAATGTGAAAAAGAAAAAAAAAAAAAAAAGAGGAGACATACTTTAGGTTTCCTCCATTCTGTCTGCTTGGCATTTTTCTATCTTTAACATTGCCCTGAAACCACTTCTCTTACATAATTTCTCTGCATAAAATGAAATGGACTTTTATGGGGGGGAGAGTAGAGGAGGGATTGTAGTATTCATAAATTGTCTAAGTCAATGAAGCCTTCAATGCTGTCAATGAAGTATTCACATTTGAAACACAGCCAAGATGCTACCTAGACTGATCTGTCACCAAGGTTTTCTTAGCAGAACATGTTATTTTTTCACGTCTGTACTATTGGATATCTAACCAGTGCCGAATGATTAATAATTCAGAAAGACAGACACTTCAAATTCTGTAAATTTACTCTCTGCCCCTGGTTGGGCATCCTACAATCAAAGCACTAAAACCTACTAGCCAGGCTTAAAATCCTCTATAAAATTATTAAGTTTCTTGATACAGAACAGTTTCATCTGCAGAATTTAGTAATTCCTCCAAGTTCACCTTCAACAGTGCACCAGATTCCTCCCATATGCTAATGAAACACTTCTACTTTTTCAATATCAAGAAGCCATTACACCGCAGTCTTTTGATCCTCACGCTACTATCAATGCTACTAGCAAAAGCCCTTGACCAAAGTCTAATCTAATCTCAAACCTGATGCTACCTGTAGCAATTAACACAATACTACAAAAGGGAGGCCCCCCCCAATCTGTAGCAGTTGCTACTCCCATGGATAAGTCATGAACACTCTCAGCAGCATTAAAATCATTTAAGTTCACAGACTAAACTTAGTAATTGCCTTGAAATCCTAAATTGAACCCCTGTTTTTTTCAGGGCTCTGACAGACTCAGAGGTGGATTCAAACGGGACTTCCGTATCTGTATGCTACTGTCCCATTCTTCCTGCAAAGATCATGGAAATATGGGCAGGATACCTAATCTACTTGTAAACCAGTTGCCAAACTGCCATACTTCTCAGTTTAGTTCAGTACTGTAAACTGAAAACTAGACTCTATCTTGTTTGGTAGGCTGGGCTGAAAAGAGCAGCAGCAGATCAGACAACACCAATTCTGGTTTGTGACATTTGTCTGGAGAGTGGATGGCAGGAAGTGGTAATATCTTGAACAATTCTGGTTAAACTGCTACAGTTAATCTGCCAGAGCTCTAAATCAAAAAACTTTTCTGGGCCAAATATTCATGATTTTTAAAACTTGGGGTTCACAGCATTGGCTACCGCTGGCTGATACTGATGCAATCAAGCCATAAGAAGCTTTCACAACCCATTTCTTTGTATGTAAAGCCAGAATATACGTGTAACCTACGACAATAGCCATGAAATCTATGACAAACAGTTGCTGAAGATAGAAAGCAAGAAAGCAGGCAGAAAGGCCTGAAGGACTGAAGAGTTAATTCTAGTGGCTATGAAGACAATTTTAAAAATAGACAAAGATCTACCAGTCCAGAGCACTACCACTTCTGTCACTAACTTCAAACCTTCCTATTGTTTCATACCACAAAGGGAAGCAGAGATCATGCCTCCATCTATTTTTTTCTTTTTTAGGGGGGCGGGGGGGCAGGGAGGAGGGAAGGGAGTGGAGGAAGAGGGGAAGAATAGTTTCTATTGCAGAAAAGTCTGTAGGGTCATATGGATGGTTGAGCTTAACTAAAATGCCAGAGATTTCAACAAGGTACTTTGAGCAATATTTTAATTAGGCTTGCATTCAAGACTTTAACTATTTACAGACAGTCCAGCCTGCATTTAGCAATCAACTCCTTAGTAGTAACCACTGCAACATTTTATATTTAGTCTTTCTGATTTATAAGCAGAAGACAATGCTGAGTTCTAGCTTCACTTGTTTTGAATTTCTGCATAGGAGAAACTCCAGCCTCAGACTCCTACGTATTTAAGATGGATGATAGTACTTTAAGGTGACAGCTGAGGGCACTGTGCTGTAATACGCAATTTATGTCTCTAACATGTTCTTAAGTCATAAGAAGCTAATGCAGAAATCATAAAATATATACCAGTACTTCCACCATTTGAAAGCGTTTTATCAAGTATCACAGAGAGCACCAAAAGCAACATGAGATTGGCATAATTTGGATACCTGACTGAAAGCGGCAGAGCTTTTATAAACCAACTATTTACATGCCTGAATCTTGATACTACTCAACCTTCTTTTGACTGCAGTAAGGCTAAGGATCGTGCACAATAAAAAACGTCCAAAAAAGAGGCTATTATTTTATTAGACTTGTGATTCTAGCAATATTTTTAATAGAAATGAAGCAGAATTATGTTATAAACTAGCTGGCCAGCAACTTCCCCATTCATGGGATTTGCTCCCATACACTGAAGACACTCAAGACAAATCCCTATTGACTTACATTGGGGTTTGCCTGAGCAGACAGGCAACACGGATCCCTTAATATGTACATGTACTCACCAGTGCAAGGAACTATATATTTATTTCCTCAGACAGCAGGAGCCAAATGAATCTAATGAATGTCATTTTATCTGATGCTTCTGCTGTTTATAATAATAAATCTACTTCATTCCTTAGTGTCTGCAATTTCTGTAGGAGCTCACTCAAGATTATGTCCTCCCAAAAGAAAACATTAAAGTGTTATAAACCACGGCTATTTCTTCTCTCTCTGCTAGACATGGTCTAATGAGTTCAGAAAATGACATTAAAGATGCTGTCTTGCCGATTAGAATTATCACTACCTGATTCTTGAAGGACACAGCTATGCCTAACTGTATGTGCAGACATTTTATTAAGTTGTGGTCTCTGCTTCTTGTGTTTTAAGTATATAAACCTTCAGAGACTCAAAGAATGATTTAGAAAAATACACCCTGTAACAAATAATCCATATCCACACAGGTGATAGCCATTTTGATGCATCTGATTTTGAGCAAAACCAGTTTTGTCTGAGTTTCTGGACCACAGAATCTGAAAAACAGTTCTCTCCTGAATTTACCCAATTTTTTCAACCTATGTATGTAACACTGGACAACTAACCTAGAAATCCAAAAATTTTAGGACCAGTCACAGAGTTTGAAGATTGATGACACAGATTCAGAAATATCTGTGGAGGCATGGAGAAACAAAAGTGAAAGGTAATCTTCTATAGCACAGTTTGCATCTGTAAAATGATCAAGCTTACTCTTTCCTTCAAAGGTCTAATGCAGTAATTTTTCTATGGAAACAGATAAACCCAGAAACCAGAAAACTAGAAAAATCAGATAGAAAACTAGAGCTAGCTTCCCATGGAAAGGAGTGAGACCTTTGGATAAGCAGCCATGAGAATTCCTGTGAACTGATGCCAGTTTCAGGAGCACCAACAGAAAATGAAGTCTATTCCTGCTCCTGTACAAGCAGGAGCACTTTGTCCTCTGGTTTTTTTTTGCTGTAGTTCAGCAGAATGTCTGGGTTACCTTAGCCATGTCCACAGCTCCTTGGTGTTTAACATACAAGCCTAAATATTAATATTACAGTTGTGGCTATGAGATTTTCACTCTGCTGCTTGTCTGGTTTGGAGAGGTGGAAAGAAGAAAGTGCAGGAACCAACCATCTGTGTTCTTACCTAGCTGCTGTGTAAAACTTAACCCTTAAGAGTTCAATGTAAGAATGAATTCAGGACAGTAAGGAAGCAGAAATACTATGGGAATCTCATAAAAACAGAGATCATGCTCAGGTTTTTCCAGCACCTCATGTTTGACAAATACAGCAGTATCACACATAAACCTCTGGAATTGGGCTGCAGAACTCAGAACCATCCCAGTTTCATTAAGGAAATAAAACACTTAATAAACTGTGAACAGGTAATAAAATAAACAGGCATTTAGAAAAATTACTCTGTGTCCTAAACTGTTGCCAATTCTTCTTGAGCAGTAGTTGTAATGTTACAGGAGTGGCAATTTGTAAGTTAGCACCAACTTCGCCCTTCCAGCCAGGCTGAGTCACTCTTGCTCATCAGACACAAATGACTTTACACCCTGTAACATTAGAGCCCTGATCTCCACCTGTGTTTCTTTTCTCTTAAGCCTATTTTTTGCTTCCTACCTGCTTCTGATGGTGGTACTGCTCTCCCAACAGGCTTTATACACCACTCCCAATGCGACTGGCATGTTATTAATGAAGAGGTGGCTGGTGTCTCTCATTACGCTTCCACTGAGTGAAAGCACCTCAGAACTAATTTAGCTTTCACTCGCAGGGGAAGACACAGTACTCCACCAAGAAGTTCATGATTCTGCTGCCTTTAGCAATAAAATCCCCTTCTTTTTTTTGTTTTAACATTAATAAGGTGAGAGAATAGAGTATTTCCAAAAGAAATTAAGAAATGCAGAAGATAGATGCAAGTGCACAGGCTCCCTGTGAGTAACCACCAAGCCCAACTCAAAGAGATAACACGCATACTGAAACAGATGTACAGGGTGGAGAAGAACTCCACAGGCAAACAAGCGGTAATAAAGCCCGCGCCTAGTGCACAGAGTTAAGCAGGTCTCTCAACCATTTAAACTTTCTTCCCTGTTTGTGAGAGTTCTCTGTGGCAACAGATGCAAAACTCCTGTGAAATTAAGGAGTACGGAAATAATTTTGCTCCCCAGGCTGAGAAGGTCAAATAGATTCGGAAAGTACTTCATACCCATCACTGTAAGAATAGAAACCTAATTAGAGACTAGACTTCACTGGCTAAAAGAGACCAAACTCACTTAAAGCTATCATCTGAAACATATTTTTAAAAGATTTTCCCTTGATTATTAATTCATTTACTTATACTGCATACAGGGAGAGTCGTTCACTCAACACAGCTCTGCAGTTGCTCATTCTCTGAAATGAACCATGTCTTGACTTCCAATCACACTGTATTTGCCAGCACCACTGTTTGTTACACTTTCTCCTTTTCCTATTGCTATTGTATCTCCTATTTTTTCTATTTGATGGTCTTTAAACCAGGATATTTTACATTTTATATTCTTATACTTTAACAATTTACATTTTATGCTTACAATTTTATATTTTACTAATGGAATAGTGGTAATATAGTGAACTGTCAGAACCACAAGATGACAGCTTGTATTGTACTCATGGTATCAGTAGGTTACATGCAAAGATACAGACAGGGTCTCCTCTGCCATAGGATCAAAGCCATCAAGAAAGAGGATCAAGAAAGATTTTTCTTGCTGCATGCATTTAAAGATTTTCCAGCTATATGCCAATTAAATAGGTAGTAGAATTGTCAGTTAATCATTACACAGATGGATTTGCATCAGTGTCAAACTTCATTTAAGGACCAATGCATGTTTGCCTTACATATAAGGAAAACCTTACTGATTTTAATGGGCATTTTCTTATTCCTTCATATTTGAACAAATTTAATGCTCAGGAAAAAGTACAAAAGAATAATAATTAACTTAATTTGGGCAGGCATGCTTTAAAACTTTCTGTACCACTGCTGCAGCAAAAGGGGTGAATGCTTCTTAACGGGCAAGAATAGAATGAGGATGAAATTAGATGTACTTTAGCTTTCACTTTACCCCTTGTTTGAACAACTGCAAGACGAAGTTTATAAGCCCAATTATTTTGCAGTGATATTTTGGTTAGTGTTTACCTTAGGCTCATGCATTCTCTATTTCCTACTCTGTACTAAACAATAAAGATAAAAATCAATCAATTAGATCACAATTCCTCATGCTAGTGATAGATGCTGGGTAGGCAATCCAAATTTAAATTTTTTCTACCCCAAAATTATCTGCATCTGGAAAATTAATCAAACTCCCTTTGAAAGAAAAAAAAAGAAAAAGCTGGAGAGCAGTTACACGATTGGACTTTTTTTGCATTTGAAAAAGTTGTAGTTTTGTCGCTGTTACTACCTATGAATGTATTAACTCCTCTATTATGCAGTTATTGCTAGAGAGTATTATTATTATACAAACTACTACGAAGGTTTTGGCTACATTATTTACTTGTGACATAAAAGTTCAAAATTTGATCCTAAATTAGCTAGCTTTGGCTTGATCAGCTCAGTGTCTGTAGATATATGTATGTGTATATATATGCCCACATAAACAAACCCCAAATCATAGATAGTAGAACTTTGAACACAAGCTACACTGAGATGTCTCACTATCATTTCAAAAGGCTTCCTACTGTCATACTGAAATGCCCAGATAGGTAGACTGCTGTGAAATACGTAGGCAATGCCTGCTGACGGGTTTTCAGATGACGAGGAACATTTGAAAGCATCAAAGATTGCTGTGTGGATGTGTGTACATTAATCCCTCCCTTTGTGATATCTAGACTTGACTATTGTAACACGTTGTTTAATGGACTGCAAGACTCTGCTCCTCACAGACTGAGCCCTACTCAGAAATGTCAGCGCTCCCACCAGGCTTCTTCTGATTTTAGGTATTCTAAACTTAACACGATGGTTGCGGAGAGACTGCATTGTTGGAAAGCTGAGTTTACAGCTCTCCTTCAATTTGTTGTCTTCTCTATTTCACTATTGGCAGGACTAGAACTGAAGTGCTAAATGCTCCTCAGACAGGAAACCTGTAATGAAGAAGGGTAGGGCTTTGGGTACAGTGCCTCATCTTTAAAGCTTCTTGAAAATGTAGTTCAACTTACATTTGCTTTAAGAAGAAGCAACAATCTGTTGTTAAAAAAAATCATATCCCACACTGCTCTAAACAGCTGAAAGATGCTGGCATAGTTGTTTTCGTCATGGTGAAAAATACAGTAGAAAAGCTCAGAAATGAGGGTGAAGAAAGACACTAAGCACCCAGACTTCCAGCAACAGTTTTTCAAAGCAATAGTTAGAGTTGTCATTATTCTGTTCCACTTCATGTTTTCAGCTTCACTCTTCATTATGGCATTTCAACAAGTGGCATAAAGTCAAATATGTGCTTATCCACCTCACTGAGCTTGCTGCTTTCAGTTCACAAAAGAAGACATTTGTACACTGAGCAGAGGAGTGCAGAGAGAATAGCCACAGAAAACCTAAACTGTGCTTCATTGTGAATGATGAGTAGTTCTGAATTCCTATGCTGTGCTGCATACTTTTACAGCACCTTTCGGAAGCAAAAGGTTGTCTGAAATGATGGGTTCATAATATGCTCACCTAATATGTAGAAATGAGGTCTGTGACATCTGGAAAGCTAGCACTTACACAGTGTATACAGTGCTGTGCTACTTCACCATATAGCCTCCCACAGTAGTGAGGAGGGTTGCATTGAAGAAAGTATCTTTAATATATCAAATAAACTAAGAAAACAAGCATAATTTAATTAAATAAGCATTCAAATTTAATTTTTTAGCATTACTAAGTAATTTTATGGGTAATGATAACTCAAGACTGACAACAGATCTTTGCTGAAAAAGAATATGTGATTTCATGAGGGACTGCAGGCCTCTCTTCTCTCAAACCACACACAAAAGGGAGGGACAGTTTGTAAATAGTTTGTAGCACTTGCCTGCACTATTCTGGGCTCATTTGTAAGTTGCTAACAAATATACTCAGATTCTACATATATTTTCATATCTTCTTCAGGACTTTCAGTGCAGCTCTCTCAAAGATCAGTCACTGCCCTCTTTATTTGAGAAAAACTTCTAGCTCTTCTTTAAATCCCTTCTGGTCCTTCCATATAGTCAATGTAATAATTTACCACTGACAGGACTTGCCAAACTTCCCCTACATCTATTTCCATTTCCCTTCATTTTTCTTGCTCCTTTCATTTTTTCCTGTGTATGCTGACTCCCTAGTTCCTCTTCTACTAAATTATGCTCTATTATTTCCACAGCCTGAAGAACTCACAGCTGAAGCATTATTTCTAACCTTATTTTGTATTCCTAGCATGTCCTATAATCTGTTTTGAGTGTTATTTGCAGCCAAGATGCTGACACAGCATCAATTTTGTTTTCATGGTTTGACTGGGTAGAAGTGTGCCTTACTACAGGCACCGGGATAAAAACAGTCAGCTATCTAACACCAACACAAACACATTTAGAATGAACCTCATTTTTTCCAGGTTGCATGTTATTGTTTCTAAGTGGTAACTGCAAAGCCTCAGCCCATCTTGGAAAGAAAGGGGGAAAAAAAAATGATAAATTTAAATGGTATTTTTGTTGCATATTTTCTTTCCTCCTTTCCCCATTTTAGTATGTCAGTTCTTTCCCAGAGAATAAACATTCATACCTGATCCACATCAAAAGCTACTGTAGGGCACCAGGTTGAAAGGGTCCCCAAAAGCTTTTCTGACCTGTAAAAAAAAATCTGCTTTTCTTTTCTCAGAGATCACTAATACCTAAACTGACTCATTAATACTAGAGTTCCTTGTTGTGTGTCCTTAAACACCCGAGGTTTCCACACTTCTGTCTTTAACCCACATAGTTCTCCTCTTTTCATGTGAAACTACGTTTTATGAATACGCTTAAATCTAAAATCCCATATCCAAGCCTTGCTGAAGCTTTAGGGGAGGTCTGGAATGTGAACCACAATCCCATTTTATAAAAAGGCCCTTTAACAGCTGAACCAACCTCTTTAACACTTTGAAGAAAGCCAGTAAAAACAGTGAAATCTAACTTCCTTAGTTCTGATAACCTAAACTCTCCATTTATTATGAACGTCTAAGGAAGTTATTAAAAAAGCCTAATTTTTACACTTTACTTTCGACACTGCTTTGTGAGTTAGTAATACAAGATGACTGCAAAATCATCATGCTTATTTTATTTGATGTATAGATGCAAAAATAAAGTCATTGCTAATCATGCAAATTCAATGCATTAGAAAAACATCCACGAAGAAAGGTATTCTTACTACAGCTTGTAAATAGTCATCATGTAAACTAGCACTAACATTTATAATTAAGAAAAAAGAAACGCAATTACAGAGGAGCCAAAAACCCGAATAACTATAGGGTTTAACAAACAGCAATATAGCCCATGCCCAAAGATGTATCACTTTCAAAACAATTACCTAATAATGGTACTGGAAAGCCAAGCTCACCTCAGAAGAATGAGATAACTGTGGGATGCACATCATCACCACCTCAAAAGAAAAGTCTTTTTCTCTCTTTTTTTTCCCTCTCCTCTTTTTAAACCAGAGAGGGAGTTACATGAATACTAAAGAAGAATAAAGTTAGGATGTCTAGCTCCCTGACTTTTCAGCCTAGCATTGTGAAAGAGAGGTCACTAAATGACAAAGTGCTCCTGGTTTCCTTAGAGCAATTCAGCTGTTCTGTACCTAGTGCAGACATGTTACAAAACTGAGGACAAGTAAGTCAGCAAGGCTGGTTGGGAAAAAGGCTGATAGCTGACAGGTGAAGCTCAAGGCCTTAAGAATTTCAAATCTGAGACCAGCCACTTGTTCCTGTGATTGCCATTAGCTTCCCGTTTGGGGCACAGCCTTTGTATATTGAAGGTGCTCCCTTTTACTAACTCCCAGAATTTCTTTGTAATAGGTTAAGTTATATAATTTTCTTATGAAGCAAAAAGGCAAGCTTCACCATCAGCTCATCATCACAAGCCATGTGCAAGGCTTTTGCTACCTTTTTTATTTAGGCTGAAAAGCCTGCTACAACTCATTTCCTCACCTGGAAATTCCCAGGTCTCAGCATATGAACTTCCATCTCAATCAACAGCTTGCAGATCTCTGGATGGACTTTGTGCTGTCCTCTTGCTCACTGCAGAGCCTGCTGACCTAACTGGGCTTTAGCCTAATAGTCAAGAGCAAAAAAGGCTGCACAAACACAGTACTGCCAGAATACATTAGATTTCACTCATATAATAGAAGAGACATCACCCAGATTTAGACATGCATTCTCCCCCAAACACCAGGCACCTAACCAAGGTACTCCCACGAAAACATTTCCTTAGCTCCCTGCATAGCTCACAGGAGAGACACAGGCACCCCACCCCTACAGGGTGTCAGCCATTTCAAACCTGCATCAGCCAACCTTAGCTGCCTCTACAACCAACGAAGAGATACAGGGACCTCCAGAGAGTGATTCAGACCTTGTGTACACCTGAGGTTGAATCCCAGCATATAGTGAGCACCACTTGTGACTACTTCTTACATAACAGGGCTGGGGGGAATCCAGAAAACTTGAGAAAAACAGTATGAAAGACAATCTTACAAAACTACAGCTGTTACATATTTCAGGCTCCCAACTTCACATTTGGGAACAGCTATATTTGAGCAGCATAAATAACAGTTATAATTAAGAGGCATCTTGGATCAATACAATTTTCTGTTTATTTTCCTTTTTTTTCATAGCAGAATGATGTTTTTCAAACCGCTTCAATACTTAAACTTCTATTTAATGCCAAAACCAAGAAAGGATGGGTAGGCATAATCTGACAAACCTTACTGTACTTCAAACCCTTCTTCTCCAGCACATATCTTAGTTCAATTTGAGTTTTAACTAGAAGGTACAAAAATTCAGATTTAAAACTGAAACATACTCTTACCTGTATTTATGAAAAGAGGAGCTAGGAAAAGACAGGTTAATACTCGGTTTGGGAGTATTCAGTTCAGTTCACCCAGACTGAATTCTCAATGTTATGCCTAATTATCTTAGTCTTTAAAAATTTTTTTTATGACCCATTTTAGATACACTGGTTTCAGTGCTAACAGAAATGTTTACTGATGTTGACGGGCTTCTGGCGTTTTTTTCAATTTACATTAAACTACCCAGGAGGTCCTCTAATACTAACCACAGCCAGGAAGCCCTATTAACTTGACCAAACTATGCTTTCTATAGCTTGACGCACCCTCCTTTTCATGTGGCTTTTGTTTTCTGTTGGCTCTGCCTTCTCCTCTGACTCATTGCTGGCTATACTGTCATATAATCCCACACACTCATTCTCTGCAGCTTCAACTTCAATAATCAGCCCATTACCATGTTGTATCCCTGTTGTATCCATTTTTTACCTTAGCAAAATACTGATTTCTATCTGACCCTCCCATGCAGAATACCACACCTGCTCTTCAGTGTGAGCCAGTTCCAGGTGATACTTCCAACGCCCTAAAAAAATCCCCTTGTGCATGATTGCTCTGTCACTTCATTCCTCTCCCTCCTTTGGATTCATTTTTTTATTCTCACTACAAAATTTAATATTCCAAAATGAATCTTTGCTCTCTCTCTTACTTCCACTATGCTCAAATAATTTTTTCACCCTGAAGAACTAGAGCAATTGTTTTTATATCCCTCAAATTATACCTCATCTTTCACCTATATTGTATTCTCTGCTGAACTAAAGTATCCAGTCTTTGGGACCCCTACACCTATTATCCTGTTCTGCATAACTGTTTGCAGCTTCTTTCAAAAACCTCTGAATGCTTTCTCCTTTCTACCCTTTCTCAGGAACTTCATCAACTAGTCAGAAGGAATATAACCCTTTTCCTGTAACCCTCTGCTCTGTTGTACAGGGACAGTTAATGACTTGGTAACACAGATATTTCCCAATTATTTGAAGTATGCATTACTGTTAAAAGAGGTAGAAGGGAACTGGGGAGCTTTCGAATAACTGCAACTTAAATTTACTCTCTCCCTTTGTCTGACATTTAGCTTCATAGTACACCCTTTGAGGTGCAGCTGTTACTTTCATGTCTCTGTTCAGGGCGCTGCATGACAAAGATACTGCTTTTGCCTGGGAATCTTTGGGTGCTATTGAAATATTTGTGCTAAACAATACATCAAATAACATTGCCTTGTTAGTGTTTACTTTTTTCTCCCTTCCCCCCAACACCTGTATATCAAGCAAACTATTGCACAATTCTAGTGGAGATATCCGAGAAAAAAAATCAGGATTCTTTTTTCTCTCAGGGTAGTGCACTGTGTGCTATTTATTTTATTATACTTCATAACTAATTTTGCTAGTTATGGTGTATGGTAGATATGACCGTGACCAGCACAAAATAATTTTCTGCTGTTTATCATCTCATCTTTCACAGGAAGAAAACAAAACAAATACAAACAAAATCCTAATATTTATGTCAATGCAAGAATGGATCAATGGATCAAAGCCAAAACAGTCCCAAGAGGAAAGCAATAGTCTCTCTTCCTGTTAATGAACAGTCTGTTGTTGCAAATTCGCGTAGGCTTTAATTTAATAAACACAAATGGATGAATGTGCTTACAGGATGTCACCCCCTTTAGGCTTGAAATCACTGACATGGAAGAATTGTCACACTTCAGTGAATTGAGCGCTATTCCCTACCCTTTCAAACCTTATTCACTGTGGCAACACAGACATGAAAAATGAAATTTAATTTTATAACTAATTCTTGTGCCTTTGCTGAGTTCAATTCTTTTGCATTGGAATGTGGATTTTAAAAGTTATGTCTTGTTTCACCTGAATTAAAGAGAAACTGGCTCAGTTTTACTGAAAAGAAATACTTAGCTTGAACACAGAGTTTTAATAAATTAAAAAAAAAATACATTTGGAGCTAATTTGACCTCATGCAGGTGCACTCATTTTCCAAGTCCACTAATGTCAACGAGTTTCAGCCCCCCCATAAAGCTTATTGCAATTTCGGACATATTTGTTTAATAAATGCTCTTAGTTCTCTTAGTTTCAGCTAGAGGCTAAAACTTGCAATATACAATGAGCATTATATAGAGAAGTGGTTTTAATCCACTCTGGAAAACAAGTAGCGATCACCAAAATCCACAACCCCCACGCAGTACAGTCTGTGTAAAACAGAAACTCAGCAACTGTGTGCATTGCTACTTAAGCTGGCAAGGGTTAACAACCCTTTTGTAAACACTACTGTCCTTTGCTGGGCAGACAGACACTTCCCTAGAAATAAAGGGAAAACAAGCAGGGTGCAAATTCAGGAGGCTCATCTCTCTGTATATTCTTTTAAAATAGTTTGGAGGAGCAGAACTCAAACTGCAATCTCATGTGCACAAAATACACAAATATACCACAAATCCCTATCTGGCAATGCTTACATTCTATTAATATGGCTTTAAAAGTATTAAAACAGGAACAGTTTAACACAATCTAACAAAAGCACACGTGGAGTATCATGTCACTCTTAGACTTTGTTGAATTTGAGCTCAGAAATAGGAAGTGACTTAAAATTAATCCAAGAGTCAATACAAGCTTCTGTTGTGGAGACTATTGACACAGAGCTCAAGTATAGCCTCCAGCAAGGGGTGCCTAACACAAACATGCATATTGCACTGCAAAGCTATATTGATGGATATCACAGGAGTTTGTTCCTTCGATATGGAGTGCATTTTGTGGGAACAAATGTAATCCAGAGATCAATTCAGATTTCTCAAGGATTTTTTTTTTTTAAATCTATTTTCCAGCTTGACTAATACTGGCTTGTTGACTTAGGCATGTCTCAAAGTTTCTGTAACAGACAGGGTTATTCTTCATGGGTGGTTTTGGTTTTGTTTTGGGGAGGGTTGGTTGGTTTGTTTTCTCTTCCAGGAAAGCCTTTTCAAAATGCACCAGAAAAGCTACACTTTCCCAAACACAAAGAAAAGTCGCCTCATCTCTTTGTCCTTTATTAGTTGGAAAGGCTATAACTGGATATAACAAACTTCATTCAAACAATGCTTCTTTTAATCTGCATTGACAAATTTGTCCAAGGACTAATTAAAAAATAGATTTGTGACATTGCAAAATTGGATCTAACTTAGCAAATCTGGTCATCTAGCTGCAGACAAGCATTTGCATCTTGCTGTTTTCTAGAACTGATATCAGAATTAGCTAGCAGAGATGGAAACTACAAAAAAAGAAAAGAAAAAAAGACGAAAAGTATATTCTAATGCTTCTGACATGGAAGTCTGCCCCACAGAATTCATAAGAAATGTGCAATGTACATAATTTCCAAATTTTGCTACCCCTAGAGTTATAGGGAGGTGAAAGAAGCTGGAAGAATGTAGGATACCCTAGAGTTCCAGAGAATATGCAGGCTGCAACCTTCATACCATGTCAGCTTCATTAATTTAAAAGCCATCTTCAACATTTCAGTGGAGTGATTACCTGTCATGCCAACCACATCAGTCATGTCATCCAGTAGCATAGTATGTATTAGCTTATTTCATTATAAATGTCTTGCTTCAAAGTGGTAAAATGGGATCAAAAGCTCACCTGATGGTGTATATAAACTTAAAAAATGTCAAGATCCATTTCTTGTCTAGAAAACAGCCCATGAGCCACAGCTTCATTTAGCTTGTCTTTAGCCCTTGTGAGAAACAAATAGTAAATTTTGCTGTTTACCACAAATGCTGGCAATAAAAAGGACGACAGAATGGACATTAAAAAAAAAAAAAAATCAGTCTAGCAAATTATGAAACTTCCTGGTTGACACAGTTAATCCACAAGCTGTTCAGAAGACTGAAGTGGGCAATTCATGTGGAGGAAAGTGATAAAAAATTTCTTCCAAAATGGACAAAACAGAACCTCAGCTACCCTTGAAATGATGGCACATATTTCCTAAAGAAGGTGGAGTCGCTCAAAGTACATCATCAACATGTTAACAAGCTTATTCCACCTATTAAACTCATTAAATCCTCAACACCGTCTGAGATCAGCCTATCTATTGCTTTGATAAGACATATAAGAATAGACTCAACCGGACCATGGTGCAGAAAAAGCCTTCACAGCATCCTCTTGCCTGTACATTTTGATAGAACAGAGGCCTGCAGAAATACTAGCTCAGTCACAAAATAAATAGTTGCAGCCAGGCTGATAATCTGTTTCTGAGGTCATCCAATTAGCTGGTTTGTAGGGTCATGCTGATGAAAATACATAGCTTCTGGTTCTAGAGTTAGATCAGTCAGGGCTAGCTGATGGATCTCTGCATCAAACTCTGCTACACAGTTTAAACGTGCCAAGTCTTAGGTAACTCCTTTATTTCACTTGAGCAAACCACGCAAGGAGTGTTTTTCCTGTTTGTTGTCATCTTTAAAGAAATCTCCTTGCTCCTAAGTTAGCATTGCAGAATACCACGGTTTTGAGATACACACAGACCCAGTACAGTTACAGACATATACATCATTGTTTTGGGACTGCTGAAAGTGATGTGTTCTCACAGCTGGCAATCCTATGAAAAATATAGAAATGACTACAAGCTTGTATAAATGAAAAATAGGTTGGATTCTTTCTGCATAAACTCTAAGCTGTATCTTCAGCTGAGAGTGACAACCAACCAAAAAAAAAGCCCCATCTGTGTTATTGAAACTGGACCCCTCATGTTGCCTGCCTTTGCATTTCTGGAATTTGACTAGGCTTCAAGCTGGAGAACAAAAGAAGGCCATACTGAAGCTTGTTTACAACATCTTAGAGTGAATCAAAGAAGGTGGTACTGGAAATCTGACAATAAAGCTCGTGCTTTTAAGTTTTATAGTTTTGGCTTGCAGACCCAATCTCAGACTACCACCCAAATACTTGGGCATTTATCCTAACTGAACACATATTTTCAGAATCTGTATCTTATCCTGCAACTTCTTGTGCCTCCTTGGTGTTCTAAGAAGCCTTATCCCCAGGTGAAATTAAAAGGACAATAGGATACCTTGCAGCTTGCAGTATTAGGGTCCTATCAGATCACTCGCTGCTTGTTAAGGCAGAGTTAGAGCATAAGTTTCCCAGTGTTTTGAGTCACTAATTATTTCTGCTAAGTAAACGAGCTCCAGCTAAAGAGCCAGTAGGACATACCTAGCCCATATCTACTCATCAGGGATATGAAAGACTGAAGTTCCAGTTCTGTTCTGAATCTTCCTTAGTAGCAAGTCAGGGGTCTGGCTCTAAAGTCTTGACTGGAAATTGCCTCTCTGCACAAAGTGGTACACCTGATTACACAAAAAGCTTTGGCTTTAGTAAATTGGCATTTCCTGATAGGAAATAATTTTGCGGGAAGACTTCATAAGTGGCTCAAGTGAGAAATCTCACACAAATTCCCTAAGCCATCTTTCACTGCAAAACTGATCAGATTTTGCACTGTTCTGTATCTAACACAATAATTTTGTGCATGTGAACTAAATTAACTATTAAAAAGCGTTAGGAAAATGTGTAAGGAATATTTGTGACAGACATATGTCAACAACAATTTTTCTGGATTTCATTTAGCATATCTTTACAGAAAATGGCAAAAGAAACTACACAAAAAGAATGCTGATCTAGTACCAGAATTTTCACATGTAATTGTTAGATACACAAATGATTACTCACACTGAGATGTAAACTGACATACATATTTGATTTTGCACTGCTGTCAAGTGCTGTCACTTACCCCATCTCTAATTTCAATGAATGTATGACAGAGGGGTAGGGGAGCTGCATTACAATGAGCAAAGCCTCTAGTTTTGCTCTCCCCACTTACTGTATTTAGTACTGTATGGAGATAGATATTTAAATCCATACAAAATGCAGGAAGTTCCCTCTCCATGGCAATGGGTTGGAGAACTTTCAGACACAGACTAATGTGGCACTTTGAGTTTTTTGTAAAGATGGCCCTTTTTGGGCCCATCGGTCTGTGCCCACCTGAAATGGCTTGCTGTGAGCACTTCCATGTGGACTACAGAGCTACTTCGGGCTGCTCATGGTGACTGACACTTTCTGCACGAGCCTGGAGCGAGAGCAAGCTACACAGGCTATGTTTATCAAGGGCCTATGTGAATAGCGGAGGAGCTGAGCCACTGCTGGAAATGAAATGTAGTTAGCCGAACCCTGGCTATTACAAACTTCACGGTCTTTTCTGAACTTCCTGTGACCCTCTGGGTTATGACTGACCATTAAAGGAACGCTGAACTACTGAAACACAGACCTACTTACCTTTCCCATATCTGCTGATTTTTTCTTTTAAGCAGTTTTTCCTGTAAACTGAAGTGTTTTCTATTTAGACTGGCTTGATAAAGTTGATGAAGCCTAATATTTAGGTTACCTATAGTTCTAAAAAGGCAGTTTCCACATATGTATTTTACTACAAATATTGTCCAGAAAAATAAGTCATAATGTTCTAGATAGGCAAAGCAAGGTACAGTGAAATTAAGGGTCTTTTCTAGGGATACCTATGAAAATTGGTATAATCCTTTCTTGTACCAGTCACAGCCCTTATTTTCAAAACAAGCTTTTCAAATATTAGCAAATACTAACTACTCACCAAATATCTACAAAAATATACCATTATTAACATTTACTTCAGATTTAGCCATGCACATACGCATGTGCCACAATCCTGCCTGTGCAAATCACTTCCATTTAGAGCAGTTCAGCTGAATGAGGTTGAACTAAACAACTTTGGAGTTTAAGGTTTTGGAAGAAGAAGTAAAACAGAACAAAAACTCAGTCTGCAATCCAATCACTGTGTGGCCACATGCTGTTGACTATTTCATTGTTGGAAGAGACTGCTGCTTCCATGAGGTGAATACTGAGTACAGTAGCTCCAAGTTCATGTGGCAAGGCTGAAGTGCAGTTTTGCAAAACAGAGCTATTAATTTTACTGATCAGGTTCTATACCCTGCTCAGCACGTTTACCAATACTCAAACGGCATGAAGTCAGTAACCGACAGCTTAGTGCATTAAGTACAGCTGCTCTGTAACACTAAGTCATCCATTTATCCTCTAAGTGTGCTTCTTCAGGCAGTTAGCACCACTGCCAAGTTTACTAAGGAGAATTCACACTTTGCTACAGTTCAGTAAGCTGAACTCCAGAGCTACTGGTAACTTGGCTGCGGTGTCAAGTCACAGTTATATAACCCGCTGAGCTGAACGCCTCCCCAGAGCTGGGATGCAAGTGCACAAAGGCAAAAAGAAGCAGGAACCCACATTTCAAAGGCATTATGGTTCCGAATATTACAAAAACAGGCTTTCTAATCTTCTAATGGACTGTAGATTTTGTAGAAGTTTGTTTCTCTTTTTTTCCCAGGGTTTTCCCATTGCATAGTTTGAATCTACACAATTAGAGAAAGCAGTGAAGTGAATTAATCTCAGCCACTTGCATATACACTTTAGGCTGTAGTCTAAAGACAAATGATACTGAGCACTATTATCTGCATTCCTCAACTAAACTTAATGAGCAGGCGTATATGAATTAAAGGATTGTTGCAAGACCAAGTCACTGACATCTACACCACTGACGGAAGCCTTGAATGGCAAAAAGGAAGTCTTTCACCTACAGTCTCTAACATGACAGAATAAATGAAATGAAACGATAGCTTTATTTCTACTTATTTCTATTCTAGTTTTTTTGCTACAGCATACCAATCACTTCAAGAAGGATAGCACCACATAACAAATGACCAAACACCTCTCAGATGACCCCACCAAACACTATTTTGTGCAGACACACCCTCCAATTCTGTTATGGGACAAAGTCAGGTCCTGAGCTAGTACAAGTGAACTGCTGCAAGCAGAATCCTATTAATTTATTCCAGTTTGAGATCTGGCCCTATGAATCCTTGACACCAGAACAGTTCAAAAATAACAAAAATGAGAATTAAATTCATCCTTACTCTCTTCCCAAAACTGTCTCAGGTGGTAGGGATTTTGGTAGTGCCACCTAAACACTAGATTTCAGGTAAGTAATTTATTTTATACCACAGATAGTTTGCAGTGTAACAAAATTCTGTCACTACTAATCTGGGTTTCTATTTAAGTGGTTGTAAGAAGAGAAGAGGTAGACAAGGGGAAGGAAAATCAGTACCTCAAAAATTCAGCATATCACAATCTGTTTCTTGTACACAAATTACTTCTGTTGGGCCTTATTCAGATTTTGCAAAGTAAGGGCAAGATTTGAGATTCTTCTATTGAAGCAAAAAGGATGAACAAGTCTAAAAATTAAAATATTTTTCTGGACATAGGAGCTTTATAAATATCTTTGCAAAACACTGACAATAGCTTGGTCCACTATACTCTTGGTACACTATACTATTGTTTTGGAAGCTACAAAAATAAATACAATTTCATATCAGGACAAAATATTCCATCTTTTTAATTCAGGAAAGGTATGGATACTGTTAGGCAACTAAATTAAAAAAAATATAGCAACTAATTTAATTGCAGGAGAGATATTTTTTTTTCTGCCAATTAGGTGGTGGTCTAAACCTTCAATATCGTGATTTTATTTAACAGTGATCTTAGCTGCAAATCCCACAAATCACTGTAGGAGCTATCTTAATTTTAAGTAAAAAACCCTCAAATTTTAACCTCAGCCCATGATTAAATCTGACCTTTAAAGCTGAAGTAAAAGAGGTAACTTATTTTACTTCACATCTCTTTTGACCAAAACCAGTAACAGGTACTGTGAAGACCAGTTACCTTCTTTTGGGGTGGAGGGGGGTGTTGGTTGGTTGCGGGTTTTTTTTTAGTTTTTGTTTGTTTGTTTGTTTTGTCTAATTCTAGATAAAGAGAAGTCTGGAGAATCTGTAAGAGACTGTTCTCCATAGAGAATTCCAGTCCAAAAAAGATGAGCTTCTGTATTTCTGGATATCTTTTCAAAATTCCAAACTAACGGAGGCCCTAGTAACTCCTAACTTGTGCCAGTTTAAAGTCTGGACAGCTGTATGAAAAGGAATAAATACGTAAAAAATATATACCTGAAAATTGAGCCTGGGGCACTACAGTAGCAAAAGGCAGCAAATACAGATTACTATAGAGAAAGGAGGCTAATTTTTATCTCCTGGTAAGGAAACATTGAAAACAAAAGAAGTCACACAGTAGCTTTAAGGATATAGGTTAGATCTCTTAGGTCAGATGACAAAACCAGCTCTGAACAACTGGGATGTCTTCCTAGATGCACTGAAGACCTTGTACAGGACAGAATGAACCATAAAGAAAACAGTACTGAGTAAAATGTAACTCCACAAAGAACTGAGTACCTCTCAATATAGTGAAAAAGGGAATGGAGCAACTTGATAGGATCCAG